>NC_056442.1:15060088-16322499 GCF_018296145.1 Oncorhynchus tshawytscha | reverse complement strand
CAAAAAAATGTGTTTTTGGGAATGCGGGCATCGATCCCACTACCTATAGCATGCTAAGCAAACACAATACCAATTGATCAAATTCCCCAGCTGTTTGGAATTGCCACAAGGAGCAACCAAGAGTGTCCAGTCTTGTCAGGCTATGCTGTTGGTGGACTTGTTAGTTTGCGCTCCAGCACTTGCAGAGGCTCGGTGCATCTCAACAATTGTGCTCTGTAGCCAGCGGCTGGTTAGCTCAGTTGGTTAGAGTGTGTGATACGCTGCTCTCTGAAAGTAAGTAATGTCCTCTTTTTCATCTGACATTGTGACATCAGTGTAACATGAGAGTTGCTTGTCATTGTTACATGACAGTTTCTTGTCATTGTTTACATGACAGTAGGTTGTCGTAAGACAAGGCTGCATGAAGTCTGAACTGGAGTTTTCTTGGATCCATCAAACAATGTGCTTTTGGAGAATGCAGGCATCGATCCCACTACCTCACGCATGCAAAGCATGTGAGCTAATTCTCCAGCCGTTTGGAATTTCCGCATGAAGCAACCAAGAGGGTCCAGTCTTGTCAAATCAAATTTGTATATGGACTTGTTAGTTTACATCAGCTGATAGCAAAGTGCTGCAGAAACCCAGCCGGTGAATCTCAACAAATTGCACCCAAAAGCAATGGCTGGTGTAGCTCAGTTGGTTAAAACTGGTGCTAGATAAGGCCAAAATAGTTGAAGTACTGGCTAGAGACAAGTGTCAAAATTGTGAGTCACATGCATGTGAATTGTCTGGCTGTTGCAGTGGTGGAGATTATAACAGAACATGGCCAAATGTTCCCAAATGTTCATAATTTGACCAGTTCTTTCGATTAATGCTCTGGCTTCAATAACTATCCAAGCTTTGTTGAAACTGGGCAGCTCACAGTCAGGTGGAAGCTTGAAACTCTGAAAGCAGTAATGGCCTTGTGGATCTGACATTTTGACATCAGTGTCAGGTTCCTTGTCATTGTTAGGGCTCAGGTCAGAGAAACTGGCAGCAGCATGGCCAGGTTGGAGGGGACTAGCAGTTTTTTGAGTCATCATGTCATTTAGTCCTAGCTAGTACCCCAGGGCTCATCTTAGGAGAAAGAAAGCCGAGAAGAACTACTGAATTAAGATCGCACACTCAACTCACCATCTGTACGAGGACATATGTTTTTCGAATAGGACAGGAGAAGTCTGCCAGATATAACAAACCAGTGTAGCCAAGTGGACACATATGGCTACTGCAAATAAATACTCAGGCTGAGAAGGAGGGGTCAGGAGACACTGTGGCCCCATCCGAGGTCAGACCCCGGACAGGGCCAAACAGGAAGGCATTCTTATTGCCATATGTCCACCCACTTTGAGCAAGCACAGAGGACATCACCACTAGAGGGATATCTTCAACCACGGAAACATGGCTCCTGAGAGACGACAAGGCTGCGGGTTTCCCACAAGATGCTCCGACAGAAACAAACATCTCTCTGGTAAGAAGACGGGCGGGGGTATGCCAACCAACGTGACAGTGTGATGAAGTGAATCAACCCACTCATCCTTCTGTTCACCTGATTTAGAATTGGACAATCAAATGAGAGAGCATTATCCAGTAAGCCTTGACCCAGCCCCTGTAATAGGGTTAGAGGCAGAGAATCCCAGTGGAAACAGGGATGGCCTGGCAGAGACAGCAACTTTATTTAACTCTCTGCAAACAGATGATTGATTTATCCAGGCTTCCCATTCATTGTGCCAGACTACACTCAATCAATGACCCACTGAAGAGATGAGTCTTCAGTAAAGACTTGAAGGTTGAGACCAGTTTGCGTCTCTGACATGGGTAGGCAGACCGTTCCATAAAAATGGAGCTCAGTGAGCAGCCCTGCCTCCAGCTGTTTGCTTAGAATGTTTCTAGGGACAATTAGGAGGCCTGCGTCATGTGACCGTAGCGTGAACGTTCAAGGCCCTGTACGGCAGGACCCTTTCAGGAGATAGGTAGGAGCAACCCATTGTAATGCTCCCTAGGTTAGCAGTAAAACCTTGAAATGTCAGCTCCCAGCTTTGACAGGAAGCCAAGTGGTAGAGAGGACTCCAGCACTCAAGAGTCCATATGATCAGATTTTATGGTTCTAGTCAGGATTCTAGCAGACGAATTTAGCGCTGACTGAAGTTTATTTAGTACTTTATCCGGGTAGCGGAAAAATAGAGCATTGCAGTAAACAGTCTAACCAGAAAGTGGATTGCATGGATTATTCGTGTTTTTCTGCATCAGGACAGAAAGTTTCTGATCAGGGCAATGGTCCCAGTCTAAAAAATGATGTCCAAATGGTCTTGATATGTTCTTCAAAAGAGAGATCAAACAGGCCAGTCCAGAGTAACTCAGCATGTGGCAGGGTCTCAGAGGTCCTTCACAGTTTACAGTGCCACTTCTGCAACGGAATCATGTCTCTCCTTCACTGACGATGTAAGACACAACCATTAAGATTAATTGTCAGATTCCAGAATATCTCTTTGTTTCTTGGGACCTAGAACAAGCATCCAGTCTTGTTCCAGTTTAATAGCCAGATTGTTTGTTCCAAGAAAGCTATGTCTGCTAAACACCCCTAGCTGAGGGCATCATTTTTGGGGCTTCACCATGTTTCATTGAAATGTACAGCCTGTGACACCAGTGACCCAGTTTACATTATGTTTTAATAACATCCCAAAGAGGTCCAATGATAGTCTCAACAACAGTGGTCCTCGGTTGAGGAACACCGAAATTTACAGTTGATTTGTCAGAGGACAAACCATTCACAGAGACAAACTGATATCTTTCCGACAGATAAGATCTAAGACCAGGCCAGAACTTGTCCGTGACTAGACCAATTTGGGTTTCAATCTCTCCAAAAGAATGTGGTGATCGATGGTATCAAAAGCGGCACTAAGGTCTCTGGAGCACGTTGACAGATGCAGAGCCTCGGTCCGATGCCATTAAAATGTCATTTACCACCTTCACTTGTCTCAGTGCTCAGACAGCTGGGGAAAACCAGACTGAAGCCCCTCAGGACACATTGTTTGTCTTCAGGAAGGCAGTGAGTTGCTGAGCAACAGCCTTCTCTATCAAATTTTTGAGAGGAATGGACGGATTCTGGTTGCCGAATTTTTTATATTTTCTGGCCTCAAGGTTTGGCTTTTTCAAGAGAGGCTTAATTACTGCCAAACTTTTAGTGAGTTTGGTACACATCCAGTGGATAGAGAGCCGTTTATTATGTTCAACATAGGAGGGCCAAGCATGGAAGCAGCTCTTTCAGTAGTTTAGTTGGAATAGGGACCAGTATGGCAGACTTGAAGGTTTAGAGGCCATGATTATTTTCATCATTGTGTCAAGAGATATAGTCACTAAAACACTTGAACGTCTACTCTTGATCCTAGGTCCTGGCAGAGTTGTGCAGACTCAGGACAACTGAGGTTTGGAGGAATATGCAGGTTTAAAGAAGAGTCCGTAATTTGCTTTCTAATAATCATAATCTTTTCCTCAAAGAGGTTCATGAATTTATCACTGCTAAAGTGAAAGTCATCCTCTCCAGAATGCTGCACCCAGTTAGCTTTGCGACAGTATCAGGAAAAAGGAATTTGGATTGTTCTTATTTTCCTCAATTAAGTTAGAAAAATATGATGATCGAGCAGCAGTAAGGGCTCAAGGTACTGCACGGTACTGTCTTTCCAAGCTAGTCTATGGAAGACTTCCAGTTTGGTGTGGCGCCATTTCCAGCCAATTTTCTGGAAGCTTGCTTCAGAGCTCGGGTATTTTCTGTGTACCAGGACCTAGTTTCTTATGAGAATGTTTTTTTTAGTTTTTAGGGGTGCAACTGCATCTTGATACTATTGCGCAAGGTTAAATTGAGATCCTCAGTTAGGTGGTTAACTGATTTTTGTCCTCTGGCGTCCTTGGGTCAGGCAGAGGGAGTCTGGAAGGGCATCAAGGAATCTTTGTGTTGTCTGTGAATTTATAGCACGACTTTTGATGTTCCTTGGTTGGGGTCTCTAAGCAGATTATTTGTTGCAATTGCAAATTTGTATTTAAAATGGTGGTCCGATAGACCAGGATGCATGAGTGTGAAAAACATTTGGATCCACAAAAACATTTATTCCATGGGACAAAACTAGGTCGAGCGTATGCCTGTGCATGCAGTGGGTCCAGAGACATGGAATTGATCAAAACCCACTGTTTGGAATGGCCACAAAAGCCCAAGAGTGTCCAGTCTGTCAGGCTTTGCTGTTGTGGAATTTTAGTCGCTCAAAGATTAGGCTATTATCTGCAATTGTGCTAGCCAGGTCCGGTTACCTCAGTTGGTTAAGTGTGTGAAACGCTGCTCTCTGAAAGTAAGTAATGTCCTTTTTATCTGACAGTGACATCAGTGATTGAGTAGGCTGTCATAGATTTCATGACTAGATTGCTCAAAAGACAAAACTGCATTTTTTGTAAATTGAAATTTCTTGTAAATCCATCAAACAATGTGCTTTTGGAGAATGCGGGCATCGATCCCACTACCTGTAGCATGCAAAGCTCATTTGAGTAAATTCCCCAGCCGTTTGGAATTGTTTCATGAAGCAACCAAGAGGGTCCAGTCTTGTCAGGCTATGCTGTTGGTGGACTTGTTAGTTTGCGCTCCAGCACTTGCAGAGGCTCGGTGCATCTCAACAATTGCACCCAAAAGCTAGTGGCTGGTTAGCTCAGTTGGTTAGAGTGTGGTGCTAATAACGCCAAGGTCATGGGTTCGATCCCCGTACTGGCTATGATGTACATTTTCAGTTTCAAAATTGTGAGTCACATGCATGTGAATTGTCAAGGGTGCCACAGAATTAAATTAAGTGAATTGCCGAAATAGCTCAGTTGGGAGAGCGTTAGACTGAAGATCTAAAGGTCCCTGGTTTGATCCTGGATTTTGGCATTTGTATTTGTTCTTTCTTTATGATTCTGGCTTCAAGGAAACTATCCACAGCTTTGTTTGTGGGCCTCAATGCTGTGTGCTACGCTGCTCCTCTGAAAGTAAGTAATGTCTTGCTTTTTCATCTGACATTTTGACATCAGTGTTACAGGAAAGTTGCTTGTCATTGTTACATGACAGTAGGTTGTCGTAAGACAAGGCTGCATGAAATGTGAACTGGAGCTTTCTTGGATCCACAAAAAAATGTGTTTTTGGGGAATGCGGGCATCGATCCCACTACCTATAGCATGCTAAGCAAACACAATACCAATTGATCAAATTCCCCAGCTGTTTGGAATTGCCACAAGGAGCAACCAAGAGTGTCCAGTCTTGTCAGGCTATGCTGTTGGTGGTCTTGTTAGTTTGCGCTCCAGCACTTGCAGAGGCTCGGTGCATCTCAACAATTGTGCTCTGTAGCCAGCGGCTGGTTAGCTCAGTTGGTTAGAGTGTGTGATACGCTGCTCTCTGAAAGTAAGTAATGTCTTCTTTTTCATCTGACATTGTGACATCAGTGCAACATGAGAGTTGCTTGTCATTGTTACATGACAGTTTCTTGTCATTGTTTACATGACAGTAGGTTGTCGTAAGACAAGGCTGCATGAAGTCTGAACTGGAGTTTTCTTGGATCCATCAAACAATGTGCTTTTGGAGAATGCAGGCATCGATCCCACTACCTCACGCATGCAAAGCATTTGAGCTAATTCCCCAGCCGTTTGGAATTTCCGCATGAAGCAACCAAGAGGGTCCAGTCTTGTCAGGCTATGCTGTTGGTGGACTTGTTAGTTTACGCGCCAGCACTTGCAGAGGCTCGGTGCATCTCAACAATTGCAGCCAATAGCTAGTGGCTGGTTAGCTCAGTTGGTTAGAGTGTGGTGCTAATAACGCCAAGGTCATGGGTTCGATCCCCGTACTGGCTATGATGTACATTTTGAGTGTCAAAATTGTGAGTCACATGCATGTGAATTGTCAAGGGTGCCACAGAATTAAATTTAGTGAATTGCCGAAATAGCTCAGTTGGGAGAGCGTTAGACTGAAGATCTAAAGGTCCCTGGTTCGATCCCGGGTTTTGGCATTTGTATTTGTTCTTTCTTTATGCTCTGGCTTCAAGGAAACTATCCACAGCTTTGTTTGTGGGCCTCAATGGTGTGTGCTACGCTGCTCCTCTGAAAGTAAGTAATGTCTTGCTTTTTCATCTGACATTTTGACATCAGTGTTACAGGAAAGTTGCTTGTCATTGTTACATGACAGTAGGTTGTCGTAAGACAAGGCTGCATGAAGTGTGAACTGGAGCTTTCTTGGATCCACAAAAAAATGTGTTTTTGGGGAATGCGGGCATCGATCCCACTACCTATAGCATGCTAAGCAAACACAATACCAATTGATCAAATTCCCCAGCTGTTTGGAATTGCCACAAGGAGCAACCAAGAGTGTCCAGTCTTGTCAGGCTATGCTGTTGGTGGACTTGTTAGTTTGCGCTCCAGCACTTGCAGAGGCTCGGTGCATCTCAACAATTGTGCTCTGTAGCCAGCGGCTGGTTAGCTCAGTTGGTTAGAGTGTGTGATACGCTGCTCTCTGAAAGTAAGTAATGTCTTCTTTTTCATCTGACATTGTGACATCAGTGTTACATGAAAGTTGCTTGTCATTGTTACATGACAGTAGGTTGTTGTAAGACAAGGCTGCATGAAGTGTGAACTGGAGCTTTCTTGGATCCACAAAAAAATGTGTTTTTGGGGAATGCGGGCATCGATCCCACTACCTCAAGCATGCAAAGCATTTGAGCTAATTCCCCAGCCGTTTGGAATTTCCGCATGAAGCAACCAAGAGTGTCCAGTCTTGTCAGGCTATGCTGTTGGTGGACTTGTTAGTTTGCGCTCCAGCACTTGCAGAGGCTCGGTGCATCTCAACAATTGTGCTCTCTAGCCAGCGGCCGGTTAGCTCAGTTGGTTAGAGTGTGTGATACGCTGCTCTCTGAAAGTAAGTAATGTCTTCTTTTTCATCTGACATTGTGACATCAGTGTTACATGAAAGTTGCTTGTCATTGTTACATGACAGTTTCTTGCTTTTTCATCTGTTTGACATCATGACAGTAGGTTGTGACAGTAGGTTGTAAGACAAGGCTGCATGAAGTGTGAACTGGAGCTTTCTTGGATCCACAAAAAAATGTGTTTTTGGGGAATGCGGGCATCGATCCCACTACCTATAGCATGCTAAGCAAACACAATACCAATTGATCAAATTCCCCAGCTGTTTGGAATTGCCACAAGGAGCAACCAAGAGTGTCCAGTCTTGTCAGGCTATGCTGTTGGTGGACTTGTTAGTTTGCGCTCCAGCACTTGCAGAGGCTCGGTGCATCTCATTGTTACATGACAGTTTCTTGTCATTGTTTACATGACAGTAGGTTGTCGTAAGACAAGGCTGCATGAAGTCTGAACTGGAGTTTTCTTGGATCCATCAAACAATGTGCTTTTGGAGAATGCAGGCATCGATCCCACGGGTAGGCAACAACATCTCCTCCCCGCTGATCCTCAACACTGGGGCCCCACAAGGGTGCGTTCTGAGCCCTCTCCTGCACTCCCTGTTCACCCACGACTGCGTGGCCATGCACGCCTCCAACTCAATCATCAAGTTTGCGGACGACACAACAGTGGTAGGCTTGATTACCAACAACGACGAGACGGCCTACAGGGAGGAGGTGAGGGCCCTCGGAGTGTGGTGTCAGGAAAATAACCTCACACTCAACGTCAACAAAACTAAGGAGATGATTGTGGACTTCAGGAAACAGCAGAGGGAACACCCCCCATCCACATCGATGGAACAGTAGTGGAGAGGGTAGCAAGTTTTAAGTTCCTCGGCATACACATCACAGATAAACTGAATTGGTCCACTCACACAGACAGCATCGTGAGGAAGGCGCAGCAGCGCCTCTTCAACCTCAGGAGGCTGAAGAAATTCGGCTTGTCACCAAAAGCACTCACAAACTTCTACAGATGCACAATCGAGAGCATCCTGGCGGGCTGTATCACCGCCTGGTATGGCAACTGCACCGCCCTCAACCGTAAGGCTCTCCAGAGGGTAGTGAGGTCTGCACAACGCATCACCGGGGGCAAACTACCTGCCCTCCAGGACACCTACACCACCCGATGCTACAGGAAGGCCATAAAGATCATCAAGGACATCAACCACCCGAGCCACTGCCTGTTCACCCTGCTGTCATCCAGAAGGCGAGGTCAGTACAGGTGCATCAAAGCTGGGACCGAGAGACTGAAAAACAGCTTCTATCTCAAGGCCATCAGACTGTTATTAAACAGCCACCACTAACATTGAGTGGCTACTGCCAACACACTGTCAATGACACTGACTCTACTCCAGCCACTTTAATCATGGGAATTGATGGGAAATGATGTAAATATATCACTAGCCACTTTAAACAATGCTACCTTATATAATGTTACTTACCCTACATTGTTCATCTCATATGCATACGTTGATACTGGTGGAGTGCAACCCCTCCCTTCCCCCTCCGGTTTCCACGTGTCAGAGATGGAAGTGGATCAACCGACTCAAAACTAGAAACCTAACCCTAACCCCTAACCCCCCTAACCCTATCCCTAACCCTAACCCTAACCCTAACCCCGCCTAACCCTAACCCTCTAACCCTAACCCTCTAACCCTAACCCTCTAACCCTAACCCTAACCCTAAACCCTAACCCCTAACCCCTAACCCATTGGCAACTTTCATAAATTAGGTGCATTACCGCCACTGACCTCGTTCATCTTTCAGTCACCCACGTGGGTATAACTAATGAGGAGATGGCACGTGGGTACCTGCTTCTATAAACCAATGAGGAGATGGGAGAGGCAGGACTTGCAGCACGATCTGCGTCAGAAATAGAACTGATTTCTATTTTAGCCCCAATGCAGACTCTCGTTGGCGCGCGCGAGCAGTGTGGGTGCAATAATTGAGTAACAGATTTCTAAATTTATATTGCATCGCTCGCGTCGTGTAGTCAGCCTGTTAGGCTTCTACATCTTACACACATTTTACAGACACAATCTATTTTACAATAGTTATATTTGGTTTGTTTTTGGTCCTTCCTCTATTTCTGATGTCCATCCAATTTGATTCTATTTGTAACTGTTTATCTTGTTATTAGTCCCACCCTTCAGCTCCATTCAACCCCTCCCATCTATCTCTTAACACCATCCATTTTGGATTTCTATTTGCCATTTATTTTTCAACTGTGCTGTGATGTTCACTACTTTTGTGACGCCTTCCTATTCTCATAGCTTCTACAGATTGTAAATTAAAAATAAACATTTGCGGTAAAATAATTATTAGATTGATTGACTATGGCTTTTCAAATCACCCAATACTGCTATTTGCAGTGTTAGTTCAAGGCAAATGCTGCAATTCTTCAGCCATTCCTGGACCTGTGACCAAAAACGAGCTACATATGGACAATACCAAAATAATTGATCCAATGACTGCCTCCTCACAGCAAAATCTTCAGAGCTGGGAAGATTGTATCCCCCATATATATAACATTCTATTGGTTTCAAGAATTTTGTATAGTAATTTAAATGGAAAAATTAAAAGTTTTGAATCCGGCATTGTTTAGCGTATCAATTCATAAACCATGTGCCATGGAATGGCACAATTTTGCAATTTATATGTCACAGCTGTCCGTTTTTTGGTCCCTAAATGAAATTGGTATATGTTTTTATTCAACACACTTTTCTTATGTTCTTTAATACAGGGCCGACATACAAGTTCCTTACTTTTGTCCCCTTCCATTTTTGTGTTAATAATGATTAGTATAATAATAATTAGTTGGTTATAATTTTGGGTAGAGCAGACATTTCCATATGTCTGTGTTAGCTGCATGTGTGACATAACTCCACCAGTCCTATTTATATCATTCACTAAAATTATACCTTTTTTAAAACCTTTTTTATTTTATCAATCATTAGTATATTTGAGTTTAACCACAATATTTGTTGTATTATTTGTTCTGTCTTTTCAGGTGGATTAAACTGAAATTGCAACCAACTTTCTAAGGCTTGTTTTTTTTAAATAACGATATTTTGGAGATGCTTTCACTTTCAAATAACCGAAAGTGAGCAGTTGTAATCTGAATAAAGGGAAAAAGGCCATTCTTGAACATAGGATGACACATTCCTACCAATTTACTAGAAAACCAGTTTGGTTTTACGTATAACTTTTGTATGACTGATGCCTTTAGTAAGAGGTCTAATGCTTTAATATGTAATAATTTCTGCCCTACCGAAATCATATTTGTTATATAAATAGGCCCTTTTAATTTTGTCTGGCTTGCCATTCCAAATGAAATTCAATATTTTTTGTTCATATAATTTAAAAAGCAGGTCACTAGGTGTATGCAAAACCATAAGCAAATAGGTAAACTGTGATATGACTAAAGAGTTAAATCAGGGAGATTCTTGCACAAAATCGACAGGTATTTTCCTTTCCATGGTAACAAGATCTTAACTATTTTTGCTAACTTTCTGTAAAAATGTATTGGAGTGAGATCATTTCTTTCTTTTGGGATGTGTATACCGAGTATGTCCACATCTCTGTCAGACCATTTAATTACTCAACTACACGGTAATGTAAAATTGGCTTTTTTTTTGTGATCCAATATGTAATAGTACACTTATCATAATTTGGTTTTATTCCAGAGAGGATAGAAAAAGTACATAGATCCTCTAATTTTTATAGGAGTGGTTAAAACATGCTAATAATGGTCATCTGAGTATATCAAAGCAAGTTTGGTATACTTCCACTGGTATGCCATCCAGCCCTGGTGTTTTCCCAGCCTTAAAGGCTTTAATTGCATCAATGAGTTCCTCCTCTGTAATTTGGTCTTCACATGAGTCTTTCTGTACAGATGTTAATATTACATTATTATTAGGGAAAAAAATCCATACAATTAGCTTCGGTTAGTGGAGATGGAGGAGACTGAAACGAAAACATATTCTTAAAGTAATTTACTTCCTCTTTCAAAATATAATTTGGTGAATCATGGGTGACTCCATCATTTGTAACAAGTTTCAATAAAAAAATAATTGGTAGCATTTCTATATTGAAGATTGAAAAAGAATTTGGTGCATTTTGCCCCATATTACATCCAGTTCACTTTATTTTTATAATATATTACACTGGATCTTTCTTGAAAAAGTTCCTCCATTTATTTTTGTTTTTCCTCTAACTTATTCTGTGCCTCTATGGTACAGTTTTTATTGCTATCTAACGATACTGTTAGTCCTTCAATTTCATTTGTTAATATGGACTCTTGATCTAAATTGCTTTTGCTTTAGAGATGAGGAATGAATTGCATGGCCTCTAAAGGCACATTTAAAAGTGTCCCATACAATAAGGGGATCTGCTGTTATGTCTGAAAAAGTCTGAATAAATAAATAAATTCTTCTGTCCTAGTTCTACACAATTTATCATCTAGTAGGCTTTGATTAAATTTCCAATATCCTCGCCCACGTGGAAATACTGTAAGAGTATATATATATATATATATATATATATATATATATGCCAATTATGTGATGATCCGACCGCTTTCTGTCCCCCATCAACACTTTTTAGACTTTTGGTGCCAGAGAGAATGACATAAGAAAGTAATCAAGACGACTAGCTTGATTAAGCCTCCGCCATGTATATCTCACTAGGTCAGGGTATTTAAGCCTCCATATATCCACTAATTCCAATATATCCATGACAGTCATGATTTCCTTAAGTGCCTGAGGGCGATTTCCTTTACGGTCCATAGAGGTGTTTAAACCGTATTAAAAATGTCACACCATAATAAGAGTCTAGTGTTGCTTGTAGAGTTGATAATTCATATTATTTTCAAAGAAGCTTGGATCATCATTATTTGGACCGTATAGCCATATAAGTTTATTGTCCAATAACATATTTAAAATAATACATCTACCTTGATGATCTGTTTGGACAATTTGCTCATTTGGATCAAAATTATTGTTAATTAATACCATCTCCCCTTTTGAATTTCTTTGCCCATGGGAGAAATACATTTTGCCCCCCCAGTCCTTTTTCCACAAAACTTCATCTAAAATGTTTGATTGACTTTCCTGTAAACAATAGATATTATATTCCTTCTCTTTTAGCCAGGTAAATACTGAAAGTCTTTTCTTATTAAGCCATTACAATTATAACTGGATATACTTATTTCAACACTTAGCATAATGAGACAACTTTCAATTCTATTTATCAAAATAAATGTTTGTAAACGTACCATTAAAATAATGATTGAGTGTCTACTGTATATAGCTGTACCATGATATTTGCATTGCTACTAAGTAAACCTTCAATTGGTCTCCACTATTCCACCTGCTAAAAGCCCTCCTCGTCCCAAGTTGGGTTGTCATATCCAATGCACGGCAGACCACCCCCGAGTTGGCCACCAGGTTTGCACCAGGTTTGCACAGGAGGGATTTTGTCCCACTCCTCTTTGCAGATCTTCTCCAAGTCATTGAGGTTTCGAGGCAGACATTTGGCAACTCGAACTTTCCGCTCCCTCTACAGATTTTCTATGGGATTAAGGTCTGGAGACAGGCTAGGCCACTCCAGGACCTTAATGTGCGTCTTCTTGAGCCACTCCTTTGTTGCCTTGGCCGTGTGTTTTGGATCATTGTCATGCTGGAATACCCATCCACAACCCATTTTCAATGCCTTGGCGGAGGGAAGGAGGTTCTCACCCAAGATTTGACGGTACACGTCCATCGTCCCTTTGATGCGGTGAAGTTGTCCTGTCCCCTTAGCAGAAAAACACCCCCAAAGCATAATGTTTCCACCTCCATGTTTGACGGTGGGGGTGGTGTTCTTGGGGTCATAGGCAGCATTCCTCCTCCTCCAAACACGGTGAGTTGAGTTGATGGCAAAGAGCTCCATTTTGGTCTCATCTGACAACAACACTTTCATCCACTGGTCCTCTGAATCATTCAGATGTTCATTGGCAAACTTCAGATAGGCATGTATATGTGCTTTCTTGAGCAGGAGGACCTTGCGGGCGCTGCAGGTTTTCAGTCCTTCATGGCGTAGTGTGTTACAAATTGTTTTCTTGGTGACTATGGTCCCAGCTGCCTTGAGATCATTGACAAGATCCTCCCGTGTAGTTCTGGGCTGATTCCTCACCGTTCTCATTATCATTGCAACTCCACGAGGTGATATCTTGCATAGAGCCCCAGGCCGTGGGAGATTGACAGTTCTTTTGTGTTTCTTCCATTTGCGAATAATCACACCAACTGTTGTCACTGTCTCACCAAGCTGCTTGGCGATGGTCTTGTAGCCCATTCCAGCCTTGTGTAGGTCTACAATCTTGTCCCTGACATCTGTGGAGAGCTCTTTGGTCTTGGTCATGGTGGAGAGTTTGGAATCTGATTGATTGATTGCTTCTGTGGACAGGTGTCTTTTATACAGGTAACAAACTGAGATTAGGAGCACTCCCTTTAAGAGTGTGCTCCTAATCTCAGCTCGTTACCTGTATAAAAGACACCTGGGAGCCAGAAATCTTTCTGATTGAGAGGGGGTCAAATACTTATTTCCCTCATTAAAATGCAAATCAATATATAACATTTTTGACATGCGTTTTTCTGGATTTTTTGTTGTTGTTATTCTGTCTCTCACTGTTCAAATAAACCTACCATTAAAATTATAGACTGATAATTTCTTTGTCAGTTGGCAAACGTACAAAATCAGCAGGGGATCAAATACTTTTTCCCCCCTCTGTGTGTGTGTGTGTGTGTGTGTGTGTGTGTGTGTGTGTGTGTATGTATATATATATATATATATATTTTAAAAAGTCCTGTTTCTTATTTTCCATAATTAGCTATTAATATTATTATTAAAATTATTATATTAGCAAACAATTATTGTGAATCATCCTATATTGTCCCTAACATCTTTCACTCCTTCGCAACAGTTGTGGGATACGCACATACACCCACACACTCATACACACTCAACCCTTCTCCCCCACACAACCATACCAATTCTCAACAGTTGCACCATCCCAGAGCCCAACTCAAGAAAGATCTTGATTCACGAATGCATATACAGTTGCAGCTGTATGAGAAGGCCTGCAAGACTGTGCAAAAAAAATGGGCAGAAATGGAGAGATTTTATTAACCATTGTCACGTCCTAGATGGCGGTCAAATGTACCCCTTTTCCCTGAAACACACACAACACGGTTCCCTGTATTGACCATATTCCCAAGCATCTCCATGCAGACAGAGTTTTGATTTTGTGCCACAATAATATACCCCCTCTCTGAATGTCAGAGTGTGACCCCTCCCCATGGGTTACTGCAGCTAGTGTTGCAAGCACTGCCATTGCCTGGGTGGGGGCACCCCACCGGCTAGGTACAAGGTCGTCAAGGTTATCATTAGCAGCTTTGAGAAATTTATTGTATAGTGTGCTTTCCCTTTAGGGGGCTTTGGCTTTGCAGGACCAACCCTGCCAAGCAGGCTCATAATCTTGAGGGGGCAGTGCTGCTCTAGGTCTCTGACCACACTTTGGCGCATTTAGGCTTACAGCAGGCCCATAAAATATGGACTTCTCCTTACCATCTGGGCCACTCAGGTGGGTGTCTAGGGTATAGGGTTGTGGACCGTTCCATCAATATAGGATCATAAATAAATAAGATGTATAATTTATTTAAATGGAGTTCCCCATGATAGAACAATAAATGAAGTGTATAATTTATTTTAAAACGCTGTTCCACCATGATAGGACAATAAATAAGATGTATAATTCATTATAAAAAGTATATCAAATCATCTGAACAACATTGAAAGCTCTCTCACACCCACTCACAGCAATACATTGGTTCTGGGATATACAACCATTTCCTTCCTCACTCAACGCCACACTTTCCCAAACATAAAAAAAACATACACCACACCATCCACACATACTGTGCCTTCTGTTTACTGAGTTTTTATCTTCACCATGTTGAATTTGTGTTCCAATTAGTTATATTTGAAGATATATAGAAAAGCTTTTTTTTTTTTTTTTGTATTATAACAACCACAACCGAATTGTGTTTCATTATTTTCCTTGTCTATAACAACTTTATCATTTTTAAGCCATGGATTAGTCTTTGTGTCTCTGAACAACTGGTTATCAATATGATGAAGTTGCCCCTAGACATGAATCATTGGTCAGTTTAGCATTTTCCCCACTAATAGGATTGGGGAGGGGAATCTGTACCTAGGGGAAACTTCACCCCGGAGCTAGACAGTACGTTGAATACCATCCTACCCGGGCCATCTGTATTGAGGACGGAGAAACAGGGGACATCATCATGTCATCTGGAGGGTTCAACAGCGCCATGTCTGTCTTGAACTTGGCCATCTTCATACATTCTTCCAGTGTTTTGATGAAGGTGTAACACGTGGCACTCAGTAAAGAGGAGGCCTCATTCAGAGTCTGGAGCAACAAAGAAAAGACAAGGAGAGGTGAATCAGTCAACAACAATTGGAGATTAGGCACAGACAAAAATAAAGACCTAAACATACACAATATTAAGCCTAATATATTGGTTTGATATACTACACAGACATGCCTCAGACCTTGCTAGGTGATATGCCGTTTAAATTGGCAACACAATGTGTTACTAAAAAAGTGCTTGAAGAGTTCAGGGCTCCAAACTGCAACCATTTAGTCACATTTGGCAACCCGTTGACTTTGTAGGTTACATTTTTTAAATGGGACATACCATACATATGTTTTGTGTGGATAAAACCATGCTTTTGTTAAAACAGTAAAGTGCCACTGAGCCTGTTTCGACAGGGCCGGCTGATGCGATGAGTGGGTCTCTCACACCCTCTTCTCCCCCCTCCTGCACCCCGAAAAATGCATTATGATTGTATAATATTTAAAATGCAATTGCGGGGATAAAACACATGTTTGGAAGCAAGCTGCTGTCCATGAAAAAGAGAGTAGGATCTCAGCTTTCTTTAAGTATACTTTTTATTTATCAACTCTCAATATCTAGCTCAAGGCACACTGTTCTACAATCAAGATATCTGATATGGCTTACGGAGTGCGCGAAATCGGCAGTCACGAGTGCACTAGTCCTCATTGGGGACATTTAATTTACTGTTAGATTAATACATGGCAACACTAACAGTAGGTGTTATATTTTGAGTCAGCAATCTAGCTAATGTGTTTGAAGTTCACTCCCTTAGCTGGTGAATTAGTACCAATTGAATTAGGCCGATGTCATATTATTGGACATAAACATGAACGCAAAACATTTTTATTCTGGAGTCCTATTTTGACAGTAAAACATAAATAATAAACTAATTATCAACCCAAAATTCATGACAATCACTGTTACATATCGAAAATATCTTGAATTATGTATTCCTGCTTGGACATGTTATATGTAACAACTTATATATTGAATACTATATCAGTTTATTGCACTTCTTAATAAATCACTGTAAATTTAAATTACTTTCTAAGATGATTACTTTTCTATTATTTTTCTATTGCGTGACCCCGCAAAAATGTGGGAGTGCGACCAAATTGTGGGCTGGTGCCACCAGTGGGAAACGTTAGTCTGGAGCTCTGGTTTAACAGAATTAACTTAATTTCTGTATCCATCAAAACAAATATAGATTTTTGTTTTCTGTTTTTATTTCCCAACCCTGGGCTCCCAGACACACCATACCAAACACACACGATGAGTGCCTTTCTCAAGGGCACAACTGCAGTACCAGTTTGTACCAGTTATTTCCTCACCAGCCCAGGGATTTGCTCCGGCAACACTCCAAATCTTGGCCTGTCGCTCTGATCTCGTGTACAGTGGCACTACAACCATTTAATTTGGGGTAGATGAAGAATAAAACAGCAAACACACCCACGCTGGTGATTTCTGACAGCCAACACTAGGGCGTCGTCCCAATGGCACCCTATTCCATACAGCGCACTACTTTTGACCAGGGCCCATGGGTTTCTGGTCAAAATAAGTGCAGTATGTAGGGAATAGTGTGCCATTTGGGACACAACCTCTCTGAAACCATGCAGGTATAGTTACCTCCGAGCTGGAATTGGAGTGGTCTCCTTCCTGGTCCTCAGACTCCTGTATCGTGTGGACCTGCTGCATTAGCAAGTCACAGTAGAGACGCAGCTCGGACATCTTTGTTTTAAGAGATTCTGCCTTGTCTGTTATTTCTTCCAATAAAAAAAATATAACACTGTTATTTTAGTGAGAGACCCTTTGGTCAGTGGTCTATATCTGTTGGTGCTCTTCAGTGTTTCCCCTAGGAATTTTTTCAGCAGCAGTGTCAGAGTTAGCACTTATCAAGGGTTTTTAGTCCGGTTCCCTTTTTCAGGGCAATGTGAAGACAAAGCTCCCCAGGTTTGCTTGTCATTAGAGAGATGAGGATGTGAAGGTTTGTTGGAAAAACATGTGCTGTACTTGGATATTGATTGGATGGGGAGAAATTCCCAAAATGTGTGGAAATTTGTACTGACACGATATTCAGATTATTTGTTTGCAATATGTGATCTACTTGGGCGGCAGGTAGCCTAGTGGTTAGAGCGTTGGACTAGTAACTGAAAGGTTGCAAGATTGAATCCCCGAGCTGACAAGGTAAAAATCTGTTGTTCCTAGGTCGTCATTGAAAATAAGAATTTGTTCTTAACTGACTTGCCTAGTTAAATAAAGGTAAAATAAAAAATACTCCAATGTAGATTAGGCCATGTGTTTTATGTTATTTTCCTGCTGAAAGGTAAATTAATTTAAGTAATTGTTTTACTCAATTTTTTTAGGCTTGCCATACCAAAGGGGTTGAATACTTATTGACTCAAGACATTTCAGCTTTTAATTTTAATTCATTTGTAAAAATGCATAAAAACATACCCCCATAATGTCAAAGTGGAATTATCTAAATTCAAGCCATTTTAAATTCAGGTTTACCCAATTACTGGGAGATTGAGTGTGCGGCTCTACTTTTATAGACTACAAATTCAGGCTGTAACACAAAAACATGTGTAAAAAGTCAAGGGGTGTGAATACTTGCTGAAGGCACTGTACATGATCCCAAGTCTCGTTCCAAGATGGCAGCGATTATAAAAAAAACTAAAAAGTAGATTGTGCAGATTTATAGGCACATTGTATGAACCATGTCGCGCCGTAGCTTAAAAAGTCTGCGGATAGTGCCCAAACGAAGACGTCATATCTGAATTCCTCCATCTGTATGCACCTTTGCCATTACAGCATTATTTAATCTGCAGTACTCTTCTGCTATTTATTCTGTTACCAATAACATTTACATGCTAATATTATGTTCTGATTATAATTACGTCTCATCTTTTAACTAAATGCAATCTTTTACATTCCAAAATGTAGGTTTCAAGTTTTATTAGTTGTGTTTCCGGGATACTCATGGTATACATCGTCAAACGAAACGCTTACATGCAGGTTCCTTCTCGACAATGCAACAACAATAAAAATCTAAAAACCTGAACAAAGTAAATGGCTCAGTAGAATCAAATAAACATTTTAGCATAAGTATAATACAAGAAGGGACAATTCATAGTCTAATATTTACACATATATTGAGGAAGAGGAATGGGGGGCAGTGTATAATCTGAGCACTATAATAAGAGTCTGGTAGCAGCAGTTGTGAAGTGTGTGTAGCATGAATGTATGTGTGTGGTGTGAGTGTG
The DNA here is from genome assembly GCF_018296145.1 of Oncorhynchus tshawytscha. Lineage (NCBI taxonomy): Eukaryota > Metazoa > Chordata > Actinopteri > Salmoniformes > Salmonidae > Oncorhynchus > Oncorhynchus tshawytscha. The sequence goes on along the minus strand of NC_056442.1, from coordinate 16,303,803 downwards.
TGTGCAAAGGTGCAGAGAATCAGAGCAGGTGGTCAGTCCAGTTCAAGTGTTCAGCAGTTTGATGGCTTGTAGATAGAAACCATTTCTGAGCCTGTTGGCATCTGACTTAATGCTCCGATACCATCTGCCGATGGTAATGGAGGGAACAGCTTTTGGCTGGGGTGTGTGGGGTCCTTGATGATTCTGCATGCCTTCCCCAGGCACCGTTGAGAGTAGATGTCCTGGATGGGTGGGAGCACGGTTCCAGTGATATACTGGGCCATCTTCCCAACCTGCTGGAGGGCATTGCAGTCGTGGATGGAGCCATTCCCGCACCAGGCCGTGATGCAACCAGTCAGGACCCTCTCGAAGGTGCAGTGGTAATATTTGGAGAGGACCCGGGACAGCATACCGAATTTCTTCAGCCGCCCTCTTGACAAGAGTGGTGGTGTTGTTGGTCCATGACAAGTCCTCAGTGTTGTGGATGCCGAAGAACTTACAACTTGTGACTCGCCTGCTCCCTCTGCGTCATGAAGTCAACAATAAACTCATTCGTTTTGCTGACGTTGAGGGGAGGTTGTTGTCACGACACCACAACGCCAGTTCACTTACCTCCTTCCTATAGGTTGACTCATCGTTGTTGGTTAAAAGGCCTACAACCTTGGTGTCGTCAACAAACTTGATGCAGTTGGTGTCGTGCATAGCCACCCAGTCGTGGGTGAATGGGAAGTACAGCAGACGACTGAAGACACACCCCTGGGGGCCCCTGTTTTCAGAGTCAGTGTAGAGGTGGTGTTGTTGCTGGATCCAGTTGCAGAGGGTGGTGTTCAGACCCAGGGCTCTGAGTTTGGTGTCGAGCGTGGAGGGAACAATATTGTTGAATGCTGAACTGTGGTCAATGAACAGCATTCTCACATAGGTTTTCCTGTCGAACTGTGTGAATAGCGATGGAAATGGCATCTTCCGTGGATCTGTTGGAGTGGTCGGAAAATTGGAGTGAGTCCAGTGTGCCCGGCATAATGGCCTTAATGTGGGCCATGAACAGCCTCTCGAAGAACTTCATGATGACAGGTGAGTGTGACGATAGTCATTTGGGCACGTCACCTTGTTTTTTGGGGGCACTGGGACCATGGTGGGCTCCTTAAAGCAGGTGGGGACTACAGTCTGGGACAGGTTGCAGATGTCAGACAAGACGCCCACCTGCAGGTACGGAACACACTCAGAGGACAGGACCAGAGATGCCATCTGCGCCGACGGCTTTGTGAGTATTCACTATTTTTTTCCGTTTTCTTCACGTCAGCCTCGGCGAGCGAAAACAGCCGAATTCATGTTTGAGTCGGTATTGTCTTTTTGCGTCCCTCGTACCTGTAAGTACGTATATCTAGAGGTCCGAAAACACAATCTGATGGAATTGCTTGTCCTGCACTTTGTAAAAACCCAAAATGCATTGAGTGAATGTTTGAAAAATATCCTGGTTGATTTCTTAACATAGGAATGTGAATGCAAAGAGGACTCGAACCACAAAATAGGTGAAGTGAAGAGTCCTCATTCAAAAGCAAGGGCAGTGTGAATACAAAGATAACTGAGTTATTTAGCTTGCTTTTTTACCCTAAAGTTCACTTTAAAGAGGACTGGGGAGATTAATGACGAACAAAGAAAACATTGCTGGGTCAGTACCTTTTCCTTTATTGGCCCTTATGACAGCAAGGAACTTCCAAGTGCCACAAGCCACTTCTGTCGTTCGGCCACATTGACAGCTTTGACGTAAAAATGCTGCTCTCCTGGTATGATCAGTTACAGTCTGGTATTGCCAGTGGGGTGAACTAATGAAAAAGATGTCAACACAACCCTTCAGCACTACAAGTACAAGAATCAACAATAAGTCGAGATTCAACAGCAAATACTACCTGTACTGAGATTAGAGGGGTTTAACAGGGCGACATGGGATTTAAACGACAACAAAGCAGAAACCCTGCCAATGTTTGGTAAAGAGCTGAGGGATGGGAGTTTAGAAATGTAACCACTATCAAATCCATAGGGTGAGTGGCACAATATTTCTTATATATTACTTTCAGAAACAAATCATACCTTTGATTTCACAGACCGACATCTTAATACTTCCTTTGCTCCCTTTGCAGACATCATCTTGAGAATCATAATAGTAGGAAATTATCCCATCATCTAAAACAAACCAGCGTGGCTGCCACCCTGCAATCATTTCAGATATGCTAGGTTAGTTATTCTTGAGCTGACAACTGTTTTTACAGGTTAGTTCTTCCTGTGCAGACAACTGATGAATCAGCCCAGTTAAATATCAACACAACCAACCAGTATTACCAAGAACACCTAGTCAATCACTCTCTTCCAGGTAGCCTAAACTCAACTCCACGATTTACGATGGAGTTGAACAGCAACTAGTTTGAAAAGGGGGCAATTGTGACCTGGGGCATTTGGGGCATATGCAGGAATCCCTCATACTTCTATTTGTCCATTTGAAAGCTAGGACTCTGGTATACAGGCGGAAGTGCGGCAGTACAATGATAATGCACCATAACGATGGATGCCAACTGATGATAGACCCCACAGAAGAGGTGGGGGCGACAACAGTAGCTAGCTATGGTAAACAGTGTCCTTCGCCCCCGCCTGTCGGGCAATGTTTTCCTGCAGTTCTGTTAACGAAGGCAGCTGTTCGGCAGGCATTTAGGACAATATGTGCTGGCTTGTTAGCAAGCTAGGACTTGTCGTGGAAATTTCCTCTATTTACCAAATCATGAGCGCAAACCACAACACAAGTCAGAGTTAGTTATCAAAGTCCATCTTTAATTATATGAGCTCTATCCCAATCCTGTGACTCTCAGATCAATTCAGTGTCTATCCATGAATTCTCTGTGAGCCCCTTACACATTGCAGCTGAGATCCTTTAATAGCAAAAAACACACATAGTCAGACAGCATAGACATAATAAATCGTTCAGCTTTGTCTCCTTACTCACAACCCAGAACCATAAACCAACCCTCCATATCAACAGGCATATATCAAATTGTCATTTAGATACAACCGATTCTAAATACAACCTATCCTGGACAAGCTCACGGAGAGGAGAGTGATTGCTATAGTTTAAGATAGGGACACCTTTAGAGGGAGCATAGAATGATTCCAGACACTGCCGTCCTCCTCTCCCCGATGGGAAAAGTAGGGAGTGACTGGCACACTGACACAGTGGAGCAAAAGATATGTTTACACATGATGACACCTTGACCTCTCCCCTCTCCGCGGCCCATGCAACTTAGTCTTGACATAGAACAGATACTGCAACCCTGCCACAGTATTATACAAAAATAACATTCTTGATGAGAAGTAACTTACAAACATATCATGAAAATAAAACATCTTATCTATGTTACCCACCAATTCTGATTATTCCCCAACAGACTCCAGTACACAGCAAGCAGGAGGCGGGATAGGTAGCTAGCTAGCACACTGGTAAACAGTGTCCTTCACCCTTGCCTGTCGGGTAGTGTTTTCACACAGTTCTGTTGATGACGGTGAGGACAGGTGTTCGGCAAGCGGGAGCAAAGAACACTATGTGCTAGCTAGCTAGCTAGCTAGCTAGTGGGATCGGTAGCTAGCACACCGGTAGACAGTATCCCTCGCCCCTGCCTGTCAGGCACTGCTTTGCCGCAGTTCGGTTAACGATGACGAGGCCAGGCGTTTGGCAAGAGGAAGCAAAGGACACTGTGTGGTAGCTAGTTAACTGAGACATTCCTACTCTGCGGTGCCTGTTCTGTCGGCAGAAAATATCAGTTCTTATTTAGTTTAAATGTGATTCCAAAAGCTTTAAATATAAGGTCATGTGTCCTTTACCTTAAAAACACCAACATTTGGATATTGAAAGGGCATTTTAAATACTTTTCCCCCCTGTGGATTTAAGCATTTTTTTGTCATGTCCCCAGTTGTTATTCATCAACCTCTAATAGAAATAAGCCATATTTTTGGTTATGGAAAATGTATTTCACAGTGGTTTAGATTGATTCTCTACACTAACTTTGCTTATTTTGTCACATGTAAAAAAGACGCAACAGCCTCTACATGGCAGAATGTTGAATAAAATTATATTTACACTTACTTTACCGGTTGTACATGCAGTTGGTCCTTTTGGCGGTATGAGGTAGAGATCAGGTATCCACAAGGATGCATTGTTTACCCCACTTTTTGTGGCATGGGTGGTTCTGTCACTCGTATTTTCAATCTGTTAACGCTTTGCACGTGATGATCAATATGTAAACAATAGCCGAACGCAATCAGCTGGAAGTGTTGGCGTTCAGTAAAGCTCAGCCATATTGTGTAAGTGTTTGTCACATGCGAATTGCATCACTATTGAAAATAAAAACCAGAAATACAAACGATAAACAGATCAGCATTGGCCTACTTAAGGTTGGGTTGATAACACTCCTCGGTGGATATTTTGTCTCACATTCCTATCTGCAAAAGGATCAACCGGTGATTTTATTCAGCATTCTGGCTTGTAGAGGTCGTGAAAGGAAACTTTCCTGATACAAACGCTAATTTCTATGTCTTGGGTCTTTATTATGCAATGACTGTATGATCATGCACCTAAAATAGATCTAAGTGCCTGAGTTTTTCTGATAGAATACAAAACAAATAATATATACATTTTTTTTCAACTAAAGTTACGAGGTCCAAAATGTACCGCAATGTAGGAATGACCCAGTTAGGAGGACTCTGATATACTGGAGGCGGGTCGACACCGGTAGATATCTAAGACACTGGTAGAGTGTTCTTCACCCCCGAAAAACTCAAAACTTTTATTTCCCTCTTGACCACATTCTAATCGCATTGACAATCAGTGGAAATCTGCAGATGCAGGAATGCCCACATGCAGGAACACCCAAATGCAGGCCCCAATCACACACTATTGACTAGGATGGGCAAACTGATTTCAGAAATCCAAAGAATAGCCCGTAATTACACACGACATTGGTAATTGTATGTGACAGTGGCGCTCCAATCCGCACACAAGCACAACACTAACTAACTAACGTTAGTCACAGCCCAACTCCATCGTCAATCGTTGAGTTTAGTCGGTTAGTGCAGTTAGCTAGCTTACATAAGTGTAGTTTGCAACTTATAAAGTTAGCTACCTTAGACATATCAAATTACACAGAAAGGGCTGTGAATGGTAGACAATCAGATGAAGGCTGTGTTTTCTATGCGAACGTTGGCTTAGCGAAATTGAATGTCAATATGACAGCTATGCTAACGAAATAGTTTAGCTATCTAGACTATGGACCAAACACATTAAATGCATAACGTTACCTGTCATATAATTTGTCCACTTATAGAGAACTCCTTCCATAATGTGCTTGCAGAAATACCACACGACCCACGTCTCCAAAAATCTCGCTAGTCCAGGCTGTGAACAAGCGATTTGGTGGCATTCACTCTGAGCCTCTACTGTGTCGCCCACATGCTCGATGCTAGGTATAAGGATTGCTACTTCGACGCAGACAAACAGGGTTTACGTGAAATGTTAGACACAGCTGGACAAGCTGGAAACGGACACAGTGACAGCGCGCACCAAGGAAGAGGACCCATGACAGAAGAGGCCACGGACAGACAGAGCTGAAACTTCACTGCTTGACATGCATGATGAAATCCTGGTTGAGAATGAAACGACTGAACAAGGAAAGAGCACAGAAAGTAAGTGAAAGAAGTAGATTTTGATTATGTTTTACTGGTAATGGTGACATGCGTAAATGCCAACTAAACGTTTTGGGGTGTGTGTGTGTGTGTGAACTATTTAAACTGCACTAGAATGCTTAAGGCAGCTAAAATGTTTAATATTGGGTATCGGTTTTTTTGACAAGGAAAGTAACGGATATTGGTATGGCCAAAATGGTCATCAGTGCATCCCTACTTAATATAAAGAACTTTAAATTATTTATACTTTTTTACTTCTGATAGTTAAGTATATTTTATCAATTAGTTTTAGACTTTTACTGGGTAACTTTGACTTATCTTTACTTTTACTCAAGTATGACGATTGGGTACTTTTCCCACCACTGCGGAATTAAGGAATGAGTAGGATTCTGTGTTTTCATATGCAAAAGTGATTGATTTTGCAAAAAACGCTTTATCTGCCTTTCAGATAAACTAGTTTGTAGATTCAAACGTGACAGAGGCTGGCCGGAACATGAGCACAGTCAGCGGGCAAGGAAACAAAACACGAAGTCTATTGAACTGCTTTAGGAAAACAGCCCTAATGTTGGAAACAAACATCATTATTTTGTCATCCAGAGTCACATTTTCCAAGCTATAGTACACAATTTTTCGACATACAGCAGATTTTTAAAGGACAGAAGAGTTTGGTCTGCTTCGTGTTTTCATTTTTAGCATGAAAACAATATTGCAATACTGGTATCGTCCCGGCCCTAATAAAGATGCAACAGGTTGGTTAGTGTTAGGGATGGATATTGTTAAGATTTTAATGGTATTACTACTCTTACCAATACTGCTTATTGATCCGGTACTTTAACGGTATTCTTATCGGTTGTTTACAGGAAACATTTCTTTATTTTCTGAAATGTAAACTAAACAATTATTTACAGCAAAAGAAACAGCAATGTTTTGAACGAATCACTATTATAGACTCTAACACGGAACCCAAACCGGCTGCGCGCGCGCGTGCGCCATTGTGCATAAATTGATTTCGTCCCCCTACAAACGCGATCATGACACGCAGGTTAAAATATCAAAACAAACTCTGAACCAATGACATTAATTTGGAAACAGGTCGAAAAGCATTAAACATTTATGGCAATTCAGCTAGTTGGCTTGCACTTGTTAGCTAATTTGTCCTATTTAGCTAGCTTGCTGTTGCTAACTAATTTGTCCTGAGATATAAACATTGAGTTGTTATTTTACCTGAAATGCACAAGGTCCTCTACTCTGACAATTAATCCACACATAAAATGGTCCACAGAATCTTTTCTAGTCATCTCTCCTCCTTCCAGGCTTTTTCTTCTTTGAACTTATATGGTGATTGGCATCTGACCCTTCATAGTATTACTACACCGACCTGCAACACAGTTCGTCTTTCAATCACCCACCTGAGTATAACCAATGAGGAGATGGGAGAGGCAGGACTTGCAGTATGATCTGTTTCAGAAATAGAAAGGAGTTCTATTTTAGCCCTTGGCAATGCAGACGCGCGTGAGCAGTGTGGCTGCAATAATTGAGTAACAGATTTCTACATTTATTTAGAAACGCGACGTGAGCGGTGTGGTCAGCCTATAATGTTGTGATGATGGAAAGGTGAAACAAATTACAGTGGTATAGTAGAGCAACACAGGTGGGGCATGCAGGTAGACTGCAAATAGACTAGTAGTTCTTCTGGAGAAAGATCAACATATTTGCCTTCTCTGGCAGAAGTTGGGACCTCTCCTGGCTTATTGTTTTCCCTGCAGTCGAAAATACCCTATTGCTAGGGGTGGAGCACAGAGGTAGCTTGTTGCAATCTCTGTGCGGAGGTTGCAGTGTAACTCTTCTCCCATCACCACATCACAGAATCTGTCCACGGGTGGCATTCTTTTCGCATGACACCCACAGTGTGGATGTGTAGAGGATTCTCATGAGCTGGACAAACTTCTCAGCCTTATGGATGTCCTCGTCCTTCAGACGGTCCAGGTTGTCCTTGGTCATTGCTTTTCGCAGTCGTGGGTCCAAGGCTGCTGCTTGGATTGCTGGATACTGCTCCATGAATCTTTACCATTACATGGAGCGAGTTCCATCTGGTCTTGACATCAAGGATGAGTGAGTGTTGCGGAAGGCCTGAAACAACAACCATTTAATTACCGCACACTTGAACATTGAATTAAATTGTTAAATGTGGGAATTTCAAAATAATACTTTAATAGATTGAACTGGCTTCTTACCATGGAGTTGCTGCTTTTCCTTCGAGACTGTTTTGGACATCGATGATCTCTTGAACCACACGACCACTGCTCCGATTCGGGCTGCCCATTTATCAATGAAATAATTTTGTAGATGTTCTGCTCTGCCAGATTCAATGTGTGCGCAAAGCATCCTATTTTTAGGATGTGTAGCCTCTTGATGGCAACATCCATATTGCCAGCATTATCAACAGTCACAGCTATAATCTTTCTCGGCTCTATCTCAAACTCTTCCAGAATGTCTGAGATCTCCTCTGCCACTACTTCATCAGTTTGCGATTTGTGTGGAAGACCTTCTGTTTTACACTGCCCTGGCTTGTGTTGTGCACAGTAACTGTGAGAGAGAGGTCCTGATAGAGGCTTGTCCACCAGTCTGATGTGATGGCCAGCTTTGGCACGTCCTTCAGCTCAGTGATCACATTGGCCTTTTCTACACCATACCAGGTAGGAAGTAATGTGTCACTGAGGTAACTCCTGGAGGGAGGGGTATATTTGTGGTTGAGTGCCTTGCTCATTTCCTTACAGTAAAAAAAAATAAAAAATTTCAACACATGAAAATTAACATACAACCCTTTTTATACTACTATATCCCAAAAAATAATACAACTCTGTATATTGACAGTCTTACCTAAAGCCCTTGGACTCCACTGTTGCAAAGGGGTGTAGGCCTTTCACTATGAACTTGGTCACGGCTAGGTGGCACTCATTCGCCCTCTCCTTGGTCATCCTGCCAGCGTGAAGGGGCTTTGGGCTTGGACCAGCAGTATTAGAGGGAGGAGTAGGTTGGTTCATTGTAGCTGCAACTTTAACAAAGTAGCAATCTTTAAATGGGTGATTGTTCAGCGAGCAATCATAAATTCAATCAGCTGACTAATGGTTACTTTTGATCAAACTGCATTTCTCTGCCTGTACAGAGATGTTCGATAGATGTTTGGACAGATTGCTCGTGTTTCCACCCTTACAAGCAAACGTCTTGTTGCACTTGTGGCAACGAGCATTGTCAGCATCGACTCTGAAGTGTAACCACACTTTTGAACGTTTAGCTCTCTCTGCCATCGTCACTAATTAAGAGCAGGGTGCTGTAGCGTGTGAGCGACACAGGCTCCGCGTGAAAGAGGGAGATATCTTCTGGATTGGGAATAGCAAAAATGCATCATAGACGAACATCTTAATCTTATTGCAAATTAGAAACGGTTGGTGAAATAAAATGTGCAAGATAACGTTTATGTAGAAATAGGAAATGTATTTTCTTAAGTTCTCCAGTACTGAAAGCAGAACCGATAACATCTGAGCTTATGATACTACGGTTTTTCATAATTTAGTCCCCGGGCCCGTTTTTAATACAGGGTTTCGGTACCAATCCCTAGTTAGTGTGGCCTTGGGGTTTACCCCAAACAAACACTTTCTTTGCTGTGATTTGTTGTCTGTAATGAGACACAGCTCTGAATACAACAGTCTGTAGTGATACTGTGATTTGCGTAACACCCCTGTCTTGTCAATCATTCACTCTTTGTGATTGGTCATCATATGTTGACTCTCGCACTTTCTTTACAGTTGGAGTGTGTCTTCCGCCTGGTGCAGGTTGGCTGCGAGGTGAACGCCATGACGACAAGGTTTGCCCAGACGCCCGCCCACATCGCAGCTTTTGGAGGCCACCCACAGTGTGTGCTGTGGCTGTTGCAGGCCGACATCAACAGACGGGGCCGACATCAACAGACGGGTTGGTCTCAGACTTACATACATTCTGTCATTCTATTGGGTCTCATTACCGTCTCACAGGTTACATGACAGTGGCACTTATGACTGGATAGACAAAGACAAGACAGACTGCAAGAGCTACATGATTTGTAGGCCTGTTTGTGTCAAACTCTCAGTACTTTCCCTGTTTGCAAAAGTTAGTTTCACCACCTCTGTCTATCTTTTCCATGCGGCCCATGTAGGCCAGAATTATCCTACTACGGAGGGATCAGGCTTTCTGGGAGACAGAGCTATAGTTCATGCTGTGTGTGGGTTTGTCTGAGACTGTCTCTTTACGTCACACCAGACTGTTTGACTATGGCCTCGGAGTCACAGCATAGAGCCAACAAGGCAGGCAGCCGTGTCATTACCACAGCTCAAATAGGGTCTGCCCCGGCCTGCCGGTGCAACTGTGTGTGACTACCGTTCTAAATGCACCTAAAGGAAACAGCCAGGGAACTCTACTCAGGAATTCAGATTAGCTCGTCACGATTGCGTAAAAGCTCTCCTGCTCCATCCTTTCCCCCTGGCTCTCGCCTCTGTGACATTTTAGAGGTTTTATGGGTCAAATTCAGCTGTCTGATCGAATGTAATGGGACGAGAAGGAGAAGATTGTGACGCCGCAGAGCTATGGGGGAGCATCGCTACACTGCCCTACATCAAACATATACACAAATAAATAGTAGGGATGTACGTCTTTCCCTTTCAAGACGATTTGATTCGTATCTGGATATATGGGCTCCGAAATTATACAGGAACGATACGTTGTAGTTTGAAACGATTCGGAACGATTCCGTTTACTGTGTTATGATTCGATGAACTAATATTTGTTGCATAAACGCATTCATTTTCCATTTTAGATGTATAATGAATATACCAACCATTGTCTGGATGTCCTTTGGGAGGTGGACCATTTTAGATACACACAGGAAACTGTTGAGTGTGAAAAACCCAGCAAGTGATTCCTGTCTTTGTTATGTTTACTCTATGTATCTAAAAATTACCATATACCCTGATTTGTTTAAAGCAAAACTACCAAAACTATTAATGATGGTGAACCTATAAAACAATAAAAAATAAACTATTGTAACTAATAAACTATTGTTCAGCAGGTATAGCCAACTGAGTTGTCTCCGGTACCTTACTTTTAATATGCTAAAACAACAACACCTAACTACCTACCTAGGTTGTCACTCAACCAATAAAGCCTAATATCAAGCCATTTTTGTGTTTGAATGTTGGTGATGCGCAGATGTGCAAGATCAGGAACGGGCCGCCTACATCACATTGGTCAGCTCGCGAAGCTGGGTACTGTGCACAGTTTGTCTAGGCTACTGATATTCCCTGTGGTTGTTCGGTATGCAAAATGAGTTGTAGATCAATGACTGTCAACACCTGTTACATGCTTAGTTTGACACTGAAGGAGAAAACACATCAGTTGTCACAAATATAAGGTATTTTCAGAAGGTAGAAAAGTAATATGAGCAACAGTCGTTGATTTCGTAACACTTGAGTGGATTTGTGGACCGACGCAAGCTTGATTTGGATCAGTTTGGGGTCCGAGGGATCATGCAATCATATCTTAAACATTTAAATCGGGGACCGATGCATATCAGTGAATGCTACATCCCTAAGCCACTTCTCCCTTCACCACCCTTAAAACGGTTCACTGACAGTGAACTAGTGCAGCCTGACCTACATTCCGGCTGCATGGAGCAGAACGGGATGGTAGCCAGAGGGCAGATTTGCTGGCTAGGGTGCCATGTGTCAGTTCTCCTTGGCTCGGGGGTGCTGGAGAGCTGGGTGAGGAGTGCAGTGGCTGTCTCCAGTGCCCACTGTCTCTGTTGGCAGCAAACACCTTTTGACAGCTTCTCGCTGTGATTAGTCCCTCTGGAGGACTGTTGCTGCTGTGCTGAACTGTTGGTGTATGCTGCACAGATAGCGGCACCTTTCAGCAGACACTTGAGGGCCTTACATATGAGTAGCCAATATCAACATAAGCGGCAGGTAGCCTAATGGTTAAGAGCGTTATGCCAGTAACTGAAAGGTCGATGGTTTGAATCCTTGAGCCGACTAGGTGAGGAATCTGTCAATGTGTCCTTGAGCAAGGTACTTAACCCTAATTACTCCTTGAAGTCGTCTGCTAAATGACTCCAATGTAATAACAATGCCTTGATAAAATGTTTTTCCATTCTCCCCATTGTACTGGTTGAGAGCATGGTTAGTCCATCTACACAGTGTTCGCTATCACTTTGTATAGTGATGTGTTTTTTCCTTGTCTTGTTCCAGGACTATGTAGGTGAGACCCCCATCCACAAGGCAGCCCGGGCTGGTAGTATGGAGTGTGTCAACGCCCTCTTGATACAGGGTGCTAAACCGGAGTAAGTCCCCCACTTCACTGTCCCAGTTTACACCTAACTGTACAACACAATACTTTGTTTCCACGGAAAATACATTATTGTTGAAAAGGGGAACTCCACCAGATGGCCTCCACTCTGCATTCTGCCCCCCCTTGAAGTCAAGGCAATTTAGCTGTGTGAATTTGGCATCCCGTATTGCTTAATGATTGTCTTTGTGCCACTTCTGTGCTGGGTTGTGTTGTAACAAAATGTTTATGCCAGTAGGGTGTCTTTTACAAGCATGCTTGCTCAAACAAATTATTTTATGAACCAAATCAGTACAAACATGGCACAAACTAATGATACATTTGATCATTTCTGAGTAACACGGGGGAACTACTTCTTTTTGAATGAAATCACTAATTTACACACAATTGTCACAGCACAGGAACCTTCTCTGGAATACACTCCCTCCCAGTGCACTGTATCATTACCATGTGCCATCTACTTCAACCACTCCAAATTATGGCCTTGAATTAAAAACTGCCACCACAACCACTCTCTCTTACTTATTGTAGGTGGCTTTTTGTCCCAGTTGTCTACTGGTGTTTGTGCGATACACATGGCTTTTGGAGAATTGTTGTTGGTGGCGTTCCTTTTCAATAACTGCTGCTGTGGTGGTTATTTCAATGTTTCATTGTCTCTTATTATAACTCGGTAATGTTAAATAATAAGTTATGCTAACTGAATGCATTTAAAATATGCCTGTAATGATTAGGATATACTATTAGATTTAACGTACTTCTCTTTGCAGGGCATAGGGCAAATGAACATTTCCTCCTGGCTTATACAGTCTGTATATCTCCCTCTCTTTGCTAGTGCCATATAATAACACTAGGGTAGGGCTGGGCGATATGGCCAAAATATTATATCACGGTATTTGAAACAAATTGGACGGTATGACGGTATTTGATGCTATTTTTAGGTTTGGAATAATTTACTTAGAGAAAAAATATTTCACCTTTTAGTTAACCAGGTAGGCCAGTTGAGAACAAGTTCTCACTGCGACCTGGACAAATAAAGCATCCCTTTGTATAGTGATGCCCAGTGTGACAAAAACAACAGTTACACATGTGATAAACAAACGTACAGTCAATAAAACAATAGAAAAGGTCTATGTACAGTGTGTGCAAATGTACTAAGATTAGGAAGGTAAGACAATAAATCGGCCATAGAGGCAAAAATAATTACAATGTAGCATTAACACTGGAGTGATAGATGTGCAGATGATGATGTGCAAGTAGAGATACTGGGGTGCAAAAAAATAAAAAACAATATGGGGATGAGGTAGTACGCCACAGTATGTTTTTGTGCTGGTCAAGGGCAGTCAAGTCTGGGGTGAACCAAGGGCTTAGTTCTAAATTTTTTGATTGGGACATGCTTATTTAGGATTGTGAGGAAAGCACTTTTTAAAGAGCATCCAGGCGTCCTCTACTGACGGGATGAGGTCAATATCCTTGTAGGATACCTGGGCCATAATAGAAGTTCTACATTTGCATTTTGAGTAGTGAGTGATCCTAGGGTGGCAACTCATGCGTACTAAGTGACTTCAATGAGTCTTTCTCCATTATTATGATTGTTTTATACTGTTCAATTCAACTTCAACCAAAACACATTTCAGCACTTATCATTTCTGCATTTCCTGCACTCAGTTGCAGTGGTGGAAAAAGTACCCAATTGTCATACTTAAGTAAAAGTAAAGATATGTTAATAGAAAATTACTCAAGTAAAAGTGAGACACCCAGTAAAATTCTACTTGAGTAAAAGTATTTGGTTTTAAATATACTTGATAAAATGTACTTAAATATCAAAAGTGAAAGTATAAATGTCTAATTCCTTATATTTAAGCAAACCAGATGGCACCATTTTCTTGTTTAAAAAAAATGTATTTATACAGATAGCCAGGGACACACTCCAACACTCAGACACAATTTACAAATTAAGCATTTGTGTTTAGCGAGTCCTCCAGATCAGAGGCAGTTGATGACCAGGGATGTTCTCTTGACAAGTGTGTGAATTGGACAATTTTCCTGTCCTGCTAAGCATTCAAAATGTAACGAGTACTTTTACGTGTCAGTGAAAATATATGGAGTAAAAAGTACAGTATTTTCTTTAGGAATGTAGTGAAGTAAAAGTTGTCAAATAGTAAAGTACAGATACCAAAAAAGACTTAAGTGGTACTTGAAAGTATTTTTTACTTAAGTACTTTACACCACTGCTCAATTGAGAATTTCCACACTGCCACGTAGGGCTGCACGAAATAATCTAGGATTTATTTTTAACCAAATGTTGCAATCGCGATTTGACTTACAAATTAGAGCAAAAATGTTGGAATCATGGAAATAGAATGACTATTCTAATTATATAGTTAGAATATAATAGTGGGCACTTTGAATACAGTGTTTGAGATGACAACGAATTAAAATGCCAGGGCGGAGTTATTGTGACAGGATAGGAACCAAAAGTTTTGATAACTGTTTCCTAGGGGACCCTATAAGCTTGGGCTACATTGCATGTTTTCTCTTAGCTATTTCGTGTAGCTAATGTAATATTTGTGTTGTGGAGAAATGACCAGGCAGGAGACGGGAGTACAGTTAGTTTTCGTTTAGTCAAAACCCCTCGTGCTCTACAGTTCGCGGCATTCCAGTGCGCATGTGCATTTCCTATTAGGTGTAGTAACGTAACACTGCCGTAATGCATTACTGCTTAGTAACAGCACGGTAACTAATATAAACAGATGTAGATCCCAGATACTACACCTAACATATTCTTGCTTTGCATATTCCGTTGATTTAGAAGATACTGTTGCACAAACATACTGATTTAGGTCTATACCATCACTGGTATTATCTACGTTTGCTCTTACGCAGTGCATTTATTAGCTAGCTATCAGCATTAGTGGCTAACAATTAGCGTCTCAACAGATTTAGGGCTACTTGCTAAGAAAAGACAAACTAGCTGTTTGCTGATGTAAGAAACACAAATTAATAGTGTCATTATAGAACGCTAGTTCATTTATATTAAGAAGAAAAGTGAAAACAGCATTGTTGTCATCACATTGTTGCATGTGCTGGATCGACCATGCAGACCAAATGTAAGTGTCTCGTGGTTGATTAACGTCAAATGCGCTCCTTGAATGACAGATTTCACTTCGTTGTCATGTTTTTGTCACAGTTTCACACATCTCCACTAGGATTATTTAATCATGTAAGAATTGAACATGAGGAAATGTGCATTTTGTCCATGTTTCCTTCCAAAACTATTAAAGAAAATGAATTGTAACAAATGTGGTATAAGTCTTAGTAGTCTGCATCTGTGTATATGTATAGCATTATGTATTGCCCATGCTTTTTCATGCCTATGACAGCTACTAAGCTCTAGTATTTTTGTGAAATGTTTAGGTAAAATGTATAGTGACTGTAGTAAAGTGAGGGAAGCTCATGTTTTGTAAACTATATTTTAATTTGCAGTCACTCAAGAAGATGACATCTGACACTGACTATGTTCAACATGAGTGTTTGAGCTATTTTTAACTTGAAAAGTAAACATGCATGGTGATTCCTTGAAATTGCTTTTATTGTGCCAATTTATGTTAACCTTAAATCCAATATGTATTCCACATCCACCAATTTAGAATATGGCTATAAGATAAGAAGAATAACAACTCCCCATTTGTATTGCTTTCAAAAGCCTGGGAAACCTACATTCATTTCTGTAGCAGGGATTGTTTCTAATTGTAATGGTCAATGCCTCTGTACAGACTTTCCCAAGCCAATTGAGCCAAAATATTGGATTAGCTGCTTCCATTAAAAACTGAAGACTATTCAACTGTTTTATACCTCAGAGTTGATATTGCCTCCAACTTTGGCACAATAAGAGTTGAGGTTTTAAAAAATGTCTCCAGGTGTTTCCTTCCTTACCACACTCAATCAGGACTGTAGTGTCTTACAAAATAAGGAAACTTTTGATTTCTCTTGAATCCCTTATTATCATGACTCCAAAAATAACACGTACCAACCAAGCCACAATTGAACAATTATTAAATGTTATGTCCTTGTTACACCATATTTATTCTCGTTCAAAGCTTGGAGATTAGCTAAAGGCAGATGTTTACTTGTTCACAATTCATTCCACATTGTGTCCATGGAGTGACCTTTAGTATTTTTCTTATTGGACATCTCTCAAAATCGTGGGTTTAACTTTGAACTTCATCAGGAGATTTTTTGTGTGAGGATGACTCTCACATGACATCCTAGACCACGATTACTCAGCTTTTCACTTAAAAGAAATCGTAACTCCAAATAGAACATTCTGAGCAGAGCAAATCTTAACATTCTTTACCCAAATTATGGCATTAAAAAAATGATAACACCCTTCTCAGCCATACCTGACAACATAGCTTGAATAACTACACCTTATATATGTTGTCAATAAAACATCACAATAAGGTGCAGAGGATCAGATTTGCCTGCTGGGGAGCAAGGAGACTCCAAGCTAAAAACCATTTGACAACTCTGTGACGTTTTCAAGGGATTGTTAACATTTATTTAACTATTTGGTTGTAATATCACCTCCTTTTAAAGAGCATAGTCAGAACTACATTTCCAATTATTCCTTGCAAAACAATTGCTCACATTTAGCTCCATCATAGTTGTACAGCAAGTAACTGCATACGTTAAATGATGAGTAAACATCCATTTATCATGTAATTTCAGATAGGTGAGGGTAGCCTCACGATATCTCTCAATATTAGCCACCATTAATTGGATATTTGAGTGATTATAAAATACAAGTGAACTAAACCTGACAAGAATGAGTGGTTTAGGTTCATTTCCCATCCTTTCTGGTTTCAGCCTGTCAAGCAGCAGAAGGGCGCATTTGCCAATGTACTGTTTGCTGATCATGTTTACTTTGCAAGCTACAGGTAGAAACTTTGTACAGTTGACTAGACCTAATGTACATTTTTGTCCAACCAATGTAGGCCTACCTAGCTTAGTTGGCTAACACCCTTTTCAACATTGCTTTTGGAGTGTTAATCATGATTGCTGCTGACAGACATCATAGGCTTCATTTATTGATGGACCACATCAAATTGGTTAGCTAGCTAATAACAGATCACGCCAATATGGCTAGTTAACAAGATATCTTCAGGGGATAAACTAGATGGCTATATCCAAATATTGTTTGATTTGCTTGCAATCTATAGTGGTGATGACAACTTTACCAACCTAATCTCTGATAAAGCAAGTTAAATGACACGCTGCTTATCTAGCTAGCTACATGCCAAATGGATAGGCTACCCTCACGTATCTGAAAATACATTGTTAGTGTAATTTAATTATGCCAATATGCTTTCATCAATTGAAAACCCTTAATCTATTTTATGAGAATTTCTAAGATTTCTTGTTTGCATAAAATAGACGCAGACCAGTCTTTCAATAAAAGGTAATAGAATTTATTCTCAGAGCGCGCTCCCACTTAATCACGAGCAACAGTTTATATACAGATCATGACGTCATTTCATTGCTTTAACAGAATCCCCTCCTCTCGACCGGGACAAAGTGAGGTGAAAAGTTCATTCTAACTTACTAACACACTCCCAGATAACTTTTGACCCCTCAACATTATCGATCACCACTGAACTGACAGTTCTGATTAACAGAAAACTTAGGAATGCACTCACTGTCTTATCTAAAAACCCCAGAGCTAAGTTTCTGTAGGGTCAACCATAGGCTAACAACCTTATTTGTTTACACAGTCCCCAACCCATTCGTTTCTTCCTAGTTGGAATGGTGTTCATTAAATTTAATTACTCATTGTCCGTGTCACACAATCCCTTCTTATGAACTCATATTGTTAATCAGATATAATAAAACAGAGTATATGTTTACTTAGTTTAAATTCTTATTTGAAATGATTTGTTCAGTCATTTTATCATAATTTTCCCATCATACATCAATTGATGTTTACTGATCATGAAAAGCATGCAGTTACTTGATGTGTAACTCTAATGGAGCTAAATGTGAGCAATTGTTTTGTATGGAATATTCGAAGGCCTCTATGTTGTTCCAAATTCTTGCCTATACTTTTCCGAAAACAAGTTGTCTACGTGCCAATGCCTTGATCACCGGGCTGTAGGTAGCCTAGCGGTTAGATTGTCGGGCCAGTAACCGAAAGGTTGCTAGTTCAATTCCCGAGCCGACAAGGTGAAACATGTCGACGTGCCCTCGAGCAAGACACTTTGCCCTAGGGTTGCAGTTGATAATGGCTGACCCTGGCATGTGACCTTATTCTCCAAGGTTGTCTCAGGGGGAGTTTGGATATGCAAAAAACACATTTCAATTCCATGCATATAATACACACTTGCACATGTGTGAAACAGGACAAATATGTGTACCCATCCAGTGTTTGTTTATATTTTACCCCCTGCGTTCCTATTCTGCTTCCATTTTCCAATTTAGTGTCTTTCTAATACTTATTAACAATCCTCCAAGTGCCATAATTACCAGATTTTGACAAGACTTTATAACGTCCATGTTATAAGAATTACTAATTAATTTAAAGATACATTTTCAAGAGAAACCAAATGCATAGTTCTGAAATGTGTACAGTTAAGTGACTGCTATATTATTATATTTTTCTACATGAGCTTTCAGGTTCCTGAATTTAGTGGGACAGTCAGTGAAGGGGTGAAAATAGAGAGATATGTTAGGACAGCAGTTCCTGTGAGTTTAGGTTGCTTACGTATTACAGCATAGTAATGATTCATTTAATGTCTCCATGTTTATGTAGGATTGTTTCACTGTTTTGAATGTTTAAATATATTTGATTTAGATATTTTTGAAATAATTTGCTAAATGACCATCTCTAAGAATTGATTGCAAAAAAACTACTGTCACAAAGAAACAAATCCCCTACACGTTTTGATGTTTTGCAGCTATTGAATTTGAACATGCATTTCTCAAGTAATCCCAGAAAGGGGGAGCATTCCAAATAGGCACTGCAGAATCTGCCACAAGTGCTACAGTGAACATCTTACAGTTGTGGCATTGAGTGTTCACACTATCGCTTGGTTTCTACACCACACTGGCAAACTGTCAAGGTATTTCTTGCAGTGATTGGTTTTAATGCTAGGAGAGCAGTCATGGTAGTCACATCTAGACCGGCATGTTTAGTTTATATCTAATTGTTAATCTAATCTTATTCAGATACTTGCTAACTAACTATAGGATTATTGGTCAAGCTCAGGATTTACAAATCAGAAATAGTGCAGAATGCAGTCCAATTGAGTCATTGGTATGCATTTAGCCATATCTTAGTGGAAGTAGCAAGCCAGGTAGCACATTGTGACATGTGTTTTCTGACATTAGAAGCAAAGCATTTCAGGATTTTTCAAAAATGAATTGTTTCCTCAAACATGATCTTTAATTATTTCTTGCTATCTGGGAATGTTCTTGACATTTTCAACTTTTGTTATAGGTCTTACTCTCAATGCCAGACAAGAAGTAGGCCTAATTTTGATACCCATTCTTGACAGGGTATAAATCCCATAGACCCAATCAATGTCATTAGAAAAAGATCAATCCTTGTTTACAATAAGCCTGATAAGCATCTTGATAATTATTTTATAAATCAGACTAAATGACAACAGTAGCCACTGGCATACAACACCATGTGCAACAGGCCCAAGTCCTTCATAGGATATTGCATACACAGACATCTCTATTAATAGCAAAGACTGTTGCTATATTGATCTGTTTTCATGGACCTCTGGTATCTGGATGTTAGCAGTGCAAGGCAAAACAGTAGGCCTATTCTTTCCATGCTGAAAGAAAGCCCAAACAAGCATGCTCACCAAGTGTTGTTTTTTTTTGTTTTTTTGACAGAGCCTAAATGTTTTTATTTTTTATTTACCCTTTTATTTACCTAGGCAAGTCGGTTAAGAAGAAATTCTTATGTACAATTACGGCCTACATCGGCCAAACCCGGATGACGCTGGGCCAATTGTGTCCCGCCCTATGGGACTCCCAATCATGGCCATTTGTGATTCAGCCTGAATTCGAACCAGGCTGTCTAGTGACGCCTCTAGCACTGAGATGCATCACCTTACACTGCTGCGACACTCGGGAGCCCAAATTGTGCTTTCCTAACTGTGATTTATTAGGATCTACAGATTTGGTTATAACCAACCTCCATTCAACTGATGAGCAGACCATTCAAAAGTTTTGGGTTAGGGGTCTTCCTTGCAGGTTGCCTGGAATTGAGAGAGACTGTCCAATACTAATGTCTGTTATGAGACAGTTTTTAAAAAATGATTCTGATCATGTTTGGAAACATTTTATTTTTAAGTAGTGGATAGCTGGGGGCTACTGGCGAAATAGCTGCATGCAGATAATCTGTTCATTTAATTATTATTGTGATATGATTGTGCACTTGAAATTCTGTAACTCACAACTAATTGCATTTTGCTGTTTATTTTACTACATTATTTGAGCTTGTTATATAAGTGATGAGGAATAAGGTAGAGCTAGGCCAATATATTGCATTTGTCTGAATTCATAAATGATCAATCTCCATAAGTAGTAGTAATGGCCAAATTAATGTTATATAACACCTGTTGGGCCTATTGCAACAAACATTGCCCAACGAACTAACACAAGGTTATTTCCTGCACAGCTGATCTCAATTACAACCATCATTGGCCATACTGCTTCCTAAAGTAGATGCCAAGGTTCTTGTAGTTCTGATCACTGCCAACATTTTTCAAGATTTTCGCCCTCTGGTTATTATCATTGGAACAAATGAATCCTAATTCATCCTAGAAGCGATATATCAATTTTGACAATCAAGGGGTCGGAGTACTTTCCGAATGCACTGTATATTGTAATTTTCTTGCCTACCTCTTTTTAAAATTAGGTAGACTTGGGCCAAAGGAATTGACAGTTTAGGTCCGATGGGAAATGTTGTGTAAACATTTTGCTGACACTGAAACCAAGTAGGGCTGGGAATTGCCAGGGACCTCATGATACGATGTTATCACGATACTTAGGTGCCGATATGTATTGTAATTCTCACGATTCTGTACGTTTTGCAATTTGATGTTCCAATCATAGTGCTCACCAGATGTCTGCTGCAGAGGGACAGGCGAGCCGTGAGAACATTAATTTTGATCATTCCTACAGTTGATCAGTCCTATAAGTGCTGATAACAAATTGGCTCTGTATTTTACAAAAGATGGAGAACAAGCTAAGCAGAGTTTTGGCGCAGTTACAGTCAACTAGCGCACAAATAATATTGCAATATTGTCAAATTGATACCATATGATATCGTCAAAAATAATATACTGATATGTAACTATCATTTTTTTTCTTCCCATCATTAAAACCAAGGGTATTTTAGTCTCAGAACATATTTTCTTAAATGACAAGATAAAGATCAAGTAACATCTTCTACTTTTACAACTAGTCATATAAAAAATATACAAATATATTCAATTAGATTTCTGAACATCTTGATGTATTGTGGCACAGACAACCCATACTAGTGACATGCACTTTATTACCAGATTTCTTCATTGAATAGTATTGAGTCCCTGCCTCATCATATACAAGTGAGTTACGACACAAATTAAAGGGTTTTGTTCATTCATGAATTCGGACCAGGATTATCTTACACTGCAGTGAGAGATGATCAAGTCTAAGGTGAGGATGCTACAATCCATGTTGATGCTGTCCATTCCAAGCAGTCATTTGGCCAACATGTCTTTCCTGTGTGACTCAGGCTGTGTTTTACACAGACAGGCCAATTATGGGCAAAGATCCATATTGGGCTACTTGTGTAAACACAGCCTTACTACTTTCACGTTATCCACTTAGGAGAAAGGAATACAGTTCCTTAACTTCAATTAAACATTATTTTGGTCTTCTCTGTTCCTGCTTCTGAATATCTAACCTTGTTAGCTATGAATATGGACTGAATTTATATGGACTGAACTTCTAGACCTATTCAATGCCTGAAATACCATATGGGATCATGGCTTTGATGCAGATCGACATTCCGGCAGGGCCTTTCACTTGAACATTCTCCTGTCCATATCCATGAAGCTTGACAATCTTGGCTTTTCTGTAATGTCTATATTGAAGGGATACCACACCCGGTCTTCACTTTCTCGATGGATCCCACTCTTATTTTTCCATCATCAACCACATCATGAAGATCTGGACTTTGGAGCTTGTTGACATGGCATCCTCTTGGCAAGACTTTTGAATATAAGTTATTGGTAGGGTGTAGAGAAATGTTTACTTATATTTTAACTGGTAGTTCAGTCACCCAGCACCTATAGGTTGTTGCAGTAGCCTACATTCTCAAGTCTGTCTTTAAAAGGATAGTTTTCTTACGTGTGTTAACTCTTCTTTACCATGGAGTCAATGAATGATTAATTACAACAATCAACTGTTTGAGTATTGTAGTGAATTTCAAAGCAAAGAAATGCTATTTTAATCCTTATAAACAACTAAGATGCTCTGTCTACATGGTGGGACATTCTATCTTGCTATCCAGAAAATATGTAAACAGAACACTTTTTCTACCAGTTGGTAGAACTGGACTGCATTCTCTAAAATCTCACTTTGGATGACTTTGCAGTTGAAGCTATGGTCCTTTTATGTTTATCTAGACCTACTCTATCTACTGAACTACTACGGAAAGTAATTATTTCTTGGATTGTCACATTTAATGCTACCCATAGATGGACGTTAATCATCTCTTACTGCAGTGTTGGTTTCTACCATCCATTGTCTATTTTTGTTATTCCAGGATAAGAATTGGGTCAGTTTCAGTGTAACACTGAGTCAGTCCAATAATCTGTAGAATGATAGCAGAAGTAGAGCAGACAGGGTTGGTTATAGAGAGGCCTGTGTGACTTGTCTTGTACGTTCTTGCTTTAGCTTGCGAAAGTTCCTAACTTCGGTCCCATCTCACCGTGCAGCTTAAGGAACGCTAATGGCTTGACGGCGGCAGACCTGGCCCACGCCCAGGGCTTCTGGGAGAGGCTTCTGGACAGCGTGAAGGCCAATCGCATCAAGAAGGCCAGAACAGATGGTAAAGGGCCTGTCTAGTCTGTTGCAGGGCCAGAGACATGTTCAAACGTGTGTATTTATCTTTGCCAATATGCTGATTTGATATGAATCAGTTGGACTATCTTTCTAGCTATTTACAAAAACTATTACAACTCGTATAGATACCATATGCGAACAAAATTTGATCTGTAGACATTCTTATAGTAGGTCCTTAACTATGTCTAATGCAGCTCTCTCACCCTCAGGTGTGGACCTGCCCACGTGGATGCATCATGGCTGTGGGGAGGAGCTGGAGACCATGTATGTGGAGTCTGCAGCCCCAGACCCCATCCTCAGGTGGGACTTGCCTCTCCACAGCCCCCAAAGAACAGGATATCTCTACTGCATTAACTCCTGTGCCTATTTGAAGTGGCCTGCCTTAAGCCAGTTTCACGCTTTGAATCATGTGTATGTATAAGCTAGGTTGTTATGGTTTAATATCTTGTCAAGGCATCTGAAAATGTTCCATGGTCCAGAAATGCATTAAGCTTCTAGTAATGTCAATGTTATTTATATTTCACCATCTCTGAGAAGCTCATCCTACACCTGCATTTCTAGCACATTGAATTTCAAGATGTAGGTATGCACACAAATCCAGACATGCGTATTTTATTCATGGAATCCATTTAATGCATTTTCCCATTCCGTGTGTACCCAAATGCTCTTTCCTTACTGTTCAGTTTGAATGTTTTTGATAGGCCTCCACGATATGGTAGTTGTGTGAATGAACCTCAACAAATTTTACACATTTTGTTTTTCAAACATCTTTCTCATCCACATTTTGGTAATGCTCTAGTCGAATCCTGTGTAGAAAATATGGCTATATCCACATCCCTGTGTAATTTTATGCTTTGGCAACCCAATGACGTAATCCATACCTGGAATAAAACTGTACGGCTAATGACTGTATCCTGTAGATTAAGGTTTTCTTGAAAGAGAGTGTTTATGAAAGTACATTGACTGATTACATGGTATAAGTGGCATTCCAAGTTCGCCCCCTACATATTCCCTTCCGCCCATACCAAGGTTATTATAGTAAACAAAACTAAATAGTTTTTCCAATTTTAGTTAGAATAAAATTAAGAATAGTTTATTTTTCTAAATATCTTTGACTGTATAACAAATTAAAATAAAAACATTTGGCCTCCTGAGTGGCGCAGTGGTCTAAGGCGTCACAACAGACCCGGATTCGATCCCAGGCTGTGTCACAAGCGGCCGTGACTGAGAGGCCCATAGGGCGGCACACAATTGGCCTAGCGTCGTCTGGGTTAGGGAAGGGTTTGGACGGCGGGGGCTTTACTTGGCTCATCGCACTCTAGCGACTCCTTGTGGCAGATCGGCCACCTGCTCGCCTCCCGAGCCCGTTGGGGAGTTGCAGCGACGAGACAAGATCGAAAAAGGGGTAAAACACAATAAAAATTCTGAATCTGGTGGACAAATGCTGCCAGTAGATGGCCATGTTTCAAATAGGCTTGCATCACTATAACAACCTAACGGGGGGGAAAAAATTGAGGGTGAGCATGAACCATATGGTGGCAACAAAAGGTGAAACCCTGTATGGGATTGTTTTGAGTACATTGCTGGAAAGATCCATGTATTTTAGTGTCAGCAGCTTGTATGGAACAGGGATAAAAGGGAAAAGCCAACCAAAACCCAACAGCGAATCATACAATTTCAGGCTAAAGACAAGGTGAAGCTGTAAGTAGCTGCACGGCAACATTAGGACAACCAACTAGCTGTTTTGAATGAAAATAGCAGAAACATGGAAACCTCATTTCAAATGTGTAAAAAATAAAAGAAGCAATGGTTAATTTATTCATCCAGTCTGGCAATACCACAAGACTGTGTGATGAACCAGGCCTCAAAATTCTACCAGATACCCCACTGGGCATACACTGGTTGAATCAGTTGTTTCCTCGTCATGTCAATGAAATTATGTTGAACCAGTGTGGAATAGATGCTGAATTGATATCTGTGCCCAGTGGGACTTGATACCAAATTTAAAACACCTGCCTCTGCTGGAGTAAACGTGTTGATTGCGTTGCAAATGGATACAGCAACCCATAAAGTTAAGGACATTCTAAAAGCGAGAAAGGACTAACTGCTCTGTTTGTGTACATATCAGCCTGCTTCTATCACCGCTCCTCCAACAAGACACCACACGTGTTGATCATCCTCCATTGGATTTTAGATCCACACACCGGAGTGTTAATTGACTACACATTGGACATACCAGAGTAGAAGAGCCTACTCGTAACTGGCAACAGGGCGAACATAGCTATCAAGCTTTCCAAACAGGCAAGAGAATACCCTTGAACAACGACAACCAGAGCTGGCCATGATTTTAAACGGCTTGGCATAAATGTCTGAATCTGAGTCGGACACAGACGATTTTCCTTTTTAAAAT
Source organism: Oncorhynchus tshawytscha (assembly GCF_018296145.1). Classification (NCBI taxonomy): domain Eukaryota; kingdom Metazoa; phylum Chordata; class Actinopteri; order Salmoniformes; family Salmonidae; genus Oncorhynchus; species Oncorhynchus tshawytscha. The sequence continues at coordinate 16,278,191 of NC_056442.1, read as the reverse complement.
CCAAGTCACATTAAGATCCTTTAAAACATAGCCAAACCTATGACCTGACCCTTCATCTTGTGTTACTGCCCCCAGTGGCAAGATGTGACATCCCCAAAAAACAACTATAGGCCTACGACACATAAATGGCTCCTAGCCTCCTACACATGGGCTACTTTCTGTCCGTAAAATTAAATAATACAAAAACAAAATAGATGTGATTTTATAAAACTAAATAAAAATGAGTAAAATTAACTGAAACTAAACTGAATGAAATAAAAATTTAAATAGAAACTAATACAAAATCACAAAACTAGAGTAACCTTGTCCCATACCCTGTTTGATCTTTAAAAAATTATGAAATAATGAGATACAAGCTGGTGCTTTCATTTAACTGTGTTTAAGAGCCAAAGGGCATACTTCTTACTCCCCTGACTGATTCTAAATTCCAAAGGGAAGCAATGAGAAATGAACTTGTTTGTACTATAAAGTTGGCCAGTTGAGATTTTAATTGAGTTGAGTCAGTTTCATGAAACATACAACAATATGGACTGCATTGTATAATAGGCTAAATAAGGATTTGTCCTGTATCACTGTATTTGACGACCCTTAGCAAATAATACATTCTCAATGTGATATGGATGGTAGTGATTAATTTGACACAGTATGTTTCAACTGTACATTATAGTAATAATTACATATGTTTATAGTATGACTAGATTTTTTTTCTATTCATGTTTTGTTACAATTATTCATCCTTGTAAGTACAAATCTAGTTTGACCAGGGGTATGTATTTATGGTACATTGTCATGTGTGTTTGAAAGGCACATCGAGAGAGAATGTATACTCAAAGTACTATACTTTAATGAACCTTTATTTTATTTTACCTTTATTTAACCAGGCAAGTCAGTTAAGAACAAATTCTTATTTTCAATGACGGCCTAGGAACAGTGGGTTAACTGCCTGTTCAGGGGCAGAACGACAGATTTGTACCTTGTCAGCTCAGGGGTTTGAACTTGCAACCTTCCGGTTACTAGTCCAACGCTCTAACCACTAGGCTACCCTGCCGCCCGCCCCGCACCTATTTGATGACCTTGACATTATGAAATTTCATAGGCATTTAATTACATTGAAATCCTCTGTCTGGGGTAAAGTAATTGTCTGGGTCAAATTCAAAGGTTTATTTTTGTTGTGTTATCCCCCTCTAGTGGCCATAGGAAAGACTGACATGATCACTGCCTCTGTATTTTATACACATTTTCAAACTTAATCTATTCTGTGGTAGAATCAATATTTCCTAAATGATTCTATAAACTCCAAAATACAACAAATTCAGATGTTGGAGGAAAAGTGTGATGGTGTGAGCACTTTTGCAAGCAGAGCAGAGAATGAGGCAAGGACGTGTTTGCAAAAGAAAATCAATATGCTTACCATTTATTTAGGTGTTCATGAACCTGCCACGTGTGCTATGTGCCATCCAACATTGAATCTGACAAGTCATGTCTTTTTTTCCTCACGGCAGATGAACCCAAAGCCACCATGGGTCAGACGAATGGCAACGGTTGGCCACAGAACGGTGCCACCTCCACCAATGGCCACATGCCAACACACCTCAAGGGGGCCAACACTGCCGTGCTGTCAACCAACTTCTCGCCATGGGGACTGCTGGCCTTGGCTACTTCAACTGAAAACGGGCTGTCGTCATCACGGCCAACTTATCAGGAGGCGGAGGAGACCCGGCGGCATTCAGCCCACGAGATGTGCGGTTCACTACACCTGACGGGAAGCCCCAGCAGCTGCGTTTCCCACCGGCCCTCCTGGAAGGCCATGGCCAGCGACCCGGGGGACACCCTGCACTACGGACACTACCATGGTGTCGGGGACACAGCAGAGGAGCACAGCAGCTTGGTGCACGTCGAGCAGCTTTACGACCAGGCCGTACTCAGTGCCATTCCTAGGCCGTCATTGAAAATAATAATTTGTTCTTAACTGACCTGCCTAGTTAAATAAAGGTTAAAAAAAATTATAGTCAACATAGCTACTAGAAGTAATGCGTTAGTAAACCTGCTACAATCACGCAGTACAGTAAAAGCTTGGGCGTTATCCAGATTTTCATACCATTCTTCTGCCATTCTGGGATTTATGGTATTACCGGCTTAGCATACAAGGGGGCACTAAAAATGTAAAAAGCCCATTGGGTGTCTACTACCAAAATGCTAACAAAATCTCGTTATTTTTAGCTTGTAAATGTCCACACTCTTGATTGGTAACATAACGTGTCAGTTCATATTGCAAGAGCTCTAATATTTTGGATGACGTCCTCTGGAAGTCGTTGTAAATATCTATGGAAGTCTATGGAAGGGGGTGAGAACCATGAGCCTCCTAGGTTTTGTATTGAAGTCAATGTACCCAGATGACGAAAAATAGCTGTCCTCCGGCTACACAATGGTGCTACCCGAGAGAATGTTGTTGAGGCTACTGTAGACCTTTATTTCAAAACAGTGTGTTTTAAATCAGTTATTTGAAGTGCATATATTTAGTATAGATTTTCTGAAAAGGACAACTTAAAGTTTCACTATTTTTATGAAATTCACTGAGTAGGATCGTCTTCCCCTTCCTCCTTTGAGGAACATTCCACTGACCTACACACACTAACCCTTATGTTCCCTCCCAAAGGTGCAAGGTCTTTCCCGCAGGGTGTCGCAGGCTGTGAGGAGGGGTACCCTTTCTGAGTGTGGTGCTGGACTGGCATGGGTGGGCTCTCCAAGGGGCGTGTCTTCCAGTATAGTATAATTAACCTGATTTTAAGCCCATAATTGGTGCCATTTTAACCACAGAAAGAAAAGTGTAACGTTTATGGACATTTACCATTAAAATGGTGCACACACACCATGTACACAATCATATGTTGCACTGGAAAAAGGCAGGGATTTAATCCATTCAGTGGTACACCATAAGCCATCCCCTTATGAAACACATGAAAATCTACATGATAAATTGTCATCTTTGTAACAATTCAATGCAATGTGTGAAGGTATGACTTGTGATGTTACATCTTATTCAGGTCAGTTGTGCTGACATGCTGAGATGTTGACTTTCTTAGCCTGAACCTGTTCCTCAGTTTGTCATGGTTCTCATCTTGACAGGTTACCTTAGTGATGGGCTGAAGATGGCGGTTCCCATGGTAAACAAGGCTCATGATGGCGTTGACGACCCTTGGCGTATCAAAGTAATCTGACGACGTTTGCTTTGGTTTCAGCCAACCTTGAAAACACAGACGCCAAGGAATTGGTCGAGGTTTATCTGCTTACCGTCTGAAGGACATGGGCTATGGTAGGAAAATTAACTGTTCAACCAGACTTATTAAACATAGACATGAGTGACCCACCTTGTGTAAAATATGCAAGCAAATATATCACCTTGACAAAGGCATCATTGTTAGGAATTTTATGAATAATGACTAAACAATATCCCCATTTTAAATAGAAATGTAACTAAGTAAACTTATACTCTGTTTTATTATATCTGATTAACAATATTAATTCATAAGTGAGGGATTGTGGTGCCTGAAACAGGGGGGTCATTACATTAAATAAATACCATTCCAGCCAGGTTAGAGAAGATTGGAGAAGATTGGAAGTGTTTTTTTTTAAGTAAGCAGAAAGGGTCATAAACCTATGGTTGAACCGACTCAACTTAGCTCTGGAATGTAAGGCAGTGTGTGTGTTCTTAGGTTTTCCATTAGCTGGAACTGTCTGCTGAATGGTGATGGATGAAAACTTCAGAAGGTTTATCTCGAATGAACTTTTGAACTGTTGGGAGAAAGAATATTTTATAACCTATGATGTCATATTTTGTATATAAACTGTTGTTCGTTGTTACATGGCAGCACGCTCCGAGAATAAATACTATTATCTATTTTTGATAAGACTGGTCTCTGTCTATTTTATGCAAATTAGAATCTTACAAATTCTCATAAAATAGAATAAGTGAATTCAATTAATGAAAACATATTGGAATAATGAAATTATACCAACATTCATCAAAACTGAAAATTGCAGTAATGTCTCAATCAACTGAGAATGCAAGTGACTCTCCTGATGCGATGTTCCTGAACTAGAATGAACTTCTGTGTGTATTCAACGCTGTACTACACTGCATATAAGTATAATAGCAGAAAGGAGATGTAGGCCCTACCTTTCCCATAATGCCCCCTCCTGCACAGCCTGGCACTGCAGCTGGCCCCTCATGTAGGCCTTGGCATCATGGGTGAAGGCAGTAATGGTTGCCAGGGAGCTCCAGGCTTCGTTCAAGCTGGTGTCACTGTAGTTGATTGCTATGAACAACAAAAACGATGAGCTCAACATCACTTGAGTAAAATGAAAACCAGTGTACCACAAAAACCACCAAAAAGTGTTCACACCTGATCTGTATTTGGTCAGCAGGCAGAACATTCGGAATTCATTGACGGAGTAAGATTCTAGGAAGTCCGACAAGTGAAAGAGATGGACACACATGAAGTAGATATTACCTCAATTAGGAAGAATGAAGACTTGTTATAAAACTAATTACCTTTCCTATAGTGCAAGCCTGAAACCATTTAATGATGTTTATTGATTTAAAAGTAGTAATGTACTGTAGATCAACACTTTACCTTTATCGTTATATAATTATTCAAGGACTTTGAAATTCTCAGCACTTCCTTTAAGATGAAAATGTCATGTATAATAAAATAAAGTAAAAATGCAGATATGAATCATATCCTTTTGCCGTTCTCCATCATTACCCATCAGGACTTAAGTCAAATCAAATTAAAGTTTATTTGTCACGTGCGCCGAATACAACAGTGAAATGCTTACTAACCAATAGTGCAAAAAAGGTATTAGGTGAACAATAGGTAAGTAAAGAAATAAAAACAGTAAAAAGACAGTGAAAAACTGTAGCGAGGCTATATACAGTAGCGAGGCTATAACAGTAGCGAGGATACATAGACACTGGTTAGTCAGGCCGATTGAGGTAGTATGTACATGTAGATATGGTTAAAGTGACTATTCATCAAATCAAATCAAATCAAATTTTATTTGTCACATACACATGGTTAGCAGATGTTAATGCGAGTGTAGCGAAATGCTTGTGCTTCTAGTTCCGACAATGCAGTAATAACGAACAATTTTTGTTCGGTGATGCGTTGTGCAGACCTCACTACCCTCTGGAGAGCCTTACGGTTGAGGGCGGTGCAGTTGCCATACCAGGCGGTGATACAGCCCGCCAGGATGCTCTCGATTGTGCATCTGTAGAAGTTTGTGAGTGCTTTTGGTGACAAGCCGAATTTCTTCAGCCTCCTGAGGTTGAAGAGGCGCTGCTGCGCCTTCCTCACGATGCTGTCTGTGTGAGTGGACCAATTCAGTTTGTCTGTGATGTGTATGCCGAGGAACTTAAAACTTGCTACCCTCTCCACTACTGTTCCATCGATGTGGATGGGGGTGTTCCCTCTGCTGTTTCCTGAAGTCCACAATCATCTCCTTAGTTTTGTTGACGTTGAGTGTGAGGTTATTTTCCTGACACCACACTCCGAGGGCCCTCACCTCCTCCCTGTAGGCCGTCTCGTCGTTGTTGGTAATCAAGCCTACCACTGTTGTGTCGTCCGCAAACTTGATGATTGAGTTGGAGGCGTGCATGGCCACGCAGTCGTGGGTGAACAGGGAGTACAGGAGAGGGCTCAGAACGCACCCTTGTGGGGCCCCAGTGTTGAGGATCAGCGGGGAGGAGATGTTGTTGCCTACCCTCACCACCTGGGGGCGGCCCGTCAGGAGGTCCAGTACCCAGTTGCACAGGGCGGGGTCGAGACCCAGGGTCTCGAGCTTGATGACGAGCTTGGAGGGTACTATGGTGTTGAATGCCGAGCTGTAGTCGATGAACAGCATTCTCACATAGGTATTCCTCTTGTCCAGATGGGTTAGGGCAGTGTGCAGTGTGGTTGAGATTGCATCGTCTGTGGACCTATTTGGGCGGTAAGCAAATTGGAGTGGGTCAAGGGTGTCAGGTAGGGTGGAGGTGATATGGTCCTTGACTAGTCTCTCAAAGCACTTCATGATGACGGATGTGAGTGCTACGGGCGGTAGTCGTTTAGCTCAGTTACCTTAGCTTTCTTGGGAACAGGAACAATGGTGGCCCTCTTGAAGCATGTGGGAACAGCAGACTGGTATAGGGATTGATTGAATATGTCCGTAAACACACCGGCCAGCTGGTCTGCGCATGCTCTGAGGGCGCGGCTGGGGATGCCGTCTGGGCCTGCAGCCTTGCGAGGGTTAACACGTTTAAATGTCTTACTCACATCGGCTGCAGTGAAGGAGAGACCGCATGTTTCCGTTGCAGGCCGTGTCAGTGGCACTGTATTGTCCTCAAAGCGGGCAAAAAGGTTATTTAGTCTGCCTGGGAGCAAGACATCCTGGTCCGTGACTGGGCTGGGTTTCTTCCTGTAGTCCGTGATTGACTGTAGACCCTGCCACATGCCTCTTGTGTCTGAGCCGTTGAATTGAGATTCTACTTTGTCTCTGTACTGGCGCTTAGCTTGTTTGATAGCCTTGCGGAGGGAATAGCTGCACTGTTTGTATTCAGTCATGTTACCAGACACCTTGCCCTGATTAAAAGCAGTGGTTCGTGCCTTCAGTTTCACACGAATGCTGCCATCAATCCACGGTTTCTGGTTAGGGAATGTTTTAATCGTTGCTATGGGAACGACATCTTCAACGCACGTTCTAATGAACTCGCACACCGTATCAGCGTATTCGTCAATGTTGTTGTCTGACGCAATACGAAACATCTCCCAGTCCACGTGATGGAAGCAGTCTTGGAGTGTGGAGTCAGCTTGGTCAGACCAGCGTTGGACAGACCTCAGCGTGGGAGCTTCTTGTTTTAGTTTCTGTCTGTAGGCAGGGATCAACAAAATGGAGTCGTGGTCAGCTTTTCCGAAAGGGGGCGGGGCAGGGCCTTATATGCGTCGCGGAAGTTAGAGTAACAATGATCCAGGGTCTTTCCACCCCTGGTTGCGCAATCGATATGCTGATAAAATTTAGGGAGTCTTGTTTTCAGATTAGCCTTGTTAAAATCCCCAGCTACAATGAATGCAGCCTCCGGATAAATCGTTTCCAGTTTGCAGAGAGTTAAATAAAGTTCGTTCAGAGCCATCGATGTGTCTGCTTGGGGGTGGATATATACGGCTGTGATTATAATCGAAGAGAATTCTCTTGGTAGATAATGCGGTCTACATTTGATTGTGAGGAATTCTAAATCAGGTGAACAGAAGGATTTGAGTTCCTGTATGTTTCTTTCATCACACCATGTCACGTTGGCCATAAGGCATACGCCCCCGCCCGTCTTCTTACCAGAAAGATGTTGTTTCTGTCGGCGCGATGCGTGGAGAAACCCGCTGGCTGCACCGCTTCGGATTGCGTCTCTCCAGTGAGCCATGTTTCCGTGAAGCAGAGAACGTTACAGTCTCTGATGTCCCTCTGGAATGCTACCCTTGCTCGGATTTCATCAACCTTGTTGTCAAGAGACTGGACATTGGCAAGAAGAATGCTAGGGAGTGGTGCACGGTGTGCCCGTCTCCGGAGTCTGACCAGAAGACCGCTTCGTTTCCCTCTTTTTCTGAGTCATTTTTTTTTTTGGTCGCTGCATGTGATCCACTCCGTTACACTGGTTGTAAGGCAGAACACAGGATCCGCATCACGAAAAAAATGATAAATGATGAACAGAGTAGCAGTAGCTTAAAAGAGGGGTTAGCGGGTGGCGGGACACAATGCAGATAGCCCGGTTAGCCAATGTGTGGAAGCACTGGTTGGTCGGGCCAATTGAGGTAGTATGTACATGAAAATATAGTTAAAGTGACTATGCATACATGATAAACAGAGAGTAGCAGCAGCATAAAAGAGGGGTTGGGGGGGGCCCACAATACAAATAGTCCGGGAAGCTATTTGATTACCTGTTCCGGAATCTTATGGCTTGGGTGTAAAAACTGCCTTTTTGTCCTAGACTTGGCACTCCGGTACCGCTTGACATGTGGTAGAGTAGAGAGAACAGTCTACGGCTGGGGTGGCTGAGGTCTTCGACAATTTTTAGGGCCTTCCTCTGACACCGCCTGGTTTAGAGGTCCTAGATGGCACGAAGCTTAGCCCCAGTGATGTACTGAGCCATACGCACTACCCTCTGTATGTAGTGCCTTGCGGTCGGAGGCTGAGCAATTGCCGTACCAGGCAGTGATGCAACCGTTTGAGTATCTCAGGACCCATGCCAAATATTTTTAGTTTCCTGAGGGGGAATAGGCTTTGTTGTGCCCTCTTCACAACTGTCTAGGTGTGTTTGGACCATTCTAGTTTGTTGGTGATGTGGACACCAAGGAACTTGAAGCTCTCAACCCTGCTCCACTACAGCCCCGTCGATGAGAATGGGGGCGTGCTCAGTCCTCCTTTTCCTGTGGTCCACAGTCATCTCCTTAGTCTTGGTTACGTTGAAGGACAGGTTGTTATACTGGCACTACTTCATGGCTACAGATGTGAGTGCTACGGGTCTGTAGTCATTAGGCAGGTTGCCTTTGTGTTCTTAGGCACAGGGACTATAGTGGTCTGCTTGAAACATGTTGGTATTATAACCTCAATCAGGGACATGTTGAAAATTTCAGTGAAGACACCTGCCAGTTGGTCAGCACATACCCGGAGCACACGTCCTGGTATTCCGTCTGGCCCCGCAGCCTTGTGTATGTTGACCTGTTTAAAGGTCTTACTCACGTCGGCTACAGAGTGCGTGATCACACAGTCGTTCGGAACAGCTGATGCTCTCATGCATGCCTCAGTGTGGCTTACCCCGAAGCGAGCATAGAAGTGATTTAGCTCGTCTGGTAGGCTCATGTCACTGGGCAGCTCGCGGCTGTGGTTCCCTTCATAGTCTGTAATAGTTTGCAAGCCCTGCCACATAAGACAAGCGTCGGAACCGGTGTAGTATGATTCAATCTTAGCCCTGTATTGCCTGTTTGCAGGCATAGCAGGATTTCTTGTAAAACTGTATATGTCAAAATGTGCTCTTGGCCTCATGACACAATGCATTGAATAGCATTAGAAAACTTAAAATGTTTCTCTCTGCACCATGGCAAAATGTGCTAATTCAGTAAGTAAGCCCGGTAGTCCGGCACTGCTGTTCAGATTTCTAGATTTATTTTATAGTTTCACACAACGGAAATCCGTTTTTCAGTTTTTTTTGTCAATTCTGATCTTGGGTAATATTTGGACTGAGTTGCACAAACATGTCACTTATCTAAGCTGTTTGTCCTAGATAGAAAAATGCAGTTTCACTTGATTTGTGGCATTTTCAATTTTCAGACACCTTTTTTTTTCTTTACCTTTGTTTACAATCTGCCTAAATTAAACCCATTCTACCTCAATAATGGTTATTGAATTTCAGCTTTCTGTGAATAGCATGGTTTCTCATTTTTGAAGGCTTATTCTACATATGGTGTAGAATGCTACCACCAGGGGGTAGTGTAGGGACTGTTTTTAGAGGGCTCCCATTGAATTGGAGGACTAAGAATATGGCCAAAGAACCCAAAAGATCCTCTTTACCCTCAAGACATTCTGTTGCCACCTTGACCTAGAAGAAATTCGGCTTGTCACCAAAAGCACTCACAAACTTCTACAGATGCACAATCGAGAGCATCCTGGCGGGCTATATCACCGCCTGGTATGGCAACTGCACCGCCCTCAACCGTAAGGCTCTCCAGAGGGTAGTGAGGTCTGCACAACGCATCACCGGGGGCAAACTACCTGCCCTCCAGGACACCTACACCACCCGATGCTACAGGAAGGCCATAAAGATCATCAAGGACATCAACCACCCGAGCCACTGCCTGTTCACCCCGCTGTCATCCAGAAGGCGAGGTCAGTACAGGTGCATCAAAGCTGGGACCGAGAGACTGAAAAACAGCTTCTATCTCAAGGCCATCAGACTGTTAAACAGCCACCACTAACATTGAGTGGCTGCTGCCAACACACTGTCAATGACACTGACTCAACTCCAGCCACTTTAACAATGGGAATTGATGGGAAATGATGTAAATATATCACTAGCCACTTTAAACAATGCTACCTTATATAATGTTACTTACCCTACATTATTCATCTCATATGCATACGTAGATACTGTACTCTATATCATCGACTGCATCCTTATGTAATACATGTATCACTAGCCACTTTAACTATGCCACTTGGTTTACATACTCATCTCATATGTATATACTGTACTCGATATCATCTACTGTATCTTGCCTATGCTGCTCTGTACCATCACTCATTCATATATCCTTATGTGCATATTCTTTATCCCCTTACACTGTGTATAAGACAGTAGTTTTTTGGAATTGTTAGTTAGATTACTTGTTCGTTATTACTGCATTGTCGGAACTAGAAGCACAAGCATTTCGCTACACTCGCATTAACATCTGCTAACCATGTGTATGTGACAAATAAAATTTGATTTGATTTGATTTGATTTGAAATAGAACAGAATTGATGTACTGGTGAGACCGAGTCCCTGATGAGATTTCAAACTACTGTCCTTCATTTAAACAACATTTTGACACATACGCTACTCAAAAATGTTCTTAGAACATTTTGATTCTCTGGGAAATTAGAACAGAAACATTTTGATATGTTCAGAAAAACAACTAGGGCTGAGTGACTTGTTATTGGGGCCACTTTACTCACCTGTCACCTTAGCCATTGGAACAAGTGTTCTAGTAAGAGGTTTACGTGGCCGAGTGTCTGTCTAGAACTGTGCCATTGATATGATGGTGTTTGTTTCAGTGTCTTGAGCCGGTTAAACTAAGCTCCCTACCTGACGGACTGGGACCAGAAAAAATATATATATATAAAAACACACACACACAACCGTTCAAAAGTTTGGAGTCATTTACAAATGTCCTTGCTTTTGAAAGAAAAGCCATTTTCTTTGTCCATTTAAAATAACATCAAATTGATCAGAAATACAGTGTAGACATTGTTAATGTTGTCAATCACTATTGTTGCTGGAAACGGCAGATTTTTAATGGAATATCTACATAGGCGTACATAGGCCCATTATCAGCAACCATCACTCCTGTGTGCCAATGGCACGTTGTGTTAGCTAATCCAAGTTTATCATTTTAAAAGGCTAATTGATCATTAGAAAACCCTTCTGAAATTATGTTAGCACAGCTTAAAAATGTTGTTCTGATTAAAGAAGCAATAAAACTGGACTTATTTATACTAGTTGAGTATCTGGAGCATCAGCATTTGGGTTCGGTTACAGGACCAAAATGGCCAGAAACAAATAACTTTCTTCTGAAACTCGTCAGTCTATTCTTGTTCTGAGAAATGAAGGATATTCCTTGCGAGAAATTGGCAAGAAACTGAAGATCTCGTACAAAGCTGACAAAGCTGACAATGAACTCCTTTCACAGAACAGCGCAGACTGTCCCTCACCAGAATAGAAAGAGGAGTGGGAGGCCCCGGTGCACAACTGAGCAAGAGGACAAGTACATTAGTGTCTAGTTTGAGAAACCGACGCCTCACAAGTCCTCAACTGGCAGCTTCGTTAAATAGTAACCGCAAAACACCAGTTTCCACGTCAACAGTGAAGAGGCGACTCCGGGATGCTGGCCTTCTAGGCAGAGTTGCAAAGAAAAAGCCATATCTCAGACTGGCCAATCAAAATAAAAGATTAAGAGGGGCAAAAGAACACAGACAGTGGACAGAGGAATATTGGGGAAAAGTGTTACGGACAGACAAATCTAAGTTTGAGGTGTTCAGATCACAAAGAACATTTGTGAGACACAGAAAAGATGCTGGAGGAGTGCTTGACGCCATCTGCCAAGCATGTTGGAGGCAGTGTGATGGTCTGGGGGTGCTTTGGTGGGGAAATTTGGGAGATCTGTACAGGGTAAAAGGGATCTTGAAGAAGGAAGGCTATCACTCCATTTTGCAATGCCACGCCATTTCCTGTTGACAGCACTTAATTGGAGCCAATTTCCCCCTACAACAGGACAATGACCCAAAGCTCAGCTCCAAACTATGCAAGAACTATTTAGGGAAGAAGCAGTCTTCCCAGCACAGTCACCGCATTGCAACCCTATTGAGCTGTTGTGGGAGCAGCTTGACCGTATGGTACGTAGAAGTGCCCATCAATCCAATCCAACTTGTGTGAGGTACTTCAGGAAGCATGGGCTGAAATGAACTAAAATCATTATTTATAACCTTGTCAACGTCTTGACTATATTTCCTATTCATTTTGCAACTCATTTCATGTATGTATTCATGGAAAACAAGGACATTTCTAAGTGACCACAAACTTTTGAATGGTTGTGTGTGTGTGTGTGTGTGTATATATATATATATATACATATATATACACACACATATATATATATATATACACACACACACATACTGCACGCCCAATTTTTCAGTTTTTGATTTGTTAAAAAGTTTGAAATATCCAATAAATGTCGTTCCACTTCATGATTGTGTCCCACTTGTTGTTGATTCTTCACAAAAAATACAGTTTTATATCTTTATGTTTGAAGCCTGAAATGTGGCAAAAAGTTCAAGGGGGCCGAATACTTTCGCAAGGCACTGTATATACACTTATACATATATATACATATATATGTGTATATATATATGTATGTATATGTATATATACACACACATATATATATATATATATATATATATATATATATATATGCACACACACAGTACCAGTCAAAAGTTTGAACACACCTACTCATTCAAGGGTTTTTCACTATTTTCTACTTTGTAGAATAAAAGTGAAGACATCAAAACTGTGAAATAACACATTAAATCATGTAGTAACAAAAAGTGTTAAACAAATCAAAATATATTTTATTTGAGATTCTTGAAAGTACCCACCATTTGCCTTCATGACAGCTTTACACACTCTTGGCATTCTCTCACCCAGCTTCATGAGAAATGCTTTTCCAACAGTCTTGAAGGAGTTCCCACACATGCTGAGCATATGTTTCCTGCCTTTCTTTCACTCTGCACTGCATTCCAACTCATCCCAAACCATCTCAATTAGTTTGAGGTTTGGTGATTGTGGAAGCCAGGTTATCTGATGCAGCACCATCCCTCTCCTTCTTGGTCAAATAGTCCTTACACAGCCTGGAGGTGTGTTTTGGGTCATTGTCCGGTTGAAAAACGTGTTATATGCCCAGTAGGAGCAAACCAGATGGGATGGCGTCACGCTGCAGAATGCTGTGGTAGCCATGCTGGTTAAGTGTGCCTTGAACTCTAAATAAATCACCAACAGTGTCACCAGCAAAGCACCATCACACCTCCATGTTTCACGGTGGGAACCACACATGCAGAGATCCTTCGGTCACAAAGACAGTGGTTTGAACCATAAAGCTCTCATTTCGACTCATCAGACCTAAGGACAGATTTCCTTTGGTCTAATGTCCATGGTGTGTGTTTCTTGGCCCAAGCAAGCCTCTTCTTCTTATTGGTGTCCTTTTAGTAGTGGCTTCTTTGCAGCAATTCAACCATGAATTCCTGATTCACGAAGTCTCTCCTGAACAGTTGATGTTGACATGTCTGTGACTTGAACTCTGTGAAGCATTTATTTGGTCTGCAATCTGAGGTGCAGTTAACCATAATGGACTTATCCTCTGCAGAAGAGTTAACTCTGGGTCTTCCTTTCCTGTGGCGGTCCTCATGAGAGCCTGTTTCATCTTAGCGCTTGATGGTTTTTGTGGCTGCACTTGAAGAAACTTGGAAAGTTCTTGACATTTTCCGCATTGACTGACCTTCATGTCTTATAGTAATGATGGACTGTCATTTCTCTTTGATTATTTGAGCTGTTCTTGCCATAATATGAACTTTGTCTTTTACCAAATAGGTATATCATCTGTATACCCTCCTACCTTATCACAACTGATTTGGCTCAAACGCATAAAGAAGGAAATAAATTCCTCAAATGTACTTTTACCAAGGCATACCTGTTAATTGAAATGCTTTCTATGTGACTACTCCATGAAGATGGTTGAGAGAATCCTAAGAGTGTGCAAAGCTCTCATCAAGGAAAAGGGTGGCTTCTTTGAAGATTCTAAAATATAAAATATATTTTGATTTGTTTGACAATGTTTTGCTTACTACATGATTCCATATGTATTATTTCATAGTTTTAATGTCTTCACTTTTATTCTACAATGCAGAAAATAGTACACATAAAGAAAAGCCCTTGAATGAGAAGGTGTGTCCAAACTTTTGACTGGTACTGTGTATATATATATATATATATATGCAAATCCTCTTGTCATTGGTCAAGCTCTTTGACTTAGATACTGTGATATCATGGACCGAAAACAGTTGGGCCTATGTTTATATCCACTGTAAGTAAAGCAGGTTAATCTTGATTTAAATATTGACGTACTGTATGACTCCCAGACTTCTGTTTTCTTACCATGTATTGTATTCATGAAGGCTGTGTGCTTTCTACAATCCGTTTCTCTTCAGCCACACATGCTAAAGAAGTTTGTCTTGTGTAATTGGGTATAGCACTATGTAGTGGAAAATTGTTCTGTTTGTGCTTCTCACTGTCTTTGCATTTGCACATCAGCTGAATACGTCTAGATGTAATATGTTAGCATTTGTGCTACACTGGTAAGCATGCATGTTTGCCAATCCCTATACTAGGGTTGCATGATTAAATCAAAGTCGGATCGAAATTGCAATATCCATATCGCAAATGGCTTTGATTCTCCTTTGACACTCCATTAATACAGCAGTAACATGGCATCTCTTCCAATGAGATGCACTAGCTTTTCCCAAACTCGGTCCTTGGGACCCCAAGGGCTGCACGTCTTCATTTTTGCCCTTACACTACACAGCTGTTTCAAATGATCAAAACTTGATGATTAGTTGATTATTTGAATCAACTGTGTAGTGCTAGGGCAAAAAACAAAATGTGCACCACTTGGGGTCCTGAGGACTGAGTTTAGGAAACCTTGATTGCTGACCTCTCACTCTCTGCATGGCATGCACATGCTGACCAATCACAAGTGTCCTAAGCGCTGTTAGATGCTAGTGAGGAGAGCGAGAGCTTTACCTCCGTAAACCTCGGAAACATGAGTGCTGTGACTGCTAAACGAGATCGATTTGATGCCAAAGAAAGGCGCATCTTCAATGGTATGGCAGTATTTGGGCTATAGGCAAACCGATATTAAACAAATGCAAGAGTTGTGTAAAGTGCTTCGGAATTGAGGCGACAACAAATGTTGTTTAGGCAAATAATTTGAAGAAGAGCAAGCCCCTACTTTACGACGATTGCATGGTGAAAAAAGCGTTGACAGCAGCAAAGCCCCTCAGCCACAGCCAGCCACCTACATTAAACAGGCATTGATTACCGATTCGTTTTCAAAACGTCCGCAGACACAGAAATCACAGAGTGTACAAAACATAAAGAAAATCTGCTCTTTCCATGAAATAGACTGACCAGGTGAAAGCTATGATTCCTTATTGATGTTTCCTGTTAAATCCACTTCAATAGTGTGGATGAAGGGGAGGAGACAAAGGATTTTTTACGCCTTGAGACAAAGCCATGGATTTTGTATGTGTGGCATTCAGAGGGTGAATGGGCAAGACAAAGGATTTAAGTGCCTTTGAACGGGTATGGTAGGTGCCAGGCACATCGGTTTGTGTCAAGAACTGCAACTCTGCTGGGTTTTTCAGCCTCAACAGTGGTCCACCACCAAAGGACATCTAGCCAACTTGACACTACTGTGGGAAGCATTGGTGTCATCCCTGTGGAATGCTTTTGACAGCTTGTAAAGTCCATGCCTCCATGAATTGAGGATGTTCTGGGGTCAAAAGGGGGAGTGCAACTCAATATTAGGAAGGTGTTTCTAATGTTTGGGATACTCAGTGGATAGCCAAATAAATGGTTCCTATTTACAGTCAGCGAAGACATCCTCAAGAAGATGATAAACAAGCTGGACAGCACAGATACAAGATTCCATCTCCCAAGTCACCATCCCAATACTGTAAAACAAAATTAAGGGAGAAGTTGAAACAGAAATCACACGTGTTGATTTTTAGGCTACTTTATTTATTTTTATTTATTTTATTTTTATTTAACCAGGCAAGTCGGTTAAGAACAAATTCTTATTCATAGGACGTCATTTACAATGACGGCCTACAAGACTACAACAGACCTTTGGTCTAGTAAAACAACCGAGCCCTACTGTACATTAGTTTGACAGTAGACTTCATTGATGAAGAGTTTCAACTGAACGGTCAGTGCTTGCAAACATCATAGGCTCCATCTCCAGAGATCACACAGGAGAAACATTGCTCTTGGGTTGAGAGAATGCCTGGGTCTTGATTGAGGAGCAGCAAGTGTGCATAAGGATAACAGCACAAACATATTAAAGGCCATCGCATTGAATGGACCAGACACCAATGTTTTGGACACAGGCTGCACCTTGCAATTGGTAGGCTACGTGTTACATGTTTTTAAGGCAATTAGACTCATAATTTCAATTATAATAATGATTGAGCCTACACATACAGGATAATTACACAATCATAAGTTTCCTATTCCATCTGCAGCCTTATTAAGAACTCATAATGGTAATATAGGAAATATGAACTCAATGTTTGTTAGTTAATGAACAAGGGATACTCTTATTGCACACTATATTTTAATGATCCCGTTACAAATGTGTGTTTGTTTATGTAGGTGCAATAATCTTCTCTATTATATGCATAATTGTGTTGGAAAATATTTGTTTCATTTGGTTTTGTATTCAGTTAGCACAGTATGTATTCATTCATATGAACTCATTTTAGAAGTGATGCTTTCTACCCTGACACTTGTTTTAACCATGTCTGATGGTTAAGTTTCACCTAAGTGTTTGAAAATCACAATTTATAATCGCAATTGCAATATCTGCCCACAAAAATCGAAATTAGATATTTTGTCAAAATTGTGCAGCCCTATCATATACTGTACCTTCCATCCATAGGATGAGCTCTGGGGGTAAGGATCTCCTCAGCTCTCCCTACCTGAACAGTGGGCATCCTCCCTGGGGATATTAAACAGGCGACCCACCCATACTTCTGGAGCGGGTTTATACCAGTAATGCTAAATTACCCTTGTGCTAAGTAGCTGAGTTAATTCCCCATAGACCAATCACAGGGGTGTAAAATAGCTCGCAGGGAGAGAAAGTTGTGGCCATGTGTCTAGCACTGGTTCCTCAGTAGGATTATACAGTGAGCGAAAGGGTCCAAGAGTAGCATGGTCCCAGATATGTTTGGTGTAACAATGACCATAGGAGTTGGCAAGGCAACACAAACAGATCTGGGACTACGCTAGCTCAAGTTACCCCTTAAAACAAAATTATTTCATAGGGTCCCCATGACTCAAATGGCTACCCCCCCCCTTGATGTCCTCTCTTGTGCTCTCTCTGGGTGAAGTCCCTTGGTCTGACCCCAGTGTGGATTTAAGCCCACCCCACACTGGCACTATGTTCGGGCATCATATGGTTGAATGAGGGGGTCCGTATCCTCAGATCGTATGATTAAAACACAAGTGGTTAAACTTTTGATCCCGTTGCGCTCTGCGATTACTGACGTTGAATAACCTTAGTAGGATTTGGTATCCCGGACTGACCCCTTATGTATGACCTGCTAGCAGGGCCAGTGATCGCCCGGGCACTTGTTTACAGAGTTGAGAGTGAGCTGATCTTCTCTGGTAATCTGTCACCGCTCACCAGAAATGGGAAAACATGCACAGGAAGGTGTCTAGTCATAAGATATATAGTATATACCAAAATATGCACGTAAAAATATGCACGCAAAAATGTAACATTTTGCACTCTGAGAAACACATTTTCACGAAATAACTACATAAGACGAGAACCACACAAACAACAATGTCCATTCGGAAATATTTGGATTTTGCATGATCGTCCTCACTCAGTATATGCCCTCGACAGTATATGCCCTCTCCTAACCTTACCCTCAACAACAACCCCCTCACCCCGCCCTGCTCCTCTCACCCCTCGGCGGTTTCAACCCTCCAAGCCGATCTCTGTCACAAACACTTCACCATCAAGACCAAAGGAGAGAAGCAGCATACAGCAGAAGGCTAATTGGTATTGTATGGAGAATATTCCTTTGTGCTCCTGCCACAGCCCCCAAACACACACACACACACACACACACACAGTGACAGCCCGCCATGGCACACAAGGAAATGTGGAAATTCTGTTATGGATTAAAGAATGTGCTCTAGATGCTGTCTCGACACTACCCCAGCTCCCACCTGTATTTTAACGGTTTAAGGGAAACCGCTAAATGCTGAGAGGGAAATGTCTCCAACTCATCTTTTACAGTCAGGCCAGTCATCTGTGTATTTATCTACCACTGCTTGGAGTTGTATATAATTTCATAACACAGCAATAGAGAATGTGATATTAAGATTGTTAACTTTTTTGCTGCAGCAGTAGCTTATTTGTTTCCTTGGGCATTTATCAATTGTTGGCTATTTGCAGCATTGCTTTGGATATTGTGTGTGTGTGTGTATGTTTCTGTGTGCCCGTGCCCCCGCAAGTGCATGGATGTGGGCGGGGTGCTGTTGGCGGAAAGTAACAGAATATTTTTAGATCAGTGGCAAAAGGTTACACACACTGACTGAAAATAACTGCTATAACTTGATAGCATGTAAACAAAAGTGGTTATTCCTAAATACTCTGCTGCCCTTGCTAACACGACAAGTCACCTCCAGAACAGTTGGCTAGCCTCTCAATCACTGAGCTGTCCTTTATCTGACATAGCCAGTGATGGCCTCTTTGTCTTTCCTTAATGTGACAACAGGAGTGAATGATCAATAACGGCCTATAGATAGAGATACAACCCACAACAGAGACCCACAATAGCAGAGACATGGATGATTGACAGTTAAGGGGGTGGTGGACCATTCTTGATACGCATGGGAAACGTTTGAGCATGAAAAACCCAGCAGTGTTGCAGTTCTTGACACACTCAAACCAGTACGCCTGGTACCTACTACCATACCCCGTTCAAAGGCACCTAAATCTTTTGTCTTGCCCATTCACCCTCTGAATGGCACATATTGGGTTCTGGTCAAAAGTAATGCACTATATAGGTAATAGGGTGCCATTTGGGACACCATCTATATAGCCAGCGGTAGCTCTTAGCGGCTTAGCTAACGTCTCTTCATACATTATGTAACTGGTGGACAGATGCACGTAACTCAAATGGTAGTAGCATCTGTCGACAGACTAACAGACTGTGGGATGCGACAACTAACGAGGAACTTTGTTCCGGTACACAGTTGTTTTGTCACTGATCATTTGGACAAATCACGATTTCGCAGATGCTCACATCTTTAGAATTTCAGAAGGGGCATTTGGTCCATACACGTACCTGAGACTTTGCTAGTCCTGTTAATACATTTTCTAACATGTCTCGCCCAGAACTTAATCGAGCATCTGACGCATTTACGACACATTTTCGCTCTGGGTGTCTGAGATTACTTCATATGAAGCTGATCTTGAGTATTGTTGTGATTCTCATTCAAATCAATCTGTTTAGAAGTCCATCACTGTTGACCTATACTCCCATCTGCTACCCTGAGCATGGGCTACCCAACCCATACACAGTACATGTATGGCTGGGGTAGCTACCTAGAGATGACATGGGTTTCCAATGTTAACCTGTGAGGCAGTGTGTGCCCCACATAATATTTTAGAAAGTAATAATAGATATATTGTAGATGCACCTCACTCACTCACCCAACCATGCCTCTCGGTACACAAGGCCTTGACACAAGATGACCAATGCTTTGTGGACTGCTGGTGTCTCCAGCCTTCCTCTCCACCTAATCTCTCTTTTTCCTTCAGAGGCAAGGAGAAAGGAAGTGAGGAATCAAGGAAAGGCTAATGAGATTGACCCAGAAGAGGCTGCAGACACTGCATGTCTGCCGTACGCACTTTAATCCCCCTCCCAGTCACGTCCCAGCCAGGCCAGCTGTACACCTGACATCAGTAAATGCTAATCAGACATGAAAGCAAATATGTAAATGACCCAACCACACACTTGAAGAGGGAATGCAGGCTGATTGGCACTGATGTATCCTTGTCTCAGTCATGTCTTACAGTGAGTAATTGTTAATAATTCACAAATTATGGTGCTGTGATTCACTTTTTGCGGTGACCCTGTCGTCATGCTGCGCCGAAACATGAATCTCTCATTTGCGTCACAAGTCTGTGATGATTTGAGTGTTATTTTAAAAGCTTCATAATCCATTAAGAAACATTAGGCTTAAGTGTTTCTCAGCAGCAGTTCTAACTTCTGCCACCATCTTGTCCATGCTGGTTGGGCCTTGGCTAAAGTTGGATGCAGTTTCAATGTCATTGTGGTTGCAGTAACTGACACTTATGCCCCAAATACTGCATCTCTTATGGCTCCACACCAGATGGGTGCAACACTGTGAGGAAAGGGGGCCTCCTGATTTGAATATCAGATGGGCTATTCTGGCATAAACAAAATTCTTGTTTTGAAATATCATCTGGGCTTAATGGTTATTGAATGTAGGGCATTGGTATAAATGACAACTCATAACCTGAATAAGTATAGAATAAATTAGTGAATTAGATGTAGTGGCCATCTGGCCATGTTGTGATTCTAGGAAAGAAGAAGGCTTATTGTTCAGTGTTCACCATCCCCTTTTGAGGAAAACAGCACTTAGCCTTTTTATATATACTGGACAGTTGAAGTTGGAAGTTTACATACACCTTACATGTAAACTCAGTTTTTCACAATTCCTAACATCTAATCCTAGTTAAAATCCCCTGTCTTAGGTCAATTAGGACCAGTTAGTCAGAATAATAGTAGAGAGAGAGTGATTTATTTCAGCTTATATTTATTTTATTGCATTCCCAGTGGGTCAGAAGTTTACATACACTCATTGAGTATTTGGAAGCATTGCCTTTAAATTATTTAACTTGGGTCAAACGTTTCGGGTAGCCTTCCACAAGCTTCCCACACAATAAGTTGGGTGAACTTTGGCCCATTCCTCCTGACAGAGCTGGTGTAACTGAGTCAGGTTTGTAGGTCTCCTTGCTCGCACACGCTTTTTCAGTTCTGCCCACAAATTGTCTATGGAATTGAGGTCAGGGCTTTGTGATGGCCACTCCAATACTTTGACATTGTTGTCCTTAAGCCATTTTGACACAACTTTGGAAGTATGCTTGGGGTCATTGTCCATTTGAAAGACCCATTTGTGACAAAGCTTTAACTTCCTGACTGATCTCTTGAGATGTTGCTTCAATATATCCACATAATTTTCTTTCCTCATGATGCCATTTATTTTGTGAAGTGCACCAGTCCGTCCTGCAGCAAAGCACCTCCACAACATGATGCTGCCACCCCCGTGCATCACGGTTAGGATGGTGTTCTTCGGCTTGCAAGTCTCCCCCTATTTCCTCCAAACATAACAATGGTCATTATGGCCAAATAGTTATATTTTTGTTTCATCAGACCAGAGGACATTTCTCCATAAAGTACAATCTTTGTCCCCATGTGCAGTTGCAAACCGTAGTCTGTTTTTTTGATGGTGGTTTTGGAGCAGGGGCTTCTTCTGTGCTGAGTGGCCTTTCAGGTTACGTCGATATAGGACTCGTTTTTCTGTGGAAACAGATACTTTTGTACCTGTTTCCTCCAGCATCTTCACAAGATCCTTTGCTGTTGTTCTGGGATTGATTTGCACTTCTTGCACAAAAGTACGTTCATCTCTAGGAGATAGAATGCGTCTCCTTCCTGAGCGATATGACGGTCCCATGGTGTTTATACTTGCGTACTATTGTTTGTACAGATGAACGTGGTACCTTCAGGCCTTTGGAAATTGCTCCCAAGGATAAACCAGACTTGTGGAGGTCTACATTTTTTTCTGAGATCTTGGCTGATTTCTTTTGATTTTCCCATGATGTCAAGCAAAGAGACACTGAGTTTGAAGGTAGGTCATGCATAAAGTAGATGTCCTATAACCTACTTGCCTATACTATAGTTTGTTAACAATACATTTTTGGAATGGTTGAAAAACGAGTTTTAATGACTCCAACCTAAGTGTATGTAAACTTCAGACTTCAACTGTATATGTTTGAGATTGGAGTACACATTGGGAGGGTTCTTAGACCATTCCTTACATAATCTTTCCAGATTCTTGATATCCTTCAGTTTGCGCTTATGGACTGCCCTCTTCAATTCAAACCACAGGTTTTCATTGGGGGCAAGTCGGAGGACTGAGATTGCCATTGCAAAACATTGATTTTGTGGTCAATTAACCATTTCTTTGTGGATTTTGATGTGTGTTTGTGGTCATTGTTTTGCTGGAAGACCCACTTGCAGCTAAGTTTTAGTCTCCTGGAAGAGAAACCAGGTTTAGGTCTAAAATGTCCTGGTTCATGACCCAGGAAGCAAAACAGCCCCATAACATCAAAGATCCACCACCACCATGCATCCTTCTTTTTCGAGGTAAAACTGACCACTGGAGTGCATGGCCAAAGAGTTATATTTTGGTTTCATCTGACAATAGCACCCAGTTACAATCCAAGTGCCAATGCTCTCAAAGTTTTTTTTTATGGCAACCATTCCAAATAGCATATTGGCATGGAGGTGGTGTCTAATTGTAGATTTTGAGACTTGGTGACACCAAGATATGACCAAGTTCTGTAATTCTCCAACTGTGGCCCTTGGACTTTTCTTTGCCTTCCAAACCATCTTCCTCACTGTATGTGTGGACAAGATACACTTGCGTCCTCTACCAGGCAAGTGTACCAACAGTGGTTGTAAATGTCTTAATTGTTGCCCTAATAATGGTAACTGTTATATTAGATTTTTCAGTTGTTATCATTGCCTGATTTATAAAAGTCACACACCATTTTTCTTTTTTTTCATTGTGAGTTCTTTGCCTTTCTCCATAGTGATGGAATACAAATGGATTGCACATGTGTGTTACCTAATTTTTATATCCCAGTGAAACAGGAAGCCATGGAAGGCCACATAACATTTCCTTAAAATTAGATTAACCTAAAAAAAGTTGAATGGTAATGCAGATTTAATGTTGTTTGATTTTACGTATAAATTTTTTTTGGGGGGGGGGGTGCCAATAATTTTTTACACCTACGCTCACATACACTCCGTGTCACGTTCTGACCTTTATTTCCTTTGTTTTGTCTTTATTTTAGTATGGTCAGGGCGTGAGTTGGGGTGGGCAGTCTATGTTTTGTGTTTCTATGTCTATGTCACACACACACAGACACACAGAAATAATGTCTGTTTACCCCCTCTGTTTTGGCCCTATTATTATTAATATTATTATTTATTTATTATCGTGATCTTTGAACTCTGAGCTTTCTATTTTAGTTTTTCATTCAAGTTATTTCCATTCCATTGGATGGCCCTTTTCCATCTTACAACAAAATGTAATCCAACCCCTTTATGATCTTCTAATGCAATCATCTTCTATCTCATGATACAAAAAACAACTTAAGTTGTTATGATATTACTACACTGTATTATGTTATTCTCTCTCTGTTTCTCTCTCTCTCTGCATATTCTCCTTTATTTATTCACACTACACAGCTCTATTAGTTTCCATATGCCACTTATGTCAACACCTCAAACACATAAAATTATATTTAACTGAAGAAAATAGGATTATGGTACGCTAGCCCTACCAGGTCCTGCTCTCTAATTTCATGTGTAATTCTGCACAGCTGAAAAACATAAACAAAAACATCCAGTCAAGTGGAATGTGAAGGGCTTAAAATGATCTTAACTAATCATACTCAAATAGAAATATCACCGGGCCAACACAGGTGTTTAATACACAACCTACCGTTAACATAATCCACATTTCCTGATATACTACAATAGCTAGTGGGAACATGATTCTAGGACCATTTTAAGTTCAATCGAATAAGAAAAAAAATATGTATGAACTATGATAGTTGTTTCCTAAATAGGATGAGAAAAACATGGTCTTATTGTAGTATAATAAGCACAGTGGAATAACAGACTTGTGTATACCATATAAGAGGTTTGGTATGTACATGCAGTTACTTTTACCTGATTGGTACCACTTTTACATATCATTTTATTTTTTCCATTTTGATAGGAACATAGCTGTGATTCAGAACACAGATAGGGGAAACATCTTGATAGCAGGAACTTACAGGCTTCACATAATGTACACAGTAAGGTGGAATATCAATTAACCTCATTTGGGATCTCTATGATTTTCTAAGAATTTTGCTCGGGCAAAAGAAACTCACACATCTTAGTCAATCACGAAGGGTTGGGGATTTGCATTTGGCCACAGACAGCATACAATGCAAACAAAAATGAGTAAATAGGTTGTCTCTTGGTTATCACAAATGGTTGCCTAAAGTGTCATGGTCCTCTGGAGGTTTTGTCTAGTTCCCGGTTGGTTACGGGGATGTTCCAAAAACGTTTTTAGGTCGTTCTTGGGACGTTGTGTCATGGTCCCCTGGTGGTCTTGCCTTGTTCCTGGTTTGTCCTAGGGACGTCACCTGATAGTCTTAAAGAAACGTCCCCACCCCCAAGGCATGAGCACCCTAGTTTCATTACCCACATCCCATTTTACTGTTGCCAAGACCATCAAGGCCCTGATTGGTGAACCACTGATCCAGTCACAGCTCTTTGTCTTTTGGCAATGCTCGTGACACCCGCCCCCCACACACAAACAGTGCTTTTAACATAGTGTTTTGAACTTACATATTTGGCACACTTTGACACACTACCGTTCAAAAGTTTGGGGTCACTTAGAAATGTCCTTGTTTTCCATGAAAACATACATGAAATGAGTTGCAAAATGAATAGGAAATATATTCAAGACGTTGACAAGGTTATAAATAATGATTTGTAATTTAAATAATAATTGTGTCCTTCAAACTTTGCTTTTGTCAAAGAATCCTCCATTTGCAGCAATTACAGCCTTGCAGACCTTTGGCATTTTAGTTGTCAATTTGTTGAGGTAATCTGAAGAGATTTCACCCCATGCTTCCTGAAGCGCCTCCCACAAGTTGATTGGCTTGATTGTCACTTTTTACGTTCCACGTGGTCAAGCTGCTCCCACAACAACTCAATAGGGTTGAGATCAGGTGACTGTGCTGGCCACTCCTCTGTCCAGTGTCTGTGTTCTTTAGCCCGTCTTAATCTTTTCTTTTTATTGGCCAGTCTAAGATATGGCTTTTTCTTTGCAACTCTGCCTAGAAGGCCAGCATCCCGGAGTCGCCTCTTCACTGTTGATGTTGAGACTGGTGTTTTGCGGGTACTATTTAATGAAGCTGCCAGTTGAGGACTTGTGAGGCGTCTGTTTCTCAAACTAGACACTCTAATGTACTTGTCCTCTTGCTCAGTTGTGCACCGGGGCCTCCCACTCCTCTTTCTATTCTGGTTAGAGACAGTTTGTGCTATTCTGTGAAGGGAGTAGTACACAGCGTTGTACGAGATCTTCAGTTTCTTACCAATTTCTCGCATGGAATAGCCTTAATTTCTAAGAAACAATAATAGACTGACGAGTTTCAGAAGAAAGTTCTTTGTTTCTGGCCATTTTGAGCCTGTAATCAAACCCACAAATGCTGATGCTCCAGATACTCAACTAGTATAAAGAAGGCCAGTTTTATTGCTTCTTTAATCCGAGCAACAGTTTTAAGCTGTGCTAACATAATTTCAAAAGGGTTTTCTAATGATCTATTAGCCTTTTAAAATGATAAACTTGGATTAGCTAACACAATGTGCCATTGGAACAGAGGAGTGATGGTTGCTGATAATAGGCCTCTGTACGCCTATGTAGATATTCCATAAAAAATCTGCCGTTTCCAGCAACAAAAGTCATTTACAACATTAACAATGTCTACACTGTGTTTCTGACCAATTTGATGTTATTTTAATGGACAAAAACAAGGACATTTCTAAGTGACCCCAAACTTTTGAATGGTAGTGTACATGATTATGTTGTGTATATTTATTCAAACAGTGTTTATTATTTAATGTTTCCACACCTGGGATTGAAACTCACAACGTCTTGGTTCATGGCATCGCTGTGGTTCATGGCATCACGCCGTGAACCTCTTGTTTCATTGCGCCGAAACCCTTAATGGACCTAATGGAATGGTTGCCCAATATTCTCAAGACTTCCCCTGTATGCTGGGTAATCATGTGGATTTATGCATTGTGACAGGTGGTGGGGAGGAAGTGCAGAGCAGCTGCATCTCTTAGGCGGTGCCCCAAATGGCACGCTATTTCCAAGTGCAGAACTTTTGATCAGAGCCCTGTACTATTTGGGAATAGGGTGCCATTTGGAACAGAGCTGAGTAGAACCTCTCTGCCCTACTCAGCTCTGTGAAGATTACATGTATCGGGTTAACAACATTGGGAATGATCATCATGGTAAGACATGGCTTTGCCTGGCAATCACCCAGAGAGGAATATATTGAAATCATACTGTACCAGTCAAAAGTTTGGACACAACCACTCATTCAATGGTTTTCTTTATTTGTACTATTTTCTACATTGTAGAATAATAGTGAACACATCAAACTATAAGATAACACAAATGGAATCATGTAGTAAACAAAAAAGTGTTAAACAAAACTAATGTATTTTAAATTTGAGATTCTTCTTAGGGCTCCCGAGTGGCGCAGAGTGACTCCCAATCACAACTGGCCGCGATTGGGAGTCCCATGGGGCAGCGCACAATTGGCCCAGCGTCGTCCGGGTAAGGGTTTTGGTCGGGTTAGGCCGTCAATGTAAATAAGAATTTGTTCTTAACTGACTTGCCTAGTTTAAAGTTTAATAAAATTAAAGACATTGTCAGTGATTTATTTATAATTCAAGGCACACTTAACCAGCATGGCTACCACAGCATTCTGCAGCAGTATGCCATCCCATCTGGTTTGCACTTAGTGGGACGATCATTTGTTTTCCAACAGGACCATGACCCAACACACATCCAGGCTGTGTAAGGGCTATTTGACCAAGAAAAAATGTGACGGAGTGTTGGCTCCCAAGTGGCGCAGCAGTCCAAGGCACTGCATCTCAGTGCTGGAGGCGTCAATACAGAACCTGGTTTGATCCTGGGCTGTATCACAACCGGCCGTGATCTGGAGTCCCATAGTACGGCGCACAATTGGCACCCGGTATCATCTGGGTTAGGGGAGGGTTTGGCCGGGGTTGTAAAATAAGAATCTGTTTTTAACTGACTTGCCTAGTTAAATAAAGGTTAAATAATATACATATATCAGATCACCTGGCCTCCACAATCACCCGACCTCAACACAATTGAGATGGTTTGGGATGAGTTGGACCGCAGAGTGAAGGAAAAGCAGCCAACAAGTGCTCAGCATATGTGGGAACTCCTTCAAAAAGTGTTGGAAAAGCATTCCAGGTGAAGCTGGTTGAGAGAATGCCAAGAGTGTGCAAAGCTGACATCAAGGGTGTAGGTGCTAACTTTTAAGAACCTAAAATATAAAATATATTTAGATTTGTTTAACACTTTTTTGTTTAGTACATGATTACATATGTGTTATTTCATAATTTTTTTCTACAATGTGGAAATAGTAAAAATAAAGAAAAACCCTTGATGAGTAGGTGTGGTACTGTATATGGAAAGAACACATGAATAAAGAGGGTGAGGGGGTTGAACGAAGGACAAAAACAAAGAAACAGAAATACATTTGCTAGACAAAAATATATGTTTGAATCATAAAACATTTATCACATATATGGAGAGAACACGTGAATATAGAGGGTGAGGGATTTGATCGAGCGACAAAAACAGAGAGACAGAAACATAGCTGTGTGAAGATGTTTGGGGGTGGGAGTGCCAACAGGGCCCGTACAGGACTAGTAAAATACCATAGCACTACTTTTGTGGAAAGGTTTTTGATTATAGGCTAGATAGTGAGGGGGTTGAAGGAGGGACATAAACAACAGAAACAGAAAAACATTACCGTTAAAGAGAGCGAAACAGGGTAAGAGAGCATTGAGGGAGCGAGGGAGAGAGTGCGTACATTCTGTTTCTTCTGGAACACTGTACTATACAGTGAGCGACGTGCGTTCTCTGTAAACATGTATGTATTTACAGCCTGCTGTGAGTCAGCATTGACTTTTTTACCCCTTTTTCTCCCAAATTGGTAATTACAGTCTTGTCCCATCCGCTGCAACTCCTGTAAGGGCTCAGGAGAAGCAAAGGTCGAGAGCCAATGCGCCACGTCCCCGCCAAGCCACACTGCTTATTGACACACTGCTCACCTAACCTGGAAGCCAGCTGCACCAATGTTTCAACTGGCAACTGTGTCAGAGTGAATGCGCCCGGCCCGCCACAGGAGTCGCTAAAGCGCGATGGGACAAGGACATTCCGACTGGCCAAACCCTCCCCTAACCCGGACGATGCTGGGCCAATTGTTCGTCGCCTCATCGAACCCGGATCTGTAGTGACGCCTCAAGCACTGCAGTGCCTTAGACCGCTGCGCCATTCGGGAGGCCCAAGATTGACTTTTTCAGTTTGTGGATTTTAACAATTTCCTAAATAACCAATACAAATGGTTTAAGTCACTGTTAATGGTTAATAACAACAACAATTCCCAACAAAAACAATGACACAAAAGTGTGTTTTCTGTTTGTCTCAGAAAGGCCAAGCCAGGCCAGGTTTCTCTTGGTGATTACCAGTATCGTAGCTATAAAGCCCTCTCCTCAGTACACTATATATTTTTGTCTGATAAGAGGTGGTGGTTAGTACCAAGAACACATGTTGTGGTCAAGCTTAAACCTCTGAATCAACACTTTAATCAAAAACAGAAAAATAGGCAATGGTCAAACGTCACAAGGATCACAAACACAATGCCATAAACAATAACACCAGAGAACAACACTTATTAGACACCCCTGGGGATTGTATTTAATCTGTTCTGACGTCTGTGTGTTTTGAAAGCTTATGAAACCAATCAGGGCAGCTGAGCCTGGAGGACAGGGGGGTTAAATGGGGTGTTGAGTGGGGTTTCATATGACTGTTAGAGGGTTGGGGGTGGAGGGAGGCTGTGACATTAAAGTTCAGAGAGCAGGACAAGACAAATCAAATGTAGGTAGTATTTAGCATCGTGGCCCACAATTGGCTGGATGATCCAAGAGTTGGCAGATATTTGCTCCTCTGCTTATTGTAAAGACACTAATGCTGCTTTTCAACTGTAACACCAGTGATACTAGTGTTTACACCCTTATGTTATACTAGGGAAAATTGGGTTTCCATAGCTATGGCTGACAGTGTAGACTTGTGAAGAGCATAGCCCATGGTGTTTCATAAAGAAAGTATGCATATTTTCCCCATTTATTTTCTCACGTTCTCACCATACAATTTAATTAAGGAGGAAATCAACACCTTTGCAGCCTGAATGGAGACTGTTTAATGTCCAAACCAGTCCACGGGGGTACGAATGCATAGCCGGCTGCATGCATTCCCTTTGGAATGTAAGAAGAAACCACTCAATATCATCCTCTGCCAGCCTTTGGGCTATTTATTTGTCAGTTAAGAACAAATTCTTATTTTCAATGTGTACCTTGTCAGCTCGGGGATTTGAACTAGCAACCTTCCGGTTACTAGTCCAACGCTCTAATCACTAGGCTACCCTGCCGCCCCGGCAATGAGGAGCAGAATCAACAACCTCTGCATAATCCAAACAGTTGCTTTGTGAGAAGATGTTGAACTTCACAGTTAGCCATTGTTATTGTAAAGGGCAGCTGAAAAGTACCAGTGGCCCCAAGTGAGAGCAGGTCCCCTTGAGCCATGGCCCAGTGAGATACGAATGCCAGCCCACATAGATGGAAACAGAAATGTCTGAGCCTTTTGTGTAAAACACTGGGGTAAATTCTGTATGGAAATGCACCATAAGACAAATCAATAAAGCAGTAGCTTTACAAACATAGGTGTTTTTCTAAGCAGGGACCATGAGCTTAGGTTAGCCTATATTAAGCACTTGTTTTTACAGCACAATGAATAACAAGTGTGTTGATGACGCATAGCCTACACACCAAATGGGAGTAGGGGGCATCATTTATCCATGACTGAGAATGTTGTGTTTGCTGAGAGGTCAACTGTGCATGCAGATTTGTATTTTAGAGAAAACAGAATAGGGCTAAGGGGTCGATTAAGTACATGAAATGAAATAAATGGTATTATATCTAGTCGAGTTGCTCCAGTAGGCCTGTATGTAACATCCCCAGACTGGAAGTGTCTTGTGAGACTATTACTATTTTTCACGCGAGAAATAAAGTTATATCAAAAATAGCCAGACGGTGGCAGCATTTCAGGCTTTTACGCACAATAGAAGCAAGTAAATAGAACCCCCCAAAACACATCTCATCCATGTCATCACCATCACGATGTAAATAGCCACCCTCCAACCTAAACGTGATTCCCACAGTATGACAAGCGATTACAATTATTTTGTTGAAAAACTATCAATGTGCATGGAAACACAATTATCACAGTTCCATCTGGAAGATCAAATGCTTTAAATTGCAGGCTTGTTGATGAACCATGAGTAGAAAGTAGAAAGAATATAGAGGTCGTATACGCAGTTCTCTGCTGGACAGGGAGAGGGATACCCAAGCGCGCAAAATATATCATAACGCACGGTTATTTAAAAGTAGGGCGATGCTTATTTAGCGATTGCGACGCTCCATGACATGCACTGCAGTCTCACAACAATGCGAATAGTGCTTAGCTACATATTGTGCATTTGATAAAGAATAAACATTCACAGTTTACCACATTATACAGGGTAGGCCTATTGTATTTCCACAGCAAAAAAAATAATAAAAAAATGTAATCCTCTATATTATGCACCGATGCTGAAGGCTATGCGCGTCTCTGCCAAAATGATCAGAGTGCAATGCAAGAGGCAACATCTAGCCTATTTCTGCTATGTAGAACGCCTGCATTTTGACACTTACTCGGTTATTACATCGTTACAATGTAGCGGAAGGAGGCGTTAATTGGCTATTTTGATACATTTTACCCTACGTTACAGTGATGTCTGCTGTACTATATGTACATGGAAAGGAAAAACGGGTAATATAGGAGTCGGGTTTAAAAGAACAGAAGGGATGGCTATGGCTGCAGTGAGTCGGGTCCCGTTTACCAGCTGTTCGTTCATTCCACCAATGAGTTGGGCAGAATTGGCTAGATTGACAGGCACGCCTTTCCAAGGTTGCGCCGCCTTTTATGACTGTGTAGTTTTCTTCTACTTTTTATTGCAAGCCAGAACTGGATGTAATAACGTCACATGTTGTTTTTCTCTCCAGCGCATTCACCGTGGTGTTATTTGGTGCTTAACTGTTGCAGACAGCGGGAGGAAATACCTGTCTCGGGTAATGGAATAAGTAAAACGGATTTACATTCGTTTTTTCGGTACTTTGGAAAATAGCACAAACAACTTCTCTAAAATAAGTGAAGCGTGCGCATTAGAATGGCGAGTCCTCCTACGAGTGGAGGACAGATGTTGTCTAATGTGACCAATAACAGTAATAACGTTAAGAAATGTGGATATCTAAAGAAACAGAAGCATGGACACAGACGTTTTTTCGTGTTGCGAGAACCCAGCGAGAGCTTTCCTGCCCGTCTGGAATACTACGAGAGCGAGAAGAAGTGGAAAAATAAGTCGGCTGCTAAAAGGGTGATACTGCTGGACTCATGTCTTTGCATAAACAAGCGAGCTGACTCTAAGCACAAACACCTCATCGCCTTTTACACCAAGGACGAATACTTTGCAGTGGCAGCCGAAAACAAGCAGGAGCAGGAGAGCTGGTTTCGAGTGTTGTCGGATATGATCGAAGAGGGGAAAGTCTATGACAGCCCCGCGTCTAATTCCACCTCTCTTTTCAGTTTCGAGGAGGCGAATTACGGTATGATCACGCCAACCACTGCCTTTTACAAGGAGGTATGGCAAGTTAATTTGAAATCCAGAGGACTGGGTCAAACAAAACATTTGATAGGGGTGTTTAGGCTGTGTTTATCCAGTCGGACTATCAGCTTTGTGAAACTGAACTCGGAGGTTGCAGCTGTCAGTTTACAGCTCATGAATATCCGGAGATGTGGCCACTCTGACAGCTTTTTCTTCATCGAGGTTGGTAGGTCGGCTGTCACAGGCCCCGGTGAGCTCTGGATGCAGGCTGACGACTCGGTGGTTGCACAAAACATCCACGAAACCATCCTGGAGGCAATGAAAGCCATGAAAGAGCTGTCCGAATTCAGACCTCGCAGTAAGAGTCAGTCGGCTAGAACCAACCCCATTTCAGTGCCCACAAGACGCAACTTGAACAATCTTCCCCCAAGTCAGACAGGGTTAGTGAGGAGGTCGAGAACAAACAGCATAGTGGCCACATCTCCAATGAGCAAGTTCACATCCTGTCGGATAAGGACTGCTAATGGGGGGGATGGCAGCATGGTCAGGCCAGTGTCTATGTCAATATCTATGAGCGGGAGTCCCACCAGTCCCCTCTCCAACCGGATCCCCCTGAGCCGGTCAAATACACTCTCCAGCGGGCGCATCTGCCAGATACTGGAGTCCAGCCTCCAGCACAGCCGCTCCTTGCCCGTCTCCACCCCCCAGGTTGCAGTTCCATCTGCCTCTCTCCCATGAGTGGGACCCTCCCCACCCCTGATGCGGTCCACCGCCCCTTCAGCTGCAGTGCCTCCATCTCAGGTTCCCTCAGTGACGCAAGCTTCATGCTATGCGACGAGAACAGCTCCAGCCCAGGCGACACCTCCAGGCTCCTACCCCTCACCAGGAGTGACACCCACGACTCCCTCTCCAGCACTCCCTCCTCCTGGGAGGCCAACGACCTGTGTGGCTACATGATTATGGACAGGACGAATGACCAACAGCGGGCGTGCCAGGAGGAGGGCCTGACATTGGAGAAGGCGTACAGGAAGAGGACATACTCTCTCACCACACCACGCCAACAGAGGGTGCCCGCCCAGCTGTCGTCTGCCTCGTTGGATGAGTACACCCTATTGTGGGCTGCCCACCACACCAACAGTGAGCACCACTCCAGAAACAGCTCCATCTCTGCCTCCCCAAAGGTGTCCTACCCCGAATCCAACAGAAACAACAGCAAGGCAGACGCTTACATGCCCATGAGCCCCATGTGTGTCTCGGCTCCCAAGCAGATCATCAATCCCTGGGCCCAAATCCACCAGGACGGGGGCGGCTACCGGACCAACTCACCCAGCAGCGGAGGCTCCTTGGAGGACAGTGGCTACATGAGGATGTGGTGCAGCTCCAAGTCGTCCATTGAAAGCCCTGACAGCCGCTCGACCTACATGAACATGTCCCCTAGCAACGCTGCTTACACCACCTCGCAGACCCCCCCAGACTACTTCCTGGAGCAGCTTCCGGGTGGTGAGCCTTCCATCTACTCTGCCGACTCCCTGCCACGCCCCACCAAACTCCACCAGACTTCCAAGGAGGTGGGGAACACTGATCACCAGTACGTCCTGATGAGCCCTCAAGGCCATCAGTCGCTAGGTGGGGAGTCAGATGACTACTACTCAG
Source organism: Oncorhynchus tshawytscha (assembly GCF_018296145.1). Taxonomy (NCBI): domain Eukaryota; kingdom Metazoa; phylum Chordata; class Actinopteri; order Salmoniformes; family Salmonidae; genus Oncorhynchus; species Oncorhynchus tshawytscha. The sequence goes on along the minus strand of NC_056442.1, from coordinate 16,244,496 downwards.
TGATGACCAATGCGGCCACGCTCAACTCCTCGGTGCCCTCGGCCATCAGACAGAGCCGGGGGACTGAGAGCCTGACGTCCCACCGGGGGAGGATGGGGCGACCCAACCGGCTGTCTCTCGACAGCTTTAGGATCCTGCCCAGCATGAACGAGCACCTCTTGCCCGGGGAACCCAGGAGCCCGGGTGAGTATATCAACATAGACTTCAGTGAGAGCACCAAGTACTCCTCGCTGTCAGCATCCAATGAGAGCCAGGAGTTGTCTCTGGGCTCCATCGGCAGCCAGCCGAGGTCCCCTCTCTCCGACTACATGAACCTGCACCACATCGTCTCGCACTCACCCAAGGCCAGAGACACCCCTGCTGGACGGTTGGACACGGTCCCTGAGTCATCCCTGTGCCCTTGTCTGGATGGGGAGGCAGTGTACCATCTCCGATCGAAGAGGGAATCCAAGTGCCCCCAGAGAGGCAAGGATGAGTACACCGAGATGACATTTGGACTTGGAATGGCCAACATGCCTCCCCAGTTCGTCCCTCAGACCTCAGCAAGGTACACTCAGTACTCTAGCCATAATGTCAGTTATAAATACATTATTCAGCAAAGTTATTTGTGTAGTTATAGAAAAGCATCTCAAACTATGAATAGGATTAAGATTCCCCTGGCACGGCAGGCACTTTATGTTGTGTTTGTAAGTGTATTAAGTTCAAGTGGATTGAGTTCATGATAAGTATAAAATATTTTCTATATCGCATCTATCTATGGATGTTTTGTAATAGACCATGTACTGTAATACATATGAACTCTGTTTATTATCTTCAGCCCCAGTGCCAGAGAGAAGAGTCTATCCCTGGGTGAGCAGGGCCTCCCTGTCGGCATTGGGGTGTTCCTCCTTGGCGCCGTCAACCCCGTGGATCCTGACAGGGCCGCTAAGGTGATCCGGGCCGACCCCAATGGGCGCAGGCGGCACAGCTCCGAAACCTTCTCCTCTACGGCTACCGTCACCCCTGTGTTCCCCTCGTTCGCCCATGGGAATGCCAAACGCCATAGCTCGGTGGAGAACCTGTCGATGCGGAGCAGCGAGGGCTCAGACGAGGAGTGTGACAGCCCCATGAGTAGAGAGACCTCTGCAGGCTTCCAGAATGGACTGAACTATATTGCCCTGAACCTAATGGAGAACTGGGACAGGGACCTGGAGGGACCTTGTTGCGAAGACCTGCCCACGGTCAGCTTTAAGCCGGCCACCAGCTGCAAGGGAGCCCTCCATGGATTACACGTCACGCCGTACGTCTGTTTGGGGTTCAAGGAGGCGGCAACCACTGTCAAAGGTGAGTGATGCTCCTGTTTGTGTGTGTGTGTGTGTGTGTGTGTGTGTGTGTGTGTTTTAACTGCCCATTTCATGGCTGGTCAGAGTTTGTAAAGGTAGGGTTAGAGGTCTGCAGTGGTCATATACTTAAGGCAATGTTGCTGAAAACAACTTTGTCCATACTTTATATGAAGAAACATGATAATTAAATCAACGCATTTTTAGAAATGGGTGGAAAATAATTTAAATGCTTGTTGACTGGCTGCCTTAGAGACTATGAGACTTTGATGGTATGTTTGGGGTGAAAAATGTGTCCAACTCTATGGTGATCATGGACATTTTAGTTTATGGCTTCACTCATTTATACTGGAGGGTGCTGTCACTGTCAACAACAATAAGGGGATTTATATTGCGTGAGAGGAAAACCTGAATGAAGGACTGACAATGAGATAATTAAAAATGAATGTTATTTCAGTTAGTACAGCATAGGCCCCCTCCTACTACTGTTCAGCTTGCTATTCTGCCAAGTGTATTGTGATAGACGAGATAATGAAAAACACATCTTTCGAAATGGACACGTTGAGATTATTTGCTGGTGGCGGCCTTGAATTTCTAATGTTTACCACCGAAGATGCGTAGGTGGTACATGTATTCAAAACGGACCTGCTGCGTGAGGAATGTTGGACTTTTGAAATCACTGAAGTAAACAAGTGGTGGGTGGGTACGTAGGCACCATGACACTGCAGGACAAAATTGATTTTGGGCACCAGCCATTTTATAAAACAAGTGAGAAGTGTTTATTCTCTGTGTCATACTAATTACATTAGAAAAGACACATGAGCGAATATGGTTGATCGAATTACACACTGATATAACGCACAGTGCGCAGGCGAGGTGTATACATGAACAGTGAAGAACGAAGGGTTTAAATAATGTCAATATAGATTAATGTCGATATAAAGGCTTGTTTACATTAAACTTACATTGATCTCCTATTGAGAAGCACGTTTTTTGTAGCAATTATCATTGTTTATGATTATCACATGTTTAATATATTGCGCAATGGCATCACCTTTAGGCTTGGGTGGTATACCATATACCAGGGTATTTGTAAATAGCCACAGGATGGTTTTTCATTACCGTCAATACTGTTTAAACAATTTCTTGGAATTAAAAAAAAAAAAAAAGTAAATATTTGTAGCTACTTTTTAAGTAAATACCTGCAGTCAACTTGTGCAATACATTAGGAGATAAAGAACATTGCGTTCTTAATTTCACAAGCTACATTTTTATGAAGCTTATGGTAGTACCCAGTCACGTGTCACGTGGTGTTTCACCACAAGTATGGAGTCATAACAATGTGAACGAGTGTAAGCATCTTCTGACAGGTGGTTGGTTTCATTAGGTCTAAGGCAGCTATGTGTTCTCGGGGAAACCAGATAACCACGGTGGGATCCAGACAGGAGGAGTCTGAATGTAGATGCCTTCTGATAGTGTCTGAAGGTCACAACCCTCAAAACAGGTTTTAACACACACACAGAGGTCTCCTGAAGAGGAGACCTTACAGTTTATCATAACATAATTTATTAACCCTTTAAACGGTATAAGGCCTTGGTTTAACCTTCTTCAGAACCACACATGCGGAGATCATCCATTCACCTACTCTGCATCACAAAGACACAGTGGTTGGAACAAAAATCGCAAATATGAACTTATCAGACCAAAGGACAGATTTCCATCGGTCTAATGTCCATTGCTCGTGTTTCTTGACCCCAGCAAGTCCCTTCTTCTTATTGGTGTCCTTTAGTAATGGTTTCTTTGCAGCAATTCAACCATGAAGGCCTGATTCACTTAATCTCCTCTGAACAGTTGATGTTGATGTGTCTGTTACTTGAACTCTGAAGCATTTATTTGGGCTGTAATCTGAGGTGCAGTTAACTCTAATGAAGTATCCTTTGCAGCAGAGGTAACTCTGGGTCTTCCTTTCCTGTGGCGGTCCTCATGAGAGCCAGTTTCAGTTTTCCGTATTGACTGACCTTCATGTCTTAAAGTAATGATGAACTGTCGTTTCTCTTTGCTTATTTGAGCTGTTCTTGTCATTATATGGACTTGGTCTTTTACCAAATAGGGCAATCTTCTGTATACCCTCCTACCTTATCACAACACAACTGATTGGCTCAAATGCATTTAGAAAGAAAGAAATTCCACAAAATTAACTTTTAACAAGGCACATGTTTTAATTGAAATGCATTCCAGGTGACTACCTCATGAAGCTGGTTGAGAGAATGCCAAGCGTGTGCAAAGCTGTCATCAAGGCATAGGGTGGCTACTTTGAAGAATCTCAAATGTAAAATATATTGGTTACTACATGAATCCATGTGTTATTTTATAGTTTTGATGTCCTCACTAGTATTCTACAATGTGGAAAATAGTAAAAATAAAGACAAACCCTTGAATGAGTAGGTGTGTCCAAACTTTTGACTGGTACTGTACATCTACTGTAATAAAACTTTTCACGTTATTCATTCATAAATACTCACCTGCAGAGCTTGTATGCAACTCCTTCAGAGATCTGTTTAGGAAAGTGCTGTAAGAATGCTGTACTCAAAGTAGGGATCCAGCCTAAGAAAGCTAGAGCATCTTGTCAGTGTTTTTATGACACATCAGCCCTCGGCACTGCCTGTTCCTTCCATGCCTCAGTCAGAAAAGCAGACCGGCAATAAAACATGCTGCAGCCCCAAACACGCGTCACTAAATCATCCAAGGCATATCCCAGGTCCATCTGACTGTCCTGGTGTCACTGTCAGTTTTCTGGCCCAGAATAGTCCCTGTGGTAGCTATAAACAAACCAATGTTCCAGTCTCGGGGGCAAGGCACACGGAGTCAGTGTTTTGGCAGTCATTCACTCATTGTACCTTGTAAACATTGAGGTGCAGGAGACTTGTTGACAGGTGAGTTTTTTTTAGTTGCTTGCACTTTTATCAAACAGTGTGTGTGTGTGTGTGTTTGAAAGAGAGAGCGAGCGAGAGCGTATGTGACTGTTTCTCTGTGCGTGAGGCCTCATCCATGTGCGGGTCCCTTGGAGAAGGTGTCCACGCCAATGTCTTTCATGTATTTGGCTAGTCACTAGTCGCTCCGCAGGTCAGAATAATAAGTGAGCTCGTTGTTTACTAGACACCAGGTAATGACGAGGTGTCACGTTCGGAATTCCTGTCTGTGTTGCAAAGGCTGCTGGGAGGGACGGGTCAACTGAACATACATTATTATCCTAAACTCCCTAGTCCATGCTGATGATAAGCATACGCCACCCAGGCCTCCCGGGTGGCGCAGTGGTTAAGGGTGCTGTACTGCAGTGCCAGCTGTGCCACCAGAGACAACCGGCCGTGACCGGGAGGTCCAAGGGGCGACGCACAATTGGCCTAGCGCCGTCCATGTTAGGGAGGGTTTGGCCGGTAGGGAAATCCTTGTCTCATCGCGCACCAGCGACTCCCGTGGCGGGCCGGGGCGCAGTGCGCGCTAACCAAGGTTGCCAGGTGTACGGTGTTTCCTCCGACACATTGGTGCGGCTAGCTTCAGGGTTGGATGGCGCTGTGTTAAGAAGCAGTGCGGCTTGGTTGGGTTGTGTATCGGAGGACGCATGACTTTCAACCTTCGTCTCTCCCGAGCCCGTACGGGAGTTGTAGCGATGAGACAAGATAGTAGCTACTAAACAATTGGATACCACGAAATTGGGGAGAAAAAGGGGTAAATAAAAAATAAAAATAAAAAATAAAAAGATAAGCATACCCATAATGTTGAAAATATGAAGAGCAGTACTCTGGAATATATTGTGTTGGGTTGCCCCAAACATAACACTTTGTATTCAGGACATAACGTTAATTTCTTTGACATTTTTTTTTTGCAGTTTTACTTTAAGATGCCTGCTTTGAAATATTTGTATTCTGTGCAGGCGTCCTTCTTTTCACTCTGTCATTTAGGTTAGTATTGTGGAGTAACTACAATCCATCCTCAGTTTTCTCCTATCACAGACATTAAACTCTGTAACTGTTTTAAAGTCACCATTGGCCTCATGGTGAAATCCCTGAGTAGTTTTCTTCCTCTACGGCAAGTTAGGAGGGGCGCAGGTATCTTTGTAGTGACTGGGTGTTGGAGGCATTGGAAAACCTCCTTGGTCTTTGTGTTTCAATCTATGTTTTGAAATTCACTGCTCGACTGAGGGGCCTTACAATTATATGTATGTGTGGAGATGAGGTAGTCATTCAAAAATCATGTTAAACACTATTATTTCACAGTCCATGCAACTTATTATGTGACTTCTTATGCACATTTTGCCAAAACAATGAGGATGAATACGTATTGACTCAAGACATTTCAGCTTTTATTAATTTGTAAAAATGTACAAAAACAATTATATTTTGACATTATTGGGTATAGGCCAGTGACCCAAAATCTCAATTGAATCCATTTTAAATGTATGCTATAACACAACAAAATGTGGAAAAAGAACTTGTGGAAGAACTTGACTGGCCTGCACAACCCCATCGAACACGTTTTGGGATGAATTGGAACGCTGACTGTGAGCCAGGCCTAATTTCCCAACATCAGTGCCCGACCTCACTAATGCTCTTGTGGCTGAATGGAAGCGAGTCCACTCAACAATGTTCCAACATCTAGTGGAAAGCCTTCCCAGAAGAGTGGAGGCTGTTCTAGCAACAAAAGGGGAACCAACTCCATATTATTGCCCATGATTTTGGAATGAGATGTTCGACGAGCAGGTGTCCACATATCTTCGGTGACTTCTTGCTAGTCAGAGGCCTAATACGGTGTCTATCTTTAACTTCAAAGCCACACATTGAGGGAGAGAGACATGGCAGTTTTGCTAGGTACAAAGTATCAACTCAGCCATCCCAGGTATTTAGAGCCTCCGACACCATGTGCGTCTGCCTGGAATGCCAACCCAGGGTTGTTTTCGGATAAACGGCGCCCCTCAGACAGACTCCCGAACTTCCCTCTCCGTCACTGTCAATCAGTCAAAGGACTTGGGCCTCGGCGGTGATGGATAGATATTTTGCGTGATTATCCAGATGACAGTTGGTTGCATAAATAGAGAGGTCACAGAACAGTCACTGTGTTTGTTTAATTTCTACCTTATCGGCAGGCCAGGGCACGAGGGCACCAACTCTGTTTAGCATACATTAGTACACAGAGGTAATGTAAATCCTATCACAATGACCTGAGAGTGTGCTAATGTGAGCTAACCCCATGACCTGGGTGCTCATCATAGGTGAGCAAGGTGTTCAGAGATTAGTAGAAGTGGCAGGCAGAGGTTTAGGGATGTCTCTTCCTCTCTGGAGACTAATAGCCTTTTATCTGATCAGGTCTGTCTTGTTTTTCAATCCCCCTCTCTCTCATTTGACATCACTCTCTGTGATTTGACGTCAGGTGTTTTGCCCTAATGGCTGGCAGCAACGAGGGTAAACACCCAGAGTTTTTGGGTGCGGACACACACACACGTGCGGACACACACTTGGGCCTCCTTGAGAGGAGAGTGAGTGCTCCTATGAGCGGTGCTCGGTGAAAACTGCAAACTCTTCTTGAGTGATGGCAGATGGCTCTGCATCCAGGAGGAAGGGGGGATAATGCACCTGCCACGCACCACTATCTCCCCGTCAACCCCCACCTTTGTCCCCTCCTCCACCCCCACTACCTCCACCTCATTACCGATGGACCACAAGCATGTAGCACACGTGGCTCTGAGAGAACTTGCACAATTGGTGGCTGACTAAATACTTTTTTGCCCCACTGTATGTGTGTGTGTATATATATATACACTTTTAATGTAATAACGATAATTATCACAATATTAATCAAATAATGTTTTAATCTGTTTTTATCTGCTTCAGACTCAAGAATGCCTGAACAAACCAAAAGCTTTAATGTTTCTTATTTATTGTCAGAAGTAGAACTCTCAAATAAACCGTTACAATTCATGAGTAAAAAAAAAAAAAAAACGAAATAAAATAGTGCAAGTCAATATGCATTATTACTGTTAGCCTAGTGGCACATCACAGTTGAAGTTGGGGTAGTTTCAAGAAAGACAAGTCTGTCTTTGGTCTCTGGTTTTAAAGCTGCCCTATGGCAGGTCACCTGTGCTAAAAACACATCCGGAGGGGGAGCTGGTCGCAGGAATGCACAGGTAGCGCTTTGCCAGGTGGCTGACTTTGGGAAAGTTTTTTTGGGTGGATCTTCCACCAGTCCAGTGGATTGGCTCCACTGTCAGCATCAGGAGACTGAAGGTAGCAGTTGAGTTCCTTTTCTACCAGCTGGATTTCAGTGAGACCTGTGGTAGTGGAGCATGGCTTTTTGAAAAAACTGCCCAGTGACTTTCTCTTTTTAGCTGGCAGTTGTGGTGAAGCAGCATCATCGTCTCCCTGTGCTGGGCTTGGGTTTTCATATCCCTCATTGACCATCTCTGAGACAGCTCTTGCTTTTATGTGGCCCACCTTCTCCTCTTTGATGTAAATGTGTTTTAAACTGAGGGTCAACCAACGAGGCTCATCTTTGGCTAGGTCATCATATTTCTCATTCAGATAGTCCATGACTATTGTTTTGATGGTTTGGGTGAGCTCTGTTTCACCATCATCAGGTTTCATGACCTCTGTATTGAATAGGTGTAATACTAGCTTCAGCTAAGACACACTGACATAAGACTCACCAGACAGAGCATCTGTGAATTCTAGGAGTTGGCTCAATGCCTGGTTGATGGACTCAAGAACGTCTATATCTGTATAGGTGGGAGCTAAGTGCCGGGTCTTCTTGTCACTGAACAAGACCTGTGAAATGGCTTTATCCTGCTCCAGTACTCTGCACCACCTTTTGACTTGATCCCCACTCTGTCACCAATTTGTGCTGGGGTAGGTTGTGTTCTTTTTGAGCAACTGCCTCTCTTCTTTTTCCATGAATAGGATAAGGCACCTACCACTTTCTTACACACTCCAATTGCGCGATCCACCCCTTTGTCTCTACCCACTCTCTCTAAGAGAAATCAAGAGATTTTAATAAAATGTTAAAATACCAATAATCCCTTTAGTTATGTACAAATGTAATATTTAACTTAATCAGTTGATGAAAAAAATGCACATTTAGTTTCATCTATCCAATCACTTCAATATGCACAATTGACAAGGTTACTGACCAATGGCCAAGTGCAGATGCTGTCCAAAACATTTCAGTCTGGTCCATTTGTTGATTTGAGCGGCTTTCGCCACGTTCACACCACTATCCGTTGTAATGCAGACCTGTCTGTCTTGACTGAGTCCCCAGAAGGCGAGAGCATCAATAAGCCCCTCTGCTTATAGCTTGGTCGTCGGGAAAGTATGGTGTTTATAAGATTCCACTCTTTGTCAATATAGAAAGGCTCGGACATGCGACTAGACCACAGATCGGTAGTAGTAGCAAAATACGTAATATCTGTCTTGAGCTGTTCCTCAACTTTTTCCCTACACTCTGCGTAGAGTTTAGGCAGTGCAGTGTGAGAGAAATGTTTGCTGCCAGGGAGCACGTACCTGCGGTCAATTAAATTGATAAGCCTCTTGAAACCTTCATTTTCGACTGTTCTAATTGGTAGCATGTCTTTAGCAATGCAATGCATAATAGCATTTGTGATGTCTTTTGTCTTTTTGATGTTTGCTTGTAGGGCATAAACGCTGTCAGTGTTGACTGCTTCGGGCAAACATCCCTAGATTGGCTGGTGCTTGAGGGGTGTTTATCAATATCGTGACGCAAACTCAAACTTCCTGCTTGTTCCAAAGAGTAATTTTGCTTCAGATGGTGAAAACGTTTTGTTGTATTACCAGACTTGGTAGCCCCCTGTCTACAGCACAATATGCACCGAACATTGCTCTGCTCTTTGTCGGACTTCAAAAAGCCAAACCACTTCCAAATTACTGAAACAGTTTAACCCTTTTTATCAATTATTTCTTTGTTGGAAGCTGCTCCTTCTCCATGGCTATCACTGCCACTGTTTTCACCTCCATCACTAATTTTTCATGGTTAATAGTGGCTACTCCATCACTCAAGGTGCTAAGTGGTTTTTAGTGGGAGTATACCTCTCCAAGTGCATATTGTCATTTCTCCACATGTTCCTGCTGCATCACAGAGGTGAAATGGACTGCTGTACCTAATTACTCTATATCGACATTATCGAAAATTCATCTAAACGTTTTATATTGTTATTGAGGGAAGTAATTACCTCGATAATTATTGATATTGATTTATTGCCCAGCCCTACTGCACACCATGTGCTGCCTCTGTTGCTGCTGCAGGTGCAGCCCAGGGGCCAGTCTAATGTCCATCAACCTGGGGAGGGGTACGGGGGGTTGAGGTGGGGGGATGAAGCCGTAGCCAGTAGCTCACTCTCTAGCACAGCTCTCTCAGATATCCATCCTGTCCGTGACTGTGAATCAGATTGTTCTTCATCTCCAGATTGCGTGTTGAATCGGTTGTGATCAAAGATCATCATCATTTGTCAGTGCTGCTTTTGGTTTAGAACACCCAAATACAGTAGAATAGTGGAGCATCACGCACGCCAGATGCAGATTATTTTGATTTGTCTCCCCCTCTGCTCCCGCTCTTTTCCGCGGGCTTATTTTCTCACTCCTTCCTGCTCTTTTCCAATTCTCTCTTTCCTCTTTTGGTGTTCTTTTCTCTCCTAGTAGTTTTTTTTGTTTTGCTTACTCTGTGCTACCGCTCTTTTCATGTTTCTCTCTTTCACACTCCGTTTAGTATCACACACAAACATCCCCTCCAAACACACGCACTGCTGCGTCAGAGTTTCCAGCAGGTGGCGGTTGCAGTGCAGACGCTGTGACACGGTGACTAAACTAGGCCAGGATGTTCCCGGCGCCAGATAACCAACGCGGCAGGCGTCGCCAGGCAGCACTCCCTTACATTTATACTCAGCAGCTGCAGCCAGGGTTAGAGTTAGAGATGAGATTACACACCGTATGTGGCTGGGGATTAGACACCGCAGCCGTGTCCAGGTTGCTCGTTATGGAGGTGGGATGAAAGGGTGTGTGCATACACACTCTGTCTCTCTCTCTGCCTTAGACTCACATTAACACACACTATCTTCCAAAACCATTCACAAATTTGCTTTAGTTGTTAGCTGCACTGCAGTTCAGAAGCCCACCATACCATGGCATGTGTATTATATGTGAATAAGCAGTCTATGAGATGTACAATCACTGAACAGCAACATATCAGAGCCTTTGCAGTGAGGTACAAGGCTCTCTGCCCCAACCGTGCCCTCTGTAATACGGTTTGCAGGGCCACTCTGCTCTCCTGCTCTGCTCTCCAAGCCCCCATCATCGCTGGCCGGGCCCATTTCTGGAAGACCCAGATGGCATAGAGGAGCTCCACAGCTGGTGCTTTATCCCCCTACTGCAGTACTCCTAACCCCCCTCCTCCCCTCCTCAGCCCCTACAAAGCTGCTGCTGCTTGCTTGGCGTGATGGCGTCCCAAACGCATCGCTCCACTGAGCTATAATAATAATAACCCTCCTTTTTCTTGATCTCCTTATTGTTATGATAATCATTATTATAACAAGTAATGTCATTATCATTAGTTGGCTTAGTATAGCAACCTTGTATAGCCACCATCGAGCTGTAGGCCTAAGTGCATCCTGTTTAGTCTTAGGCCAAAGTAAGTTATGGTATTATGTTTCAATACTTACATTACTGGTAGCGTATATACTGTATCAATCATTAATTAATTCATGTTATCACACAGCATACAAGTCATACATGATTTAAAATGCAATCAACCCTTTAGATTTAAAATAAAATAGCAAAGTGACTCTTGAATAATTAGCATAAACAATAAATAAACATGCATTTTGGAAATTGCATTCACTAATGATTGCGACTGATTTTAGACTTTGCTGTAATAAAGGCTTTACCAAAAAAAGAGACTCTGATATGCTTGTCATTTATTTAGTGTTGTTTACATTGTTCCAAACAGTCAGAGAAAATGTATTGTAATCAAACAGCACCTGTTTGGCAATTGGCACACATAATCTGCACTCAGTGCTTGCTCCTTAACTTATTTTTCTTCATCTCCAGTATTTTCCATAACATTTACCTCCTTAGCAACCTACACATTCCCCCATTTTTGAGTTCATTTGTCAAGTCCTCTGCATCCATTTTGGTGTCACATGTGTTAACATGTTCGGGGTTTGTTGAATTTATTGATGTGATTATGATATGCTATAGGTCAGGCCCTATTGGTCACATGCATGCGATGCATACATGTGTTATATACAGAGAGCAAGGGTTGAGGGAATAGAGAATGTTTTTCCTAAACAAATGAGGGATTTGGGTAACAGACTTTTTCAGTCACAAATGGCTGTCGTTATATTGCAGCCTCAGCAACACGGACAGCGCGATAAACACTGTTGATGTTATGTGGTGGTCGCTCCAGCAGGGAGAGAGGGAGACGATGGGTGCAAGTCACACAGCCACTCGCTGTGGGTTTTTTTGTAACACAGCGTAGAACCTTTTGAACCCAGCACAATCAAATAAGTTGTGGTTGGACTCCCTCTAGTTGTGTGTGCGCGAGAGCCGTACGACGCACACTTGCTGTTCCGGTTGTCTAGTTGTTGTTTTTTACCCCAACAGCTACAGATATAGGATCTTAATATGAGCTACAGCAGGAGAATAATCCTACAGTAACAGGACATGTGGATTATAGTTGAGCAGGAAATTTCTCAGCAACAAAAGACTGATCAAATTTAGATCCTACATCTATAATTCGGAGTGTGTTGTTGTGACACACAAACAGGCTCAACATTGTAATCTCTCCGAGGATGGAATGAATGGTAACAGGAGTCTGTTTTACATCTATCTCTCTCCAAATGTCAGATATAACTGTGGGATTTTTGGTCTATAAGAGTTGTTTGTGGTAGCAGTGGAAACTAAGAACCCTAATTTCAAATCAAATCAAATCAATCAAATCAAATCAAATAATTTGAGGTAGCTTGACTGATATAAGATATTTCTAAGAAATCCAAGAATTACTAAGCTAATTGCAGTCTGTATTGACTCAAAGCGCTATGTAATGCAATGATACTTAACATGCTCTTCTCTCTCTTTCGCTCTTTCATTCTTAACCCCCCCCCCCAAGACTGAACAGGACAGTGAACGATCCAAGCCCTCATCATCCATGCTCTGAGATGGACAGTCATACATTGGGGGTGGCCGAGACAACCTGCTGCTGTGAATGAACTTGAGAAATAAGGCTGTGACCCAACAAACATCCCCACCACGACTAACTCCCTCGCCCATGGACGGGAATCCTAACACTGGTGTTGTCCCAGAGACTCTGTACTAAAAAGAAGATGGGGCCAGAGGCTCCTGTATATGGGGGACCTCTGTATGTGTCTAGAGGCTATATTTCTGGCTCTGTTCATTTGTTTTGAATTTTCCCTCTCGTTTTTTGGTTTTGTCTCGTGGACTGTGAGTAGCCTGTCTGTTGACCCACAAGACAGGACATGTAAGGCACAGTACTTACACCCTCCTCAAAAGATTAGTCAACAACCCCCCCCAAACACACAGCACGCATATATTATTTATTTACTTACATGAGTATGGATGGGTCGAAGTTTGTTTGTGTAAAAGCAGACACCATGATAGTTTCAGTAACACATTCGCTAGCAAACCATTTAAAATAATCCAATCCCTACCTCAGAAAGAGCAAGGCCGCATACTGAGTAATGTATGTATATTTAGGTTGTATTTATTTTGGAATGCTTCATAAAGACCAACCCAAAGCCTTACGGTCTTTACTGTGGTTGTATTTGTAAGGCACAACAAAGACAATCTGATTTATTCTCCTGCTATTAAAGTATTTTCTTAATTCTAATTTCATGCAATATGATACTATTTAAGAGCATTTATTACTAGTTCCAGTTATGAGATGAGAAATATTTTTTTAAGTACATTCATGTAGTAAGAATGCAAAGATGTTGGTCTGTGTACTTCCTAGTAGTAGTCGGAACCTAAACTAACCCAGGCATTTACTGTATTTGCAATGCATTACCCATAATCCCTAGCTGTAACCTGATTACATGATAGAACATCTCAATGATTTAGTTTTTGGGGTAGAACCACACGATTTTGGGGTCATTGGGATTGCCGCAGTCACTGCTGGCGTAAGCAGGAGGAGTACATAGTGCCAGGGTCCTGTTCATTAGGCACCAAACGGAAGAAAATGGACTGAAACAAGGGAAGACTACTTGGACATATACTGTAAATGTTTGGTGCCCTAATGATTTACTACCCAGTTTTCACAACTCGTTAGATTGTAACACACTAGAGACACATCTGAATGTAGTAGAAACGACCATTGAAAATTAAGTGGGAGGGGGAGACATTTATCAAACTGTATTATTTAATATGTACTACACTTATGAAGTATTTCCTCAAAGGCTTTTTTTGTGTAGATTATGTACATAAGAGTTTATCTGAAATAGGATTTCGATTGTGAAGATACATTTAGTCATGTTGCAATGAAATTACTAAACAATGTAAAGAAAATATTTTTGAAAATTATGTTTTTGGATTGTAAAATGTATGACTTTACCCCCTCACATTTACTTGTGAATAAGTCTATAATATTTAAAAAGAGAATTACCTTCAGTATATATTTAGTTATCTTTGCCTTGTTGACAACACTTTCACTATTGAATATGCCATATGGGTAAACACATTAACTTAGTGTAACCAAATGTACACATTGTGTTGATTTATATTTTAAGTTTTTTAACAAAGGAAACTATTTTGATCTTTGTATACCTTTCTACCTACTTTTTATGCTTTTTTTTGTCACTGGAGACATATAGTGTATATATATATATATATATATTCAACAGTGCGCTCACTTTTAGTGTATGTCTACTGTTTCTTACTCGAGAAGATTGAAATGTGAACTATACTGAGATGGCACAGATTGAACATGTCTTCATAACTGATTGATGCTAAAGAGATTTTTAATTGTATTAGTCACCAACTAACACTTTTTTGTTGTCTCAAATGGCATCCTATTTCCTATGTAGTGTACTACTTTTGACCATGGCCCAATAGGGCTCTGGTCAAAAGTAGTGCACTATGTAGGAAATAAGGTGGCATTTGGGACTCATGGACAAACTCATGTAATGGGTTGAAATGAAAAGAGAACTCTCCTTCCCATCAGGATATTCTAGGCGTCTGAGTATTTCTGCCTCTTTCTGCTGCTTGAAAAATTTATCCTATTTAGGAGGCCATAGAAAACTAATTCAGCAAATAACTTCCTTCCTGGTTAGTGTCGGACTCAGGGCATAATTGGGCAGCCAGAGAGGGTCAAGAGGGTTCTCTCTCTCTCACTCACACCACAACACTCTCACATCAATAGGCCAACTGCTCCAGTTCTCAACCGTAGTGCACAGAGTACTCAGCTCTATTGTCCCTGTGGAGGCTCTATCCCTCCTAGGTACGCTTGATGGGACAAATAACACGCCACTGCGAAAAAAACCATAACAGAGACCATGTCCTCTCTCCATTCAGAAGATCCCTGCACATTTGCATCCCCATAACTCCCATCGGGATATTCTTGGGCTTTTTAGTATCGTTGCCTTTTCCTGCTGCCTGGAAACATTTTCCCCTTTTAGAAGGAGACCATAGGAAGCTCATGTTCAGCAAATGACTTCCTTCCTGGTTAGTGTCGGACAGGGCTTAATAAGGCAGCCAGAAAGGGTCTCTCTCTCACACATACGTGCAGTACTAGATGACTGGAGCTCAGAAGCCAGGCAGATATGAGTCTTATGCAACGCCTGTCATCATATCAAGTACAAAGTGTTCCATACCCCCACTGAGCTACTGTTCTGTTCCAGTCTCACAGGCCCTGTTTATGGACATATTTTTTTCAAACTACAGCAGGAAAGAAAGGATGGATAAGAAAATAGAAGAAAGGGCGCCTTCAGTCTTCTTTGAGAGAGCTTGTTGTATGACCGCTGGTGGAGTGTGTTGGGGAAATAGTTTCATCTGATCATTTTATCAGCATCTGGAGGATATGGGAAAACATAATTGTTTCACCGCTGCTGCATATATACACACACAAAAATTATAACCAAATCCTTTCTCGGTCTCATTCTCTTTTGCTCTCACACCTACGCACCCAGCTGAGAGGAACACTGAAACACAAATAGAACCCCCACAACCCCAGCTGCCTTGGTTTTCTTTTGACCCTGGGGCTCGACCGGAGGTTCAACCACACGACCGAATGTGGTCAAAAAGCACTGACCTCCACAAAAGGACCACACCACGACCTCAGAGTGACAGTGACATTTGGCCCATCAAATTAAGCTTCCTTCAAGGGTCCTTCAAATTCTCTCCATCTCCCAACATCTGGTCGTGTTAACTTCACTGCTAAATCAGAGTTTTCCAAACAGTTCCAGAGCATTAAAGAATACACATCCACCATCTTCCATCTGCCTTTTCAGGCTTTCAATTTACTCTTGAAAGTTGCAATAAATAGAATGCACAGGGTGCATTTTCAAAATTGGGAAGTCCATGAGGAGTTTTCCTCTTGTCATGTTGGTCATGGCAGACCTTAGAGATTATTTATTAATGTCCAGATCAACTGCCCACTGGGCACAGATGTCAGTTCAATGTCTATTTTTGATTTAATTTGTTAACTAACGTGAATTTAATGTGAAATCAACAAAAAATGACACAATGACATTGGATTTAGGTTCAAAGTTGGGTGAAAAAAATATGAAATTCCCAAACTCCCAAGTGGCGCAGCGGTCTAAGGCACTGCATCTCAGTGCTTAGAGGAGTCATTTTGGTAAATTTCTTCAACAGATGATCAAGTCTATATAATTATCAAACATATATTAGTAATGGAAAGTAAACACAGACTCTAAGTATTAAAAATCTCCTTTAGTAATACAATTGTAGGCAGAAGTTGGTACAGAGTACAGTATATGATAGCTCTCCCCAGGTTCTGCAAAATGTCTAAGACATCCTGTAACATATAGCCTCCCCAGTCCTCCTTGTGTGACTTTCCCTGGCAACAAATTATTATTTTTTCTCCTTACAGTTTCTCCTTACAGGAGACCTTACAGTTTATCATTACAATTTATTAACACGTTTAAAAGGTATAAGGCCTTGGTTTAACCCCTTCAGTCACTACAGACCCTGGTTCTATCCCGGGCTGTATCACAGTGTCATCTGGGTTTGCCTGGGATAGGCCTTCATTGTAAAATAAGAATTTGTTCTTAACTGACTTGCCTAGTTAAATAAAACATTTATAAAAAGTTTTCCATGTTGATTCGACGTCATCACATGTAATTTCTTTGTTGAAATAGCGTTTATTAAACCAGTTTTTGCCCAGTGGGTAGCCCGTATCTACCCCCAAGCCATAAGACTGCAAAATAACTACCCGGACTATCTGCATTGAACTCTTTTGACTCATCACATACACTGCTGCTACTGTTCATCTCTCATGTTACCTAGTCAATTTACCCTTAACTATATGTACATACCGTGCATTTTCACATTTTGTTAAGTTACAATCTTATTCTAAAATTGATTAAATAATGGTTTTCTCCATCAATCTACACACAATACCCCATAATGACAAAGCAAAAACAGTTTGTAAAAACAAAAACAAAATATCACATTTACAAAAGTATTAAGACCCTTTACTCAGTACTTTGTTGAAGCACCTTTGGCAGCGATTACAGTCTTCTTGGGTATGACACTACAAACTTGGCACAGCTGTATTTGGGGAGTTTCTCTCATTCTTCTCTGCAGATCCTCTCAAGCTCTGTCAGGTAGATCCTCTCAAGCTCTGTCAGGTTGGATGGGAAGCGTCGCTGCACAGCTATTTTCAGGTCTTTCCAGAGATGTTAGATAGGGTTCAAGTCCAGGCTCTGGCTGGGCCACTCAAGGACTTTCAGAGACACTCCTGCATTCTCTTGGCTGTGTGCTTAGGGTTGTTGTCCTGTTGGAAGGTGAACCTTCATCCCAGTCTGAGATCCTCAGTGCTCTGGAGCAGGTTTTCATCAAGGATCTCTCTGTACTATTATCCGTTCATCTTTCCCTCAATCATGACTATTCACCCAGTCCCTGCCGCTGAAGAACAGCCCCAGAGCATGATGCTGCCACCACCATGGTTCATCGTAGGGATGGTGCCAGGTTTCCTTCAGATGTGATGCTTGGCATCTGGCCAAAGAGTTCAATCTTGGTTTCATCAGACCAGAGAATCTGATTCCTCTTGGTTTGAAAGTCCTTTAGACAGTGGTGTAAAAAGTACCCAATTGTCATACTTGAGTAACAGTAAAGATACCTTCACAGAAAATGACTCAAAGTGAAAGTCACCCAGTAAAATACTACTTGAGTGAAAGTGTAAAATAATTTGGTTTAAAATATACTTAAGTATCAAAAGTAAATGTAATTTCAAAAATATACATAAGTATCAAAAGTTAAAGTATAAATAATTTAAAATTCCTTATATTAAGCAAAACAGACGGCACAATTTTCTTGTTTATTTATTTAAGAATAGTCAGGGGCACACTCCTGGCCACTCTACCATAAAGGCCTGATTGCAGCACTCCACCAGAGATGGTTGTCCTTCTGGAAGGTTCTTCCATCTCCACAGAGGAGCTATGGAGCTCTGTCAGTGTGACCATCAGGTTCTTGGTCACCTCCCTCACAAAGGCCCTTCTCCCATGTTCGCTTAGTTTGGCCAGACAGCCAGCTCTTGGAAGAGTCTTGGTGGTTCCAAACTTCTTCCATTTAAGAATGATGGTGGCCACTGTGTTCTTGGGGACCTTCAATGCCTACACAATCCTGTCTCTGTGCTCTAAGGACAATTCCTTCAACCTCATGGCTTTGTTTTTAACTCTGACATGCACTGTTAACTGTGTGACCTTATATAGACAGGTGTGTGCCTTTCCAAATCATGTCCAATCAATTGAATTTTCCACATGTAGACTCCAATCAGGTCCAGTCAGGCCCAGGTTACTACATGATTCCATATGTGTTATTTCATAGTTTTGATGTCTTCACTATTATTCTACAATGTAGAAAATAGTAAAAATAAAGAAAAACCCTTGAATGAGTAGGTGTTCTAAAACTTTTGACCGGTAGTGTACCTGCATACATGTGACGCCTGCTGGACTACGAAGCATGGGCGGTAAGACAACAATAATAAGAACAGGTCACACACATGCGCACACTAACTACACACACATGCACACACTAACTAAAAAACCCCACAAACCCCATCAATATCATGTAGAAATCTACTGAGATGACTGCAAAAAAGACAACCTGGAATGTGCCACCACTAACTTTAGGTGTGGGAGAAATTGGATTGCAGAGCCTAAAATACACTGTATCCACACACCAAGCATCACATACTTCAAATCAAATTGTATTTGTCACATGCGCCGAATACAACAGGGGTAGACCTTACAGTGAAATGCTTACTTGCAAGCCCTTAAAAAATAAATATTACAAATATATATATATATATTTTTAATCTAACAAATTGTCACACCCTGATCTGTTTCACCTGTCTTTGTCATTATCTCCACCCACCTCCAGGTGTCACCTGTTTTCCCCATTAGTCCCTGGGTACTTATTCCAGTGTTTCCTGTTGCCAGTTCAACCATAAGGTTGTTCTGTATTCCTGCTTTTCCTCCTGGTTTTGACCTTTGCCTGCCTTGACTCTGACCCTTCTGCCTGCCACTCTGTACCTCCTGGACTCTGACCTTATGATCTTTTGCCTGTCCACAACTATTTACTTGCCTGCCCCTTGGATTATAATACATAGAGACTCAAACCATCTGCCTCCTGTGTCTGAACCTGGGTCTCGCCCTGTGCCCTTAACTAATTTAAAGAGCAGCAGTAAAATGACTTGGCGGAGGGAACGCAACACCCTGCTACAACTCAACTCCCAGTGGAGTGAAAAAGGTATGTGATTGTAGGTGCAGGGGAAGGTCAACAGAGGCAGAGAAAATTACCATTTACAGGGATTTAAAAAAAAATCCTAACACGGTATTGTGGGGAAAAGGAGCTGGACGGAACCAAAGCAAAGAAAGTAAAAGTCAGAGTCCCCTCTCCTACCTTACCTGCCTACCCACTAATTACCTAATCTTTTAGCACCTCCTGGCGCGCTAACCAAAATACAGGGGGTGATCCACCTAGGTCTTACCTAGTGTGTATAGACCGAGTAAAGACTACAGGATATGTAGGCCCCCAGGCCTCTTGCCTAAACACTCCCAAGGTGTGTTCCCCTTCCCCCCAGGGAACAAATAAAACAGAATAATGAATGTATTGGCATACACATACCTCAGGAGTAGCAGCTACAAAATACTTTCATGGACTAACAACCAATACAAGACATAAAATAAGCTCTCTCTTCCTGAAAAAGGAACACTGGCTTTTATTGAGAAGGAGTTGGTAATTGAAGACAGCTGTTTCTCCTGACGAGAGGGAGGGTTCAGAGCTCCAATCATCGATGGGGCCGACCAATCAGCTGTTTGAGGAATCCAGGATTCCATTTCCTGAAATACACACACACATACAAACCCACAACAACACAGAAACTGGGGAACGTAACAATAACAATAGCGAGGCTATATACAGGGGGTACTGGTACAGAGTCAATGTGCTAGGGCGCCGGTTAGTCGAGGTAATATGTACATGTAGGTAGAGTTATTAAAGCGACTGCATAGACAGAGAGTAGCAGCTGCTTAAAAGAGGGGGGGCAATGCAACTCGTCTGGGTAGCCATTAGATTAGATGTTCAGGAGTCTTATGGCTTAGGGGTAGAAGCTGTTTAGAAGCTTCTTGGACCTAGACTTGGCGCTCCGGTACCATGCGGTAGCAAAGAGAACAGTCTATGACTAGGGTGGCTGGAGTCTTTGACAAATTTTAGGGCCTTTCTCTGACACCACCAGGTATAGAGGTCCTGGGTGGCAGTAAGCTTGGCCCCAGTGATGTACTGGGCAGTACGCACTACCCACTGTAGTGCCTTGCGGTCGGAGGCTGAGAAATTCCCATACCAGGCAGTGATGCAACCAGTTATGGTGCAGGTGTAGAACTTTTTGAGGCTCTGAGGAGAGAGAAGGAGATGCCTTCTGTCTCCTAGAGATGAACGTAATTTGGTGCGAAAAGTGCAAATCAATCCCAGAACAACAGCAAAGGACCTTGTGAAGATGCTGGAGGAAACAGGTACAAAAATATCTATATCCACAGTAAAACGAGTCCTATATCGACATAACCTGAAAGGCCGCTCATCAAGGAAGAAGCCACTGCTCCAAAACCGCCATAAAAAAGCAAGACTACGGTTTGCAACTGCACATGGGGACAAAGATTGTACTTTTTGGAGAAATGTCCTCTGGCCTGATGAAACAAAAATATAACTGTTTGGCCATAATGACCATCGTTATTTTTGGAGGAAAAAGACTTGCAAGCCGAAGAACACCATCCCAACCGTGAAGCACGTGGGTGGCAGTATCCCGTTGTGGGGGTGCTTTGCTGCAGGAAGGACTGGTGCACTTCACAGAATAGATGGCAGTATGAGGGAGGAAAATTATGCGGATAATTAGCAACAATGACGACTGGGGAAAAAACCAAAGGCAGGTAATCTTGGAGGTGATGAAGTCCAGGTAAGTGTCATTATGCGTGTAATGCTGGTGACAGGTGTGCGCCCTAACGAGCAGCCTGGTGACCTAGAGGCCAGAGAGGGAGCACACGTGACAGACACTCTGACATTGCTCGTGCTAATATTTATATATTTCTTTATTCCATTCTCTTACTTTTGGATTTTTGTATTGTTGTGAATTGTTAGATACTACTGCACTGTTGGAGCTAGGAACACAAGCATTTCGCTACACCCACAATAACATCTGCTAAAATATGTGTATGTGACCAATAAAATTTGATTTGAAAAACAGATATTACCCCTGGTAATTTAGTTATTTACACTGCTGAGAGCACACATTCACCAGCCATCTGAGTGTCTTCACAGGTCATAGTATTTTATTTTTGTGTTCCAACTGTACTTTCAGCAACAGAAATGGTTGAAGACTTTCCCTCCGCTCCATCCGTCCATCTTTCCTTCCACCCACCCACCCCTCTCTCTCGTGCTCTTTCTCTCTCTCTCTCCCTTGCACACTCTCTCTCCCCTCTCCCCCCTCTCTCCCTCTTTCTCTTCAGCAGGAGGCCCTCAGACATATGTGGGAAGAGGTTTCAATGATGTGTCTATGTGATGTCCATTCTGTTCAGGTTCCCGTGCAACTGGCCCCAATAGCATTTCACAGAGAAACGGTTTAGATCTGTGTCCCAAATGCCACCCCATTTCCTATACAGTGCACTACTTTTGACTAGAGTCCTATAGGCCAGTGTAAAAGCTTGTGCACAACATAGGGCCATTTGGGACACAAATTTGATGTAAAAATACAATCCGAGTGAATAGCTGGTTCTTACAGCTCTTCCCTCCATGCGCACCTTACCCCCCTCCCCCATTCTGCACCCAATCACCAATAAGGTCTATTATTACCATATACCCATGTGACTGCAGGTTAACGCCATTAACCATATAGAATAAAATTATAATTTACTTTCTCATTACTAACCCATAATAATGGAAAGATGGTCCTATAGGAAGTCCCAGTGTTGACTGTAATTCAACCGTCTTAGGCTTGATTTCCCTAAAGACAAAAGTCCTCCACCCTAAATCATAATAGCACATGGCCCATCAAACACCTCCGATTTACGTTTTTGGACATAAAAGCAAAGCTTGTGGTGCAATGTGACATAAAGTGCTTATTCATGAACCTGTAGGGATCCTCAATGCAATATAACGTAATGTAAACTTATGTTCGTTTTTTTTTATCGTATGTGGTACATTTTCACAAATCTTACTAAAAAACTTAAAATAGATCATCAAAAGCCAGTCGTTTAAAAACTCTAAGCACATTTTCAATTAGTCAATTGAAAATGTGCTTAGAGTTTTGAAACAACTGGCTTCTGATGATCTGTTTTAAGTTTCACTAAAAAGGTGACTATGATTTTGTGTGTTGTACTTAGGCAAGTACAACACACAAAATCATAGTCACCTTTTCACCAAACTTAATCAATGTTTAATCTAGAAATACATATTTCACATTACAATACATCTTCATATAAAGTAATTGCCTTTCACAATGCAATGCTCACTTTACTTTTGATATTCTCTTCTCATTTGTTGCAATACATTTTACTATTACTTAATATGACGGCTCTTAATTGATAATCACTTATCCATTTGGTATACCTATAGATTTTATACTAATTTGTCTACTACAGATTTTGAAAATGACATAATGAAAATGTACACTGTGTGTACAAAACATTAAGAACATCTTGCTAATATTTTTGCCCTAGGAGCAGCCTCAATTCGGGCATGGACTCTACAAGGTGTCGAAAGAGTCCCACATGGATGCTGGCCCATGTTGACTCCAATGCTTTCCACAGTTGTGTCAAGTTGGCTGCATGTCCTTTGGGTGATGGACCACTCTTGACACACACGGGAAACTGTTAAGTGTGAAAAACCCCAGTAGCGTTGCAGTTCTTGACACACCCAAACCGGTGCACCTGGCACTTACTACCATACACAGTTCAAAGGCACTTAAATATTTATGTCTTTCCCATTCACCCTCTGAATGGCACACATACCCAATCCATGTCTCACTTGTCTCAAGGCTTAGAAATCCTTCTTTAACCTGTCACCTCTCCTTCATCTACACTGATTTGAAGTGGATTTAACAAGTGACATCAATTAGGAATCATAGCTTTCACCTGGATTCACCTGGTCAGTCTAGGTCATGGAAAGAGCATGTTCATAATGTTTTGTACACTCATCTCAACTGTACGTGTGATGTGGCTGTCTGGGGGGGTTGAGAACGGAGCAGAAGACACATTTCCATTGTCCGCCGTAATTAATGGACATTAAAGGGTATTGTAATTAGTAGAATGTAGCAAAACGTTTTGCAATGTAAACAGATTTTGTAAATGTTTTATTGGACATGCGCAGGTAGTCCCTCCCTGTTGCAGTCCACAGGGTTATTTCACAAAATGGAAATGACAACTGAAAATTAGAGGCTACACTAAAGTCTATGTGAACTCACTGCAACTATTTACTCTGCTCACATATGACTCATATGACTTTTTCTGAATGAATACGTTTACAATACGATGTCTTATACCCGGAAGTATCACTTTCGTTTGCTTATACCTAAAAGTTATTGCACTGATATTTATGATGATAATAAAATATAACTGTATGTGCAGTCAGCAAGTTTTCCGCATTGCAAATGATATTTCAACAAACTCTCTCTTATTGTTGTATACAGTAGCTGTTATAGTATACAATAGTTGTACACTGCTGTAGCTGATGCTGCCATTTAAATGAGCTCCCAAAGGAAATGTTTGCTGACTTACCTGGCAAAAACATGGAAATATTTTATTTCTATTCCCTTCACATAGTTCAGATAGATTTCAGGAGAGGTTTGTTCTCCTGACTGCAAACATACCATGTCATTTTTTAAAATGTAACCTTTATTTAACCTTTATTTATTTTCAACATTTAAAAGCCTTTTAAAATCTTGAACACACTGCAAGTTTGCATTTCCTGCTATATAGGAAAATTCTCCACAACAAAAGAGTGATCAAATTAAGATCCTACATCTGTATATAGTGCACTACTTGTGACCAGAGCCATAGTGATTCTGGTCAAAAGTAGTGCACTTCATATGGAATAGCATGCCATTTGGGACGCAGACCCTATTTGATTTCTGTAATCTGCGCTGATTTGAAAGGTCTTTATCCAGATGTCTTCTCAGATCAGTGTAGATTAAGAAAAGGAGAGGAAATTACTCTACATTTTTGAGATGTACGGTAGAGTGTAGAGTAGTTCCCTCCATTTCTTTATCTACATCATGTACCCCATGTCTGTTCAGCTCTCCACTTAGGGGAGAACAATATCATCCATCCTTCTCATTATATATCACTCATCCTCTCCTACTCTAGAAGTTTGCTCTTCACGGATTAATCACTGAACAGGTTTTAACTGTAGCGGGCAGACAGCGTGTATGGCCTGGTATGGGCAAGCGGTTTGCTGATGTCAACGTTGTGAACAGAGTGCCCCATGGTGGCGGTGGGGATATGGTACGGTCAGGCATAAGCTACGAGCAACAAATACAATTTAATTTTATCATTGGCTATTTGAATGCACATAGATATCTAGATGAGATCCTGAGGCCCAATGTTGTGCTATTCATCTGCCGCCATCACCTCATGTTTCAGCATGACAATGCACAGCCCCATGTCGCAAGGATCTGTACACAATTCCTGGAAGCTGTACACAATATCCTAGTTCTTCCATGGCTTGCATACTCACCAGAGAATGTCACCCATTTTAGCATGTTTGGTATGCTCTGGATCGACATGTACGACAGCATGTTCCAGTTCCCGCCAGTAACTTTGCACAGCCATTGAAGAGGAGTGGGTCTACATTCCACAGGCCACAATCGACAGCCCGATCAACTCTATGCAAAGGAGATGTGTTGCGCTGCATGAAACAAATGGTGGTCACACCAGATGCTCACAGTTTTTCTGATCCAAGCCACTACCTTATTTTTTAATGTACAGTATCTGTGACCAACTGATGCATATCTGTATTCCCAGTCATTTGAAATCCATAGATTAGGGCCTTGTGAATTTATTTCAATTGACTGATGAAATGTAACTTTCTGTTCAGTGTATTTAGCCTACCAAATGTGCACCATTGTAAGCAAATGGAGCCTAACCCCCTAGAGACGGTGTCTGCGCCCTGCAAAAATGTAATTAACATAATAAACATATTCCCATCAAAATCCGTCTGTTTAAACTAGAGATATCTGTTTTTTGCGTGGCTCAATCCAACACATCTACCAATGGCGACCTTCCAGATCTGCGGTGGAAGGTGGCTGAGATACAGCGGTGTTTGTCAGACCATGAGACATCTAAAAAAAAATAATAGATTTTTTTTCTCACGAAAACAGCTCTTGCGTCCACAAACGGTTTAATATGACCACTCTAAGATGAGACTCTCACGAACTCTATGGTTTTCTCCGTTCTGCTCTACAACGCCCACAAGAGTCACGGGACTCGTTTGAAGTCAGTACACCCGATCTGCCAACTTCTGCCTGTTGCGTCCGAACAGTTTGGCCTAAACACTAGTATGACCCCTCTGTGGAAAGGTGAGACTCTCACAAACACATACGTACATGTTGTACAAGCCTCACAAGACTAATCTGAAGGTAGCCTGCTCAACAGTGCTCAACAGTTTCCTGTGTGTATCAAGAATGGGCCACCACCCAAAGGACATCCAGCCAACTTGACACAACTGTGGTAAGCATTGACATTGCTTTCGACACCTGGTAGAGACCATGTCCGACGACTCAATATTATGATTTTTTTGTGAGATTTTTATTTTTTTTACATCGTACAAATCGGTTATTCAATGGGTTTGTGTGGGCTAATAGCAGTAAGGCCAAATTCAGTGTTTCATCAAATAATCTTGTAATATATATTTTCTATACCTAAAGGGGTACTAGAATTCAAAATCTAACTTTTTTCACTACCAAAGGACTCCTGACTCGAATATTACGGACTCTGACAATCAGATATTGCGGACTTGGGACTCGACTGGGACTTGACTGTTTTAGTGACTCGACTACATCACTGCATGACCAAACCATGAACTGTGGTGTTGAATGTGGAGACCAAACTTGACACTTGGCTAATGATTGCCCTTCTGCAGCCCAGGGTTTCCCTGATGGATCAGACACATGGAGAAGTCAAGTGCCAGTGAGTTCAGCAGTAAAGCTGCAGTAGCTGATTTACACCACACACACACACCACTGATTTACACAGTCTATCGGTCTCTGTCTGTCTGTCACCACATTGCTTATGGTGGCTAAGGTTAGCTGAAGTTTGTAGTGGCTGTTTAAAAAACAGAATCCTGGATTACATTTATTCTTGACCAATAGACTACTATCAGGTTGAAGAACCATCTAACATAAAGTTGTAAAATACTGAACTATGACTTTACATAACCTCATGATATAACTCAAAGTGTTCCTATACCCTCATCATTTAAATACAAGTCATTGCTCTATGATTTGCATACTAGATAGGCCAGTCGCTACACACACCTAGTGTAAAGGGTATGGAACTAGATATATGCTTGCTTCCTGGTTGGGTTCTATGAATGGCTTGCTATGTTTGTTTACAGATTAACAGACTCGAAAGGTCTTTACCAACTAATTGGGTTGAGAAGCATGCCAAATGTTTCAGATTGGGACTACCGCGGACGAGCTCCCGTTAAAAGCTAAAGGTATGATCATGGGAAAGTGGCTCAAAGAAAAAATAAATACTCCTGTAAAATGGGGACTGCGTGCCCATTTGCAAGCAGATCTTCAGTTCCCAAATGTTTATTTAATTCCCAGAGACTAGGAGCTTCCCCATTGAGTTAAACTGATTATGCTAAACTAAGGTTTCCAGGTTGGCTTGTTTTTTAATTGATTACACTGCAGTCACAGGTCACACTTGATTGGCCAGGTCTATAATATATGTAAGAACTGAATAGATTTAACATTCATTCATTTGGAGATAGTTGCATTTCAGGTCTAGGGTGGCTAGACCATGTCTGCTAACTAACTCACTGTGATAGATATCTTAACTGATGCATATTGGATAGGCACATTGAAATAAAGTTTTCTAAAACAAGACATTTTCCAAGGGGAATATATGCCTTCAATGGCATTGAAACTGGAAAAGGAAAACCTGCACTCACGTAAGTCAAACAAACAGTGGCATTGTCCAATGCGTTGCCCCATCATGCTTATGTGATGAGTAAACTTGCCTGAGACTAGTATTAACTCCCCAAACTAATGCCCAGGCTTTAGCTTGCATTAGTTTAGCGGCCTAACACTGTCTTCTGGTGCGCAGACAACCTGGGTTCAAAACCCAGTTGGCACATTAGGCGCAACATGCATCAAGACCACAAAATACACAACAGCTATTTTATGCGAGACTCTAAATTAAGTTACAGGATTAGATAACAATTACGAGACAATGTCCTCTGAATTTAACCTCCGGCCTCTAACAACCCAAACATCCACCTGGTCTGTTTACTCAAAATCTGTGTCCCAAATGGCATCCTATTCCCTATGTAGTACATTACCCTCATGAAAAAGTACTACTGAATTACTACTCATCACTACTACACAAGATCTACACAAAACCTACTGGTTTTACTACTTGATTGCTATTGAGATGTGTAATAAACCGGTAGTGATTTATGTAGTCATTTAAGTAGTAATGAGTGATACATTGGGATGCTTCACTACTGGTGAACACTGTGTTTTTACAATTTATTTCCATTCTCCCTTAATGACTACTGTGTAACTACTGAGCTTTTGGGTATATCCTAAAAACCTACAGGGCTATGAAAGAGAGGACTACAAAGGATGGAAGATTATTGCCAGCTAACCTACTACTACTTTCTGTTTTGACTTCTTCTGTGGTCGCGAAAAGCTGGTAGCCTGGCCCTAGTGTAGTACCAAGTATTAAAAATCTCTACCTGATTACTACTGGAAACACTACTGTTTTCCTACTGAACACTACAAAACTCTACTTGTGTATCTTGAGTAGTGCATAAACTACAGTCACTACTGCTCAAACAGGTTTCGTGTAGTAATTCACTAGTATTTTTCTTGAGTGGGGTCTATAGGGCTCTGTTCAAAAGTAGTGCACTTGGGAATATGGTGTCATTTGGACACAGATATGGTATTTTTACCCTTTGTACTTAAATGTTACACCTTATGTTTTTGTACCAGAGCCACCTTCTTGGCTAGGTCTCTAGTTTCCGGTTATAAATTAAGCCCCAGGATTACGCAATATGGGATACCTTCACAGTACATTGGATCATACTAATGTTATCATTAATTGGTGCAGGCTGTATCACAACCGGCCGTGATTGGGAGTCCCATAGGGCGGCGCACAACTGGCCCAGCGTCGTCCGGATTTGGCCGTCATTGTAAGTAAGAATTTGTTCTTAACTGACTTGCCTAGTCAAATAAAGCAGAACGGCTTGTTTTGAAGCAGAAGTGCTGGCTACCCACAAGGGGCCAGTCGTGTATAGCTGTAACGGACATTTTGGTGACCTTACTTGACCTTTTCTGCTGCTTTTGAGACATGGTTCGATCCCTCCTTAGGAAGGATTAAGTAAATAAAACATGAAACAATCCCAATACAGAAACTATTGGACACTCTTATGTATTATTCTAATATGTAATCATTATAGAATATTAATGATAAACCTTTAAACTTCACTCTTCCTCCCCATCTACAGATGACAAAACCTGCACACAGGCCAAGGGGTGCAGGTCTGCCGACTTCCTTCTGGCCACACATTGTATTCTGAGAAATAGGACATTGCTTTAACTGTGAATGTACTTTATTGCAGATATTTTCCTCAAATAAAATTCACCATACATTAAAATAAACAAGTTATTACAACTGATTTACATTGGGTCTAATGTGTGTATGAGGCATGTTTTTCAACTCAGAAAAAAAGCACACAAAATGTCCTAAAACTACATATTAAGCAAGTCTTTTACAATATTATCAATCACACTTTGATTTGATAGATAGTTTGAGTAATTATGTAGATATTGAGCATGTCTATGAGGGAGTAGATATCTCCAATCCTACAATAAAATGGAGCAAACATTAAACAAGTAATTACAACTTATTTACATTGTGGATGTGTGTGTGTGTGTGCATGTTTTATTTTTCCTTGTCAGACACCCATCTCTGATAGGCCCAGTGTATGCACTTCTGGGTGAGGCTGTCAGGCAGTGGTGGAGTGCATGGCAGATCTGAATGAGAGATGCACAAAGTGACAGTAAGTATACAGCTCAACAACATGTCTGTGTGTACATCTAATAATTCTGAATTACCTGTATCCATCTGGGAATACCCATAAGTTTCTCCTTTCACGGCCAGTGTAGAAGGCATTGGTGCAGCTGGTAAATTAACTACCACAGCAGAAGACTGCTGTGACTGCAGCTGAACTGCTGGGCGTGGCAGATCTAAAATAGAGAGGCACAATTTTCTTAACATACAATAACTATACAACTATACAAAAGTCATAGACTGTATGAGTGTAAGGCCTAGATTCAATCAGATTAAGCGTTAACCGGCGATAGCTGACACCCGTATAGCTGATGTCTTGGAGGTGTCGGAGGTTGGATCTGCGTTGGATCTGTCAACTTGGTAAGAAGCAGCTCTTGATCATTGTCACAAACCCACACCCATCCTACTCGCGTTACAAGTTCAGAACAAGAAAATGTAACAATAGAAATAATGACACTCAAATTCAAAATCATTCATCTAAATAATGAGGATTTCTATCAGCCTAATTGGGATGCAGATTACATCTTAAATTCCACTGTTCTAACTTGTAAATAGGGCTGCACGAGATTTCTGTTAATGCGACTCCATGCAGCCAATGGCAATGTCCGCTTAAGGTATAATGCCAGGAGCCGCTTGTTAATTTGCCAGCTCTAACACAGTTCCACCTCAGACACCGCCAAAACAACCGCTATGTGGATGTCGGCTAAAGCGGATGTGATTGAATAGAGCCCCAAGTGTGGGAGAGTGCGCATGTGTGTATACATTCATGTGATAATTATCTGTATCACCTGTTGTGGCCAGTGTAGCAGATGCAGGAGCAGACGACAGAGAGGAACAATTTTCTTAAGTTAA
Source organism: Oncorhynchus tshawytscha (assembly GCF_018296145.1). Lineage (NCBI taxonomy): Eukaryota > Metazoa > Chordata > Actinopteri > Salmoniformes > Salmonidae > Oncorhynchus > Oncorhynchus tshawytscha. The sequence continues at coordinate 16,214,289 of NC_056442.1, read as the reverse complement.
AATAATTATACAACAAAACAGAGTGAGTGAGTGTGTATACGTGTGTTTGATAAGTACCTGGACCACATCACACTGCTTCAGGTCTACAAGCCTTTGGAAGTTCCAGCGTGCCACTCCAGGCCTGGAACAGCTTGGTGGAAAGACGGTCACCCGTCACCCACCGAGCAGGTTGGCAAAGCCTTGACTACACACTAACCTAAACAGAACAGACTATGGGAGGCGCACAGTAGTACATAGAGCCATGACTACATGGAACTCCATTCCACATCAAGTAACTCATGCAAGCAGTAAAATTAGACTTAAAAAACAGATAAAAATACACCTTATGGAACAGCGGGGACTGTGAAGAGACATGCATACACGCGATAACATACGCACTGTACACACACGTACACAAGGAGTTTGTGTTATATATATATATATATATATATATATATGGTAGTAGAGTAGTGGCCTGAGGGCAAACACTTAATGTGTTGTGAACATATTGTAATGTTTTTAAAATTGTATAACTGCCTTAATTTTGCTGGACCCGAAGAAGAGTAACTGCTGTCTTGGCAGCAGCTAATGGGGATCCACAATAAATACAATACAACAAATGAATTATGTTCATGTGTGTGTGTGTGTGTGTGTGTCTGGCAACCCACGCAGCAGACTTCTTTTTTGCAACTGCTCATCGTACTTACCCTTGCAATGTGATATGCGTGTGTGACCTTCTGGCCTGACGACTCCTGGCTTTCCCCGTCTCCAGTCCACCTGGTCGTGCTGCTGATCCAGTCTCTGCTGTTTATGTCTGCAGCTATGGAACCCTGACCTGCTCAAGGCTCACCGGAGGTACTACCTTGTCCTAGACCCGCTGTTTGATCCTGCCTCTCTCTACTGGACCTACTGCCTCAACCTCTAAATGCTCAGCTATGAAGAGCCAACTGGCATTTACACCTGAGGTGCTGAACTATTGCACTCTCTATTATTTAACACTGCTGGTCATCTGTGAACGCTGAAACAGCTTTAAGAATAATCTGGCCTAAATGGCTGTACTCTTTTATAATCTCCACAAGCACAGACAGAAGAGGACTGGCCACCCCTCAGAGCCTGGTTCCTCTCTAGGTTTCTTCCTAGGTTCCTGCCTTTCTAGGGAGTTTTTCATAGCCACTGTGCTTCTACGTCTGCTTGCTTGCTCTTTGGGGTTTTAACCTGGGTATCTGCTTAAGCACTTTGTGACAACTACTGATGTAAACGGGGCTTTATAAAATACATTTGATAGATTGCGTGTATATGCTCCTTTTCATGTCAGTAAATATGACATTGAGTTGTCTTACATTTCTTCAATAGGAAGTTGTAACTTAAACACCTTTTCCTGGTCTTTCCTGCTGGGAACAGTTGGCTTCAGGTTTGGGAATGGAGGGCCTAGATAATTGGAATATTAACAATAATTAGTGTCCACACTTAAGAATGAATGAAATTCAATATGGGTTAGCTGTGTACCCTCATCTGATTGAGAAATGATGTTATACTGTATGTCTATTTTCTTCTGAAAATCTGCTACCAAACCACACAATTCTATCTTGCGAGAGTGTACACAACCATTAGCTTATTTTACCATGTCAAAAACAACATAATTTGTAAAGCGACCCAACGAATAACAAAAGAGTAGGAAGGTTATTGTTACTGTATACTGTACCCTAACCCAACTACTAGCTGGTCACAAGGCTACGTTGTTATAATTTAGGAATGTTGTACTGTAGCCTACTGCACCCCATATCAACCAAATAGTAGTGATTATATAGGCTATATTGTTGTCATTCAGTAATGCTATAACGGTACTGTCGCCTACTGTACATCACATTATTATCCACCCACCTAAAGTTGACTTACCAGTATGCTGCTCACTTTCGGGAACCTTCCAGGCATCCAGATATGAGGTTAGCTAGCGATGCTAGCATTAGCTAGCTAACAGCGACAGCATGGTAGCTATGAAAATACCTATCGAGCAACAATGTTGAGGTCAAAAACGAAAGAAACTATGTTAAGCCATGCTGCCTTCGTAAGATAAGTCAAATCAAACTGAAATAATTAACAGGCTGAACGTACATTTATGTGACTAACTAGCTAACTTTAGCTTGCTAACTCAGTGACCGGTGATGAACCTATTCCTGTTTACAGTGTGTGCGTCCCTCCCCCTTCCCACGTCCTGCACGGAGAAGCCCCACTGAATCAACATGTGGCCAGAATTATATCACATCCGGGTTGGTTGACAATGCATGAGAAACTGTTTAGGGCCATCCCGGGCTGCCACCCGCGTGCGGGCCTTGTCCAGCGCGTCATCGACTGTGCCACCAAAGCATGCTCAAGTGACAAAGTCGAAGTTGATATCTTCGTTTATAAACCAGGGTCGCTCCACAACTCCCTCCTTTCAAAGCGCGTCCTCACACACTAGACCAGAGGACCCAGTCTTACAAGAACGCGGTCACTGGCCAAGGATGCCAGGTCTGATCCCTTCCAACACCAATGTAATGAAACAGGCAGGGAACACATCTCGAACCCTCAAAGTCCAGCGCGCCATTGACTGCCACAAAAGCCTGCTCAAGTGGCAGAGTCGAAAATCCATGTTCATAAACCAGAGTCGCTACAATATCTTTGACATTTCTAACTAGTTTTCATTGGGAAGGCAGATATAGCGTTTTTATCAAAAGCAATCACGTTTACATTTGACAAAACAATCCTACTCATTACTCCACTTGCTATTTACTTCACGTTTAATTTGAGCCAATTTCGCCATGGGCTTGGAATAGGGCACCTGGCTCACGCCTGGGAGGCGGTTCCAAAACTAATGCGATCAATTTTCACACACACCAACTCGGGGCTCCCTGGCCAGAATAATTTAATCCCGTTTCTGAATCTGGCTCTGAGTTCCTCCCCTACGAATTCTAGAATGGAAAAACATTCTAACCATTATGATTGGTCCCAGAAATCGATGGGCTGGGCCAGAGCCAGAACACACGTGGGTAAAGCAGTGGTTTGAACATTTGTCAAAGGCTTTTATGATCCGATCACTGGTTATTTTGTTTTGTACAATGCTCCTTATTTTGACATGAAAAAAAAAAATACTTCAATGATGGCAGTTTAAGACTGATCTATGTAGTGAACATAGAGCAGTGGGAGAATTCACTTTGATTCGTCAGGCAAATCTTTTAAGAAGATCCTGTGATATCTTGAGTAGGTTGCATAAGAGGGAGATGTTCTGTGACCTCATGTCCATGGTTGTGATGACTGGAACAAGTACTGGGACAAGTTCCAGTGTGTGTTGTAATGTGCTCAGTTGTTCTCAGTGTCACGCCCTGGTCTTAGTATTTTGTGTTTTCTTTCTTTATTTGGTCAGGCCAGGGTGTGACATGGGTTTATTTTGTGGTGTGTTTGTGTATTGCGGTTTTTCGTAGGTTTTGGGATTGTGGCTTAGTGGGGTGTTCTAGCAAAGTCTATGGTTGCCTGAGGGGGTTCTCAATCAGAGGCAGGTGATTCTCGTTGTCTCTGATTGGGAACCATATTTAGGCAGCCATATTCTTTGAGTGTTTCGTGGGTGATTGTTCCTGTCTCAGTGTTTGTTGTCACCAGATAGGCTCAGTCACTTTGGTTTTTCCTTGTTTTGGAAGAGAAGAGAAGAGAAGAGAAGAGAAGAGAAGAGAAGAGAAGAGAAGAGAAGAGAAGAGAAGAGAAGAGAAGAGAAGAGAAGAGAAGAGAAGAGAACGAGCGCCATTCTCCTTGCGGAGATGGTGCAAAATACATCAACATGGTTGGTCCCTGGGATTGGGCTGGCCAATACGATTCGGTTTGCTTGGAAGGAAAAGGAGTTGGAGCCTTTAGGACGGGAAACTTTTGGAAGGATAATATTGATGGGGATTCTAAAGCTGACGGTGAAGGACTTGTTTTGTTTCCAAGGCAACTCGTTGGAGGGAGCATACGACGTGGCACTATATACAGAGGAGAAACACGATGATATCCTGAGAAGGGCAAGAGCAGTGGGAGGTGAGAGGCCGATGAGCCACTATGAAATAACAAGCCTGGCGAAGAACAACTTTAGGGTTGTAACTGTCAACATTTACAACCCATACGTTAAGGACGAAGAGGTGAGGGCCTTTCTGGGGAGATACATGGATAATGTCTCCTCAGCAAGGCACCTCAAAGACTCCCTTGGGTTTTGGAATGGGAGGAGAGGCTTCCAGGCCCTCCTCAGGGAGGACCCAAAGGGACATGGTGGCTACCTCCATCCTCCTGCTATGTTCTCCCTAGGGGCTGACAGGGGGACGTTGTTTTATGCACGTCAGCCCCCATTTTGCAGGCGCTGTATGGCCTACGGCCACATATTTGCCTCGTGCAGCACAAGAAAATGCAGATTTTGTGGATCTGAGGAACACGAGGCGAGGGATTGTGACAAGCCTAAGGCGTGCCATGGGTGTGGCTCGTCAGCACACCTGTGGCGGGGGTGCCCGGCTCGTCAGAGGTCATATGCGTCTGCGGCTGTGGGGGGGGGAGCAGGAGCAGGGGATGGGGGAAGAAGAGGAGGGGAAGGAAGCACGCCTCATGACCAGAGTACAGGTCCAGAGGGGAAGACCGCAAGGAAGGAGGAGGAGCAAGAAGTGGCGGATGGAAGAGAGAAGGAAACGGAAGGCACGGGAGTAGGAGAACCAGGAAAAGAGGCGGAAGAAGGCAACCGAGTGGAGGAGCATGAGAGAGAAGAAAGCGAGGGAGGAGTGTTGGAGAAGGAGACGGTGGAAGAGCAAGTGGACTGGGGGGAAAGTGCCCTGGTGGAAGAGATGAGGGGTATGGTGGAGGAGCTGGCGGGGGGGAGGGTGGTATCTCTCCACTGCCGCCATCACCAAAGAAGAGAATGAAGAGGAGGGTGCGATTGGCCGACAGTGAGAGGGAGGGGATGGCCAAGAGAGTGATGGGGGTGGGAGAAACCTCTGGGTTGCTGCTGGTTTCCCCAGGCCCTCAATTTCTGTTGGGTGGGGTCACACCTAACAAGACTCAGGACTGGGTACAGGAGGAGGTGGGGAGTTTTTTGTTTGGGGACTCAGCCTCCCTGATTTTTTTCCAAACCAGCTGCAGCACTGGGGAGGGGGAGGAGTGTGGGGGTAGACCCAGGGTGCAGGGCACCCCGGAGCCAAACACTATTCCTGCATCCTGGGTTGGTGAGATGGAGGAAGAGGGGGGGGATGTCGGGAGTACGGATGGTGTTCTCACTGGTAGATATGGAGCAGGGGAGCATCGGGTGAGTCTCCTGTTTTTGTTTTTTTTCTGTCTGGGTTTAGAATTTGAGTGTATTACATGTTTTTATTTTATTATTTCATGGGGTCTAATTTTACTTTTGTTAGTTTAAATGTAAGGGGTTTAAGGGATTTTGTTAAGAGGAGGGCGGTTTTTAGTTATTTGGAGGGTGTGGGGTTTGATTTTTGTTTTTTACAGGAGGTTCACCTGAGGGATGGAGGGGATGTTAGTAGGTTTAAGAGGGAGTGGGACATGGGGGAGTCGGTTTGGGGTATTGGGGGTGCACTCATCGGGGTAGGGATTTTGTGTGGGCACAGGGAGGTAAAAGTGGAGGATTCTTTTGTGGTAATGCAGGGGAGGGTTATAGGGGTGGATGTCACGATAAGGGATTGTAAATTTAGATTAGTGGTGGTGTATGGGCCACAGGTGGTGGCAGACAGGAGGGAGATGGTGGACTGTCTGACGCCCCTGTGTGTCACAAATAGGAAATTAGTGATAGGGGGGGGGATTTTAATACAGATTTAGGAATAGGGGGGATAGCAGTGCAGGCGCCATTACCGGGCTAATGGCTTGCCATGGTCTGGTTGATGGTGGTCTGCACACTACTCCGAAAATGTCCGGTCCTACATGGCGCAACTCCAGGGGGGTTGAGCGGAGGCTCGACTATATTTTTGTACCCAGGTCTTTGGGTAAGTTGTCTGGGCGGCTGTTGCCTGTTTTCTTTTCGGATCACGACGGGGTGCTCCTGCAGGTGGGGTCGCCAGTCTGCCTCTTTGATAGGGGGTACTGGAAGTTAGATCGGGATGTGAGGATTAGGGCTTTTATAATAGGGTATTGCAAGAGGAAAAAAAGGGAGGAGAGGAGGGAGGTGGATCGTATCCAAAGGTTAATTGAACTCGAGTACGAGGCAGGCAACCTCGGCGGGTCGTTTGACTGGGAGAGATCCGCTACCCTAAAGGCGCAGCTCAGGGAGTTGCAGGAGCGGAAGGCTCGAGCTTTCCTGGAGCGTGCGCATAGTGGCTTTCTAGAACACAATGAGACTTGTTCCGCTATGTTCTTTAAGTCGGTTAGGGCCAGACAGAGTAGGAAGGTAATGCATGGCATTAGGGAAGAAAATGGTAGTATAGTTAGAGAACCAGAGGATATGGTCAGGGTGACAACTGATAATTTCCAAGGTTTATTTAAGGAAAGGGAAATAGATGTAGAGCAGGGAAATGTGTTTTTAGAACACTTGTCCAGGCGGTTGCCGGAGGACATTAGAGAAGTGATGGAGGCCCAGATTTCACTAGAAGAGGTTGAGAGCGCTCTTAGGAGGATGGGAAAAGGGAAGGTGCCTGGAATGGATGGGCTGCCGGCTGAGTTTTATCTCAAGTTTTGGGGTATACTTGGACCAGTGGTCCTCGAAGTCTTGAAGGCCATCCTTGAGACGGGGGTCCCGGGGGGATCAATGGCTGTTGGTGTGCTGTCACTTTTATATAAGAAGGGGGAAGTAACAGACCTTGGCAACTGGCGGCCGTTGACCATGCTGTGTGTAGATTACAAGCTACTTGCAAAGGTTTTAGCAGACCGGTTGCGCACAGCCCTTCCCTACGTCGTCCATGAGGATCAGACGTGCGGGGTAGAGGGCCGCTCTATTAGATGGAACCTACAGTTAATCAGGGACTCCATCGCTTGGGTTGAAGATAGAGGACTGCCTTTAATAGGGACTAGGTCCCTGTGGCGGGATCAAATCAGCGGAAATTTTAGAGCGCCACCGAAAGTTTTCGATAAAACTCAAACTTTCATTAAAACAAACATGCAAGGTACTGAATTAAAGCTACACTCGTTGTGAATCTAGCCACCAAGTCAGATTTGTAAAATGCCTTTCGGCGAAAGCATGAGAAGCTATTATCTGATAGCATGCACCCCCCAGAATACCAGACCGTCAACAAAACAACAGATTTTGCGGTAAAACATTCATTACCTTTGACGAGCTTCTTTCTTGGCACTCCTATATGTCACATAAACATCACAATTGGGTCTTTTTCCCGATTAAATCCATCATTGTATACCCAAAATGTGATTTGCTGAAGACCGGTCTGATCCAGAAAAATGCCCCTTTACAAGACGCAACGTCACTTTTTAAAATTACAAAAGTTGCCTATATACTTTTACAAATCACTTCAAACTACTTTTCTAAACCAACTTTAGGTATTAATAAACGTTAATAATCTATCAAATTGATCACGGGGCGATCTGTATTCGATAGCAGCAAGTCTTGAAATCATACTCCATGTTTTCACTTTCATAACATCCTGTGGTGAGCCCCAAGAAAGGAAGTACGTCATCAAACCAAGGATAAAGGAGACTGAAAATGCCAGCACTGGCGACATCGTGTGGAAGCTGTAGGCGTTTACAGGGGATCCCCATGTATTTTCTTCAGCCTTAGACAATACATTGACTGGCGGATGAATATTATTTTTGTGTTTTTGGTGAACAGTTTTTCGAAGGATTTTCACTCCTAAACACGTTATGTTATAGCCACAGACACGATTTAACCAGTTTGAGACTTCAGAGTGTTTTCTATACACACACACTTATCATATGCATATACTATATTCCTGGCATGAGTAGCAGGACGCTGAAATGTTGCGCGATTTTTAACAAAAAGCTGCGAAAATTCGCAGCCTCCTTAACAGGTTTAGTGGTAGCAGCGCTAGATCAAGCGAAAGCCTTTGATCGCGTGAATAGATCCTTTTTATTCAGAGTGTTAGGTCGATTAGGATTTGGGGAGAAGTTCATAGGATGGATTCGTACATTATATGTCGGAGCGGGGTGCCGAGTTAGTGTAAATAGTCACTTGGGTGATGTTTTTGACCTCTCGTCTGGGGTCAGGCAGGGGTGCCCACTCTCGGCTCTCCTCTTCGTTCTGTACATGGAGCCTCTGGGGGCTGCCATTAGGGCAGACACATGGGTGGAAGGCTTGTTGATCCCTGGAAGTGGTGGGCTGCGTGTTAAGATGACGCAGTACGCCGACGACACTTCCTTGCTGCTGTGCAAGGACTCGTGCCTGACAAGGTCCCTTGCCATCTTTGGGGATTTCACCCGAGCGTCGGGAGCGGTTCTGAACCATGCAAAGTCTTCCGTCAAGTTTTTCGGAAGATGGCGCGGTAGAACGGATGTGCCCGGGGGGGTTATCTCTCTGTGAGGGGGCCCTGAGGATTCTCGGGGTCCATTTTGAGACCTCCGGCTCAGCGACGCTAAACTGGAACATGCGTATCGCAGTGGTACAGAGGAAGCTAGCAATGTGGAAGGCTAGGTATTTGTCTTTTATGGGCAAAGTCCTGGTCCTAAAGGTGGATGTGTTGCTGTCTCTTTTGTATTTGGCGTACATCTACCCATTGCCGGCTTGTCTGAGGAGGCCTCTAGTGATGCTTGTGTTTCAGTTCATGTGTAGTGGCAGGCGCGAGTGGGTCTCCAGGGCACGCATGCTCTGTCCCATCGGGGAGGGAGGTAGGGGGGTACCACATTTCCCCCTCAAGCTGGACGCAATTTTTGTTTCTTTCTTGTTAACGGAGCTTGCTCATCCAGTGATACACCCGTCCGGTTACCTCCTGCGGGTGTTCTTCTCGTATCAGGCGAGAAGCGTAATGGTGTGGTCTAACACGGGTCCTCGGGCGGAACAGCTGCCGTGGCACTTTGGTCATGCGGCCAAGTGGCTGCGTGCACACCCTGAGGTTGAATTTGCCTGAGTAGGTTTAGATCACAGGCACCTGTACGAGGAGGTCAGAAAGGCAGGGAGTCCGGCGCCTGTAGTGGGCATCTCGCAAGTGGTCTGGGAGGGAGTACAGGCGCGGGGTCTGGACAACAGGCTCAAGGACCTGAATTGGTTGAGCCTCCATAAGTGCTTGCCGGTACGTTCCATCATGTACCGGTATAATTTGGTGCAATGCCCCACCTGTCCAAGATCCTCTTGTGGCAGGGAGGAGACTGTGCGCCATGTCTTTTGGGACTGTGCCTTTGCCGGAGTAGTATGGGCTAGGGCACGGGTGTTGTTAGGTTTGGTAAGGGGGGATTTTGTATTGACATGGGCCAGGTTAGAGAGAGGTGTAGGGAGAGCGAGAGCGAGAGGGACGGATAGGGACAGGTTTCTGCTCTGGCTTCTCATGAGTCTCTTTAAACGGGGGCTGTGGGAAGCCAGGCAGAACATGGTGAAGACAGGGAGAGATTGGGGGGTGAAAGGGATAGTGTTGAGGGTGGAAGGAGATTTGAGGGGGAGGATGAAGAGGGAGGAGAGGAAGTGGGGGCAGCATGCTGCTCGGGAGAGGTGGAAGGGGGGTTTAGGGCTGGGTGTCATTTAGATTTGTAAGGGGATAGATTAGGGACGGGGAGATAGGGAAAGGTAGTTTGTAGGGTGACGGGGAGGGAAGATGCTCCCCTGAGGTTTTGTTTGGGGTTTTGTTTTGTTTAGTTAAATTAAAATACCATCGTTGGAGTATGTATGAAAATGATGAGTTGTAAAGAATGAATGGTATTGAAGATACTAAATTATTTTTTATAAAATTTTTAAAAAAGATAGGTTTTCACGTTCCGTTTGTTGTTTTTGTATTGTTCATTTTTTCTTCGCTATTAAACATGTATCTAACTTACCACACTGCATTTTGGTCTGACTCTCTTTCGACGGAAGAAAACCGTAACAGAATCAACCACAACTGGACCAAGTGGCGTGGTGACAGGCAGCGACAGCAACAGCAGCGAAAAGAGGAATGGACATGGGAGGACGTTATGGACAGCAAGAGTATGGACTATACTACTTGGGAGGAGATAGACAGGTGGGCGGTTCGACCCAGAGAGAGTGCCGGAGCCCGCCTGGGATTCGCTGGAGCAGTGCGAGGAGGGCTATAGGAGAATGGAGTTGAAGAGACAAGCACGGCGGCGCAGAAGGAAGCCCGAGAGTCAGCCCCAAAAATTTCTTGGGGGGGGGCTCAGGGAGAGTGTGGCAGAGTCAGGGTTCAGACCTGAGCCAACTCCCCCTGTTTATCGTGAGGAGCAGCGATCACAGGACTTCGGGACTTGGGAGGAGATATTGGATGGAAAAGGACCCTGGGCACAGCCTGGAGAATATCGACGCCCCAAAGATGAACTGGAGGCGGCGAAAGCGGAGAGGCACTGGTATGAAGAGGCAACACGGCGACGCGGATGGAAGCCCGAGAGTGAGCCCCAAAAAATGTATTGGTGTGGGGGGGCTCAGGGAGAGTGTGGCAGAGTCAGGGTTCAGACCTGAGCCAACTCCCCCTGTTTATCGTGTGAGGAGCCAAGGAGGAGACCAGAACCAGAGCCGGTGTTGGAGGTGAGTGAAGCAGAGACTGTGAAGGAGTTAATGGGGAAAGTGGAGGAGAGAGTTATGAGGGAGTTGCTAGTTTGGTGCTTTAGGTACGATATTCGCCCGACGGAGCGTGTCGGGGATTTGATGGCACCTGGGTCAGCGCTCCATACTCGTCCTGAGGTGCGTGTTAGTCGGCTGATGAAGATTGTGCCAGCCTCACGCACTAGGCCTCCTGTGTACCTACCTAGCCTTGCACGTCCTGTGCCAGCCCTGCTCTCAGGCTCTCCAGTACACCTTCACGGTCCGGTCCATCCTGTGCCACCTCCACACACCAGTCCTCCGGTGGCAGCTCCCCGCACCAGGCTTCCTGTGCGTGTCCTCGGCCCAGTACCACCAGTGCCAGCACCACGCACCAGGCCTTCAGTGCGCCTCGCCTGTTCAGCGCTGCCAGAGCCTTTCTCCTCTCCAGTGCTGTCGGAGTCTCAAGCCTGTTTAGCGCAGTCGGAGTCTCCCGCCTGTTTAGCGCTGCCAGAGCCTTCCTCCTCTCTAGCGCTGCCGGAGTCTCCCGCCTGTTTAGCGCTGCCAGAGCCTTCCTCCTCTCCAGCGCTGCCGGACTCTCCTGCCTGTTCAGCGCAGCCAGAGCTGCCAGTCTGCATGGAGCAGCCAGAGCTGCCAGTCTGCATGGAGCAGCCAGAGCTGCCAGTCTGCATGGAGCAGCCAGAGCTGCCAGTCTGCATGGAGCAGCCAGAGCTGCCAGTCTGCATGGAGCAGCCAGAGCTGCCAGTCTGCATGGAGCAGCCAGAGCTGCCAGTCTGCATGGAGCAGCTAGAGCCGCCAGTCAGCCAGGATCCGTCAGTCAGCCATGATCTTCCAGATCCGCCAGTCAGCCAGGATCCGCCAGTCAGCCAGGATCTTCCAGATCCGCCAGTCAGCCAGGATCCGCCAGTCAGCCAGGATCTGCCAGAACCACCAGCTAGCCAGGATCTGCCTGAGCTTCCTCTCAGTACTGGGCTTCCTCTCAGTACTGGGCTTCCTGTCAGTACTGAGTTTCCCCTCAGTGCCGAGCTACCCTTCAGTCCCGAGCTACCCCTCAGTCCCGAGCTTCCCCTCAGTCCCGAGCTTCCCCTCAGTCCCGAGCTTCCCCTCAGTCCCGAGCTTCCCCTCAGCCCCGAGCTTCTACCTCAGTCCCGAGCTGCCCCTCAGTCCAGTGGGGTCCTTGGTGAGGGTTATTAGGCCAAGGTCGGCGGCGAGGGTCGCCAATCAAAGGACGCGTTACAGGGGGACTAAGACTTGGTTGGAGTGGGGTCCACGTCCCGAGCCGGAGCCGCCACCGTGGACAGACGCCCACCCGGACCCTCCCCTATGGGTTTAAGTGTGCGGCCGGGAGTCCGCACCTTGGGGGTTCTGTCACGCCCTGGTCTTAGTATTTTGTGTTTTCTTTATTTATTTGGTCAGGCCAGGGTGTGACATGGGTTTATTTTGTGGTGTGTTTGTGTATTGGGGTTTTTCGTAGGTTTTGGGATTGTGGCTTAGTGGGGTGTTCTAGCAAAGTCTATGGTTGCCTGAGGCGGTTCTCAATCAGAGGCAGGTGATTCTCGTTGTCTCTGATTGGGAACCATATTTAGGCAGTCATATTCTTTGAGTGTTTCGTGGGTGATTGTTCCTGTCCTTTGTGTTAGTTGTCACCAGATAGGCTGTGTTGTTTTTGTATTGTTCGTTTTTTCTTCGTTATTAAACATGTATCTAACTTACCACGCTGCATTTTGGTCCGACTCTCTTTCGACGGAAGAAAACCGTAACACTCAGTTCCCACCACAAATCCCAGAGGCCTGAAAAGGTATAGGGGGAAAGTTTTTGGAAAGGGAGAAAATGTCAGTCAAAATGTAGAAATTCCACCCTTGGTCCTTGTATGGAACAGTGTCACACCCTGATCTGTTTCACCTGTCTTTGTGATTGTCTCCATCCTTCTCCAGGTGTCACCAGTTTTCCTCATTAGTCCCCGGGTACTTATTCCTGTGTTCCCTGCTTGTCTGTTGCCAGTGTGTCTTGTTTGTCAAGTCAACTAGTGTGTTGTTTTCTGTTCTCCTGCTTTTCCCCTTTGCTCTGTTTTGCTAGCACCCCCAAAATGTTGAGACATTTCTTGTGATGGAAAAACAAGTCAGAGATTTTAAAGTGGAAAATACAAACTTCAGAAGCATTTTTAAACCTCAAATACACTGCATTGCAGAACAGTTATCCTGCAACAGGGTGGTCCATTTAAGATCCAACATCTGTAGATGATCTGGTGGAATGACAATGAGATAAAAAGTGATACACACACACACACACACACACACACACACACACACACACACACACAGATATTGTGTGGAGGTCAATCTAAATTTAGTAGAAGTATGCTCTGCACTGTCTGGCTCTCACTGCCAGTAGAATAAAGTAAACACAGCAGGACTATCCACACCACTGGCGTACCTCACGCCCTCGCAATGTGGGCAGGACTATGAGCTCTTGGGGGCCCTCAACCCAATACTTTTTTGATGGTTTGATGTCCAGGGGCGCTGTCCCCCAAGATAGCATATGAACACCTCATAAGCCATGTTCCTTGCTCAGACAATGCGAGTGGGCCTTGCAAAACTGTAGTATGCCACTGACACACGCACGCACGCACGCACGCACGCACGCACGCACGCACGCACGCACACACACACACACACACACACACACACACACACACACACACACACACACACACACACACACACACACACACACACACACACACACACACACACACACACGCACACACACACACACACACTGTATGGGGTGTGTATTACATGAACTTACCCTGTCTCCGACCTGCGTGTTGTATAATGTTTATGCTGCTGCAGATACAGATGGAGGCAGATTAAATAAAACCTGCATTGGCAACGTTGATGCACTATCTTTGTTTACACAAAGATACTGCCAGCAGCACATACCTATAGGTGTCTCAACTGGGAGCCTAGGGAGCGAGGCTTGGTATTTTTACCGTACTTAACACAATTTTGTACCAGGTCATATTTAAGCCACAAAAATGCTAAATGAAAATATGCCCCAAAGTAGACCCCAAAATGTCATTCTTATATGCTACTATGAAAATACTGACATGTGGTTTGATATAATTTTTGTGTTAGGAGTTTTGTGTAAAGCCTGTGACTTTGTTTTGTGTAACTTGTCTGTGGCACTTGTTCTCCGCAACAGTTTTAATGAGGGATGGATCATCCATCACTGTTTCTGGGATATAATTACTGCAGCAAGTCCGTATTCATAAAGCGTCTCAGAGTAGGAGTGCTGATCTAGGATTGATAAATACCTCCCCTGGTATTAGGACCATAACAGTCCCAGTAGAAGCTTACTTACAGTTAAGTCAAGATCCAAACATGTTCCATCGGCAGCAGCAGCAGTAGCTGACGTCACTTGTTTACCATCTTCTAGGTCGGCGCTCACTCTACCTCGCTCTCTGACTGTGGCACATAGAGCACTGTTATGCAACCTCTGTTCTGAACCTGGCTAACTCTGCAGTCCTATGCTATGACTGACTGTGGATGTTAGTTTAGCTCAAACATAGGCCTATATCCCTGGCAGGCATCTGCTCCTGAGTGGGGCAGTGGTCTAAGACACTGCAGTACCTGATTTGAATCCAGGCTGCATCACATCTGGCTGTGATTGGGAGACCCATAGGGCAGCGCACAATTGGCCCAGCATTGTCAGGGTTTACGGGGTAAGCCATCATTGTAAATAAGAATTTGTTCTTAACTGACTTGCCTAGTTAAATAAAGGTTAAAATAAATAAATAAAAATAAAGGAGCCATGTCCCCCTATGATAAACCAACATTGTGTGTGTTCTCTGTCCTGCGGCTCCATCTATTCCTGGTTGGCTTCACTACAGCAGCTTCCTGGGTGGCTTCACCACTGTTGACTCAGGACTATGCTGCTCTCTCTCTCACACATGTAGGGGGAGAGGAGGCCCTCTAGTGGGCAAAGATTAATTAGCAAACCAGATAACCTGCTTCAGAGGTAGAAGTTGCCCCCAAAGCACAGATCTAGGATCAGATTGCACTACCCTGAATTCTTACCTTAACCATTAGGAGTATGAAACAATATCTGACTTTCTATCAGTGTCAGGGTATGACCAATAAGTGTCTCTGCATCAAATGCACACCCTATAATTATTATTATATTATAAATAAATGGAGTGAAGACCCTGCTTGTCTCTTTGTGTAATCATAGATATATTGGTCACTGGTTGAACTACATTACCAGTCAAAAGTTTGGACACACCTACTCATTCAAGGGTTTTTCTTTCTTTTTTTCTACATTTTATAATAATAATGAATACATCAAAACCATAAAATAACACATATGGAATCATGTAGTTGTAATATTTGTGTTGTGGAGAAATGACCAGGCAGGAGACGGGAGTACAGTTAGTTTTCGTTTAGTCAAAACCCCTCGTGCTCTATAGTTCCCGGCACCCCAGTTGCGCATGTGCATTTCCTATTAGGTGTAGTAACATAACACTGCTGTAAATGCATTACTGCTTAGTAACAGCACAGTAACTAATATAAACAGATGTAGATCCCAGATACTACACTCCTCCCCCATAGTGTTTAACTCCCAGAGAACAAGGTAAATATGTTAGGTAACTACTAATGCAATATCTGAACAATGCATTCTTAAACATTTTTCAACTACTGGGTTGAAGCAGACTTTTCAGAGCCCAGCACAAATCCAGGGGATTATTCTGCCCCGAAGATGGAGTTTGTGTCCTAATAACTAACCCAGGTAATGTCCTTTTTCTTTCCTTTTATCTAGGACATATTAAAGTGTTTGTTTTACTGTCCGTTACCTCCTTAACCAGCTCAACTCACAGGTCAAGCTTTTGAGGTGCCCTTCGCTGTCGAATAGGATATCTCCGCTCCTCCTGGGCTTCCTGTGGTGGGCCAGGTTCGGGTGGAAGGTCAGGCTCGGTCTCTCCCGTACGTCCACAGTCAGGAGAATAGTCCTGGGGGTCGTTATTGTTCTTGTTCTCTCGGCGTGTCTCTGCTGGGGCGTTGGACCGTAGCAGATGATCCACATGAACGTTGACCTGGCGATGACCAATTTGGACTTGGTAAGTAAAAGGTCCTCTGCATTGCAAGATCACACCTGAGTTCCACAGGCGCTTGGGGTGTCTGAAATCACGTACCATCACCCTCTCTTCCTCTTTGAATTCTCTGACAGTCTTTGAGTGTCTTTCATGAGCTTTCTTCTGCTGTAGCTGGTGCTTTGCCACAGTGCTTGACAAGTCTGGTTTCAACAATGTCAGGCGGGTACGTGGTTGGCGTTTCAGAAACAGTTCAGCTGGTGTACATTCCGTTACTGTGTGTGGGGTGTTACGGTAAGTAAACAGGAACCGCGGAATCCTTTGGTGGGTGGGCACAGACTGAACCTCGAGTCTAGTCCAGGCCTTCTTAAAGGTTTGCACTCCCTCCGCTGCTCCGTTTGATGCCGGATGGTAAGGTGGTGACAGGATGTGCCTTACTCCATTGTTCTTGAGAAACATTTCAAAATCGTTTGACGTGAACGGAGGGCCATTGTCCGATACGAGCTCCTTGACTAGTCCAAAGGATGCAAACAGGTGTCTGAGAAGATTGATGGTCTTCTCAGCTGTGGTCAGTTGAGTAGGGAACACTTCCATCCACTTGGAATGGACATCAACGACAACAAGGAAATGTTGCTTGTCAATTTCGGCGTAATCCACATGGATGCGTTCCCAAGGTGTAGCAGCCCAGGACCATGGATGAAGAGGTGCAGCAGCAGGCTTGTTGCGAACAGCTTCACAAGGTGAGCAGTGGCCTACATGCTGTTGAATGTCCTGATCCAGTCCAGGCCACCACAGATAACTGTGAGCGAGTGCTTTCATTCGAGTGATCCCTGGATGTCCCTCATGCAGGTCAGATAGCAGTCTCCTCTGGAATTTGTGAGGTACCACCACCCTTGATCCCCACAGAACACACCCGTGATCAGTGGACAACTGGTCTTTCTTGTCGATGAATGGACGAAGGTTATCGTCATTTACGAAGGTTGGCCAACCGCCTAATGTTAAGTCCAAGACTTTGGAAAGCACTGGGTCTTTCCTTGTTTCCTCTGCTATGTCAGAAGCAGATATGGGCAGTTCATCAATGAGAGAGATCTGGAAGACTGCTCTATCATCTTCACTGTCGGAGTCACTATTGCATGGTAGTCTTGATAGTGCATCGGCATTTGCGTGATCACTGGATCGTCTGTACTCAATCTCGTAGTTGTAGGCTAACAATATCAGAGCCCAACGTTGCATTCGAAGTGCAGCAAGGGTTGGTATAGCTGATTTTGGTCCAAGGATGGCCAACAGAGGCTTGTGATCTGTCAGCAGTTGGAACTTCCTTCCGTAGAGGTATTTGTGAAACTTCTTCACTCCGAATATTATGCTCAGGGCTTCCTTCTCAATTTGAGCATAATTTTTCTCACTTGGTGACAGAGTCCTTGATGCAAATGCAATAGGGTGTTCTTCACCTGACGGTAGAACATGTGAGATGACGGCTCCTACTCCGTATGGAGATGCATCACACGCAAGTCTCAGCTTCATCTCTGTGTTGTAGTGGGCAAGCCACTTGCTCTTTAGCAGACGCTGTTTGCAAGTCTTGAATGCTTCTTCGCATTGTGGGGACCAATTCCACTTTGTATCGGCCTGCAGCAGTTGGTGAAGCGGATGCAACAATGTGGACAAGTTTGCCACAAACTTTCCGTAATAGTTCAGGAGCCCCAAAAATGACCTCAGCTCTGAGATATTTGTGGGTGCTAGTGCGTTTACGATTGCTTCCACCTTGCTGTTGGTTGGGTGCAGGCCTTGTGCATCAATCTTGTATCCGAGATACTCCACTGAGTCCTGGAGGAACTCACACTTGCTGCGTTTCATTCTCACTCCATATTTCTCCAGTCTTGACATCACTTTGTCCAGCACTACAAGGTGCTCTCCAATGGTTGGTGCTGACACGAGGATGTCGTCCATGAAGCACACAACATGGTCTATACCGTCCAAGATCTGATCCATTGTTTGTTGGAATATCGCTGGAGCTGTCGAGATTCCATAGGCCAAGCGATTGAATCTGAATAGCCCCTTGTGTGTATTGATGGTCAGATACTGTTCTGACTCCGGATCCAGCTTCAGTTGCTGATAAGCGAATGCCAGGTCCAGCTTACTAAAAAACTTCCCACCAGCTAGAGTGGCAAACAGATCCTCAGCGTTTGGTAGTGGATATTCCTCTGGTAGTATGCAGCAATTTACTGTGACCTTGTAGTCACCGCACATTCTGACGGTCTTGTCTTTCTTTGGGACTACAACAATCGGAGCGGCCCAGTCGCTCCTCGATACTTTTGTGATTATGTTATTCTTCTGTAGGCATTCCAGTTCCTTCTCTACTGCTTCCTTAAGAGCATAGGGAACCGGACGTGGTTTGTGAAAGATAGGCTTGGTTCCTTCTTGCACACTCTGACTTTTGCTGTGAAGTCTTGTATTTCACCGTAGCCATCTTTGAAAAGTTCAGTGTAGCCTGACTCACTGGTTTGTCATTTCTGAGACTGAAGATTTCTCCCCAGATCAACTTGATCTTTTGTAGCCAGTTTCTGCCCAGCAAGGCTGATTTTCTCCTTTAACAATGACAAGCGGTAGCGTCCACTCCCTTCCCCTCATACCGGACTGGTACCTGGATCTGCCCTAACACAGGAATAGTGTCACCAGTGTATGAAGAAAGGCGGATGGACGCGGGCTGAAGAGGACACTCTTTCAGTTTTTCTTTGTAGAGTCTCTCTGGAACCAGAGATACAGACGCTCCGGTGTCCAGCTGCATTTTAACTGGTTTTCCCACTAACTCCATGTTGAGATAGATTCCATCTTTTAGTTGTTGAGCTGTGTACACTGTGAACAGTTCCAATACTGTTTCAGTTGTATCTTCCTCTTCTTGTGCTGCGTCTGACACTTTGTGCGCTCTTGCTGTGCGTTTTGAGGCTTTACACATTCTCTGTAAATGTCCAACCTTTCCACAATTGTGGCACTTTTCATTATGGAATCGACATTCACTGTGCTGATGATTATCTCCCCCACATCTGTAGCAACTTGGCTTAGACCTTTGAGATGTGGGCTGCTTTGTTCTTGTGTAACCTTGAGGACGGGACTGAAAAAAGTGTGACCTTTGTGAGCTTTTTCCACCACGTGCATCACTGACCTTGTGAACACCTTTCTGACGTTCTGCATGTCCCGATAGCTCAAAAGTATCCCTGTGGGCAAGCTCGAGTCCAAGTGCTATATCACAGGCTTTCTTAAAGGTCAGGTCCTTCTCTGACAGGAGCCTTCTGTGATATGCTTCACCTGTGAGACCACATACAAACTTGTCTCGTAGAGCATCATCAAGAAATCGTGCAAACTCACATGTACTTGCCAGCCTTTTCAAAGCAAGAATGTAGTCAGCCACGGTTTCCCCTTGACTCTGGTGACGTTGGTAAAATCTGAAACGTTCTGCAATGAGAATTGGTTTAGGCTTGAAATACCTTGCAAGAGTTTCAGTCAGTTCTGCATAATTCAACTCCACTGCTTTCATTGGTTCAATGAGACCTTTCAGCAATCCATACTCAGTTGGACCCAAAACACTGAGAAATACGTCTGCTTTCTTTCCATCTTTGATTTCATTTGCAGCCAGCCAATGCTCAAAACGCTCCAAATAGGAATCAAAATCCTCTTTTGTAACCTCAAACTCTGGTACTCGACCAATGGTTACCATTTTCACAGTTAATTGTTCAGTTTCCTTATATTCCTTAATTTTCTGAATATTCATCTACTTCTTCACTTCAGTTTCTGCAATTACTTCATTCACTGCACTCATTTGTATTAATGTACACACCGTGTTACGTCCCTTCTTCCTTTTTTCTTTCTTCTTGCCAATATTTCTCCACTGAGATCGCCTAATTTCAATGGGTTCATTGAGACAGTTTTTAAAAATTTAACCACCAGAGGGCAGTGTCGCTATTCTGGACTCCAATAGTCTTGCTACTTGGCAGCTCCTGAATACTGTACTAGCAGTGCTAGCAGTGGTTAGCCTTTTATACTGGCGAAAGAAAATAAAAAATAACTGACGAATTACATAATTATTTTGAGTTTCATTACTCACGCAACATTCTTGCCTTCAAGCAATGTCCGTTTATGTAGTTTAATCACCTCGTCGCCACTGTAATATTTGTGTTGTGGAGAAATGACCAGGCAGGAGACGGGAGTACAGTTAGTTTTCGTTTAGTCAAAACCCCTCGTGCTCTACAGTTCCCGGCACCCCAGTGCGCATGTGCATTTCTTATTAGGTGTAGTAACGTAACGCTGCCGTAATGCATTACTGCTTAGTAACCGCACAGTAACTAATATAAACAGATGTAGATCCCAGATACTACAGTAGTATCATGCCCCTGGGCAGTGATTGGGGACACTACCCTGTGTAGGGTGCTGTCTTTCGGATGGGACGTTAAATGGGTGTTCTCATTGTCTGAGGTCATTAAAGATCCCATGGCACCCATGTTAACCCCGGTGTCCTGTCTAAATTCCCAATCTGGCCCTCAAACCATCACGGTCACCTAATAATCCCCAATTTACAATTGGCTCATTCATCCCCCTTCTCTCCCCTGTAACTATTCCCCAGGTTGTTGCTGTAAATGAGAACGTGTTCTCAGTCAATTTACCTGGTAAAATAATGAATAAATAAAATAAATAAATAAATAAAGTAACCAAAAAACTGTTAAACAAATCAAGATATATTTTAGATTCTTCAAAGTAGCCACTCTTTGCCTTGATGACAGCTTTGCACACTCTTGGCATTCTCTCAACCAGCTTCACCTGGAATGCTTTTCCAACAGTCTTGAAGGAGTTCCCACATATGTTGAGCACTTGTTGGCTGCTTTTCCTTCCCTCTGCGGTCCAACTCATCTCAAACCATCTCAATTGGGTTGAGGTCGGGTGATTGTGGAGGCCAGGTCATCTGATGCAGCACTCCATCACTCCTTCTTGGTCAAATAGCTCTTACACAGCCTGGAGATATGTTGGGTCACTGTCCTGTTGAAAAAACAAATGATAGTCCCACACAAACCAGATGGGATGGCATATCGCTGCAGAATGCTGTTGTAGCCATGCTGGTTAAGTGTGCCTTGAATTCCAAATAAATCACTGACAGTGTCACCAGCAAAGCACCCCTACACCATCACACCTCCTCCTCCATGCTTCACCGTGGGATCCACACATGCGGAGATCATCCGTTCACCAACTCTGCATCTCACAAAGACACTCATCAGACCGAAAGACAGACTTCCACCAGTCTAATGTTCATTGCATGTGTTTCTTGGAAAAGCACGTATCTTCTTCGTATTGGTGTCCTTTAGTAGTGGTTTCTTTGCAGCAATTCAACCATGAAGGCCTGATTCACGTAGTGTCCTCTGAATAGTTGAGATGTGTCTACTTAGACGTCTTGGGTCTCCCCAAGAACAGACCGGAGGCCAACAATCTGTTGAATTACCGCACCCCCAACACATCTCAGGGGAGGCTTATGGACTACTTTGTGTTAAAGAAACGCTGCACAATCCAGGGCAACTTCACCATCAGAGAAGTCAATGACTTTCTGGACTTGGTGGCCATCAACAACGCCAGTAAGCAGAAGGACATGGTGAAGCACCTTATCACAAAGAGTACGGCACTGGATCAGAACTGGCTTACCCGCATGATCCTGAAGGACATGAAGCAGGGGGTCAGCAAAGAGACCGTGCTCCAGGTGCTCCACTCAGATGCAGCCGAGCTCTACAATATCACCACAGTCCTAAACAAGGTATGCCGGCAGCTCCACAACCCCTCTGTCCCTCAGCGAATTGTCCATTGGCCTGTTCTCTGCCTTCAAATCTATGCTGGCCGCCGTGGCCAACATGCACCAGGTGGAGAAGCAGATGGGCAACAGCACCTTCTTCATAGAGACCAAGCTGGATGGAGAGCACATCCAGCTGCACAATGATGGCGACATCTACAAATACTTCACGCGGAACTCCTTCGAGTACACCCAGTAATTTGGTGCTGCGCCGCTAGATGGCTCCCTGACGCCTTTAATCCACAATGTCTTCAAGCCCCATGTAGTCAACTGCATCCTGGATGGGGAGATGGTCTACAACCCCACCGCTGACACCTTCATGCAAAAAGGAAGCAAGTTTTACTTCAAGAGGCTAGTGGACGACTCCGAGCTGCAGACGTGCTTTTGCGTTTTCGATGTACTTCTTGTGAACGACCACAAGTTTGGCAACGAGATGTTGAAGGAGCGCCACAACAACCTTCAGGCGGTCTCCACTCATGTTAAAGGGTGGATACACGTGGTTCTGAAAACAGAGGCCGAAACCATGCAAGAGGTGGTGAACTCCCCTCAATGAAGCCATTGAAAACAGGGAGGAGGTCATCATGGTGAAAGATCCCTGATCCATCTACAAGCCCGATAAGTGAGGTGAGGGCTGGCTCAAGCCGGAGTACGTTGATGGCTTGATGGATGAGTCCGACCTGTTGATTGTCAGAGGCTACTGGGGAAAAGGAAGGCGAGGTGGTGGTATGATGTCTCATTTACTAGTCGCGGTGGCCAAAGCTCCGAAGCCTGGAGAGAAACCCTCCGTCTTCCACAAGCTCTGTCGCATCGGGTCTGGCTACACCATGAATGAGCTCTACGACTTGGGGCTGAAGCTGGCCAAGCACTGGAAAGTCTACCGGAAGAAGGACCCTCCGGCCTCTTTCCTGTGTGGGACGGAGAGACCGGAAGTCTATATTGACCCATGCAACTCGGTCATCATCCAGGTGAAGGCAGCAGAAATAGTCAATCGTGACATGTACAAAACCAACTGCATGCTACGCTTCCCCAGAATAGAGAAGATCCGGGAGGAAAAAGAGTGGCACCAGTGTATGTCTCTAGCTGAGCTCAATCAGTTTCACAACAAGCCGTCTGGGAAGTTGTTCTTGCGCCACCTCCGCATCAATGACAATGACGAGCCCGAAAAGAAGAAGCGAAAGGCACCGGCAGCAGCCAAGCCCAAGAAGTCTGTCGGCGTAATCGACCACTTCAAGTCCCAGGAACTATCTGACGTCATCAAGGAGACAAACATGTTCGAGGACGTGGGGGTCTGTGTTATGGACGGAAATGAGGCGCACCCCAAGGCGGAGCTAGAGAAAGCAGTGGCCCGATGTAGCGGTTTTGTGGTCCAGAACCAGGGACTGGACACCCACTGTGTGATCGCCGCTGTGGAGAACATACATGTGAAGAACCTGATCTTTTCAGACCAGCGTGACGGGGTGTGGGCTGCCTGGCTGCTGGAGTGCCTTCACAGGAAGCAGGTGGTGCCATGGAAACTGTGTCACATGAAACACATGTTGCCCTCCAGTACTTTGCCAAGGAATACGACTGCTACGGAGACAGCTACTTCGTGGACACGGACGAGTAGCAGCTGAGGGAAGTCTTCGGTCGGATTTGTAGCGTGGACACTTTGACGGCACAGTGCATCGCTAAGTTGGAGGAACGCTATAGCTGGGATGACCTCCCCACTAGCATGTTCAGACCTTACAGGGTCTACCAGGACAGGTATGCAGACATAGGAGACCCTAAAAGCACCTGTCTGGACACATTTGTCTGGGCTCTGGAATTCCACTTACACAGAGTTACAGTAGTGGAGAAGCTCGGGGTCCCTCATGTCAGAGTGGCGGAGGAAACAAAAGTGTTGGCTTTAAGAACCCTGAGATGACTATTTACCAAAAGGTTTAAGATTGTTAGAGAGTCATGGGTAACAGAGTCTACCAAAGCAGGGTTTTTGCGGAATGACAATGACTACCTAGTGTGATGGTTAAAGCCAATCCATTAAGTTATCTAATGCAAGCACTGGACACTCAGCACATTATGATTGATACATCTCTGGGATTGTAATATTTTATATTTTTTAATATTTTAACATTTTATTTATTTTAGAGTGTAAATAAATGTTTGTTTTAAAGGGTTTTCTGAATCAGAAGGCAGCGTTATGCAGTGTTTTTCTACACATTTGAATATGGATAAAGGGAACTCAAGGATATAGTGTAGGCCTATATCTAATGGTGTATCTACTGTAATTGAGGTAAGCTATTTCAATGTCCTTACCAATGCAGACTATTGTGTTAAGATATTTAAAGACTGTCTATCCCATTGTTTCCCAAACTGACAGGGAGACATCAAGGGTTAAACATTTTGTTTTTTGCCCAGCTGATTGAAATGATCAAAGCTTGATGACTAGTTGATTATTTCAATCAGCTGTGTAGTGCTAGGGCAAAAACCAAAACTGCAACCCTTGGGTTCCCGAGGACCGAGTCTATCCCCTAAACTATTTGTTACATTTAATGCAATTTATATTATACTGTATCTTAAAAAACAATATTTTCAATTCTCATGTTTTGGAACTAAAATAAATATTTTGAATAAATATGCGAATTGGTATTAGAAGATGGTCTTTATGTATTGTCCAGGTATCTACATATTTAAACAGTTGATATGATGTTAACTTCAGTAAATTAACTGACTTTGATGAAAGAAAAAGTGATTTTTATATATCTGTTAATTTGAGACGAAAAAAATAAGAAACCCGCACACTTCTCTTCCTAGTAAGCTTTACATATCGGCCTCAAGGCATTCGTCAGAGCTGGTAATTAAATGACATCTATATGCAACAATTTCTACAATTTTACTGAGTTACAGTTCATATAAGGAAATCAGTCAATTGAAATCAATTCATTAGGCCCTAACCTATGGATTTCTCATGGGGTGGATGAATGGCACGACAATGGGCCTCAGGAGCTCGTCACTATATCTCTGCATTCAAATTGCCATTGATAAAATGCAATTGTGTTCATTGTCTGTAGCTTATGCCTGCTCATACCACAACCATACTGTCACCATGGGGCACTCTGTTCACAACGTTGACAGTTGACAGCAAACCGCTCGCCAACACAATGTCATACACGTGGTCTGTGGTTGTGAGGCCGATTGGATGTTCTGCCAAAGTCTCTAAAATGATGTTGGAGGGTTATGGTAGAGAAATTAATTCCTGCAGTCAGCATGCCAATAGCACGCTCCACCAAAACTTGAGGCATCAGTGGCATTGTGATGTGTGACAAAACGGCAGTTGTCTTTTATTGTCCCCAGCACAAGGTGCACCTGTGTAGTGATCATGCTGTTTAATCAGCTTCTTGATATGCCAGTATAGATCTACAGTACCAGTCAAAAGTTTGGACACACCTTCATTCAAGGGCTTTTCTTTATTTGTACTATTTTCTACATTGTAGAATAATAGTGAAGACATGGTACTGTACATTACATGAAAAACAACACACTAGTAAAGACAGACAATTGACCTTGAACAAAGTCAAGAATGGTCATCTGTCTTTGCTGGTGTACTGTTTTTTTTCATGTTTGTACCTTACAATCCACCTCCAGTAGCCATGCCTGTTGAGTGAGAGGAGAAAGAGTGCATTGCCTGGCCATGCTTTGAGTAGAGAGAATCAGTGAGCTGTGTGGGGTTCTTGAGAGAGATGGGCAAGCCACGGGAGTCCTCCAAAATAGGATCCTCCTGGGGCTCTCGGCAAAGATGTTCCCTCCCGAGAAAAGGTCACAGAGGTACCGTGGGACTGAATGTCTGTTGTTGTTCCCTTCCCAACCAGTCCCTGTTGAGTGTATGGATTTGTCTGAAATGACACTCTATTCCATATAAAGTGTACTAGTTTTGACCAGAACCCATAAGGCTCCGGTCAAAAGTAGTACACTATGTAGGGAATAAGGTGCCATTCGAGATGCAGGCCGTGAGTTTTAGGGCTTTTTATCTCAACCAAGTAAACAGTGTGGTTTAATTCAATTGAGTCTTAAGAGTTATTGGGGTCCACATTGACAGCAACCTGTGAACTAGTTGGAACATTTTATTTGAATAAGTGCCTTCGGAAAGTATTCAGACCCCTTGACTTTTTCCAATTTTTTTAAAAATATATTTTTTATTTATTTGACCCCTTTTTTTCTCCCCAATTTCGTGGTGTCCAATTGTTTTGTAGCTACTATCTTGTCTCATCGCTACAACTCCCGTACGGGCTCGGGAGAGACGAAGGTTTAAAGTCATGCGTCCTCCGATACATAACCCAACCAAGCCGCACTGCTTCTTAACACAGCGTGCACCTGGCCACCTTGGTTAGCGCGCACTGCGGCCCGCCACAGGAGTCGCTGGTGCACGATGAGTCAAGGATGTCCCTACCTGCCAAGCCCTCCCTAACCCAGACGACGATGGGCCAATTGTGCGTCAGCTCAAGGAGCCCTCCCCAAGCCCTCCCTAACCCTAAACCCCCTCCCCCCAAAAAAGTGAAATAGCACATTTACATAAGTATTCAGACTCTTTACTCAGTACTTTGTTGAAGCATCTGTGGAAGCGATTACAGCTTTGTGCTTAGGGTTGTTGTCCTGTTGGAAGGTGAACTTTCGCCCCCAGTCTGTGGTCCTGAGCGCTCTGGAGCAGGTTTTCATTTCTGTACTTTGCTCCGTTCATTTTTGCCTCGATCCTGACTAGTCTCCCAGTCCC
This sequence comes from Oncorhynchus tshawytscha, assembly GCF_018296145.1. NCBI lineage: Eukaryota > Metazoa > Chordata > Actinopteri > Salmoniformes > Salmonidae > Oncorhynchus > Oncorhynchus tshawytscha. The sequence continues at coordinate 16,188,029 of NC_056442.1, read as the reverse complement.
TGCCTCTGACAAAACATCCCCAAAGCATCATGCTGCTACCACCATGCTTCACTGTAGGGATGGTGCCAGGATTCCTCCAGACGTGACATTCAATCTTGGTATCATCAGACCAGGGAATCTTGTTTCTCATGGTCTGAGAGTCTTTAGGTGCCTTATGGCAAACTCCAAGTGTGCTGTCATGCCTTTTACTGATTGGGGCAGTGGCCACAATACTATGAAGGCCTGATTGGGGCAGGGGTGCAGAGATGGTTATCCTTCTGGAAGGTGTTGTGGCAGAATCAGAATTCTTTAGGTAACATTTATAAATAAGATGTTTTATTTTCATAAGCATGCTTATGTGGGTAAAGTTACTTGGGCCCAGAGAGGGGAGAGTTCGGGTTAGTCTTATCTGTGAATGTGTCTGTAAACTATTCCTAATCCATGTGAAGGGATGGTGTGATTAATGGGGAACAAGTTAGGTTGGTTCCACAATGTCTGTGTGCCAGTCACGTCTCTCTGTAAGCTTGTCCAGGAGGGGGTGTATTTGATATATGCCATTGAATGGGGTAATGTTTTTGGTTCTAAGTGGTACCAAGAACGAGATAAGAGCTTTGGTTTAGGAGACCAAACTGAACAATAATTTATAGCCAATGCTGTCTGGCTATGGAATACTCCTTTTTCTGGTAAAAGGTTCTTTGTATAATGTTCCTAAGATCTGTTATTCGTCATGTGAGCTTTGATGGGTGTGTCTTGGCTATAAATGATACTAAGGACTGTTTTGTAAGCACTCTCAGAGAATTCATTTATAGACACTGAATTGATCTGAGAGTCACAGGGCTATGGTGAAGCTCATATAATTAAAGATGGACTCTATGATAACTCTGACTTGTGTGTGGTTTGCTCTCTCATGATTTGGTAATACAGGAAATTTCCACGACAAAGGTTCTCCCATCTCCACGGAGGAACTCTAGAGCTCTGTCAGAGTGACCATCACGTTCTTGGTCGCTTCACTGACCAAGGCACTTCTCTTCTCTCAGTTTGGCCGGATAGCCAGCTCTAGGAAGACTTCTTCCATTTAAAAATGATGGAGGCCGCTGTATTCTTGGGGACCTTCATTGCTGCAGAAATGCTTTGGTACCAGATCTGTGCCTCAACACAATCCTGTCTCGGAGCTCTACGGACAATTCCTTCGACCTTATGGCTTTGGTTTTTGCTCTGACATGCACTGTCAACTGTGGGACCTTATATAGACAGGTGTGTGCCTTTCTAAATCATGTCCAATCAATGGAGTGTACCACAGGTGGACTCTAATCAAGTTGTAGAAACATCTCAAGGATGATCAATGGAAACAGGAAGCACCTGAGCTCAATTTCGAGTCTCATAACAAAGGGTACTGAATACTTACAGTACCAGTCAAAAGTTTGGACACACCTAGTCATTCCAGGGTTTTTCCTTTATTTGTACTATTTTCTACATTGTAGAATAATAGTGAAGACATCAAAACTATGAAATAACACATATGTAATCATGTAGTAACCAAAAAAGTGTTAAACAAATCAAAACATGTTTTATGTTTGAGATTCTTCAAAGTAGACACCCTTTGCTTTGATGACAGCTTTGCACACTTTTGACATTCTCTCATCCATATTCAGTCTTGAAGGAGTTCCCACATACAGTATGCTGGGCACTTGTAGGCTGAGTTTCTTTCACTCTGCTGTCCAACTCATCCCAAACCATCTCAATTGTGTTGAGGTCGAGTGATTTTGGAGGCCAAGTCATCTTATACAGCACTCCATCCCCCTCCTGCTTGGTCAAATAGCCCTTACACAGCCTGGATGTGTGTTGGGTCATTGTCATGTTGAAAAACAAATGATAGTCCCACTAAGCACAAACCAGATGTGATTGCATATTGCTGAAGAATTCTGTGGTAGCCATGCTGGTTAAGTATGTTTTAGCAGGGTTGTTCTGTAGGGTGACCTGATTTGTAGCTATGAACATCATTTTGTCAAACAGATTGTGAACTGAAAAATGTAAGTTTGATTCTAGAGGAGGGACAATGAACATACAAATATTTGAGTTAGGGTGTAGGGGTAGATTTATGTAATCTTGTCTTCAGGAGATTTTACTATCTATTTACTTTATTTAGGCTGATTAGTGGAACAATTATCATTATTAACATTGGTCTAAAATAATCAACAATTAGTGTGCTTGTCAGCAAGATCACTACTGTTATTCTCCACACTTATTTTATTATTCCACTTCTTCCCAATTTTGCCAGGGTAATCTGATATGCCTACTTGTGTCTTTGAAAATGTATTATATGAAGCTATGTATTATTGCAGCCATTCATGGACAGTTTTGAATAAGTCATACAAAAAAGCTTGGCTATTAAATGCTCCAGGAATCAAATGTAATTTTTGACATTTTAGTGTTGTGCACATGCTTGACAGAAATGGTAAGGGGACTCAACTCATAAACTTACATTTTGTCTATGTAGAGTAAGATGATGGAAAGGATCTTCAAATAATAGACATAAACCACCTGAATATTGATACTCATTCTATTTTTCTTGAAGGTTGGGTGATTTTGAGAAATTATTGTTATAGCAAGAACATTTTCAAACACCCAGCACTTGGGAAACATAGATCAGGGATGGCCAACCCTCCTGGGGAGCAAGCAGGATTTTCTTCGAGACCTATTTGAAAGAGAGAGTTCACCCAAATTGCAAAATACAAACTGTTTGTGTCCTTACCTTGAAAGCAGTCTATGGACAACGATACTGCAATCTATGATTTGGTTACCCACTGCCATCAACCATTAATATTATTATTTCCTGTGCAGAGACTTGGTGTAGTGATAACACACCCTTGCGCGTACAACTTTCCACCTGAGAGCAGGGATCCCTGCTTCCAACTTTCCCACTGTTTCTAGCATTTGCCTTTCTCCCCACTTCATTACTGTCTGAATAAAGTGTCAAACCTCCCCAAAAAAATTTGTTAAAGTTTCACCCCCCAAAAATCTCAGAGTAACAAAGTCGTAGAATTTTGAGTGTTCATTTAATGTTCAAAGTATCCTGAATACACCTGGGTGGTTACATTTTTTCTCCCCACCCTTGTCATAGGCCTAAGCCATGTCAAAATATGTAGAATTGCAGGAAATTAGCTTTAAAACAGTATAATGATCTGTTTAGGGGTTGTGCTAGGGGGAAATGAAATTCACATAGCAAATCTCACTCCAAGCTTTCTTCAAAAGTTGGTAGCCCTGCGTTTCAATGTTATGAAAATACATTTGTTTGCTTTACATTTTCATAGAGTTTGTCTTCAGTTGAGTTTATATGTGGCTGTAGCTGCATTTCCGGAGGTAACCATCCCGTTTTGCCCCCGTCCCTCCCCCATGGGAGCCTCTTCTCTAGAGTCCAAAATCTGTATCACATTCTGCGCATGTGATTCTTTACGTCTACTTTATGCATGCCTTTTTTTGTCACCCAACCTTCACATTTCTCACTGTCAATTGTGAATGATAGTTTTTCAAGTTTTACCGGTGAAATGTCCATACAGCATCTGCATGCCAATCATTTGATTTCAGTCAATTTCATTGGAATATGCATTTACATTTTCTTGCGTTATGTACAGTGTGGTTTTGAAGTATAGTGTTGTTCTGAATTAAGTACAGTGAGTGAATTTTTGAGTTTTAGAGTTAAGAAATTGTAACATACCTGTGTTATTTTACAATCAAAGAACATATTTTACCCAGTGTGTGTGCTGTTGATTTTTGACTGCATTAAAGAAAACATTTGATCATTTGCAAATTCATCCTAAAATCTCATAAAAAATAGGTGGTGTTTTTCATCTTACAGTAACATTATACTATGCTATTATATTAGTTTCTGTTATGTACAGTGCCTTCAGAAAATATTCATACCTGAATTCAAAATGTATTAAATATATTTTCTTCTCTTACCCATCTATACACAATACCCAATAATGACAAACTAAAAACATGTTTTTAGACATTTTTGCAAATATCTTGAACATTATGTATAGAAATATTGAATCTACATAAGTATTCACAACTCGTAGTGAATACTTTGTAGAAGCACCTTTGGCAGCAATTACAGCTGTGCATCTTTCTGGGTAAGCCTCTAAGAGCTTTCCACACCTGGATTGTGCAACAATTGCCTATTATTCTTTGAAAAATTCTGTAAGCTCTGTGAAATTGGTTGTTGATCTAGCTTAATCTGACATATTTTGATGGGGATTTTTTTATTATGTTACTGGGTGTCTTAATTGGACACAAATTAAAAGGAAATAACGACCAGAATTCCGAAGCCACAGAGGACGCAGCCACACTTTGGTCTGAGAGACACTGTTGATCATCCGTACAGCCTTGCTATTCTTCTCCTGGTCCTGAATGACCAAGTACCTCCCATTTGTGGAGCCCTTCCTTGTTGATGTTACTCAGAGGCTGTGGACCTTCCCGTTGTAGATGGAAAGAGGCTGGAAGGGCATCACAGATTAACCCCGGAGCTGCAGATTGGGAGTGCAGAGCACCTTGAGCACTTTACTGAGGAAGTCTGGGTCTCTGACCTCCAGGTAAGTGAGGTGACAGAGGTACAGAGGGACGGGAACTCTTCGATCCAGTAGCTCAGGCAGCACGGGCTTCCGCTCCAGACAGTCTCTGAACAGCGGCTCCTCACAAACTCGTGGCTAAGGACCAGCAGCACCTTCTGACTCTCCTGGTTTCAGTCAAACATGTTCTCCAACACGGTACAGCTGGGGACAAAGGTCCTCTCATGGTAGCAGAATTGCAGGCCGTAGGACTCAGTCAGTGCTTCTGTAGCTGAAGAAGATGTGGTAGCTTTCCCCCTCTCTCAAGCTGATGTTGCTCCTCATCTCGCCAGCCTCAAACAAGTTGGTACAATAAAAATAGATAAGATAATTTAGATAATGTTTTTTGGATTACAATTATTTGTAAGATTCTTTAAAAACACAAAAACCTATAATAACAGCTTTTTTTTTAAAGGTATTCCTACAGTAGATAGAAAGAAGGTGAGAAGATCTGGTAATCTGCCCTGAAAATCAGTAAAACCTTTAATTATGTGTAAATAATAATCACATACGTAGTACTACTGCATGTGTGTAAACGGTTAAAACAAATATGACACCTGCCATTCTAACAATTGCAAAACTATCAGGATTAGTATGAACCTCTATCAGGAAGGGCTTTAAAGGTGAACTACACCAGAGTAAGAGGAAAAGAGACAGTGTTGCCAACTTAGTGAATTTGTCGCTATATTTAGCGAGTATTCAGACCCCTCTAGCGACACATTTTTTAAAAATCGACTGGCGACAAATCTAGCAACTTTTTCTTGTCTTATTGTAGACTTTGAGACTCTGACGTGAAAGCAGGTATCGTTCTTACTCTTCTCAACAAGCAGTGGGAGCTGCGTGGGCCCCACCCCCATCCCAAAGCACTCACAGGCAGCCCAGTCCTCAGCAGTCCCTCCCAGATGCAGTCAGAGCAGGAGATGTTCCCCCCTCCGCATCCAGACTGCAAATGAATCGCTGGCTGATCCCCGCCCTGGCTTGCATTCAGAGCGGGATGTAAATGTAAAATGTTCTTTGTCTAAAATAAATAACTGCACAAAAATAAAGCACTGCATTTGACTTAAACAGCCTCAGTCACTTACTCACCTTGTCCACTGTGTGTGTGTGCCTCTCTGTGACATAAGCTAAACATCTAGCTGGCTAGCTCATCATGTCTCAGTCTAAACTGTACACTCAAAAATACAGAAAGGAGTGGGAATCAAACCCTGAATTCAAAGGCTGGTTGAAGCTGTTTATTGGTGATGATACACGGACATACTGCCTGTATTGTAAGGCTGATTTCTACGCCAAACTTAGTGATGTAAAAAAACACATATGACAACTCAAAAACAACCTCAAAAGGCAAAGCCTTATAACAGTTCCACCCAAAACAAGCTGCCATTTATGGTTAAAAAATTGACTCTGCAAAAAAGGCTGAGGCCACCATGGCATCAGCTATTGCTGAACACTGTTCCATGCTGGCATGTGATCACATTGGAGAAGCATGTAGAGCTGCTTTCTCAGACTCCACTGCTGCTACCCACTTCAAAATTCACAGGACAAAGTGCACAAAAATGATTAATGGTGTTCTAGCACCATACTTTCCGAAATAGTTGGTCGCAGATGTGGGTGACCAGCGTTTCAGCCACCTCCTCGATGAGTCCACAGATGTGGGTGACCAGCGTTTCAGCATCCTCCTCAATGAGTCCACGGATGTAAGTGTTTCTAAGTACCTGGGGGTTGTGATAAGGTACTTTAGTGACACCAAGCAGACAATTGTATCAACATTTCTGTGGCTTGTTGAGTTGGAGGGAGGAGATGACAAATCTATAGCCCGTGCTGTTGTGGCTTTCCTCGAGAAATGTTGTCTTAAAAAAGAGAAACTCCTCGGTATAGGGACTGACAATGCCTCTGCTATGATGGGGATTAACAATGGGGACCATAAAGCGCTGAAGGAGGAGTATGGCCTCATATCTGGTTCTTATTCGCTGTGTGTGCCACTCTCTGCAGCTTGCTCATTTGTAGTTCTAAACATATTTAGTGTGTTTTTTACACACTTTTTGTCTCTCCCATGACCTTACTCCTCTCTCCTACAGCATCCATCACAATTACATGCACATGGCCAATTATGCAAATTAGGTTATGACATCATTTAGCGACTTCTAGCAACTTTTAGGACAGCCAATAGCTACTTTCCTTACTGAGGAGTTGGCAACACTGAGAGAGGCCCATTGCTTTGCCTAGCAAGCAAGGAGTTTTGTATGGAGGTCAAAGAGATAGTGTCGAATTTGGTCCACAAAAAAATGTCTGGCTTATTTGCTTCGTGAGGTTTATTTGATTGAATATAAGCTTGTAATACTTAAGATGTTATGACTGTACTGTTATAAGTAGGACACATGACATCCCAACAACTTTGACTGCAGTCACTGATTGCACATGTGTTTCTTCTGGTGCTCATTAAGAAATGCATCGGCCATTACTGAAGCACAAACACGAGTTGTCTTTGGGGTGTGGTTTAATGTGGGTAAGTTGTGGTTTAATGTGAGGAAGTTTTGAATCGGTCAGTAGTCTACAGAGTAATATGAGAAGAGTGAAACTGCTGAACTTATGTAGATATTCTAAACAGTGTTTTGATAACTTGCAAGTGTAATAGTTCCATGTAAAATAACGCAGTTGCTATGCAACCAGCTATGTCATGCTTGCTGACAGTGCTTGGGATGAAAGAAGTGCAGGAGCTGTCTTTTTCTAAGTCTGTCCATTAGACTATGTTCACCGAAATTCACAAATTACATTATGCTATACATGTACAGATACCTCTGATCATTCATTGTTAAGGGTTCCTACACATTTTCCATGATTTCTTCATGCCTTTTAACCAAATGTTCATGAATATTATTACAGCTTACAAGAAAAAGAAAGTATTACTGACACTGGAAGGCTGATGTGTCTGCTCCCATGGCTTACCATCTCTAGCTGTTGTGCCCTTGATCAAGGCACTTAACACCCCACAAAGTAGAACTGCACTGTTAGTCACATGTTGTCAACATGCAGAGGGTTGGCTTTTGATCCAGCCCTGAAACACCTTGATAAGTCTGCTTATCAAGGTCCTGTTGAGGAGCTGATGTTTAGCCTACAATGTGGTTAGACCAGGGCTTGAACAAAAGCATGCACACCCAGTAGCTATGCTGGAGGATGGTTGCCACTCTTGTTAGAAAATTGTGCGACATTACAACCATACATTTTGTCTTTACAAAATGATTACCTCATTCAATGAATCAGGGATCAAATCAATAATGTAGGCAGCTTCAAAGCAAGGTATCTAACTAGACATGTTTATATATAAGGCTCAAATATTAATGTTCCAGGGAAGATCTATGCACAGAAAGTTATTTGTCAATCAGGCTATTGTTGGAATATTTGTAACATTGTCGCAATTACATAGCTACTGTTTAATAGAGGGAAATTCCAGCTTTCCAATGGTGCAGATTTATTTAGGCTACCTAGTGCCAGTGGAAAGGTGACAATGACATTAATGCTTATTTAGCTATAGTTAACTAGTGAGATAACTGCAACAAGTTATGTTTTGAATTTGCTATCTATTTAGTCTGTCTGTCATTATTTTATACCAGCAGCTGGAATGTTGTGCTCTCTCTCCTTGGGCAATGGACCCCTCTGGCACTCAAGCAGCACACAGACACACTGAAGGGATATTCCGATAATGGATGATATGCAGATTTTAAGTGGTTGATCAAATTTAAAAGTGTACATTGTACATTTCCAATGTATTTAATGAGGGATTTACCATCACCAAATGGACAGGCTGAAATCAATACCAACGAGCGATTGGACAGTGTCCATTACACATATGCTATATTGTCAGTGTGAACATGCTCTTCTGCAAGTTGACAAGGTCCATTGCCAATGTACAGTCAGAAGTTTACATACACTTAGGTTGGAGTCATAAATTCCAGAAAACGATGTCATGGCTTTAGAAGCTTCTGATAGGCTAACTGACATCATTTGAGTCAATTGGAGGTGTACCTGTGGATGTATTTCAAGGCCTACCTTCAAACGCCGTGCCTTTTTGCTTGACATCATGCGAAAATCAAAAGAAATCAGCCAAGACCCCAGACAAAAATTGTAGACCTCCACAAGTCTGGTTCATCCTTGGGAGCAATTTCCAAACGCCTGAAGGTATCATGTTCATCTATACAAACAATAGCATGCAAGTATAAACACCATGGGACCATACCGCTCAGGAAGGAGACGCGTACTGTAGAGATGAACGTACTTTGGTGCGAAAAGTGCAAATCAATCCCTGAACAACAGCAAAGGTCCTTGTGAAGATGCTGGAGGAAACAGGTACAAAAGTATCCACAGTCAAACGTGTCCAATATCGACATATCCTAAAAGGCCGCTCAGCAAGGAAGAAGCCACTGCTCAAAAACTGCCATAAAAAAGCCAGACTACGGTTTCCAACTGCACATGGGGACAAAGATCGTACTTTTTGGAGAAATGTCATCTGGTCTGATGAAACAAAAATGTATCTGTTTGGCCACAATGACCAGTGTTATGTTTGGAGGAAAAAGGGAGAGGCTTGCAAGCTGAAGAACACCATCCCAACCGTGAAGCACAGGAGTGGCAGCATCATGTTGTGTGGATCCTTTGCTGCAGGAGGGACTGGTGCACTTTATAAAATAGATGGCATCATGAGGAAAGAAAATGATGTCGATATATTGAAGCAACATCTCAAGACATCAGTTAAAGCTTGGTCACAAATAGGTCTTTCAAATGGACAAGCGTACTTCCAAAGTTGTGGAAAATGGCTTAAGGACAACAAAGTCAAGGTATTGGAGTGGCCATCACAAAGCCCTGACCTCAATTCTACAGAAAACTTGTGAAAAGAACTGAAAATGCATATGCGAGCAAGGAGACCTACAAACCTGATTCAATTACACCAGCTCTGTCAGGCGGAATGGGCCAAAATTCACCCAACTTATTGTGTAAAACAAACAGAAAAGGAAAAAGGGATCAGTGGTGGCTAGTAAGTTACCTTCGGTAGAAGTCGTGACAGACCACTTCTTTATTTACCGAGTCACTGGTGCTTTCTGCTTTAGTTGTTGCTTGTTGTTGCTTGTAAGCAAGAATCAGGAGGATATAATTAGGGTCAGATTTGCCAAATGGAGGGCGAAGGCAGAGCTTTGTACGTGTCTCTGGGTGTGGAGTAAAGGTGGTCTAGAGTTTTTTTCCCTCTGGTTGCACATTTAACATGCTGGTAGAAATGAGGTAAAACGGATTTAAGTTTCCCTGCATTAAAGTCCCCGGCCACTAGGAGCTCCGTGTGGACTTAGTGCTAGCATCGGTTTATGGTAGTAAATAGACAGATATGAAAAATATAGATGAAAACTCTCTTGGTATATAGTGTGGTTTATAGCTTATCCTGAGATACTCTACCTCAGGCGAGCAAAACCTTGAGACTTCCTTAATGTAAAGATTTCATGCAGCAGCTGTTGTTTACAAATATACACAGACCGTTACCCCTTGTCTTAATGGTTGCAGCTGTTCTATCTTGCCGATACAGTGTAAACCCCGCCAGCTGTATTTTAACCATGTAATGGGTGTGTGTTGGTGGCAGGGAAGTCAGGCGCAGGAGAACGAACTTGGTAAAAACGGAGTTGTTTAATAAATGCTGATAAAACTCCAAAAACAAAAATGTACAAAATAACAAAAGTGGGTACAAAACCCGTCACACACCAACATAATACATGCACATCACATACAATCAAACAATGTCCGACAAGGACATGAGGGGAAACAGAGGGTTAAATACACAACATGTAATTGATGGGATTGGAACCAGGTGTGTAGGAAGACAAGACAAAACCAATGAAAAATGGATCAGTGATGGCTAGAAGGCCGGTGACGTCGTGACAAACTATGTCGTCGTTCAGCCACTACTCGGTGAAGCATAAAATATTACATTATTTATTTTACTTTTACCCCTTTTTCTCCCCAATTTTCATTGTATCTAATTGGTAGTTACAGTCTTGTCTAATCACTGCAACTGCTGTACAGACTCGGGAGAGGCGAAGGTTGAGAGCCACGCGTCGTCTGAAACATGTCCCAACCAAGCCGCACTGCTTCTTGACACAATGCCTACTTAACCCAGAATCCAGCCACACCAATGTGTCAGAGGAAACACCGTACACCTGGTGACCGTGTCTGCATGCATGCACCCGGCCGCCACAGGAGTCGCTAGAGCACGATGGGACAAGGACATTCCTGACTGCCAAACCCTCTCCTAATCCAGACGACACTAGGCCAATTGTTCGCCACCCCATGGGTCTCCCGGTCCCAGCCAGCTGCAACAGAGCCTGGACTCAAACCAGGATCTCTAGTGGCACAACTGCAATGCAGTGCCTTAGACAACTGCGCCAGTAGGGAGGCCTCAGATATTATACTTTCTAAGGTGCCGTTGGTAGGATATTCGTGATCGTAGCTTGTCTATTTTGTTATCCAATGTTTGTACGTTAGCTAATAGGACTGATGGTAGAGGCACATTACCCACTCGCCATCAGATCCTTATAAGGCACCCATTACCTATGTCCCCAATATCTCTGTCTCTTTCTAACGCGAATGACGGGGATGAGGGCATTGCCAGGTGTCTGAAGTAAATCCTTTGCGTAAGACTCGTTAAAGAAAAAATCTTCATCCAGTACGAGGTGAGTAATCGCTGTCCTGATATCCAGAAGCTCTTTTCGGTCATAAGAGACGGTGACAGAAACATTATATATAAAATAAGTTACAAATAACGCGAAAAAACACACAAAATAGCACAATTGGTTAAGAGCCCGTAAAACGGAAGTCATCTACCTTCTGCGCCATTCAACTTTAACATATCAGCTAACAACATCATATAATATAGCAATCGGATGCCTAATTGTGCAGTCAATGACATGGAGCACAAACATTGGTTGATGAAATGCAACGCCTGCAATATAGTTGGGGGAAACGCCACCAAAAGCTTAATCATTAGAAAACATTTTCCCCCACTATACCCCATACTTGATTCATAACTGATACTTAAGAATGTAGGATGTTTTTAATGAGATCAACAAGAAAAAGACAATATTATTATCAGACATTAGTATATGATACATCAAAAAGACACCACACAACAAACTACCAATAGCAGGTGTTTCTCATAAGCAATGAAGTAGTAGCCTGCCTTTCTACTCCATATGGTGTGTGTGTGCCTGCTCTATTATCAATAATTGTTTCCTGGAATGCATCTATGTTTGCATAACCAATTCTGTGTAAATCCTGAAAATCTTCAATCCGTCCCTCCTGTTAACCCGCCATGTCAAGTGTGTTTGCGTGTCATTGTCTTTGCATGCATACTGTATGTGTGTATGCATGTGGTCATTGGATTTGTGTATATACAGTATGCGCGTATACATTAGTGTTTGATTGTGTTTCTGTGGTGTATTTGAGTTTTTATATTACTTTCTGCTGCATATATGTCTTTTTTGTGTGTGTGTGTGAGAGAGAGAGATTTATAAAGAAGGAAATTCAATAAGACACAGAAATAAATAAATAAAAATTCTCTATCAGCAAACCTCTGATCAACTTATCTGTCTGTATCATCTACACTACACTCTACTGTATATAGCACATCTCTCAGACCAGCTACCTCTCAGACAACTGGGCCCATATTCTTAAAGCATCTCATAGTAAGAGTGCTGATGTAGCTTCAGTTTGAACTTTTGATCACAATGAAAAAGATCACATGGACAAGGGGGACCTGATCCTTGATCAGCACTCCCACTCTGAGAAGCTTTATAAATATGACCCCTGACCTCAGTTCAGTTTCTCGTCTGTGGCCAATTGTCTATAGATTGCAGTCATCAATGGCAAGGACTCAAAGTGATGCAGAATAATTCCAAATGCATGATGGGGTGTTACTTTCCACTGACCTTCTCTTATGCTTTACTTTGGGTCAACCGGGTATTTACAAAGGATCCGTGAAGGAGTAGTAAAGACATTTGTATGGAGAATAGAGAAGGAACTAACAAGTATTCTACAGGAGAGAAGGAAGAGAAGCTGAAATTAGTTCAAGGAGCTTTGTTGCCAGGAATCTTTACCAAAGCTCATCTAGCTATTCACCTGTTTTATGCAATCTATACCACTCTGGATCGTCAGTTATTTAACTGTTTAAATGAGAAAGAAAAACTTTTGTTTGGTTTTTAAATGGTGTGTTTCAAATGTATCTTTGCTTTTATTGCAGTGTATAGGCTATACTATTTGTTTTGTATTTGAAGGACTGTTGCAAGATAAGCCTGTGGGATAAAAGAGAAACAAACAAACAACAAGGTCCACAGCCAAACAAAACACAATACATGATCAGTGTCCTTGGATTCAATCCTGAACCCATGTCACCCTGAATGACTGATTGTGCCATGAATAAATGTTATATTATTGTTATATAAACGTTATAATGATTGTATAATGACATGCACTTGATGAACATGTCAGACATAGCAAATGAAAGGAGTGTGGGTAAGTTTCTTTCTTTTGACCTTGATGGAAGTATTCACATGGCCATAATTCAGTAATAATTCCAAAATAATGCATGCATGCTATACATACAGAACACACTAAGTGTATTTTTTTGTATTCAACTCCACTAGTGGGGGAACCCTTACATAAATGAAATCATTCCCGGGTTTCAGGATCATGGACAGCTATCACTCGAACGCTTATGGCTGCGTTTTGTGACTGATGCTAAATATTTCATATTCAATTTTGTCATCTGTTAGGCTACTTGTTGAGCAGACTATCCTGTCTCTCGAGTCCACACTATTTCCTATCATCTGTTTTAGCTTTCAGAGTAGCTGGATGGCAACTGATGCTGCACCTTCTGAAAACAGACCCTCCAGGTGCGTCAGAATGGAACGGTCGTAGCGCTAAAGATGTCGCGCACGACACAAAAAAAGTGTTTCAAGAAGAACATGATGGCGGCAACTAACCCAGGACCAAGATGACAGTGGACATCAAAATACAACTTCTCAGGCATTTTGCTGGCTAGCAGACACGGAAGCGAAAGTCACTGGGCTGACATAGAACCCAGCCTTCATCCGAGAGCCACGACCGGCAGATTCAAGTCGAACGTAAATGCAGATTGCCGTAAAACGGGTCCACGCAAAGGTCCAGTGCTGAGCGCAGGCTAGAGGAGAGGAGGGGGAAGCGAGACATGTTGCTACAGAAAACTAGCATCTTCATCGGAGAGCCATGGAGAACGCGGCCCCATCAAATCACGGCTTAATCTCCTCCAATATATTACTTGAATGTGAATTACAGATAATCGCGGTGGTAAACCAGCAGCACTACCTACGACCCAACATTTAAGAGGTGAAAAACGCAAATTAGACCCCAAGTCAATGAATGTTGCGGCAGAGAAACCCCCACGGTGGAGTCGGCCGGTGAAGAAGCGCGTTCCCAAAATATGACCTGGGGTGCTTGGACGTGTCTGCAGCAAGAAGACGGCTTCAAAATCTGGCTAGAACCCCGCGAGAACTTAAAGCCATTCGCCGACTCAGAGAGGGCCCAGAGATGGCGACTGTCCTTGGCTTCACTCTTGTTTCTAACCATTCTGCTCTCTGATCACTTATGGTTCTGCGCCGAGGCGAAATTGACAAGGACCCGTGATAAGTTTGCATTGACGGACATGGGAGTTTACCCGTCTGCAAACCCCATCCCATCATCCAGCCTCCATTTAGCACACAGCAGCCTCAGAGAAAACGAATATGCTATTTTTATAGGGAATTCTACCAAACCTTTGTGGCGACTTGAAACTTGCCACCACGATAGTTTATCTAAAAACTGCTTTACTTTTATTGACGCCGATCATTTGTGCAAGGACCTTTCGGGAAAAGAACGGACCCGGACAGTAAATATAAGTGATTTGTACCTTTCATTTTGTAATTCTTATTCTCTTTTGGATTTGTTTTACGGGTCTACGAGTCCGGACAATTTGAACTGCAGTCCTGACGTGCTTATTGATGGCGATGTGGCGAGGTGCAGCCTGTGCGTCCAGGCGTACCAGCGCTACGACCAACACGCCCTGGAGAAATATGAGGAATTTGAGCTTATGACTCAGAAATATGAAACGGATGCATATTCAGTGAGAACATGCATGGATGAATGCAAGGTAGGCTGACGGGGATCATCCCCCAATCTGTTGATTTTTGCTAAATAGATACAGTTTGGTCCCATACAGTCGTCAATCGTCATGGTAACGGATGGCAGATTCAAGGAGATCCTTTGCTCTCTTATCAGAAGGTTCAAGCAGGATGAGAAGCATATGGCCTTGTACTCTAAGGTCTTTCATGTGTGTGCCTTTGGTTGCTTTTCCCCCAATTGAGGAGTTTTAAATCGGTTGTGGAATGGAGAAAGGGCCAGGCCTTTAGGTGTCATAACTTTGCTTCCACAGGCTTCACAATATCACCAGAAGTAGGCTATTATTTCCAAGCAAATATCAGCCATCTTTACATGTTAATTCTTTCTGTAAATTATGATATTTTCTTTTAGTGCTAGGCTAGTATATGGCAAAGACTACAGTAGCTGCTACTATTTTCCTATTCCTATTGTGGTGCGCATGCGGTGTAGCGGCCACTCGGTGCCAGGTGTTCCGCCATGGCCACCCCACTCCACATTGAGTACATTTCAATAACGTTATTAGGGCACCGGTGGCTTCCATGCCTAATCCGCTGGAATGGTCTTCCCCCCGTCGCATTTGGCACTGCTTGCTCGTTATTCGCTCGCTGTAGCCCAGGGCAGCATTTTTTTCAGTCGTAAACTCGACAATGGCGTTGACACAGAATTACGACAGCTGCTCTCTTTTTATCACATAATTTATACCTCAAATATGATCATGTGGCATGGAGGAAGCTTCGACCCTGTAGTTTTGTTTTACACTTCACCGACTGGTTGGTGAAGAGCCATTAAAAAAGAGGCCTATGTTCCAGTGTGCCCTTGCCATCTCTATTCGGCAATCGTATGCAACATTCACGAGTAGCCTGCTTGGAAAATATAGTTTATTCTGCATTCAGGGTTTTTGGTGTCAGATATCCTGTGCTCTTATAGGTTCAGTATAGAATTGTTGTATATTTTCTATTTGATTCTTTAAAATCCGCCACTATGGACTCGGATGAGAGCTGTCCATGGTTCTGAAACCAATCTATAGAAAGCCGAAGCTCCAAGCGAATGGCAGCCATGCGGTCATATTCATAAACCAGTTAGTGAAAACAAACAATAAACAAACAAAACACGGTGTGGGCTCGAATTGCTCCTAGACACGATCTTCAGTCAATTTTGCATTTCTCCAACTAATGGTTAAGGCTAGGATTGGGGGTGGGGGGAATGGGGCACCACCTGAAGTGCTCAATGAACACAGGTGTTTGTAAATCCTACACGAGTCATGATAATAGTGTGTGTGTGTGTGGTGCTGAAAGACATCTCCCAGCCTCCCACCAATAGGCCAGGAATCACTGTGATGAGGATGCAGTAATAGCCACACTATTTTTTCACAATTTTGTCAGGATACTTTTGGCAGGATGCTTTCATTCATGTGGAGCTTATTGTGGTTCGATAATGATGAGATAACAAAACAAAAACATTGGCCTACATGCTCATATTTGTTTGATAATTATCAAGGGATATCTCCATCACTACTAAAGGTTTGTTTTCTGTCTTATCAGTATTTTCAGTTGATTTGTTAATTTTTTCTTTTGACTTTCATCCTCTTTTTCTGTCTATCTGTCTCATCCTCTCCTCCAGTACTCCCTCCATCCCTGGTTTTGACAGGCAGATGAGGGATGTTGAGGGCATCACTGTAAACCCCAAAGCATGTTTTACTCAAATACGTCTAGTAAGTTGTACTCAAAGTCAATGAAAAGTCATTATTACTTAAAATGTTAATGTGGCACTGACTCGAAACTAAATGAGAAGTCACACCAACATGTTTTTTAAAGATACAGAATGATAACAAACAAACTTTTTTCCCAGCATGTTGATTTTATATAATTGTTTTTAATATCTGTGTTTTGGCATGTACATTGAGTGATTGATTGATTGATTCAATGTTATGCTACACAAAATACTTTTTGTAAACGAATCCAATTATTTAATTTTAGCCTTCGCAGTCATTATGAATGCAGGTTGCGGGTGAATACAAATCTCAACTGTTGGATAGCCTAATGCAGGCTAGATTCCAATAGGAATTATCAAAGCCAGCATAATGGCATTTACAATTAGTGTTTCAATATTCTAGTAATTTTCCCAGGTTTTCCAGAAATCCTGGTTGGAAGATTACTGGAAAAAATGTTTGGGAAAGTTTGGGAAATTTTGCAACCCTTACTTGCAGGCCTGATGTGGCCTGTAAAAACTATGAGTTTCAGGCCACTGTATAACGCCTTTCGGTATATGTAATGGTTCAATTATAATGATAATATTCACCTAGGAACTCAGTTGGGGAAGGCCAAAGGACTGTAAATGTATGAATTCAACAACCATCTCTCAGTCACCAACAAATACAGTCATCGGTGGTAACTATATAATTCAATCGAAAAGATAAGGCACACTGGGAAATCATTGGAGGCGTGGCTTAGTGGGGGCAGTCAACTAATAATATACCTTACAAAAAAAAAAAATGCATTTGTATTACTCACATGAAGGTAGTACCTGCTCACTTCAGCTATTTAAGTTTCTTAACTTATTTTTAGGTAGTCGGTTTACTCAAAATGTTTGAGTAGCCAGAACTTATCCGGTTTTAAAGTGTTAGGTGTGTTGTTATTAACTTTGCAATACAGCGGGCTCCAAAATTACTGGCACACCTGACTTGCAATGCACAAACAATACTTAAAAAATATAAACAATATCATTATAGAGATAATCAAAAAATACCAGCATGTGAGAAATACTGTACTTTATTAATGTTTTAATGGAACCCACCAAAAACATTTTTTGATTTAATTAAAAATCAATGTCCTCCAAATCAAGGTTTCACAATGAACATCTGAACAATGAACAAATATAACAAATTAAACCAGGAATTAAATTCCACTTATTTAAGTTTATCTAAGTCTTAAGGAACTATATTGAGCCATTACATTACTTCCCGTTTCACTAGGGTTTTAAAAATGAGGTAACACGCATGAAATATCCCTTTGTCATCCAACACCATGAAGAAAACAAAAGAACTGGCAGTTCAAAAGAGACAGATGGTCATAGACCTTCATAAATCTTGTAATGGCTACAAGAAGATCCACAAACGATTGAATATACCACTGAGCACTGTCAGGGCAATTAATAGAAAATTCTAATGATATGGAACAGTTGAAAACCTCACGTGTAGAAGAAGATGCAAATGCATTTTGCTCCCAGGATAGGGAGGACACAGACGCAAGCGCTTGGAGTTTGCCAAACATTATTTAAATTATGACTGGAAGAAGGTGCTCTGGTCAGAGGAGACCAAAATTGAACGTTTTGGTCAGATACAGCATCAGCATGTTTGCCGTCAAAACAGAGATGCATACAAGGAGAGGCCCCTCATACCCACGGTGAAATATGGTGGTGGGTCAGTGATGTTTTGGGGCTGTTTTAATTCCAGAGGTCCAGGGGCACTGGTTAAGATTGATGGCATAATGAATTCCACCAAGTGTCAGGCAATTTTGGCTGACAATCTGGTTGCCTCTGCCAGAAGGCTGGGACTTGGACGTAGGTGGACTTTCCAACAAGACAATGACCCGAAACATACCTCAAGATCCACACAGAAATGGTTCTATGACAACAAAGTCAATGTTCTGGCATGGCCATCTCAGTCGCCGGACCTCAATCCAATCGAAAACCTGTGGGCTGAGTTGAAGAGGACAGTTGATAAGAGCAAACCCAAGAATGTGAAGGATCTTGAAAGGATCTGCATAGAGGAATGGTCCAAAATCCCTCCAAATGTGTTCCTTAATCTGGTCAAACATTACAGGAAAAGACTCCATGCTGTTATCCTTGCCAGAAGTGGTTACACTAAGTAAACAATGAGGAGTGTCAATAATCATGAAACCTTGATTTTGGTGAAATTTATTTTGTATTAAATAATTGTATGATTTTGGTTGGTTGGTTCCATTGAAACATTAATAAAGTACAGTATTTCTCACATGTTGGTATTTTTAGTTTATCTCTATAATTATATTGTTTATATTTTTTTAAGTATTGTTTGTGCATTGCCAGTAACTTTGGAGCCCACTGTCCAATAATGGTAACGTATTACAGAGCTTCAGTATTGGAACAGTTATTCCAACTCCAACAATCATGCTTGCATCCCAAATGGCACCCTATTCCCTAAATCAATCAATCAATCAATCAATCAATCAATCAATCAATCAATCAATCAATCAAAATGCATTTATAAAGCCCGTTTTACATCAGCCGATGTCACAAAGTAATATACATAAATCCAGCCTAAAACCCCAAACAACAAGCAATGCAGATGTAGGAGCACAGCCAGAGCCCTCAAAAGTAGTGCACTAAATAGGGAATAGGGCGATTTGTGTGTTGTTTCTCTCTTTAACTACATGCTTTTGCCATCGAGTCACTTTGTTAGCCTGGTCCTATATCGGTTTGTGCTGACTTGCCAACTCCTATCGTCAATGTTTGGTGTGACAGTGAGAATAGAAGTTGACAAGATAGCGCAAACAGATCTGGGACCAGGCTAGAGTGGCAATGCGTCACAATATAGTGTGCCTGATGTAGTGCGTTCGGTTGGCCAAATGACTGCTGTCACAAGGTCAGGTTCACAGAGAGGTCACACTTCAGTTGGATGGAAACATCTGGACATAGATACTTGTGGTCCTGTGTGGCTCAGTTGGTAGAGCATGGCACTTGTGGGTGTGTCTGTGTGTGTTTAAGTGGGGTCTGGTGGCACTTTACATTGGTGGATGGGCCCCTAGTAATGGCTGGAACGGAATTAATGGAATGGTATTAGCCATTACTATGAGCCGTCCTTCCCTCACCACAAGTGAGTGAGTGAGTGATCCCTCTGCCCCCCCCCCCACACACTTTCTAAATGTAATCCGTTACATTTACCTGTCTAAAATTGTAATCCGTAACCTAACTTTTGTATTATCCAAACTCAGTAACGTAATCTGATTATATTCTGTTACTTTTAGATTACTTTCCCCTTAAGAGGCATTAGAAGAAGACAAAAATGTATGTTACCAATTGAACGACATCTATTGCAGGATAAATCAATTTTAAAGTTTACATAACTGGCCAAATATGGATTTGACATTTTACTTCATGGGTTGGTGATGTAGGCTTCTTCTAACCTATCTCTTTCTACTACATATAATAATAAAATTCAATTATAGTCTATCAGTCTATCAGAATTCCAGCCTAGCTCGCACACGATTTTTCAGTTCTGCTCACAAATTGTCTATAGGATTGAGGTCAGGGCTTTGTGATGGCCACTCCAATACCTTAACTTTGTTGGCCTTAAGCCATTTTGCCACAAGTTTGGAAGTATGCTTGGGGTCATTGTCCATTTGGAAGACCCATTTGTGACCAAGCTTTAACTTCCTGACTGACGTCTTGAGATCTTGATATGCTTCAATATATCCACATAATTTCCTTGCCTCATGATGCAATCTATTTTGTGAAATGCACCAGTCCCCTCCTGCAGCAAAGACCCCCACAACATGATGGTGCCACCCCTGTGCTTCACGGTTGGGATGGTGTTCTTCAGCTTGCATGCCTCCCCTTTTTTCCTCCAAACATAATGATGGTCATTATGGACAAACAGTTCTATTTTTGTTTCATCAGACCAGAGGACATTTCTCCAAAATCTACAATCTTTTTCCCCATGTGCAGTTGCAAACCTTAGTCTGGCTTTTTTTATGGAGGTTTTGGGGTAGTGGCTTCTTCCTTGCTGAGTGGCCTTTCAGGTTATGTGGATATAGATAGTTTTGTACCCATTTCCTCCAGCATCTTCACAAAGTCCTTTGCTATATATATATATATATAAATCCTAAAATGGATGTAGCAACTATCAAAATTGTGCAAGCTTGAGCATGTGTCAATTAGGCCTGTGGATTTTTTTTTTTATCAGCATGAATTTGATTGAGCAATTTAAGCCTTACATTTATTCCATAGGCTTGCACCCGCACTATGCAGCTGTTGAAAGAGCACATTTTTCACTGGCTGTCCACTGGTTTCAAAAACAATGAATGATAGGCAGGTTAAACTTCTTGAATTCAACCATTATTAGGTTCAAATACACATTTCGTTTTGTGAACAGCCATTCACAACAACCACAATCCGTGAGGCACAGATAGATAAATGAGAGAGCAGCAGTGTGATTCACATCAATGCGTTTTGTAGATTTCAATAATAAGTGATATCCGTATTGCCGTAGACAACACTCTGCTGTCATCCTTACCTCCAAGCGTTTAATTCAAGATGGATAATCTTTGGATGCCGTCAGTAGTCGCACCATTGGAAGACATAGCTTTGACTGTAGCCTACAAAAGCCTATTCCTGCTCTTTTCTCGCCATCCATCAAACACATTTGGTTTGTCATCATAGCGGTCTCTGACTTATGGTCAGACTCGCTCAGCTGGAACAAACTTGCGCCTTTTTTCAATGCTGATTTGAATGTAATTGAAAAAACAGAGAAGTGTCAAATAATTTTTTCCGGAAACATCTATTTCTGAATTTAAAACTAATCTTCGAAGTAATTAACTAGTTTTTCAAAAGTATCTGTAATCTGATTACAATATTTTTGCTGTTAACATTAACCCAGCAAAGGAATGTGTGTGTGTGTGTGTGTGTGTTGATTGAGCGGGACAGAACTGGTGCTGAGAGGTGAAGGGTGACGTGAAACTTTCTGTGTGAAAAAAAACCTTCTCATTCATTCAAACACACACATACAAACGCTCGCTCACTCACTCACGGGTAGGTTGTTTAGCAACTGAAGCGGTGTGCTCAACCGTGGAGCAAAACAGGCAGTGTTGGTTAAGAATCAAAGGATTGTTGACAACATGTAAACTATATTTCTCCCCCAAATATTTATTGAAAACATAAATACATTTGCACAATAAGCAGTTGTTGTCTCTCAAATACATTTTTACAATTGTTGGTTAGCTAGCTAGCTTAAGTTTAATCACTATCGGGAAATTATGGTCTTTAGTACCACTTTGTAGGAGGTTTTTTTTATACTGCAAAGAAACTGTGGTGGAGGGTTTATGAGTGGCATTTCTGCATGTCAAATGTCTGTTTTTGTGTGTGTCTATATACTGTTTGTTTATTAATAACACTTTCACACTTACCATCTCAATTTGAAAGTCTATGCCAACGCCGTGGTTTATTGTCTACAATAAATATTTCATAATGACCTTGTTAGTGTCAGGATTACAGAAACATACTAAGATCAAAACCTATGTTGTGTTTTAGCATCTACACCAATTCTACTGTTGTGTTTTTTTCAGACCAGGTGTGATCTCAGGTCTATGGCCCTGTACACACTCAAGTTTTACAACTGATCTACAACTCATTTGACACAAAGTTTGTGATACAATGGAGAGTTTATCTGCACAAAAATATTTATAGAACTATTGGAGGTGTCTTCACAATGCTTGTGCAAATAGTTTTGTGCAGAGATCTTCGTTGTATCACAACCATTTGGTCAAATGTGTTGTACATCAGTTGTACAACTTGAGTGTGAACGGGGCCTATAAGAGTCAGTAGGCAACTTGACCTCACAGTTTCACTTTGGGATTTGATGTAACGTCGATTTTTGACCCATTAATTCTGCGTGGTTACAGGGTTAAAATGTCACGGTTTTCTTCCTGGGAAGGAGAGGCGGACCAAAACGCAGCGTGGTTATAGTTCATGGTTCTTAAGAAAACTCAAACATGAACAAACTACAAAACAATAAACGTGAAAACCGAAACAGCCCTATCTGGTGCAGTAAACACAAAGAAAGGAAACAATCACCCACAAAATACCCAAAGAATATGGCTGCCTAAATATGGTTCCCAATCAGAGACAACAATGAACACCTGCCTCTGATTGAGAACCAATCTAGGCAACCATAGACTTACCTAGACACCTAAACTGAACACAACCCCATACATCTACAAAAACCCCTAGACAAGACAAAAACACATAAATCACCCATATCACACCGTGGCCTAACCAAAATAATAAAGAAAACAAAGATAACTAAGGCCAGGGCGTGACATAAAACAGAAACAACTCAAAGGGTTAAGTTTAGGTATTAATTCCGAGTGGTTAAGGTTAGGGCTATGGTTTGGGGAAAGCATAAAATTAAATAAAAAATACATATAGTGCTCTCCCTGCTTGCTAGACAATTGTGAACTGCCATGGCGCAGTGGTTTATGCAGCATCGTCTGGCTCTGTGAGTTTGAGCAAAGTGCTGTGCCATAATGTCTTTGTTTTTATGGTTTGCGCCGAGAACGGCATATATCGAAGTCCTCAGGATAAAAATTGACGTGTGTTTCTAGTGACCAGCCTGTAATAGGAGCCATATAGCTACAGTTCGGTTCCCAGGGCTGAGGGCTGAGGGCTGGCTCCTGAATCGACTGGCCACTAATTGAGTCAGCATGTCAGCACTGCTACAGGTCACCGTGACTCTGGGCTTCCCCCTCCCTCTCTCCCCCTCGCTGCCGTGGGAGTTTGACCTTGTAACCTAGGAAATATTGATTTTAAATCCCCAAGGGTCTCTCTCTCTCCCCCCTCCTTCTCTCGTTCTGTTTCTCGACCTGACCGCTGAGAGGGAGGGCCGTTAGAGCAGCAGTGAGAGGCAATAGTTTGGCACCTACTGACTTGAGTTTCCTCTTGACTTCGTTGTTGCTTAATGCAGTAAAATTCTCTCCACTAGTGAGAGTGGGTGAGAGATTGAAACCTAATGATACCTTTACAGAATTCACCTCACCTCACTGTGTGTGTGTGTGTGCACATGGGTACACCTTCCCAGAATCTCCTCTCCAGTGTATGTGCTCTGTTGTGTGTGTGATCCCAAACCTAACCCCATCCTTAGGAAATTGAATGACATAGTCTAAGATTCATTGTCTTGTTCTATATCCCTAAGCGTGGTAATCTCAATGAAGGGAGCCTGGCGATGGAACAGCATTGTGGCTGTGTGTGTGTCTCCTAGGATGTTAAGGCTCTCCTCTCCTCTCCTCTCCTCTCCTCTCCTCTCCTCTCCTCTCCTCTCCTCTCCTCTCCTCTCCTCCTCTCCTCCCTCTCCTCTCCTCTCCTCTCCTCTCCTCTCCTCTCCTCTCCTCTCCTCTCCTCTCCTCTGTGTGTGTGTGTGTTGTGCTATACTACGTGCTGTGGGTACACCCTGCCAGACACCCTTGACAGGGGCCTGGCAGCTCCCCATTCATCACCCACCCACACCGTGGTGGGCACCATCACTCGCTCCCTCCCTCATTTCCTCCCCCCATCCCTGAATGAGATACAGCCCCATTCAATCACAGCAACAGTATGTTTATTTTCCTGAACGAGGGAGGAAAGAGGGAGAGAGAGAGGGTATGTTTCTGTGTATGTGTGTGTAAAGAGAGGGAAATGCAGGGAGAGAGAGAAAGAATGAGGGAGCTAGGGAAAAAGATAAATTATGAATGTGTTTGTGTGTGAGATATATTATTATATTACAGAGGAGAGAAAAAATATTCTGTGTGTTTGGGGGAGAGAGAGAGAGACAGAACAACAACAGCCACAGGAAACTGTGATGAGTGAGAGGGAAACTCAGGAGGAGGGAGAAGTAGAAGGACTTGACAGGTGTCTCCCTCGAGGGGAGCGGATAAAGATATTGTGACTTAGTGAAAGGCAATGAATGATGTCTCAAGATATGTGTGTGTGTGTGTGGTTGTGTAGGATTACAACAGGAAATAAATGTGACTAAAGGAAGTTATGTATAGGGTAGTAGTATCTTCATTGTCAGTGTGGTGTACTGTATAAGGTACAGTGGCTTTGGAAAGTATTCAGACCCCTTGAATTTTTCCACATTTTGTTACGTTACAGCCTTATTCTAAAATGGATCAAATCAAAAATTTCCTCAGTAATCTACACACAATAACCCATAATGACAAAGTGAAAACAGAGCGTGACTGCTGTATTTGGCGCATGTGACAAATAAAATTAGAATTGATTTGATTTGATATTTAGCCCCTTTGTTATGAGACTCAAAATTGAGCTTAAGTGCATCCTCTTTCCATTGATCATCCTTGAGATGTTTCAACAACATGATTGGAGTCCAACTGTAGTTAATTCAATAGATTGGACATGATTTGGAAAGGCACATACCTGTCTACATAAGGTCCCACAGTTGACAGTGCATGTTAGATCAAAAACCAAGTCATAAGGTCGAAGGAATTGAGCTTAGAGCACCGAGAAAGGATTGTGTTGAGGCACAGATCTGGGGAAGGGTACCAAAACATTTCTGCAGCATTGAAGGTCCCCAAGAACACAGTGGCCTTCATCACTCTTAAATAGAAGAAGTTTGGAAAGAGCTGGCTGACTGGCCAATCTGAGAAATCGGGGGAGAAGGGCCTTGGTCAGCGAGGTGGCCAAGAACGTGATGGTCGCTCTGACAGAGCTCTAGAGTTCCTCTGTGGAGATGGGAGAACCTTACAGAATGACAACCATCTCTGCAGCACTCCCCCAATCAGACCTTTATGGTAGAGTGGCCAGACGGAAGCCACCCCTCAGTAAAAGGCACATGATAGCTCGCCTGGAGTTTGCCAAAAGGCACCTAAAGACTCTCAGACCATGAGAAACAAGATTCTTTGGTCTAATGAAACCAAGATTGAACTCTTTGGCCTGAATGCCAAGCTTTACGGATGGAGGAAACCTGGCACCATTCCTACGGTGAAGCGTGGTGGAGGCATCATGCTGTGGGGATGTTTTTCAGCGGCAAGGACTGCGAGACTAGTCCCGATTGAAGCAAAGATGAACGGAGCAAAGTACAGATAGATCCTTGATGAAACTTACTCCAGAGAGCTCAGGACCTTAGACTGGGGCGCAGATTCACCTTCCAACAGGACAAAGCACACAGCCAAGACAATGCAGACTCCTGTTTAGGCTGTTTAAGTGTCCTGTTTAGGCTTTGGGACATGTCTCTGAGTGGCCCAGCCAGAGCCCCCACTTGAACCAGATCAAAATTCTCTGGAGAGACCTGAAAATAGCTGTGCAGCAACGCTCCCCATCCAACCTGACAGAGCTTGAGAGGATCTGCAGAGAAGAATCGGAGAAACTCCCCAAATACAGGTTTGCCAAGCATGTAGCGTAATACCCAAGTAGACTCATGGCTGTAATCACTGCCAAAGATGCATCAACAAAGTTCTGAGTAAAGCATCTGAATACTTATGTACTTTAAATGTGATATTTAAGAGTTTTTTTTAATTTAAAAATGATCAAAAATGTCTAAAAATATGTTTTTGCTGTCACGTCTAATCAAGGTGGGTGGAATCAGGCGCAGAGAGCAGATAGCAGATAGCGATATAAAGTTTATTCTCCGGTGAACAAAACAAACACGGTCAACCCAAACACACACAGGGTGAAATTATCCAAACACAGGATAACAGACTAACCGGAGAATAAGAAACACAATAACACTGACAGACGAAAATGAATGACAAAATAAACAATCCCGCACAAAACAAGGGTGGGACAACCTACATTATATACAGACACTAATTAACTAAACAACACACAGGTGAAACCAATCAGACAAAACCAACAAATACACGAAAAGGGATCGGTAGTGGCTAGTAGGACGGTGACGACGACCGCCGAGCACCGCCTGAACGGGCAGGAGAGCCAACCTCGGCGGAAGTCGTGACATTTGCTTTATCATTATGGGGCCATTGCATGTAGCTTGATGAAGAAAAAAACTATTTCATACATTTTAGAATAAGGCTAAGAACAAGGCTATTATCATAACAAAATGTGGAAAAAGTAAAGTGGTTTGAATACTTTCCACAGCCAGTAAAACTTTTAGACACACCTACTCGTACAAGGGTATGAGACATCCCGAAAATGTGTCTTCTCACGAAAACAACTTTAAAGTCAGAACGATTTGGCCTACACATACAGTGGGGCAAAAAAGTATTTAGTCAGCCACCAATTGTGCAAGTTCTCCCACTTAAAAATATGAGAGAGGCCTGTAATTTTCATCATAGGTACACTTCAACTATGACAGACAAAATTAGGAAAAAAATCCAGAAAATCACCTTGTAGGATTTTTTATGAATTTATTTGCAAATCATGGTGGAAAATAAGTATTTGATCAATAACAAAAGTTTATCTCAATACTTTGTTATATACCCTTTGTTGGCAATGACAGAGGTCAAACGTTTTCTGTAAGTCTTCACAAGGTTTTCACACACTGTTGCTGGTATTTTGGCCCATTCCGCCATGCAGATCTCCTCTAGAGCAGTGATGTTTTGGGGCTGTTGCTGGGCAACATGGACTTTCAACTCTATCCAAAGATTTTCTATGGGGTTGAGATCTGAAGCCTGGCTAGGCCACTCCAGGACCTTGAAATGCTTCTTACGAAGCCACTCCTTCGTTGCCCGGGCGGTGTGTTTGGGATCATTGTCATGCTGAAAGACCCAGCCATGTTTCATCTTCAATGCCCTTGCTGATGGAAGGAGGTTTTCTCTCAAAATCTCATGATACATGGCCCCATTCATTCTTTCCTTTACAGATCAGTCATCCTGGTCCCTTTGCAGAAAAACAGCCCCAAAGCATGATGTTTCCACCCCCATGCTTGACAGTAGGTATGGTGTTCTTTGGATGCAACTCAGCATTCTTTGTCCTCCAAACACGACGAGTTGAGTTTTTACCAAAAAGTTCTGTTTTGGTTTCATCTGACCATATGACATTCTCCCAATCTTCTTCTGGATCATCCAAATGCTGTCTAGCAAACTTCAGACGGGCCTGGACATGTACTGCCTTAAGCAGGGGGACACATCTGGCACTGCAGGATTTGAGTCCCTGGCGGCGTAGTGTGTTACTGATGGTAGGCTTTGTTACTTTGGTCCCAGCTCTCTGCAGGTCATTCACTAGGTCCCCCCGTGTGGTTCTGGGATTTTTGATCACCGTTCTTGTGATCATTTTGACCCCACAGGGTGAGATCTTACGTGGAGCCCCAGATCGAGTGAGATTATCAGTGGTCTTGTATGTCTTCCATTTCCTAATAATTGCTCCCACAGTTGATTTCTTCAAACCAAGCTGCTTACCTATTGCAGATTCAATCTTCCCAGCCTGGTGCAGGTCTACAATTTTGTTTCTGGTGTCCTTTGACAGCTCTTTGGTCTTGGCCATAGTGGAGTTTGGAGTGTGACTGTTTGAGGTTGTGGACAGGTGTCTTTTATACTGATAACAAGTTCAAACAGGTGCCATTAATACAGGTAACGAGTGGAGGACAGAGGAGCCTCTTAAAGAAGAAGTTACAGGTCTGTGAGAGCCAGAAATCTTACTTGTTTGTAGGTGACCAAATACTTATTTTCCACCATAATTTGCAAATAAATTCATTAGAAATCATACAATGTGACTTTCTGGATTTTTTTTCTCATTTTGTCTGTCATAGTTGAAGTGTACCTATGATGAAAATTACAGGCCTCTCTCATCTTTTTAAGTGGGAGAACTTGGCTGACTAAATACTTTTTTGCCCCACTGTATGACCACTCTATGGAAATATGAGACTCAAGAACATGGTGTTTTCCCTTTTACACTCACGACCCCTACAAGTGTCACAAGACTCGTCTGAAGGTAACCCATACAAATTAATGGAAGTATGGATGTAGTTTTGTGCCACCAAAAATAAGGGGTTAAATGTGTCCAGAAAATCTAAAATATTTCCTGATCTTTCTTATATCTCCGAGACATAGTACAGACACTTCAAAACCTTATTCATTATTATGTATTTTATTATTGTCTTTTTTGCCATTTATTAATGTGTAATTCAATACATTTCTATGGGCTACAGTAGTAAAGGCCAAATTGTATATTTAAAAAAAAATACAAATAAATAAAATTAAAAAGATAGCTAAAGGTTTCCTTGAATTCAAAATCAAATAGCTAAATGATCCATGGTATGACCATCTTACAACCATTCCACACAATAGCTTAGTAGAACCCCCCTCCCCCGACATCATGAATGGCCATAAATGGAACATTATGTTATATAACCATCAACCGTTAGCTTACCTTGTAACACCGATGTGTCATGACTGTTTGTGTGGGCATGATTGTGTGTATGTTCATGACTGTGTGTGTGCATGTTCATGATGACTGTTTGTGTGTGTGTGTGGGGGGGGTTCTACCTGTTTGTTGCCCCTTCTTGAAATTGTATCTGCAATTTGGAGGGCCTGGACATTACGAATTAGTATTAGCAATGAGAGTGAGAGTGGGAGAGAGATGGCGAGAGAGAAAATGCAAATTAATTTCTAATTATGTTCATGAATGGAGGGGTCTCTGTTTCACAGGTGCGCACAGGGGCCTTTGTGTCTCTCATTAGCGCCAATGCTATCGTCTTCTAGGGCCTGGCAGGAGGAGCAGTGAGCTGTCTCTCTTTCTTTGCTCCCACTTTCTCTCTCCATCTCTCTCTGGTTCTCTCAAAAAATACTGTGTTAAAAACAACCCAGTTTGGGTAAATATTGGACAGAACACACATTGGGTTATTTTTACCATGCCAGTTGGGTCACTTAGTTGGATTATTGAGCAATGCGTATCCTACGAAACAGGTTTGAGGAGGTAGTGAGGTAACTTTGGTCAACTCTGAGTTCAACTCGGGATAGCCGGTCATATGAAAGTGGCAAACCTTTTAGCCAGCTAAAATTCTAGGGCAACGAATCCTTCAGACCTACCCTGCTCTGGGGCAGGCTAACTCACAGCTAACTCAACTACCCTGAATTAAATCTGACGTGTATTCATGGCTACCAAGGGAAGCCAGGCTTCTCCAAAGAATGTACAAAACCCCCCTAAAAAAAAGACTATTTATCTTTCACGTGTCCTTCAGTTTGCAAGAGGCGGAATGTATCTTGCCCTAGAAAACCTCCAAGCAAACTAAACAGTAGCCCTGTGTGTCAGTATGTGTAGCGTATAAATCTGATGCTTTCTGGTTAGAAAGAGTATGACATTCTTCCCGCCCATACCATTAAATGCATGGGAAGCCAGCGAGCATTTGGCTTCCCTTGATATAAACAAATATAAAATAATAGCCAATCAGCTGTCGTAACTCTCCTGTGACGATCTGAAGGATCGGGTTACAGTGGGTCAGCGTGCTCTCTCTCGTAGAGGGGGAGAGCGGAAAGTCAGCTGTTTTATGGTCGGTCATAAAATACGCTGCCTCTGTGCTCTGTAGTGTTCGAGGTTGGAATGTAAACTGTGGTACACAGTGAAACCCTTGGACATAAGAAGTTGTAATAATTAAACAATGTTTATATTTTTGAGAATGTGGGAGTAATCTGTGGGCATTTAAGGGACATTTCGAGTGTGTTTCATTTGGTGATCTCATGAAGGATAGGAAACACATAACTGTATCTCTTGAAGTGTACATTTCCCAGCTGTCAGTTTTACATCTAAATATTGTGAAATGTATGTGATTAAACATGAAACTATTTGTGAAAAGATATAGAAGGTTTTCATATAAAGTTATCCAAATCAATGGCCACGTCGACGTGAGCATAGACATTACATCAGCGTCATGGACCGCCCTTTTCTCAGAAGTGCATTAAACCCACTTCCTACAAATGTACATTAAGTCAGAGAACGCCGGGACGGAGTCCCCACATTGGAATGGCTACAATTCTATAGACCATTAGACCAGAAAATATGGAGCTGATGCTAGATGTTGAAATGGTTAAGAACTACAATTCTATAGGCCATGGAGACCATATGGCTGTAGTTTTGGCTACACGGCTGGAAATGGTTAACCTCTCTTGGGTAGGGGGCAGTATTTTCACGTCCGGATGAAAAGCGTACCCAAAGTAAACTGTCTGTTACTCAGGCCCAGAAGCTAGAATATGCATAGAGTTCGTAGAGATTTGGATAGAAAACACTCTAAAGTTTCTAAAACTGTTAAAATAATGTCTGTGAGTATAGCAGAACTGACATGGCAGGCAAAACCCCGAGGACAAACCATCCACCACCAAAGAAACTCAGCCTACCACTATTTTCAATGGCTGTCACTTTTATTATAAGGCGAAGTCCTCCCAGATTCCAGTTCCTAGGGCTTCCACTAGATGTCAAGTCTTTCGAAAGAGTTTCATGCTGTTTTTTAGAAAAAATGAGCCAGAAATTGTAGTTTTCCTAAGTGGCTCCCATTTTGGCTGTAGTGTTTCCAAGCGCGTCAATGAGAACGTGTTCTTTGTTGTTTATCTCCGGTAAAGACAATAACGATTCTCCGTCTTAAATTGTATTGTTTATTTACGTATTAGGGTATGTAAGGTTTGATTATAAATGTTGTTTGACTTGTTTGGAAAAGTTTATTAGTAACATTTGGGATTCCTTTTGGGTGCATTTTGATGGAGGGAAACTGGGTGGATTATTGACTGAAGTGCACCCGCTAAACCAAGTTTTTATGGATATAAAGAAGGACATTAAGACCAAAAAGACCATTTGTGATGTAACTGGGACCTTTTGGAGTGCCAACAGAAGAAAATCATCAAAGGTAAGGCATTTTTTATATCGCTATTTCTGACTTTCGTGTTGCACCTGCCTGGTTGAAATATGTTTTTCATGGTTTTGTATGCGGGGCACTGTCTTCAGATAATCGCATGGTGTGCTTTCGCCGTAAAGCCGCACAGCAGCTGGATTAACAAGAAGTTAAGCTTTATTTAGATGTATTACACATGTGATTTTATGAAAGTTAGATATTTATAATTCTGTAGTTTCACACTCTCCAATTTCACCGGATGTTGGCCAGGTACTACCGCTAAACTCTGAGAATATGGATCACTACAGAATAAGAGCAAATCCTAGACATATAATTAGTAGTCTGCAGCTGGAAATTACATAAATCTAGTACGAGAATACCAACAACCGCAGAAGCATTTATTCTATGCAACTGTCACACCCTAAACCCACCTCCAGGTGTCACCTGTTTTCCTAATTTGTCCCTGGATACTTATTCCTGTGTTCCCTGCTTGTCTGTTGCTAGTTTGTTTTGTTGTCAAGTCAACCAGCGTGTTATTCCATTCTCCTGCTTTTTCCTTCTCTCTGTTTTTGCTAGTCCTCCCGGTTGTGACCCTTGCCTGTCTGGACTCTGAACCCACCTGCCTGACCTTTCTGCCTGCCCTGACCTTGAGCCTGCTTGCCACTCTATACCTCCTGGACTCTGACCTGTTTTTGCTCTTTTGCCTGTCCAGGACCATTCACTTGCCTACCCCTTGATTATAATACATTTCAGAGACTCTAACCATCTGCATCTGGGTCTCGCATTGTGCCCTTACATCAGTCGTACAGATGTTTTTGCTATTTCTATTACAACAGCCACTATCCAGAGTCTTTGAGCAAGCGACAGCTACGAAAGACATTGTGACTTCTGGGGAAGTTAACCAGAGACTCTGATGAACTGACTCTCCAGCAGACGGACCGCCAATTCCAACAGAGAAGAAAACAATGACATACGGGTGTAAATATATACATTGAAATGATTCTCGAATGAACGGCCGTTCATGTGCAAAGGATTAGCATTTCAATGAATATAATTATCACTTGTGTGTAGTGAATCCATTTTGTCTCTTCCACTCTTTTCCTGTCTCCACCCCTTTCCATTATCTACCAAGCCGTCATACCGGTTTAGCCTACTAGGGACTTATCAATGCATTGTGTTAGTAACCAATGTTGAGTCTGGACTATTATTAAATGTGAAAACTGTATATTATCAATTCTCTAGGTTTAATTGTTACGTGATTAAACTAATTTCCCGACTAACTCTTCAGATATTTTTAAATCTTATAAATTAGTCTTCCATTAATGATTATTAATTGTTACCTTCATTAGTTCTCATTATTGAATGTCGCAAACCCTTGGATATCTGCACAAACCCTAGTTTCAATAATGAATCAGCGATATACAAATTAGCTTAATTATTAACTAAATAATTACACATAACAAACAGTAGATATTTGGGTTTCTGAGAAAGAGTGGGGACTGAGAAAGAGCAGGAAAGACAAAATGGATTCACTACTATTCACTAGTCTATATTCATTGAAATGCTAATCCTTTTCACATGAACGGCCGCTCATTTGAGAATAATTGCAATGCATATATTAATTTCCGTATGTCGTTGTTTTTCACTGTTGGAATCACTCGATCGTCCTGTAGAGTTCATCAGGGTCTCTGGTTAACTTTCCCAGAAGTCACAATGCCTTTCGTGGTTGTTGGTGGTTAGGATGGATACTTCAGAGTACCATTGGGAAATGTTTTAATAGGATAGATGCTTCGGCGGTTGTCAGTATCCTCGTAATAGACTTATGTAATTTCCAGCTACAGACCAGTAATTAAATGTCTAAGATTTGCTCTTATTCTGTAGTCATCGATGGTCTCAGAGTTTAATTTCCAGCCATGTAGCCAAAACTACAGCTGTATAGAATTGTAGCCATTCCAATGTGGGGACTCTGTCCCGGCGTTGTAGGAAGTGGGTTTCATACTCTGTGGAAAAAGGGGCGGTTCTGATGCCTAAATGTGATGTCTGGGCTCACGGGGGTGTGGCCACTGACTAGTTAATATTTATATGAAAACCATACTCTCATTTAGAAGGTTAACGTCACATAACATCTTTTCATGTTTAATGACATACGTTTCAAAATATTTAGATAGAAGTAGAAACATTGTTTAGTTCTCCCAATTTGGGGATTAGGAGTTTTGAACAAAGAGAAGCACTTTGTTCTGCTGGACTCTCCCTCAATACTGTATACTGTAAAACCTTAATACTGTAAAACCTGACGTGGGAGCCACGATATGCACCCAAAAGGCCACATCTTGACACCAATATCTACTGTTTGTTTGTTATGTATTTCTGTGATTATTTAGTTAGTTAGTAAAATAATTAAGCCAAGTTGTATATCGCTGATTCATCATTTAGGGTAGGGTTCATGCAGATATCCAAGGGTTTGTGACGTTCAGTAATGAGAGCTGATGAGATACTAATGATACGTTAATAGAAGACTAATCGATAAGATATGAATATATCTGAAGAGTCGATTTGGGAAATAGCCTCTATAAATATTTTCCCATGGTGCCCCGACTTCCTAGTTAATTAAAGTTTACATGATTAGTTTAGTCACGCAATCATAATTACACATAGAGAATTGATTTGATAAATAAAGTCTTCACATTTAATGATAGTCAGACACAACGTTGAACCCCCTCCCCTGCAAGGAGTCTAAGATCGAATGAGGTCTTCATGATTTAATTAAGTATATATATTAACTGTGCAAACAGATTACTGTACAGACAGACTGTGTTAAATACGAATAGAGCCGTATGGTGTATGTGTTGCCCATAGAAGTTGCGTATCTGATGATGTCAGGGTGTCTTAGGAGTTGGTAAAGTTAGTGATTATATTTCTAGTGCTATGACATGATCCAGCAACTTATAGAAATTCAATTTAACTAAGAAGTAAAACATTTCTTACAAATCTTTTAAGGTGGATCTTTTAGATAATATCCCAAATGATTGGTTTCTACAAATGAGACAATTTAAACTTTTCCATATTAACCTAGACCAACTAGGCTGTCAGGTTAATTAAAGTGTAATTCCCAAATAGACTATACAGGTTTGATTTATCATTGATATTGGTTTATCAGTAAAATGTGCTTTTGCAAAGTTCATTTAGTACAAACCCCCAGTACTGATGGAAGTCCCACTTTCGAGGAAATCCCGTGTGACTTCGGCCTTAGGGATAAGTGAACCTGGTGGTGAATGTACCCTTATATTTGAACCTAGTTACACTTATAATAATCCAGCCAATCTTAATTGATTGGATATCATTGCCTCATTCAATTTAACAATTTCAATTGTCAAACATGCCTTTTCAGGTTCTTCCAATTAAATGAGAACCTATCCAGGTATGATTCATCATTGATTAATCAATTCAATTTGCTTTTGCAAATTAATTCACGTCCAACTCCCACATTACTGATACAGTACTGATGGTCCATTAACATCTATAAATAGATTAAAATGTTCTTTGCAGCTTCCAATGTATTTCAAAACCAAACTTTGGAAAAATATGATTTTTTTTCTCCTCTCAAATTTTGTAATAAAGTGCAAGCTCTCAGAATGCGTGGTCTCCATGCCCCCGCTAATTAGTGAACCCTCATAATTGATCTCTGACCTCCGCAGCGATACCAACCCTAATTATGCCATTAGTGGAAAAACAGTAGAAATCGCGAAAAACGCTCTCCACAATCAACCATTGGGCAAAGGTCTTGTAAAGGTTCTCTCCAGTTTAGTCCTGATGTCTTGCCACCCATGGTTGGCATCGGTCCAACACCACAGTGCACAGCTAAAGCACACACAGGACACGGTAGACATAAAGGGACAGGTGGAGAGAACCGGGAAACTGATGACAGAAGCAGAAAAGGGAACAATTCTGCTAGCTATGGAACTGCATTTGAAAACTGAACAATTAAATATAATTGCAAAAACTTATGACGATGAACGAGCACAAATTCTTCATCAAAATTGTCTTCTACAGGAACAAAATCGTCTTCTACAGGAACAACTTGATTTAGCCAAAACTAAATACGACAACGTCCACGCCAAACTAGACAAATCTGACAAGTTATCAACAAATAGGAGCGGTCAACTTGATAACATGCATGCAGTTTTGTTGAACGGTACTCAAACTAACAATGTTCTACTCTAAATGCTGCAGTCTCAGAAGAAAGGTCTTTGTTTCTGGCCATTTTGAGCCTGTAATCGAACGCACAAATGCTGATGCTCCAGATACTCAACTAGTCTAAAGAAGGCCAGTTTGATTGCTTATTTAATCAGAACAACAGTTTTCAGCTGTGCTAACATAATTGCAAAAGGGTTTTCTAATGACCAATTAGCCTTTTTAAAATGATAAACTTGGATTAGCTAACAAAGTGCCATTGGAACATTGGTTGCTGATAATGGACCTCTGTATGCCTATGTCAATATTCCATAAAAAATCAGCCGTTTCCAGCTACAATAGTATTTCACAACATTAACAATGTTACAGATGTTTGTGAATTTCTGATCAATTTGATGTTATTTTAATGGACTAAAAATGTGCTTTGCTTTCAAAAACAAGGACATTTCTAAGTGACCCCAAACTTTTGAACGGTAGTGTATACAGTCCAATTGATTATTTTGGTGTGATAACTATATTTTGTATATCTTTTGTTAGTGCTTTCATTCCGTTTCGATTCAGTTTATTTGACATTTAGGAAGTGATGGAGCCATAAACAGAGTCCTCATACAACCATCACTTAGTGCCACAACGCCGCTCATTTGGGAATGTAATTATATATTTTGTGAGTGTGTGTGCGTTGTTAACATCTACCTAAGTTACTGCCCAGATCTTCCATTCTGGACGACCAGACGACGGTCCGGAACAGTGATCCCCAAACAGGACATCCCCTGGCCATTCCTGTGGTACTTTGCAGCTTCCAGAAAACCAACCAAGGTAAACCACCAGAGGTGGACCGCAATGGCGATCACCAACCGGGCATCCACTGCCCATTCTTGTGGTGGACTGCTCTGCTTTCAGAAAGCCTACCAAGGTCAACCATCAGAGGGGGACTGCAACGATGATCCACAACCAGGACGTCACGTGGTAGTTATTTTTATGTTGGTTTGCAACTTGCAGAATCCTTCCAAGTTGAATCCACCAGAGGGGGACTGTCATAACTCTCCTGTGACGATCCGAAGGATCAGGTTACAGTGGGTCCGCTCAACAGTGTGCTCTCTCTCGTAGAGGTGGAGAGCGGGAAGTCGGCTGTTTTACGATCAGTCATAAAATATGCTGCCTCTATGCTCTGTAGTGTTTGAGGTTAGAATGTAAACAGTGGAACACAGAGAAACCCTTGAATCAGAAGTTATAATTAAACAATATTTATATTTTTGAGAGTGTGGGAGTAATCTGTGGGCATTTAAGGGACATTTCGAGTGTGTTTCATTTGGTGATCTCATGAAGGACAGGAAACACATAACTGTATCTCTTGAAGTGTACATTTCCAAGCTGTCAGGTTTACATCTAAATATTGTGAAACATACATTTTTTATTTTTTTATTTCACCTTTTTTTAACCATGTAGGCAAGTTGAGAACAAGTTCTCATTTACAATTGCGACCTGGTCAAGATAAAGCAAAGCAGTTCGACACATACAACAACACAGAGTTACACATGGAGTAAAACAAACATACAGTCAATAATACAGTAGAAAAATAAGTCTATATACAATATGAGTAAATGAGGTGAGGTAAGGGAGGTAAAGGCAAAAAAAGGCCATGGTGGCGAAGTAAATACAATATAGCAAGTTAAACACTGGAATTATAGATGGGCTATGTACAGGTGCAGTAACCTGTGAGCTGCTCTGACAGCTGGTGCTTAAAGCAAGTGAGGGAGATGTGTTTCCAGTTTCAGAGATGTTTGTAGTTTGTTCCAGTCATTGGCAGCAGAGAACTGGAAGGAGAGGCGGAATAATTGGTTTTGGGGGTGACCAGAGAGATATACCTGCTGGAGCACATGCTACAGGTGGGTGCTGCTATGGTGACCAGCGAGCTGAGATAAGGGGGCACTTTACCTAGCAGGGTCTTGTAGATGACCTGGAGCCAGTGGGTTTAGCGACGAGTATGAAGCGAGGGCCAGCCAACGAGAGCGTACAGGTCACAGTGGTGGGTAGTAAATGGGGGTTTGGTGACAAAACGGATGGCACTGTGATAGACTGCATCCAATGTATTGAGTAGGGTATAGACTGCATCCAATGTATTGAGTAGGGTATTGGAGGCTATTTTGTAAATTACATTGCCGATGTCGAGGATCGGTAGGATGGTCAGTTTTACAAGGGTATGTTTGGCAGCATGAGTGAAGGATGCTTTGTTGTGAAATAGGAAGCCAATTCTAGATTTAACTTGGGATTGGAGATGTTTGATGTGAGTCTGGAAGGAGAGTTTACAGTCTAACCAGACACCTAGGTATCAGAACCATCCAGAGTAGTGATGTTGGACAGGCGGGCAGGTGCAGGCAGCAGGTTGAAGAGTTTTACTTGTATTTAAGAGCAATTGGAGGCCACGGAAGGAGAGTTGTAATGACATTGAAGCTCGCCTGGAGGGTTGTTAACACAGTGTCCAAAGAATGGCCAGAAGTATACAGAATGGTGTTGTCTGCATAGAGGTGGATCAGAGACTCACCAGCAGCAAGAGTGACATCATTGACGTATACAGAGAAGAGAGTCGGTCCAATAATTGAACCCTGTGGCACCCCCATAGAGACTGCCAGAGGCCCGGACAACAGGCCCTCTGATTTGACACACTGAACTCTATCAGAGAAGTAGTTGGTGAACCAGGCGAGACAATCGTTTGAGAAACC
Source organism: Oncorhynchus tshawytscha (assembly GCF_018296145.1). Taxonomy (NCBI): domain Eukaryota; kingdom Metazoa; phylum Chordata; class Actinopteri; order Salmoniformes; family Salmonidae; genus Oncorhynchus; species Oncorhynchus tshawytscha. Next base: position 16,149,816 of record NC_056442.1, on the reverse strand, counting down.
AAGGCTATCGAGTCTGCCGATGAGGATGTGGTGTTTGACAGAGTCGAAAGCCTTGGCCAGGTCAATGAATATGGCTGCACAGTATTGTTTCTTATCTATGGCAGTTAAGATATCATTTAAGACCTTGAGCGTGTCTGAGGTGCACCCATGACCAGCTCGGAAACCAGATTGCATAGCGGAGAAGGTATGGTGGGATTCGAAATGGTCGGTAATCTGTTTGTTGACTTGGGTTTCGAAGACCTTAGAAAGGCAGGGTAGGATAGATATAGGTCTGTAGCAGTTTGGGTCAAGAGTGTCTCCCCCTTTGGAAAGCAGCTGCGGTCATCCCCCTCTTCAATCTGTGGGAATCTCAGACGACACGAAAGAGAGGTTGAACAGGCTAGTAATAGGGGTTGCAACAATTTTGGCAGATAATTTTAGAAAGAAAGGGTCCAGATTGTCTAGCCCGGCTAATTTGTAGGGGTCCAGATTTTGCAGCTCTTTCAGAACATCAGCTGACTGGATTTGGGAGAAGGAGAAATGGGGAAGGTTTGGGCGAGTTGCTGTGGGGGGTGCAGTGCTGTTGACCGGAGTAGGGGTAGCCAGGTGGAAAGCATGGCCAGCTGTAGAAAAATGCTTATTTAAATTGTCAATTATAGTGGATTTATCGGTGGTGACAGTGTTTCCTATCCTCAGTGCAGTGGGCAGCTGGGAGGAGGTGTTCTTATTCTCCATGGACTTTACAGTGTTCCAGAACTTTTTTGAGTTTGTGTTGCAGGAAGCAAATTTCTGCTTGAAAACGCTAGCCTTGGCTTTTCTAACTGCCTGTGTATATTGGTTTCTAGCTTCCCTTAAAAGGTACATATCACAGGGGCGGTTAGATGCTAATGCAGAACGCCATAGGATGTTCTTGTGATAGTTAAGGGCAGTCAGGTCTGGAGAGAACCAAGGGCTGTATCTGTTCCTGGTTCTACATTTATTGAAGGGGGCATGCTTATTTAAGATCTTGAGGAAGGCGTTTAAAAAACAAACAGGCATCCTCTACTGACGGGATGAGATCAATATCCTTCCAGGATACCCCGGCCAGGTCGATTAGAAAGGCCAGCTTGCTGAAGTGTTTCAGGGAGCGTTTGACAGTGATGAGTGGTGGTCGTTTGACCGCTGACCCATTACGGATGCAGGCAATGTGGCAGTGATCGCTGAGATCTAGGTTGAAAACAGCAGAGGTTTATTTAGAGGGCAAGTTGGTTAGGATGATATCTATGAGGTTGCCCGTGTTTACGGATTTGGGGTGGTACCTGGTAGGTTCGTTGATAATTTGTGTGAGATTGAGGGCATCAATCTTAGATTGTAGGATGGCTATGGTGTTAAGCATGTTCCCGTTTAGGTTGCCTCGCAGCACGAGCTCTGAAGATAGATGCGGGGCAATCAGTTCACATATGGTGTCCAGAGCACAGCTGGGGGCAGAGGGTGGTCTATAGCAGGCGGCAACGGTGAGAGACTTGTTTTTGGAGAGTTGGATTTTTAAAAGTAGAAGTTCAAATTGTTTGGGTACAGACCTGGATAGTAGGACATAACTCTGCAGGCTATCTTTGCAGTAGATTGCAAAGCCGCCCCCTTTGGCCGTATCTTGTCTGAAAATGTTGTAGTTAGGGATGGAGATTTCAGAATATTTGGTGGTGTTCCTAAGCCAGGATTCAGACACGGCTAAAACATCCGGGTTGGTAGAGTGTGCCAAAGCTAGGAATTAAACAAACTTAAGGAGGAGGCTTCTAATGTTAACATGCATGAAACCAAGGCTATTGCGGTTACAGAAGTCATCATAAGAGAGCGCCTGGGGAATAGGAGTGGAGTTAGGCACTGCAGGGCCTGGATTCACCTTTACATCACCAGAGGAACAGAGGAGGAGTAGGATAAGGGCACTGCTGAAAGCTATAAGAATTGGTCGTCTAGAACGTCCGGAACAGCGAGTAAAAGGAGGTTTCTAGGGGCGATAAAATAGCTTCAAGGTATAATGTACAGAAAAAGGTATGGTAGGATGTGAATACAGTGGAGGTAAACCTAGGTATTGAGTGATGATGAGAGAGATATTGTCTCTAGAAACATAATTGAAACCTGGTGATGTCATCGCATATGTGGGTGGTGGAACTGAAAGGTTGGATAAGGTATAATGAGCAGGGCTAGTGGCTCTACAGTGAAATAAGACAATAAACACTAACCAGAACAGCAATGGACAAGGCATATTGACATTAAGGAGAGGCATGCTTCTTCGAGTGATCATAAGTGTCCAGTGAAACATGAACAGGAAACTATTTGTGAAACGATGTAATGTGATGTTAACCTTCTAAATGAGAAAATATGGATTTCATATAAAGTTAATCAAATCAATGGCCACACCCACGTGAGCATAGACATTACGTCTATGTCATGGACCACCCTTTTCTCAGAAGTGTATAAAATCCACTTCCTACTAAATTTCCTACTAAGTCAGAGAATGCCAGGACGAAGTCCCCACATTGGAATGGCTACAATTCTATAGATCATAAGACCAGAAAATATGGAACAGAAAATATTAACTCTATAGGCCACGGAGACCATACAGCTGTAGTGTTGGCTACACAGCTGGAAATGGTTAAACTCTGAGACTATCGATCACTACAGAATAAGAGCAAATCCTGGACATATAATTACTATTCTGCAGCTGGAAATTACGTAAGTCTAGTACGAGAATACCGACAACCGTGGAACCATCTATCTATGCACAACCATCTGTACACCTGACGTATCCATTACAACAGACACTATCCAGAGCTGCTGAGAAAGTGACAACTATGAAAGACATTGTGACTTCTGGGGAAGTTAACCAGAGACACTCTGATTAACTGACTCTCTAGCAGACGGACATTTGATTCCAACAGAGAAGACAAGAATGACATACGGGCGTAAATATATATTTTGCAATTATTCTCGAATGAGCGGCCGTTCATATGCAAAGGATTAGCATTTAAATGAATATAATTATCAACTGTGTGTAGTGAATCCCACTCTTTTCCTGTCTCCACCCCTTTCCATTGTCTACCAAGCCGTCATACCGGTTTAGCCCACTTGGGACTTATCAATACATTGTGTTAGTAACTAAGATCTACCGTTTGTTTGTTATGTATTTCTGTGATTAGTTAGTTAGTTAGTAAATAAATAATTAAGCTAAGTTGTATATCGCTGATTCATCATTTTCGCTAGGGTTCGTGTAGATATTCAAGGGTTTGCGACGTTCAGTAATGAGAACTGATGAGGTAATAATGATAAATTAATAGAAGACTAATCGATAAGATATGAAAAAGAGTCGATTCGGGAAATAGAGAACGATAAACATTTTCCTGTGGTGCCCCGACTTCCTAGTTAATTAAAGTTTACATGATTAGTTTAATCACGTATTAATAATTACACGTAGAAAATTGATTTGATAAAATAAGTCTTCACATTTAATGATAGTCACAGACACGACACAGCTTTGAGCTAAACTATGTGAGCTCAGCTGTGAATGCTCCTAGTCCACTATAATAAAGTGTTAATGGAAGGCAGTTTGAATTTAGCTTCAGACCAATCAAACTTGAATTGTTGCATCTTGTTGTGTTGTTGGCCTCCAAAGGCTAGCTAGGTAGCTAAAACCGTCCCTTTCCTAAATTAGCCATGGATGGAGATAAGGATTTGGACTTGCGGTTTTACGTAATTCTCCGTACTGGCCAATGATTATAATAGTAATTCTGATCCAACCATAAATTCATACATTGCGACCCTGGCCTGATAGGAAGGACGTTCAACATGTAGCTAAATGTCATAAGCTAATGTTAACTAGCTGGCCTGGTGGGAGTTTGGCTAGCAAGCAAGTATTTTAGCCAGGTAGCCTAGAACAACAAAAACTAAAAGCATGTACTGTATGACAGAGTCATAGACAGTTTAGGCAACATGAAAGAGAAGGATGGCATTTGTGTTTCTCTACAACTAGGGTGAATCAACATGCTTTTTCTACACACACACACACACACACATGCATACACACACACAGAAATCAGTCACATGGACAGTCACATCATATTTACCTTACGTGATTGGACTAAATAGTTATTGGTATCTTTTAGTTGTCACTGTATCAGACTATGCAGAGGTGATTAGATGATGTTGAAGTTGAAATGGTACTGGAATAGTGGAGGCAGCTTCCGTTTTCTTTGAAACTTGCGGTAACTCTCCGTGGTTCTAAATCAATAGTTGTTCAGAAACATTACCTTGCTTGACCATGCTATAGGTCATGTAACTGTTTGTTACATGCAATATGTTTTGTGGACTTCACGGGACAGATGTTATTCTCCAGTTTTGTAATGAAACAAATGTATGGTTGAATTTATTCTGCCACTGTGACTTCATATTGTCTTGGGCCTTAGGCCTACAGATCACGCTGTCAAGGCATATGAACTAACAGGTTATAAAGCAAACAAAGCAATTATCACAGCACACAGGTTGTTATATGGATTTTTTTCTGGATTGGCTTCACCAATAATTTTACCCACGCACTGTTACTGCTAAGCCACGAGTTGAGGACCAATGAAATCAGATTCCCTTCCTTTTGCAAAGATTGCATCATCATCATACCCTTCATTTGAGAAAGACGACAGAGTCAATATTTTATTAACCAAATGTTAATTTGTGTTTTACATTTTTTTAATGTTACAATATCACATTACAAATTTAGTAATGGCATAATGCATTTTAAACTTCACACACTTTTGTATGACTTAATACAATTATTTTATCAACAGGAGTGGGATTGATAAGCACACCAAAGCACAACAAAGTCAGCATTAACGATAAGTAATAAAGACATCATTTCAGAAAGCCTAGCTTTCTGAATTTGAAAAAAAACTTTTCTTTCATTTTGATTTTGGCACAAATGAAAAGGTGGCAGTGACTTGTCCATGGATTGATGTTTTAGCATTGTCTCAATGAAGAGTTTGGCATTCAACTAGCCATGTGTGAACAGCATGCACAGTTACAAGCCCGCCAGAGTTAGTGGCAGGCGGACGAGCAATCTACAATGAACAAAAATATAAGCGCAACATGTGAAGTGTTGGACCATGTTTCATGAGCTGAAATAAAAGGTCCCATTTGCACAAAAAAACTATTTCTCTCAAATTTTGTGCACAAATTTCTTTACTTCCGTGTTCGTGAGCATTTCTCTTTGCCTATATAATCCATCCACTTAACATGTGTGGCATATCAAGAAGCTGATTAAACAGCAAAATCATTCTACAGATGCACCTTGTGTTGGGGACAATAAAAGGTCACTCTAAAATTAGCAGTTTTGCCACACAACATAATGCCACAGACCCCTCAAGTTTTGAGGGAGTGTGCAATTGGCATGCTGACTGCAAGAATGTCAACCAGACAATGTTGCCCGAGAATTGAATGTTCATTTCTCTACTATAAGCCACCTCCATTGTCGTTTTAGAGAATTTGGCAGTATGTCCAAATGGCCTCACAACTGCAGACCATATGTAACCACACCAGCCCAGGACCTCCACATCCGTCTTCTTCATCTGCGGGATTGTCTGAGATCAGGACAGCTGATGAAACTGGGTTTGCACAACCCAAATAATTTCTGCACAAGCTATCAGAAACCGTCTCAGGGAAGCTCATCTAAGTGCTCATCATCCTCACCAGGGTCTTGACCTGACTCCAGTTTGGCATCGTACCTGACTTCAGTGGGTAAAATGCTCACCTTTGATGGCCACTGGCACTCTGGAGAAGTGTGCTCTTCATGGATGAATCCCGGTTCCTACTGGGCAGATGGCAGACAGTGTGTATGGAATCGTGTGGGCGACGCGGTTTGCTGATGTCAAGGTTGTTAACTTCTATAGGGTAGGGGTCAGGATTGGGAATTTTGGATGAAAAGCGTGCCATGAGCTGGCCACGCTCGTTCACGTGATCGTTAGCTTGCGTTCCATTGCAATTCTACAGACAAAGGAATTCTCTGGTTGGAACGTTATTGAAGATTTATGTTAAAAACATCCTAAAGATAAATTCTATACTTCGTTTGACATGTTTCTACGGACTGTAACGGAACATTTTGACTTTTCGTCTGCTCCCAGTGATTGCGCGTCATGGATTTTTGAACTCAAGGCGCGATCAACAAGGAGGTATTTGGACATAAATGATGGACCTTATCGAACTAAACAAACATTTATTGTGGAACTGGGATTCCTGGGAGTGCATTCTGATGAAGATCATCGAAGGTAAGTGAATATTTCTAATGCTATTTCTGACTTCTGTTGACTCCAACATGGTGGATATCTGTTTGGCTTGATTTGTTGTCTGAGTGCTGTACTCAGATTATTGCATGGTTTGCTTTTTCCGTAAAGTAAAAAAAAATCTGACACAGCGGTTGCATTAAGGAGAAGTGGATCTAAAATTCTATGCACAACAGTTGTATCTTTTAGCAATGTTTATTATGAGTATTTCTGTAGATTGATGTGGCTCTCTGCAAAATCACCAGATGTTTTGGAACTACTGAACATGACGCACCAATGTAAACTCAGATATTTGGATATAAATATGAACATTACCAAACAAAACACATGTATTGTGTAACATGAAGTCCTATGAGTGTCATCTGATGAAGATCATCAAAGGTTAGTCATTCATTTTATCTCTATTTCTACTTTTTGTGACTCCTCTTTTTGGCTGGAAAAATTGTGTTTTTCTGTGACTTGGCTCTGACCTAACATAATCGTTTGGTGTGCGTTCGTCGTAAAGCCTTTTTGAAATAGGACACTGTGGCTGGATTTATCAACATGTACGACATGTTCCAGTTCCGGCCAATATCCAGCAATTTCGCACAGCCATTGAAGAGGAGTGGGACATCATTCCAAAGGTCACAATCAACATCCTGATCAACTCTATGCGAAGGAGATGTGTCGTGCTGCGTGAGGTAAATCATGGTCACACCAGATATTGACTGGTTTCCTGATCCACTCATCTGCCTTTTGTGCATTGTTCTCAAGGGCTGACCATGTTCGGTGTTAATTCATTTCAGGTACACACTTGAAGCTTTTGGGGAGAGGATATTTTGGCCGCTTTCCCGATCCTCAATCATTTTCCAGACATATAAATTGCATTGTCTGAGCCAGAATGGCCAATAAGGGCAGGAGCCTATCTACTGTTTCTGTAACATGATGCAACTTGACCTACAAGTAGACTCCTGCCCTGAAACAGGACGCTCGTCTTTCGCCGTGTCTTTCCAGAAGTGTGCACTTGCACACTCTCCTTCATGTATTGAAAGGCACCTGACTTGTGAAAGCGAAGTGAGTTTCCAATATTGTTAAACCCATGTGAAAAAAGTGTGCTAATCATACAACCAGAATCCCTCAAGCAAACTGGAAAACAGTAGGTAACCTTAGATTTCCCTAGATTTTAAGTACACAGGTTGTGGGCTGGTATGATTCATTACACTTATGGCTCAATTCAATCGGTAGCACAGAAGATCAGAGTTATAGGACGATTTACATTTAAAGGTAATGTTTCCATGTTAGGTTAGTATTGTGGAGTAACTTCAATGTTGTTGATTCATCGTCAGTTTTCTCCTATCACAGCCATTAAACTCTGTAACTGTTTTAAAGCCACCATTGGCCTCATGGTGAAATTCCTTTGTGGTTTCCTCCCTCTCCGGCAACTGAGTTAGGAAGTATCTTTATAGTGACTGGGTGTATTGATACACCCACCACTCTTCAGGTTGATACAGTCATACTTTTGACACTTAGCTTCTGTGTCCATTTTGTTTCTCTTGAAACATGATCCCTGTGAGAGGCCATGTACAAAACTGATGTACAATATATTCGACACAATGTTTGTGATATACAGTAGCTGAGTTTCTTTCAAAATGTTATGCAGCCAAACCTGTTTTATCTCATATATATCAGTATATTGTCTTGTTACTTCATTGTTGTATTAACTAAAAAGCAATAAAAAATGTGTTGTATCACAACCATTGTGTCAAATGTGATGTACATCAGTTGTACAGCCTGAGTATGTATGGGGCCAGAGAGCGACTAGTCACCCTGCATGAGAGAGACAAACACATTTTACGTACGTTTTAGAGGGTCGGATCTTGGGGCAAAATGCAACTATAAATCAGTGGCAATGGTTGTTATATAACTCGTAACCGTTCTTAGAATTGTCTAACAAAGGTCATTAAACTTTGGACAGTGGCCAGCATTGGGCTATTAAAGAGCTTCCATATTGTCATGCATTTGTGTAGATTTGTCTGTATGCTCAGTAATACACTGTAGGCTATTACTAAGTGAAGGCATATATTCTCAGTCTTTCTATGTTTCTTCATTGATCAAACTGCTGTATAAACATATGCTGTGTTGCGTGTGTGTTTGTGAGATAATTTGACTTTAAACACACCTTTACAACCACATGTTATGTTGTGTGTGTGTGTGTGTATACATACTGTATATGTGTGTGTATGTATGTAAGTGTACAGTAAGTGTGTGTGTTGACGAAAGTCTCCCTTCCCTCCACTTGCGTCTTGATATCCACTATGCCTCTAGCTCTCTATCCACAGTCAAGTCCCTCACTCCACTGACATATTCAATTCAATTAGCATGCTGGCTTGGCCATGTCATCATCCTTGCCATTTTAATCATCCTGATGGGATGCATGCAGCTTAGCCAAGAGTGCCCTCTAAGGCTGCATCCCACATAGAACCTTATTCCCTATACAGTGGACTATTTTTAACTAAGACCCATAAAGCTCTGGTCAAAAGTAGTGCACTATGTAAATAATTGGGTGCTTTGGGACACAACCTAACTCATCCCTACCAGAGAGCAGATGCTAACCTACACTAAGGTGTTCAATGCAATTCTGCATAATGGCTGCATACGCTCCAGATTTCTACAGTTCGGGCTTAGCTTCCAAACAAACCAAATCAAATTTTATTGGTCGAGTACAAATATTTTGCAGATGTTATCACGGGTGTAGCGAAATGCTGTAAAAGGTCTGGGCATAGCTGGTGCAGAGGAGTCAGGCGCAGGACAGCAGAGATGAGTAATAAAAGTAACTTTAATCAAAATTACCAAATACATGTAGTAATACCAAGCCCACACAAAAAGACCGAAATACATAAAACAAACACGGACAAAAACCATGGGGAAAACAGAGGGTTAAATATTGAACACGTAATTGGGGGATTGAAACCAGGTATGTAAAACAAAGACAAAACAAATGGAAAATGAAAAGTGGATCGGCGATGGCTAGAAGGCCGGTGACATCGGCAGCCGAATGCCGCCTGAACAAGGAGAGGGACCGACTTCGGTGGAAGTCGTGACAAATGCTTAAGTTCCTAGCTCCATCAGTGCAATAATATCTAACAATACAAAATAATACACACAAATTAAGAAAGGAATTATGAAATATAGAAATATTAGAATGAGCAATATCAGAATCCGGAATATAAATACACACTGAGTATATCAAACATTGGGAACACCCTCCTAGGTTTTTTTCAGTATCCTTAGGATTCATATGTATAACGCACTTCCTTAGTTTAACAATACTTTGCCGGCATTGGCTCTGTACCAAAAAGCATCTGCTAACTCTAACATTTTAAATTCCATTATATCCCAACTTTTAAAAGGATACGCAACCTTCCCGGTCAGTACAGTTGCGGATTTTCTCGTTGCTGATATAGAACATTCTTTCTTTGTATTTTCACCCTATGAAATATTCTTCCTGAGGAGTCAGGGGCACCTTCCCAATGGGCCTTGTAGCCCGTGAACAAGCTATACCTCTTTGTGATAACTCTCAGTTTGGGACACACGACCTTGCGAAACACATGCCAGTCTTCAAGCCTGTAGTCCACTCCTAAGGTCTGGTCTGTATATTCTTCTCCTTCGGCTATGGAATAGAGTTTCACCCTACAGGCCGGGTAATCAAACATATACCCCCATAGTTGTCCATTAGACATCAACACTTGATCCTTCAGCACAGTTGCAGACAGGGTTCTATACAAATTTAGAAAACGCCTTTTTGGCACATCGTATATTGATGCTTTATACTCTTCCCTTTCCCTGTTTTATCCGGGCTCCTGCTTCCGATGTTAAAGGTCATCACGTGCATGTCAATAATTAAAAAATCCATGTTTTATTTCTTTCTTCTTTAGAGTGTTCTGTGGTTTAGCTCTCTTGAGGTTTCTTGGCACTCGTAGTGTTCACAGATCTTACTTATACTCTGGCTGACCTACCCTGGAAATTACTGTTTCATATACAAGATCCCTAAACAGCAGAGCCGTAAGTTCACTTCAACATTGCCCTATTCTTTCAAATGTTCAAACACCTTCCACAGTTCTACAAGTTCACTACACATCAATCATCATGACAGCTTTAGTGCAAACACAGGCATGAACACTCACTCAATAGCATGAGAACTTCCGGACAGGATGTACATATATGGCCATAACCACGTGACACATAACATTCCTCATCAATCACTTTTTGACACATACCGAATACTCTATTCTCTCTTACCTGGATTCACCGGGTCAGTCTATGTCATGGAAAGAGCAGGTGTTCAGACCCTTAATTTTTCCCCACATGTTGGTATTTTACAGAGCTATTTTAAAATGGATTAAACAAAACATTTTCCTCATAAATCTACACACAATACCCCATAATGACAAAGTGAAAACAGTTGTTTAGAAATTATTGCTATATTCTTAAAAATAAAAAACAGAAATAACTTACATAAGTATTCAGACCCCTTGCTATGAGACGAAATTGAGCTCAGGTACACCCTGTTTCCATTGATCATCATTGAGATGTTTCTACAACTTGATGGGAATCCACCTTTGGTAAATTCAATTGATTGTACATGATTTGGAAAGGTACACACCTGTCTATATAAGGTCCCACAGTTGACAGTGCATGTCAGAGAAAAAACCAAGCCATGAGGTTGAAGGGAATTTTCCGTAGAGCTCAGAGACAGGATTGTGTTGAGGCACATATCTGGGGAAGAACATTTCTGCAGCATTGAAGGTCCCAAAAGAACACAGTTGCCTCCATCATTCTTAAATGGAAGACGTTTGGAACCACCAAGACTCTTCCTAGAGCTGGCCACCCAGCCAAACTGAGCAATAGGAGAAGAAGGGCCTTGGTCAGGGAGGTGAACAAGAACTCAATGGTGACTGACAGAGCACCGGAGTTCCTCTGTGGAGATGGGAGAACCTTCCAGAAGGACAAACATCTCTGCAGCAATTCACCAAAGCCACTCCTTAGTAAAAAGCACATGACAGCCTGCATGTAGTTTGCCAAAAGGCACCTAAAGGACTCTCAGACCATGAAAAACAAGATTCTCTGGTCTGATGAAACCAAGATTGAACTCTTTGGCCTGAATACCAAGTGTCACATCTGGAGGAAACCTGGCTAACATCCCTACAGTGCAGCATGGTGGTGGCAGCATCATGGTGTGGTGATGTTTTTCAGCGGTAGAGACTGGGAAACTAGTTAGAATAGAGGGAAAGATGAACGGAGCAAAGTACCAAGAGATCCTTGATGAAAACCTGCTCCCTTGCGCTCAGGACCTGACTGGAGCAATTGTTCACCTTCCAACAGGACAATAACCCTAAGCACACAGCCAAGACAATTCAGGAGTGGATTTGGGACAAGTCTCTGAATGTAATAGAGTGGACTAGCCAGAGCCGGATCAAACATCTCTGGAGAGACCTGAAAATAGCTGTGCAGTGACGCTTCCCATCCAACCTGACAGAGCTTGAGAGGATTTGCGGAGAAAAATGGGAGAAGCTCCCCTTATACAGGTGTGCCAAGCTTGTCGCGTCATACCAAAGAAGACTCAAGGCTGTAATCGATGCCAAATGTGCTTCAACAAAGTACTGAGTAAAAGGTCTGAATACTTACACTACAGGTCAAAAGTTTTAGAACATTCACTCATTCATGGGTTTTTCTTTATTTTTACTATTTTTTACATTGTAGAATTATAGTGTAGATATCAAAGCTATGAAATAACACATATGGAATCATGTAGTAACCAAAAAAGTGTTAAACAAATCAAAATATATTTGATATTTGAGATTCTTTAAATAGCCACCCTTTGCCTTGACAGTTTTGCACACTCTTGGCATTCTTTCAACCAGCTTCACCTGGGATGCTTTTTCAACAGTCTTGAAGGACATCCCACATATGCTGAGCAGTTGTTGGCTGCTTTTCCTTCACTCTGTGGTCCGACTCATCCCAAACCATCTCAATTTGGTTGAGGTTGGGGGATTGTGGAGGCCAGGTCATCTGATGCAGCCCTCCATCACTATCCGTCTTGATAAAATAGCCCTTACACAGGCTGGTGTGTTGGATCATTTTCCTGTTGAAAAACCAATGATAGTCCCACTATGCGCAAACCAGATGGGATGGCGTATCGCTGCAGAATGTTGCAGTAGCCATGCTGGTTACGTGTGCCTTGAATTCGCAATAAATCACAGCCAGTGTCACCAGCAAAGCACCCCGACACCATCACTCCTCCTCCATGCTTTATGGTGATAAATACACATGCAGAGAACATCCGTTCACTCACACCGTGTCTCACAAAGACACAGCGGTTGGAACCAAAAATCTTGAATTTGGACTCCAGACCAAAGAACTAATTTCCACCTGTCTAATGTCCATTTGCTCGTGTTTCTTGGCCCAAGCAGGTCTCTTCTTATTATTGGTGTCCTTTAGTAGTGGTTTCCTTGCAGCAATTTGTTTTTCAGTCTCTCTGTCCCAGTTTTGATGCACCTGTACTGTCTCCGCCTTCTAGATGGTAGCGGGGTGAACAGGTCGTGGCTCGGGTGGCTATGTTCCTTTGATACTCATCTTGACCTTCCTGTGACACCAGGTGTTGTAGATGTCCTTGAGGGCAGGCAGTGTGCCCCCCGGTGATGCATTGGACTGACCGCACCACCCTCTGGAGAGTTGCAATGGTGCAATTGCCATACCAGGCTGTGATACATTCCTACAGGATGCTCTCAATGGTGAATCTGTCAAAGATACACCATTGTACTGAGGACTGTGAAGCAGCATGTCACTGCTATACTAATCTGTATTTATCTATGAACAGTTTTTAACTGAGCAGTTGCCCGAAAATGTAATGTTAAATTCTCCACCATAGGCTGCCTCCAACAATGTTTTAGGGAATTTGGCAATACGTTCAACTGGCCTCACAACTGCAGACCAGCCCAGGACATCAACATATGGTGTTGCTGAGTAGTATTTATGTCTGCAATAAAGCCCTTTTGTAGGGAAATAATTATTTTGATTGGCTGGGCCTGGCTGTCGGGTTATGTGAAATCGATAGATTAGAGCCTAATGAATTTATTTCAATTGATTTATTTCCTTATATGAACTTTAACTCAGTTAAAACATTTAAATTGTTGCATTTCTTTCTTAGTCTACATGGACCCTGATAAAAAGTACTATAGAGGCCTCCCGAGTGGCGCAGCGGTCTAAGGCACTGCATCGCAATGCTAGCGGCATCACTACAGACCCGGGTTTGATCCCAGGCTGTGTCACAACCGGCCGTGACCGTGAGTTTTATAGGGCGGCGCACAATTGGCCTAGCTTTGTCCAGGTTAGGGGATGGTTTGTCCGGGGGAGATTTACTTGGCTCATTGCCCTCTAGTGACTTCTTGTGGTGGACCAGGCACCTGCAGCCTGACTGATCGTCAGTTGAACAGTGTTTCCTCCGACTCAATGGTCTGGCTGGCTTCCGGGTTTAAGCGGGTGGGTGTTAAGGAGTGCGGTTTGGCGGTTCATGTTTCAGAGGACGCATGACTCGACCTTTGCCTCTCCCGAGCCCGTCGGGGAGTTGTAGCGATGAGACAAGATCGTAATTAGAATTGGGGATAAAAAACAAAAACAAAATATATAGTGTACTATAAAGGGAAATCATAATTTATTTGGATTTTCATACGATCAACAAACTATCTGTTGATAAGTAACTGCTTGCTAAGGTCACGGTTAGGGTTAGGTTTAGAATACGGGTAAAGGTTTGGGCTAGGACTAGGGTAAGGCTTAGTTGATAGTTAGTTGAAATGTTGCTGATAGTCCGTAGATAGTCTGTAGTGCATCTACATATGGACTATCCAAATAAAGTGTTACCTAAAGGAAAAAAGATTCCATTTGGAACACAGGCTACCATGTGGAGTACAGTAAGTCTGTTTTGACTCTGCGTTATGTTTCAATTGTCAACAATTTGAATGTTACTCTCTGTTATAGGCAGCCTATCACATGAAGTGCCGGGACCGGTAATAAACAAGGAAGTGACATCAGGAGGATTGATAGGATACTTCCTGTGAAGGCTATTGCAGCCTAAAGTCTAAGAGAGGTCCAAAGGAATAAAGCCACTGGTCCAAAGGAATATTCCCTTATATTCCCTTATATTTAAATGATCGACTGTATGTGCTTGTAGTTAAGTCATGGGAATGTGTCTAACAGCATACGTTCAGTTCATTGTCATTGGACTAATTCAAGCAGACTTTTCAGTATTTATTGTACAGTATAGCCTTAGGAGTTTGAACGATGGTGTTAAACTGTAACATCAAGACCAGGACTCATCCTGTAAATCACCATAGACTGGCATGCAAATGTCACACAACAATATTTAACCTGTGTTTGTACAGATGGGTTTGTGAGCTAATGGGGCAAAATAACTTATTAAGACTAGTTGGTCAAGGTCTTAAAACTTGTCACACCCTGACCATAGTTTGCTTTGTATGTTTCTATGTTTTGGTTGGTCAGGGTGTGATCTGAGTGGGCATTCTATGTTGGATGTCTTGTTTGTCTATTTCTATGTCTGGCCTGATATGGTTCTCAATCAGAGGCAGGTGTTAGTCATTGTCTCTGATTGGGAACCATATTTAGGTAGCCTGGGTTTCACTGTGTGTTGGTGGGTGATTGTTCCTGTCTCTGTGTTTTGCACCAGATAGGACTGTTTTAGTTTTTCGCACGTTTGTTGTTTTGTTAGTTTATTCGTGTACAGTTTCTTTATTAAAGTACAATGAATAACAACCACGCTGCATTTTGGTCCGCCTCTACTTCACCTAAAGAAAACCGTTACAAAACTGCTGTACTAAGACCTACTCTTAAGACTTTTATTAAAGCCTACTTTGAGTCCACCTCTGAGATTTACACTAAGCACCTGCAGTACTTTTGATCATTGTGGCCTAATGTGATGTACCTCCAACGCTTTGAAATCGGATACTTCCAATCAATCAATCAATTAAATGGATTTATAAAGCCCCTTTACATGAGCAGATATCAATGACTCCTCGTACCTCTGCTTCACAATCAAAGGTGTTTACAGAATCCCTCTCGACCTTTACATCCAACTTCTCTGTCTGCAGTGCAAAAACTGTGTGTGTGTATTACTTAGCTGTGGCTGATTTCCTGTGTGTATTCTGTAAAATAGTTGTCTAGGGTCTTTTTGCCTTATAGATCTTTGTATGTCATGTGATGGTTCAAGACCTGTATGCACAAAGCGTCTCAGAATAGGAGTGCTAATCTAGGACCAGTACTTGGGCATGTGTATGTTTACTGTATAAGAGACCTGCAGTAGTGCTTAATAGTAGGTGTCTGCCTTAAAGCGGAAAAGAAAAGAGTAAATTAGACTAGCACAGAGGGACACTACTCATGCTAACCTCGCTCACAGCACCATTTTCTCTTCATATCCCTGTTTGTGGCAATAGAAGCCTGTGTGACATACATGACACTGACTTTTGATAGTGTACGATCATCTGCTTATGATATTTGTTTATGTTCATCTGTTTATGCTGCTACAGCATTAGAGGAGCTCATTTATGTGTTTGTGTGTGTATGTTTGTGTGTGTGCATGTCTCACACATCCCACTCACACATTCATACATGTGTGTGTGTGCCTTTGTGTGTGTGTGTGTGTGTGTGTGTGTGTGTGTGTGTGTGTTTGCGAGTGTTTCTCACACACCCCCACAAATGACCCTGCTGTGATGCCTCTCTGCAGTGCTTGAGGATGTTGACCTTGGCAAGGCTTTGACCCAGTGAGCCTGGCAGCCTAGAACTCCATGGCAGGCTTTTATGAATGAACAACTGTGACTGGAATTTTAATGTAGCATCCAAAGCTAAACCCAGTGCTGCAATGAACAACCTAGCACAACACAGACATAAGTCGAATCTGCTTCTCTACGGATCAATGCCAAAGGAGGGAGTACATGGAAGTCAAATTATACAGTCCTGCTGTTAACAAAATGGTTTTGAGTTCAGATATTTACTGTAGGGCATTGTAAGGTAAACAACCCATCTGTATTTTACAATCCTGTTCATAATTGTTTTTTGAAACGCATTCTGGCACTTATTTATTTGGAGTCATAATGCTTACCATATACCATATAGACACGAACTGTGGCAGTTACCACCTACGTCCTGTATTTGAGGTGTTTCATCGGTCTGTATATTGTAGACCTTAAGCATTTAACATATCTGGTGACATCAGCCTCTCTACTCTGCAGATTGCAGGGCTGGTTTTCTAGGCACATGGTGTGTGTAGGACTGGGGGGTTGCTGCTGTGTTTTCTTTGTGATGCTGGTCACGTGCAGGCTCTCTACAGAGACCCAACAGGGAGGCCTTGACTGTCGCTCACTCACTGGGGCTCCCCCCGCACTGACTGGTTCAAACCAAGGTTTCCTGTCTGCAACAAAACCATTTAAGCCCACTGAGCTAAAGCCTAGACATTAGCTCGGGGAGTTAATGTGAGTCTTCAGGTCTCAATAAAGGGTACTCATCAAGTGAGCATGGTTCAACCTCTGTTATACTTTACCTGCCTTTGACCTCCTTTGCAAAGAGCCATCTGGGTCACGACAACAAAGTGAGCGACTGGGTTTCAAAGATTGGTCTACTCTACCTTCTGAGCCAGTATAGTAGTACAAACAGTCAGATCTTGTGCTTGATGTCCCAGCTCTCTCGCCTCTCATTAGCCTTGCTGACCGGCAGAGAGTGGTGTGTTTGCGATGGCCTGTCTAGAGCCCAGTTTATACCTGGTTTGAACATGCGTCCTTTGTCCAGATCTTGTCCAAATTCTGATTGTACCCACATCTTTCGACAGGTGTCGGCAATCAAAAGACTCATTTTGATCTGATTGTGATGAGATCTTCCTGACCACCTCCGGTAGTTGAAGATGCATCTTGTACAAATATCCTTGAAGTGTAAATTAATCCGTACAATGAAAGCATATACATTTGTCCAGTATCAATATTGTCCGACCCTAAAAAAATAAATGCACACCGACCAGTTGATTTAAGTGCCTACTGGCACTTTGGACCGATGCCACAGTACAATACTGTGTCCAGCTCTAAAGTAGCTTAAATAGTCCTTCATATTGTAGCCTATATCATATTGGACAATTGCCTTGCTCATGCTCACAGAAAGCTATGCGCCTCTACGCATCAGATTGGACATTTTCTGCACTTCATTGATAGCTGTAAAATGCTCAGACTCAGAATGAAATGGAAAAGGACTGCATGATAATACCAATGTATTATGTTCATATCTGATGTAGCAACTGAATTAGACTGTTCACCACTCTCCCACCATTCATAGGTGCCCAAAACCAGCTTCTTCCATTGATTCCCACTGGTGAGGTACTTTTTCTTAATGGGAGGAATCTCCCCTATTCTCAGAGTCATAGGCTGCATCTCAAATGGTACCCAATTCCCTATATAGTGCACTATTTTTGACCAGGGCCCATAGGGTGGTGCACCATAGGGAATAGGGTGCCATTTGGGATGCAGCCATGCTATTATTGTAGGCTGGAGGTAATAAACGGCATGGTTGTTAGTCTGGACTGAGTTCAGGATGAGGAAAACGTTGCAGACATTTAAGAAACTGTGCTGTTTTGAATGACAAGTTGAGGAACATTGTAACTATGGCAATAGACAAAGATTTGTAATTATGTAATTATGGCAGTAGACCAAGAATTTGGGGCTCTGGAGTGAATGGCTGACCGATTAAATGCAGCACTCAGGTGGATGAATAGCAAGCTCACTCAGGATCTTTACAAAGCAGACATGAGATGAATGGCATGAGTGATGTCGGGGCTGTTTGAAAGCGTTAAAGGGGCAATCTGTTAACCACAAAAGTGGCGGGGGTGGGTGCACTTTGTTGTTGTTTTGAATCCCAGATTGACCATTTACTGTAAGTGCTGGAGAGTCATTGTGCACGGTCGTGACATGTCTGTAGTCTGTGACTGTGAGGAGCGAGTGAAAACGGATGTAAAAGGGAATGGCAGAGAAGGCTGCTAGTGTTTAGTGGTGAATTCCGCCTCTTTGGAGAAATGCTGAGACACATTTTGACTTCCTCATACAGGGAGGCAACGGAGAAATGTGTCAAGGGAAATGATTAATTGACCTTACCAGTCAGCTACCTGTACTTGCAACATGGAATGTCATTGTCTACCTGTTAGAACATTAGCCCACACAGCTCAAAAATCTAAATATATTGTCAAAGACTCCTGCTAAAAGGTCAACGTGAGGATACCACACTCACACACTCTCTCTCTCTCTCTCTCTCTCTCTCTCTGCTCTACATTTGAGCTGCTCTCTGGTTGGTGAATGGGTTTTATGATCAAATATAACAAGTCAACAGATGACTGGTGACATGACAGTCTTGTGATCGACAGTAGGGGCTTGACCTCCTGGCTGTCTCCCTCAGCTCTGAGAACCACTCTTTGGTTGTTGTGATGTAACACTTTTGGCACTGCTGAAGTCAAATCTAGGATCAGTTCCCATTCCCCCAATCCTAACCTTAACTATTAGTGTGGAAAATACAAAACTGACCCAAAATTAGCATCTGGAGGCAACTTCACCCTATACCCCTGGCACTGGTCATAGATGGGGTTGCCCTTCACCCACACTCCACCTTGTGAGAAGTCACTCGGTAGTTAGTTGGTGGTACAGTAACCGGAAAAGGTTGGGAACCACTGATTTACAGTAAGCATGTATCCAAAATGAAGTTGCTGGGGTCTTTTTTACACTGCTTTACTAAAACTCCATTGGCCAATAGAGTACTGTAATTTACATAGCAGATGCTTTTATCCAAACTGACAACAGTAAGTCCATACATTTTCACCCCAGTGGGAATCAAACCCACATCCATGGTGTTGCTAGTGCCATTTACTTAAAACTGAGACACAAAGGACCATTTACAATACTTTAGTGTCAAAAATAATACATGATTGTGGAAGAGGTATTCAATGATCACACCTTTGACCAGATATGGGTTAGACAAGATGAAAATGAGATTTTCAGTCAATTTTGATGGGTAGTGCAAGTGAATAGCCTAATGTGAAAATAGTGAAAATGTACTGTAATTTACAGTACTGTAGCATATTATTTTCAGCACTTAAAAGGGCAATTCTGAAACAGGTAGGACTGTCTTTCATGTTTTTGCTAATGGTTTAACTGATTGTTAAAACGACTAAGTTGAGAATGTATCATTATGTTGTGTTTTGGTGATTAAACCAATATTTTCATTATATTTCACAGTAAACTTATATTTTGGATCAATGGTTGTGTGGCGAAAGATGTATCCGAACAAAATTAATTGCACAATGAAAGATTTGTCATAAATGTCATAAAAAAATGTTTTTTAAACGATGCAAGTCAGTTAATTCAGAACAAATTCTTATTTACAATAATGGCCTAGGAACAGTGGCTTGTTCAGGGACAGAACCACAGAATTTTACCTTGTCAGCTTGGGGATTCAATCTAGCAACCTTTTGGTAACTGGTCCAATGCTCCAACCACGAGGCTACCTGCCACCCCTAGATGCCATCAAGATGTTATTGCAAAAATGTTGGCATTTATTGTGACATGGTCTGGTTGTGTACTGGTTGCAGAAGGATGCCATTTTTTTGCGAAAATACATACATGTTTTTACATGGTTGTAATCACACCCACCTGATATACAGTATGTGCCTTTTGGTGTATTCAACCAACTGAATTTCACATTGTTCCGTGCACTCGTTTTTTGCTGACTGCCTCATTTCCTCATTCATTTCTTCTCCATCAGTCAGGCAGACGACAGGCATGTGAAAGGAGCGGAGGCTGAATGAGAGTGTTAAACAGAATAGGGAAAGAAAGGTTGCTTTTGAAGAGACGGTGGCGGTCAAGGCACCTCAGCTCTAGGAGCTGTCACTCAAAGGCAGCGGGCTTCCTTTTGAAGTGTGGTTCTCTGTAGGAAAAGGACCTAACTCTGTTGACCGCGTTTTTAATGATGGAGACCCGTGTTTTGTTTGGAAGAGACAGATTTTAAAAAGGAGATTAAAAAAATATCCCATTTCTTTATGGAAGAGAGAAGGAGGAGGAATGTCAAGTTGTCTTTTCCAGAGAAGAGCAGCACTTGCTCAGCAGATGGTGTTCTGTTCAATGGACTGTTTTTCATTTAGATTATTTTTTATCATTTATATACGTAGGTGGATCCCATTGAGATTAAACCTACATTGTATTACATGAGAGACCTGTACCCAAAAGACAGCAATCAAGACACTACAGTAAAATAACAATATGATTTACTGCCATTATTACTTCAGTATCCCTGGACGATTTATCCCTCCACAGATGTGCATGGTTGCAGGGTGTACATTTCCTCTCACTTCATGATGTAATGCTGAAATTAGTTATGAAGGCCAAGTTCCAGGCTGACTAAATTGTAGACTCATGCCAGATCTCACAATGCCTATATATGTGTTTAAATTTCTGATGCCCGATTGCGTAGACAATGATGTGACACAACCAATGGTCAAATCAAATCAAATGTACACATGGTTAGCAGATGTTAATGCTTGTGCTTCTAGTTCCGGCAATGCAGTAGTAACCAACGAGTAATCTAACCTATATCTGATATATTTGACATCAATTCCCATCAATTCCCATTATTAATGTGGCTGGAGTTGAGTCAGTGTGTTGGCGGCAGTCACTCAATGTTAGTAGTGGCTGTTTAACAGTCTGATGGCCTTGAGATAGAAGCTGTTTTTCAGTCTCTCTGTCCCTGCTTTGATGCAGCTGTACTGACCTCGCCTTCTGGATGATAGAGGGGTGAACAGTGGCTCGGGTGTGGCTCGGGTGGTTGTTGTCCTTGATGATCTTTATGGCCTTCCTGTGACATCGGGTGGTGTAGGTGTCCTGGAGGGCAGGTAGTTTGCCCCCGGTGATGCATTGTGCAGACCTCACTACCCTCTGGAGAGCCTTACGGTTGTGGGCGGAGCAGTTGCCGTACCAGGCGGTGATACAGCCCGACAGGATGCTCTCGATTGTGCATCTGTAGAAGTTTGTGTGCTTTTGGTGACAAGCCAAATTTCTTCAGCCTCCTGAGGTTGAAGAGGCGCTGCTACGCTTTCTTCACGACGCTGTCTGTGTGGGTGGACCAATTCAGTTTTTCCGTGATGTGTTCGCCGAGGAACTTAAAACTTACTACCCTCTCCACTACTGTCCCGTCGATGTGGATAGGGGGGTGCTCCCTCTGATGTTTCCTGAAGTCCACAATCATCTCCCTTGTTTTGTTGACGTTGAGTGTGCGGTTATTTTCCTGACACCACACTCCGAGGGCCCTCACCTCCTCCCTGTAGGCCATCTCGTCGTTGTTGGTAATCAATCCGCAAACTTGATGATTGAGTGGGAGGCGAGCGTGGCCACGCAGTCGTGGGTGAACAGGGAGTACAGGAGAGGGCTCAGAAAGCACCCTTGTGGGGCCCCAGTGTTGAGGATCAGCGGGGTGGAGATGTTGTTACCTACCCTCACCACCTGGGGGCGGCCCGTCAGGAAGTCCAGTACCCAGTTGCACAGGGCGGGGTCGAGACCCAGGGTCTCAAGCTTAATGACGAGTTTGGAGGGTACAAATGGTGTTAAATGCTGAGCTGTAGTCGATGAACAGCATTCTCACATAGGTATTCCTCTTGTCCAGGTGGATTAGGGCAGTGTGCAGTGTGGTTGCGATTGCGTTGGTTGCGGGCTGTGTCAGTGGCACTGTATTGTCCTCAAAGTGGGAAAAAAAGTTAGTCTGTTTGGGAGCAAGACATCCTGGTCCGCGATGGGGCTGGTTTTCTTTTTGTAATCCGTGATTGACTGTAGACCCTGCCACATACCTCTTGTGTCTGAGCTGTTGAATTGCGACTCTACTTTGTCTCTATACTGACGCTTAGCTTGTTTGATTGCCATGCGGAGCGAATAGCTGCTCTGTTTGTATTCGGTCATGTTTCCGGTCACCTTGCCCTGGTTAAAAGCAGTGGTTCGAACTTTCAGTTTCACACGAATGCTGCCATCAATCCACAGTTTCTGGTCGATGCAATGTAATGTCTGCAATGTATTCCAGCTGGTATGTGTGTGTGTACGCATGTGCGCGTGTTCCCTGTAATAACAGAGAAAGACAGCACATTTACACTGACTGATCTAATCTGTCTGAGAAGTCTGCTTCCTGCAGCCATACACAACTCAATTCCCCCTCAGACACATCTCTTTCCACGCACATACACAAGACACAGTCAGTCATACAGACACAGCTTGGATGCACACACACACACACACACACACACACACACACACACACACACACACACACACACACACACACACACACACACACACACACACACACACTGCTCACCTACAAAGTCAAACATACTGTATATTGTTTTCTCCATTGCCTTTTCAACATATAGTGCCTTCAATAAGTATTCAAACCTCTTGACTTTTTTTCCAAATGTTATTGTGTTACAGCCTGAATTGAAAATGGATTAAATGTAGATTGTTTGACACTGGCCTACACACAATACCCCATAATGTCAAAGTGGTATAATGTTTTTATTTTTTATTTTTTACAAATTAATACAAAAATGAAATATTCAAATGTCTTGAGTCAATAATTATTCAACCCCTTTGTTATGGCAAGCCATAATACAGTATGTTCAGGAGTTACCGTCTCACCGTGGAGGTATTTGACAGCCTTGAGGTTAGCCTAGCATCTTGCGACATCGAGAGAGAATTGCTTGGGGAAGATTAACGAGTTCATGTTTCCATGGGATATCGGTTACTGCTAAGGAGTATCGTCTGCATTTATAGCTGTGCTTGCTGTGGACCTTGTGAGGAAACCTGCACGGAACTGCTATACTTTGCTGGGGGAATATCTTCAAGTCGTGAGTAACCACAACGGTGGGGTGCTTCTGAACTTTATGTCTGTCGTAATATTTTTTTTGAGCTCCAACGCGCGCCAATGGGTTAAGCAAGCTTGAAATAATTTGGACATGGGTTGTGCACGACTCATTGTTTTTTTTCTTTTTTTTTTCTTCTGGTGTGGTGCATTGAGAATGTAATAATACACATCTTGAACCTTATGTATGTTGCCTTGGTGGAGTCATTTACTGTTTCAATTGCATTTAATGCATGGGAAAGCATATCCTTATACAATAACAAAAATCTAAAATCATTCTATCTGAAGTTAATACCGTAGTTGTCATCATCCTAGATAGTTTACAATAGGGATTGTTATTGGAGATGTGCTTCTCACCTAACATCCCATGCGGTTGAGATATTCTACGTAAGGTAATATCGCGAGAGTCAAATTCGAGCCTGGTGAGAGGGTTACGGGTACAAATAAAAAAACAGACATTGAATACCCCTTTGAGCATGGTGAAGTTATTAATTACACTTTGGATGGTGCATCAATACACCTAGTCACTACAGAGGAAGGAAACCATTTAAACATTTACAGAGTTTAATGGTAGGATAGGATGATAGGATGATAGGATAGGAGATTGATAGGATAGGATAGGAGAAAACTGATGATGGATCAACAACATTGTAGTTACTCCACAATTCTAACCTAAATGACAGAGTGAAAAGAAGGAAGCCTATATAGAATACAAATATTCCAAAACATGCCTCCTGTTTGCCAAAGTAATACTGCCAAAAATGTGGCAAAGCAATTCACTTTTTGTCCTGAATACAAAGTGTAATGTTTTGGGCAAATACAATACAACACATTACTGAGTACCACTCTCCGTATTTTCAAGCGTAGTGGTGGCTGCATCATGTTATGGGTGTGCTTGCAATTGTGAAAGACTGGGGAGTATATTCAGGATAAAAAAGAAGTTGATTGGAGCTAAGCACAGGCAAAATCCTAGAGGAAAACCTGATTCAGTTTGCTTTCCACCAGACAATAACCTAAAACACAAGGCCAAATCTACGCTGGACCGTGAATGTACGTGGCCGATTTACAGTTTTGACTTAAATCTACTTGAAAATCTATTGCAAGACCTGAAATGGTTGTCTAGCAATGATCAACAACCAATTTGACAGAGCTTGAAGAATTTTGAAAAGAATAATGGGCAAATGTTGCAGAATCCAGGTGTGGAAAGCTCTTAGAGACTTTTCTAGAAACACTCATAGCTGTAATCGCTGCCCAAACTGCTTCTACAAAGTATTGACTCGAGTGTGAATACTTACAATAGGTAAATTAGATATTTCTGTATTTAATTTTCAATACATTTGCAAAAAATTTCTAAAAACACATTTTCACTTCGTCAATATTGGATATTGTATGTAGATGTGTAAGCAAAACATATATTTAATCCATATTGAATTCAGGTTGTAACACAACAAAATTGGGAATAAGTCAAGGGGTATGAATCATTTCTGAAGGCACTGTAAGCCTATTCATCACGTAATTTATACCTCATTCAGAGGACTTGAACTACTTTGGACCAGGGCCCGGTGCATTATATGCAGATGTATGATCTTCATTTGAACCAGTTTGTTACAGCAGGAAACGAATACTGCAGCAATAGGATATGTGAATTATTATGTGGATGATAATTAATGGACATGTGTTGTAGGGGTTGATCTATTTTTCATAGGGCAATGTCAAGTCTGACATTTTAAAGTGGAAATTACAAACTTTAGAAGCCTTTTTAAACCTCGAATGCACTACACATTTGCATTTCCTGCCGTGCAGGAAATTTCTGAGCAACAAAAGAGTGATCAAATTAAGATCTTGCATCTGTAGAGAATAGTTTGTCATTTGTGATGCACTATATCTTTCCCCCAGTGAAAGCTCCAGTGGGCTTCCAGGATGTGTAGACTGAGGAGATGGGGGAGGGGAGCATGAACAGGGCAGGATGTGCCAGTACATCCTGGGGCTAAGCTTCCTGCCATCCAGGACCTCTAGAGGAAGGCCCTAAGAATTGTCAAAGACCCCAGACACCCCAGTCATAGACTGTTCTCTCTACTACCGCATGGCAAGCGGTACCGGAGTGCCAAGTCTAGGACAAAAAGGCTTCTCAACAGTTTTTACCCCCAAGCCATAATACTCCTGAAAAGGTAATCAAATGGCTACCCGGACTATTTGCATTGTGTCCCCCCCCAACCCCTCTTTTTACGCTGCTGCTACTCTCTGTTTATCATATATTCATAGTCACTTTAACTATACATTCATGTACATATTACCTCAATTGGCCCGACCAACCAGTGCTCCCGCACATTGGCTAACCGGGCTATCTGCATTGTGTCCCACCCACCACCCGCCAACCCCTCTTTTATGCTACTGCTACTCTCTGTTCATCATATATGCATAGTCACTTTAACCATACCTACATGTACATGCTACCTCAATCAGCCTGACTAACCGGTGTCTGTATGTAGCCTCGCTACTTTTATAGCCTCGCTACTGTATATAGCCTGTCTTCTTAATGTTGTTTTATTTCTTTACCTACCTATTGTTCACCTAATACCTTTTTTGCACTAATGGTTACAGCCTGTAAGTAAGCACTTCACTGTAAGGTCTACTACACCTGTTGTATTCAGCGCAGGTGACAAATAAACTTTGATTTGATTTGACAATGACAGGTCAAGCCAACAGAGAGGAGAGAGGCACTTCATGACTGCGCCATAATGAAAGTCATCCTGACAATAAACAACAATGTGATTAATATTATTATTATAAGTTTTTTTTTGTGGCGGGTGGCATTAACTCGAAAGAGCCGATAGATTTAATGCTAGCAGCGTGTGGCAGGGAATTTTGGCTGGCTCCCCAAATCAGGGGCATATGCTTTGCTTTGCTACACCACCCCACAGCCGCAGACTGAAGAAAAGCGCATCTGAATCAGTTGTGCCTCATTTGGCAGATAAATGGACTTGCCACGATGAAGTACAATGCCTCAGCTTGATGGAGAGATAATTACAAACATACGTGCTATGCTGCCCAATCCAAAATCAGCCCCTAACTGCTAGGCAGTGGTGTAATTTGGAGAGAATTGTATGGGTATAGGCAATATGGAAGTAGTTCCACCTTGCTATCTGATAGGTTAGGTATATTTTCAAATAAAATAAAATGTTATTTGTCACATGCACCGAATACATATTGCTCATGTCTATCCAGTCCTCACAGATCTATATACATGGTTAGGGAATATAGGGATATGGGGTCAGGGGTTAATTTGGGATTGCATGTTACTGTGATGTTAGGATGGGGAATGGCGATGATGTACTGTATAGCAGACCACAGCTTTTGAGTCGTTCTTTATTTATACCAGGCAACAGATTTGGGCCTAATTTATACAAAAACTAGCTCAATCCTTTACTTGCTGAACTGTGAGCACCAACTCAGACAACTTACCCAGAGCTAAACTTCATTCCACAGTTAGCATAGCATTAGCCAGTGCCTTGCAACAGTCAATTTGCATTAGTATTATCTAGCTCATCAAACTAATACGATACCTTTGTGTCATTGGGTAATCTAATCGTTTTATTGGATTCTGCATCACTGCCTCAATTCTCTAGCTTGTATTACCCAGTTTTTGTAGGATTTCACTTCAACATGTTCTTATACGTAGGCCTATAGTGCATAGCTTAGCCTTGCACAGCCGCCTAACAAATCATAATTACCAATGTTATAAAGCCAGACTCTGTTGTGTAGTAATTGTCCTCAATTCAAACACTTTTAGTCAAAAGATGAGGACCAACATGTTACGTTGACATTTTGTATAGCATATTCCACAATAGTATTCATGGCATTCACACAATAGAAGGTGTCAGTGTGCAACTCTCAATTCCCTCCCCCTGATGTGGTGTGCGCCCTTCCTCTCTTTTCTCTCAGAGAAGAACAGAACAGAAAAGGAGAGGAGAGGAAGAGCAGCATTGCATGCGAAATGATCTCGGGGATACACGTTAGGTCCAGGCGCAAAGGAGAGGAAGGCATGCACATGAGATGGAGACGAATGAGAGAAAGAGGTAGAGAGAGAGAGAGACATCAGCTCTTCTTTATAATCTAAATGCAAATGTGTGGAGTACAATAATAAAGTAAAATATTATCTCAAACACTTGTCTACTATTGTGTATAGTGTTTGCGTCCTGTGTGTGTGTGTGTGTTCGTCATTGATCAAACTGGTTTTCAGCACAATGGATTGCCTGTGAGAGAGTTTGAGTTTAAACACACCTTTACAACCACATGTTGTGTTGTGTGTAAATACACTGAGTATAAAAACATGAAGAACACTTTCCATGACATAGACCGACCAGGTGAATCCAGGTGAAAGCTATGATCTCTTATTGATATCACTTGTTAAATCCACTTCAATCAGTGTAGATGAAGGGGAGGAGACAGGTTAAAACTTCTTATGGCTGGGGGCAGTATGAGTAGCTTGGATGAATAAGGTGCCCAAAGTAAATGGCCTGCTCCTCAGTCTCAGTTGCTAATATATGCATATTATTATTATTATTGGATAGAAAACACTCTGAAGTTTCTAAAACTGTTTGAATGATGTCTGTGAGTATAACAAAACTCATATGGCAGGCAAAAAACTGAGGAGAAATCAAAACCGGACGTAAGAAATCTGAGGTTGGTATGTATTCAACACACTTCCCATTGAAATCCCCTTGAGATATTAATGAAGTTGCACTTCCTAGGGCTTCCACTAGATGTCAACCGTCTATAGAAATTTGAATGAGGCTTCTACTGTGTTGTGGGACTGAATGACAGCAGAATGAATCAGGTGTCTGGTAGTCAGCCATTTCCTGGTTATGCGCATTTCACATTATAGCGACCTGCGTTTCATGGCTCCTCAAGACACAAAGGAGTACTCCGGTTGGAACTTTATTGAAGACTAATGATAAAAACATCCTAATGATTGATTCTGTACTTAGTTTGAAATGTTTCTTCGACCTGTAATATACATTTTTGAAGTTTTTGTCCGACGTAACGCTGACCAGAACGAGCGTTTGGATATGTATACCAAACGCACTAACAAAAGTAGCTAATTGGACATTAATAACGGACATTATCGAACAAATCAAGCATTTATTGTGGACCTGGGATTCATGGGAGTGCATTCTGGTGAAGATCATCGAAGGTAAGGGAATATTTAGCATGTAATTTATGGTTTATGTTGACTACAACATGGCAGCTATTTTGACTTGATTGTTCTGAGCTCCGTCTCAGATTATTGCATGGTTTGCTTTTTCCGTAAAGTGTTTTTGAAATCTGACACAGCGGTTGCATTAGCTTCTTGATGCTACCCATCCAGTTAGCTGGATCATTTTCGTCAGCAACCGCTGAATAGCATAGCGCCACAGTCAAATAATATTACAAAAAAATATTCATATTCATGAAATCACAAGTGCAATATTGCAAAACACACCATAGCCTTTTGTTAATCTACCTGTCGTCTCAGATTTTGAAATGATGCTTTACAGTGAAAACAATCCAAGCGTTTGTGTAAGTTTATCGATAGCATAACATAACATTATGTACACTTAAGTAGCTAGGTCACAAAAATCAGAAAAGCAATCAAATTAATCATTTACCTTTGATGATCTTCGGATGTTTTCACTCACGAGACTCCCATATGTTCAGAAATCCACAGGAAAGAGCGGTCACGACAACGCAGACGTATATTCCAAATAATATCCATAATGTCCACAGAAACTTGTCAAACGTTTTTTTTATAATCAATCCTCAGGGAGAAACAATGGCCGCTTTACACTGTAGCGCAAAACTCACTCTGAGAGCCCCCACCTATCCACTTACGCAATGTGATCTTTCACACTCAGTTTTCAAAATAGAAATTAAAACGGCACAAGATACATGTATGTTTGAGGAATTTTAATTATGAGATTTCTGTTGTTTTGAATTTGGCGCCCTGCACTTTCACTGGCTGTTGTCATATCATCCCGTTAATGTGATTGCAGCGCAAAGAGGTTTTAAGGAAGGATTTTTAACCTCTTTGATGTAAATCCCGTGGTTCTGGTACTGGTCCCCGACCGATTTTTTCATTTATAAATCGATCTATGTACACCGTAGATCGAAATCTGACACCACTTCTACCATTTAATTCACCCTTCTGACTGTCCATCAAGTCCTGGCTGAACCCTACTTCACAGCCTCTAACAACACATATGCCTGGAATCCTTACATCATAACCCAGCAGCAGAGAGTCGCTGTAGCACATTCAGAGATCGATTTATAGCTAGTATTCTAAAAAATAAATTATGTTTGTCATAGATGGACGAGATTAATTTGAGGTGAAAGGCTAGTCTCTATGAGACGTTCACATCGATGGGGGCAGATGTTTTGATCAAGAGAGACCTTTAAAAAGTATGGACATTTTCTGAAACACTTAATATACAAATATGTATTTTACAGTTATAAGGAAGGTGAAATCATATAGTTAGCCCTATGGGTGGCAGGGTAGCCTAGTGGTTAGAGCGTTGGACTAGTAACTGAAAGGTTGCAAGTTCATATCCCTGAGCTGACAAGGTACAAATCTGTCATTCTGCCCCTGAACAGGCAGTTAACCCACTGTTCCTAGGCTGTCATTGAAAATAAGAATTTGTTCTTAACTGACTTGCCTAGTTAAATAATTAAAAAAGTTGTATAATAAATTAATTATACAAATGTTCAGAAAATATTGAAGCAATTTCAAACCATATACAGTTTTGTTGCATAGGAAATATTTCATATTTTCATATTTGTATCATATTTGTACTGTGAACTGTACTTGAGCTTGTGTCCTCAAAATTGACTACACCTCAGCAAACTATCTTACAGGAAAGGTGAGATTTGAGCCTTTCTTAGAGTACTAGTTATTGTTTATGGCCCTCTCATGGTAAATAATTACTTTTAGGTAATTATTTTAGGTACATTTGAAGCCTTGAGACATTTGACACATGGATTATTATGTATGTGTGCCGTTCAGAGGGTGAATGGGCAAGACAAAATATTTAAGTGCCTTTGAATGGGGTTTGTATCAAGAACTGCAACCCTTCTGGCTTTTCACACTCAACAGTGTGTATAAAGAATGGTCCACCAACCAAAGGACATCCAGCCAACTTGACACAACTGTGGGAAGCATTGGAGTCAACATAGGCCAGCATCCCTGTGGAACACTTTCGACACATTGTAGAGTCCATGCCTCGCTGAATTGAGGGGAAAAAGGTGGGGGGTGCAACTCAATATATGTGTATGTGTTTGTATATGTACATATGGCCAAAGGTATGTGGACACCTGCTCGTCAAACATCTCATTCCAAAATCATTGGCAATAATATGGAGTTGGTCCCCCCCTTTGCTGCTAGAACAGCCTCCACTCTTCTGGGAAGGCTTTCCACTAGATGTTGGAACATTGCTGTTTGGGATGAAGTGAGGTATTGTGTAAATTGATGAGGGATAAAACAATTGTAATACATTTTAGAATAAGGCTGCAACGTAACAACATTTTTTTTAAAGTCAAGGGGTCTGAATACTTTCCAAATGCAGTGTATAGTGTATCAGTTTGTGTGTGTGTGCATAGCTTAAAATAGAAACTTCACTTGCAAGGAACATTGGCCATGTTTTACCCCCCCTTTCTTTCTCTCCCTCTCTCTGGCAGTTCAAGCAGTGGATAGAGTGACTAATCCCATCTGGATCCTGATTGGTCAGAATTTGTATTGGTAACGGTGATGGTCATCAATGCTTGGAAAAGTTTCCTTGAAACGATACTGAAACCCATTGAAGGCACTAGGCTACTCACGCCATTATGCAATCACACACACACAGGTGCACCGCCAGAGTTATTTGTCCACATAATGAATGGGAACCCTATAAATATAATTATATGGGAAAATCCCCTCAGATCATGGCAATTTGACTGCACCCTCATGGGTACACTTATGGCTGCCGGTCCACCGATCAACCACCCACGTATTTCTATGCTGGGAACATGACCGAGGTGTTGTCTTTGGCATTGCAAGACCATGGGAATATAAGGTTCTATCTGCGCAAAGCATAGTTCTGAGATATTGAGCATCAAAGTTTCCACATCCAAGATCTCAGAACAGTTTTTTTGTAAATTCTTTCATAACCCACTAAAATTCTCACGTTAAAGATACCAAAATTGCATTTCTAAATCTTTATTTTTTTAGGGGGGTGCAATCACAGATATAACATAAGGTTAGAACAAACTTATCACATTTGATTGATTACTAGCAATCGAAAACTCAAGTCATGTGCATACGCCAGACCACAATCCCTGAAATGTCAATCTGGGTTCAGCCGAAAAGGGTCTATTTTTTATTATTATTTAAATTTCAATGGAAAGGTACAGACATTTAATGGTGAAATAAAGAGAAAACCCTCCAATCTTTCTAATGACATCATCAAATATATTAATTAATGTTCATCACATATTTGTTAAAGCGATAGTTCCTGAAAATTACAAATATATTATATCCTATGGATAAGTAGCAACATTCCTAAAGCTTAGCACTGGATGAGTAAACTGATATATTTTTGTGGTCTCTGCCACACAAAGAAACAGACACCTCACAAGTCCTCAACTGGAAGCTTCATTAAATAGTACCCGCAAAACACCAGTCTCAACGTCAACAGTGAAAAGGCAACTCCGGGATGCTGGCCTTCTAGGCAGAGTTCCTCTGTCCATTGTCTGTGCTCATCTTAATATTTTATTTTTATTGGCCAATCTGAGATATTACTTTTTCTTTGCAACTCTGCCTAGAAGGCCAGCATCCCGGAGTCGTCTCTTCACTGTTTTTCACTATTTTTACGGATACTATTTAATGAAGCTGCCAGTTGAGGACTTGTGAGGCGTTTGTTTCTCAAACTAAACACTACAATGTTCTTGTCCTCTTGCTCAGTTGTGCACCGGGGCCTCTCACTCCTCTTTCTATTCTGGTTAGGGCCAGTTTGCGCTGTTCTATGAAGGGAGTAGTACACAGCATTGTACGAGATTTTCAGTTTCTTGTCAATTATTTTAAACCCTACCACCCAACCCCTAATTTGAGTAAACTAATGGACAAGAACACTTAGGCTTGTACTTCCAGCTTATACATACTATATACATTTTAGGGACACAGTGTATTTTTAGTCCCATCCTTCAGCTACCCTCAACCCCTCATCATTTAGCTATTTGATATAAAAAATGAGTACCAATTTAGGTATCACATTTTTTTAAAGTATTTGATAAAATATTGAATTTGCCCATAACAACGCATTGAATAACACATTCATAAATGGCAAAAAAGACAGTCAAAGAATATATCATAAGGAATACGTTTTTGAATTGACTGTCCTATACCTAGCAGATTTAATAAAGCTCAGGAAATATGCACTGAACAAAAATATAAACGCAACATGTAAAGTGTTGGTCACATGTTTCATGAGCTGAAATAAAACATCCCAGAAATTGTCCATATGTACAAAAAGCAAAAAAAAAATTTGTTTACATCCCTGTTAGTGAGCATTTCTCCGTTGCCAAGATAATCCATCCACCTGACAGGTGTGGCATATAAAGAATCAGATTAAACAGCATTATCATTACACAGGCCACTCTGAAATGTGCAGTTTTGTCACACAACACAACGCCACAGATGTCTCAAGTTTTGAGGGAACATGCAATTGTCATGCTGACTGCAGGAATGTCCACCAGAGCTGTTGCCAGATAATTTAATGTTAATTTCTCTGCTATAAGCTGCCTTTAATGTAGTTTTAGAGAATTTGGCATTACGTCCAACTGGCCTCATAACCGCACATGACGTGTAACCACACCAGCCCAGGACCTCCATATCCGGCTTCTTCACCTGCAGGATCATCTGAGACCAGCCACTCAGACAGGTGATGAAACTTTGGGTTTCCGCAACCAAAGAATTTCTGCGCAAGAAACCATCAGCAACCGTCTCGTCGTCCCCACCGACTTCAGTGGGCAAATGGTCACCTTCAATGGCCACTGGCACGCTGGAGAAGTGTGTTCTTCACGGATGAATCATGTTATCAACTGCGCCGGGCAAGCGGTTTGCTGATACCAACGTTGTGAACAGAGTGCCCATGGCGGCAGTGGGGTGATATGGGCTGGCATAAGCTTTGTACAATGAACACAATTGCATTTTATCGATGGGCAGTTTGAATGCACAGTGATACCATGACAAGATCCCGAGGCCCATTGTCATGTGGCAGCATGTAGTGTTGTGCCAGTAACCTAAAGGTTGCTGGATCGAATCCCCGAGCTGACAAGATGAAAATCTGCTGTTCTGCCCCTGAACAAGACAGTTAACCCACTGTTCCAGGGTAGTCTATCATTGTAAATAAGAATTGGTTCTTAACTGACTTGCCTAGTTAAATTAAGGTTACACATGCCATTCCTCCACCGCCCTCACCTCATGTTTCAGAATGATAATGCATGGCCCCATGTCGCAAGGATCTGTACACAGTTCCTAGAAACTGAAAATGTCCCATGTTATTCAATGGCCTGCACACTCACCATATATATCACCCATTGAGTATGTATGGGATGCCCTGGATCTACATGTACAACAGTTCCAGTTCCCACCAATATCCAGCAACTTCACACAGCCATTGAAGAGGAGTGTGTCAACGGGGCACAATCAACAACCTGATCAACTCTATGCGAAGGAGATGTGTTGCACTGCATGAGGAAAATGGTGTTCACTCCAGATAATGACTTGTTTTCTGATCCACGCCCCTACCTTTTTTTAAAGGTATCTATGACCAACAGATGCATATCTGTATTCCCAGTTATCCACACCCATAGATTATGTCCTAATGAATTCATTTCAACTGACTGATTTCCTTATATGAACTGTAACGCAGTAAAATCTTTGAAATTGTTGCATTTATTCATCTGATGGCATTGAGGAGTTTACCACATCAGCCACCGGCTTCATTAATAAGTGCATCGACAACAACATCCCCACAGTGACCGTACATACATATCGCAACCAGAAGACATGGATTACAGGAAATATCCACACTGATCTAAAGGTTAGAGCTGCCGCTTTCAAGAATCAGGACATTAATCCTAACGCTTATAAGAAATCCCGCTTTGACCTCTGACAAGCCATCAAACAGGCAAAGTGTCAATAAAGGACTAAGATCGAATTCTACTACCCTGGCTCTGGCGCTTGTCGGATGTGGCAGGGCTTGCAAAACTATCACAGATTGCAAAGGGAAACCTAGCCATGATCTGCCCAGACGATCTAGATGCCTTCTAAGCTTGCTTCGATGCAAGCAACACTAAACCATGCATGAGAACACCAGGTGTTCTGGATGAGTAAGATCTTTAAACAGGTCAACATTCACAAGGCCGCAGGGCCAAATACTTATTTTCCACCATAATTTGCAAATAAATTCATAAAAAAATCCTACAATGTGATTTTCAGGATTTTTTTTCTCATTTTGTCTGTCATAGTTGAAATGTACCTATGATGAAAATTACAAGCCTCTCTCATCTTTTTAAGTGGGAGAACTTGCACAATTGGTGGCTGACTAAATACTTTTTTTGCCACACTGTATATAGCCAAGTTATAGTTAATCATTGTGGTGTATTTGTTATTACTTTTATTCTTATGTGTTATTACTTGTCTTTTATTTATCTATTTTCCTTCCGTCTGCATTGTTGTTGTCTACACCTGTTGTTACAAAGCATGTGATGAATACAATTGTGACCTGGTAGGGCTACTCGTGATTTCGCTTCAGGCTGAAGGTTCCATCTGCTCCATGGGTCAGGTACTTGCAACCAGTAAAACTGCCCTGGTCTTGGCACTTGATCTCCAGGAGGCAATGGGTGGGGGTTGTTTTATATTTGGTAGGTCAGAACAAATCCAAAGGGCAGCTCACCATACTCAGAAGGCACATACTGTTGCTCTGAGTTTGAGGCCAACAAGGTTTACATCTGGCAGTTGCTTCCAATTGCAGCAAGGTTTTGCAGGATGTTTCTTGCAAACTCTTTACTGGGTAATGGTGTAGGGGCTGGACAATAGAGGTTTGTCAAAATCCACTCACAAGTCCTCCAGGGACCTTGTTGGCAGGTGCATTGTCTTTCTTTGGTGGCATTACATTCAATATTTGAACTGTATTTACAGGTTTTTACTGCAGACCTGAGGTATGCATGGGAATGTGCCATGTTTGAGGCAAGGATGTTTTGCTCTCGTTTGGTGGAACAGATGTGTAGCCCATTTTAATGTAAAGCTATGGTGTACAGTAAACTGACGACATGGTTGCACTTTTCCTGGCCCTCTTTGCAGTTCCATTTAGTCTCCATGATGAATGGACTTTCAGGGGAGACATTTTCCTGGAAATAAGTAAAAACAGAATTGAGTTAGACAAGTCAACCTAATATTTATTTTAATACACCACAAGGGACACAGAAATAAGAACATAATAATGATATGGATTGTCCATACAATTCTATAAGCTATAACAAAGCAGAATCCAAAAGAAGAACAATGCAAAAAAGGCTACTTAGCTGAAATGTTTGATTATTGCATAGATTTTAGGGTTTTCAGTAGTGCTAGGTTTAAAAACTGGTAGGGCCAAAATTATTCAATTTGGGTCTATTAAATCTAATTGAAGATCCATAATCCATTTACATTTCAGCAGGGCGCTTAGCATGCAGATTTGAAATAATGTGGCAAACTGAAACAGGCTGAATATAAAGTTGATGTCATTTCTGCTACATTTTTGAGTGACTATTGATTATTTTAGTATGACATTTTTCTGGATTCAAATTAAAATGGGAATTGGGTAGGTTTTAACATACATGCAGTACCTTCTATATGTGGATTCCGTGGTTTATGGCATCCCGGCGCATGACTAGAATGCATACCACCACACTTGCAAGTAGAAATGGCCATACTCAATTGACACCCCCACTTATCTAACTGACCAGCAAACGATCTGAATTATGTACGAGTCACATTCTTTCGCATTGAGTGAAATGACCTTACACCTGCCTGCCTTAAGATGACAAGCACAGCCACAACAACAACAGTGAACATTACAGTAACTACTTAACTACAAAGGTTGTATGTTGTACCTGTACCAGGTTGTACCTGAAAGTATTCAGTAATATTGTCAATGAAGTTATGTTAAAATATCAACTTTACACCTTTTTCAATCTACAACGTTACATTAGCTATAGCCAGCTAGCTAGCTACTGAGCTAGCAACAAACTGGCTGCAAAAACACTTAACGTAAACTCATCCCATTCTGTACAAATGTGCGCAACCGCAATATTCAAACGAGGCTACAAAGAAAACTAATGGGATTGTAAGCGACTGTGTTGACGGCAAAATCGGGGGTGTGAACTAGGTTTCTAATTCAAGTGTTGATCGACATGGTAATGGCTCTATAGTATTGAAGAAAAGTTGAAAAAACTTACATCTTGATGTGTCATGTCGTAACGTACAGCACGCATAAAGCAACTATTTATGTCTTACAATCTCTCTCCATCAGCTGTAGCACTTCTATCATCTGTTAAAAACAAGAAATGGACAGTGACGGGGGTAAGGGGGGGAATACCTAGTAATTTTTTTTGTCATCATTGCATGCGATCATCATTCTCAAAGCCGCTGTTTACTTGTAAGATCACTTTAGCACCGCCCTAAAAACCCGATTCATATTCGACACAAACCTTCAAATAGGTATGTAATGACACATTATATAAACTCTTTATAGTGTTTTATTGACATTTTAGAGGCGATAAGTTGGACAGATCGAGTGAAAAAAAGCAATTTTCCCACACAACATCTCTCCTTCTCACTATCAAGCATTAGTTTCGCTTCCCACCCGCCATTTTTAAAAAGACCCGACGGGGCTCATTGCCTGCTTGAATTATGCAGAAACAGGCAGGATTTAGGTCATGTAATTGATATTGTTGGAAAGGGGAGAAATTGTGCTTTACAATGGTATTGCCATTACAGTTGATCTGGAAGTATTAGATTTTTGGGGCGCTAAAATAAGGGCAATTGTACGGACCAAGGCGATGTACGAGTTTACGTTATAGACATAATCTTACCTTGTACATTGTGAATGTAACTCCCGATTAATTTACTGTAACCTTTTAGTTGGACTGCCTTGGGCAGTCTGACATCTTCATCTGCCCATTTATCGATATAAGTCGATGTTATAGCCGGCAACAGTTGTAACTATGTGCACGTAACATTAAAACTTCAAACTTGTAAAATGAGAAGTCCACACAATTGTGGTTTTGACTTCCGGGGTTCTCCCCTAAGCTATATTACCATCATAATATAATAATGCATGGAATTTAGCAGACACTTTTCTCCAAAGCGACTTACAGTCAAGTGTGCATACATTTTGTTGGTCCCAGGAATCAAACCCACTATCCTGGCGTTGCAAGCGGCATGCTCCACCTAATGGGCTACACAGAACCACCATCAAATGGCCACAATAATTGAATGACAGACAATATCTGGTTCAGGACTCCAGCCCTGTAGGTTCCTGTGATTCACCAATATTAGCTTTACACTTTTTCAAACACAAAATAAGAAATAAATGGACTACCTTAAATGAAGAATGGTACCACAAAGGTACTGCCCATGATGTCACAGATGCCATAATGGCACAGGAACTCTGTGAACACTACAGACAGTTTTGTGGGAGGCCTGGCCGAAGCTGTTCATGATGCTGAAATGGACAGAGTCAGTCTGGTGGAAGTCTAATGTAACCTGATAGATGCTGTCCGTGGTGCTGAAACAGTGATGTCCTTGGGAAAACTGGTGTATATTTATTCACAGTTAAAACAAGCATAGCTTTATCTAACTGTGTTCCTGCGGGTGTGTGTGAATAGATGAGGGTGTGTGAATAGATGAGTGAGTGTGTGTGTGCGCTTGTGCATGTGCTTCTCATTCAAATGCAGCTTGTGCTCAAAACCCCCTATGTTTGGTAATGTAAAGGAGTGCTGTACCGTTTACGTCACAGATGGAGAATGAGTGGTGATTATTTTTTCTTCTCTGGTAAACTATTCTTTATCTCTTTTATGAGTTAGAGTTGTGTTCAGGTTACTCCAGTGCCAAATTCAGCATGGCACAATGTTATGGAATGTTCAGTTAGAAATACATTAAGAGAACAGACATGCCTCTCATACAGTATATGTAGGGTAAGGAATAATGTCTGCTTTATTTGTGGCATTTCTATTTGCAACATTTAGTGTTTTGCACACTTCTGAACATGACAAATATCATTGCACCAGTTGTTAATCACTTGCATTTTTCACTCTTTGTTGTTTCTCCTCTGAATGGAGCATGGCCATGCTGAAGCCATTGGAAAAAGTGGCACTTAAATTCTGACCTTGGCTCTCAGCCAATGATGCGGGCCGTTCGGGTCGATATCATCATTATCGCTGTTTAGCATGCTCAAAGACTAATTTACACTATAACTCCTAGGAAACTTTGCCAGCTCTGATCCGTTGACCTTTAATATTGTGTAGACCAATCCACTGAAACACAAATTAAACAGTCTGATTACCAGCAATGACGAGAGGGAGGAGGTGAGGGCCCTGGAGGAGTGGTGCCAGGAAAATAACCTCACTCTCAACGTCAACAAAACGAAGGCGCTGATCTTGGACTTTGCATGCTGCTTTACTCATTTCATATACTTTATTCTACTGTATTTTAGTCAATGCCACTCCAACATTCCTTTATACATTTCTTAATTCCATTATTTTATTTATTTTTAATATTTCAAATGTTCACATTTATTTAACTTAGGCAAGTCAGTTTAGAACAATTCTTATTTACAATGACGGCCTACCCCGGGCCAAACCCGGATGACACTGGGCCAGTCATGCGCTGCCCTATGGGACTCCCAATCAGGACTGGATGTGATACTTTTAGATGTTTGTGTATTGTTGTGAATTGTTCGATACTACTGCACTTTTGGAACTAGGAACACAAGCATTTCGCTACACCCGCAACAACATCTGCTAAATATGTGTATGTGATTTCATTTTTTTATAGTCAATCCCTGATAGGTACATTATGCATTTTTGTGTGAAGGTGGTGTCGTCTACTGGGAGAAAGGGAGATTGCACTGGGGGATGGGGGCCATTGATTTGTTTAAGGGCAGAGTCAGTTGTACAGTACATTGGCATTAGCAGCACTACAAAAGGTCTTGTGTGGCTCAGTTGGTAGTGAATGGTAATTGTAATGCCAGGGTTGTGGGTTCAATTCCTCCTGGGACTACAAATATGAAAATGTATTTATGTACTATTGTAAATGTCATACTTTATGGGGCTTGGCTGGGTATCAGAGAACCTCATCCTGAGGATCAATTAGGAAGAGACATTCTCCTCTGCTGGTTGTATATAGGTAATAGCAGCAAGAGTAGGAGTGCTGAAGAACTGAAAGCTTTATGAACACAGGCCCAGGTGATTCCAAATACAATGTACGGAACAGTAATTAGTAGAATCATTGAATTCAAAATAATTTTATTCCTTTCCTTAGGTTCTGATACTGCATAATTGGACATTTGAAAGTGATATGGCAACAACCCCACCCAGCCTTCCTTGAGTTGTAAAATTCTGGTAACTTTCCAAAAAATGTCCCAGTTTTCCATAAGGAGGATTGCCATAAGCTACTTCCTGCTTTTTCCCCACTAATACCAATCATCTCCAACCAGTATTATGGGAAAACTGGGGAAATTTGGGAAAGTTATGGGAATTTTGTAACTCTATACCTTCTGCTATTCTTTTCATATTGTTTTTATATACTCCTTTTAGGTATCATGTAAGTATGAAAGTAGTATAAGAGGAAGGAAATAAGTACAAGTAGTATAAGAGGAACCTTGCATCTGTATTTACCAAAATAGCTCAACAATGGCACACTGCCACAACTCCTTGATCTCCTCGAGATACTTTAAATAAAAGCACTCCTAATTACAACAAATATGATTTAGTCACATGTCATGGGTGGATTACATTGACAATTGATGATTGGCATCTGGTTGTCTTTTATACAGTCATGTATCTCTAACACATCAATTTATAAGGCTGAATAACATCGAATGGGATTTTGCAAGATCTGTGAGAAATTGTTAAATCTCTGTTTCTGAAAAATTCCTATAGTATTTTCTGGAAATATGTGTACTGAAAAATCTCTAGTTTTGAAGATAGGATGGATGTTATTTAATAACATTCAGAGCCAAACAGAAGACAACTGAGATCTTTGTTTTTGAACAGACATAGCTTAGTCTTGATGTCAAAGTAATAGTTTGCTTATTTATGATGTGCTAAAAGTGAACTTCCCCAATTTACATATGGGTTTCATTTGGTTTAACTAACATGCTCTATCTTCTACCTCTCAGGCTGCCTACAAACCGTGGCTGTGTGCACAGTATTTCCCCACCACACAGAGGCATTGTAGAAGGACAGTACCTTGTCTCCAGTACTGCCTTGAGGTTCAGCAGAGGTGTCCCTTCATACTACCGGACAACGACGATCTCATCCACGGAGGAAGCCCCAGCTTCATATGTACAGGTGGGTGTGGTGGTTATGGACTGATCAATCAGTCAGTCAATCAATCAAGTGTGATTTGTAGCCACAGCTTATACGGGTGGGCGTATATCCATCTATGCTGTTTACCTGAGATGCACCATGGATCTAGGATAGATGGGCTTGGGTCAATTAATTTTGAAATGTACTAATTGTAGGAATTTATTTGCACTCCTATGTCCATTGACAGGAATTTAGATGGAATTGTATGTTGCAAGATATATTTAATTGTGCTCTTGTGCCCCTGATGATCCCTTGTAAAATTACTTTTCAGTGGTATCGATAAAGTTGTATGGTTTTGATCTCTGGTACTCAAGCCAATAATGTACTTGTCACTAGCGACATCTAGTGGACATATACGGCAGTGTTAGTAAAATCAATGACACTTCCCTCTCAGTGTAAAGTGTATTGCTGAGACAGTCACTGTGATGGGGTTCAACTCCAGAGTAGTATTTTAATATTCCACAGTGATCAAGACAGAACCAAAATAACATGACCTGCCCTGTCCTGATTTGATCTCAGTGGGGTGCTCTGTCATTTCCTCCCCCAGCCCCAAAAATGTTAAGTATTTCAATACCGTAATTAGAGCAGCCTTTGATATCTTTGTATTACTTGTGCGTCAGCGATTAAATGGTAGGCTTTGCCTTTTGAGATCCCCATTTTCTGATACTCATTTGATGAGATGACACAAGTCGTGACATCAAATCAAATGACATTTTATTGGTCATATACACATGGTTAGCAGATGTTATTGCGAGTGTAGCGAAATTCTTCCGCTTCTAGTTCCGACAGTGCAGTAATATCAAGCAAGTAATCTAACAATTCCACAACAACTACCCAATACACACAAATCTAAGGGACGGAATAAGAATATAGAATTATATGGATCGGCATAGGCAAGATGCAATAGATGGTATAAAAATAGAGTATATACAGTTGAAGATGGAAGTTTACATACACCTTAGCCAAATACATTTAAACTCAGTTTTCACAATTCCTGACATTTAATCCTAGTACATATCCCCTGTCACAGGTCAGTTATGATCACCACTTTATGTTAAGAATGTGAAATGTCTGAATAATAGTAGAGAGAATGATTTCTTTCAGCTTTTATTTCTTTCATCACATTCCCAGTGCATCAGAAGTTTACATGCTACCAAATACTAATTGAGTGTATTGCCTTTAAATTGTTTAACTTGGGTCAAACATTTTTGGTAGCTTTCCACAAGCTTCCCACAGTTAGTTGGGTGAATTTTGGCCCATTCCTCCTGACAGAGCTGGTGTAACTGAGTCAGGTTTGTAAGCCTCCTTGCTCGCACACGCTTTTTCAGTTTTGCCACAAATTGTCAAGGCTTTGTGATGACCACTCCAATACCTTGACTTTGTTGTCCTTAAGCCATTTTGCCACAACTTTGGAAGTATGCTTGGGGTCATTGTCCATTTGGAAGACCCATTTGAGACCAAGCTTTTA
Organism: Oncorhynchus tshawytscha; assembly: GCF_018296145.1. Classification (NCBI taxonomy): domain Eukaryota; kingdom Metazoa; phylum Chordata; class Actinopteri; order Salmoniformes; family Salmonidae; genus Oncorhynchus; species Oncorhynchus tshawytscha. Next base: position 16,107,456 of record NC_056442.1, on the reverse strand, counting down.
ACGTCCTGATTGATGTCTCTAGATGTTGCTTCAATATATCCACATAATTTTCCTCCCTCATGATGCCATCTATTTTGTGAAGTGCACCAGTCCCTCCTGCAGCAAAGCACCCCACAACATGATTCTGCCACCCCCATACTTCACGGTTGGGATGGTATTCTTCAGCTTGCAAGCTTCCCGCTTTTTCCTCCAAACATAAAGATGTGGCCAAACAGTTATATTTTTGTTTCATCAGACCAGAGGACATTTCTCCAAAAGGAACAATCTGTGTCCCCATGTGCATTTTTATGGCTTTTTTTTATGGTGGTTTTGGAGCAGTGGCTTCTTCCTTGCTGAGCTGCCTTGACCGGTATGACGGCTGCGTGGTCTCATGGTGTTTATACTTGCGTACTATTGTTTGTACAGATGAACGTGGTACCTTCAGGCATTTAGAAATTGCTCCCAAGGATGAACCAGTCTCGTGGAGGTCTACAATTGTTTTTTTGAGGTCTTGGCTGATTTCTTTTGATTTTCCAATGATTTCAAGCAAAGAGGCACTGAGTTTGAAGATAAACCTTGAAATACATCCACAGGTACACCTCCAATTGACTGAAATGATGTCAATTAGCCTATCAGAAGCTTCTAAAGCCATGACATAATTTTCTGGAACTTTCCAAGCTGTTTAAAGGCACAGTCAACTTAGTGTATGTAAACTTCTGACCCACCAGAATGATATAGTGAATTATAAGGGAAATAATCGGTCTCTAAACAATTGCTGGAAAAATGACTTGTGCCATGCACAAAATAGATGTCCTACCGACTTGTCCAAAACTATAGTTTGTTATTAACAAGAAATTTGTGGAGTGGTTGAAAAATGAGTTTTAAATGGAGTTTTTTTTAGTCCAATCTAAGTGTATGTAAACTTCCGACTTCAACTGTACATATGGGATGAGTAATTCAAGATATGTACAAATTATTAAATTGACATTGTTAAAGTGACTAGTGATCTATCTATAAGTCTGTATGTAGACAGCAGCCTCTCTGTGTTAGTGACGGCTGTTTAACAGTCTGATGGCCTTGAGATTGAAAAATAGCTTCTGTCTCTCAGTCCCAGCTTTGATGCACCTGTACTGATCTCGCCTTCCAGATGGTATCAGGGTGAACAGGCAGTGGCTTGGGTGGTTGTTGTCCTTGATGATCTTTTTGTCCTTCCTGTGACATCGGGCGCTGTAGGGGTCCTGGAGGGCAGTGGTGTAGATTATATTTACCGTGCTGCAGTATGGGGTCGCTACAAAATGTCACTTACGTCTTTTTAATTTAGAGTTCAATAAAGGATCATTAATGTTAGGCTATGATACAGCATATAACATAATGATACTGATAGTTTATTCATATGAAGACTGGGATAAACATGCATACTGACTGGTATTTATGCTCTCATGCACATGGTCATCTGTCTTTTATTTGGTGATACATTTCAACAAAACACTGCATTACCACACTGCAAGTAAGGCTGGGACTAGGCTGGGTCATTTATTTAGCTTATTGTGGGTCATCTGAATGAATGAATACACTTTATTGGTATTGGGGAAATTGGGTTTGTCATCATCATCAGACACAGGCATGGATGATACAGACACACAGGGATGCATGAGAGGGATGCACAGAGACATGAGCATCTATGGCTTATATCAGTGTTTACCCACTACTCTCTTCGTCCCCCACAGGGCTACTGGGGAGCCATGGGCAGCCCAACAGCCAGGCAGAGTGCTGCGACGTTCAGTGGGACTCTAAACCGGACAACCGTTCTCGTGGGACGCTGAAAAGGACTCCAACTCCCTCCTGCCATCACCAACAGGGGGCATCGACATCAGTCACCTCGGCCGCCACACCCACCAGACAGTGCAGCAGTAGCGGCCGGCTGAAGCTGTGCATGCTGGTCTTTGTTCTCCTGCACACCGTAGTCACCATTACCACCGCATCCCACAATTCCACTGGGGTCGTCGGTGTGGCAGCCATTTTCCCCCTGGAGGAAAGCTCCTCCAGTGAGGAATAATGGAAAAAATGTGCAAAAAAACTCAATGTTTTATTTGTGAATGAGTGAGTTGCAAAACCGGTTCTGACCAGTTCTGGCTCTCTGTTCAGAAAGAACCCTGGAAGGTCCCTGGTATGTGCTGTCGAAGCCTCTTTGGGCCACAGGAAGTGAGAGCAATTTACCCGGAGCAAAGGATTGTAGTCATGTGGTGAGGCGACGACGTGGGTGGGGCCAACACATCTCAGACCAAAGGATCAATATCATATCACCGTGTCAATCTAAACCTGAGTTCACCTTTTCAGTCTCTTGTTTCTTCAGGATGTACTTCATAGTTTTTTTCTCCTCCTGGTTCAGTTGTTTGTGGAGTTTGTTGGAATGTGAGTGGGTTGTCTTAGAACACATAAGAGGCAGAGAATATTGAAAAAGGTATCACCAACCTGTGTGTTTTTATCCACCCCTCTCTTAACCAGTAACATTTAGCTGCTCCTGGATATGCTAACAATATTCTTAACTCAAACACTCACAAACAGAAAGAGTAAACACTTATTGATCCCCCCTGTCCTGGTGGATACATAGAACATTTCAGTCATATCAGGGTTCTCTCATGGCAGTACATATAACTCTAATACAGAGCCAGTGAAGAGCAGGTGTACTATACCTTTCTACACTGTTTTACCGACCTGAACCGTATTGTGCTCACTTGGATTATTTTCCTTACACGGTTGCATGTAAACCAGGCCAGTGAAGTACAGTACAGCTCAGCTCATTTTAGCTCGGCTCAGTTGTGTGAATAGGGTAGCAGTGGAGGTCTTGTCACATGGATTCAAAATGTTCCCACCAATGGACTTCAGTGTACTTCCGAGTTCATATTATTTGAGCCAATAAGTTTCTCTCTCATTATCCTGTGTCATGCGTTTGTATGTGATGGGCCCAAAGGGGACGTCAGATTTACGAAGTTCAATTTACCTCAAATCAAGTGACCTATTGGCTTAGATTGACTTTTTCTAAAGCAGTACATCCAAGAACCGTATGTTTGGCTTTTATATTTGACTCACTTCACTTCACACAGTGGGAGAGGCGTCACAAGACCTGGGTTCAAATACTATTTGTTCTCTTTGAAATATTTTAGCTGTACTCGATTGAGCTTGCCTGGCGCAATGTAACCAATGGGATTGTCCCAAAAGTATAACTGAAAATCTTGCCCATCTCATCTCCAGACAAGCTCAATCAAATGCTCAACACACTTGACAGAAAACGGATACAATTTTCCATACCCTCTACAATCATACATACCCTCTCCTCTTTGTCTCTATTTGACCTTATTGACCTCATTGTGACCAAGATAATCACCTTGTATCTTTACACAGAGCTAAGGCCTTAGCTAGTAGGCGTTTGTGTGAAGGTAAGGAGTTCTCAAGGGATGGCTCTACATACTGCATTTCCTTCCGTTGGTGTGACTGCTGCTAACCGGTACTCATTGATATGGCACATTTGGGAAGAAATCTGATAGGCTCCTTATGCTTTCACCTTTGACCTTGACATCCCTGTCTTATCCTTCCCGTTCAACTGAGTAGCGCATATTATGACACCTTTGTTTTTTCTATATAATCGGTACTGCCGGAATAACTCTGAAGTCAACCGTACTCGGGCATGAAGACATCAATCTGACGATTAAGGTGACATTTCCTCAAGACCCTGATCTTGGGTCAGTTCTGCATTTGACCCACTAATGGTAGGTGTTAGAATTGGAGGAGGGAAACTGATCCTAGATCTTTCCCTAGGGAAAACTTCACCCTGAAAGTCTATGTGATTTAGCCTTTTCACATTATTTTCCCCTTAGGTTCTCGTAACAGTTGATTTTCTCACAGACACTCATCGAGGTGAACTGTTCTTTGTAGCAATCAATGAGCAACATTACTTTATTGTTTCCCTCACCTTTACTTTATTCCCCCAAAAGACAGCAGCGGATGTACCCCTCTCTGTAGAAATAATCTCCCACAAACTCCCCCAAACATTCATGATCTGAACCTTGTGGATCTATGCAGATGTCCTACCCCTGTCTGGCCCCGTACATACTCAAGTTGCACAACTGATGTACAACACATTTGGCACAATGGTTGTGATACAACTGATGTTTTTGTGATTCAACAGAGAGTTTGTCTGCACAATGGTTGTGTAATTATTTTTCTGGAAAAAAAATACTATGTTGAATGACATGTTATGCCATATGCATTGTACTTCAGTTGAACAACTGGAGTGTTTACTGGTGTAAATATGTCCTAGAGAAGTGAGATATTCAAGATGTCCACCTCTTGGAGATTTCTGTTTTTCTATTTAGGGGAAGCTTCTTGTGTTTGTTTTTCTTGTTTTTGGTTGCATTTTCTGTTAATGGTCTCACTTCAAACAAACTACAACTTGTAAAGGCTTTATAAGCATCTACAGTTTGTAGTACTTATGAGTACTTTATGTATGCTTTATAAAGCCTTTTAATGTTGTACTTCGTTTGAAGTTGGACCTTGTTAAGAACTGTCTACAGCATTGTATGTCAGACCAGTAGGAAAGAGAAGATTGGGAAAAGGTGTGATAGGTGTGTGCAAGGAAAATAATGAAGAAAAAGAAAATTGTAAAAAAAATTTTACACAGATACCTTATCTTACTATTGTCATATTATCATACGATAGATGCTTTAGTGCAATTATCTTTTCTTTTTCTACAAAAGAGTTTGATGAAATAATTTATAATGCGTCTCGAAAGTCATCATCTTTTTTGAACATAAGAGAAATGCAGCCACATTTATTAAAATTTTGTTCAAAATAAATAAAACTATGTTAAATATGATTGTTGACTGCTTCTTTTGGATTGTATTTTATTTCGTACCATTGACTAAAGTTACCTGACTATAGGCCTATAGCCAGATCAATTAAATTTGGCCAACATTCTGTGGTAAGTGGGCAATCTGGGATTCAAACAATAACAACAACAAAGAGGACACCCGCCACTTTTTTGGTAAACAAGTAAACTTCCAGGGCCAGTTTTACTCTGCATCTGCAACAGGTGCAGGGTTAACAAATACATGTATTTGCCACATGCGCCAAATACAACAACTGTAGATTTCACCGTGAAATGCTTATTTACAAGCCCTTAACCAATATTTACCAACGCTAAAATAAAAAATAATAAAAAGTAACACAATAAGAATAACAATAATAAGACTACATACAGGGGGGCACCGCTAAGGGTGCAGGGGTACAGGCTAGTTGATGTAATCTGAACATGTAGGTTGGGGTGAAGTGCATATGCATAGGTAACAAACAAACACTGAGTAGCAGTGTAGAAGAGGTGGGGTCAATATAAATTGTCCAGTGGTGATTTTTATGAATTGTTTAGCAGTCTAATTGTCACGCCCTGGCCATAGAGAGTCTTTTTATTCTCTATTTTGGTTAGGCCAGGGTGTGACTAGGGTGGGCGTTCTATGTTCTTTTTTCTATGTTTTTATATTTCTTTGTTTTTGGCCGGGTATGGTTCTCAATCAGGGACAGCTGTCTGTCATTGTTTCTGATTGAGAACCATACTTAGGTAGCTCTTGCCCACATGGGTTTTGTGGGTAGTTATTCTCTGTTTAGTGTTTTTGTTACACCTTGCAGAACTGTTCGTTTGTCGGTTTGTTGTTTTTGTTCCAGTTTTCATCTTTATTAAAATCCTTATGAATATGTACCACGCTGCTCTTTGGTCTTCTTCTCCTTCTCCCGACGACAATCGTTACAGAACTACACACCCCAACCGGACCAAGCAGCGTGGTGACCAGGAGCAGAGGGTTCTGGACTCCTGTACTTGGGAGGAGATATTGGACGGCAAAGGGACCCTGGGCACAGGCTGGGGAATATCGCTGCCCCAAGGAAGAACTGGAGGCAGCGAAAGCTGAGCGGTGTCGATATGAGGTAAGGCAGCGCAACAGGCACGAGAGGCAGCCCCCAATATTTTTTAGGGGGGATACACACTGGGAGATTGGCGGAGTCAGGTGATAGACCTGAGCCAACTCCCTGTGCTTTCCGGAAGAAGAGCAGTACTGGTCAGGCACCGTGTTATGCGGTTAAGCGCACGGTGTCACCAGTACACGCTCATAGCCCGATGCGCTATAGGCCAGCCCCCCGCAAGTGCTATGCGAGTGTGGGCATCCAGCCAGGGCGTATTGTGCCGGCTCAGCGTGTTTGGTCTCCGGTACGTCGTTTCGGCCCAGGGTATCCTGCACCGGCGCTGCGTGCTGTGTCTCCGGGGAGCTGGGAGGATGCAGTGTGCCCTATGCCTGCGCTCCGCCCGTGCCGGGCGAATGTGGGCATTGAGCCTAAGGGAGAGGTGCGAGTTGTATGCACCAGATCTCCAGTGCTCACCCACAGCCCGGTTCAACCTGTGCTTGCACTCTGGAGGGTCCGGGCTAAAGTGGTCATCCAGCCGGGAGGAGTGGTGCCAAGGCTGCGCACCAGAGCTCCAGTGCTCCCTCACAACCTGGTCCATCCGGTGCCTCTTCCACGCACCAGGCCTAATGTAGGTCTCCCCAGCCTGGTGGGTCCTGTGGCAGCCCCACGCACCAGGCTGTCCCTCCGTCTCCTCCCTCCAGGATCTCCCGTCAGTCTGGAGCTGCCAGAGCCGCCCGTCAGTCAGGAGCTGCCAGATTCACCCGTCAGTCTGGAACTGCCAGAGCCCCCCGTCAGTCAGGAGGTGGCAGAGCCACCTGTCAGTCAGGAGCTGCCAGAGCCGCCCTTCACTCCGGCGCTGCCAGAGCCAGCCTTCACTCCGGCGCTGCCAGAGTCGCCGCCGTAGGAAGGCCCACCAAGACCCTCCCGTCCCGAGCCACCCGTCTGTCAGGAGCTGCCAGACCGCCCGTCTGTCAGGAGCTGCCAGAGCCGCCCTTCAGTCTGGAACTGCCAGAGCCCCCCGTCAGTCAGGAGCTGGCAGAGCCACCTGTCAGTCAGGAGCTGCCAGAGCCGCCCTTCACTCCGGCGCTGCCAGAGTCGCCCTTCACTCCGGCGCTGCCAGAGTCGCCCTTCACTCCGGAGCTGCCTGAATCGCAGCCCCTCAGTCCACCTAAGTGGGCCAAGACTGAGGTGGAGCGGGGTCCACGTCCCGCATCCGAGCCTTCGCCGTAGGAAGGCCCACCCGGACCCTCCCCTTTAGAGACAGGTTTTGCGGCCAGAGTCTGCACCTTTGGGGGGTGGGGGGGTACTGTCACGCCCTGGCCATAGAGAGGCTTTTTATTCTCTATTTTGGTTAGGCCAGGGTGTGACTAGGGTGGGCGTTCTATGTTATTTTTTCTATGTTTTTGTATTTCTTTGTTTTTGGCCGGGTATGGCTCTCAATCAGGGACAGCTGTCTGTCGTTGTCTCTGATTGAGAACCATACTTAGGTAGCTCTTGCCCACATGGGTTTTGTGGGTAGTTATTCTCTGTTTAGTTTTTTTGTTACACCTTGCAGAACTGTTCGTTTGTCAGTTTGTTGTTTTTGTTCCAGTTTTCATCTTTATTAAAATCATTATGAATACGTACCACGCTGCTCTTTGGTCTTCTTCTCCTTCTCCCGACGACAATCGTTACAATAATGGCTTGGGGGTAGAAGCTGTTGAGGAGCCTTTTGGTCCAAGACTTGACGCTTCGCTACCGCTTGCCGTGCGGCAGCAAAGAAAACAGTCTATAATATAAAGAAAACAGTCTATTGGGTGACTGGAGTCCCTGACAATTTTATGGGCTTTCCTCTGACACAGCCTATTATATATGTCCTGGACTGCAGGAAGCTAGGCCCCAGTGATGTACTGGGCCATTCGCATTACCCTCTGTAGCGCCTTACTGTCAGATGCCGAGCAGTTGCCATACCAGGCAGTGATGCAATTGGTCAGGATGCTCTCAATGGTGCAGCTATAGAATCTTTTGAGGATCTGGGGACCCATGCCAAATCTTTTCAATCTCCTGAGGGGGAAAGGTTTTGTCGTGCCCTCTTCACAACTGTCTTGTTATGTTTAGAACATGATAGTTCGTTGGTGATGTGGACATCAAGGAACTTGAAGCTCTCGACCTGCTCCATTACATCTCCGTCACTGTTAACGGGGGCCTGTTCTGCCCGCCTTTCCCTGTAGTCCACGATCAGCGCCTTTGTCTTGCTCACATTGAGGGAGAGGTTGTTGTCCTGGCACCACACTAACAGTTCTCAGACCTCCTCCCCATAGGCCGTCTCATCATTGTCGGTGATCAGGCCTACCACTGTTGTGTCGTCAGCAAACTTAATGGTGTTATAGTTGTGTTTGGCCACACAGTCGTGGGTGATCAGGGAAAACAGGAGGGGACTAAGTACACACCCCTGTGGGGCCCCAGTGTTAAGGATCAGCGTGGCAGATGTTTGTTGCCTACTCTTACCACATGGGGCGGCCCGTCAGGAAGTCCAGGATCCAGTTGCAGAGGGAGGTGTTTAGTCCCAGGGTCCTTATCTTAGTGATGAGCTTTGAGGGCACTGTGGTGTTGAACGCTGAGCTTAGTCAATGAATAGCATTCTCACATAGGTGTTACTTTTTTCCAGATGGGAAAGGGCAGTATGGAGTACTATTGAGGTTGGGGCAGTATGTCTGTGAGGATGCTAGTGGCGCCGAAGAACATGGCTGACATTTTACATTCTCCCAACCAATTGTGCAATTTTGTTATCTTCAGTTTCTTGGCAGTTTCTTGCATAGAATTGCCTTCATTTCTCAGAACAAGAAAGTCATTTGTTTCTGGACGTTTTGAGCCTGTAATCGAACCCACAAATGCTGATGCTCCAGATAGTCAACTAGTCTAAAGTTGGCCAGTTTTATTGCTACTTTAATTAGGACAACAGTTTTCAGCTGAGCTAACATAATTGCTAAAGGGTTTTCTAATGATGAATTAGCCTTTTAAAATTATAAACTTGGATTAGCAAACACAACGTGCCATTGGAACAGAGAAGTGATGGTTGCTGATAATGGGCCTCTGTATGCTTAAAAATCTGCCGTTTCCAGCTACAATAGTAATTAACAATGTCTACACTGTATTTCTGATCAATATAATACTATTTTAATGGACACATTTTGGGATTTTCTCTCACAAACAATGACATATCTAAGTGAAAACAAACTTTTGAAGGGTAGTGGACATACATACAGTTGAAGTCGGAAGTTTACATACACTTAGGATGGAGTCAATAAAACTAATTTTACAACCACTCCACAAATGTCTTGTTAACAACCTATAGTCGAATAGGACATCTACTTTGTGCTCGACACAAGTAATTTTTCCAACAATTGTTTACAGACAGATTATTTCACTTATAGTTCACTGTATCACAATTCCAGTGGGTCAGAAGTTTACATATACTAAGTTGACTGTGCCTTTAAACAGCTTGTAAAATTCCAGAAAATTATGTCATGGCTTTAGAAAATTCTGATAGGCCAATTGACATAATTTGGGTCAATTGGAGGTGTACCTGTGGATGAATTTAAGGCCCACTTCAAACTCAGTGCCTCTTTGCTTGACATCATGGGAAAATCAAAAGAAATTAGCCAAGACCAAAAATGGTGGACCTCCACATGTCTGGTTCATCCTTGTGAGCAATTTCCAAACGCCTGAAGGTACCACGTTCATCTGTATAAACAACAGTACGCAAGTTTAAACACCATGGAACCACGCAGCAGTCATACCGCTAAGGAAGGAGATGCATTCAGTCTCCTAGAGACTAACGTACTTTGGTGCGAAAAGTGCAAATCAATCCCAGAACAACAGCAAAGAGCCTTATGAAGATGCTGGAGGAAACAGGTACAAAAGTATCTACATCCACAGTAAAACAAGTCCTATATTGACATAACCTGAAAGGCCACTCAGCAAGGAAGATTCCACTGCTCCAAAACCGCCATAAAAAAGCCAGACTACGGTTTACAATTGCACATGAGGACAAAGATCATGCTTTTTTGGAGAAATGTATGTTCTGATGAAACAAAAATAGAACTGTTTGGCCAGAATGACCATTGTTATGTTTGGAGGAAAAAGGGGAGGCTTGCAAGCCGAAGAACACCATCCCAACCGTGATGCACGGGGGTGGCAGCATCATGTTGTGGGGGTGCTTTGCTGTAGGAGGGACTGGTGCACTTCACAAAATAGATGGCTTCATGAGGGAGGAAAATGATGTGGATATATTGAAGTAAAATCTCGAGACATCAATCAGGACGTTAAAGCTTGTTCGCAAATGGGTCTTCCAAATGGACAATGACCCCAAGCATACTTCCAAAGGAGGCCTACAAACCTGACTCAGTTACACCAGCTCTGTCAGGAGGTATGGGTCAAAATTCATCCAACTTATTGTGGAAGCTTGTGGAAGGCGACCCGAAACATTTGACCCAAATGCTTCCAAATATTAATTGAGTGTATGTAAACATCTGATGCACTGGGAATGTGATGAAAGAAATTTTAAAAAGTCTCTACCATTATTCTGACATTTCTCAATCTTAAAATAAAGTGGTGATCCTAACTGACCTAAGACTGGGAAATATTACGAGGTTTAAATGTCAGGAATTGTGAAAAACTGAGTTTAGATGTATTTGGCTAAGGTGTACGTAAAACTTCTGACTTCAACTGTTCATACACGCTGTATAAATACATGTACATACATAACTCATACAGATAAATAAATACATTAAAAAAATAAATAGAAGGCATTTGAACCTTCTGGCACAAAGAGAAGATTCACATGGAAGACAAGTCTATAAACAATCTACAGTATATCCAGACGTGCCATTAACCACATAGAAGCTAAATATTTGTACATTTGAATTATAGGTAGCCATTTTTCTTATATTTCAGGATTTATCTAAATATTCTGCCAACGGAAATACACAATGGACAAAAAAACATTTCAGTGTCTCCTCATTACTCAGCCACGTAATGCCAGGGTATATCTGGTGTGCTTTCTGGAATGAGAGCAAGCGTATATCGTTGTTGAAAGTGAAATAGAGGATACAATTAGTTTCATTCTCTATTTCTTTGAGGTCATAATAGTTACATAGTCTTTCCTCTTTCATATCGCCACAATTCCATCCCGTTTCAATACGCAGAGGCAATATCCCTGATCTTACCTGTGCACGTAGTGATCTCTTGCTTTTTAGGTAGGTTAAGCATAATATATCTCTCACACACAAATTCACTCTTAATCAAACAAAAGGTTCTCAATTAGGGTTTATGATTAATCTCCTCCACCCATTTATTTTCATATTGCATCAACGGTTGTTTTTTAATCATATCTATTTCTCCCTTAATTTGTTTTTCGTGTACAGATGTTCACAAATGTCACACATTTCAGTTTCCCAGGCTCCCCCTATAGATCCCAATTCCTTCAACCTCAAGACTTACCTGTCTATATAAGGTCCCACAGTTGACAGTGCGTGTGCCTTTCCAAATCATGTCCAATAAATTGAATTTACCACAGGTGGATTCCAATCAAGTTGGAGAAACATTTCAAGGATGATCAATGGAAAAAGGATGCACCTCAGCTTCCTTTCGAGTCTCATATTTTTTATTTTTTTATTTTTTTATTTCACCTTTATTTAACCAGGTAGGCTAGTTGAGAACAAGTTCTCATTTGCAACTGCGACCTGGCCAAGATAAAGCATAGCAGTGTGAACAGACAAGACAGAGTTACACACGGAGTAAACAAATTAACAAGTCAATAACACAGTAGAAAAAAAAGAGTCTATATACATTGTGTGCAAAAGGCATGAGGAGGTAGGCGAATGATTACAATTTTGCAGATTAACACTGGAGTGATAAATGATCAGATGGTCATGTACAGGTAGAGATATTGGTGTGCAAAAGAGCAGAAAAGTAAATAAATAAAAACAGTATGGGGATGAGGTAGGTAAAAATGGGTGGGCTATTTACCGACAGACTATGTACAGCTGCAGCGATCGGTTAGCTGCTCAGATAGTAGATGTTTGAAGTTGGTGAGGAAGATAAAAGTCTCCAACTTCAGCGATTTTTGCAATTCGTTCCAGTCACAGGCAGCAGAGAACTGGAACGAAAGGCCTGCTGGAGCGCGTGCTATGGATGGGTGTTGCCATCATGACCAGTAAACTGAGATAAGGCGGAGCTTTACCTAGCATGGACTTGTAGATGACCTGGAGCCAGTGGGTCTGGCGACGAATATGTAGCGAAGGCCAGCCGACTAGAGCATACAAGTCGCAGTGGTGGGTGGTATAAGGTGCTTTAGTGACAAAACGGATGGCACTGTGATAAACTGCATCCAGTTTGCTGAGTAGAGTGTTGAAGCAATTTTGTAGATGACATCGCCGAAGTCGAGGATCGGTAGGATAGTCAGTTTTACTAGGGTAAGTTTGGCGGCGTGAGTGAAGGAGGCTTTGTTGCGGAATAGAAAGCCGACTCTTGATTTGATTTTCGATTGGAGATGTTTGATATGAGTCTGGAAGGAGAGTTTACAGTCTAGCCAGACACCTAGGTACTTATAGATGTCCACATATTCAAGGTCGGAACCAGGCAGCGAACGGTTGAAAAGCATGCATTTGGTTTTACTAGCGTTTAAGAGCAGTTGGAGGCCACGGAAGGAGTGTTGTATGGCATTGAAGCTCGTTTGGAGGTTAGATAGCACAGTGTCCAATGACGGGCCGGAAGTATATAGAATGGTGTCGTCTGCGTGGAGGTGGATCAGGGAATCGCCCGCAGCAAGAGCAACATAATTGATATATACAGAGAAAAGAGTCGGCCCGAGGATTGAACCCTGTGGCACCCCCATAGAGACTGCCAGAGGACCGGACAGCATGCCCTCCGATTTGACACACTAAACTCTGTCTGCAAAGTAATTGGTGACCCAGGCAAGGCAGTCATCCGAAAAACCGAGGCTACTGAGTCTGCCGATAAGAATATGGTGATTGACAGAGTCGAAAGCCTTGGCAAGGTCGATGAAGACCGCTGCACAGTACTGTCTTTTATCGATGGCGGTTATGATATCGTTTAGTACCTTGAGCGTGGCTGAGGTGCACCCGTGACCGGCTCGGAAACCAGATTGCACAGCGGAGAAGGTACGGTGGGATTCGAGATGGTCAGTGACCTGTTTGTTGACTTGGCTTTCGAAGACATTAGATAGGCAGGGCAGGATGGATATAGGTCTGTAACAGTTTGGGTCCTAGCAAAGGATCTGAATAATATATCACGTGGAATGCGCGTGACCAGGAAATGGCTGACTGCCAGACACATGGCTCATTCTGCTCTTATTCAGTCCCACAACACAGTAGAAGCCTCATTCAAATTTCTATAGACGGTTTAGTGGAAGCCCTAGGTAGTGAATCTTCATTCATACTGCAATGGGATTTCAATAGGGAATGGTTTGAAAATATACCAACCACAGATTTCTCACTTCCTGTTTCTTCTCAGGTTCTTGCCTGCCATATGAGTTCTGTTATAATCACAGACATCATTCAAACAGTTTCAGAAACTTCAGAGGGCTTTCTATCCAATACTAATAATAATATGCATATATTTGCAACTGAGACTGAGGAGCAGGCCGTTTACTCTGGGCACCTTTCATCCAAGCTACTCAATAGTGCCACTGCAGCCATAAGAAATGTCAAAGAACCTGTTTTCACTTCATCATTATGGGGTATTGTGTGTAGATTGATTAGGATAAAATTATTCAATCCATTTTAGGTTATGGCTGTAATCTAGCAAAATGTGGACAAAGTCAAGGGGTCTGAATACTTTTCAAATGCACAGTCCAAACATTTAGTGAGAGAGAGCCTCAATCACATTTATTTCCTCATTGTAGGCTGCACATGAATTATGGCAAACTGCCAGTCACTTCTTTGGTCACGTTTGCGTGGTAAAACAAAAACACCCTAACGATTGGTTGACAATTGAGCCTCCCACAATGCAGGTGATGGCTGCAGGATGAAGTTGATGAAAAGCAACTGCAGAAACTTGTAGTCAACTCCATTCAAAACTTGATGATTTTTGTAAATTTTATGCAGTCAGACAATTTTTATCCCCAGAATGCAACACACTTTGAAAAGCTTGACCATTGACTTGACAAAAGTGATCAGCTCAAACGCTCCCAGCAATTCCATGGCCGACTACAATGCAGATCTTGCAAAGCATCAAACAATGGATCAGATTCCTATATCATATGATGTGATTAGCTGAAATGTTAAACACTTATCCAGCTGTTGTGAGATCTGGCAGGTATCTGCATTGTAGTCGGTCTAGAATGCAGCCAATATTTGTAAATGTATCCTAGAAAAAATACCGTCACAATATCCTCACTGTCATTGCAGGTGTGAAGCCACTAGAGGAGTGTAGCTCCTGAGTCATAACTTTGCAATACACACACTGATTCTCACATGTAGTACGCAGTAATGCTTTCCTGCACCACAAGATGTCATTACATAGCCACTATACAGCCAGAGCTTCATCCAGCGTGGAGATCAAATTATATTTGTCACATATGCCGAATACAACAGGTGTAGTAGACCTTACTGTGAAATGCTTAATTACAAGCCCTTAACCAACAATGCAGTTAAAGAAATAGATTTAAGAAAATATTTACTAAATAAACTAAAGTAAAAAATAAGTGACAATAAACAGCAAGTAGCAGCAGTGTAAAATCAAAGGGGGGCCAATGTAAATAGTCCGGGCATCCATTTGATTACATGGTCAGCAGTCTTATGGCCTGGGGGTAGAAGCTGTTTGGACCTAGATTTGACACTCCGGTACCGTTTGCCGTGTGGTAGTAGAGAGAACTGTCTATGACTTGGATGACTGGAGTCTTTGCCAATTTTATGGGACTTCCTCTGACACCGCCTAGTAATAGGTCTTGGATGGCAGAAAGCTTGGCCCCAGTGATGTACTGGGCCGTACGCACTACTCTCTAGAGCTTTATGGTCAGATGCTGAGCAGTTGCCATACCAGGCGGTGATGTAACTGGTCAAGATGCTCTCGATGGTGCAGCTGTATAACTTTTTGAGGATGTTGGGACCCATGCCAAATATTTTGTCTCCTGAGGCGGAAAAGGTGTTGTCGTGCCCTCTTCACGACTGTCTTAGTGTGTTTGGACCATGATAGTTTGGTGGTATTGTGGACACCAAGGAACTTGAAACTCTCAACCTGCTCCACTGCAGCCCCATCATGAGAATGGGGTAAGGTTCGGCACTCCTTTTCCTGAGTCCACGCTCATCTCCTTCATCTTGTTCACGTTCAGGGAGAAGTTGTTGTCCTGGCACCACACTGCCAGGTCTCTGACCTCCCTATAGGCTGTCTCATCGTTGCTGATTATCAGGCCTACCACTGTTGTGTTGTCAGCAAACTTAATGATGGTGTTGGAGTCGTGCTTGGGCAGGACAGGACAGGACTAAGTACGCACCCCTGAGGGGCGCCCGTGTAGAGGATCAGCGTGGCAGATGTGTTGTTGCCTATCCTCACCACCTTGGCGCGGCCCGTCAGGAAGTCCAGGATCCATTTGCAGAGGGATGTGTTTACTCCCAGGGTCCTTAGCTTAGTGATGAGCTTTGAGGGCATTATGGTGTTGAACGCTGCACTGTGGTCAATGAACAGCATCCTCACATAGGTGTTCCTTTTGTCCAGGTGGGAAAGGGCAGTGTGGAGTGCGATTGCCCCATCTCTTGGGGCGGTATGCGAATTGGAGTGGATCTACGGTTTCCAGGATAATGGTGCTGATGTAGGTGGTCCTAAAAGTACAGCTAATAGGCTCATTTTCTGACAATGTATCCCAAGGGATTTTATATACCCCTGGTAGCATTTGCTAATCATAATGGTCTATCCACAGGAGGTATTTGAGACCATAGGCTTGCTAGTAAAATACATGAGGTGGTATTTCAGGGGGACTCCGGGCACAGAAAAATGTATTTGGGAACCACTGCTCTAGACTACCTGCCAACTCCAATAACCATTGTGTAATAATGTAATGTATAATAAATACCATTATAATATAATGCCTTCTGTATGGAGAGTCAACCCTAGGAGTAAGTTATCTCATCGCTAACACTATAACACTAATGAGTCTGCACCACTGATTGTGAAACCAAAGGTTTTGGTTGGGAGAACAGTGCTGTGTAAAAGTATTATTCTGGTGTCAGTTGCTGCTCTCATCTAAGGTGAAGTTACACTGCAAACATTGTGTTTGCATTCAGTCGGTGGTGTCTTTTGTCTGCTTTTTTTAACTTTAACACCTGTTGATGCATTGACTAGTTCCGCTTCATGTCCATGAATAGTTGTGTGGCTGTTGATAGGCTAAAAGTCTCATTTATACCCAGTTCTAACATACATCCATTGTCCTGATCTCATTTCACATTCTGATTGTACCCACATTTTTTGGACAAATGTAGATGATTAAAAGGAGCATTCTCATCAGATTGTGATCAGATCTTCCTTACCAGATGATCTTCCAGAGGTAGTCAGGCACACATTGTGGCTGAATAGCTTACAAGTGTAGACAGTTCTGGCCAGTGAAACCATTTAATTAATCATTATCCTGCATACTAAAATCCTTGACAGGTGGTACCATTTAGCCTCGCGAGCCAGCTTGATCTTGCAAGCTTATCATTTGTCTTCGCTAGCTTGCGAAATCAAGTTGGCTTGCGACGCTAGGCCACAATATGTGTTTTAAAATAAATAAACACATATTATTTAGAAAGAATAGCTGTGAAATCATTTGCCTAGAGGGATGGACCAGGTAGTATAGTCACAATGCTGACACAGTGGACAGATAAGACACACATTTTAATACCATTTGTACACACATTTAAAAAATGTGGGAACAATAAGAATGTGGACAAGATCAGGACACATGATTTAGCTCCAGGTGATCTGAGATGCTTTCTTTTGTACTATTGTTTTATGAGCATGGCCTTATTTCTATTACAGCATATTGGATGACTGTCATTCATATTCCATTCACCTAGCTCAAGGTCACTTCGATAGGTTTAGGCTACTACAATGAACAAAAATACAAACACAACATGTAAAGTGTTGGACCCATTTTTCATGAGCTGAAATAAAAGATCCCAGAAATGTTTCATATGCACTAAAACCTTATTTCTCTCTAATTCTGTGCTCAAATATGTTTACATCTCTTTTAGTGATAATTCCTCCTTTGCCAAGATAATCTATCCACCTGACAGGTGTGGCATATCAAGAATCTGATTAAACGGCATTATCATTACACAGATGCACCTTGTGCTGTGGACAATAAAAGGCCACTCTAAAATGTGCAGTTGTGTCACACAACACAATGCCATAGATGTCTCAAGCTTTGAGGGAGTGTGAAATTTGAGAATTTGACAGTACATCCTAACTGCCTCACAACCGCATACCACGTGTAACCACGGAGTATGTCTGTATTTAGTAAAGTACTTTTGTGGGAAAAACTAATTCTGATTGGGTGGAACTGACTCCTCAGTGGGTGGACATGGCTCCCAAGTGGGTGGGCCTATGCCCTCCCAGGCCCACCTATGGCTGCACCCCTGCCCAGTAATGTGCAATCCATAGATTAGTGCCTAATTAATTTATTTAAATTGACTGATTTCCACCTATGAACTGTAATTCAGTAAAAACTTTGAAATTGTTACATGTTGCGTATAATTATTTTTCAGTATTTAGTTGCAAAAGCAACTAAAACAAGAGTTTCTATTGCACAAATTCAGGTAGATCCATCCCTGTTTTGCAACAGAATTGGCGGAATGAATTCACCCCTAATCACCCGCAGACACAGTTCACTTTTCATAACAGCTATACAAACAGCATCATCTCCTCCTCTCACAATTTCCCTTTGCTTGTTGACTTCAGTGCACAACACAACAGCTGTCTGTGACCAGGCAAAAAAACCTCTCCAAACCAAACCTTCAAACCATAACCGCTACACACCGCCTACATAGTTTTCACCATATTAGCTAACGTCATTATCAATATAGCTACTAGAACAAACGGGTTAGTAAACCCACAATTCAATCCATGTGTACCATCACGGAGTAGTGTACAGCAAGCAGTTTAGCAGTTACACCGGCTGGCCCCGGTGACAAAAGATTAATACAAATTAATACAATTGGAAGCATTGGAGTGTTGGATAGCCTTAGCCAGCTAGTTAACAAAAATGTAATTCCTCAGTCAGTTTGTTGCATGGGCTAAATTAATAACATTAGCTAGCGTACAGTAAGTGGAACAGAAAAAATAAATACAATGAAATCTCTCTCTCTCTGTCTCTGCTGGTTCTCCTTAATTTTTGAAGAAATGTATTTGTTCAAAACTGTTCAACTCTTGTCTTTCTCTCTCTTTGTGTCAACTTCTGACCACAGTACTAGATTCATTCTCTGATCCTTTGATTGGAGGGCCAACATGTCTGTTCATGCTGCAAGAGCTTTGATAGGTTGGAGGACGTCCTCTGGAAGTCGTCATAATTAGTGTGTAAGTCTATGCAAGGGGGTGAGAACCATGGCCTCCTAGGTTTTGTATTGAAGTCAATGCACCCACAGGAAGATGGAAAATAGCTGTCCTCCGGCTACATCATGGTTCTATCCTACAGTGCTCTTTAAGCTACTGTAGACCTTCATTGCAAAACAGTGTGTTTTAATCAGTTATTTGGGGACATACGAATACAAACTCAGCAATAAAAGAAACGCCACTTTTCAGGACCCTGTCTTTCAAAGATAATTCGTAAAAATCCAAATTACTTCACAATCTTCAGTGTAAAGGGTTTAAACAATGTTTCCCATGCTTGTTCAATGAACCATAAACAATTAATGAACATGCACCTGTGGAACGGTCGTTAAGACACTAACAGTTGGGGGGGGGGGGCGGAGCTAGCATGTTGGAGTGAAAGGCTGTGCGTGAGAGGCTCCTGCAACTTTTTTTGCGAAATAATCTAATTTATGGCACTTTTTACAACAAACGTTTCTTTCTAATACAAGATTGTAACTTTTTATATGAAAATGCCGAGTAATAAGCGACCAAAGGACAATAAATCCACAGCGGAGGCCTACTCCCCACTAAACAACGAGACAGACATGGCGGGAGGCACATGCAACAACGTGACACTTACAGAACTTACCCGGGCTTTGGGGGAGCTACATGTTGCTATAGCTGAGGATCTTAAGGCCACTATTGCTGAACTGGACACCAAAATCGAGAGCATCATTCGAACGGTCGCTTCGCATGGCCAGAGTATTGTGGACCTTGAGAAAGCTTCTGAATTCAACGCTGGTAGGATCGACGAGTTAGAGAAGCTATGCACGTCATTGCAGGATACTGTGCAGAGGCTTTCTGTGAAAGTGGTGGACCTGGAGGGCCGATCCAGATGTAATAACCTTCGCGTTGTTGGTCTGGCAGAGGGGGTAGAGGCAGGCTCTCGCCCCACCGACTTCTTCGCCAAGCTATTGAAGGATGCAATGGGATCGGATGTTTTGGATTCGGATCCCCAGCTGGACCGCGCACATCGCTCCCTTGTCCCAGTGCCTGGACCGGGCCAACGTCCTCGCCCAGTAATCATCTGTTGTCACAGTTTCAAGACCAAGGATCTTATCCTGTGTGAAGCTTGAATGAGGGGCAACCTGTCACATAAAGGGCATCCATTCCGTGTCTATGAGGATTATGCGCCCGATGTGGCAAAGCATCGCGCCGACTACAGAGATGTCATGACCAAACTCTACAAACTCCATCTTCGCCCAGCCTTACTCTTCCCTGCAACACTAAGAATTACCCCGCCTTCCGGTGAGAAGATTTGGCTCTCCTCGGTTTTGGACGCAGAGAAGTTTATCCGGGGATATACACCAATCCCCCGTACAGGTTAGAGTGCCTTGTTATTGCATGTTAGGGTCTGCTCAAGGACTCGAATCCATACTATACCATATTGGGTGAAAATGTATTAAACGGGCTCAACAAGGGCTACCGAACATGTAAGACGCTGAGCAGACCAATGAATGGCGGTCAGAGCTCTCATTTAACGTTAAATTCACTTTCATCCCGGCTGTGCTCAGAGCGATGCATATTTTTTACTTCCAGGTTTGATCACTGACACCTTCGGACGGATATACTTATATTCCCCCACTTTTGTTTTGTTTCGTTATTTATTTTACAATCCTTACATTATTCTTACTACCACACCATTTATTTATTGCTTGCGGGGGACTGGGGGTGATGGTTGGGAGGGGGCAGACACCTGGTTAGCAAGATGATGTTTTGTGCCGTTCTGCCTTTGTCTGGCCGTGGGCCTCTCTCCCGACTAGAGTCCCACCAGCCCGCTGCAGTGCTTATGTCTGTGTAGGTGTGCGTACATATAATTACTATTTGTACTTTATTACTATTTTCTCTTAGCATTTTAGTATTATGTATGTGTATATTTTAAATCAGTGTAGATTGTTATTCTGGGGTATGAATGTGTGTATGTGTATATGTGCATATGGAGGTATATACATATTCTTTAAATATATATTTTTATATATGATTTTTTTGTGTGGGTATGTATACATACATGTATATGTATGTATATAGGTGTATGTATATGTGTGTATGTATGTGTGTATGTGTGTGTATGTGTATATATATGTATATGTGTGTATGTATGTATGTGTGTGTATGTATATATATGTATGTATGTATGTATGTATGTATGTATGTGTGTACATATGTGTATGTGTATGTGTATGTGTGTATATATATGTATGCATATATTTTTATTTCTTTCTTATTAAACATGTTTTTTTTTTATGGGGGGAACGTTTAATTTAACAAATCCTTGTTCCGATCTCCTGACCCACTGTATGTAAAGGTACGGCTGACTATGTCGGTTGCGGATGGTTTATTTTTTGACCGGCAGTGCTTAGCAATATAATCTTGAGGCTATATCTTGCTTATCTCTGGGATTGACCCAGGATGACGCTTAAATGCGCAATATGTTTAAGTTGCAACTTATTCGGTTTAGGTTTATTAGATGCTAACTGAACACTTAACTCGCGGGAGCCTCCTCAGTTCATATGTTTGTAGAAGTTCTAGGATAGTGAGAGGTGAACGTATAGTTGGGATTTTATTTTTGTTTTACCTCTTGTTCGAGGTCGCGCCGTGCTTTTTGGCATCGGCCAGACAATGTGTTTATTATTTTTTTTTTCCTTTTTTTTTTTCTCCTGTTTGTACATGCCTGTTAAATGTGGGTTGATGGGGGGGTAAGTGTTGGGGAAATTAGGGGTACAGGGTGGGAAGTAAAGGTGCTTGCAGGGGGAGGGGTGGGTTGGATACTGCTCGGGTGTAGGTGCTACATATGCTGATCGTGATGGTTTGGTGCGCTTTCTTACCTTTTTATCAAGTTACATGGTATGCAGGCCACCATAGGAACTACAAACGAGAGGAGGGCGGGGCTTACATTCACTTCCTGGAATGTCAAGGGTTTAAACGAACCAATTAAGAGGGGCAAGGTCCTAGCCCACTTGAAAGCACTCTCG
The DNA here is from genome assembly GCF_018296145.1 of Oncorhynchus tshawytscha. Classification (NCBI taxonomy): domain Eukaryota; kingdom Metazoa; phylum Chordata; class Actinopteri; order Salmoniformes; family Salmonidae; genus Oncorhynchus; species Oncorhynchus tshawytscha. The sequence goes on along the minus strand of NC_056442.1, from coordinate 16,085,950 downwards.
TCTGATATTATATTTTTGCAAGAAACCCATCTGAAGAATAACTCTCATAGCAGACTTAAGTGTAGGTGGGTGGGGCAAGTGTATCACTCTAACTTCTCTGCCAAAACGAGAGGCACAGTGATTCTGGTACGGAAAGGAATTCCCTTTCTACATAAAACCACTATTGCGGATAAAGAGGGTCGGTATGTGATCGTAATATGAGAAATCCACTCTACCTCAGTAACTCTACTAAATATCTATGGGCCAAACATTGACAACCCCTCTTTTTTCAAAAGAGTCCTTGCCCTGATTCCAGATATATCCCATACTAACCTGGTCATTGGAGGGGACCTTAACTGTGTGCTAGACCAATATTTGGATAGATCCTCTACCCGGCGAACCCCTACCTCCTATTCAAGCGAATTCTTGAATACCTACATAAAAAATTCGAACTTATTTGATATATGGAGGATCGCTAACCCTACGGGTAGGGAATACTCCTTTTACTCTCATGTTCACAAGGTTTACACTCGAATTGACTACTTTTTGTTGGATGCTAGACTACTCCCCTATACCTGTAATGTGAGGTATCATGATATTATAATCTCGGACCACAGTCCACTCACCTTCTCCCTGAGATTGGGTGACATTGTACCAAACGAGAGGGTCTGGAGGTTGAATCCTCAGCTCCTCACAGAACCAACATTCTGTGAATATCTTAAAGACCAAATTACATTTTTCTTTGATACCAACGACAACACAGAGACCTCCCCAGCATTATTGTGGGAAACACTGAAGGCTTATCTGAGAGGCTGTATCATCTCCTTTCAGGCTGCCAGGAGTAGGCAAAACAGAGGAAAACTGGAGGGACAAATTCACTTACTGGATAGGGAGAATGCTAGCCACCCATCTATGGAGAAACATAAAAAAATTACCTCTTTAAAATTTGAATATAATCAGATTCTCTCAGCTAAAATTGCTAAATCTTTTCTCTATGCCAAGCAAAAATATTTTGAGTTTGGTGTGAAACCACACAAATTACTCGCCAGACAACTTCGAAAAAATGTGAGTGACCAAATGATTCACAGGGTTAAATCTGCATCTGGGGAATTACTCTCTTCCCCCAAAGACATCAATGACAGATTATGGCAGTTTTATGAGACTCTATATACATCTAAAGCGGATCCTAACCCCTTAATTATGCAAACATTTTTGGAGGACTGTAATCTTCCTGCCCTGAACCAGGAAGATTCTAACTTCCTGAATAAGGAAATATCTCTTGATGAAATTCGAGAAACAATTAAATCTCTAAAGAGTGGCAAGACCCCGGGCCCAGATGGATACCCTGGTGAATTCTATAAAACATTCAGCAACATGCTCTCTCCCTACCTGCACAAAATGTTGGTTCAGGCCAATGAGGATGGAGCTCTCCCTTCTACTTTGGACGAAGCGTTCATTACAGTTATACATAAGAAGGGTAAAGATCCAGAAGAGGTAGGGTCATACAGACCAATATCTCTCCTTAATACAGACCAAAAGATTTTAGCAAAAACTCTGGCTAACAGGCTTAGCACTTTAATTGGCAAATTGGTCCATTCGGATCAGACCGGTTTTATCCCTAACAGAAACTCATTCTTCAATCTCAGGCGCCTCTTCAATATTATGTATTCTCAGAGGTTACCCAACGTGGACCTTGCCGTCATATCTCTTGACACCGAAAAGGCCTTTGACCAAGTTGAGTGGCCCTATCTATTCAAGGTCCTACAGAAATGTAATATTGGAGATAGGTTAATAAATTGGATCCAGCTTTTATATAGGAACCCCTGTGCCAGAATACTCACTAACCAATCATTGTCACCCCGATTTAACCTCAATAGGGGGACAAGGCAGGGTTGTGCGCTGTCGCCTATGCTCTTCGCCCTAATTATCGAACCGCTCGCTCAGACGATTAGATCTCATGCAGCAATACACAGCTATAATACTAAAGATACCCTAAATAAGATATCCCTATAAGCAGATGACATCCTCCTCTATGTAACAGAACCCCAGGCTAGTATCCCAGCCATTCTTGATGTGATCAATTTGTTTGGTACCTTCTCGGGATACAGAATACATTGGAACAAGAGTGAATTAATGCCCATATGGTCGCAAAATACCTCCTGGCTAGAACATCTCCCATTTAAGTTATCTTCAGAAAAATGTACCTACCTAGGAATTGTAGTTACCAAACAATACTCTTTACTATTTAAAGAGAATTTCCCCTCTCTGATACAAAAACTCAAAGCAAACATACTATTTTGGAGAACTCTACCAATTTCTCTGCTCGGAAGAATTAATGCCATTAAAATGGTCTTCCTCCCACAACTGCTCTACCTATATCAGAACATCCCAGTATTCATACCTAAATCCTTTCATAAACAACTGGACTCAATTATCAATCCGTTCATCTGGGATTATAAAACACACAGGATAGGTAAAAAACACCTCTGTAAATCCAAGATGGAAGGAGGATTGTCTCTCCCAAATTTTATATTTTATTACTGGGCCGCTAACCTCCGCGTTGTTACGTTTCTGTTGGACGACGTACTTCCGGCATCCAGCTGGCTTAGTATGGAACATGAGGAGTGTCACCCCTTCTCTATTGGCGCTGTGATTTTGTCGCCTGTCAATCTGGAGATGTCACTTTATTGTAACAATCCTATTATACATAGCACAGTCCGAATCTGGAAGCAAATTAAAGTCCACTTTGAGCTTAGACCAATGTCATTCATGCTCCCTGTCGCCAGGAATCCCTCCTTTGCCCCTTCTAACCTTGATAACACCTTTGAGCGATGGGGAGAGTTGGGGATAAGTACCATAGGGGATTTATACATAGAGGGGACCTTTGCTTCCTTTGAGTTGCTGAGGGAAACTTATAATCTTCCCAGAAGTCATTTTTTCAGATACCTACAAATTAGAGACTACGTTAGAAAACACCTCCCAACATTTGGGAATGCTAAACCTTCCATGTTTGACGGATGCATAAAAATATGCCCCACCTCAGATAAACTGATATCGCATCTATATGATGCTTTTCAATCTGTTAGCACACCTTCTACAGATGCCATCAAGGCAAAATGGGAGGAAGAACTAGGGACTGACATCTCGGTGGCAGACTGGGAAGAGAGCTTGGAGTATATCCACACATACTCCATTAATTCCAGACATCGTCTCATACAATTCAAGGTATTACACAGATTACACTATTCCAAAACTAAACTGCATAGGATATTTCCTGACACATCCCCTACATGTGATAAATGTCAGGCTACGCAGGGTACACTACTCCACTGCTTTGCCCTATGCTCTAGCTTGCATGGTTATTGGTGTGGAATTTTTGGGATCCTCTCTGAAGTTTTGGAGACTTCAATAGATCCAGACCCGCTTCTGATAATCCTGGGAGTATCTGAGTCCCTAAACGGATTAACCAACCCCCAAAAACAACTAATCTCGTACGGTCTCATCTCGGCAAAAAAACTAATCTTGTTGTTTTGAAAAAGGAGGGAAGCGCCCTCTACCAAATTATGGCTCAGTGCATTGGCAAACACTGTACACTTAGAAAGAATTCGATATATTCTGAACGATAAATTACCAACATTTGATCAATCCTGGCAGCCTTTCCTCTCCTACTTGGATGAGTCGGCGCTGTGAATTTGTACTTATTAACGCACTCTCAATTGTAATATTTGAATCTACCTTTGGGCAGCATGTGCTGGCCCTGCAGTTGAGGGGGGGAATAAGAGGGGGGAATATGGGGGGGGGTAGGGGGAAATCTTCCCTTTTTCTTTCTACGTGTCCTTGTTTTGTATGTCGTGTTTTGTATTATTTGTTCTGCACCCAGAACTCTGGTTCTTGTTGTTCCTGTATGCTCTTTTATGTTTAGATAAGAATTGTATACCTGTCTTGTATACCTATACACCATTCTTGTGTGTGTTTAATAAAAATATTTGAAACAAAAGACACTAACAGCTTACAGATGGTAGGCAATTAAGGTCACAGTTATGAAAGAGGCCTTTCTACTGACTCTGAAACACACCAAAGGAAGGATGTCCAGGGTCCCTTCTCATCTGCGTGAATGTACCTTAGGCATGCTGCAAGGAGGCACGAGGACTTGCCCAGGGCAATAAATTGTAATGTCCGTACTGTGAGACGCCTAAGACAGCACCACAGGGAGACAGGATGGACAGCTGATCGTCCTCGCAGTGGCATACCTGCACAGGATCGGTACATCCGAACATCACACCTCCGGGACAGGTACAGGATGGCAACAACAGCCCGATTTACATCAGGAATGCACAATCCCTCCATCAGTGCTCAGACTGCCCGCAATAGACTGAGAGAGGCTGGACTGAGGGCTTGTAAGGCCTGTTGTAAGGCAGGTCCTCACCAGACATCAACGGCAACAACACCGTCTATGAGCACAAACCCACCGTCGCTGGACCAGACAGGACTGGCAAAAAGTGCTCTTCACTGACGAGTCACGGTTTTGTCTCACCAGAGGTGATGGTCGGATTCGCGTTTATCGTCGAAGGAATGAGCGTAACACTGAGGCCTGTACTCTGGAGTGGGATAGATTTGGAGGTGGAGGGTCAGTCATGGTCTGGGGCGGTGTGTCAAAGCATCATCGGACTGAGATTATTGTCATTGCAGGCAATCTCAACGCTGTGCATTACAGGGAAGACATCCTCCTCCCTCATGTGGTACCCTTCCTGCAGGCTCATCCTGACATGACCCTCCAGCATGACAATGCCACCAGCCATACTGCTCGTTCTGTGCATGATTTCCTGCAAGACAGGAATGTCAGTGTTCTGCCATGGCCAGCAAACAGCCCGGATCTCAATCCCATTGAGCACGTATGGGACCTGTTGGATCGGAGGGTGAGGGCCAGGGCCATTCCTCCCAGAAATGTCCGGGAACTTGCAGGTGCCTTGGTGGAAGAGTGGGGTAACATCTCACAGCAAGAACTGGCAAATCTGGTGCAGTCCATGAGGAGGAGATGCACTGCAGTGCTTAATGAAGCTGGTGGCCACACCAGATACTGACTGTTACTTTGATTTTGAATCCCCCTTTGTTCAGGGACACATGAATCTATTCCTGTTAGTCACATGTCAGTGGAACTTGTTCAGTTTTTGTGTCAGTTGTTGAATCTTATGTTTATACAAATATTTACACATGTTAGGTTTGCTGAAAATAAACGCAGTTGACAGTGAGAGGACATTTATTTTTTTGTTGAGTTTATTTAATAAATGTTTGTCTAAAGGATAATTTTTTTAATGATTCATTATTTTTATAAAATTCACTGAGTAGGATGGTCCTCCCCTTCCTCTTCTGAGATGCCTCCACTGTCGCTGGCCACCCTAGAACAATCCAGTGCTCCATTAACCATTCTTGAGTGCTTTTTGATGAGTGTTTGGGGTTGTTGTCCTGCTGGAAAACCAACAATCTTTAACGGAGACCCAGTTTTGGGACACAAAAACTCCGAAACACCTTTATAAGCTACTGATTTCATGTCTTGCACATGTTCAAGCCCCAGAGTACTAGAGGCAGAAAAGCAACCCCACAGCGTTATCGAACCTCCACCATGTTTGATTGTAGGGAGGGTCTTCTTTTCTCTGAATGCTTGACCTACGACTAAATTAAGTATTCAAAGAAAATAACCCTCCTTACACTCAAACATTGGGGAGGTTTGATAATGCTGTAAGGTTGCTTTGCTGCCTCTGGTAGTGGGGGCCTTGAACGTGTACAAGGCATCATGAAATCAGCATACATTGTGAATTATTTAAGAAAAGTGCATGGGTAGAGCTGGGCAATATGGACAAAAATCCAAATCATGATAAATTGCCTGAATTGATGTGATAACGATAAAATGAACAATATGTTTATAACATTAATGTGCTCTACAGTTTGATTTTATTATCCTTTAATTAAACTACTACTTGTAGTTTGATGGTTGTAGCCATCAATTGTCCCATTAACGATCACCCATATTATAAAATGTATTCCATTTCAAACTTCACATTTCTCAAGTATAGGCTTCTTATCGTAATGAACAATATCAGCAAAATGCCTGCAATAAGTGATCCATACGGTTTATCGTCCCCGCTCTATTGCATGGCTGTCAATATATACACTGCAACTGCTGCCAATGCCAATACTATATTCTAACCACATCCCCTCTCCAGTCTCTATCACCGTATAACCTGGGCCTGAGGTATGAGTCCAGTGTATTAGAGTAGAACACAATGTCTCTCTCTTAAGGGCAGACTATTAACTTCAGAGTATTGCAACGGTATTGCAAGGGACAATGATGCTCTCAACCCTGGTATACAGTGTTGGTTCCCAGAAGATTTGGTTTAAAAGATTTGCTCCACGGGTACTGTTTGAAAATCAATGAGAAATCCAAACATGCTGTCAGTGTGCGTGTGCGTATATGTATGGATGAGTGTGTTTGCGTATGTGCGTTCATCCGTATGAGCTTGCGTTCTGTGTATGTGAGCGTATGTTTGTCTGTGCAGTTGTGCGTCAGTCGGTTTGTGAAAGAGTTTGTGTGTGAGAGAAATAATTATTCATAGCACATAGCAACAGATCTCTGGATTTAGTTCAGAGTCAGAGAGAACTGTGGGGCAAACTCTAGAATTCTGAATGCAAGAGGGATACACAGTATTTTATGTATTTAAATTCCCTCTAATGTCTAACTGCTATACAGCAGTGGTAAAATCTAACAAGATAATAGGAGTATTACACGGATAATCTCATAACCTTTCTGAAACACTGTATTTCAAATCAAATCAAATGTTATATGTCACATGCTTCACAAACAACAGGTATACACTAACAGTGAATTGCTTACTTATGGGTTATTTTCCAAAATGCAGAGTTAAAGATAAATAAAAATGTGAAGGAATAAAGGAATAAATACACAGTGATTAACGAATAACAATAACGAGAAAAAAATAACATGATGGTATTCCTTACACCAACAGCTTTTCTGCCTGGTGGTTCAGAAAAGTACATGTTGAATGTGTTTTTCCACTCTGGGAACACATCTTTATGTGGCTGCTTAACTAATCTACTCCACCCCCAATTTGTTTTTACTGCATTTGTTGTATCAATATTGTGTTACAGTGCAGTTTAACACATTTGTGTTTCAACAACACAAACAAAGATGGTAAAGGTGTTATGGCTCATAAAGGTATAGTGATGTGGGAACTATCTATTATCAAAGCCAGATTTACTCACAAATAAACCCTGATGCAGCCCAAGTTCACCATACAACATATAGCTCCAACAACCAGAGTGAGACTCTTCTCTACACACAGCATGTATTTGGACATTGAGCCAACATTTTAAACTTGGCGCTATAGCATTTTGTATTTGAGATCAAATGTTTCATATGAGGTGACAGTACCTTTTATTTGAGGGTACACTTTTAGAAGCAAAGGAGCCTGGAAGAACCTTTTGGGGTTAAAAAAAATTGCCACAGAGGGAGAACCATTCTGGTTCTGAAAAGGGCCTTTGAGGAACCCCTGTTTAAAGATTCAAACTAGAAGCTTTTTGAAGATTGGAGGCGTTGCTTATTGGAGGGGTGGCTTTCAGATAGTTATTTTTGTCCACCCGCTGAGTAAATTTAATTTCTGTTCATCATATTAAGTTTGTACACGTACAGTATTACATTTATTACATATAGTAATTATAGTAATACAGTGGTAACTATTCCAACTTCAGGATTTGCTCTTGAGGAACTCACACACCGCTATAAGCCTCATTGAAGCTACAAAACTGTCAATGTTCAACCTTAACATGTGATGGTAATACAACAGAACAGATGAACAGGAATGACATTTACTTCCACGGATGGCCAAAAAATATATATCTGAAAGCCACATCCATATTAAGCCATGCTTACAGTCCTGGGTTGCTCTAGGAACCCTTTGCTACATTGAAACATAAAATGTTCCTCCATAAACATCTGAACTAACCAAAGGTGCAAATATGAACCATTGACTAGCAATTGAGGAACTCCAGGGGTTACTTGAGGATCTCCAGGGTTCCTCAAGTCACCACTAATTCTAAGAGTGTATTTTCATACACTCTTACCATTTAGAAATGAAAGCACTTTATGTATATAGAGCACCCAATTGAAGTCATATGTGAAAACACAAATATATATTTTTTTGTGGATATAGCGTTTTGAAATAAAACTCTTCACATTCTCCTAACCTGCTACATTTTTTCAAAGTCACATATGTGTTACACGTTTGTAATAAACATTACCATCCAACAGTGACGCTGTTACGGTTTTCTAGGTGTGAAGGATAGTCGGACCAAAATGCAGCGTGTAGATTGCGATCCATGTTTAATGAACAACGTGAAACACGAATAAACACAAAACACTACAAAACAAAGAACGTAACGAAAACCGAAACAGCCTATACTTGTGTAAATAAATAAAGCGATAGGAACAACGACACTAAGGACAATCACCCACGACAAACTCAAAGAATATGGCTGCCTAAATATGGTTCCCAATCAGAGACAACGATAAACACCTGCCTCTGATTGAGAACCACTCCAGACAGCCATAGACTTTGCTAGATAACCCCACTAGCTACAATCCCAATACATACACACCAAAACCCCAAGACAAAACACACCACAATACAAAAACCCCATGCCACACCCTGGCCTGACCCAATACATGAAGAAAAACACAAAATACTTAGACCAGGGCATGACAGACGCGCTAATTTCAAAGGAAAAATGCATTTAGGCCTACCTTGTCTATCCTTGTGGAAAATTGTTTGAGGTGCATAATATCCATATTCTTAGCTGGCTAGGTGAATATAAGTGTAAGTTATTGGAGAACCAAACTTTGTAGACACCAGTGGTGGTCGGTGTCATTTAAGATGGGAAGGACAATTATTATTTATGAGCATGGCCTTCTTTCTATTACAGTGTACTGGATACCTGTCATTCATATTCCATTTAGCCAGCTCAATGTAACATGGATATGTTTAGGCTACTTACTATATGATACTCAAATTTTCCCTATACCCATCATGAGGTGGCTACAACCTAGCCTTTGAATGAAAGTTTACAACGCAGGTGCACAGGTTGAGCGAAATTTTTGTAATCAAGGTGATAGACATTGACACATCCAATACCGCCTTGCACAATCTTGCCTGGATCTAGCTGATCCAGGGTGTAATCATTAGTCCAATAGTTGCAAACAATATATTTTTTGGGACAAATTCAGGTATGTTTATCCCGATTTAGTTCCATTTGCTTATGTTTAAGAAACACTTTTCAACAGAATAGTCGGAATGAATACACCCCTGATCAGACGCAAACTCATTTTGGCAGGCAACGTGTTATGCGGTCAAGTGCACGGTGTCGGCAGTATGCGCTCATAGCCCGGTGCGCTATAGGCCAGCCCCCCGCAAGTGCCATGCGAGAGTGGGCATCCAGCCAGGGCTTATTGTGCCGGCTCAGCGTGTTTGGTCTCCGGTACGCCGTTCCGGCCCAGGGTATCCTGCGCTGCATGCTATGTCTCTGGGGTGCTGGGAGGGTGCAGTTGCAGTTCGCCCTATGCCTGCGCTCCGCCCGTGCCGTGCGAATGTGGGCATTGAGCATAAGCGAGAGGTGCGAGTGGTATGCACCAGATCTCCAGTGCTCCCCCACAGCCCGGTTCAACCTGTGCCTGCACTCTGGAGGGTCTGGGCTAAAGTGGTCATCCAGCCTGGAGGAGTGGTGCCAAGGCTGCGCACCAGAGCTCCAGTGCTCTCCCACAGCCCGGTCCATCCGGTGCCTCCTCCACGCACCAGGCGTCCTGTAGATCTCCCCAGCCTGGTGGGTCCTGTGGCAGCCCCACGCAACAGGCTGTCTCTCCGTCTCCTCCCTCCAGGTTCTCCCGCCTGTCCGGTGCTTCAAGAGTCTCCCTCCTGTCCGGAGCCGCCAGAGCCGCCCATCAGTCTGGAGCCACCAAAGCCGCCCGTCAGTCCAGAGCCGCCAGAGCCGCCCTTCAGTCAGGAGCCGCCAGAGCCGCCCGTCAGTTAGGAGCTGCCAGATCCTCCCGCCTGTCTGTCCGCTGTACGGGTCCCCAGCGAGGGTCGCTTCTCCAAAGGCGCCACCTAAGTGGGCCAAGACTAAGGTGGAGTGGGGTCCACGTCCCGTGCCGGAGCCGGAGCCGCGGACAGATGCCCACCTAGACCCACCCTATGGGTTTAGGTTTTGCGGCCGGAGTCCGCACCTTTGTGGGGGGGACTCATTAAATATGGCAGGACTTGAAATAAGCATTTCTTGCTTGAAAACCCACACCTGTTGCTGAGTTACAGCAGTTCTGCATGGAATGGGCTAAAATTCCTCCATAGCAATGTGAGACTGACCAACAACTGGCTTGCGAAAGTATTCACTCCCCTTGACATTTTTCCTATTTTGTTGCCTTACAACCTGGAATTTAAATTGATTGTTGGGGGGTTTGTATCATTTGATTTACACATGCCTACCACTTTGAAGACACAACATATTTTTTTATTGTGAAACAAACAAGAAATAAGACAAAACAACTGAAAAAGTCAATACCTTGTAGAGACAACTTGTCAAATCAAATCAAATTTTATTTGTCACATACACATGGTTAGCAGATGTTAATGCGAGTGTAGCGAAATGCTTGTGCTTCTAGTTCCGACAATGCAGTAATAACCAACAAGTAATCTAACTAACAATTCCAAAACTACTGTCTTATACACAGTGTAAGAGGATAAAGAATATGTACATAAGGATATATGAATGAGTGATGGTACAGAGCAGCATAGGCAAGATACAGTAGATGGTATCGAGTACAGTATATACATATGAGATGAGTATGTAAAAAAAGTGGCATAGTTAAAGTGGCTAGTGATACGTGTATTACATAAGGATGCAGTCGATGATATAGAGTACAGTATATACGCATGCCTATGAGATGAATAATGTAGGGTAAGTATAACATTATATAAGGTAGCATTGTTTAAAGTGGCTAGTGATATATTTACATAATTTCCCATCAATTCCCATTATTAAAGTGGCTGGAGTTGAGTCAGTGTCAGTGTCAGTGTGTTGGCAGCAGCCTCTCAATGTTAGTGGTGGCTGTTTAACAGTCTGATGGCCTTGAGATAGAAGCTGTTTTTCAGTCTCTCGGTCCCACCTTTGATGCACCTGTACTGACCTCGCCTTCTGGATGATAGCGGGGTGAACAGGCAGTGGCTCGGGTGGTTGATGTCCTTGATGATCTTTATGGCCTTCCTGTAACATCGAGTGGTGTAGGTGTCCTGGAGGGCAGGTAGTTTGCCCCCGGTGATGCGTTGTGCAGACCTCACCACCCTCTGGAGAGCCTTACGGTTGTGGGCGGAGCAGTTGCCGTACCAGGCGGTGATACAGCCCGCCAGGATGCTCTCGATTGTGCATTTGTAGAAGTTTGTGAGTGCTTTTGGTGACAAGCCGAATTTCTTCAGCCTCCTGAGGTTGAAGAGGCGCTGCTGCGCCTTCCTTCACGATGCTGTCTGTGTGAGTGGACCAATTCAGTTTGTCTGTGATGTGTATGCCGAGGAACTTAAAACTTGCTACCCTCTCCACTATTGTTCCATCGATGTGGATAGGGGGGTGTTCCCTCTGCTGTTTCCTGAAGTCCACAATCATCTCCTTAGTTTTGTTGACGTTGAGTGTGAGGTTATTTTCCTGACACCACACTCCGAGGGCCCTCACCTCCTCCCTGTAGGCCGTCTCATCGTTGTTGGTAATCAAGCCTACCACTGTTGTGTCGTCCGCAAACTTCCTTTCCTGGTCTGTGAGTTTTGGTGGGCGGCCCTCTCTTGGCAGGTTTGTTGTGGTGCCATATTCTTTCCATTTTTTAATAATAGATTTAATGGTGCTCCTTGGGATGTTCAAAGTTTCTGATATTTTTTACAACCCAACCCTGATCTGTACTTCTCCACAACTTGTCACGTTCTGACCACAGTTCCTTTGTTTTGTCTTTTGTTTTATTATGGTCAGGGCGTGAGTTGGGTGGGTTGTCTATGTTAGTTTTTCTATGATTTTCTATTTCTGTGTTTGGCCTGATATGGTTCTCAATCAGAGGCAGCTGTCAATCGTTGTCCCTGATTGCGAACCATATTTAGGTAGCCTGTTTTGTCATTGTGGATTGTGGGTGATTGTCTATGTTATGTTGCTTGTTAGCACAGTGTGTCATTAGCGTCACGGTTGTCACTTTGTTGTTTTGTAGTGTTCAGTTTTTCTATTAAAATGACGAACACTTGGTCCGATCCTTACTTCTCTTCGGACGAATAGGGAGGAGGTCAGAGACCTGGCCGGCTGGTGCCAGAATAACAACCTATCCCTCAACGTAACCAAGACTAAGGAGATGATTGTGGACAACAGGAAAAGGGGCACCGAGCACGACCCCATTCTCATCGACGGGGCTGTAGTGGAGGTTGAGAGCTTCAAATGCCTTGGTGTCCACATCAACAACAAACTACAATGGTCCAAACACACCAAGACAGTCGTGAAGAGGGCAAGACAATGCCTATTCCCGCTCAGGAAACTAAAAAGATTTGGCATGGGTCCTGAGATCCTCAAAAGGTTCTACAGCTGCAACATCGAGAGCATCCTGAGCAGTTGCATCACTGCCTGTTACGGCAATTGCTCGGCCTCCGACCTCAAGGCACTTCAGAGGGTAGTGTGTATGGCCCAGTACATCACTGGGGCAAAGCTGCCTGCCATCCAGGACCTCTACACCAGGCGATGTCAGAGGAAGGCCCTAAAAATTGTCAAAGACCCCAGCCACCCCAGTCATAGACTGTTCTCTCTACTACCGCATGGTACCGAACGGCCAAGTCTAGGACTAAAAGGCTTCTCAACAGTTTTTACCCCCAAGCCATAAGACTCCTGAACAAGTAACCGAATGGTTACCCAGACTATTTCTATTGTGTGCCCCCCTCTTTTACGCTGCTGCTATTCTCTGTTTATCTTATATGCATAGTCACTTTAACTATACATTCATGTACATACTACCTAAATGACCCAACCAACCAGTGCTCCCGCACATTGGCTAACCTGGCTATCTGCATTGTGTTCCACCACCCGTCAAACCCTCTTTTTACACTTCTGCCACTCTCTATTCATCATATATGCATAGTCACTTTAATAATACCTACATGTACATACTACCTCAAATAGCCTGACTAACAGGTGTATGTATATAGCCTTGCTACTCTTTTTCATGTCTTTTTACTGTTGTTTTATTTCTTTACTTACCTACACACACACACATATACACACACATACCTTTTTTTTCCGCACCATTGGTTAGAGCCTGTAAGTAAGCATTTCACTGTTTTATTCGGCGCACGTGACAAATAAACTTTGATTTAATTTTTATTAGAGACAGAGTTAAAATATCCAATAGTTTGCACTTTTATTCACTAGCAACCCGCATTCAGAATGACTGTCAGAACAATGGAAATCGATAGAGGATACTACCTAAACCATTTAAACTTGAACAACCATTTCAGTAACAGGTGCAATAAATCTAACTAACTGATTTGATTTGTTTATAAAAAAGTTGTTATATATCATTGCGTAGCATCAAACCATATATTACAAATAATCCCCAAAAATCTATTTGCAGTAGAGCACACTGGGATATATTATAATAATCGACACTTTTTACTCTCCACAGTGTAAAACAATAACTTTGCCCGCCTTAGCTTTCCTAATGTTTTGGTACCTGACTTCCCTGAAAAGTTGCATATCTGTCACGGTTCTCTTTAGTTGAAGGAGAGTCGGACCAAAATGCGGCGTGATTATATTGATTCATGTTTAATAACAAAAAGGATAAACACGAACACTACAAAAACAACAAACGTGGAAAACCAAAACAGCCCTATCTGGTGCAAAACACAGAGACAGGAACAATCACCCACAAACACACAGTGAAACCCAGGCTACCTAAATATGGTTCCCAATCAGAGACAATGACTAACACCTGCCTCTGATTGAGAACCATATCAGGCCAGACAGAAATAGACAAACAACTCCTCCCCTTTGGCAGTTCTATCTTGTCGGAAGATGTTATAGTTTGGGATGGAAATTTCCCAGGAGTTTTGGTGGGCCTTCCATATGGTGTCCAGCCATGATATCAGGCAACAGTGAGAGACCTGTTTCTGGAAAGGTGGATTTTTTTAAATGTGCTGGAATTGTTTGAAAGCAGTGAATAAAATAAACGGAAGATGTTATAGTTTGGGATGGAAATTTCAGGAGTTTTGGTGGCCTTCCTTAGCCATGATATCAGGGTTGTCGGAGTGTGCTAAAGCAGTGAATAAAATAAACGTAGGGAGGAGGCTTCTAATGTTAACTTACATTCAATTCACATTTCCACAAACTTCAAAGTGTTTCCTTTCAAATGGTACCAAGAAAATGCATGTCCTTGCTTCAGGGCCTGAGGTTTCGGCAGTTTGATTGGGTATGTCATTTAGGCAAAAATTGAAAAAAAGGGGCTATTTTCTATCAACGGGACAGTTGTGAATCATTCAGCGTGTTATGTCAAGATTGCAGATTTTAGAGTAACAACAAATGGTCGGTACATAGAAGTGTCTTATATCGAAAGCTAAATTCTTGTTAATATAACCGCACTATCCAATTGAGAGTAGCTATTACTGCGAAAAAATGCCATGCTATTGTTTGAGGAGAGCTCCTAACAACAAAACAGTTTTTTCAATGCGAAAGGTTTGATAAATTCACCTCAGAAGGTGAAATATGTACTTACATTCTTAATTCTTGCTCTGATTTCTGCCTGTAAATACACAGTCTAGTTCAATGTGGATGATGGCAGGCCTATGTGGCAAATAGCTTATTTGCATATAAGCCTACTGTAGATCTGGTTGGCTATGGAATATGGCATAGACTCCGGTCCTGGACAGGACATAGGTTTTTATTTGTTTTATTTACTGCAACATCTATTAATTGTCCAGGAGC
The DNA here is from genome assembly GCF_018296145.1 of Oncorhynchus tshawytscha. NCBI lineage: Eukaryota > Metazoa > Chordata > Actinopteri > Salmoniformes > Salmonidae > Oncorhynchus > Oncorhynchus tshawytscha. The sequence continues at coordinate 16,070,923 of NC_056442.1, read as the reverse complement.
ACGGCCATTTTCAAAAATGCCTTATGTCATTCCCAAACATTCTATGAATTTCTATGAATTCATGGAAACATGAAAGTTATCACATCTAAGAGCTCGCTTGTCCCCAAAATAAAAAAAACATGTCATATTCTCCCTAGGGGTGTATATGAACAGATTTTAACAAGAAGACATGTTGCTAAAATGCTGTCAGTTCCACTTTAATTTCTGAATCCACACTATAAATGTAACACTGAAAAATTGACACTGGCCAATTTGCTGTGTAGGTCTCCCTCAGGAAAATAGCTCCTCTGAAAGAGGTGTAGCTACACTGATATATTGATGTTATTGCAGGGTTCTCTATTTTTCATGAGTCTTTTGAAATGTGTACGCACACCAGCGTCTGTGGCCTCTGTGGTGATTTGTCTTACTTGCAAGCAGTATAGGGCATTTATTTTATTACACAACAAAGAAACACACTCTTTCAAAAGAAAGATATAGAAAAATGATGGAATTTTTGAATTCTGTAAAAAATACCATTTTAGTTCTGAAGGAGGCTTTTTAGCTGTGCCGCGATTAGTGTATTGATACGTCGACTGTCATTAGTTGTGTGCCACAGTATGCCACCATAGCTTTGTGGCTGACTCAACCCCCATCTGTCCAACAGACAGACGTCATACATCTGTGGTTCTGAAGATAGAGCCTGTGAAGGCTATGCTAGCCAGCCACCCACACACTCTCTCAGAAGAGTACACACGCAAGAATGCACCCACAAAAGACGAATGCAAGCAAACATACACTCTTAGAATTAGTAGTGACTCGAAGAACCCTGGAGATCTTCAAGGAACCATTGCTATTCAATGCTTCATATTTGCACCAGTGATTAGTTGAGGGGTTCTTGGAGGAACCTTTAATGGATCAATGTAGCAAAGGGTACCTGGAGGAACCCTGGAGTGGAGGAGGCATGGCTTAGAAGCGGTGTGGCTTTAAGTTAGATATTTTAGAGTATTAGAGTAAATGTAATTCCTGTTCGTCTGTTCTGTTGTATTCTCATGACATGTTAAGGTTGTAGCTTCAATGTGGCTAACAGATGTGTATGAGTTCCAGAAGAGCAAATGCAAATCCCAAAGTGATAACTTTATTATTGTATGTATAATCAGCACTGTTGATATTATATTAGAATATGAAATATGCATAAATATTCAATGAACATTTTAAAATGATGAACAAGAATGATATTTCTGTGTGTCAAAAGTAACTATCTGAAATCCGTGGCTCCAATAAGCCACACCTCCAATCTGACAGGGTACAATATATTATTAAAAAGGTTTTTTTTAAAGTTCCCCCATCACAAAAAGTTTCTGGTTTGAACCTTTACATAGGGGTTCCTTGAATACCCTTTTCAGAGGGGTTCCTAGAGGAAACTTATTCAATTGGAAAGGTTCCGAATGTGTGGTAACCCAAAAGGTTCTTCCAGGCACAAAAATAGTTATTTGGCTGTCCCAATAGGGGAACCCTGTTTGGGTTCAGGTAGGACCCTTTATGATTCCAGGTAGAACCTTTTTGGATTCTCCAAGGTTCTACATTGAAGCAAAAAGGGTTTACCTGGAACCAAAAAGGGTTCTTCAAGGGGTTCTCCTATGGGGACAGCCGAAGAACCCTTTTAGGTTCTAGATAGCATTTTTTTGTCACACACACACACACACACACACACACACACACACACACACACACACACACACACACACACACACACACACACACACACACACAGACCTTTCATCAATGCCACTCATGCTGTCCACTGCCCCCTTGTAGGCTAGTAATGGAGCCCCTTGTTTCCAGCCTGTGAGATGGAAAGGGTACTCAGACAGAGCGTGATTACCTGAGAGGTGAAGAGACGAGGGGTGGCGGCCAGCACTCTAAAACACCCAGGACTGTTCTTATCAGACACATTGTACATCATAATCAGCCAGAGGGAGTTACTGCATGGAGAATATGGATTGGGGAAAAGTGTGTGTGTGTGTGTGTGTGTATACAAGTATACAACACCTAATCTAATCCAACCTTTACAGCCAAAGCATGCTGCAGCAACAAAGAACTAGATGCTGTCACTCAAATGAGGGGTTACCAAGGAGAAATCATGCATTTTAATCAACCACGAATCCAAACATATGTTAATCTTGAAGCTAAATTAAAGGTTTTGGAAAATGCAAAACGCATCATACTGTGACACTTTTTGGAAGTTCTTTATCTTGAAAATTTGATTTCTTTCATGCAAAACATGTGGAACTGTAACAGTGGACTAATGAAACAAATACCAAAGTATCGTTTTTGAGTGGTATTTTCCTTTTTTGAACACAACATTGAATTAGACTTACATTTATGGAGTCAGAAATGCAAAAACTAGGCAAAAACTAGTCTTGAGGGTTAACAGCTGTATTATAGTAGACCTACAGTCGGTAGACACGTTGCCTAGGAACCGTTATCTCTCATCAAAGTTGATTCATGGTGACACTATGGTGAGAACTAAGGAGATAGACTTGCTTCATTTCACTGCCATGCTAATGTAGCATCTGAGGACATTAGGACATTCATTGGCTGAGACCTGTAAATCCTTCAATTATCAGGATTTTCCTGACTCAGTGATTTGAGTCATTTTACAGTTCTGAAATAACAAAGAAAATTTGTTCCTTGAAGAAATTTGCCTGGGAAAGAACACTTCGTGAGGAGGTTTATGTCATAGTCTGTTTGGCCTACCTTTGGCTGAATTAAGATTTTCCATGTTTTCCAAAACCAATAGAAGTGCATTTGAACAGTGAACTTGGCATCTGTTTTCAGCTAAAAATACATTGCTTTCAGGCATATGGTATGGGTATCAGGGTTGGGATTCAAATTCTGTAAATTCAGATTGTAAATTGAAATTCAATTGAATGGAAAATAGCCCATCGTTTTCAGTGAAGATTTTTCAAAATTCATGAAAAATGTATGCATTGCAATACCTTCCTCCTCAGCTCCTCGAGCGTACTTTGCATTTGGATAATTTCACAAAAAGAGATGGAAAGTTTGTCTCCAGGCTGAGTGCTTAATTGTTTATCTTTAGTATAGACATCCAGAGCAACAAAAAAAACATGCAGTCACGGTGTTAGAACAGCTTGCAACCTTTGTTCTGGATTTTCTATATGTGCCTGTACACACACCCACTGGAATGGGTGTGTGATTTTGCCTAGTTTTTGACTTGCTCCTCAAGAAATGCCATGACAAAGACCAAATGTGAGTTGGCTTGGGGGTGTGGTTTGATGTGGGGGTTTCTTGAGTGTTTCCTTGCCACCACCAAGACACAACCTTCTGTCAGAACCTTGCCCGCAGCTCTGTTTCCCCAGTCATAACAAACAAACCTCTTTCAGGTTGAGATGTCAGAATAAGCATTGATTAGGGTCAGTAGCCTACCGAGTAATATGAGAAGAATGCAATTGCTGAATTTATATAGATATGCTAAAGTAAGTGTTTCGATAACTTAAAAATGTAGTTTGACCCATCAAATCAAAATTAACTCAAAAAAGTTTGTGCTTAAAGTTCAGACAGTGCAGTAATATATATGATCCTTGACTAGCCTGTCAAAGCACATCATGATGACAGAAGTGAGTGCTACGGGGCGGTAGTCATTTAGTTCAGTTTACTTTGCCTTCTTGGGTACAGGAACAATGTTAGCCATCTTGATGCATGTGGGGACAACAGACTGGGATAAGGAGCGATTAAATATGTCTGTAAACACACCAGGCAACTGGTCCGTGCATGCTCTGAGGACGCGGCTAGGGGCCAGCAGCTTTGTGAGGGTTAACAAGTTTAAATGTTTTACTCACATTTGCCACTGAGAAGGGGGGGGTCTTTGTTAGTGAGCCGTGACGGTGGCACAAACACTAGTTTGCCTGGAAGCATGACGTCGGTGTCCGTGACATGGCTGTTTTTGTCTTTGTAGTCCGTGATTTCCTCTAGACCCTGCCACATACGTCTCATGTCTGAGCCATTGAATTGCGACTCCACCTGGTCCCTATTCTGGCATTTCGCTTGTTTGGTTGACTTGCGGGGGGAATAACTATGCTGTTTATATAATCAGACATTTTTCCAGACCTCTTTCCATTGTTTTGCGCAAATGCTGCCATCCATCCACGGTTTCTGGTTAGGGTAGGTTTTAATGGTCACGGTGGGTACAACGTTTCCATGCACTCATTTATAAACACACTCACCGAGTCAGTGTTTAGGTCAATGTTGTTCTCTGAGGCTGACCAGGAACATATTCCAGTCCATCAGATCATGTAGAATAAACAACCCTTTACATAATAGCATAGAAGCAGTGTTCTGCTAATATAACAATGTACACCTTTCATCTTTCATTGTCATTCCCAGCCGAAACAGAGACTGTGCCTCTCTGCATTTTGTCTTTTGGTAATGGGGCAACCTTGGCAAACACGTCAGAGCAGTCATGTCTTCTTGTGTGATATCAAATCAACTCAAATGTTATTTGTCACATGCGCTAAATACAACAGGTGTAGACTTTACAGTGAAATGCTTTCTTACAAGCCGTTAACCAACAATGCAGTTAAGAAAAAGTAAAAAATAGATCATTTAAAAACTAAAAGAACAAATAGTCTGGGTAGCCATTTGATTAGCTGTTCAAGAGTCTTATGGCTTGGGGGTAGAAGCTGTTATTAAGAAGCCTTTTAGATCTAGACTTGGAAATCCGGTACCGCTTGACGTGCGGTAGCAAGGAGAACAGTCTATGACTATGACTGGCTGGAGTCTTTGACAATTTTTAGGGCCTTCCTCTGACACCGACTGGTAAAGAGATCCTGGATGGCAGGAAGCTTGGCACCAGTGATGTACTGGGCTGTACGCACTACGTCTGTATTAACTTGCGGTTAGAGGCTGAGCAGTTGCCATACCAGGCAGTGATGCAACCAGTCAGGATGCTCTCGAGGGTGCAGCTGTAGAACTTTTAGAGGATCTGTGTTCCCATGACACATCTTTTCAGTCTCCTGAGGGGGAATAGGCTTTGTTGTGCCCTCTTCACGACTGTCTTGTTGTGTTTGTACCATGACAGTTTGTTGGTGATGTGGACACCAAGGTTTAAGGGTTTTCGTCTTCCTCCTCTGACGAGGAGGAGTAGTAGGAAGGATCGGAGGACCAATGCGCAGCGTGGTAAGCCTTCATTATATTTATTTATAACTCAGAACACTAAATAATAAAACAACAAAGAGAACAAAATTAAACCGAAACAGTCCTGTACGGTGCATACAGAAACACCCACCACCAAAGGACCAGGCAGCGTAGTAACGGGCAGCAGCAGCAGCAGCGATCTCAGGACTCCTGGACATGGGAGGAGATTCTGGATGGCAAGAGACCTTGGGCACAGGCTGGAGAATATCGCCGCCCCAGGGCAGGGCTGGAGGCAGCGAAAGCCGAGAGGCGGCGTTATGAGGAGGCTGCACGGCAGCGTGGCTGGAAGCCGAGAGGCAGCCCCAAAAATTTATTGGGAGGGGCCACACGGGGAGTGTGGCTAAGTCAGGTAGAAGACCTGAGCCAACTCCCCGTGCTTACTGTGAAGAGAGAGGGACCAGGCATGCACCGTGTTATAGCGTGAGTGCGCAGTCATAGCCCGGTGCGATACATAGCAGCACCTCGTATCGGCCGGGCAAGAGTGGGCATCGAGCCAGGTGCCATGAAGCCGGCTCAGCGCATCTGGTCTCCAGTGTGTCTCCTCGGGCCGGGGTACATGGCACCAGCCCTACGCATGGTGTCCCCGGTTCGCCAGCACAGCCCAGTTCGGGCTATTCCACCTCGACGCACTGGTCTGGCTACGGGGAGCATTCAGCCAGGTAGGGTTGGGCAGGCTCGGTGCTCGAGACCTCCAGTGCGCCTTCACGGTCCGGTCTATCCGGTGCCACCTCCACGCACCAGCCCTCCGGTGGCAGCCAGAGGGCTCCCGTCTGTCCGGAGCTGCCGGAGTCTCCCGTCTGTCCGGAGCTGCCGGAGTCTCCCGTCTGTCCGGAGCTGCCGGAGTCTCCCGTCTGTCCAGAGCTGCCGGAGCCGTCCATCAGCCAGGAGCCTCCGGAGCCGTCCGACAGCCAGGAGCCTCCGGAGCCGTCCGACAGCCAGGAGCTGCCGGAGCCGTCCGTCAGTCGGTGCTGTCGGAGTCGCCTTTCACGCCGGCGCTGCCGGAGTCTCCCGCCAGTCTGGTGCTGCCGGAATCTTCTGTCCATTCGGGACCCATCGCTAGGGTCCTCAGTCCAAGGTCGGCAGCGAGGGTCACTGCTCGAAAGAGGCCACAGAGGCGGTTGAGGAGGCGGACAAAGTCTATGGTGGAGTGGGGTCTACGTCCTGCGCCAGAGCCACCACCGCGGACAGACATCCACCCAGACCCTACCCTATAGGTTCAGGTTTTGCGGCCGGAGTCTGCACCTTTGGGAAGGGTACTGTCACGTTCTGACCTTAGTTCCTTTGATTTGACTTTGTTTTAGTATGGTCAGGGCGTGAGTTGGGTGGGTTGTATATGTTCCGTTTTCTATGTTGTGTTTTTTGGCCTGGTATGGTTCTCAATCAGAGGCAGGTGTCGTTAGTTGTCTCTGATTGAGAATCATACTTAGGTAGCCTTTTTCCACCTGTGTTTCGTGGGTGTTTATTTTCTGTTTTGTGTCTACACCATGCAGGACTGTTTCGTTCTCGTGTTTTGTTGTTTTTGTTCGAGTATTCGTTTTCATAAAAAGATAATATGAATACTCACCAAATCAAATCAAATCAAATTTTATTTGTAACATACACATGGTTAGCAGATGTTAATGCGAGTGTAGCGAAATGCTTGTGCTTCTAGTTCCGACAATGCAGTAATAACCAACAAGTAATCTAACTAAACAATTCCAAAAAAAACTACTGTCTTATACACAGTGTAAGGGGATAAAGAATATGTACATAAAGATATATGAATGAGTGATGGTACAGAGCAGCATAGGCAAGATACAGTAGATGGTATCGAGTACAGTATATACATATGAGATGAGTATGTAAACAAAGTGGCATAGTTAAAGTGGCTAGTGATACATGAATTACATAAGGATGCAGTAGATGATATAGAGTACAGTATATACGTATGCATATGAGATGAATAATGTAGGGTATGTAAACATTATATTAGGTAGCATTGTTTAAAGTGGCTAGCGATATATTTTACATCATTTCCCATCAATTCCCATTATTAAAGTTGCTGGAGTTGAGTCAGTGTGTTGGCAGCAGCCACTCAATGTTAGTGGTGGCTGTTTAACAGTCTGATGGCCTTGAGATAGAAGCTGTTTTTCAGTCTCTCGGTCCCACCTTTGATGCACCTGTACTGACCTCGCCTTCTGGATGATAGCGGGGTGAACAGGCAGTGGCTCGGGTGGTTGTTGTCCTTGATGATCTTTATGGCCTTCCTGTAACATCGGGTGGTGTAGGTGTCCTGGAGGGCAGGTAGTTTGCCCCCGGTGATGCGTTGTGCAGACCTCACTACCCTCTGGAGAGCCTTACGGTTGTGGGTGGAGCAGTTGCCGTACCAGGCGGTGATACAGCCCGCCAGGATGCTCTCGATTGTGCATCTGTAGAAGTTTGTGAGTGCTTTTGGTGACAAGCCAAATTTCTTCAGCCTCCTGAGGTTGAAGAGGCGCTGCTGCGCCTTCTTCACGATGTGAGTGGACCAATTCAGTTTGTCTGTGATGTGTATGCCGAGGAACTTAAAACTTACTACCCTCTCCACTACTGTTCCATCGATGTGGATAGGGGGCTGTTCCCTCTGCTGTTTCCTGAAGTCCACAATCATCTCCTTAGTTTTGTTGACGTTGAGTGTTAGGTTATTTTCCTGACACCACGCTCCGAGGGCCCTCACCTCCTCCCTGTAGGCCGTCTCGTCGTTCTTGGTAATCAAGCCTACCACTGTTGTGTCATCCGCAAACTTGATGATTGAGTTGGAGGCGTGCGTGGCCACGCAGTCGTGGGTGAACAGGGAGTACAGGAGAGGGCTCAGAACGCACCCTTGTGGGGCCCCAGTGTTGAGGATCAGCGAGATGTTGTTGCCTACCCTCACCACCTGGGGGCGGCCCGTCAGGAAGTCCAGTACCCAATTGCACAGGGCGGGGTCGAGACCCAGGGTCTCGAGCTTGATGACGAGCTTGGAGGGTACTATGGTGTTGAATGCCGAGCTGTAGTCGATGAACAGGATTCTCACATAGGTATTCCTCTTGTCCAAATGGGTTAGGGCAGTGTGCAGTGTGGTTGAGATTGCATCGTCTGTGGACCTATTTGGGCGGTAAGCAAATTGGAGTGGGTCTAGGGTGTCAGGTAGGGTGGAGGTTATATGGTCCTTGACTAGTCTCTCAAAGCACTTCATGATGACGGAAGTGAGTGCTATGGGGCGGTAGTCGTTTAGCTCAGTTACCTTAGCTTTCTTGGGAACAGGAACAATGGTGGCCCTCTTGAAGCATGTGGGAACAGCAGACTGGTATAGGGATTGATTGAATATGTCCGTGAACATACCGGCCAGCTGGTCTGCACATGCTCTGAGGGCGCTGCTGGGGATGCCGTCTGGGCCTGCAGCCTTGCGAGGGTTAACACGTTTAAATGTTTTACTCACCTCGGCTGCAGTGAAGGAGAGTCCGCATGTTTTCGTTGCAGACCGTGTCAGTGGCACTGTATTGTCCTCAAAGCGGGCAAAAAACGTATTTAGTCTGGCTGGGAGCAAGACATCCTGGTCCGTGACTGGGCTGGTTTTCTTCTTGTAGTCCGTAATTGACTGTAGACCCTGCCACATACCTCTTGTGTCTGAGCCGTTGAATTGAGATTCTACTTTGTCTCTATACTGACGCTTAGCTTGTTTGATAGCCTTGCGGAGGGAATAGCTGCACTGTTTGTATTCGGTCATGTTACCAGTCACCTTGCCCTGATTAAAAGCAGTGGTTCGCGCTTTCAGTTTCATGCGAATGCTGCCATCAATCCACGGTTTCTGGTTAGGGAATGTTTTAATCGTTGCTATGGGAACGACATCTTCAACGCACGTTCTAATGAACTCGCACACCGAATCAGCGTATTCGTCAATGTTGTTATCTGACGCAATACGAAACATATCCCAGTCCACGTGATGGAAGCAGTATTGGAGTGTGGAATCAGCTTGGTCGGACCAGCGTTGGACAGACCTCAGCGTGGGAGCTTCTTGTTTTAGTTTCTGTCTGTAGGCAGGGATCAGCAAAATGGAGTCGTGGTCAGCTTTTCCGAAAGGAGGGCGGGGCAGGGCCTTATATGCGTCGCGGAAGTTAGAGTAACAATGATCCAAGGTTTTTCCAGCCCTGGTTGCGCAATCGATATGCTGATACAATTTAGGGAGTCTTGTTTTCAGATTAGCCTTGTTAAAATCCCCAGCTACAATGAATGCAGCCTCAGGATGTATGGATTCCAGTTTGCAAAGAGTCAAATAAAGTTCGTTCAGAGCCATCGATGTGTCTGCTTGGGGGGGAATATATACGGCTGTGATTATAATCGAAGAGAATTCTCTTGGTAGATAATGCGGTCAACATTTGGTTGTGAGGAATTCTAAATCAGGTGAACAGAAGGATTTGACTTCCTGTATATTTCTGTGATCACACCACGTCTCGTTAGCCATAAGGCATACGCCCCCGCCCCTCTTCTTACCAGAAAGATGTTTGTTTCTGTCGGCGCGATGCGTGGAGAAACCCGCTGGCTGCACCGCCTCCGATAGCGTCTCTCCAGTGAGCCATGTTTCCATGAAGCAAAGAACGTTACAGTCTCTGATGTCCCTCTGGAATGCTACCCTTGCTCGGATTTCATCAACCTTGTTGTCAAGAGACTGGACATTGGCGAGAAGAATGCTAGGGAATGGTGCACGATGTGCCCGTCTCCGGAGTCTGACCAGAAGACCGCCTCGTTTCCTTCTTTTACGGAGTCGTTTTTTGGGGTCGCCGGCTGGGATCCATTCCGTTGTCCTGGTTGAAAGGCAGAACACAGGATCCGCTTCGTGAAAATCATATTCTTGGTCGTACTGATGGTGAGTTGACGCTGATCTTATATTCAGTAGTTCTTCTCGACTGTATGTAATGAAACCTAAGATGACCTGGGGTACTAATGTAAGAAATAACACGTAAAAAAACAAAAACTGCATAGTTTCCAAAGGAACGCGAAGCGAGGCGGCCATCTCTGTCGGCGCCGGAAGTAAGATATGACCACGCTGCACCTTGGTCCTCCTCTCTCTCTCACAACGACGAGCGTTACACAAGGAAAGTGAGGCCCTCAACCTGCTCCACTATATCCCCGTTGATGAGAATGGGGGCATGCTCGGTCCTCCTTTTCCTGTAGTCCCCAATCATCTCATTTGTCTTGATCACATTGAGCGAGAGGTTATTATCCTGGCACCACACCACACAGCCAGGTCTCTGTCTTCATCCCTATAGGCTGTCTTGTTGTTGTCAGTGATCAGACCTACCAAACTTAATGATGGTGTTGGAGTTGTGCCTGGCCATGCAGTTATGGGTGAACAGGGAGTACAGGAGGGGACTGAGCACGCACCCCTGAGGGGCCCCCGTGTTGAGGATCAGCGTGGCAGAGTTGGTACCTACCCTTTCCACCTGGGGGCGGCCTGTCAGTAAGTCCAGGATCCAGTTGTAGAGGGAGGTGTTTAGTCCCAGGGTCCATAGCTTAGTAATGAGCTTTGAGGGCACTATAGTGCTGAATGCTGAGCTTAGTCAATGAGTAGCATTCTCACATAGGTGTTCCTTTTGTCCAGGTGCGAAAGGGCAGTGTGGAGTGCAATAGAGATGGGATCATCTGTGGATCTGTTGGATCTGTTGTATGCAAATTGGGGTGGGTCTAGGCTTTCTGGGATAATGGTGTTGATGTGAGCCATGACCAAATCAAATCAAATCAAATGTATTTATATAGCCCTTCATACATCAGCTATCTCAAAGTGCTGTACAGAAACCCAGCCTAAAATCCCAAACAGCAAGCAATGCAGGTGTTGAAGCAAGTTGGCTAGGAAAAACTCCCTAGAATTGCCAAAACCTAGGAAGAAACCTAGAGAGGAACCAGGCTATGAGGGGTGGCCAGTCCTCTTCTGGCTGTGCCGGGTGGAGAATATAATAGAACATGGCCAAGATGTTCAAATGTTCATAAATGACCAGCATGGTCAAATAATAGGTCTGGGACAGGTAGCACGTCAGGTCACGATTCCATAGCCGCAGGCAGAACAGTTGAAACTGGAGCAGCAGCACGGCCATGTTCTGGGGACAGCAAGGAGTCATCATGCCAGGTAGTCCTGAGGCATGGTCCTAGGGCTCAGGTCGTCCGAGAGAGAGAAAGAAAGAGAGAGAGAGAATTAGAGAGAGCATGCTTAAATTCACACAGGACACCGGATAAGACAGGAGAAATACTCCAGATATAACAAACTGACCCTAGCCCCCCGACACATAAACTACTGCAGCATAAATACTGCAGGCTGAGACAGGAAGGGTCAGGAGACACTGTGGCCCCATCCGATGATACCCCCGGACAGGGCCAAACAGGAAGGATATAACCCCACCCACTTTGCCAAAGCACAGCCCCCACACCACTAGAGGGATATCTTCAACCACCAACTTACCATCCTGAGACAAGGCCGAGTATAGTCCACAAAGATCTTCGCCACGGCACAACCCAAGAGGGTGCGCCAACCTAGACAGGAAGATCAGCCTTTCAAAGCACTTCATGGCTAGAAACATGAGTGCTATGGGTCGGTAGTCATTTAGGCAGACTACCTTAGTGTTCTTTGGCATAGGTACTATGGTGGTCTGCTTGAAACCTGTTGTTATACAGACTCAGTCAGGGACATGTTAAAAATGTCAGTGAAGACACTTGCCAGTTTGTTGAGTAGACGTTCTGGTAATCTGTCTGGCCCGTGGCCTTGTGAATGTTGACCTGTTTAAAGGTCTTAGTCACATTGGCTATGGAGAGCGTGATCACACAGTCATCCGGAACAGCTGATGCTCTCATGCATGCTTCAGTGTTGCTTGCCTCGAAGCGAACATACAATTAATTTAGCTCATCTGGTAGGCTCTTGTCACTGGGCAGCTAACAGCTGTGCTTCCCTTTCTAGTCTGTAATAATTTACAAGCCCTGTCACAGCCGACGAGCATCGGAGCCGATGTAGTACAATTCAGTCTTAGTCCTGTATTGACGCTTTGCATGTTTGATGGTTCGTCTGAGGGCATAGCGTGATTTCTTATAAGCGTCCGTGTTAGAGTCCCGCTCCTTTTAAGCGGCAGATCCACCCCGTATGCAACAGGAGTTCCCTGATCCCGGTGCAGAATATACAGTGTTTCTCCCCATATTGACCAATCCCATTCAATTCAATATTAAAAAAGACAATACAAGTAAAAGTTAGGACTAGTAAAATGTTTATGCTGAGTGCCAGGTCTTTCTCCATTCAGAGACATTAGTATCAAGCCCGTCTATCAGTCTGGACCACATCATCTTGCAAGTCTCCATGTGTTGGCTCCATACGTGATTCTGTGAACGCATACACTGTTCTTTTACCAATGCCAGTTAGAATAGGTCATATTTGGCACACAAACATATACTATGTTGGAGTATGAACAGTTCTGACCAAACCTACTTAATTCTGTTCTCCCCGTTAACGACCGATGGTGAGCAGGCAAGAGGTGAGGCTGGAGGTGAGGTCTTTGTCAGAGCCCCATTGATAAGCACAACCCCTCATTAAAGTTACTGGTCTCTCTCTCTCTCTCATACACACACACACGCACGAACACACACACACACACACACACACACACACACACACACACACACACACACACACACACACACACACACACACACACACACACACACACACACACACACAGAGAGCACTGATTATATTATCAATTGTAGGTATGGGATTAGCTTGTTGGAACTAACCTGATCGCTGCGTTCACCGTCCTATTTCGCTTCAGATGTGATAAAATGTGAAGTGAAGTAGAATGGTGAACACAATAATCAGGCTGGTTACACCAGGCTTGGTTATGCCCAGGACATTATATGCTTCAGTGCAGTTTAAGATGAGGGAGGACAAAACATTTTTTTTCATGAGCATGGCCTTATTTCTATTACAGCATATTGGATGACTCTCATTCATATTCCATTCACCCAGTTCAATGAAACAGCGATAGGTTAGGCTACTACATGATACTCAAATTTTCCCTATACCCATCATGAGGTTGCTACAACCTATCCGATGAATGAAAGTTTACAACGTAGGTGGACACAGGTTGAGAGACAAATTTGCTGGTCTGACCAATCTGATTCCACGCTTCAAGATTGCTTCGATCATGTGGATTGGGATATGTTCCGCACTGCGTCAAACAACAACATTGACGAATACGCTGATTCGGTGAGCGAGTTTATTAGCAAGTGCATCGGCGATGTCGTACCCACAGCAACTATTAAAACATTCCCAAACCAGAAACCGTGGATTCATGGCAGCATTCGTGCGAAACCACTGCGCGAACCACTGCTTTTAACCAGGGCAAGGTGACTACCGCCCCATGACTACCGCCCCATAGCACTCTCTTCTGTCATCACGAAGTGCTTTGAGAGACTAGACAACGATCATATCACCTCCACCTTACCGGCCACCCTGGACGCACTTCAGTTTGCATACCGCCCCAACAGGTCCACAGACGATGCAATCGCCATCACACTGCACACTGCCCTATCCCATCTGGACAAGAGGAATACCTATTTTAGAATGCTGTTCATTGACTACAGCTCAGCATTCAACATAGTACCCTCCAAGCTCATCATCAAGCTGGAGGCCATGGGTCTCAACCCCGCCCTGTGCAATTTGGTCCTGGACTTTCTGACGGGCTGCCCCCAGGTGGTGAAGGTAGGAAACAACATCTCCACTTTGCTGACCCTCAACACTGGTGCCCCACAAGGGTGCATGCTCAGCCCTCTCCTGTACTCCCTGTTCACCCACGACTGCGTGGCCATGCATGCCTCCAACTCAATCATCAAGTTTACAGACGACACAACAGTAGTGGATTTCTTGTTAGATATTACTGCATGGTCGGAACTAGAAGCACAAGCATGTTGCTACACTCGCATTAACATCTGTTCACCATGTGTATGTGACCAATAACATTTTATTTTATTTTATTTGACGTGAGTTTAGCAAAAGGGGGCATGATTTGTTGACATAACTGTAATCCAAACCCAACCTTATTTCAGTAGTTGTGACACACGGATTCCAAACTCCATTTTAGACGAGGCGGACTTTATGACCAAAATGAACACTTGTAATACATGTTGACACTAGAATAAATGTTTGTTTTCAAAGGGATTAGTTAATTTTTTGGAAGACACCCATAATGACACCTATTTTCAGCAAACATGAAGGCATGCACACAAAATGGCTTAGTGATGCTCCACTGAGGAAGCAGGTAAAATACACATTTGCAATTCTCATAGCAAACTAGACGTCACCGTGGAAGCACTGTTTGGTAGCCACAAGTCTTACAGATTTTATAACAAAAACATGTCCCATTATAATGTATTGACCGAGATGTAATGTCTTAAGCCATGAAGGTCTTCTAATAGAAAGAAGCAAGGGTACAGGTACAGAAAGGCTGCAAAACCAAAATGAATAAAACATCTTAGAAATACTCCAACTGTGAATTTTCCTGTGAATTTGAGATTTGGTTTGGGTATTGCGGGCTCATTCAAATGAAGTCAAAATAGGCTCTGATACCTCGAACTGCACATAGATTGACAATGTTCGAAGCCGTAATGAAGTCAAAATAGGCTCTGATACCTCGAACTGCACATAGATTGACAATGTTCGAAGCCGTAAGAAGGTTTAGCGAAGTGTTAGCTAAAAGCATTGTCCCCACACAAATATTTAATTAATTCTACCCTCTTGGTTCACAGACCATAGGCTGTCACACTACAGTGCAGAAAGGAAAGAATTACTGGAAAATGAAGACTACTGTCGCTCCATGTGAAACTTATGTTCGTTAGAAAAGTAGAGGATTGGAAGAAAAGGAGGAGAACAAATAGAAACCAAACACTTCATGAATTGGGAAGAGTAAGTGATGTGAAGTGTTGCAGAGATGAATGGACCATTGTTGAAATAGTGTTTTTTCTCCAAATGAATAAGCTCAGGTACAGTAATGGCACTTCTGAGAAATCTTTTATACAAAAGAAGTATTTCTATAAAAAATAATAAGTGTTGAGAGGGCCAAAGATACTGTACAGTACTATGACTGTACACTATTCCACTCTTTTTCATCTCAGAGGACAAGAGCATTGTGATTATGAAAGCTCAGACAGTGAAGCTTTTCTTTCCTTGTCTGAGATTGGAGGACAAAAAAAGGCTCTTACACAGGTAATTCTACTTTTTAATTCGTTTTTAAAACTTTTTATATCTGTCAACTTCATCTTTATCACAACTTGTAGGCTAAAACTAATGCTAGGACTATCATCTGTTTGTCACGGCCGTCGAAAGAAGAGGACCAAAGTGCAGCGTGGTGAGTGTACATTTCTCTTTTTTATTTAAAATGTCGCCAACAAAACAAGAAACGAACAACAACTGTGAAGCTTACAGGGCTAAGTGCCACAAACGAAGAACTCCCCACAATGACAACAGGGAAAAAGGCTGCCTAAGTATGATTCCCAATCAGTGACAACGAATGACAGCTGTCCCTGATTGAGAACCATACCCGGTCAAAACAAAGAAATACTAATAGAACATAGAATTGCCCACCCAAATCACACCCTGACCAAACCAAAATAGAGACATAAAAAGCTCTCAAAGGTCAGGGTGTGACACTCTTGCTATAACACCTCATACTATGGACATAATCCAATGATCCCAGTAGTCTCCTTAAAACAAAATAAGAGAAAAGATGCAGGAAAATAATAGGTATATGTTAACAAGGTGATGTCTACCAGATATCATACATACTTACATACTGTAGCCAAACTCAATCTGTTTTAGATCACTGCTAAGTATTTCCCCTATACTTGTACCATCTGTTCCTATGACGCCTGGCACTATTAAACATGATCCAAGGATGACGCCAATAAAATGTATCTTAACACCCGTTGTCATTTTAAAGGCTCCCTTCTCTTCTGCTAGTTGGCTATTTTCATGTGGCACTCCTAAAGTAAAACACTCTCAAGCTGGCAAGTCGTGGGAGTAAAGACAAATTGGTGTTAAATCAGAGTGGGAGAAGCTGGAGGGACACTTAACAGCACTAATGCTGTGGAACAGGAAATTAACCAGCAAAACTGTGGTAATGGCTAATGATGTGGCATGCTTTGCAAACTTCTGGTCTGTAACTTTGGGGACAGGAAAGGAACCCTGCAAAACTGGCCAAATATGTGATATCTTCTACAAGCTGTTACCGAAGATGAAGCCAATAATCTTGCGTTCAGTTTCCACACTTAGCCGAGGCCAAGTAATTAGCATGTCGAGTCAAGATGAGTTGTATACCCACAAGATTGACAGATGAACTTTTCCTGAGGTTAAATTAAATCCATGAAATACTTTTTTAGGTCAATTTAATTTAGTTCCTTAGCAACTAAAGAAGACAGGCTGAAAATATATTTATTTGGGTTATTTTTGAATTGTACTGTAATGCTGTCCATGGACTTTGGCACCATGTAAAACACTTAAAAAATACAAATAATACATAGTTTATTTTATTAAACTGTTATTTAATGAGAAAACATATGTCAGTCCTTCATACTATAAAACATATCGGTGTATGCATTGCAGAAAATACTGGGGGGAAGCAAATGGGCTTTTCCCAATGCTCATGTGTCAAGGTGTAGGGACATGTTTTGAGTAGATCAACAGAAATATACTGTATACAGTAAATTATTTTGAATGCCAAAAGCGTTACAATATAACCAAAAAACTAATATTATTACTATATTACTGTCCCTCAATTTTATGTTAATTCTTGTTATCTCTTAAATGCAAAGAAAACATTTTAAACATCCTTGAGTATGTAGAGTGATCATTGCCAGTTCGAAAAGGCAATGCTTAAATGCTCAATTGAAATGTGAAAATAATAAATGCATTTATATTTTCATATCAGTGCATATGATTAATGCCACACTGAAATTGCAATGTTAAAATTAAAATCGAAAATGGTTGATTGGAAATTGGAAACAGTTTAACAGGTGATATAGTAAATAACATTTTTGGTATCTCAGATTGCTCTGGGAATTCATAGAGAGGAGTTATGTTTGAAATTCTGTTACCATCTTGTATCACAAACCATTTTTGAGAAAATCATGATGAAAGTTACCATTTTAGGTCCATGTTAGACCTATACATGCCTCCTGTTAGACCCTATGATCTGTAAACCGTACATGATACAGACAAAATCTTGGTGTCATTGTACTCTTCATAGTGTGCTTTAACATACAGAGAATGTCGAGATTCTGAAATACACATTTTAACATTCATTTATTCAACATAAAACATTATTAATATGAATATTTTTCATTTTTAGACATAGAGAGCTTGGGACTATAAGGTTCTATTTGCATTTTTGTCAAAACGTTGTTATTAGCTTGGTTTTAACATAGCCCTGACAATATTCAATCCAATGCGGGTTCGGCACTTTAAAGCCAATTATCTCCAATTTATCTTTTTGCTGACAGAGCCTCATAGTCTCAAGTATTTGTATATGTTGAATAAATGAATGTGACATTTTTATCTCAGAATCTAGACATACTCCACATTTGAGAACACACTATATGGAGTATAATGACACCAAGATGTTGTTTGTATCATGTACAGTTCATGGATCATAGGGTCTTAAAGGAGTCATGTATAGGTCTAAAAAGGGTAGAAAATGGCCAATTTCATCATGATTTTCACAAAAATTGTTTGTGATACAAATTTAAAAAGCTTGTCAAACATCTTTCCTGCAAATTGAGTTTATATGTGAGAATTTCCAGAACAAATTGAGATACCCCCTCAAAAAATGTTGGGCTACACTGGCATGGAATCGCCCAAACAGAAATTATAAATGAAAATGGTAAATGGTAAACATAAAGTGGTGAATGGTAAACATAAAATGGTAAATGCAATGTGCAAAGTGGCTGTATTCATTTTCAAAGTGTATGCAAATTGCTTCCTTGAGGAGTGAGCCAGGAGAGAAACACAACACCACCATGCCGTGTAACCTACAGGGTTCAAATCTGGTGTTCTGTACACCAGAAGAATGTATTAGCCTGCTAAGCCAAAGCCTAGGCAATTTAGCTTGGGGAGCCAATGCAATTTTTCTGGTCTCAGGCAAAGTTACTCATCACATGTGCGTAGTCACCGAACCACTTCTTACTGGTTAGTTGCATTTGGCTATCGGCTTTGGTTTAGCGGACTAATGTGCTTTTCTGATGTGCAGAAGACCCTTGTTCGAACCCTGTCAGTCATATTTGTGCCATGGCTCAGATGGGTGTTTGTGAGGAGGAGTTCAAAGGATGATGAATTGTAACTGAGGTGGTTTAGTTACCAGACATGCATCATGACTAGGCCTAACCTTGCATGAGACCTGAAGAGTTACATTAGCTCGAGTCAATGCTTAGGCTTCAGTTTAGCAGACCTATGCTTTTCTGGTGCGCAGGAGACCTGGTTTTGCACCCTGTGCGGTTGTTACACTAGTCTAAAATCACTATACAGATAGCAACGATGGCTAGGATGTGGTGTTGCTCACCTGGTTCATGCCTCCAAGAAGCAATTTACCCTTTAAAAATGTCAATTGAAAAGAGAAAATGCTTATTGGGAAGTTGGAAAATGAAAACAGACACTTTTGTCACACCCTGATCTGTTTCATCTGTTTTTGTGCTGGTCTCCACCCACCTCCAGGTGTCGTCCACATTCCACATTATCCCCGTGCATTTATACCCGTGTTCTCTGTTTGTCTGTTGTCAGTTCGTCTTGTCTCGTCAAGCCTACCAGCGTGTTTTGTCCATGCTCCTGTTTTTCCTAGTCTCTGTTTTCTAGCCTTCCCGGTCCCGACCTTTTCTGCCTACCCAGACCTCAAGCCTGACACACTGTACCTTTCAGACTCTGAGCTGATAATGAACTTCTGCCTGTCCTCGACCTGCTATATTGCCTGCCTCTTGTATTCTAATGCAGTTCAGAGACTCAAACCATGTGTCTCATCCTGTGGCGTTATAGTTTTCATTTCCGCTATGCACATTGTGTTCATGATTTTCTGTTTACTATTAAATGGTTTTGTCTCTTTCCATTTACCATTTAGGATTTGTAATATCATTTTTGTTTACCATTTCCAATTTTCATTTAACCGTTTTCTATTTAAATTTATGCATGTAAATATGCATTTTAATACTAATAAGTATCATTTCGTTTTTAGAATTGTGAAGTAAATATACCTTATTTCACGTTAAATACGCTTCATTTTAGGGCCTCCTGAGTGGCACAGTGGTCTAAGGCACTGCATTGAAGGCATCACTGCACTACAGGCGTCACTACAGACCCGGGGTCAAACCTTGGCTGTGTCGCAGCTGGCTGCGACTGAGAAACCCATGAGGCAGTGCACAATTTGCCCAGCATTGTCTGGGTTAGGGGAGGGTTTGGCTAGCTGGGATGTCCTTGTCCCATTGCTCTCTAGCAACTGCTGTGGCAGGCCAGTTGCATGATGCCTGTCACCAGTTGTACAGTGTTTCCTCCATTGGTTTGGCTGGCTTCTGGGTTAAGTGAGCAGTTTGGCTTGGCAGGGTCGTGTTTCAGAAGACACATGGCACTTGACCTTTGCCTCTCCTGAGTCCATACGGGAGTATTTTTTTCTTAGGGTTTAATATTGCTTTAATATTGCAGACAGATGTAATTGTCTGCATAATTTCCAATCTTTTTTGGGAAATATATTTATATATATTGATATATACATATATTTTATTTTACATATTTTACCTTTATTTAACTTGGCAAGTCAGTTAAGAACAAATTCTTATTTACAATGACCACCTACCCGGCCAAATCTAGATGACACTGGGTCAATTGTGCGCCACCGCATGAGACCCCCAATCATGCATTCAAACCATGGACTGTAGTGACGCCTCTTGCACTGAGATGCAATGCTTTAGACCTCTGTGCCACTCGGGACACGTACGGGAGTTGAAACGATGGGACATGATTGTAACTACCAATGGGATATCACGAAATTGGGGAGAAAAATGGGGTAAAAAAAAAAATATATATATATATACAGAACCAGTCAAAGTTTTGGGCACACGTACTCATTCAAAGGTTTTTCTTTCTTTTTTTAAACGTTCTGTATTGTAAAAGAACAGTGAAGACATCCAAACTATGAAATAACACATATGGAATCATGAAGTAACAAAAACAAAAATTCTTCAAAGTAGCCAACCTTTGCCTTGATGACAGCTTTGCACATTCTTGGAATTCCCTCAACCAGCTTCATGAGGAAGGCTTTTACAACAGTATTAAAGGAGTTCCCACATATGTTGAGCACTTGTTGACTGCTTTTACTTCAGTCTGTGGTCCAACTCATCCCAAACCATCTCAATTGGGTTGAGGTCAGGTGATTGTGGAGGTCAGGTAATCTGATGCAGCACTGCATTCCTCTCCTTCTTGGTCAAATAGCCCTTATATCAGACTGGATGTGTGTTTTGGGTCATTGTCCTGTTGAAAAACAAATGATAGTCACACTAAGCGCAAACCAGATGGGATGGCGTATCGCTGCAGAATGCTGTGGTAGCCATGCTGGTTAAGTGCCTTGAATTCTAAATAAATCACTGACAGGGTCACCAGCAAAGCACCCCCACACCATCACACCTCCTCCTCCATTCTTCAAGGTGGGAACCACACATGTAGAGATCATCCGTTCACCTACTCTGCGTCTCACAAAGACACGGTGGTTGGAACCAAAAATCTCTAATTTGGATTCATTAGACCAAAGGAATGATTTCCACCAGGTCTATTCTTCATATTGGTGTCCTTTAGTAGTGTTTTTCTTTGCAGCAATTCATCCATGAAACCCTGATTCACACAGTCTCCTCTAAACAGATAATGGTGAGATGTATCTGTTACTTGAACTCTGTGAAGCATTGATTTTGGCTGAAATTTCTGAGGCTGGTAACTCTAATGAACTTATCCTCTTCAGAAAAGCTAACTCTGGGTCTTCTTTTCCTGTGGCCGTCCTCATTTTTTATTTTTTTATTTCACCTTTATTTAACCAGGTAGGCTAGTTGAGAACAAGTTCTCATTTGCAACTGCGACCCGGCCAAGATAAAGCATAGCAGTGTGAGCAGACAACACAGAGTTACACATGGAATAAACAATTAACAAGTCAATAACACAGTAGAAAACAAAGGGGTAGTCTATATACAATGTGTGCAAAAGGCATGAGGAGGTAGGCGAATAATTACAATTTTGCAGATTAACACTGGAGTGATAAATGATCAGATGGTCATGTACAGGTAGAGATATTGGTGTGCAAAAGAGCAGAAAAGTAAATAAATAAAAACAGTATGGGGATGAGGTAGGTGAAAATGGGTGGGCTATTTACCAATAGACTATGTACAGCTGCAGCGATCGGTTAGCTGCTCAGATAGCTGATGTTTGAAGTTGGTGAGGGAGATAAAAGTCTCCAACTTCAGCGATTTTTGCAATTCGTTCCAGTCACAGGCAGCAGAGTACTGGAACGAAAGGCGGCCAAATGAGGTGTTGGCTTTAGGGATGATCAGTGAGATACACCTGCTGGAGCGCGTGCTACGGATGGGTGTTGCCATCGTGACCAGTGAACTGAGATAAGGCGGAGCTTTACCTAGCATGGACTTGTAGATGACCTGGAGCCAGTGGGTCTGGCGACGAATATGTAGCGAGGGCCAGCCGACCAGAGCATACAAGTCGCAGTGGTGGGTGGTATAAGGTGCTTTAGTGACAAAACGGATGGCAGTGTGATAGACTGCATCCAGTTTGCTGAGTAGAGTGTTGGAAGCCATTTTGTAGATGACATCGCCGAAGTCGAGGATCGGTAGGATAGTCAGTTTTACTAGGGTAAGCTTGGCGGCGTGAGTGAAGGAGGCTTTGTTGCGGAATAGAAAGCCGACTCTTGATTTGATTTTCGATTGGAGATGTTTGATATGAGTCTGGAAGGAGAGTTTGCAGTCTAGCCAGACACCTAGGCACTTATAGATGTCCACATATTCGAGGTCGGAACCATCCAGGGTGGTGATGCTAGTCGGGCATGCGGGTGCAGGCAGCGATCGGTTGAAAAGCATGCATTTGGTTTTACTAGCGTTTAAGAGCAGTTGGAGGCCACGGAAGGAGTGTTGTATGGCATTGAAGCTTGTTTGGAGGTTAGATAGCACAGTGTCCAATGACGGGCCGAAAGTATATAGAATGGTGTCGTCTGCGTAGAGGTGGATCAGGGAATCGCCCGCAGCAAGAGCAACATCATTGATATATACAGAGAAAAGAGTCGGCCCGAGAATTGAACCCTGTGGCACCCCCATAGAGACTGCCAGAGGACCGGACAGCATGCCCTCCGATTTGACACACTGAACTCTGTCTGCAAAGTAATTGGTGAACCAGGCAAGGCAGTCATCCGAAAAACCGAGGCTACTGAGTCTGCCGATAAGAATATGGTGATTGACAGAGTCGAAAGCCTTGGCAAGGTCGATGAAGACGGCTGCACAATAGTGTCTTTTATCGATGGCGGTTATGATATCATTTAGTACCTTGAGCGTGGCTGAGGTGCACCCGTGACCGGCTCGGAAACCAGATTGCACAGCGGAGAAGGTACGGTGGGCTCATGAGAGCTAGTTTAATAATAGCGCTTGATGGCTTTTGCGACTGCACTTGAAGAAACTTTGAACGTTCTTAAAATGTTCCTAATTGACTGACCTTCATGTCTATAAATAATGAAGTACTGTTGTTTCTCTTTGTTTTTTTTAGCTTTTCTTGCCATAGTATGGATTTGGTCTTTTACCAAATAGGTATATCTTCTGTATACCACCCTTACCTTGTCACAACACAACTGATTGGCTCAAACGCATTAAGAAATTCCACAAATTAACTTTTAATAAGGCACACCTGTTAACTGAATTGCATTCCAGGGGACTACCTCATGCAGCAGGTTGAGAGAATGCCAAGAAGGTGCAAAGCTGTCATCATGGAAGAGGGTGGCTACTTTGAAGAATCTCAAATATAAAATATATTTGGGATTTATTTAACGCTTTTTTGGCTACTATATGATTCCATATGTGTTGTTTCATAGTTTTCATGTCTTCACTATTATGCTACAATGTAAAAAAAAAAGTTAAAATAAAGAAAAGCCCTGTAATGAGTAGGTGTGTCCAAAACTTTTGACTGATAGATTTGTAATGTAATAGTAGACGGCTCTACTGCAAATAAATACCTGCTTGCACTTACGTTTACTTGTCCATTCATTTATCCTTCTGAGTAAAGACATCAGTGACTGGACTATAAAACTCCTCCCTGTTTGGCCATCAATTTTAGAAGTCTCGGTCTCGATGGAGAAAATGTCAAGGGATGAGAGTCGTCCTTTATCGGCCCAGTTTTGACTATAAATTAATATTTGTTTCAGCGCAGAAAATAACCTCTCAACGGATGCTGTTACAGCTGGTATAGTGAGGACCAACTGCAGTAACTTTGTCGCCTAGGGAAGAGTGTGTGTGAGGTCATTCTGGAACAACAAGCTGAGGACCTGTCCAGGTGAATGTCTCGTACCATTTGTGAACTGTACAATCTGACAAGATCATGTTGACTCCAATGCTTCCCACAGTTGTGTCAAGTTGGCTGGATGGTGGACCATTCTTGATACCCACAGGAAACCCAGCAGAATTGAAGTTCCTGCACCTGGCACCTACTGCCATACCCCGTTCAATGGTACTGGTCTTTCCCATTCACCTTCGGAATGGCACACATACACAATCCGTGTCTCAATAGTCTTAAGGCTTAAAAATCTTTCTTTAACCTGTTTCCTCCCCTTCATCTACAGTGATCAATAAGGGATCATAGCTTTCACCTGGATTCACCTGGTCAGTCTATGTCATGGAAAGAGCAGGTCTTCATAATGTTTTGTACACTCACTGTGGTTGCCCCTGGGCCTCTTTCCCTTGGCCTGTTTGATGAGCTGGCACTCTCATCGTTGCCTCATGTTTACTTCGGTAGCAGGTAGCATTATTTAATTTGATCTTTCAAAATCTCACGATTCTCATTTACCTTTGCATTGTGCATGCTGATGTTCAATCTATGTTATTCATTCAATGCCAGATCTGTCTGTGAGCTGCCAAATGTCTTAAAAGAGCTATCTGCCTTCGGATGTGAGACACACATTTCTCATGCTTGTTGAGTGCTATAGGCAAGTTGTTCAAGATGCAGTAACCGGTTCTTGTCCACACACTGTTGCTGGTGGTGAAAAGAAGGCAGGGGAAGCAGTAGAGTCGGCTGCTAGCACCGCAGCCACAGAGCCAGTCTTTCCATTGTTACCACTAAGATTGAAATAATTGTGTATTTTCTGTCCCTTCCTTGATGTAGGTCCCCAAGCTCAGTTGTTGTTCTTTCATCCTTTATCACCCATGGCCCTATTTTGCTAGAAAATCCAACTTTGAAAATGGTTTCAGATACAATGTTAGCCATCCTGCCTATCCTCCTGCCTATCCCATTATTTGTTTCACGCCAATATACCTTCACACTTATTATTTGAGTGCAAGGAAAATAAATGATACATGCTGACAAATGAAAGGCTGCGAAGCTCTCTGCCTGCCTTTTACCGTCTGTTACCTGGCAGTATAAGGTAGAAAAACGCATGCACAAGTCATGTCAATGCTTCACATTGAGTTTGGAGTTTTAAGGGTGGGAGAAAGGCACGCGGCGAGGCTATCTTTCCCCTGGCCTCCGCATTTTGTTCCAGACCACCGCAAATTTGGAAGTACTAGTTCAGAAATCTATTTTTTCAAGCAGAAAAGACATGAAGATGACAAAATGATTGATCAAATTAATCATTTTTATTACAGTTATTTTATCATTCATTTTAACATCACTGATATATCCCTTAAATCAGCAGTTGTTTTACACATACTTAAATAATACATCAAATCAAATCAAATTTATTTATATAGCCCTTCGTACATCAGCTGATATCTCAAAGTGCTGTACAGAAACCCAGCCTAAAACCCCAAACAGCAAGCAATGCAGGTGTAGAAGCACGGTGGCTAGGAAAAACTCCCTAGAAAGCCCAAAACCTAGGAAAAAACCTAGAGATGAACCAGGCTATGTGGGGTGGCCAGTCCTCTTCTGGCTGTGCTGGGTGGAGATTATAACAGAACATGGCCAAGATGTTCAACTGTTCATAAATGACCAGCATGGTCGTATAATAATAAGGCAGAACAGTTGAAACTGGAGCAGCAGCACGGTCAGATGGACTGGGGACAGCAAGGAGTCATCATGTCAGGTAGTCCTGGGGCATGGTCCTAGGGCTCAGGTCCTCCGAGAGAGAGAAAGAAAGAGAGAATTAGAGAGAGCATATGTGGGGTGGCCAGTCCTCTTATGGCTGTGCCGGGTGGAGATTATAACAGAACATGGCCAAAATGTTCAAATGTTCATAAATGACCAGCATGTTCGAATAATAATAATAACATCAAATCTGGTTGAATTCAGCTCCACAAACACTATACTAATAAACCTTTTTAGCATCTAATGTATAGTACCTCTTGTTCTCCTGCTTTCTTTTCTCCAAACCACGT
This sequence comes from Oncorhynchus tshawytscha, assembly GCF_018296145.1. Taxonomy (NCBI): domain Eukaryota; kingdom Metazoa; phylum Chordata; class Actinopteri; order Salmoniformes; family Salmonidae; genus Oncorhynchus; species Oncorhynchus tshawytscha. The sequence continues at coordinate 16,045,108 of NC_056442.1, read as the reverse complement.
CACTAAAGTAAATTCCGACTGAGCCGGAATATGGAGCGTTTATCGTCAATGCAGCCTCTGCGAACATTGCAGCGCTGAACTTGAGCAATACAGATTGAATCGAGAACCTTAGAAAGGCGAAGAGGGAAAGAGAGAGAAGAGCAAACATTTTCAGAAAAAGAGAAGGAGAAAGGAGAGAGAGAGGAGGAAATCTAAATAAGAAAGAGAGAGAGAGAGAGAGGAATACAGTGGCTGGCGAAAGTATGTTTCCTATTTTGTTGCCTTACAACCTGGAATTAAAATTGATTGTTGGGGGGTTTGTATAATTTAAATTACACAACATGCCTACCACTTTGAAGATGCAACATATTTTTATTGTGAAACAAACAAGAAATTAGACAAAAAAAATGAAAACTTGAGCGCGCATAACAATTCAACCCCCCCCAAAGTCAATACATTGAAGAGATATCTTTTGTAGCAATTACAGCTGCAAGTATCTTGGGGTATGTCTCTATAAGCTTGGCACATCTAGCCACTGGGATTTTTGCCCATTCTTCAAGGCAAAACTGCTCCAGCTCCTTCAAGTTGGATGGGTTCTGCTGGTGTACAAGCAATCTTGAAGTCATACCACATTCTCAATTGGATTGAGGTCTGGGCTTTGACTAGGCCATTCCAAGACATTTAAATATTTTCCATTAAACCACTCAACTGTTGCTTTAGCAGTATGTTTATGGTCATTGTCCTACTGGAAAGTGAACCTCTGTCCTAGTCTGCAATCTCTGGAAGACTGAAACAGGTTTCCCTCAAGAATTTCCCTGTATTTAGCGCCATCCATCATTCCTTCAATTCTGACCAGTTTCCCAGTCCCTGCTGATGGGCAAATTCCTTGATCTGTCCAGAGTACCTTCTTCCATATGTTTAGGGAGTCTCCCACATGCCTTTTGGCGAACATCAAACATGTTTGCTTATTTTTTTCTGGCCACTCTTCCATAAAGTCCAGCTCTGTACAGCTTAAAGTGGTTTGAAAGCAGGTTTGTTGTAGTGCCATATTCTTTCCATTTTTTAATAATGGATTTAATGGTGCTCATGGGATGTTCAAAGTTTTGAATCATTTTTTATAACCCAACCCAGATCTGTGCTTCTCCACAACTTTGTCCTTGACCTGTTTGGAGAGCTCCTTGGTCTTCATAGTGCCACTTGCTTGGTGGTGCCCCTTGCTTAGTGGTGTTGCAGACTCTGGGGCCTTTCAGAACAGGTGTATATATACTGAGATCATGTGACACTTGCACACAGGTGGAATTTATTTAACTAATATTGTGACTTCTGAAGGTAATTAGTTGCACCAGATGTTATTTAGTGGCTTCATTTCAAAGGGGGTGAATACATATGATTTGATGATTTGAAACGTTATTTTTTCATTTCACTTCACTAATTTGGACTATTTTGTGTATGTCCATGTTAATGTAATTTCATAATTCCAATATGTTTTCATTTATTGAATTCTCTTAGTCTATTCTATGAGAATTTGTAAGATTCTTATTTGCATAAAATAGACAGAGACCAGTCTAATCAAAATTAGATAATAGTATTTATTCTCGGAGTGCGCTGCCATGTAACCACGAACAACAGTTTATATACAAAATATGACGTCATAGGTTGTAAATTGTCCTTTCTCCCAACAGTTCAAAAGTTTATTCCCACCCCTTCTCTCTCTCACTCCAGACACACAATTAAATTGAGATTAAACTTCTGAAGTCTTCATCCATCACCATTCAGCAGACAGTTCCAGCTAATGGAAAACCTAAGAAAACACACACTGCCTTATCTAAACATCCCAGAGCTAAGTTGAGTCGGTTCAACCATAGTTTAACGACCCCTTTTGCTTAGTTAAAAACCCACAATTCCTGTCCTCTACAACCTGGCTGGAATGGTATTTATTTGATTTAATTACCCCCTGTTTCATGCTCCACAATCCCTTCCTTATGAATTAATATTATTAATCAGATAGAATAAAACAGAGTAGAGTTTAATTAGTTATAGTTCTATTTAAAATATACATATTGTTTTGTAAATTTCCAAACAGTCCATTACATGAAATCCAAATAAAACATCTATTTAAATTACAGGTTGTAATGCAACAAAATAGGAAAAACGCCAAAGAGCTGAATACTTTTGCAATTCACTGTATATACAGAAATTAGAGAAGAAGAGAGGGGAGAACAATTTATATAGAAAAGGAGAGTGGGGTACACCTGAGAGTGGGTCAGGGCCCAGAGAGAGATGAATGAGCCTTTCTGTCTGTCTAGGTAGGCTGATTGGGAGAGTGAGAGTCTATTTGCTTGGAGTGCAGGATCTGACGTTAGTAATGTACCCTGGAGCGGCCCACAGACATAACACATGGGGATGGAGGCAGGGGAGTAATAATGGACACTATGCATCTATTCCAAACGTGTTTTGTTTGTGTAACATTATAGAAAAATACATACTATTTACTGTTTAGAGGTAATGGGGAAAAAGGTTAATATGCTTCATTATTGACATCATGTCATATACTGTCGCTATTGAAATCCATTGTGCATTACACCTGAATCTACTCTGGAAGATTTGACAGGTTTAAGAATATGACAAATATCAGCCTAATGATAATATGCTATGTGCTTTGACAAAACGTATTTATTCTTTAAACTTTATGCTACACTCAATACCTTAACATACTCTGCTCAAATAACGAAACACAATTTCAAACACCTGCTGAAAGACAAGCTATGACTAGTTGCATCCCGATATCATCTCTGGCACTCTCTTGGGAATTGCTTTTATTGTGATGGGACCAGTGTCTTTGATAGATAACTTTTAGAAATATATTGCTCCAGTTTTATGAGTAAAGAAGTCTGAGGGAAAAAGTTTGTTACTATGGCAATAAATTCTATAGCGGTTCTTTTTTTTCTTTTGTTATCCCTTCTTTTCCTATACCGTACCTCTCTGAAAGTCCTGTTCCATTCAACAATGAGCTTTCCCCAGTCAGTGTTGGGAAAAAACCTTCAAGTGGAAAGAGTAAAAGAAAGCAGTAGAAAGAGAAAATCGACAAGCATTTCCAACATTGACCAAAATGGGGTCAATTGAGGATTGAGAAACACAAATCTGAAGATTCCCATTGTCAGAGAAATGTGTGAATGAGCAAGTGGAATCTCATGCATTATTTATGCATACACACACACACACACACACACACACACACAAATATTGCCAAAAAACACTCTCCCGCACACCCACACAAATTGTATCCAGCCACACTGGTCACGTAAAACACAACTGATATTTTTGTGATGCAACAGTTTGTCTTCACAATTTTTTTTACACAATCATTGTGTGTTGTCTGTTTTGTCAAATTAATTGTACTTCAGTTGTAAAAACTGAGTGTTTATGCCCTTCACCTGAGGGGGTACCACGTCAAATGGGAGCTTTGAGACCTGGCCCTGATGTTAGCATGAAAGACCGGCCTCTATAGAGTGAACCAATGAGCTCTATTTAGTGTTGACCTCACACAAAATCTTTCACAGGCCTATAAACGGACACACGAGAGAACCTGTTTTATGGTAGCAGCAACCAGAGAAGTTACATCAACTGAGGAGATACTGTTCAGTGCTGGTGGAATTAAAATTCCCATGAACACGTACACACCCGTAGGTCTATGCATGCACACTATGGTACACACAGCCACAGACATGTGTGTACGTATGCACACACACAGACAGACACACACACACACACACAAAAACACAGTGTACATTTAATGACAGACCTATCTGAGTTGCCCAAACATTTATTGTTTTTTAAATATAATTTGACATGAAACACAAATAAACACAGAAACCTGAAAACATTACAAAGTGGGGAAGCTAACCAGAATCCTGAAAACATTGCAAAGTGGGGAAGCTAACCAGAATCCTGAAAACATTGCAAAGTGGGGAAGCTAACCAGAATCCTGAAAACATTGCAAAGTGGGGAAGCTAACCAGAATCCTGAAAACATTGCAAAGTGGGGAAGCTAACCAGAATCCTGAAAACATTGCAAAGTGGCGACACTAACATTTTACAGATAATAATTTACACCAAATAATTTACACCAAAAGCTGGCCTGGCATGGACAAATCAGATTGATACAGAAAAGAATGCAGTATAACGCTATCAAAAGTTAATGGCAGTCAGTTGTTCAGACTTGATGGTTGCAGTTTACAACACAGACACAGAAACTCTTTCTGTCTGAAAAATACTTCAAGGATTCAACCAAGTAAGAACGGAACCATGTACAAAAGTATTTTATTTATCCACATCTGTTAGCTGTCAGTCAAACTGCATGAAAGGGAAAAATGTGTTTAGGCATTAACTGAGTAAGTGTTAAGGTCTAGGTTAAGTTTAGGTATTAGGGTTAAGGTTAGGCATTAATTCTGAATGGTTAAGGTTTGTTAAAGGGTTAAAACACAAAAGAAATGCCTAACGCTGGGATTGAACCTGTGATTTCTTGGAGCCATAGAGCATAGTTTTAGCTTATCCTCCTCCCCAATGCCCTAGCTTGTTGCGATCCGACGGTTGGAAATTGCAATTATAAACACAACATGCAAGAATTTCAATGATTTTACTGAGTTACAGTTCATATAAGGAAATCAGTCAATTGAAATACATGCATAAGGCCCTAATCTATGAATTTCACATGACTTGGCAGGGGCACAGCCATGGGTGGGCCTGGGAGGGCATAGGCCCACCCACTGGAGAGCCAGGCACACCCACTGGGGAGCCAGGCCCAGCCAATCAGAATGAGTTTTTCCTTACAAAAGAGCTTAATTACAGACAGAAATACTCCTGTCTGGGTGGCTGGTCTTAGACCATCCTACAAGGTGAAGAAGCCAGATATGGAGGTCCGGGACTGGCGGGGTCTGCAGTTGTGAGGCAGGTTGGAAGTAGGTTATTATTATTTGGCAGAAATTATACATCAAATCACATTTAGATTCCCATTTATCCTGTATTAAATCAATTGCAGTTAATTAGATTTCAGATAATACTTTCAGAAGTTTGTTTAAGTGGGTGGGCGTCGTGTAAAGTGAGAGGCCATCCTATCGTCTCTAACCACAGAACATCAGCCATCGTTTTCCTTTAATTTCCAGACGATTCTGCATATTGAATCGTCACCGTTTGTCATCTGCCAGGAAGTGATCAATTGCGCACGTCCGACATTTGTGTTGGTCTGTCTTGTCCCTTTGGTTTGCAAAGCAGCATGTCCTGGATGAAGAATATAGTTGTCACTTGTTGTCAGTCTGGTTTTGTGTGCAAGATTACTTTTCAATCAGGTTTTCTATATCCCATACTCCCTCCATCCAAGACACACTGGCACTGCTGTGCAAAACCAAGCTACCTCTGAATGAACTATCAGTAAAGCCACTATCATTTAATACTGTCTTAAATCAAGTTCTCCTTTGGACTACATTGCATGCATTACTCTGTCAATGCGAATAACAAGAAGGAATAGAGCAAAGAAAAACAGCGATAGATCCTTAACTAAATAAAAAAGCAGGCATCACCAGACTAAGAACAAATGATAGACAAAGACAACAAGGCAGTTTAATCATGTATTGTAAATGAATAAAGTCCCCTAGGTAATTTAGTTGGTGCCACGTGGTACCTTGAAACGTACAAGACAATTATTGGAAAACGAGGCGAGGCCAAGATTGTTTGTCCATGGCGCCTGTATTTTTCTTATTTTAACACCTATTTAAAGAAGAGAGACATGGAGTTTATCCTGAATAAATGCTCTCACAGGAACAAGTGACATGTTCACCTCGTCTAGGTCCATTTCAATTTTACATTTCCATTAAGGGTGCCATGTTGACTTTAGAGTTTCTGGAATCAGCCTCAGACATTTTAACACCAGGGTCTTATTCTCGGTCCCATTTCCGATTACCAGGAGCCATTTCTTCAACTACATTAGAGAATTGTGTTCGAGTTTTTATATCTTGGAGGATAAGAACCTATCATTAAAATGTTATTTGTAGTTATTGTTGGCTTTGCCCTCTTAGCTCCAACCATATCTAGCAATAAACAATTGCTCTTACAAAGGTAGCGGAAGGTTTGTAATTTGCGGGGAAAAAATAAACAAAATAAAGAAATAAAGATGTTTTTTAAAGAAAGACAGATTTTTAGTCATAACGATGTTGTGAATGGTTGTTCCTCTTCTTTATGGTCCTCATACGTACAACATTCCTGAAGCTGACACCACAAGTGAGAGACACACCACACAATGATATGTTTGCTATTCATATTGTGTGTAGGGATGAAGTTTAGATTAACACTAATTAAACAGAGTATTAAAATGGATATTGGCATTTTGTAACCGGGACAGAGGATCATAACAATATGAACAGATTGTAGATAAACAAGGTCAAATTGAGGCCAGGGAGAGCAGCAAACGAAGTGTGGTGCATGCTACTCCACGCTGATCAACGAAGACAGAGACAGACAAGTGATGAATTCCCAGTAACAATTTACTTAAAGCCTGCAGTTATAATGCATTGTAAGGGCTCATAATACTATAAATACTATAAAGCATTACACCAACAGGCTATAGGTAGAGTGTTACCGAATTCCCTCCCAGGCGTTTGTCATACCATGATTAAGAGACACCTACGATTGAACAATGTCTTTTACAAGGTTACAAGGTATGTGCGAGTTTATGCATGTGCCCATTGGAGTCAAATAATCCCCTAAAGTCTCTGTGACATACCGTTATTGAACACGGACCATAAGCATATCACAGCAGTGTCTCTATTGCCGTTCATATATTCAACGCCTCTCTGCTGAGAGAGAAAAGGTCTAAGGGGGATAAGGTTAGGACATGGAAAGAGGCCTATTTTCATTTCCTAAGGGGAGGAAAAGTAAAGGTGAAACAGCGAGGGCATTGAAATTGTATAATTGTGTAATCCTGCATAGGATTTAGCTCTGATCCTTTGTGTGTGTGTGTGTGTGTGTGTTGTGTGTGTCTGTATGTGTGTGTCTGTGCGTGCGTGTGCGCTTGCGTGGAAATAAATAAGCATGTAATGTGTGTGGCCTTCTGTGCATTTTGGATTTCATGGGGTTTCTGCACATTTTGGGTTTCATCGGTTCATTATTTCATTTGACTGTGTTATGATTATTCTAAGCAGTTCTGATGAGACAGAGGCTGTCCTAATATGGACACCGTAAAGCAGCATAATCTAAATGGTGTCAGTTCTTTGCTACACTGTGGATTGTTGGAAAGTATAGTGTATTACCACACACTAAAAGGAGGATTTAGTCCTTTCCATGGCACAGTCAATAATACAGAGATATATCAGTATACAGCTATTTGTAAACATGTTTAAGATGAGGAATCAATGAGATACGCATTGCAGGAGCTCTCCAAAATACAGCTGTTTATCTATAACCATAAAATGGAAGTTTTGAGCATGTCTAAAGCTGAGCACGATCAATTTGTCTCTGCTACGGTTGGTGGGTGAGGACATGGGGTGGGTGAGTACACTGCAGAGAAACTCAAGCATGAAGGTTGACTTGGACTAAAACAGCTTTTCTGTACCATGTATACACCGTTGAGCAAAGAGCAAGTCCACCTGTGGTATACAGACCAATCACATAATGCATGGATGGATCTGAAACATTGCAATTTGCAAACAGGTACATTGAACCATATTTTTAGCAGTAATTTTCCTTCGGACCATGAAATAACAAAGCAAATACTTGCTACAGGAGGTACAACAAGGTTTTTCACATGTTCAACGCGAGGATGGTAGATACACTGTGGCTGTGGTACCTTCCCTCAATAAAAAGCTTCAACAGCATTTCAGAGGAGGTAATAACTGTCTGTGGGAAACAGCTTTACCGGATATTCCACACAAGATTTATACGTTTGTAATTGTAACATGTTCCATGTATTTGAAAGGACTTGATAACCTCTTTCCAATACATTTGAAATGTATTTCGGGAAAAAAAACCTGCACTCCAAACAAGCGTTTTAGCTGTTTGTGAAAGCGAAGGTGGAATAGAATGCATGTAACATGGTACAATTCGGGGCCTCCTGAGTGCCGCAGCGGTCTAAGGCCCTGCATTGCAGGCTGTGTCACAACCAGCTGTGACCGGGAGTCCCATAGAGCGGCGCACAATTGGCTCAGCGTCGTCCAGGTTAGGGGAGGGTTTGACCGAGGGCGCATTACTTGGCTCATCATGCTCTAATGATTTTTGTGGTGGGCTGTGCGCCTGCAGGCTGACCTCAGTGTTTCCTCCGACGCATTGGTGCAGCTGGCTTCAAGGTTAAGCAGGTGGGTGTTAAGGAGGGCACTTTGGCGGGTCATGTTTTGGAGGATGTATGACTCGACCTTCGCCACTCCCGAGCCCTTTGGGGAGTTACAGCGATGAGGCAAGATTGTAATTGGGAGTAAAGGGGGAAAAATACGAAAATATGTAATAATTTAATTTGTGTTAAAATTAAATGTGCTATTGTGTAATTATAGTATTTCCAACTAGTTTTAAACATATACTGTACATTTCCAGTAGGGAGCTATAAGACACCAACCACCAAGCTACTGTATCAATAGTCTTTGGGTGACAGATCTTCTATGTTTGCCTGGTTACCCATCCACATCTCCGGCCAAATGCCACACCCACTAAAGTTTTGGAATTTTGCCTTCTTAAATGTGAACAAAGTCAAACCGTTCTGGTTGGCCCTAGAAACCGATGAGTTGGGCCTATACATATCTTCACGTCAGCACAAACGACTTCCAAAGTAGTAGGTTCAGACTGATGTACGGAGCGATTGATAGACCAGCAAAATTAAATTCAGGATGAGTAATCAGACAACTTCTACACTGAGTGTATAAAACATTAGGAACACCTTCCTATTGAGTTGCACCCCCTTTTGCCCTCAGAACACCCTCAACTCTTTGGGGCATGGACACTACAAGGTGTTGAAAGCATTCCAAAGGGAGGCTGCCCCATGTTGACTCCAATGCTTCCCACAGTTGTGTCAAGTTGGCTGGATGTCCTTTGGGTGGTGGACGATTCTTGATACACACGGGAAACTGTTGAGCGTGAAAAACCCAACAGCTTTGCAGTTCTTCACACAAGGCACTTAAATCTTTTGTCTTGCCCATTCACCCTCTGAATGGCACACATACACAATGTTTTGTACACTCAGTGTATGTGGTCGTATGCTCTCTTTTCCTCATTGTGTGATACAGTTTGGCATTGATTTATAAAAACAATAAAAAATACGGAAACATTTACATTACATATACAGCACACACACATTTAAGCACTACATAAAAGATCAACATTCCATTTGGTATTTGAAATACCTTGTATGTTCAGGTAATCAGTCCTATAAATAAACCACACATAAGTATGTATCATAAGTATTCACACCCCTTGGATTTTCATTTTGGGCATTACTTGTAATTTTTGTTGTTGTTGATCTACACATAATACTCCATATTGTTAAAGTGAAAAGAGAATTCTACAAATGTGTACAAATGAACTGTGTGGACAAAGGAAAACCTAAATAACTAAAATATATTTGTTGCATAAGTATTCACCACCTTTGTTTAGGCAAACCTAAATCAGTTCAGTAGTAAAATATATGGACTAACTGTGTGAAATAACAGGGATTGGCATTATTTTTTTATGACTATCCCTTCCTCTGTCCCCCATACATACAACATCTGTAAGGCCCCTCAGTCAAGTATTGAATTTAGCACACATTCAACTACAAAGACCAGGGAGCTTTTTGAAAGCCTCATAAAGAAGGGCAGTGATTGATAGATGGGTAACAATATCAAGTCTGACATTTAAGCTTAATCAAGTTCTCAAAGAGTGCAGTGTATAATGTCAAAACATATGCGGTCTCAGCCGCTGCCTGTCACCAAGGGAGTACTCCAAGGCTCGATCTTAGGCCCCACACTCTTCTCAATTTACATCAACAACATAGGTCAGGCAGTAGGAAGCTCTTTCATCCATGTACTGTATATGAAGATGATACAGTCTTATACTCAGCTGGCCCCTCCTCTGATTTTGTGTTAAACACTCGAAAACAAAGCTTTCTTAGTCTCCAACATGCTTTCTCTGCCCTTATCCTTGTTCTGAACGGCACACATACACAATGTTTTGTACACTCAGTGTATGCGGCCTTATCCTATCTTTTCCCAACAAAGGTCATATGGTTTGGTAAGAAGAAGGCCCCTCTCCAGACAGGTGTGATTACTACCTCTGAGGGTTTAGAGCTTGAGGTAGTCACCTCATACAAGTACTTTGGAGCATGGCTAGACAGTACACTGTTCCTCTCTCAGTGCATATCAAAGCTGCAGGCTAAAGTTAAATCTAGACTTGGTTTCCTCTATCGTAATCGCTCCTCTTCATCCCAACTGCCAAACTAACCCTGATTCAGATGACCATTTTACCATTGCCAGATTACGGAGATGTAATTTATAGATCGGCAGTTAAGGGTGCTCTCGAGCGGCTAGATGTTCTTTACCATTCGGCCATCAGAAATGCCACCAATGCTCCTTACACATCACTGCACTCTATACTCCTCTGTAAACTGGTCATATCTGTATAACCGTCGCAAGACCCACTGCTTGATGCTTATTTATAAAACCTTCTATCTGACATAGCCTTTTGCCTTGTAAATTAGAATTTATTCTTAACTGACTTGCCTGGTCAGGTTAAATACATCAAATTAAAAAAGTTAACAATTATGCTGTTGATTATGTTTTAAACCACCCAGACACATCAAAGATACAGTTGCCCTAATGAAATTAGCTGCAGAACAGGAAGAAAACTGCTCAAGGATGTCACCATGATAAAACCGTTGATGATTTTAAAACAGCTACAGATTTAAATGGCTGTGACGGGAGAAAACAGAGGATGGATCAAAAACATTGTAGTGACTCCACAATAACGACCTAAATGACAGCGTGAAAAGAAGAATACAAACATACAGAATAAAACATGCATACGTATGCAACAAGGCACTAAAGTAATACTGGAAAAAAAACACGGCACAGGAATACACTTTTTGACCTAAATGCAAAGCCTTATGTTCGGGGTAAATCCAATAAAACACATCATTGACTAACTGCCACCTAATTTTCAAGTATGGTGTTGGCTTCATCATGGTATAGGTATGATTGATATTGGCCAAGACAAAAATAAATGGGATGGAGCTGAGCACAGGCAAAATCCTAGAGGAAAAACTGCTTAAGTCTGCTTCATACCAGACACTGGGAGAGGAATTCACCTTTCCGTGGAACAATAACCTACAACACAAGGCCAAATCTACACTGGAGTTGCTTACCATGAAGACACTCCCTGAGTGGCCAAGTTACAGTTGACTTAAATCTGCTTGAAGATGTATGGCAAGACTTTAAATTGATGTCTAGTCATGATCCCCAAAGGTGTTTCTAACATGTATTGACTCAGGAGGGTGAATACTTATCAAATCAATATATATTAGTGTTTTATTTTTCATTAGACATTTTCTTCCACTTTGACATTACAGAGTGCTTTGAGTAGATCGTTGACAATTTTTTTTAAATTAAATCAATTTTAATCCCAGTGTGTAACACAATAAAACGTGAAGAAATCAGGAGCGAACAAGCAAAGAAAATGCACAAGCATTCTGTCGGTTGCCATCCTTGGTCACAACTACCTGTGTACCCACTGCTACAGCCCCCTGTGTTCCCCTATACAGGGTCCATATTAGGATGAAGTACTGCAGAGAATGAGGCTGTCCTAATATGGACACTGTACCCCTAGCCCCCTTCACAAAGAATCAGTAGGTCCCCGCGGTGCTCACTGTGGTATAACTGATCTTGGACATGGACAAAGGACCCATAGTCCCCGTCACTGTCATCTCATCATCCCCGCCGTTCCGCCTCTCCCGGCGGCGCTGACAGCAGGGCGGACGGCTGTGGGCGAAGGTGGTGAGCAACGCCTTGCGGAAGCGTGTATTCATAAAACAATAGATAACGGGGTTGACGCACACCGATGTGTAGCTCAATAGGTGGATGAACGAGATGGGTGCCCCCGAGAGAAGCCGGTGGGCTGAGCTGATGTGAAATGCCTTCCACGTGTTGGCCGTGTACAGGGGCATCCAGCAGAGGAAGAAGAGAATGGCAGTGATAATGAGCATGCGGATCACGCGCTTCTTGGCCAAGAGTTTAGCCTCCGAGGTATTGCTTCGAGGGTGCTCGGCGGACACTCTGGGTTTAGGAGGGGCCGGAGTAGGGGTGGTGAGGGTGGACAGCTCCATGGACGGTGGCTTCTTCGGTATCTGGATGTAGCAGCCATCATCGTCTGTGTCGTTGTTGCTGGTGGTCACAGTGGTGTTTACGCCATTCTTCAGTGCTGTGGAATGTACATGGAAGTGTGTAAGTGGGTCTGAATTGGGTGTAAGTGTGTAGGTGAGTAAGTGTGTAGGTTAAAGACAGAGCACATTACTAATAATAGGATGAGAAAAGAGTTGGTGACATAAGCCTGCATTGTGGGGAACATGCATTCACAAATAAACAGGCCTTATGAGAAAATAGTTACGAATGCAAAACCCTTATTTCCCCAGCCTTACCATTGCCTGTTTTAAAAACCCTAATCCTAGTCCTTGCCCTAATTGCTTCTGCCCAGCACCACCCTATTTCAAAACCCCAACCCTAATTTACATAACTTTCTATTTGTGAGAAACAAATTAGTTGTTAAATCATATCCATGGCAGGAGATACATGTGGTGTAGGAGTCTCACAACTGTTCTCTCTGTTTTGGTCCAGCTCAAACTTCATCCCCCGGTACAGCTCTCTGGAGATGAGTCCATAGGCAACGATCATCACAACCCCAGGGATGAAGAACAAGATTAAAAGCAACAGCATGTACCTGAGAAAAAAAGAGAGAAAGAAAGAGGGAAAGAGAAGGAAACATGGAGTGAAAGAAAAAGAGGGAAATTGAGAGAAAAAGGGAGGGAAAGAAAAAGGGAGAGAAAGATGGAGGTAAAGAGGGACAGGAAGCCAGACAGGAAGAGAAAAAAGTTACTTTGATCATTGTGGTCATAAAATAAAATAATATTTCTATGGTGGTAATTAACATTTTTCCAATTATCTTCACATCAATGCGGATACTATCAACTTTGCCGTGTACAAAAAAAGTAAAAACAAATCCACTATTGTTCATTCCACACACTTTGAGAATTAGTAGAGAGGAAGCCTTTATTTTGCGTTGTGTGAAATTCTAATGGGTGCGTGGGTGTTTTCCTCTGAACATCCTCCATGGAGGGTTCATTTTTAATCTCCCATCAGCCTTTGCAGCAGGTTAGGCTCTCATTCATTCATTCATTAATGCAGCCTCTGATACTCAAAGCTTTTCATCAGTACTCTGTTTGATAGTGGGTCTCACATCAGGGATTGGGGGACAAATGGTGACAGGAAGGAAGGACATACAGAGAGGCAGTAAATAGATGAGGTTTCGGTTCATCTTTTGTTTAGTCTTTGATCCTTATTCTCTATTGTCAGAGAAGAACATGGAAAGGGGCGAGGAGCAGGTGCTACACTAATACTTCTGTTTCACATTATTTGACAATTCTTCATGGCCGGCATCATTAGTAAGCATAATTAGACACGCTGATTCAATAGCCAATTTGGGGAGTAGCCCGTAATGGACTCAAATAGTCCCTGTGACTGTCAGTCCAACACCTTAGCCATTACACCAAGATGCTTGGCCTCAAAGAGGTCACCAAAAGTACAAAAGTACTAAGGTCACAAGTAATATTTCAATAGCATATTTTCTGAAGTATATTGTAATAATTAAAAAATGATAGGTATTATATTGTGTGTGGTTGTTGATTACATCTACTGTCACCACTGCATTTATCATTTTTTAAATATAAATCCTATTAAAATGATTGTGCCTGGCATTGTTAAGAGAAATAGTGCATTCGGAAAGTATTCAGACTCCTTCCCTTTTTCCACATTTTGTTAGGTTACAGCCTTATTTTAAAATGGATTAAATAACGAAAAATACTCAGAAATAACAATAAATCCTCAGAAATATTTGCAAATCTATATAAAAAAAATATTCAGACCCTTTGCTACGAGACTTGAAATTGAGCTCAGGTGCATCCATTCATCATCCTTAAGATGTTTCTACAACTTGATTCCACCTGTGGTAAATTAAATTGATTGGACATGATTTGGAAAGGCCCACACCTGTCTATGTGAGGTCCAACAGTTGACAGTGCATGTCAGAGCAAAAACCAAGCCATGAGGTCAAAGGAATTGTCCGTAGATCCCCGAGACATGATTGTATCGAGGATACCAAAACTTTCTGTAGCATTGAAGGTTCCCAAGAACACAGTGGCCTCCATCATTCTGAAATGGAAGAAGTTTGGAACCACAAAGAAATGGAAGAAATTTGGCCGCCCGGTCAAACTGAAGAATAGTGGGAGTAGGGCCTTGGTCAGAGAGGTGACCAAGAACCCAATGGTCACTCTGACAGATCTCCAGAGTTCCTCTGTGGAGATGGGAGAACCTTTCAAATGGACAACTATCTCTGCGGCACTCCACCAATCAGGCCTTTATGGTAGAGTGGGCAGATGGAAGCCACTCCTCAGTAAAAGGCACAAGACAGTCCGCTTGGAGTTTGACAAAAGGCACTTAAAGGACTCTCAGACCATGAGAAACAAGAATCTCTGGTCTGATGAAACCAAGATTGAACTCAATGGCCTGAATGCCAAGTGTCAAGTCTGAAGGGAACCTGGCACCATCCCTACAGTCATGTTTTTCACCGGCAGGGACTGGGAGACTAGTCAGGATCGAGGGAAAGATGAACGGAGCAAAGTAAAGAGAGATCCTTGATGAAAGCCTGCTCCAGAGTGCTTAGAACCTCAGACTGGGGGCGAAGGTTCACCTTACAACCGGACAACGACTTTGAGCACACAACCAAGGCAATGCAGGAGTGGCTTAGCTGGGCAGCAACATCACAGATCTTGAGAGAATCTGAAGAGAAGAATGGGAGAAACTCCTCATATAGGTGTGCCAAGTTTGTAGCACCATACCCAAGAACACTCAAGGCTGTAATAGCTGCCAAAGGTGCTTCAACAAAGTACTGAGTAAAGGGTCTGAATACTTACGTAAATGTGATATTTACGTTTTTATTTATTTATACAAAAAATGCACGTTTTTTGCTTTGTTATTATGGGGTATTGTGTGTAGAATGCTGAGGGGGAAAAATTATTTAATCAATTTTAGAATAAGGCTGTAATGCAACAAAATGTGGAAAAATTCAAGATGTCTGAATACTTTCAGAATGCACTGTAGATCCCCCCCCAAAGGACTCTTAGGGTTGTAGTGTAAAAGAAAAACAAGTAAAGTCTGGAAAGGTTTTAACAGGCTGCAATCAGTGAACAACTACAATTCAAGTAGTAAGGTCTGCAGAGAGAAAGCTTATTTAGTGTAAAAGATAAGAAGTATGGTCTGGAGGAGAGAGACGAGAGAGCTGTATGAGGCTGGGGAGAACCCCTGGAGAATGTCAATCTTCCTTTAATTGCTCTACTCCACAGTCCCTCTGTTTGTTTATGGGCAAATTGATGAATAGTCCTCTGTGCCCAAACTTAACAGCAACAGTTTCTACAGAAAAAGCCTAAACTTGAACTGCAGATGCAGATATATTCTAGCGATATTACTAATCGTCGACCAGTGTTTAATAAACTGCTGGTCTTTAGAGTGTAATTACCTTCTAAAACTGCTTCGCTAGCCCTGAGTCAATGCGAACTACTCCGCCTAATAATATAATTGCTTTGCCTTAGATGTTGATGTGGTGCTCCGAAATGTCCGGCTATGACGATTCTGTTCAGTCTTGCAGGGGGAAGGCATTACTTTTGGGCAAATTTAATACAAGTGGAAATATAATGAAAACAGCATGAAACACTTCATTGCTTCCCTGATCAGAAATGTGGGGGAAAAACAATTTATTTTGAAACAAATCTATTCAATAAAAGCAATCAAACATAAAAACAGACAGAACAAACTCAAGATACTTTTTTGTACAATGGACTGGCAATCTATGTTCCTTTGATAACGGCTTACTTTGAAAATACCACTCGAGAACTGACTTA
The DNA here is from genome assembly GCF_018296145.1 of Oncorhynchus tshawytscha. Lineage (NCBI taxonomy): Eukaryota > Metazoa > Chordata > Actinopteri > Salmoniformes > Salmonidae > Oncorhynchus > Oncorhynchus tshawytscha. The sequence continues at coordinate 16,028,959 of NC_056442.1, read as the reverse complement.
ATAGAGTCAGGAAACTCAGGGACCGGTCAGAAACCAGTTCTGACCACTGCACTAGAGGTCTCCAGTCAGAAACTCACTCACCACGTCTGTTCCACCCCACCGCTTGGCCATTCCAGGCGGCACATGTGTCCCGTAGTTCGGTCGGGTTTGGAGAAGGACTTGAGGTGGCTGAACACTGGGTAGGGCACCATCATGACCAACGACAACACCCAGATGGCGGCGATGACCCGGTAGGCATGGGAACGAGTCTGCCACACTCGCGACTTCAGTGGGTTGCAGATGGCGCTGTACCTCTCGATTGCTATGGCGACCAGGCTGAAGGTGGAGATGCTGACGGAGAGCCCTATAGGAATGCAGGGAAGGGGTAGGGGTCAATAAGAGAGATTAAAATGACTATCAACAGTGATCAGACCTGGGTTCAAATGGTACTTGTTTTCTGTCTGGAGTGCCTGATGGCGGGGTTTAAACTTTTGAGACAATTACATTGTCTCCATTGAGCAAGGGAAGTTCAATTAAGCAGGAAAAATATTTTAATTAAAGAAAACAAATACTATATTACCAGGTCTGATAGTGATAAACATCTTCTATTTATTTGAGCAGGCTTGCCACATCAGAGAGATGCTCATAGGCCGCCAAAAAAGTAAAGACAAATGGTAAAGCCTCTTTAGCTTATAATTAAGTAAAGACACGAAGAGCATTACATTTCAGACAAATAGCCCCACACTGATGGAATCACACCATTGTCATTCTGTCCTGCTCAATGTTAGATCTCTAAATTAACTAAATACTCACACAGAATTACATAAACACACACACAGGATAGATTATAGGTTGATTACTTCAATAATTCAATGAAAAGTCCATGGTGGACTAACCCAGTATGACGGCTTGTTACACAATGAAAGGGAGGGGCAAGATAAAGAGAGCGGGAGAGACAAAGAGAGTGGGCTGGTACATACATGTGGAAACTATGTTCATGAGAATAAATACTTTGCACATGAACGACTGCTCATTCAAAAATAACAATATACAGGAACACAAGTCCTTCTGTTCACAGGACCTAGAATTCCTCAAAATCAAATGTCGTCCCTATTATCTCCCACGAGAATTCACGTCGGTCATTGTCACTGCGATGTATATCCCCCCCCGAGTCAACACCACAACGGCCCTTGAGGAACTCCACTGGACTCCATGCAAACTGGAAACCATATATCCGGAGGCTGCATTTATTGTAACTGGGGATTTTAACAAAGCAAATTTGAGAACAAGGCTACCTAAATTCTATCAGCATATCGATTGTAGTACCCGGGCTGGCAAAACACTGGATCACTGCTTCTCTAACTTCTGCCATGCATACAAGGCCCTCTGCCCTTCATTTGGCAAATCCGACCTCGACTCCATTTTGCTTCTCCCCTTATAGGCAGAAATTCAAACAGGATGTACCCGTGACAAGAACCATGCAACGCTGGTCTGACCAATCAGAATCCACGCTTCAAGACTGTTTTGATCAGGTGGACTGGGACATGTTCCGGGCAGCCTCAGAGAATAAAATAGATGTCTTCGCTGATTCACTGTGTGAGTTTATAAGGATGAGCAAGTGAGAGGTTGTTCCCACTGTGACCATTAAAACCTACCCTAACGAGAAACCGTGGATAGATGGCGGCATTCGCGCAAAACTGAAAGCGCGAACCACCGCATTTAACAGTGGAAAGATGACCGGGAATACGGCCGAATACAAACAGTGTAGTTATTCCCTCCACAAGGCAATCAAACAAGCTAAATGTCAGTTTAGGGTCAAAGTGGAGTCGCAATTCAACGGCTCAGACACGAGACGGACTAAAAATAGAAAACCAGACACGTCACGGACACATACTGTACGTCCTGCTTCCAGACAAACTAAACACCTTCTTTGCCCGCTTTGAGGATAATACAGTGCCAACGACGTGGCCTGCTACCAAGGACTATGGGCCCCCCCTCCTTCTCCGTGGCCGACGTGAGTAAAACATTTAAACGTGATAATCCTCGCAAGGCTGCAGGCCCAGACGGCATCCCCAGCCGCGTCCTCAGAGCATGCGCAGACCAGCTGGCTGGTGTGTTTACGGACATATTCAATCAATCCTTATCCCAGTCTGCTGTTCCCACATGCTTCAGAGGGCCATCATTGTTCCTGTTCCCAAGAAAGCTAAGGTAACTGAGCTAAACGACTACCGCCCCGTAGCACTCACTTACGTCATCATGAAGTGCTTTGAGAGACTAGTCAAGGACCATATCACCTCCACCCTACCTGACACCCTAGACCCACTCCAATTTGCTTACCGCCCCAATAGGTTCACAGACGACACAATCGCAACCACACTGCACACTGCCCTAACCCATTTGGACAAGAGGAATACCTATGTGAGAATGCTGTTCATCGACTACAGCTCAGCATTTAACACGATAGTACCCTCCAAACTCGTCATCAAGCTCGAGACCCTGGGTCTCGACCCCGCCCTGTGCAACTGGGTACTGGACTTCGGGCCGCGTCCAGGTGGTGAGGGTAGGTAACAACATCTCCACCCCACTGATCCTCAACTCTGGGGCCCCACAAGGGTGCGCTCTGAGCCCCTCTCCTGTACTCCCTGTTCACCCATGACTGCGTGGCCATGCTTGATTACCAACAACGACGATACGGCCTACAGGGAGGAGGTGAGGGCCCTCGGAGTGTGGTGTCAGGAAAATAACCTCACACTCAACGTCAACAAAACAAAGGAGATGATTGTGGACTTCAGGAAACAGCAGAGGGAGAACTCCCCTATCCACATTGACGGGACAGTAGTGGAGAGGGTAGTAAGTTTCAAGTTCCTCAGCGTACACATCACGGGCAAACTGAATTGGTCCACCCACACAGACAGAGTGGTGAAGAATGCGCAGCAGCACCTCTTCAACCTCAAGAGGCTGAAGAAATTCGGCTTGTCACCAAAAGCACTCACAAACTTCTACAGATGCACAATCAATAGCATCCTGTCGGGCTGTATTACCGCCTGGTACGGCAACTGCTCCGCCCACAACCGTAAGGCTCTCCAGAGGGTAGTGAGGTCTGCACAACGCATCACCGGGGGCAAACTACCTGCACTCCAGGACACCTACACCACCCGATGTCACAGGAAGGCCATAAATATCATCAAGGACAACAACCACCCGAGCCACTGCCTGTTCACCCGCTATCATCCAGAAGGCGAGGTCAGTACAGGTGCATCAAAGCAGGGACCGAGAGACTGAAAAACAGCTTCTATCTCAAGGCCATCAGACTGTTAAACAGCCACCACTAATATTGGGTGGCTGCTGCCAACATACTGACTCAACTCCAGCCACTTTAATAATAGAAATTGATGGGAATTGATGTAAAAGTTTATCACTAGCCACTTTAAACAATGCCACTTAATATAATGTTTACATACCCTACATTACTCATCTCATATGCATATGTATATACTGTACTCTATATCATCTACTGCATCTTGCCATCTTTATGTAATACATGTATCACTAGCCACTTTAAACTATGCCACTTTATGTTTATATGCCCTACATTACTCATCTCATATGTATATACTGTACTCTATACCATCTACTGTATCTTGCCTATGCCGTTCTGTACCATCACTCATTCATATATCTTTATGTACATATTCTTTATCCCTTTACACTTGTGTGTATAAGGTAGTAGTTGTGGAATTGTTAGGTTAGATTACTCGTTGGTTATTACTGCATTGTCGGAACTAGATGCACAAGCATTTCGCTACACTTGCATTAACATCTGCTAACCATATGTATGTGGCAAATTTGATTTGATTAGATTTATCTCAGTCAATCATGGCTAGTGAGAAAGTTGCTGTCTTTTTCTGTGGCTAAACCAGCTAGGTTTGAAATGTAATACTTTCATTTGCATTTACAGATGGCATACAAGTTTGTTATTACGGCACAGTTCCAATGTTCCAGAAGGGATTTCTGCCAAAAAATGCATTTTGATTAAAAAAAGTTTACGTTCAAATGTCTCCTGTGAAGTAGTGATGCGCGAAATACGCCTAGTTGTCACGTCTTCTAGGACTAGTGGGTGCGGAGTCAGGCGCATAGAGCAGAGGTTTTAGGATAATCCTAATATTTATTCCGGTACAAAATGGTCAGGCGCCATACAAAAGACCGGCCCAAACACAGGACCACACAGTCCGGAAAGAAAAAGAAATAAAGAAAAAGGCACAACCACAAAACAGGTGCAACCAGTAAGACAAAACTAACAGAAAATGAAAGGGGATCGGTGGCAGCTAGTAGACCGGTGACGACGACTGCCGAGCACCGCCCGAACAGGAAGAGGAGCCACCTTCGATGGGAGTCGTGACAGTAACCCCCCCCCTGACGCGCGGCTCCCGCAGCGCGCCAACACCGGCCTCGAGGGCAACCCGGAGGGCGAGGCGCAGGGCGATCGGATGGAGGCGATGGAAATCCCTCAGCAGTGACGGATCCAAGATGTCCCCCACCGGTACCCAGAACCTCTCCTCCGGACCGTACCCCTCCCAGGCCACGAGGTACTGCAGGCCCCTCACCCGGTGTCTAGAGTCCAGAACAGCACGTACTGTGTACGCCGGGGAGGGACCTTCGGAACCTCACCTTCCTGCAGGGGACCAGCTACCACTGGCCTGAGGAGAGAAACATGAAACGAGGGGTTAATCCGATAGTAAAATATGAGTTGTAATCTATAACACACCTCGTTTTAAACGGCCCCACACACTGCGGCCCCAGCTGATAAACAGTGCCTTCAACCGATTGAAAGCTCTGTCCGCCTCTGCCGACCACCGTAAACGCGCCGGCCCCCCCTTCACCAGTGAGGTAATGGGAGCCGCCACCTGGCCAAATCCCCGGATAAACCTCCGGTAGTAATTAGCAAACCCTGAAAACCGCTGCACCTCCTTTCCCGTGGTCGGAGTCGGCCAATTACGCACAGCCTTAACACGGTCACACTCCATCACCACCCCGAGGTGGAAATGCGCTCGTTTGGAGAACATACATTTCTCAGCCTTAACGTACAGGTCATGCTCCAGCAGTCGCCCAAGTACCTTGCGCACCAGAGACACATGCGCAGCGCGTGCATTCTTTAACCCATACGGCATGATGAGGGACTCATAATGGCCAGATGTGGTACTAAACGAGGTTTTCCATCTCCTCCCCGAATACGCACCAGAGGTCCAGTTTTGTGAAAAAATGCGCTCAGTGAAAGGATTCTGCCGCTGTAGCGATGAGCGGTAGCGGGTAACTAAACCCCACTGTGATGGAATTGAGACCTCGATAATCAATGCACGGACGCAGACCTCATGGACGCAGAATGTACCCCTGCCACAGAGATTCAGTGACATATGTCTCCATAGGCAACGTCTCCTCCTGTGACAATGGGTACACGTGACTCCTGGGAAGTGTAGAGTTTACCTGGAGGTTTATCGCGCAATCCCCCCGTCGATGAGGTGGTAATTTGGTCGCCCTCTTCTTACAGAAGGCGATAGCCAAATTGGCATATTCTGAGGGGATGCGCACAGTCGAAACCTGGTCTGGACTTTCCACCGACGTGGCACCGATGGAAACTCCTATACACCTACCTGAAAACTCCTCTGACCACCCCTGGAGAGCCCCATTTCCATGAAATCCTGGGATTGTGACAAGCCAGCCAGGGAAACCCCAGCACCACTGGAAACGCAGGTGAATCGATAAGGAAGAGACTAATCCGCTCCCTATGATCCCCCTGCGTTACCATATCCAATGGAACCGTGGCCTCCCTGACCAGCCCTGACCCTAAAGGTTGACTATCTAAGGAGTGCACGGGGAAGGGTGGATCTATCGGCACCAACGGAATCCCAAACCTATGAGCGAGTCCGCAATCCATAAAGTTCCTAGCTGGGCCTGAATCGACTAGCGCCTTATGCTGGAGAGAGGGAGAAAACAAACATTTTTTTTTATACAAACAGGTGACCAACAGGGAGCTCTGGGTGAGTTTGGTGCTGACTCACCTGGGGTGACCGAGAAGTGTTCCGCCTGCCCTCTCAACTCCAAGACGAGCTCCTCCAGCACCGATCGGAAGTGTATCCTCTCCGACCACAGCTGGTGCAGGAGGAGCCTCCTCCGGTCCCACTCAATGCGGCCCCCCCCTAACTCCATAGGTGTGAAAGCGGGAGGGCCAGAATGTGGAACTGACAGGACCCTTTCTGAACGCCCGTGAGCAGCTAGCAGATTGTCCAGTCGGATCGACATGTCTATGAGTTCATCGAGGGAGGAAGTGGCTTCCCGACAACTTAGCTCCCTGCGGACGTCCTCCCGGAGCCTACACCGGTAGTGGTCCATCAGGGCCCTGTCATTCCACCCCACCCCAGTGGCCAAGGTCCGGAACTCCAGCGCAAAGTCCTGCGCACTCCTCTTCTCCTGCCTAAGGTGGAACAGCCGTTCACCCGCCGCTTGGCCCTCTGGAGGGTGGTCGAACACGGCCCGGAAACGGCGGGTGAACTCTGGGTAGTGGTCCCTGGCAGAGTGTGGGCCAGGTTGTGGGCGGAGCAGGGACTCCTTCGGGGGCGCGAGATGGAGTGCGCTGGGGCCGGACGCCACTGGAGGAGTGGGTTGAGTCGTCGAAGGAAGAGCTGGAGGCGAGGTAGGGAGACCACTCCTCTCCCATCGGTCCATTCTCTCCATTATTTGGTCCATCACTGACCCGATACGATGGAGGATGGCCGTATGATGGAGGAGGCGCTCCTCCAAAGATGGAAGGGGGGTGGTCGTTGCTCCTGCTGATTCCATGGAGTGGTGCGGGCTTCTGTCACGTCTTCTAGGAGTAGTGGGGGCGGAGTCAGGTGCAGAGAGCAGAGGTTTTAGGATAATCTTAATATTTATTCCGGTACAAAATAAATTTAAAATAAATATAAATGAATATTTATTCCGGTCACACCAAAAGCCAGGCGCATACAAAAGACCAGCCCAAACACAGCACCACACAGTCCGGAAAAAATCAAGAAAAAGGCACAACCACAAAACAAACAGAGTGCAAACAGGTGCAACCAATAAGACAACTAACAGAAAAGGAAAAGGGGATCGGTGGCAGCTAGTTAGACCGGTGACGACGACCGCCGCCCGAACAGGAAGAGGAGCCACCTTCGGTGGGAGTCGTGACACTAGTTTCCTGAAACGAGTCACAAATTCTCTAAAATGACGTTGGAGGCGGCTTACGGTAGAGAAATTAACATTCAATTCCCTGCCATTAGCTCTGGTGGATATTCCTGCCGTCAGCATGCCAATTGCACACTCCCTCAAAACTTTAGACATCTGTAGCATTGTGTTGTGTGACAATACCGCATATTTTACAGTGGCCTTTTATTGTATCCAGCACTAGGTGCACCTATGTAATGATCATGCACTTTCTTGACATGCCACACCTTGTCAGGTGGATGGATTATCTTGGCAAAGGAGAAATCCTCACTGACATAAACTCAGCAAAAAAGAAACGTCCCTTTTTCAGGATCCTGTCCTTCATTGTAAAGGGTTTAAACACTGTTGTCCATGCTTGTTCAATGAACCATGAACAATTAATGGTCCCTGCTCATCTGCGTGAATGTGCATTAGGCATGCTGCAAGGAGGCATGAGGACTGCAAATGTGGCCAAGGCAATAAATTGCAATGTCTGTACTGTGAGACGCCTACGACAGCGCTACAGGGAGACAGGATGAACAGCTGATCATCCACGCAGTGGCAGACCAGGTGTAACAACACCTGCACAGAATCGGTACATCTGAACATCACAATTGCGGGACAGCTACAGGATGGCAACAACTGCCCGAATTACACCAGGAACACACAATCCCTCCATCAGTGCTCAGACTGTTCGCAATAGGCTGAGAGAGGCTGGACTGAAGGCTTGTAGGCTTGCTGGAAAGGCAGGTCCTCAGCAGACATCATCGGCAACAACGTTGACTATAGGCACAAACTTACCCTCGCCGTCAAAAGGTGCTTTTCACTGACGAGTCGCGGTTCTGTCTCACCAGGGGTGATGGTCGGATTCGCGTTTATCGTCGAAGAAATGAGCGTTACACCGAGGCCTGTACTCTGGACTCTGGCCTGTACAAATCCACCAGCCATATTGCTCTTTCGGTGCGTGATTTCCTGCAAGACAGGAATGTCAGTGTTCTGCCATGGCCAGCGAAGAGCCCGGATCTCAATCCCATTGAGCACATCTGGGAACTGTTGGATCGGAGGGTGAGGGCTAGGGCCATTCCCCCCAGAAATGTCTGGCAACTTGCAGGTGCCTTGGTGAAAGAGTGGGGTAACATCTCACAGCAAGAAGAGGCAAATCTGGTGCAGTCCATGAGGAGGAGATGCACTGCAGTACTTAATGCAGCTGCTGGCCACACCAGATACTGACTGTTACTTTTGATTTGGACTCCCCCTTTGTTCAGGGACACATTATTCCATTTCTGTTAGTCACATGTCTGTGGAACTTGTTCAGTTTATGTCTCGGTTGTTGAATGTTGTTATGTTACACATGTTAAGTTTGCTGAAAATAAACACAGTTGACAGTGAGAGGACACATATTTTATTGCTGAGTGAGATGAAATTACATTTGTGTACAACATTTTAGAGAAATACACTTTTTGTGCATATGGAACAGGAATCTTTTATTTCAGCTCATTAAACATGGAACCAACACTTTATATGTTGCGTTTATATTTTTGTTCAGTGTAGATAGTAATAATAACGCAACAGATACAGATTACACACAATCAGGGTAAAGATAGGTGAGATCGAAATGGATTCTCTTACGTACATCATGTCTGGATCCAACGGTCTTCAACTCTCCACAACAAGGGATTTCAGCAGTCCAAGTAGAATTCTTGCAAGATCCCCTCACGGGGTGGCCTTGAATTGGTTTGTAGTTCATAAATTGATAGCTACCGAGTGGCTGGTCGCCATCCTAAACAAGAGAGGTCCTTGTGTATTCTCATTGTTTTTGATGTCTAGCGTGGATGTGTTAATTTGATGCTCCTCTAAACTAGGTAGCATATCAATCACAATCGATTTAATGTTATATTTTCATCATCATTCCGAACATTGGCTAAGCTGGAGACAGACAGACAGTCCAAAGTGGTAGTACTCTTTTTTCAGGAACTCTGGCTAGTGGCTACAATATGGTAGAAACTATAAGATTAGCCTACATCATCAGTGATTGTTTTTGCTCCAATGCGATGTTAAGGGACTGTGTCCTGCTTGTTCAACTGCAATATCTATTACAACAGACAGAGGTTGTATAGCCTTCGATATATATTTTTGTGAATGTTCATTCAAATCGCTGCATGTTTTTGTTTATTTAAAATGTTCAGGAATATGAGGCAGACTACAGAAAATGGGGAATCGAGAGAGGGGTAGTGTGAGCAGCAGCTATGTAGTGTGTGTAAAATAACACATGCACAGAATGTCATACGTAGCCTTAGCTTAAAAGGTTTCCGGAGGGGCGGCAGGTGACAGAAAACTCTGTATTCGCAGCCACGGCATTCAGTTTTCCCCTCACAATTCAGACCACTCCCAGACAGTCCGAGCTAAATTCTTTCTTGACAAATTGCTCTTTGCTAAGAAGCTATTTTTGTTCATTTTAATTGGAAACAATTACATTAAGATACTTCTTCATTCTTACCCAGAAATTATTTGATATTGAGATAAAATGGCTCCTTGGACCCTTAACCTTTTCAAGCGCACGGTCACATATTTGTGATATTTTTTGATTGGTCCCTGCAGCGTACCATCGCAAATATGTGATTGGAACAGAAGTAACAGAACGTCTACATATAACAAACACATCTAAATGGCGTTGTTGTCTGAAAAGCATCTAAACAATGTTACTTACTGATGGAAAATAAAGGTTTTCACAACTTTATTCCTCAATTTGACCTTTTATTGTAAGTGCAAACTTTAGCATCCAAGCATCACACGGAACACATCCACAGCCAAACTCATTCCACAAACCAGTCTAAAAAACAAGTTGCGCTGACAAAAAACAAAACATAAATTTGCAACCTAACAGCTAGACTTGTTTACAATGTACCACATCTCTGGTGAGCACAAGGGAGAAATGTAATATTATAGAGGTACGTGTCAGCTAAGCTAACAGCAGCTAAAATCTTCATGATTGCAGACATGTTTGTTTTTGTTTGAACAATGAACAAAGGTTAAGATGGCTGCGCCCATTGACTGAATAAGATTAATTTAGTTTGGCCACTTTTCAGCATAGTACAAATCTTTGATGTGCTTGTTACAGTAAATACAAGAACCGGGGCACATGACTTGACAAGTCGTTTATAGTTTCTAACAAATCACAAAGCAAATGAATGTTTTCACCTCACAGATTATCACCTCAAATACAAGCCTACTGCCTAGCCTAGCTGTAGTGCGAAAGCTAAATGGGGTTGCCAGATTTGGGTGAAACCATTTTAGGGCGGTTTGTAGTTAGTAATACTTTAAGTTAATACAAATGTAACCATGTTTTGGAAGGAGATTGATAACTGGTCCACCCACATAACATTCAGCCCATAGATGACGCCAAAATATAATTCTAGATAATCCTGTCTAGCGCCATAGATAACTCATTATATCTACAACCTTGCCTCCCTCATGCCAAAGTCCCCGCACTCAGACAGGCTAACACCAAAGCCTCTTTCAGATAATAACAGATTATAATAATAAGAGATTTATCAATATAGATACTCACTGCTACTACCATATGCAGAAGGGATAAGGGATTGAATGGTTATGTAAAGCCTAATATTAAGCGGAAAATGTGGTCTTGATGCAGTGAGGGGTGCAGAGAATAATGGCAAAATGCAACATAGAATTATGGTATCGCATGCAAGAAGAACTCACATTGTAAGGGCCGTTATTCATATTTATTCATATAACTTACACATCAAGAGGTTAACAACACACTTCATCAATATATACAGGACATCTATATAATGTACATCATCTACCTTTAGCCAGTCATTGGGACTGATGGTACGACTCTTTATGTGCAGGCATTAATGGGCAATTTTGCTGTGCCTAGGCACAAAATCAGTGTCTGAAGAAAGAAAGTCATAATAGCCCTGTGCATTGATTGCTTTTGGCTGATGAAACTTTTGCCAATTGCTTTTTCTTGTCTGCTTCAGAGTGATGTTTCTAACTGCATGATATGAATACGGCAGATCACACAAATAGATACAGTTGAAGTCGGAAGTTTTACATACACCTTAGTTATTAAATGCAATTAATGTGTATGTAGATGGAACAAAATTCAGTAACTGTAATTTAAACATGTGGCTTAGACACCATCCCCTCTAAGTATTTTCCATTGGTTTCCAATCTAATTTTGTGGGGGGGTAATAGGTACAATAATTGTTGCATTTGATGTTTCTGCAGATTTTAATTTCATAGAATACTAATAGGCTAAAATAAGGGTTTTCATTTCGATGTTCATTTGAAATTGCTATGATTGTATTGTTCTTATTTAATGTCTCATTGAGAAGATAATTATTTACATGCATGTTTGTTTCTTAAAATCCCAAATTGTCCACATCACAACATTTAATTCCTGACATTTAATCCTAGCAAAAATTCCCTGTTTTAGGTCAGCTAGGATCACCACTTAATTTTAAGAATGTGAAATGTCAGAATAATAGTAGAGAGAATGATTTATTTCAGCTTTTATTTCTTTCATCACATTCACAGTGGGTCAGAAGTTTACATACACTCAATTAGTATTTGGCAACATTGCCTTTAAATTATTTAACTTGGGTCAAACTTTTTGGGTAGCCTTCCACAAGCTTCTCACAATAGGTTGGGGACAACTTTGGCCCATTCCTCCTGACAGAGCTGGTGTAACTGAGTCAGGTTTGTAGGCCTCCTTGCTCACGCACACTTTTTCAGTTCTGCTCACAAATGTTCTATGGGAATGAGGTCAGGGCTTTGTGATGGCCACTCCAATACCTTGACTTTGTTGTCCTTAAGCCATTTTGCAACAAGTTTGGAAGAATGCTTGGGGTCATTGTCCATTTGGAAGATCCATTTGCGACCAAGCTTTAACTTCCTGACTGATATCTTGAGATGTTCCTTTAATACAGCCACTTCAATTTACTCCCTCATGATTGACATATATGTGCACCAGTCCCTCATGCAGTAAATCACCCCCCAAACATGATGCTGCCACCCCCGTGCTTCATGGTTGGGATGGTGTTCTTCAGCTTTGCAAGCCTCCCCCTTTCTTCTCCAAACATAACAATGGTCATTATGGCCAAACAATTCTATTTTTGTTTCATCAGACCAGAGGTAATTTCTCCAAAAAGTATGATCTTTGTCCCCATGTGCAGTTTCAATCAGTAGTCTGGCCTTTTAATGGCGGTTTTGGAGCAATGGCTTCTTCCTTGCTGAGCGGCCTTTCAGTTGATATAAGACTCGTTTTACCTTGGATATAGATACTTTTGTTCCTGTTTCCTCCAGCATCTTCACAAGGTCCTTTGCTGTTGTTCTGGGATTGATTTGCACTTTTCGCACCAAAGTACGTTCATCTCCAGGAGACAGAACGCGTCTCCTTCCTGAGTGGTGTGACGGCTGCGTGGTCCCATGGTGTTTATACTTGTGTACATTTGTTTGTACAGATGAATGTGGTCAGCTCGAGGATTTGAACTTGAACTTGATTTTTTGAAGAAATGACAGTCTCTCTCAGAATGAATTTCTACGACAACACATTCATGCTACACAAACATTGCAACTGCTGCTACCAGACTCTTATTATGATTGCTAAATTATTCACAATTAAATACTTGCCCCCCAATCCCCCCTTCCCCAAAACACATGTTGGACTGTGAAATGTGTCGTCCTGTACAATACATTTAAATAATATATTTTACGGAGCCATTTACTTCATGTTTGTATTATTATATATTTTTTATTTCTTATTGTTGTTGCATTGTCAGGAAGGAATCTGCAAATAAGCATTTTCTTGGACAGTGTATAACATGTTTATCCCTTACATGACAAATAAAATGTGAAATTTGAAACTTCCTCTCTCTCTCTCTCGTTCTCTCACGTTCTCTCTCTCTCGTGTTCTCTGTCTGCCCCTCTCCCCCCTCTCTCTCACTCTCACTCCCTCTTACTCACTCTCCTCTCTTTTTTCTCTCTCTGACTCAGGGAGGCATTGTGGTCAATTGGGCTCAGCCTGATGAAAGGCCAGCTCATCAGTAAGTCACACTCCTGCGGACATATGACAGTCCAACTGGCTCTGGCATGATGGGTTGTGTCCACCCTGACCTCAGCATAAATGAGCTACAGTTAATTCCCCTTTGGCTGTTGTTACGACTCCAAAACAGGATGTATCTAGGAAGAGACTTCTCAAACCACTGTTTAAAGATGATTGACTCCAGAACCTAATTATGCTCTAATATCTAGTAAGAATACTGAAAATATGTAATGCATTGCTTTCAGATCTATGTGACAGTTCCAGGCCAGTAATATCCAGCCTGTCTACAAAGCTGTTATTGCACCAAATCTCATAATGCCTGGATAAGTGTTGCCCATGTCAGTAACTACACCAATATAATAATGCAATCTGATGCTCGACTGCAATGTAGATTACATGCTATTCAATCATTGGTGAATTTGTGCAGTGCAACTGCTTTGCAGACCGTCTGGAACACAGCCACAATCTTACCCATGAAGTAGGTGACCGTTTTACACATGGCGGCTCCAAAGATGAAGTCCTCCAGCATGTTGGGGATGAGTGTGAAGGGCATGCAGAAGACAGCCATCATCAGGTCACTGACCGCCAGCGAAAGCAGGAAGGAGTTGGTGACCGTGCGCATGCGCTTGTTGACTGTCAGGACCACAATGATCAGAAGGTTGCCAAAGACACTGAGCAGGAAGATGAGAGAGTAAAGCAGGATCCGCACCGAGTCCATCTCTGAGAGAGAGAGAGAAGACAATGATCACATATTAAAACATATCAGTATTATATCATTTTATACGGAGCATAATCACAACACACCATAGTTGGAATATATTCTACATTCTATACATCTAGACAATCTGCTGGTCTGCAACTGAGCATCTATGACTGCAAGGACAGAGAGCTCCAAGGATGCCAGTGAAGTCGATGCTAGTCATTACACTGTCACGGACCCTGTGCTTGAAGCTGACAGCATGTGACGGGACAAGGTCACCATTGACTATCTGCTGAGCTGAGTGATTACAAGAGTAATGTCACCCCCAAAGTCAAGGGTTAATGTCTGCAGGATGCATACTCATACTTCAAATACTTATTGTTTGACAATGACTTATAGTTTATAAAGCATACGAATGAGCTTGTTGAGAAACTTAGATTTAAAGTGGCCGTTTTATACAGAAACGTATTTTGTTTCTCTCTAGTCAGCAGGAAGCAGATTGTGCAATCATCCTTTACAGTGCATTCAGAAAGTATTCAGCCCCTTTCACTTTTTCCACATTTTGTTCCGTTATTTTAAAAATTCTCATCAATCTACACACAATAACCCATAATGACAAAGTTATGGTGCATCTTTTTTCCATTGATCATCCTTGAGATGTTTCTATAACTTGATTGGATTACACCTGTGGTAAATTCTATTGTTTGGACATTATTTGAAAAAGCACAACCCTGTCTAAATATGGTCCCACAGTTGACAGTGAATGTCAGACTAATAACCAAGCCAAGAGGTCGAAGGAATTGTTCGTAGAGCTCTGAGACAGGATTGCGTCGAGGCACAGTTCTGGGAAACAATACCAAAACATTTCTGCAGCATTGAAGGTCCCCAAGAACACAGTGGCCTCCATTATTCTTAAGTGGAAGAAGTTTGGAACCACCAAGACTCGTCCTAGAGCTGGCCGCCCGGGCCAAACTGAGCAATCGGGAGAGAAGGCCCTTTTTGAATTATTTTTTAAATTATTTATTTATTTAAGGGTTGGAGAAGGGCCAAGAACCCGATGGTCACTCTCACAGAGCTCCAAAATTCCTCTATGGCGATGGGAGAACCTTCCAGAAGGACAACCATCTCTGCAGCACTCCACCAATCAGGCCTTTATGTGTGGCGCAGCAGGCCCTGCATCTCAGTGCAAGAGACGTCACTACAGTCCCTGGTTCGAATCCAGGCTGCATCACATCCGGCCGTGATTGGGAGCGCTGGACGCAGTATTGGCCCAGCGTCGTCCGTGTTTGGCTGGGGTAGGTTGTCTTGGTAAATAGAATTTGTTCTTAACTGACTTGCCTAGTTATATAAAGGTTAAATTTAAAAAAAGATTTACATATATAGGGTCAAGTGGCCAGATGGAAGCCACTTCCGGAGAAGCATGGGGGTGGCAGAATCATGCCTGGGGGGATGTTTTTCAGCGTCAGGGACTGGGAGACTAGTCAGGATCGAGGGAAAGATGAACGCAGCAAAGTACAGAGAGATCCTTGATGAAAAGCTGTATCCAGAGTGCTCAGGACCTCAGAGTGGGGCAAAGGTTCACCTTCCAACAGGATAATGTCCCTAAGCACACAGACAAGACAACACAGGAGTGGCTTCGGGACAAGTCTATGAATATCCTTGAATGGCCCAGCCAGACCCGGGTCTTGAACCCGATCTAACATCTCTGGACAGACCTGAAAATAGCTGTGCAGCGACGCTCCCTATCCAACCTGACAATGCTTGAGAGGAACTACAGAGAAGAATAGGAAAAACTCCACAAATACAGGCGTGCCAAGCTTGTAGCGCCATACCTGTAATCGCTGCCAAAGGTGCTTCAACAAAGTACTAAGTAAAGTGTCTGAATACTTATTTAAATGTGATATTTCTCTTTTTTATTATGCGATTTTGTGTGTAGATTGTTGAGAAGCGGGGGGGAAAACAATTGAATCCATTTTAAAATAAGGCTGTAACGTAAAAATACTTTCCACACGCACTGTATACCTGTTCTTGATTATTGTAATACAATTTAGTAAAGTGCAGCTGCCTCTACTCCTAAACCTTTGGATGCTGTTTTTCAGGGCACAATTAATTTTATCAAAGGAGACAGTTTGTTACTCATCAATTTATTCTTTACAAAAAGTTTGGCTGGACTGCTTTGAAATCATAGATCACATTATTATGCACTGTTTGTTTACAAAGCCACAAACCTCCGACTTACGTAACATTACCGTTAAGATTTAAAATGAAAATGCATTGGTTAACTCTGGAGACTCCATTGGTGGCTAGAAAGCTAGGTAAATCAGACTTTAGTTTCCTAGCACCTTAGGTGTGGGATGAATAAATAAATAAACAAGTAACCTATCAGACTGGTCTGCGGTAAGGTCTGTGGCTGTGATGGGGGGAGCCACAGGGTTAATAGAACCGGTGTGTGTGGAAATGAAGGGTTACACCGTTACAGAATTGCTGCGTTAGTGCTGCCACAGTTAATCAGTCTCTACCTGCTCTTATGCTCCCGAGCTGCTCCCCGTTGCTCTGGTGCCACGCCAGTAAGGCTTTCAGCATGGGCACTACACTCTCTCACCAATCAATAGACTTCTGTGCTAAAATCAAAGCTCCTCGACCATAATGCTCACAACAAATCGAAATGCCCCACTTGTGCTTGGAAATACCAATACTGCCCCGCTTTGCAATTCTGTTCATAGGAAATTCTTGGGGAAAAGTAGCAGGTAGCCTACACTAGTAGTGGTTTCAGGTTCTGTCCATATATCTTCAATTGTCATCAAGGCAAAGGATGGCTACTTTGAAGAATCTAAAATAAAAATATTTTTTTTATTTTTTAACATTTTTTTGGTTACTACATTATTCCATTTGCATTATTTCATAGTTTTGATGTATTCACTATTATTCTGTAATGTAGAAAATAGTAAGAATGAAAATAAAACTTTGATTGAATAGGTTTGTCAACTTTGACTGGTACTGCATATACTTTATATAAATATATACTGATCTACAGCCAGCCAGACTGACAGCCCGCCAATAACAACATTTGACAATTAAGTTAATTGATGAAGTATTAAAACATGTGCTGTAGCTTAACACACCGAAGAAAAAAACAACTATCTTTAGTCTACTTTTTAACAAGATAAGTCAGAATAACCAGCAGTATTCAAGTGAATTTGGTGTTCGAGCGATGCAAACCCTAGAGGGGCCAAGACTAACCCAAAAATTTTTTGCTGTCTTATTGCTGGCACTTTTAAAATGTCTGCTTGTTGTGCACCATGCCAAAAATGCATACAATTACCCATGAGGCTTGCTAAACATACAAAGAAAACCTGGCTACTCTATAATGAACTGAGCTGAATCTAGATACATTTTAAAAGGTCAAATAATGCAAAGTAATCTACACTTGACCGGTCCTGTTTAACGCAGTAGATAAGAGCGTGGAGCTAGTAATGACATAAGCACGTGTTCGATTCCTGATGGGGCCACATGTACTGAAATGCATTGTTGTACACTGCTGTAGGTTGCTTTGAATAAAAGCATCTGCTAAATGGTAGATATTATTATATGATGTACACTAGGCTGTACTGTATATCCAAACAATAGAAACAAAACCTTATTGATAACAGTGCATTCGGAAAGTATTCAGAGCCTGATCTAAATTCTCTAGACAGACCTGAAAATAGCTGTGCAGCGACGCTCCCCATTCAACCAACAGAGCTTGAGAGGAACTACAGAGAAGAATGGGAGAAACTCCCCACATACAGGTGTGCCAAGCTTGTAGTGTCATAGCCAAGAAGACACGAGGCTGCCATCTATACCAAAGCTGCTTTATTTGAATACTTTTTTTCTAAAAACCTGTATTTGCCTTGTAATTATGGGGTATTATGTGTATTTTTTCCCATCCATTTTAGAATGAGGCTGAAACGTAATAAAATGTGGAAAAAGTCAAGTGGTCTGAATACTTTCAGAATGCATTGTATATTTGTAACGTAAAACAGATCATGGTTATTTAATGTACGGAACAAATCCTGACTTCCAGTGCAGTAAAAAAATATAATTTTTCTGTGTTTTATTTATATTTCCACACTATGAGGTTGGAATAATACTGTGAAATTGAGAAAATTATCATAATGCACTTTTAGTGTAAAAGCTTTTTGAAAAGACAGCCTGAAAATGTCTGCTTGTTTTCCTGGTTGGGTTTTTTGGACTACCTGGTGACATCAGCAAGTGGTATAAGTTAATTTACCAACAACAAAGAGAGGTTTGTAAAAGTTAGTTTTCATGTTATACTTCCCTCCTATTAGGCTCTTCCAATTAGGCCCTTCTCTCAGACCACTCCCAGACAGTCCTAGTAACATTTTTGCTTGAGAAACTATTCTTTTTGGGGCCATTTTAATTTAACACAATCAAAGTAAGGTACTTACAGTTGATGTCGGAAATGTACATACACATAGGTTTGAATCATTAAAACTTGTTTTTCAACCACTCCACACATTTCTTGTTAACAAACTATAGTTTTGGCAAGTTGGTTAGGACATCTACTTCGTGCGTGACACAAGTAATTTTCCAACAATTGTTTACAGACAGATTATTTCACTTATAATTCACTATATCACAATTCAGGTGGGTCAGAAGTTTACATACACTAAGTTAACTGTGCCTTTAAACAGCTTGGAAAATTCCAGTAAATGATGTCATGGCTTACAAGCTTCTGATAGGCTAATTGACATCATTTGAGTCAATTGGAAGTGTACCTGTGGATGTATTTCAAGGCCTACCATCAACCTCAGTGCCTCTTTGCTTGACATCATGGGAAAATCCAAATAAATCAGCTAAGACCTCAGAAAAATGATTGTAGACCTCCACAAGCCTGGTTCATCCTTGTGAGCAATTTCCAAATGCCTGAAGGTACCACGTTCATCTGTACAAACAATAGTACGCAAGTATTAACACCATGGGACCACACAGCCGTTATACCGCTCAGGAAGGAGACCCAGTCTGTCACTTTGGCGAGAAAAGTGTAAATCAATCCCAGAACAGGGATTGAACCTTGTGAAGATGCTGGAGGAAACAGGTACAAAAGTATCTATATCCACAGTAAAACAAAGTCCTATATCGACATAAACTGAAAGGCCGCTCAGCAAGGAAGAAGCCACTGTTGCAAAACCGCCATAAAAATGCCAGACTACGGTGTGCAACTGCACATGGGGACAAAGATCATACTTTTTAGAGAAATTACCTCTGGTCTGATGAAACAAAAATAGAATTGTTTGGCCATAATGACCATCGTTATGTTTGGAGGAAAAAGGGGAGGCTTGCAACCCGAAGAACACCATCCCAACAGTGAAGAATGGGGGTGGCAGCATCATGTTTGGGGGGTGATTTACTGCATGAGGGACTGGTGCACATATATGTCAATCATGAGGGAGTAAAATGAAGTGGCTGTATTAAAGGAACATCTCAGGATATCAGTCAGGAAGTTAAAGCTTGGTCGCAAATGGGTCTTCCAAGTGGACAATGACCCCAAGCATACTTCCAAAGTTGTGGCAAAATGGCTTAGGGACAACAATGTCAAGGTGTTGGAATGGCCATCATAAAGCCCTGACCTCAATCCTATAGAAATTTTGTGGGCAGAACTGAACAAGCGTGTTCAAGCAAGGAGGCCTACAAACCTGACTCAGTTACACCAGCTCTGTCCGGAGGAATGGGCCAAAATTCACACAACTTATTGTGGGAAGCTTGTGGAAGGCTACCTGAAACATTTGACCCAGGTTAAACAATTTAAAGGTAATGCTACCAAATACTAATTGAGTGTATGTACACTTCTGACCCACTTGGAAAGTGATGAAAGACATAAAAGCTGAAATAAATCACTCTCTACTATTATTCTGACATTTCACATTTTTAATATGATCCTACCTGACCAAAGACAGGGAATTTTTACTAGGATTAAATGTTAGGAATTGTGAAAAACTGATCAGTGACCTGGCAGTGTGGTGCCAGGACAACCACCTCTCCTTCAACGTCAGCAAGATGTTGATGACCCCATCCACAGGGCTGTAGTGGAGCAAGTTTAGAGCTTCAAATTCCTCTGTGTCCAAATCATTTTTATTTTATTTGACCTTTATTTAACTAGGCAAGTCAGTTAAGAAAAAATTCTTATTTTCAATGACAGCCTAGGAACAGTGGGTTAACTGCCTGTTCAGGGGCAGAATGATAGATTTGTACCTTGTCAGCTCGGGGATATGAACTTGCAACCTTTCAGTTACTAGTCCAACGCTCTAACCACTAGGCTACACTGCCACCCCATCATTAAGGTATTATCATGGTCCACACACACCAACACAGTCGTGAAGAAGGCATGGCAATGCCTCTTCCCCCTAAGAAGGCTGAAAAGATGATTCATGGGCCCTCAGATCCTCAAAAAGTTATACAGCCACACCATTGAGAGCATCTTGACTGGCTGAATCACTGGTTGGTATGGCAACTGCTTGACATCTGACCGAAATGCTCTACAGAGGGTTTTGCGCATGGACCTCTTTACAAGGCGGTGTGAGAGGAAGGCCCCAAAAATTGTCAGACTCCAGCCACTCATGTCATAAACTGTTCTATCTGCTGTCGCACGGCAAGCGGTACCGATGCACCAAGTCTGGAACCAAAAGGACCCTGAAGAGCTTCTACACCCCCAGCCATATTACTGATAGTTAGCTATACGTTAACTATCTGCAATCACCCTTTTTGCACTAACTATTTTGACTCATCATATTTGCTGCTGCTACAGTTTATTATCTATTTTGTTGCCTAGTCACTTTTTCCCTAACTATATGTGTCATGCCCTGATCTGTTTCACCTGTCCTTGTGATTTGTCTCCACCCCCTACAGGTGTCGCTTATTTTCCCCAGTGTATTTATCCGTGTTTTTCCTGTCTCTCTGTGCCAGTTCGTCTTGTATGTTTCCAAGTCAACCAGTGTTTTTCCTGTTCTCATGCTTTTTGCATTCTCCTTTTTCTAGTCCTCCCAGTTTTGACCCTTGCATGTTTCTGGACTTTGTGCCTGCCTTGACCACGAACCTGCCTGCCACTCTGTACCTCCTGGACTCTGATCTGGTTTTGACCTTTTTGCCTGTCCACGACCATTCTCTTGCCTACCCCTTTGGATTAATAAACACTGTAAGACTCCAACCATCTGCATCCTGTGTCTGCATTTGGGTCTCGCCTTGTTCCTTGATAGTATGAACATACAGTATCTACCTCAGTTACCTAGTACCCTTGCACATTGACTCAGTACTGGTACCTTGTGTATATAGCCAAGTTATTGTTACTCAGTTTGCATTTATTCCTTGTGTTATTATTTTTCTATTTCTCTTTTTTTCCTCTCCGCATGGTTGGGAAGGGACCATAAGTAAACCTTTAACTGTTAGTCAACACCTCTTGTTTACAAAGCATGTGAAAAATGAAATATATTTTTCATTTGAGATCGGATTTAATTATTGGGAGCTGTTGTATGAAGGAGATGTGGGCTGAGAGGAGGATTTCGTCAGTTATCAGATAAGTGGTTATCTGTCCAGCAAATTCCCCAATCACATTAAATCTATCAGGCGAAAACCATGATCATCTATACTCACTGGATACCTGAAACTCACTTGGTCCCAGCATTTCTAAGCCACCTCCAGTAGAGAGCAAGCGGCGTCTGTATCACTTGCTTGATACATAAAGCCCCTGATACAAGGTCTTCTAGGCATTATTATGGTGCAGTACAACGCTACTCTCTCTCCTCCCCCCCCCCCATATATGGTGCCCGAGGGGGACTTGAATAAATGTTGACAGTATCATATCAGCTTCATGACACATTCTTTTCTAAACCATGCAGAAGGACAGCGTCAGCTCTGAAAATGACTCCCTTTCAATTAAATCAATGGAAATCCATGTCATCTCCTTATCTGTGCATTTGATCAGTGGTCGGAGTCATATGAAGTGTCTCAGAGGCGCAGCCCTCCCTTATCCATGTTAAGCTCATTCATTGTGATTGAAAATTCCTAACTGACCCAGTTGCCTGTTTAGAGTAAAGACATGCATCTGATTCATTGTTCCCTATAGCAATCGAGTGGCTTCTTTCTATCACCAAAATGCTGTAAGATGAACATAACGCTTCTGACAGCCTTTATGATATAAAAAATGACAACTGTAATGATAGTGACACTGACAGCTAAACTCGATGATTGTGATGGAAGCAAGATTATTATAGTTTTGTGTGATACTCTGTGTGACTGTGTGAAAGCAAAGTCTTGCAATTGTGCTCATCTCAACGGCTGCGTTCGAGCGGATCTCTTTTTTCAAGTTGGGGACCATCATTGGTCACCGCTTTTCATAGTGTGTTGAATTCTGGGGATGAAAACTGTCAGACTTGATTAGTAATAAAAATGGATTGGAGTTACAGTATATAGCGCTTTTCTACCAACTGAGGTACTCAAAGAGCTTACATAGTAAGGGGGAAACTCACCTCATCCACCACCAATGTGCAGCACCCACCTCTGTGATGTACGGCATAAATGTTTGTGCCAGAACGCTCACCACACATCAGCTATCAGGTGGAGAGGTGAGGAGTGATATATGCATTGTAGGAATGAGGGTGGTGATTAGATGGCCATGATGGAATTGGACAAGGTTGGGAATTTAGCCATGACACTGGGGTTAACACCTGTACTCTTACGATAAGTGCCTTGGGATTTTTAATGGCCACAGAGAGTCAGGACACCCGTTTAACATCCCATCCAAAAGATGGCACCTTACGCAGGGCAATGTCCATTTGCACCTACATGTCAACTGCATGAACTTTACAAGAATCCTGTAATCAAAGTTCATTACGTTTTGACTGCAGTGGACTGCAAGCTTCTGCAGTTGCCCTTCACCAACTTTATCCTGCAGCCTTTGCATGCATTGTGGGAGTATCTATTGTCAACAAATCATTAGGGTGTTTTGTTTGACTAACGCGAACGTGACCAAAGACATAACTCAAACAGGAACCAATTTGCCAAGGTGTATATGTACAACAGTGGATATACAAATAAATGTGATATTTGAGGCTCTCACTAAGTGATAGTATAATATTATATTATGATTTTAGTTTGGGAGTGTGTGATATGAGGCATAGATACATGTTAATTTCAACATTGTAAAGAAAACATTTTATAAACAATGGCAACACGGCCATGTTAATCTGAGCCCTGCTGTAGGAAAACCACATTAGTGTCCGACTTTTGGCTGTCACAGATGCACCTCCTCCGACTTCATTCCTCAACTTTCATCTACAGTCAGTTGCTTTAGCCTTACCCCTCAAACACTCCCAATAACTGCGGTGCTGCTTGTGGCAATGTCATTGCGCCGAGTCTACCTTAAAATCAGGGTTAATCAAATTAGGGGTCGCAACACCATGTGGAGTCGCCTGATTTGAGAATTGGTTCCCAAGTGAAAATGTGTGCTTGGTTCATAGAACCAGGGTTACATCAGTAACCTCTGGTTGCCACAGTAACCTCTGGTTGCAGTTGTAATAGCCCAATAAACTGTATGCTTTCCCAAGTAGTTGTGGGAAGACCACACACAATATCATCACGTGACTCGAAGTTTACTTCGATATGATGGTTATTATATCAATATTTACACATAAAGGAGTTTCCACAGCCAATTTGTGCATTGTTAATTTTACAGACACAAAAAATCCCACCATTTCAAATTAACAAATGATCTGTCGGCATTTATAAAATTGTACTGAAACTTCATGTTTCTATCACAGCTGTCATGATTTTAGTTTATACTGCATAAAATTACTTGCATTAAAACTGTGGATGGAAATGTGGTTAGTTCTTTTTTACACAGGATCATACATCATGATCTTTTGAACTTCCCAAATACCTTTCTGATGCATTTCAGTCACTTCAAACCATACTGTCTTCAGATTGAAATACTGTCAAAAATACTGTCAGACTGATATTATACATGACGGTGTCGCATTTAAAAAAAAAAAACTGAACATAACTCATGATGGTCTTTATTTTATTTTTGTTCGTTTTGGAGTCAAAAATAATAGTTTCATTATAGTTTTAGTTTTTTTAACAGGTTTGTTAAAAGTACACTCTTAGAAGTAAAGTTACCTGGAAGAATATTATGTGTTGCCACACTGGCGGAACCTTTCCAGTTGAAAAAAGTTTCTTGAGGAACCCCTCTGAGAAGGGTATTTGAGGAAACCCTGTGTAAAGGTTCAAACCGGAACCTTTTGTGATGGAGGAGTTCAATGTTGAACCGTTTTAATAGAGGATGTGGCTTTAAGATAGTTATTTTCGGTTCCCTGTTAGCGTAAATGTCGTTTATGTTAAATGTGTACACAGCAACAACAAAATAATCCTTGAATATTTATGCAATTATTCAAATATAATATTAACATTGCTGATTACATCCAGTAATAAAGTGGTAACTAAAACCAACTTTGGGATTTTCATATGCTCCTCAGAAACCTCTTTTAGCTTCATTGACGCTACAAAACTGTCAGTGTTCAACCTTGATGACAATATAACAGAAAAGATTTACATACTAACGGGTGGCACAAAAAAATATGTATATTAAAGCAACGCCCCTCATAAGCCAAGCCTCCACTCCATGGTTCTTCCAGGGACCTGTTGCTACATTGAACCATTAGGTTCCTCCAAGAAACCCTCAACCAACCGAGGGTGCAAATATGAAACATTGAATAGCAAATGTTCCTTGAGGAACTCCAGGGGTTCCTTGATAATCTCAAAGGTTCCTCAAGTCACTTCTTATTCTAAGAGAGTAGATTCAGCTAAATTACTTTGTGATGAGCAGCACTGCTGATATTGAGATGAGCGAGATGCAAGACTTCGCTCTCACACAGCCACACACAGTATCTCCACATGTGCATGGGTTCACTTCACACCATCACAGTGTGATAGCCACAGGGCCTAAACAGCAGAGAAGTTTAGCCTAGCAGTTACATGTTTTTATTTCAGTTTACTGAATTCCACACAAGGACATGGGGGGGCAGAGGAATATATATATATATATATATATAGAGGAATATATATATATATATATATATATATATATATATATATATATATACAATGTGATAAGGGAATTAAACCATGTGTGCGGGGAACAAGACAAAACAAATGATAAAATGAAAAAAAATGGAGCGGCGATGGCTAGAAGGCCGGTGACGTCGACCGCCGAATGCTGCCCGAACAAGGAGAGGAGCCGACTTTGGTGGAACTCGTGACACTGTCTCAGAAAACAGCCAAGTCAGCTAAAATCCTTTTAGCCAAGGAGTCTGCAGATGAATTCTACATTAGGTATGTCAGGGCTGTATGTGTGTGTGCGCGCGCTTGTTTCCGTACATGTGTGAATAAATGTGTATTTAATTGAATAATATAATTTGAATGTGTTGAGATCGATGTCGTTGGGGTATCAATAGAAAACAGTTTGAGATTCTTCAACGTAGCCACCCTTTGCATTAATGAAAGCTCTTGGTGTTCTCTCTACCAAATTCATGAAGTAGTCACCTGGAATGCATTTCAATCAAACAAGTGTGCCTTGTTAAAAGTTAATTTGTGGAATTTCTTTCTTTCTTAATGTGTTTGAGCCAATCAGTTGTGTTGTGACAAGGTAGGGGTGGTATACAGAAGATGGACTATTTGGTAAAATACCAAGTACATATTTTGGTAAAAATAGAGAGAAGAGAAATGACAGTCCATCATTACTTTAAAATCAATGTCAGTCAATGTAGAACATTTCTTCAAGTGAAGCTGCAAAAACCAGCAAGCACTATGATGAAACTGGCTCTCATGAGGACAGCCACAGGGAAGGAAGATCCAGAGTTACCTCAGCTGCAGAGCACAAGTTCTATAGAGTTACCAGCCTCAGAAATTGCAGCCCAAACAAATGTTTCACAGAGTTCAAGTAACAGACACATCTCAACATCAACTGTTCAGAGGAGACTGTGTGAATCAGGCCTTCATGGTCGAATTGCTGCAAAGAAACAACTACTACAGGAGTAGGTGAATGGATGATCTCCACATGTTTGGTTCCCACCGTGAAGCAAGGTGGAGGAGGTGTGATGGTGCTTTGCTGGTGACACTGTCTACAATTTTTTTTTGAATTCAAGGCAGGGCATGGCTAACCAGCATGGCTACAACATCATTCTGCAGCGATATGCCATCCCATCTGGTTTGCATTTAGTGGGACTATCATTTGTTTTTCATCACACCTCCAAGAAGGACCGTGATGGAGTGCTACATCAGATGACCTGGCCTCCACAATCACCCGACCTCAACCAAATTAAGATGGTTTGGGATGAGTTGGACTGCAGAGTGAATGAAAAGCAGCCAACAAGTGCTCAGCATATGTGGGAACTCCTTCAAGACTGATGGAAAAGCATTCCAGAGGAATCTGGTTGAGAGAATGCCAAGAGTGTGCAAAGCTGTCATCAAGGCGAAGGATGGCCACTTTGAATAATCTCAAATATAAAATATATTTTTACTTGTTTAACCCTTTTTTGGTTATTACATAGTTTTGATTTATTCACTATCATTCTACAATGTAGAAAGTAGTAAACATTTTGGATAACCCTTGAATGAGTAGGCGTGTCCAAGCTTTTGACTGGTACTGTATATAAAACAGTTTTTTGTGCTAGTTACCCCACTTGCGTAAGTGCATAACTAGATTTGTGTGGTGCTGACTGGTAAAACACTTCAGGAGGGTGTCACCTGTGCTAGAAGGCAGAGCACCTGAGTTTGTGCAAGGCATGCCCCAAATCGGGAGGAAGTGGTAATCTCTAGGCAAGCAACATGATGTCGTTTACATATGCAATGTCATTTTGTTTTCCAAAATTTGATTTATTTAATTAAAATAAGATACCTAGACTTTAGCTTTTAAGAGTCAATTAACACACTAATCTTCAGGAGGCATTTTGCAATATATCTAAATCTTACCAAACATAACTTTTTTTCCGTCAGAAAATATACATTTCCCTTAAGGTGAATATACATTTCCTCCAAGTTACCCCATTGTTCAATGTGGTGTGAACAACCTGCATTTCTCACTTAATTAAATCCTATGCTGCTGTGACAAACGATGCCAATCGCAACCCATCATATCATTTAATGTAGGAATTAATCTCATGTAATTAATTTAATGATAGGAAAAGGTTTCAAGAACCTCAAAAGAACTGAGATTGTTATAGAGAATCTTTAGGAATCTTCCAGTATTACCTTTTTGACGCACGGATGGGGCTTTTGTGATGACAGACGCATTGCTACAGGTGGTATTGGTAACTTCCTTGCTCATATTTCCAGATGCATGCACGGATGAGTTGCTCTGCAGGCGTGGCAGACAGTCCAGGAATGTTGACAAAGAAGTGTCATTAGAAGTTTGTAAAGCCATGTTTTTTCTCTGTTCTTCAAACTATTCCAATTAATCAAATCAATATATTTTCATCCTTATCAGTTGTATCTCTATGAAATAATTATACAGTTGTGGAGAGCATCACAAAAATGCCCATGGTAGCAAATCTGGTCCAGAGGATTATTTCCAATTTACACTCCTGTCGTTTTGACATTGAATTGTTCTGTCGTATATGTCAATCCACTGACAGTCTGCAGAAAGATGCAGATTCGTGTGTAGAGTCAACGAGAGCACACTGGCATCATTGTTGCGCGGAGACTGGAGAGATTTTCTGGCATGTAGAGAGAATGCATCACTTTATAAACACACGTTGGGGAGGGGTGTTTGGGATGAGGGGCAATGCAGTTACTTAACTGCAGCACAGTAGCATATACTGTAGCTTGACACTGCCTCCCAGTGGAAGATATAACACCTTAGCCTAGTGGTCACCAACCTTTTCTCAACATCACTTTCTGAGTCCAAATGCAAGCCGAGATCTTCCAATTCAGATAAAAAAAAGCATTTCTTAAAAACCTTAAAAACAGTTAAGTAGCAATGAGGTTTGTGCAGTAGGCTATAGGCGCAATATATTTTCATGGCATATTGCCTATGCTTAAATTGCCCTGCCAAATAATATTTCAAATTTGGAGGTATATGATCACACTGATAATAGATAATTTGTTGTATTTCTTGTGAGGCACAGCTGAGTGAGCATAATAATTAGCTTTTTAAATGTTACTGGACTGATGGTCTGCATCTGATTGTCAGTCTAAGGGGAGGGAGGGAGCAGTGGTGAGGCTGCCACTCATCCAACTCACCGTCCCTCTGCTATCCCTACCTTTGTTGAGAAAAGGGGACACAGTCTTCCAGCTGAAGGCAAAACTCAAGCTGCACTGCATTAATTCTGCCTCATGCACCAAATCATATTGTTCCTCCTATAAACAGAGACAGGGAAATATTCCTTGATATTAAAAAAGACACAAGCCGCTAATAATAATAATGCAAGCTTATCTAAGCACTTTTCTATACTCATTCACTGCAGCTGCAGTGCTGGTTGTAACGTGAGTGGAAGTAGGTAGAACGCGCATTTTATGGCTTATAAAAGTGTTGAACAAATTGTTGACAGTGCTGAATAACAACTTAAACATTAACTTACTTACATAAACAGCAGCTTTTTGCTGTCTCTCTCTAGTCATGGTTTTAAAAGTTTAGAAATATTACAGTATCGAGGCTTCTTTTTAAGCCGCCGTTTTTTTTTTTACATTGGATAAAAGTAGAGACTCAGAGCTACAAAATGGTATATTATACACTGCATTTGAGGAACAATATGGAAAGGAATTTTGCTTTGAAACTTGATCAACCTGTAAACTCACTTTTGAGAAAATCGCATTTGAATGTTTTGGTATCTAGTGAAGAGCTCTTCTTTGTCTACAACTATTCAGCATCGTTCACACCCTCTTAAGCTTTAGCCCCACCCATCTCATTTTGTTCTTGGAGTGCACACTTGATGCTCTGACCAATGATTTGTTTACCTTTGGGATAACAAGAAAACAGCCTAATCAGCTCTGCTGGCAACAATTACGTCTTTTTTCAGACGTTTACTGACACCAACCATATTCAAGGGGTGTTGTACACACGTCACGTAACGTTAGCTAACGAGCCAGCCAGCCAGCTAACGTTAGCTAGTTAAACAACAATGAACAATGTGCCAACAATGCCTAACATTAGGCTCTAATTAGAAAAGCAAACAGCTCTGGGAAACGAATAGTAATGTCCGCTAGGTAGCCAGCCAGCTAATGTTACCTAGCTAGCTAACAGTACACTTTAGCTTAAGACATATAGGTAGCTAGCTAAACAATGAACTTTAGCTAGGTAAAGAACGTTGAAGATCACACACATCACGTAACGTTAGATAACGAGCCCACCAGCTAACGTTCGCTAGTTAAACAACAATGATCAAAGTGCCAACAATGCCTAACATTAGGCTCTAATTCGAAAAGCAAATGGCTCTGGGAAACAAATAATAATGTCAGATAGGGAGCCAGCCAGCTCACGTTATCTAGCCAGCTAACAGTACACTTGCTTGAAATGAAACCACTTTCTGTCAAAATTAGAAACATGTAATATCTGAAAATGTAGCTAGCTAACACTAGACAATCTTACCCTTGCATGATGGATGAGTCTCCCTGTCATGAACGCCATACCATGGTTGCCATAAGTGTAATCCGGAGACAGGTGTTTTCTCCATCTCTTTAGCTATCATACTCTAATTCCACTGATTTCAAAACTTGATCCTCCAGAAAGTGTAGAGCAACACTTATGCAGCTCCAGTATACAATAAAAAATGTTTTAAAGCCGTGTTCGACAGGATTAATATTATTATTTCTTATTCGTATCTGCATATTTTTAAATTGCATTCTTGGTTAATAGCTCGTAAGTAAGCATTTCATTCTAAGGTCTACACCTGTTGTATTCGGCGCATGTGAATAATACAATTATATTTTATTTTATTATCAACACAGACTGAGGAGTTCATATAGACAGCAGCCTTCAAAACAACGCAATTTCATAAAGAAAATATTTTTTATGTTCAAAACGCTCTCCTGTGATGTCATGACTTGCAACATACGCTTAGTTTCCTGAATCGGGTCACACTTTTTAGGGCCTTCCTGACACCGCCTGGAATAGAGGTCCTGGATGGCAGGAAGCTTGGCCCCAGTGATCTACTGGGCAGTGTGCACTACCGTCTGTAGTGCCTTGCGGTCGGAGGCTGAGCAGTTGCCATACCAGGCAGTGATGCAACCTGTCAGGATGCTCTCGATGGTGCAGCTCTAGAAACGTTTGAGGATCTGAGGACCCAAGCCAAATCTTTTCAGTCTCCTGAGGTGGAATAGGTTTTGTTGTGCCCTCTTCACGACTGTCTTGGTGTGCTTGGACCATGTTAGTTTGTTTTGATGTGGACGCCAAGGAACTTGAAGCTCTCAACCTGCGACTAGCTCTTCAGCTCCATCGATGAGAATGGGGGCGTGCTTGGTCCTCCTTTTCCTGTAGTCCACAATCACCCTTTGTTTTGATCACGTTGAGGGAAAGTTTGTTGTCCTGGCACCACATCGCCAGGTCTATGACCTCCTCCCTATAGGCTGTCTCATCATTGTCGGTGATCAGGCCTACCACTGTTGTGTCATCGGCAAACTTAATGATGGTGTTGGAGTCGTGCCTGGCCGTGCAGTCAGGGAGTAAAGGAGGGGACTGAAAACACACCTCTGAGGGGACCCAGCATGGCGGATGTGTTGTTACCTACCCTTACCAACTGGGGGCGGCCCATCAGGAAGTCCTGGATCCAGTCGCAGAGGGAAGTGTTTAGTCCCAGAGTCCTTAGCTTTGTGATGATCTTTGAGGAAACTATGGTGTTGAAAGCTGTAGTCAATGAATAGCATTCTCACATTCTCTCGGGTGTTCCCTTTGTCCATTTTTGAAAGGGCAGTGTGGAGATCAATAGAGATTGCATAATCTGTGGATCTGTTGGGGTGGTATGTAAATTGAAGTGGGTCTAGGGCAGGCCTGGGCAACTCCTGTCCTCGGGGGCCTGATTGGTGTCACACTTTTGTTCCAGCCCTAGCTAACACACCTGACTCCAATAATCGACTAATCATGATCTTCAGTTAAAACTGCAATTAGTTTAAAATCAGCTGTGTTTGCTATAGATGGAGAAAAAGTGTGACACCAATCAGGCCCCAGAGGACTAGAATTTCCCAGGCCTGGTCTAGGGTTTCTGGGATAATGGTGTTGATGTGAGCCATGACCAGCCTTTCAAAGCACTTCATGACTACAGACGTAAGTGCTATGGGTCGGTAGTCATTTAGGCAGGTTTTACCTTGGTGTTCTTGGGCACAGGGACTATGTTGGTCTGCTTGAAACATGTTGGTATTACAGACTCAGACAGGGAGAGGTTGAAAATGTCAGTGAAGACACATGCCAGTTGGTCAGTGCGAGTTCGGAGTACACGTCCTGGTAATCCGTCTGGCCCTGCGTCCTTGTGAATGTTAACCTGTTGAAAGATCTTACTCACATCGGCTACGGAGAGCGTGATCACACAGTCATCCAAAACAGCTGATGCTCTCATGCAAGTTTCAGTGCCTCGAAGAGAGCATAGACGTGATTTAGCTCATCTGGTAGGCTTGTGTCACTGGGCAGCTCTCGTCTGTGCTTCCCTTTGTGGTCTAAAATAGTTTGCAAGCCCTGCCACATTCGACGAGCATCGGAGCCGGTGTAGTACAATTCGATCTTAGTCCTGTATTGATGCTTTCCGTCGGAGGTCATAGTGGAATTTCTTATTAGCTTCTGGGTTAGATTCCCTCTACTTGAAAGCGGCAGCTGTACCCTTTAGCTCAGTGCGGATGTTGCCTGCAATTCATGGCTTCTGGTGACGTACAGTCACTGTGGGGATGACATCATCGATACACTTATTGATGAAGCCATTGACTGATGTGATGTACTCCTCAATGCCATAGGAAGAATCCTAGAACATATTTCAGTCTGTGCTAGCAAAACAGTCCTGTAGCTTAGCATCTGCTTCATCTGACCACTTTTTTATTGACAGAGTCATTGGTGCTTCCTGCTTTAATTTTTGCTTATAAGCAGGAATCGGGAGGATAGAAGTGTTGTCAGATTTGCCAAATGGAGTGCGAGGGAGAGCTTTGTACACATCTCTGTATGTGGAATAAAGGTGGTCTAGTTTTTTTCCCTCTGGATGCACGTTTAACATGCTGGTAGAAATGAGGTAAAGCTGATTTAAGTTTCCTTGCATTAAAGTCCCCGGCCACTAGGAGCGCAGGCTCTGGATGAGCAATTTCCTGTTTGTTCATGGTCGTATAAAGATCATTGAGTGTGGTCTTAGTGCCTGCATCGGTTTGTGGTGGTAACTAAACAGCTACAAAAAATATAGATGAAAACTCTCTAGGTTGATCGTGTGGTCTAAAGCTTATCATGACATACTCTACCTCAGGCAAGCAAAACCTTGAGACTTCCTTAGATATCATGCACCAGCTGTTGTTTACAAATATACATAGACCGCCACCCATTGTCTTACCGGAGGCTGCTGTTCTATCCTGCCAATACAGTGTATAACCCACCAGCTGTATCTTTTTTATGTCGTCGTTCAGATACAATTCGCTGAAACTTAGGATATTACAGTTTTTAATGTCTCCTTGGTAGGATATACATACTTGTAGTTCATCCCCTTTTTCCAGCGACTGTACGTTGGCAAATAGTACCGATGGCAAAGGCAGATTAGCCACTCATCGCCGGATCGTCACCAGGAACCCCGATCTCCTTCCGCGAAACCTCAGTCTCTTTCTCCTGCGAATGACGGGCATGAGGGCCTGTTCAGGTGTCTGGAGTTAATCCCTCTTGTCCGACACATTACAGGAAAATTATTTGTCCAGTTCAAGGTGAGTAATCGCTTTTCTCAGGTCCACAGAAACTCTTTCTGGTCATAAGAGTCGGTAGCAGCAACATCATATACAAAATAAGTTACAAACTATGCGAAAAAACTAAATAGCATGGTTGGTTAAGAGCCCATAAAATGAATAGAACAGCTCAGCTTTCTCCATTGAGACAGTTTCTGTTCCTCGTTCTAGGTCGGGCAAAACTTAACAAGGCAGTGTTCGCTTTAACAATCTCACTGGAATAAAGAACTCCATTCCTGTCATTATTGAAAGAGAATTTGAAAATATCTCACATATCAAAAGAGGACCACTTAATGTTAGATCCTTCACATCCAAGGCAGTCTTAGTCAATGAACTAATCACTAATCATAACTTGACTGGAACATGGCTCAAGACTGATGAATATACTGTGTTAAATAAGGCCTCTCTTCCTGGTTTACTAGTGATCATATCTCCCTCACATCCCACAAAGGTGGAGGTGTTGCTAACATTTATGAAAGCAAATATCAATTTACAAAAAAAAGACTGCGTTTTTGTCTTTTGAGCTTCTAATTTTGCACGCCCAATTTTTCAGTTTTTGATTTGTTAAAAAAGTTTGAAATATCCAATAAATGTCATTCCACTTCATGATTGTGTCCCACTTGTTGTTGATTCTTCAGAAAAAAAACCAGTTTTATATCTTTATGTTTGAAGCCTGAAATGTGGCAAAAGGTTGCGAAGTTCAAGGGGGCCGAATACTTTCACAAGGCACTGTACTTAAAATGTCTTTATTTGTATTGCATGTGGTTACAGAATTCATTGGACAACACCTAGTAAGCAAAACCATACACATAAAAAAGTATAATAGATACAATGGTGGAAAAAGTACCCAATTTTCATTCTTGAGTCAAAGTGAAGATACCATAAAAGAAAATGACTCAAGTAAATGTAAAAGTCACCTAGGAAAATCCCACTTGAGTCAAATCTAAAACTATTTGGTTTTTAATGTACTTAATTATCTTAATAAAGGTATAAATCATTTAAAATTCCCTATATTAAGCAAACCAGACAACATGATTTTCTTGTTTGTGTCACGTCCTGACCTTAGTTCCTTTTTTATGTCTCTGTTTTAGTTTGGTCAGGGCGTGAGTTGGGGTGGGCATTCTATGTTGTGTTTTCTAGGTTTCTGTTTCTATGTGTTTGGCCTGGTATGGTTCCCAATCAGAGGCAGCTGGACAGTCGTTGTCTCTGATTGAGAACCATACTTAGGCAGCCTGTTTTTCCACTGTGATTTGTGGGTAGTTGTTTTCTGTCTCTGTGTCTGCACCAGACAGAACTGTTTCGTTATTTTTGTGATTTCAGTGTTCATTAAATAATATGGACATATACCACGCTGCACCTTGGTCCTCTCCTTCCAACAGCCGTTACAGTTTGTTTTAAATTTACGGATAGTCCGGGGCACAGTAGAACACACAGACATCATTTACAAACTAAGCATATGTGTTTAGTGAGTCTGCCATATCAGAGGCAGTAGGGATGACCAGCAATGTTCAATTAATAAGTGTGTGAATTGGCAATTTTCCTGTCCTGCTTAGCATTCAAAATATAACAAGTACTTTTGGGTGTCACGGAGTAAAAAGTACATTATTTTATTTAGGAATGTAGTGGAGTAAAAGCTGGCAAAAATATAAATAGTAGAGTACAGGTACCCAAAAAAACTACTTAAGTAGTACTTGGAACCTCAGGCCTATTTGTATCGTCTATTTGTAGTTGAATCCTAGGTTTAATTTAAACAATAGATGTTGATGACTTCCCATGGAGATGACCACTATGGCTGCAGCTGCAGGGGCTGACTCCGCAGAAGACTCATGAGAAGAAGATTATGATGACAGTGAGGGATGCTGATCTGAGAAATACTATACAATAATACAATATGGCTAATATTCTGTAACTTCCACCAGTATAGTTTAACCGCAGATTAAGCATTAAAAGGGACATTTCACTTTTAGTTGAACGTTTAATGTTTCTAGACCTCAAAAGGAGACGAGTAGATGTCACGTTCTGACCTTAGTTCTGTTATTATATCTTTGTTTTAGTATGGTCAGGGCGTGAGTTGGGTGGGTTGTCTATGTTCGTTTTTCTATAATTTGGGATTTCTGTGTTCGGCCTAGTATGGTTCTCAATCAGAGGCAGCTGTCAATCGTTGTCCCTGATTGAGAATCATACTTAGGTAGCCTGGTTTCACTTTTGAGTTGTGGGTGTTTATTTTCAGTTTAGTGTTTGTGTGACTAGTGTGCACGTTAGAGGTTAACGTGGTTTCCTGTTCGTGGGTTTTTTGCTGGACTGTTTTAGTCCCCGTGTTTGGAACATTTGTTTTTATGTGCGCCCTGTGTTTTCGTGGGGTGGCGTATGTTCGCCGTTTGTGCATTAAATAGCACTACCCTGAACTCTCTGCTTCCTGCACCTGACTTCGCACCCACTACACCCAGATCGTTACAGTAGACTAGTGTTGAGATATGTCAACAAACCCATAAGCTGTGTAGATCCAGCTATAGGCCTCAATCACCAATGAATGGTAAAAATAAATAAATAATTTCCTAGGTTCATTTGGTGCTCATCTTTTCCATTTGTTTGGGGGTTGAGGAATATAGCTGGATCGACACAACCAATTGTCTGGGAATAGGATATTCTGTATTTTAACACTAGTTACCCTCTTGCAATCTATTGACTTTGATAAACATCTTCATTCTACATGGAGCTGTATTTCTATATGATACTTTCAACAGGAAATCTGTCTAAGGTCAAGTGTATGAAAATTACCAGTTAATCCCTGCTTATATGTCCCTGCTTTACTCATGTGCTTTTATCCATATTAAAGAAGATTAATTAGATACATTGTCAGTTAAAATCAAATTGTTAAAGTGGTGCAGCAGAGCTTTTGTATCATTTCAGCCAGTAGTTTTGAAGTAGTGTTCACGAGTCAAAACGGGTTCACGGAAATTGTACAAATTGTACACATTTCATATGATATGTTACATACCACAAAAATATTCTATAAAATCCTGCAATTCGTATATATTACGGATTTATAAGTGCTTAAGATCCCGTTCAATCTCTTTATTTAATAACAAGGCAACAGTAAAGATGTCATCCCTTACGAATGATGCAGAGCCTCACCTTTGGCCAAATAGTCACAACAATTCAAGCTCAAAATGGAATAGGAGATATGCTTGTTCACAGTTTGGAATTACTAACGCACGAACAGGCGGAGACAAAAGCCATAGTCTCCCCTCCAATTTCTTCGTGGTGCCAATTTACACACGAGCGAAAAGCAAGACCAATGTGCGAGTTAAATATACTCCCTTTTCACTTTTAGTATTTGTCCAAATTTGAATCCACTAGGGAAGACAGAACCTGCAAAGGAAGAAATCAACTAGGGAAGAAAGAGAAAAAGCTAAATTTGACCAGGGTGATCGCTTTGCTGTTGTTTGAATCTCAGATTGACCCTTTAATTCTGTGCTCATAAATCAACTATTAATAGGTAGCTATTTATTCATGAAATCATGATTATTCAATTACATCAGAGGGATTCATTACCTTTTGCTCAAACATCAGGCAGCTTTTGCCACCAACAGAAAATAAGTACTCAGATAGAAACGAACAAAGAAGACAACATATCCCTTCATCCAAATGATAGATGGATGAATCACAGACACACAGGCGCACACACTGCTGTGATTCACAAGGCTTCTCCGTCAGACTCCCACTCAGATTGGTCCTAAAAATGGTACAATTCAATGGCTTTCCCTTTTCATTGCTGTCACTCATCATCATTACCCAAGATGCTTAGTGCCCTCTCTGAGTGGTCACTGACTCAACACGAGGTAGTACACAATTGGACAGACAGCAGAGTCTGTACATTCCAAATGGCACCCTATTCCTTAGACTAGTGCACCACTTTTGACCAGAGCCCTATAGGCCCTGGTCACAAGTAGTGCTCTAAATATCCATCCATCAATCAAATGTATTTATTAAGCCCTTTTTTCATCAGCAGATGTCACAAAGTGGTTATACAGAAACACAGCCTAAAACCCCAAACAGCAAGCAATGCAGATGTAGAAGCATAGTGGCTAGCAAAAACTCCCTAGAAGTGTAGGAATCTAAAGAGGAACCAGGCTCTTAGGGCTGGCCAGTCCTCTTCTGGCTGTTCTGGGTGGAGATTATAAGAGTATATGGCCATTAAGGTCAGCTCATTCTTCAAGATGTTAAAACGTTCATAGAATCAAGCAGAAACAAACAATAATCACAGTGGTTGTAGAGGGTGCAATAGGTCATCACTTCAGGAGTAAATGTCAGTTGGCTTTTCATAACCGAGCATTCAGAGGTTGAGACAGCAGGTACGGTAAAGAGAGAGATGGAGAGAGAGAGGAAAAGAGTCGAAAACAGCAGGATCAGGGCAAGGTAGAATGTCCGGTGAACAGGCCAGGGTTCCATGGCCGCAGGCAGAACAGTTCAAAGTGGAACAGCAGCACGACCAAGTGGAATGGAAACAGGGACAGCCAGGAGTCATCAGGCCTGGTAGTCCTGAGGCATGGTCACAGGTCCTCTGGGAGAAGAGTGAAAGAGAGAGATTGAAAAATTTGAGGGAGCATAGGACACCAGATAGTACAGACTGGTCCAAGCCCCCCGGAACATAGACTATTGCAGCATAGATTCTGGAGGCTGACAGGGTGGGTTGGGGACACTGTGGCACTGTCCGATGATACCCCCGAAAAGGACCAACCAGACAGGATAAAACCCTACCCACTTTGCCAAAGCACTGCCCCCACACCACTAGAGGGATATCAACAAATCAAAAACTGAAAAATTGGGCGTGCAAAATTATTCAGCTCCTTTACTTTCAGTGCAGCAAACTCTCTCCAGAAGTTCAGTGAGGATCTCTGAATGATCCAATGTTGACCTAAATGACTAATGATGATAAATACAATCAAGTCTCCGTATAAATGCACCTGCACTGTGATAGTCTCAGAGGTCCGTTAAAAGTGCAGAGAGCATCATGAAGAACAAGGAACACACCAGGCAGGTCCGAGATACTGTTGTGAAGAAGTTTAAAGCCGGATTTGGATACAAAAGATTTCCCAAGCTTTAAACATCCCAAGGAGTACTGTGCAAGCGATAATATTGTAATGGAAGGAGTATCAGACCACTGCAAATCTACCAAGACCTGGCCGTCCCTCTAAACTTTCAGCTCATACAAGGAGAAGACTGATCAGAGATGCAGCCAAGAGGCCCATGATCACTCTGGATGAACTGCAGAGATCTACAGCTGAGGTGGGAGACTCTGTCCATAGGACAACAATCAGTCGTATATTGCACAAATCTGGCCTTTATGGAAGAGTGGCAAGAAGAAAGCCATTTCTTAAAGATATCCATAAAAAGTGTTGTTTAAAGTTTGCCACAAGCCACCTGGGAGACACACCAAACATGTGGAAGAAGGTGCTCTGGTCAGATGAAATCAAAATTGAACTTTTTGGCAACAATGCAAAACGTTATGTTTGGCGTAAAAGCAACACAGCTCATCACCATGAACACACCATCCCCACTGTCAAACATGGTGGTGGCAGCATCATGGTTTGGGCCTGCTTTTCTTCAGCAGGGACAGGGAAGATGGTTAAAATTGATGGGAAGATGGATGGAGCCAAATACAGGACCATTCTGGAAGAAAACCTGATGGAGTCTGCAAAAGACCTGAGACTGGGATGGAGATTTGTCTTCCAACAAGACAATGATCCAAAACATAAAGCAAAATCTACAATGGAATGGTTCAAAAATAAACATATCCAGGTGTTAGAATGGCCAAGTCAAAGTCCAGACCTGAATCCAATCGAGAATCTGTGGAAAGAACTGAAAACTGCTGTTCACAAATGTTCTCCATCCAACCTCACTGAGCTCGAGCTGTTTTGCAAGGAGGAATGGGAAAAAATTTCAGTCTCTCGATGTGCAAAACTGATAGAGACATACCCCAAGCGACTTACAGCTGTAATCGCAGCAAAAGGTGGCGCTACAAAGTATTAACTTAAGGGGGCTGAATAATTTTGCACGCCCAATTTTTTAGTTTTTGATTTGTTAAAAAAGTTTGAAATATCCAATAAATGTCGTTCCACTTCATGATTGTGTCCCACTTGTTGTTGATTCTTCACAAAAAAATACAGTTTTATATCTTTATGTTTGAAGCCTGAAATATGGCAAAAGGTCGCAAAGTTCAAGGGGGCCGAATACTTTTGCAAGGCACTGTAATTGACAGGTCATGTTCTGCCTTGATGAACCTGTAACACACAGAATGTATATTCAATAAACATGAGATTTCACGGAGGAGAGAGGACAGAGGAAAGAGGGTGCCCTCTGGTGGTTTGATGCACATAGGACAGCATTTTCCTGCAGATCACATGGGTGACTTTCAGTAACATAATGGGTCCAAATGGACGCCTAGGCCTAGACCCTACATCCTATAGATTTTGCAACCAATATGGTAACAGCTTCACCTTTCACTCAAATAGGTTAGGTGGAAGTTTCATAATTTTGCTTATTGCAATCAAATCATCTAAGATCTCCACAAGTGCGTAGGGCATAGAGTCTAGGAATCCATTTGGGATTGGGCCAAAGTCTCCTAAACAATATCACAACAAAACATAAAAGGAAATATAAAACATGAAGATTGTGGATATTGCCATCTGTTTGTTAAGATTATTTTAGCTGGAGGCTCCAGCGTGAGTGAGATTGAAAAAGTACATTGTCATTTTATGAATAGGTGATTTGTAATATAGGAGTGAGTGAATGTGTAATAACGTACCAAGGCATACACTCATCCTCTTCACCATGCTCTACCACAGGTTCATTTTCTCTTGCTAAAAATAGAGTTGAGAGATTGAAGATCAATTTCCTAATCGTCCATTCGGCCACAAGATTTGCCACCAATACGCCTTATAGGACACATCACTGCACTCTATACTCCTCTGTAAACTGGTCATCTCTGTATACTCGTCGCAAGACACACTGGTTGATGCTTATTTATTAAACCCTCTTAGGCCTCACTCCCCCATCTGAGATATCTACTGCAGCCCTCATTCTCCACATACAACAACCGTTCTGCCAGTCACATTCTGGGTAAGGTCCCCAAAGTACACACATCCCTGGGTCGCTTGTCTTTTCAGTTCGCTGCAGCTAGCGACTGGAACGAGCTGCATCAACCACTCAAACTGGACAGTTTTATCTCAATCTCTTCATTCAAAGACTCAATCATGGACACTCTTACTGACAGTTGTGGCTGCTTTGTGTGATGTATTGTTGTCTTTACCTTCTTGTCCTTTGTGCTGTTGTCTGTGCCCAATAATGTTTGTACCCTGTTTTGTGCTGCTACCATGGTGTACTGCTGCCATGTTTTGTTGCTACCATGTTGT
This sequence comes from Oncorhynchus tshawytscha, assembly GCF_018296145.1. Taxonomy (NCBI): domain Eukaryota; kingdom Metazoa; phylum Chordata; class Actinopteri; order Salmoniformes; family Salmonidae; genus Oncorhynchus; species Oncorhynchus tshawytscha. The sequence continues at coordinate 15,988,638 of NC_056442.1, read as the reverse complement.
TGTCATGTTGTGTTGCTACCATGCTGTGTTGCCATGTGTTGCTGCCATGCTATGTTGTTGTCTTAGGTCTTTCCTTATGTAGTGTTGTGTTGTCTCTCTTGTCATGATGTGTGTTTTGTCCTATATATTTTTGACATTTATTTTTATTTTTAATCCCAGCCCACGTCCCCGCAGGAGGTCTTTTGCCATTTGGTAGGCCTTCATTGTAAATAAGAATTTGTTCTTTTAACTGACTTGTGCTCATAGCTGACCCACAAATGACCTTTGATTGTAATACTACTATAGTGTCCCATAGCAGAATTTCTGCTCTCACAATGCTCTTGACACTGATAGAGTCCTTGGTCATTTTCATTCAGCTGTTTGATCTCTGTGACGACTTCCCTGCTTTTGATGTTGGGGTGCTCCATAGCTGCCTCGTTGACAGTGGAGTACCTAGCGAGAGCAGTAAGCTTAGGATTTTTCAACTGAAAAGCGATGGTATCAGGAAGTTTCAATATGACCACATTTTCTCGGATCATACTTTGTTACAAGTGAGATTCATTGGTGTGCCCTCTCTCCCAGTGATAGCTACCCTTGGGCACCCCACCTCCAAAGCATCTGGAGGAAAGACAATGCTCACTGATGATTTAGATTTTTATAAATACTATTTCATATCAGTAAACAACAATAAAAAAGCACAGATCTGTAATAGATGTTAAACAAAATGTGTAACAAGGTTTGCGTTCCCTCATAAGAAGGAATTGTTAGAGAAAAGCCAATATGCTTTTACTTTCATGAGAAATTAATGTAAGACCAATACACAATTAACAGATGAGCACCAAATACATTATAGAAAAATAAAGTAGTTTGTCTAATATCAGCATGGTGATACCAAACAAGGCTTAACCAATATTAACATGAACCATAATCAATTCTCCATGTACCTGGGCGCTTGCTGCAAGCGTGATAAGAACTCGTTCAAAGACTCGTGTCTTTAGCCTGGGAAGGGAGGCTAATAAAACGGTCTTCACTTGTTTTGTGGCAACAACTGGTGCATGGTAGTCTCCTCCTTAAATCTCCATACCTTTAAAGTTTACCCTATGGCAGAAGTGGTCATTTCCACTCATTTAAATGTGTAGATATGGTTTTACTGAGACATTAATGCATGTAAACATATAAACCGCTTTGATAATTGCAGTTGTAATCATCAAAATAATGTTTGATTGTTGTATAAGATTGCAGATATAGTGCACAAATGTTTATGTAGTTTGTCAGTTTATAATGGTAAAATGGCTAATTTCCATATACTGTATGACACACCATGCTTTTCTTATCTGGTGTTTTTTGGGCGTACACATAAAATAACTCTGGGGAACACCTCTATACAACCAAAATGTATTTGGGGAAGCTCTGACCAGGTGGTTTAGCCAATAATTCACACGGAATATCGCTCAGTTTCGCAATTCATAATAACTTATTTGAAAATATTGTAAACCTACAGTATATAGTATTACAGTACACTCCTGAGCCTTCAAATCAAACTGAGTTTAGGATAAACATCACAAGAAATGCATATCCCTTTACTCCTCCTCACCTTTCCAACCACAGACTGCTACTAGCACTGTTCACATAGCTTCAGGCCTCCGTTTGTTTTTGCAAATGCTATGTGTGGTTTCCTGTCCTGTATTGGCATTTATTCTAACAGACACAAAACTGAAAGGAGTAGAGCGATAACCCACCATGACAAGAACAGGGGAGAGAACAAACAAACAAACAAAAAAAAGGCATGTATGGACAACTAGAACAAAAAGTATGACAGTGCACTCCTGCGCCTTCAAATTAAACTGAGATATAATGAACATCACAAGACTACCAGACCCTTTTACTCCCCCTCACCCTTCCAACCACATGGACTGCGACTACCTCTGCTCACATTGTGCAAATGCTATGTGTGGTTTCCTGTCCTGTATGGGCATTTCCTCTAACAGACACAGACCTGAGAGGTGTAGAGAGATAGCCCACCGTGGCAAGAACAGGGGAGAGAACAAAATTAAACAGAAATAGGCACGCATGCCAACTGGAAAAAAATTGTGATCAAGCGAACAAATGAGTATTCCATTCCATTGAAATTCCATGAAATTGAATTTTAATTTAAGTAGTACAAACCCTCCTGTCTTCCAACATACATGTTTGAAGCTGGTTTATAACACATTTTTATTTTTCGTAAATGTTAAGTAAACTATTAGCCAATGACTATAAATGTTGTAGTCGTTTGAGCCAAAAGGCTACTTATTTGTACATACAGTGCCTTGCGAAAGTATTCGGCCCCCTTGAACTTTGCGACCTTTTGCCACATTTCAGGCTTCAAACATAAAGATATAAAACTGTATTTTTTTGTGAAGAATCAACAACAAGTGGGACACAATCATGAAGTGGAACGACATTTATTGGATATTTCAAACTTTTTTAACAAATCAAAAACTGAAAAATTGGGCGTGCAAAATTATTCAGCCCCTTTACTTTCAGTGCAGCAAACTCTCTCCAGAAGTTCAGTGAGGATCTCTGAATGATCCAATGTTGACCTAAATGACTAATGATGATAAATACAATCCACCTGTGTGTAATCAAGTCTCCGTATAAATGCACCTGCACTGTGATAGTCTCAGAGGTCCGTTAAAAGCGCAGAGAGCATCATGAAGAACAAGGAACACACCAGGCAGGTCCGAGATACTGTTGTGAAGAAGTTTAAAGCCGGATTTGGATACAAAAAGATTTCCCAAGCTTTAAACATCCCAAGGAGCACAGTGCAAGCGATAATATTGAAATGGAAGGAGTATCAGACCACTGCAAATCTACCAAGACCTGGCCATCCCTCTAAACTTTCAGCTCATACAAGGAGAAGACTGATCAGAGATGCAGCCAAGAGGCCCATGATCACTCTGGATAAACTGCAGAGATCTACAGCTGAGGTGGGAGACTCTGTCGTATATTGCACAAATCTGGCCTTTATGGAAGAGTGGCAAGAAGAAAGCCATTTCTTAAAGATATCCATAAAAAGTGTTGTTTAAAGTTTGCCACAAGCCACCTGGGAGACACACCAAACATGTGGAAGAAGGTGCTCTGGTCAGATGAAACCAAAATGGAACTTTTTGGCAACAATGCAAAACGTTATGTTTGGCGTTAAAGCAGCACAGCTCATCACCATGAACACACCATCCCCACTGTCAAACATGGTGGTGGCAGCATCATGGTTTGGGCCTGCTTTTCTTCAGCAGGGACAGGGAAGATGGTTCAAATTGATGGGAAGATGGATGGAGCCAAATACAGGACCATTCTGGAAGAAAACCTGATGGAGTCTGCAAAAGACCTGAGACTAGGACGGAGATTTGTCTTCCAACAAGACAATGATCCAAAACATAAAGCAACATCTACAATGGAATGGTTCAAAAATAAACATATCCAGGTGTTAGAATGGCCAAGTCAAAGTCCAGACCTGAATCCAATCGAGAATCTGTGGAAAGAACTGAAAACTGCTGTTCACAAATGCTCTCCATCCAACCTCACTGAGCTCGAGCTGTTTTGCAAGGAGGAATGGGGAAAAAATGTCAGTCTCTCGATGTGCAAAACTGATAGAGACATACCCCAAGCGACTTACAGCTGTAATCGCAGCAAAAGGTGGCGCTACAAAGTATTAACTTAAGGGGGCTGAATAATTTTGCACGCCCAATTTTTCAGTTTTTGATTTGTTAAAAAAGTTTGAAATATCCAATAAATGTCCTTCCACTTCATGATTGTGTCCCACTTGTTGTTGATTATTCACAAAAAAATACAGTTTTATATCTTTATGTTTGAAGCCTGAAATGTGGCAAAAGGTCGCAAAGTTCAAGGGGGCCGAATACTTTCGCAAGGCACTGTATGTAAAACAATTCAGTTAAATGTTTGGGTTTGATATACTGTAAAGCTGTATCGTAGATGGTATCTCCATTATAATTGATAGGTCATTTTCAGCCTTGACGCCATCTGCCATCAGCTACCAGACCAGCTCAATGATTAACCTGTTAAACACAAATAATCATTCATAAACAAGAGACTTCACCCCAAAAGATCTACATTAAGTTATGATTGGCTGCGAAGTATAAATGTACAAGTGCATTTTTTCTGTGTTACTTTGTTATTGATCTTGCCTCAAGTAACTCCAGTATTAGGAGAAGGGACCACAGTATTGTGCCAGTGCTGTATGTCCAGTTCAGTCCACCATTGTTGGCCTTTCTTTGATCAACTATTATTGGAGCTGCTGTTATAGGGTTAGAAATCAAAATTAGTGATTAATTGGTTGGTTTGTTGATTGTTTAATTGATTGACTGATGATCATGCTACATGGTTGTTTCACCTTAGTTGGATGTTGTTATTGTACGTCGCTGCGGGTTAGAGTAACTGCTAACAAAAATTAACTGAAAAATGTAATGGTACCTTTGACTGTGATATTTATGTAGTGTCCCATGGCAGTATGGCCTCCCATTTCACATACTGCATTGCACTGATAGACTCCTCGGTCAGCAGGGGTCAGTTCTATGAAGTCTGTTACAACGTGTCTATGTCTGACACTGTAGTCCTCCGTAACCATCTCGTTGACAACAGTGTGGTACTTGCCGAGGTCAATGAGCTTGGGACACTCTTCCAAAGTGTGATGACACCAAAAGGCATCAATACGACCACATTGTTTTGTGTCATACACTGCCTTACAGATGAGCCTCAAGGGCATGCTCTCAGTCCCAACCATAGGAGTCTTGGTGTACTTCAACAATACGGCACCTGAAGTTTTTGTGGAAAAAGTATACAACTCAGCTCCAAAGCAGCTCTACATATACAGTGAGGGAAAAACTATTTGATCCCCTGCTGATTTTGTATGTTTGCCCACTGACAAAGAAATGATCAGTCTATCATTTTAATGGTAGGTTTATTTGAACAGTGAGAGACAGAATAACAACAACAAAATCCAGAAAAACGCATGTCAAATATGTTATAAATTGATTTGCATTTTAATGAGGGAAATAAGTATTTGACCCCCTCTCAATCAGAAATATTTCTGGCTCCCAGGTGTCTTTTATACAGGTAACGAGCTGAGATTAGGAGCACACTCTTAAAGGGAGTGCTCCTAATCTCTGCTTGTTACCTGTATAAAAGACACCTGTCCACAGAAGCAATCAATCAATCAGATTCCAAACTCTCCACCATGGCCAAGACCAAAGAGCTCTCCAAGGATGTCAGGGACAAGATTGTAGACCTACACAAGGCTGGAATGGCTACAAGACCATCGCCAAGCAGCTTGGTGAGAACAGTTGGGGTGATTATTCGCAAATATAAGAAACACAAAAGAACTGTCAATCTGTCTCGGCCTGGGGCTCCATGCAAGATCTCACCTCGTGGAGTTGCATTGATCATGAGAACGGTGAGGAATCAGCCCAGAACTACACGGGAGGATCTTGCCAATGATCTCAAGGCAGCGGGGACCATAGTCACCAAGAAAACAATTGGTAACACACTACGCCGTGAAGGACTGAAATCCTGCAGCACCCGCAAGGTCTTCCTACTCAAGAAAGCACATATACATGCCTGTCTGAAGTTTTCCAATGAACATCTGAATGATTCAGAGGACAACTGGATGAAAGTGTTGTGGTCAAGATGAGACCGAAATGGAGCTCTTTGGCATCAACTCAACTCGTCGTGTTTGGAGGAGGAGGAGGAATACTGCCCATGACCCCAAGAACACCATCCCCACCATCAAACATGGAGGTGGAAACATTATGCTAAGGGGGTGTTTTTCTGCTAAGGGGACAGGACAACTTCACCACATCAGAGGGGTCAAATACTTATTTCCCTAATTAAAATGCAAATCAATTTACAACATTTTTGACATGCGTTTTTCTGGATTTTTCTGTTGTTCTGTCTCTCACTGTTCAAATAAACCTACCATTAAAATTATATACTGATAATTTCTTTGTCAGTGGGCAAATGTACAAAATCAGCAGGGGATCAAATACTTTCCCCCTCACTGTAACTACTTTGTTTTTGTATGCAAGCTAGTTTATTAAGGGTGGGTTAGAGTAACTGCTAATAAACATTGACTGAAAAATGTAATGGACAAGTAGAGCAGTGTATGGGGCTCATCTAGTGCATGTTTCCTAGTTTATTAGGGATTATTTCCGAGTATATCTGGGTATTAAAAGCATTGAATACTAGCTCATCTAAACGCAACTACCATACCCTGTCCCACTTTTGAGTCAAGACACTTGTTTGTTTATTACCCACTAGTAGCACCATGAGTACTCACCTGTGTCTAGAGAAGGTGACACACAGAGACAGAGAGACACTGTCAACAGCAGGGACAGCACTTTAGATCCACGGAGCCAAACCATTTCCAAACACAAGCTCTCAAAACTGAAAGTTGCTTAAACTGATGTACACCACGTGAGCTATATGTTATAGATGACCAACAGTTTAAAGTACCATCATAGACACACAATAACTAAGCTCTCATCCGCAGTCTGCTAGATTTGCCCACCGAAGAGGCTATAGAGCAAGTTAGAGCGTGTGTGTGTCTTCCTTGTGGGTGTGTGTAGGCGTAGAGTAGATATAAGTTCCAGTGGAGAGAAAGAGGCTGTCTGAAAACCAGCAGAACAGCAGTGTATGGGGCTCATCTAGTGCACGTTTCTTTGGTATATTTTCTCAAGTCCAGCAATTCCAGTTTTGAGTAATCTTCCAAATCTGATTGTGCAAAAACATATGTTATATGCTAACGCTAACATTTCAGTATACGCGCAAAGATGGGCAGTATTTCTGTTGCACTTATTTGAAATACATTATTTCAATTGATTTTGAGTTTCTTGTCATTTGTATTTGAAAGGCCTGAACAAAATCATCCTCTAATTTGGAACAAGATGATGGTATTTCAGAGAATGGTATTTCCAAAATAATCAAAACATCTTTCGGTAACACTTAATGATAATGGGTCCTCATCACAATGTAATTACATATGTTATTACACTGTATTGTGATTAATTGTAATAGTACGTACTTACACTGTAAAAACATGTAACTGGTGGTAATTGAAGTATGTAATTACAGACCTGTAAGAATGAATGCTTGTTACCATGCATGTTGCAAATGTTATGTTTCAGATAGTATCCCAACCATATATCCGAATGCACCATATTTCAGCCTGTACATTTCATGTGATAAGTGTTAGCCATTTTAAAACCGACCACCTCATTGACACAATTCTGCAATAAAGGGCTCTGGCATCTGATGCCCAGGCCCAATGGCAAAAACGTGTTCGCAAACGTGTTCACAAATGGTTCACATCAATTAAAAGGGCATTTGACAATGGGTCAATTATTTTCACCATCATTTAAATGTTGTTAGACACATTTATCCTTTAGACCCCAAAATAATTAGAGAATGCTGCTGTAGATTACTGAGAATTTTCCAAATAAAGCTAATTTTCTCACACCTTTCAAACAAACAGACATAGCTCAAAAACAAAGCACAAATACTTTGTCTACATCCATTCAGCATCGTCTACACCCTCTTAAGCCTTAGCTGTTTTTAAAATCAAATTTCACTGCTTGCATCAGTTACTTGTTGTGGAATAGAGTTCCATGTAGTCATGGCTCTATGTAGTACTGTGTGCCTCCCATAGTCTGTCCTGGACTTGGGGACTGTGAAGAGCTCTCTTCTGCCATGTCTTGTGGGTTGTGCATGGGTGTCCGAGCTGTGTGCCAGTAGTTTAGACAGACAGCTCGGTGCAATCAACCTCTCATAAATACAAGTAGTGATGAAGTCAATCTCTCCTCCACTTTGAGCCAGAAGAGATTGACATGCTTATTATTCATATTATATCTCTGTGTACATCCAAGTTCCTGAACAGTTGTCAAGGTGCGAAAAAACTAGGGCCTGTAGGACCTGCCTTGTTGATAGTGTTGCTAATGATCAATTAGCCTTTTAAAATGATACACTTGGATTAGCTAACACAAAGTGCCATTGGAACACAGGAGTGATGGTTGCTGATAATGGGCCTCTGTACGCCTATATAGATATTACATTTTAAAAAATCAGCCGTTCCAGCTACAATAGTCATTTACAACATTAACAATGTCTACACTGTATTTCTGATATATTTGATATTATTTTAATGGACAAAAAATGTGATTTTCTTTAAAAAACAAGGACATTTCTACGTGACCCCAAACTTTTGAACGGCAATGTATATATTTATATATACATGCATACATATACACATACATAATAATGCACATACATATATGCATATCTTTGTAAAAAATATTTTCCTTTATTTTTCCCCAAAAACCTACCACCCCTCCCCTAATTGGAGTAAACCAATGAACAAATGTTTTTCCTTTGTCATTATGGGGTAGAGTGTGTAGATTTATGAGGGGAAAATGATGTAATCAATTTTAGAATAAGACTGTAACGTAACAAAATATGGAAAAAGTCAAGGTGTCTGAATACATACCGAATGCACTGTACGTTCTGAATGAAAGGTGAAAAGGTATTTTTAAGCCTTGAGACAATTGAGACATGGATTGTGTATGTGTGCCATTCAGAGTTTGAATGGGCAAGATGTCAGATTTAAGTGCCTTTGAACGGGGTATGGTACTAGGTGCCAGGCGCACCGGTTTGAGTGTCAAGAACTGCAATGCTGCTAGGGTTTTCATGCTCAACAGTTTCCCGTGTGTATCAAGAATGTTCCACCGCCCAAAGGACATCCAACCAACTTGACACAACTGTGGGAAGCATTGGAGTCAACTTGGGCCAGCATCCCTGTGGAACACTTTCGACACCTTGTAGAGTCTATGTCCCGATGAATTCAGGCTGTTCTGAGGGCAAAAGGTGGTGCAATATTACAAAGGTGTTTCTAATGTTTTGTAAACTGAGTGTACACAGTATGTCTGTTTATGTGTGTGTGTCAGTCTTCTTCCAGTATCTGATATTGTATTCCACTTTGCTGTAGGCTTCTTTCAGTGATGAGATCTTTAGCCCCCGATTCTGAATGTTTACCTCTACATCACCTATAGCTCCTCCCTTGGTGACCATTGAAGGAACAATGATGGCTGAGGAGACACAATACAGGAAGTCAAAAGATAGGATGTCAAGAATGAGAGAGCTACAAAGAACAATCTCACAAAAGTGCATATTGGTACTCACTTCCTTTCTTAAGAGGGAAGTCTGGAGTTTCAGCCCAACTGGAGGTATTTCCCTCTAACTCCTCACTCTGTCCTCACTCTGAATTTATAATTTCCATGGCAACTGGGAAGTTTCCTGAAGTCACACCTGTGCTCTTTGGTGGCTTTACATATGGTGTGGAAGAAGGCAGTTGAAGGCTTTCTGAGTATCAGACAATAAAAAGAGGTTTAATTGCATTTTTTGGCATCGATGTGTAATAACAGTGCCTTTATGTTGCTCACTATTAAAATGTACATTTCCCAGTGGTCAGGTTTACATCTAAATATTGTGAAATGTATGTGATTAAACATAAAACTATTTGTGAAAAGATGTCATGTGATTTTAACCTTAATAGAGTTTGGATTTTGATATAAAGATTAACTGGCCATGTCAGTGGCCATGCGCACGTGAGCATAGACATTAGGTTTGTGTCATGGAACCACCCTTTTCTACTCCAGAGTATAAAACCACCCGTGACGAAATTTACATGTTATGCCAAAGAGACCCATGATAAGCCGGATGTCTCGAATGGTTAAGAAGTCAGAGAATGCCGGGACGTCGTCCCCACGTTGGAACGGCTACAATTCTATAGGCCATTGGAGACCATACAGCTGTAGTTTAGGCTACACGGCTGAAAATTGTTAAAATCTGAGACTATTGATCACTACAGAATAAGAGCAAATCTTAGCCGTACAATTACTAGTCTGCAGCTTGAAATTATGTAAGTCTAGAACGAGAATACAGACAACCGCTGAAGCATCTAATCTATGAGAACATTTCCAAATGGTACTCTGAAGTATCCATTCTTACCACGAAAGACATTGTGACTTCTGGGAAAGTTACCCAGAGACTCTGATGAACTCTACAGGCCGATCGAGTGTTTTCAACGGAGAGACAACAATGACATCCAAGCGTAAATATGTACATTGCAATTTCTTTCAGAATGAGCTGCCACTCATGTGCAAAGGATAGACATTTCAATTATTATAATTATCCACTGTGTGTAGTGAATCCATTTTATCTTTTGTCTTTTGTCTCTTTCTCAGTCACCACCCATTTTCTTTGTCTACCGAGCCATCATATTGGCTTAGCCCAAAGGGGACATTTTCTATCATTGTTAGTAACCAATATCTGCTGTTTGTTTGTTATGTAACTCTGTGTGGTTAGTTAGTTAGTAAATAAATAAGTAAGCCAATTTGTATATCACTGATTCATGATTTTCACTAGGGTTTGTGCAGATATACAGTACAAGGGTTTGTGACTTTCAGTAATGAGAGCTGACAAGGCAATTAATAATTAATTAATAGACTAATTGATCAGATAATAAAATATTTGAAGTGTTATATTCGGAAAACTATAGCTTTGTAATCTCAACATTTTCTCTGGTGCCCCTGACTTCCTAGTTAATTCATGTTTACATGATTAGTTTAATTATGTAATAATTAAACCTAGAGAACTGATGAGAAAAATAAGTCGTCACATTTAATGATAGTCCAGACACGACACGATCCAATCAAAGCCACATTGACACTACTACCAATGGTTAGCCACAATTGGCTTAAAAAGCCAAATGTACCATAATATCTACCAATTAATGTCCAGCAATATTGCCCCTGCCTGTGTGATGCGTAAGTCTGTCTATCATTATGTGTAACAAGTTAGCAATGCTCATGATTACCGTCTTGTGGGTAGACAAAGGTTTTCCTCAAAACCTTCTCAAATAAATGTTTACTTCAAAGTAGGCCTATCTGACAGAATGATAAACCACCTTATTATTTGTATCAATTTGTTGCCATCACATGTACAGTTGCAGTAGCAGTACAGAAACATTGCTAGTCAATCACATTCCTCTCTCGCGAGGTGTGCACTTGAAGTGAAGGGGAATTTCACAAAGAAATCCAAAATTGTTAGCTTTTTCCAGTCTTCAGAGGTTTTTATTCACCATTATTTGACCAGGTATACTGACAGAAAACACATATCTTGTACAGTAAGGACCTGGGGAAAAATTGCAGGGGAAAGGAGAAGAGAATAATGTGCCTACTTGAAAGCTAGAAAATACAAATGAGTAGCTTGCAACATGTTACATTTTTCAAAAGTAGAATGCTAGAAAAGGTTGGAGACCACTGTTCTAGTTGGTCTACATCTACACAGGGTAGGGGCTTAGGAAGTAAGGGTTAGTTTCTAGTTATATTAGTCGTATGTATGGGATACGCATGGTATACATCATCCAAAGGTTTCTTCTTGACAATGCAACAACAATAAGAAATGATAAGAATACGAACATAAAGTAAATGGCTCAGTAACATTTTTTTGCGGTATAATACAGGAAGGCACAATTTATTGTTTAATATTTACATGTGTATTGGGGAAAGGGGAAATGGGGGGCCGTGTATAAACTGAGCAGTATAATAAGAGTCCGATAGCTGCAGTTGTGATGTGTGTGTAGCATGAATGTATATGTACGTGTGTGTCTGTCTGTGGGTGTGTGCATGAGTGAGTGCATGTATGCTAAGGTGCGGAGAATAAGAGCGTGGTCAGTGGTCAGTCTAGTTGGTATCAGACCTCATGCTCTGATACCGTCTCCCCGACGGTAAGGGAGAGAACAGCTTGTGCTGGGGTGTGTGGGGTCCTTGATGATGATGCGTGCCTTCCTCCCTCAGGCACCATTTCAAGTAGATTTCCTAGATAAGTGGAATCACTGTCCCAGTGATGTAGGGGACAGTGACTAGGAACTAGGGGTAGAGGGGAGGGGGGGGTTTGGCATTGGACAGGTCTGTCAAAGAGAGTAGTGCAATTTACAAATGACGTAAAAAGATGGCATAGAATAAAATGCAAAAAATATTGAGTGAGTGTTGCCTGATTGAAGCTGTTGGTACATGGTAACAGGAAATGCCAAGTGATGTATCACAAAGTAAGATCTTTGCACTATATTTTTGAGCGTGGCGGCTGCTGAAATGACGGCTGCTGAAATGACAAGAACACACACACACCCACACACCCACACACACACATATATACACACACACACACACACACACACACACACACACACACACGGGAGCATGCTGTGTGTTTGAATAACATTGACAGCCATAAGAGAAAATATGATCATAGAAAAGACCTGTATTGCTCTAACTGTAATGCGAACGTGGGTGTGTGTGTGTGTGTGGGGGGGGTGAACCAGTGGCGATTTTAGGGCAAAAAAATGAAATGTGGGATGCATGCACACAACAGTAAACAATACATTAATTGCACCATAATGGTGACAAACGGTGCCCCCAAACTGTTAGGGCCTACAAGAAACTGTCCCAACAGCAGAGTCCCAAAAGCAGTCCCAACACCTTACCACTGCTACACCTGGCTATCAGCGGAGCCATGTTTGGCAGCGAAACAGTTCATTCAGCCTAATTTACTGCCTTTAAAAAATATATAGCTGTTATGGCTGACTTGCTTAAACAAATTTGGTTTCTACTGACAATTGAGATGTACAAACTATGGCATAAGGGACAACAAGCTGATAGGAGGCTATCCGTAATTTCGATTAAGAAATTAATGAGTGAGCTTGGACCGATTTTAGTCAATATAACTATTTGTTTAGCACTTTGAAATACAGAGACAGAATTCAGAACATGGGCCGTTTTTACAGTGTTCTCCCTGTACACCATGTCAGAACCGTAGGATAAATAAAGGCAGCAAATAAGCAGACAATGAAAGCTCTTACAATATCTATTGATTACATTTCTCAAAAACAGGTTATAGGCTAACGTTACATGTGCACCACCAAATCAGAACAGTAGGAGAAATTACGAGGTGAAAATACACCAAATGATTAGGGTGAGGCACATGTGCTAATAGCAGCTTACTACACAACATACACTTAGTATTACTTTCTTAGCTACAGTATACATATCTCCTTGGCATTTTACATATTGTGCAGCAACATCTAATACATTTTTGGACTCACCTTGTTGTGCTGTGCTCAGTTGAACAGGAAGGTGGGGCGGCGGTCCTTCATGAGTAAATTTTGTCATTAAACTTTGTCATCAAAGTCTGACATTGTCTGGATCTATGGTGCTTTCAAGACCACTGGGAAATTGGAAAAAACAGGTTGAATCATGATGACGTCAGTGATCTTCAGGTCTTAGATCTAGAAAGAGGCCCGAGTTCTGAATTTACAAATCAGAGATGGATTGAAAGTTCATAACATTTTTCCTGTCGTAGCTTGTTTTTTTCCCGAGTTCCCAGTTGTCTTGAACTCACTAAAGTCAGATTTTGCAGTTCAGAGAAAACAATTGTTTTGAGCGCTGCACAAATCATGCTTCATTAACAGTATGGCCAATGTTGAATGTTTATAATTTTCAACTAGGAAAAGAGACACTTAATCTTAGACTTGGGACCACACAGCCACTCCACTGAATAGCAGGCTAATGATTGCTTTGCAATGCTTGCAGTTAGCCACTGATTCCTTCCAAACCACTCATCGTTGAATTAGCAATTTCCAGCTTATTGTGTAATGTTTATGTCCAATGGCCAATGAGCACCGATACTTTTTATCCATCATTTATCTTAATTATTTCTCTTATGACAAGGATAAAAAATAATTTGCCAGTAGATTGTCGACTTGATTCATGATGATGACTGCTAGCTAAGATTTTAAAAGTATGTGTAACGTCTTTCTTCCGTCAAAGGAGAGTCGGACCAAAATGCAGCGTGGTGGTTACTCATGTTCTTTAATGGAAGATGAACGATACATGAAATAACATAAATCTACAAAACAACAAACGGAACGTGAAAACCTATACAGCCTGTCTTGTGACAACAAACACAGAGACAGGAACAATCACCCACCTTACACACAGTGAAACCCAGGCTACCTAAATATGGTTCCCAATCAGAGACAACGAGAATCACCTGACTCTGATTGAGAACCGCCTCAGGCAGCCATAGACTATGCTAGACAACCCTACTCAGCCACAATCCCAATACCTACTAAAACCCCAATACAAAAACACACCACAAAATAAACCCATGTCACACCCTGGCCTGACCAAATAAATATAGAAAACACAAAATACTAAGACCAGGGCGTGACAGAACCCCCCCCCCCAAGGTGCGGACTCCCAGCCGCACACTCAAACCCATAGGGGAGGGTCCGGGTGGGCGTCTGTCCACGGTGGCGGCTGCGGCTCGGGACGTGGACCCAACTCCAACCAAGTCTTAGTCCCCCTGTAACGCGTCCTTTGATTGGCGACCCTCGCCGCCGACCTTGGCCTAATAACCCTCACCAAGGACTCCACTGGACTGAGGGGCAGTTCGGGACCGAGGTGGAAGCTCGGGACCGAGGGGGAAGCTCGGGACCGAGGGACAAGCTCGGGACCGAGGGACAAGCTCGGGACCGAGGGACAAGCTCGGGACCGAGGGGAAGCTCGGGACCGAGGGGAAGCCCAGTACTGAGAGACAGCTCAGGCAGGTAGTAGGCTCTGGCAGATCCTGGCTAGCTGGCGGCCCCGGCAGATCCCGGCTGACTGGCGAATCCTGGCTGACTGGCGGATCTGGAAGATCCTGGCTGACTGGCGGATCTGGAAGATCCTGGCTGACTGGCTGCTCCTGGCTGACTGGTGGCTCTGGCTGCTCCATGCAGACTGGCGGCTCTGGCTGCTCCATGCAGACTGGCGGCTCTGGCTGCTCCATGCAGACTGGCGGCTCTGGCTGCTCCATGCAGCTGGCAGCTCTGGCTGCTCCATGCAGACTGGCAGCTCTGGCTGCTCCATGCAGACTGGCAGCTCTGGCTGCTCCATCCAGCTCTGGCTGCAGACTGGCAGCTCTGGCTGCTCCATGCAGACTGGCAGCTCTGGCTGATCCATGCAGACTGGCAGCTCTGGCTGCTCCATGCAGACTGGCAGCTCTGGCTGCTCCATGCAGACTGGCAGCTCTGGCTGCTCCATGCAGACTGGCAGCTCTGGCTGCTCCATGCAGACTGGCGCTCTGGCTGCTCCATGCAGACTGGCAGCTCTGGCTGCTCCATGCAGACTGGCAGCTCTGGCTGCTCCATGCAGACTGGCAGCTCTGGCTGATCCATGCAGACTGGCAGCTCTGGCTGCTCCATGCAGACTGACAGCTCTGGCTGCTCCTTGCAGACTGGCAGCTCTGGCTGCGCTGAACAGGCAGGAGACTCTGGCAGCGCTGGAGAGGAGGAAGACTGATAGCGCTAGACAGGCGGGAGACTCCGGCAGCGCTGTAGAGGAGGAAGGCTCTGGCTGCGCTGAACAGGCGGGAGACTCCGGCAGCGCTGGAGAGGAGGAAGGCTCTGGCAGCGCTAAACAGGCGTGAGACTCCGACAGCGCTGGAGAGGAGAAAGGCTCTGGCAGCGCTGAACAGGCGAGGCGCACTGAAGGCCTGGTGCGTGGTGCTGGCACTGGGTGGAGGACATGCACAGGAAGCCTGGTGCGGGGAGCTGCCACCGGAGGACTGGTGTGTGGAGGTGGCACTGGATAGACCGGACCGTGCAGGCGCACTGGAGCTCTTGAGCACCGAGCCTGCCCAACCTTACCTGGCTCGATGCCCACTCTAGCCCGGCCAATACGAAGAGCTGGTATGTACCGCACCGGGCTATGCACCCGCACTGGAGACACCGTGCGCTCCACAGCATAACACGGTGCCTGCCCGGTCTTTTTAGCCCCCCGGTAAGCACAGGAAGTTTGCGCAGGTCTCCTACCTGGCGTAGCCATACTCCCTGTGAGGCCCCCCCCAATACATTTTTGGGGCTGACTCTCGGGCTTCCATCCGCGTCGCCGTGCTGCCTCTTCATATCAGCGCCTCTCCTCTTTCGCCGCCTCCAGTTCTTCTTTGGGGCGTCGATATTCACCAGGCTGTGCCCAGGGTCCTTTTCCGTCCAATATTTTCTCCCAAGTCCAGAAGTCCTGTGATCGCTGCTCCTCACGATAAACAGGGGGAGTTGGCTCAGGTCTGAACCCTGACTCTGCCACACTCTCCCTGAGCCCCCCCAAGAAATTTTTGGGGCTGACTTTCGGGTTTCCTTGCCAACCGTGTTCCCTCGTATCATCGGCTCCTCTCTCCGGCTGCCTCTGCTCTCCTAAGTGCCTCCACCTGTTCCCATGGGAGGCGATCTCTTCCAGCCAGTATCTCCTCCCAAGTGTAACAACCTTTGCCATCCAAAATGTCTTCCCATGTCCATTCCTCCTTTCGCTGCTTCTGCTGTCGCTGTCTGTCACCACGCTGCTTGGTCCTGGTGTGGTGGGTGATTCTGTAACGGCTTTCTTCCGTCGTAGGAGAGTCGGACCAAAATGCAGCGTGGTGGTTACTCATGTTCTTTAATGGAAGATGAACGATACATGAAATAACATAAATCTACAAAACAACAAACGGAACGTGAAAACCTATACAGCCTATCTTTTTTAATAAAAAATAATTTATCTTCAATACCATTCATTCTTTACAACTCATAATTTTCATACATACTCAAATAATGGTATTTTAATTTAACTAATTTAACTAAACATAAACCTGTGCTGTTACTTAAACTCCTGTAACTTTTGATGCGAATATCATTTTTGTCTCCAAACTCCAGAATTGAGTAGCAGAGAAGTAGACGAAGCTGGAACACTTGACATTTCTTGTCTAAGTGGTTGCAAAGTGGATTTATTAGCTGATTTGTGTCAAAAATGGCTTGATTTCACTTACAAAGAATGTCACTTGGAAGTGATGATGTCACAATGGGGCACTTGAGTGTTACGGTTTTCTTCCGTCGAAAGAGAGGAGGACCAAAATGCACCGTGGTTATTTGTAAACATCTTTAATAAAGATGAAAATACAAACAATATACAAAAACAATAAACGTGAATAACCGAAACAGCCCTATTTTTTTAATTTATTTTTAATAAAAAATAATTACCTTCAATACCATTCATTCTTTACAACTCATAATTTTCATACATACTCCAACAATGGTATTTTAATTTAACAAAACAAAAACCCCAAACAAAACCTCAGGGGAGCATCTTCCCTCCCCGTCACCCTACAAAATACCTTTCCCTATCTCCCCATCCCTAATCTATCCCCTTACAAATCTAAATGACACCCAGCCCTAAACCCCCCCTTCCACCTCTCCCAAGCAGCATGCTGCCCCCACTTCCTCTCCTCCCTCTTCATCCTCCCCTCAAATCTCCTTCCACCCTCCTCACTATCCCTTCCACCCCCAATCTCTCCCTGTCTTCACCATGTTCTGCCTGGCTTCCCACAGCCCCCGTTTAAAGAGACTCATGAGAAGCCAGAGCAGAAACCTGTCCCTATCCATCCCTCTCGCTCTCCCTACACCTCTCTCTAACCTGGCCCACGTCAATACAAAATCCCCCCTTACCAAACCTAACAAAACCCGTGCCCTAGCCCATACTACTCCGGCAAAGGCACAGTCCCAAAAGACATGGCGCACAGTCTCCTCCCTGCCACAAGAGGATCTTGGACAGGTGGGGGATTGCACCAAACTATACCGGTACATGATGGAACGTACCGGCAAGCACTTATGGAGGCTCAACCAATTCAGGTCCTTGAGCCTGTTGTCCAGACCCCGCGCCTGCACTCCCTCCCAGACCACTTCCGAGATGCCCACTACAGGCGCCGGACCCCCTGCCTTTCTGACCTCCTCGTACAGGTGCCTGTGATCTAAACCTACTCGGGCAACTTCAACCTCAGGGTGCGGACGCAGCCACTTAGCCGCATGACCAAAGTACCACGACAGCTGTTCCGCCCGAGGACCAATGTTAGACCACACCATTACGCTTCTCGCCTGATACGAGAAGAACACCCGCACGCGGTAACCGGACGGGTGTATCACTGGATGAGCAAGCTCCGTTAACAAGAAAGAAACAAAAATTGTGTCCAGCTTGAGGGGGAAATGTGGTACCCCCCTACCTCCCTCCCCGATGGGACAGATCATGCGTGCCCTGGCGACCCACTCGCACCTGCCACTCCACATGAACTGAAACACAAGCCTCACTAGAGACCTCCTCAGACAAGCCGGCAATGGGTAGATGTACGCCAAATACAAAAGAGATGGCAACACATCCACCTTTAGGACCAGGACTTTGCCCATAAAAGACAAATACCTAGCCTTCCACATTGCTAGCTTCCTCTGTACCACTGCGATACGCATGTTCCAGTTTAGCGTCGCTGAGCCGGAGGTCTCAAAATGGACCCCGAGAATCCTCAGGGCCCCCTCACAGAGAGAGAACCCCCCAGGCACATCCGTTCTACCGCGCCATCTTCCGAAAAACTTGACGGAAGACTTTGCATGGTTCAGAACTGCTCCCGACGCTCGGGTGAAAACCCCAAAGATGGCAAGGGACCTTGTCAGGCACGAGTCCTTGCACAGCAGCAAGGAAGTGTCGTCGGCGTACTGTGTCATCTTAACACGCAGCCCACCACTTCCAGGGATCAACAAGCCTTCCACCCCTGTGTCTGCCCTAATGGCAGCCCCCAGAGGCTCCATGTACAGAACGAAGAGGAGAGCCGAGTGGGCACCCCCCTGGACGAGAGGTCAAAAACGTCACCCAATTGACTATTTACACTAACTCGGCACCCAGCTCCGACATATAATGTACGAATCCATCCTATGAACTTCTCCCCAAATCCTAATCGACCTAACACTCTGAATAAAAAGGATCTATTCACGCGATCAAAGGCTTTCGCCTGATCTAGCGCTGCTACCAATAAAGGCAGTCCTCTATCTTCAACCCAAGCGATGGAGTCCCTGATTAACTGTAGGTTCCATCTAATAGAGCGGCCCTCTACCCCGCACGTCTGATCCTCATGGACGACGTAGGGAAGGGCTGTGCGCAACCGGTCTGCTAAAACCTTTGCAAGTAGCTTGTAATCTACACACAGCATGGTCAACGGCCGCCAGTTGCCAAGGTCTGTTACTTCCCCCTTCTTATATAAAAGTTACAGCACACCAACAGCCATTGATCCCCCTGGGACCCCAGTCTCAAGGATGGCCTTCAAGACTTCGAGGACCACTGGTCCAAGTATACCCCAAAACTTGAGATAAAACTCAGCCGGCAGCCCATCCATTCCAGGCACCTTCCCTTTTCCCATCCTCCTAAGAGTGCTCTCAACCTCTTCTAGTGAAATCTGGGCCTCCATCACTTCTCTAATGTCCTCCGGCAACCGCCTGGACAAGTGTTCTAAAAACACATTTCCCTGCTCTACATCTATTTCCCTTTCCTTAAATAAACCTTGGAAATGATCAGTTGTCACCCTGACCATTTCCTCTGGTTTTCTAACTATACTACCATTTTCTTCCCTAACGCCATGCATTACCTTCCTACTCTGTCTGGCCCTAACCAACTTAAAGAACATAGCAGAACAAGTCTCATTGTGTTCTAGAAAGCCACTATGCGCACGCTCCAGGAAAGCTTGAGCCTTCCGCTCCTGCAACTCCCTGAGCTGCGCCTTTAGGGTTGCGGATCTCTCCCAGTCAAACGACCCGCCGAGGTTGCCTGCCTCGTACTCGAGTTCAATTAACCTTTGGATACGATCCACCTACCTCCTCTCCTCCCTTTTTTTCCTCTTGCAATACCCTATTATAAAAGCCCTAATCCTCACCTTAACTAATTCCCACCACTCTAACACCCCTCGCACATGGACCGGAGGCCTTCAAGCCTCCAAAAGAAACCATAAAACCCGTCAACAAAAGCCTGCTCCTCCAGCACATCCGATCTAACTTCCAGTACCCCCTACCAAAGAGGCAGACTGGCGACCCCACCTGCAGGAGCACCCCGTCGTGATCCGAAAAGAAAACAGGCAACAGCCGCCCAGACAACTTACCCAAAGACCTGGGTACAAAAATATAGTCGAGCCTCCGCTCAACCCCCCTGGAGTTGCGCCATGTAGGACCGGCCATTTTCGGAGTAGTGTGCAGACCACCATCAACCAGACCATGGCAAGCCATTAGCCTGGTGATGGCGCCTGCACTGCTATCCCCCTATTCCTAAATCTGTATTAAAATCCCCCCCTATCACTAATTTCCTATTTGTGACACACAGGGCGTCAGACAGTCCACCATCTCCCTCCTGTCTGCCACCACCTGTGGCCCATACACCACCACTAATCTAAATGTACAATCCCTTATCGTGACATCCACCCCTATAACCCTCCCCTGCATTACCACAAAAGAATCCTCCACTTTTACCTCCCTGTGCCCACACAAAATCCCTACCCCGATGAGTGCATCCCCCCAATACCCCAAACCGACTCCTCCTTGTCCCACTCCCTCTTAAACCTACTAACATCCCCTCCATCCCTCAGGTGAACCTCCTGTAAAAAACAAAAATCAAACCCCACACCCTCCAAATAACTAAAAACCGCCCTCCTCTTAACAAAATCCCTTAAACCCCTTACATTTAAACTAACAAAAGTAAAATTAGACCCCATGAAATCATAAAATAAAAACATGTAATACACTCAAATTCTAAACCCAGACAGAAAAAAAAAAACAGGAGACTCACCCGATGCTCCCCTGCTCCATATCTACCGGTGAGAACACCCTCCGTACTCCCGCCATCCCCCCCTCTTCCTCCATCTCACCAACCCAGGATGCAGGAATAGTGTTTGGCTCCGGGGTGCCCTGCACCCTGGGTCTACCCCCACACTCCTCCCCCTCCCCAGTGCTGCAGCTGGTTTGGAAAAAAATCAGGGAGGCTGAGTCCCCAAACAAAAAACTCCCCACCTCCTCCTGTACCCAGTCCTGAGTCTTGTTAGGTGTGTCCCCACCCAACAGAAGTTGAGGGCCTGGGGAAACCAGCAGCAACCCAGAGGTTTCTCCCACCCCCAAAACTCTTGGTCATCCCCTCCCTCTCACTGTCGGCCAATCGCACCCTCCTCTTCGTTCTCTTCTTTGGTGATGGCGGCAGTGGAGAGATGCCAGCTCCTCCACCATACCCCTCATCTCTTCCACCAGGGCACTTTCCCCCCAGTCCACTTGCTCTTCCACCGTCTCCTTCTCCAACACTCCTCCCTCGCTTTCTTCTCTCTCATGCTCCTCCACTCGGTTGCCTTCTTCCGCTGCTTTTCCTGGTTCTCCTACTCCCTTGCCTTCCGTTTCCTTCTCTCTTCCATCCGCCGCTTCTTGCTCCTCCTCCTTCCTTGCGGCCTTCCCCTCTGGACCTGTACTTTGGTCATGAGGCGTGCTTCCTTCCCCTCCTCTTCTTCCCCCATCCCCCGCTCCTGCTCCCCCCCCCAGCCGCAGACGCATATGACCTCTGACGAGCCGGGCACCCCCGCCACAGGTGTGCTGACGAGCCACACCCGTGGCACGCCGTAGGCTTGTCACAATCCCTCGCCTCGTGTTCCTCAGATCCACAAAATCTGCATTTTCTTGTGCTGCACGAGGCGAATATGTGGCCGTAGGCCATACAGCGCCTGCAAAATGGGGGCTGACGTGCATAAAACAACGTCCCCCTGTCAGCCCCTAGTGAGAACATAGCAGGAGGATGGAGGTAGCCACCATGTCCCTTTGGGTCCTCCCTGAGGAGGGCCTGGAATCCTCTCCTCCCATTCCAAAACCCAAGGGAGTCTTTGAGGTGCCTTGCTGAGGAGACGTTATCCATGTATCTCCCCAGAAAGGCCCTCACCTCTTCGTCCTTAACGTATGGGTTGTAAATGTTGACAGTTACAACCCTAAAGTTGTTCTTCGCCAGGCTTGTTATTTCATAGTGGCTCATCGGCCTCTCACCTCCCACTGCCCTTGCCCTTCTCAGGATATCATCGTGTTTCTCCTCTGTATATAGTGCCACGTCGTATGCTCCCTCCAACGAGTTGCCTTGGAAACAAAACACATCCTTCACCGTCAGCTTTAGAATCCCCATCAATATTATCCTTCCAAAAGTTTCACGTCCTAAAGGCTCCAACTCCTTTTCCTTCCAAGCAAACCGAATCATGTTGGCCAGCCCAATCCCAGGGACTGACCGTGTTGATGTATTTAGCACTATCTCCGCAAGGAGAATGGCGCTCGTTCTCTTCTCTTCTCTTCTCTTCTCTTCTCTTCTCTTCTCTTCTCTTCTCTTCTCTTCTCTTCTCTTCTCTTCTCTTCTCTTCTCTTCTCTTCTCTTCTCTTCTCTTCTCTTCTCTTCTCTTCTCTTCTCTTCTCTTCTCTTCTCTTCTCTTCTCTTCTCTTCCAAAACAAAGAAAAAAGAAAAATCAAAGTGACTGAGCCTATTTGTTGCAAACAAACACAGAGACAGGAACAATCACCCACCTTACACACAGTGAAACCCAGGCTACCTAAATATGGTTCCCAATCAGAGACAACGAGAATCACCTGAGTCTGATTGAGAACCGCCTCAGGCAGCCATAGACTATGCTAGACAACCCTACTCAGCCACAATCCAAATACCTACTAAAACCCCAATACAAAAACACACCACAAAATAAACCCATGTCACACACTGGCCTGACCAAATAAATATAGAAAACACAAAATACTAAGACCAGGGCGTGACAGTATGATGTTGAGTTACTGTGATTTGACGTCATTTTATCTAGGGCCAATGACCTTGAGCCTTCTTGGATGGGCACTTCTAATGTAACTCTATGGAAGCACCAAAGGGGCTTGTCTTAGACTTGGCAGTGACGTAGTGTCCCCATGAGAGACAGAACACTGAGCCAATCACAGCACGACACTCTGTATTTTCTACTGGCTTGACCTACCACCACAGAAAGCACTGAGCTAGGCTGAAACAACTGCATTTTGGAGCTGTCTTACTCAAGAAAACAAAAAAGAGACCATGTTTGTTTGCGGCTTTATTAACTCATTGACATATTTATTTTTTACATGGTTTGCAAAATGATATGTGTCATATATTAATGCCAAAATAACACGCAAAACAGGACAGACCCCCCCCCCAAAAAAAAAAAACATTGGCAAAAAATGTGGGGCTCAAAACCACCCTGAATGACAGGTCACCACTGGAGTGAACTCATTTGTCACTTCAGCATCTGCCACACAAAGTTAAAACCTTTTACCTGTGTGCAGATGGTTCTGGACCTTCCATTTGGCAGTTATTCAGTAAATCCCCCAGAGGGCAGTACAGCCCTACATTAATCACAGGCAACTACATAAATCTGCAAAACTGAAAATATCTGTCACCTTTTCCCTTTGGATGATGTGTCCTTAACATTGACAGCTCTCATTACTAATTTGTGACACAGGATTGTGACATTGATGTGCTTGAGTGGGAATGGAGAGGTTCATCTGATTACATCATCTCACTCTTACTATATCGGCATCTGGTCTAACACTCTCCCAAAACTGTGTCTACAATAAGCTTGACCCCAGGCAGCCAGAGGAGATTACATTTCCTCAACTACTCAGACACAGACACAGTTAAAGTAAGTCTCAATCCCCTCACCCTTCCCTCAGGAATTAAACAACCAGGCAACTGAGGCCAGAGGAGGCACCTTGAAAAGATCAGACATTTAAACCCCTCCAATTCCCCTCTATCTCAATCTGCACCTCTATCTGGCTTCTCTTATTCTCCCTTTTTTCCCTCCATCTCTCTTTCTCCCTCTTTACGTAACACGCACACGCAATTCATGCATGCACGCACACACACACACACACACAAACACAGTACATTTCCTGCAGTTTTACACATTTTGTCATGTGAAGAGTATTTATTTTAAATTATAACAAATTTCATGCTATTTTACTTATTTTGCCATGGGGCAGAGATACATTTTTACAGTTCTAAAGAAGGTTCTCTATAGTTCTACACATTTTGCCATGGGGAGAAGAGAAGGTGAAGAGAGAGTGAGAGATGGATAGCGTGAGGGAGGGTAGGAGCATGTGTCTGTGCTCAGCAAAACCAGGGCTAAAGAGGTGCACGCTGCGATGCCGGCGTGGTGTATAATGATATTCGGGGAAGAGGTGAAGTGTCACGCCTTGATCTGTTTCACCTGTTTCTTGTGTTTGTCTCAACCCCCTCCAGTTCTCGCTTATTTTCCCCAGTGTTTATATCCCTATGTTTCCTGTCTCTCTGTGCCAGTTCGTCTTGTATTTTTTCAAGTGTGTTCAAACAGTGTGTTTTCCTGTGTTTCTGCTTTCTATTTCTCTTTTGCTAATCCATCGGGTTTTGACCCTTGCCTGTTTTCTGAACTCCATTCCCGCCTGCCTGACCATTCTGCCTGCCCTGACCTCGAGCCAGCCTGCCACTCTGTACCTCCTGGACTCTGAATTGGTTTTGCTTTATAAACATATAAATTCCCCAAAGTGAATTTCAAGAAGAGGCATTGCACAAGGGTGAATATTGAACTGTTACAGTGTGGGGTTTTATGTGGGGGGTCTCTAAAACCACATTTTTACAGTTTTCAATGGTCAGACCTTATTGGCCTTTTCCGGTAAATGACCCACTCTAGCAGTGTATCAACCCAAACAAATCATGAGAAAACAAAAGATAATCACTTGACACATTGGAAAGAATTAACAAAAAAAATAGAAGCAAACTAGAATGCTATTTGGCCCTAAACAGAGAGTACACAGTGGCAGAAGAAAGGGGGGACTTGTAGATGACCTGGAGCCAGTGGGTTTGGCGACGAGTATGAAGTGAGGGCCAGCCAACGAGAGCGTACAGGTCACAGTGGTGGGTAGTATATGGGGCTTTGGTGACAAAATGGATGGCACTGTGATAGACTGCATCCAATTGAGTAGGGTAGGGTCCAATTGAGTATTGAGTAGGGTATTGGAGGCTATTTTGGCTACATTGCCAAAGTCGAGGATCGGTAGGATGGTCAGTTTTACAAGGGTATGTTTGGCAGCATGATTGAAGCCAATTAACAAACCAAATAGCACTGTAACAGTAATCCAAATACAATCTATACGTATATAAACTGGATACATTTACACAAGATATCTAAGAATGACATGTACAGCAGTAGATAGTAGAGTGAGCTACTGTATGTCAAGAATCCAGAATATAAATAAATATGGGGTGTGTATAAACAGTGTAACTAAAATGCAATGTACAGTAGTATAAATATTAGAATGAGATCGAGATTGCAGTATTTAAAGACACGGTACAAAACCCCATGGCAAAATGGATAGAATTGCAGGAAATTATCTTCAGGACCAAAGTCTAGAATTTAAATAACTACTGTATGTATGTGAATGGTGTGTATAGACAGTATTTACAGTGAGTGAATATAAAAGGTGTGTGTATAGCAGTAGTTATATAGGATGAGCCATGACTGGGAATATAGTACATATACAGTGGGGCAAAAAAGTATTTAGTCAGCCACCAATTGTGCAAGTTTTCCCACTTAAAAAGAAGAGAGGCCTGTAATTTTTATCATTGGTACACTTCAACTATGACAGAAAAAATGAGAAAAAAATCCAGAAAATCACATTGTAGGATTTTTAATGAATTTATTTGCAAATTATGGTGGAAAATAAGTATTTGGTCAATAACAAAAGTTTATCTCAATACTTTGTTATATACCCTTTGTTGGCAATGACAGAGGTCAAACGTTTTCACACTTTGTTGCTGGTATTTTGGCCCATTCCTCCATGCAGATCTCCTCTAGAGCAGTGATGTTTTGGGGCTGTTGCTGGGCAACACGGACTTTCAACTTCCTCCAAAGATTTTCTATGGGGTTGAGATCTGGAAACTGGCTAGGCCACTCCAGAACCTTGAAATGCTTCTTACGAAGCCACTCCTTCATTGCCCGGGCGGTGTGTTTGGGATCATTGTCATGCTGAAAGACCCAGCCACGTTTCATCTTCAATGCCCTTGCTGATGGAAGGACGTTTTCTATCAAAATCTCACGATACATGGCCCCATTCATTCTTTCCTTTACACGGATCAGTCGTCCTGGTCCCTTTGCAGAAAAACAGCCCCAAAGCATGATGTTTCCACCCCCATGCTTCACAGTAGGTATGGTGTTCTTTGGATGCAACTCAGCATTCTTTGTCCTCCAAACACGACGAGTTGAGTTTTTACCCAAAAGTTCTATTTTGGTTTCATCTGACCATCTGACATTCTCCCAATCTTCTTCTGGATCATCCAAATGCTCTCTAGCAAACTTCAGACGGGCCTGGACATGTACTGGCTTAAGCAGGGGGACACATCTGGCGTAGTTAATGATGGTAGGCTTTGTTACTTTGGTCCCAGCTCTCTGCAGGTCATTCACTCGGTCCCCCCGTGTGGTTCTGGGATTTTTGCTCACCGTTCTTGTGATCATTTTGACCCCACGGGGTGAGATCTTGCGTGGAGACCCAGATCGAGGGAGATTATCAGTGGTCTTGTATGTCTTCCATTTCCTAATAATTGCTCCCACAGTTGATTTCTTCAAACCAAGCTGCTTACCTATGGCAGATTAACTCTTCCCAGCCTGGTGCAGGTCTACAATTTTGTTTCTGGTGTCCTTTGACAGCTCTTTGGTCTTGGCCATAGTGGAGTTTGGAGTGTGATTGTTTGAGGTTGTGAACAGGTGTCTTTTATACTGATAACAAGTTCAAACAGGTGCCATTAATACAGGTAACGAGTGGAGGACAGAGGAGACTCTTAAAGAAGAAGTTACAGGTCTGTGAGAGCTAGAAATCTTGCTTGTTTGTAGGTGACCAAATACTTATTTTCCACCATAATTTGCAAATAAATTCATTTAAAAATCTTACAACGTGATTTTCTGGATTTTTTTTCTCCCATTTTGTCTGCAATAGTTGAAGTGTACCTATGATGAAAATTACAGGCCTCTCTCATCTTTTTAAGTGGGAGAACTTGCACAATTGGTGGCTGACTAAATACTTTTTTTGCCCCACTGTAAATAGGGAAAAACAGTATATAAACATTATTAAAGTGACCAGTGTTCTTCACTTAACCTGGGAGATTTGTGACCTCCAGCAACCTCTTCACTGAGCACACTCTGACAGGAAGTAAGTGATTGATGGAGATACTGTTCCAGTGGCTATTCAAGTTGGTAAGGGCAGAAGGACAGAACTATTTCTCTTTTCCGTGCTCTTTCATGCCTTCTCACACTTCTCTCTCATCTTCTGTTTCTTTAACGTACTCTTTGACACTTGTCGGTCTCTCACTCTCTCTCTCTGTGTTCTCCTCTCATCTGCCTCATGCTTCTCCTACACTAAACTACTTGTATCTTCACATAACCAAAACGTCTATCTTGGGCATGGGGTGGATCATATGATCACTGCCTGTGTTCACACACTCTACATTTGTCCTCTATCCCACTCCTCCCCCACCCTTCCTCCTGTCTCTTTTATTATCGTCTCTGTTTCTCTCGCTATCTTTCTCTCATTCGCTATCTCTCCCCCCGTCAGTCATCTTCTGGAGACCCCGGGACATTTACCCACACAGGCCATTATTTTACTTCACTCGTTTAGAAAGAAAGAGCGAGATGGAGAGAGATTGGTCATCTCAAATTCAAGTGTAATTTGCCTCTCGATTTGTGAACGAGTAATCTCTTGCCTATCTCCTCCAGCGCAGAGATGTTAAACGTACGATGTCACACGATTCACAGATTCACCGCTTTGAACGTCACAGCATGTCACACGGAGAAGAGTCAGTTAAATCTGCCACTAACTGCTCCAGGTACAGTGTAACTGTATGCGTGTGTGTGCCTGTGTGTGCATGTGTCTGAGATACATTGGTACTGTACTACCATTGCCATTCACATCGTGGCACTGTATTGGGTACACGCCCACACACACCATTCACACAAATGAATCAGACTCCACAGCAGGCAGTGGAAAGTGTGAATATTTAGGAGAGAAGTATCATACTGTGTTATACACATATCTTCACACAGTTTGAAATGAGAAATGAGTTATTCAGAATGGCTTTAAAAGGGAAATCTGTAATTGATACATCCATTTGAGGACTTTTAAATTATTGATGATTCGGTATGATTCCAAAAATGGATGTACCAATCCCAGATTACCCCATTGAAAGAGACTCATTTGCAATGGGACACTTAGGGAATTGTACATATTTGTACCAGTTACCTGACCTCATAATTACCAGACGGATTACTGTTATGTAAGCTTGTGAGAATTCTTGATGGTTGTACAAGGTGACCAGTTGCTAAGTACGGAATTGTTATTTGTTTTCTGGTAAGGGAAGGAATGAATTTGATCAGTATTGTTACAGCTTTAACACTGTGCTCCTTTTTTCATATAATATGAATTGTATTCTACTCGTTTAGACATTTTTACATTGACCTTTTAATCAAGTATGACATTTCAAAGAGGAAATTAGAAACTTCAGAAGCCTTTTAAATCTCAAACACACCACACGTTTAAAAGTTACCCTGGAACCAGCTGATCAGACTGGCTCAAATGCTGCAACCGGGTGATCAAACTGGTTCAAATTAAGATCCTACACCTGTATTGTAAAAGTTCCTTTCAAAAAGTCTCAATCAGCAATATTACTGCCAGTGAGCATAAACATTATAGTTGGTAACATTTGAACGTTTTTACATTTCATCTGTGCTGATTTAGGATGACTATTGTGCCTGGGTGACCGTATGGTTTCAAATACTATATTCTGACTCATCCTGAATGTGGATGTTGTATTCCTATTCCTATTTTATTTATTTTGTATTCTGTCTTTGTCTCATTCTCAGTCAATTTAATCAACAAATGTCAAGCAAAATAAAGGCAAATATTATATTTGAAGTGTCTTTCATGTGTATTTGTAAATTGTCTATCTTCTCACTCTCATGGACAAATATCATAATATATTAGCGGCGGTTGGAACCAAAAATCTGAAATTTGTCCTCATCAGACCAAGGACAGATTTCCACCAGGCTAATTTCCATTGCTCGTGTTTCTTGGTCCAAGCAAGTCTCTTATTATTGGTGTCCTTTAGTAGTGGTTTCTTTGCAGCAATTCGACCATGAAGACCTGATTCACGCAGTCTCCTCTGAACAGTTGATGTATGATTCCCAATTAGAGGCAGCTAGTAATTGTTGTCTCTAATTGGGGATCATATTTAAGTAGTTTTTTTCCCCACCTGTGTCTGTGGGATCTTGTTTATGTTTTGTTGCCTGTTAGCACTTCATTGACTTCATGTTTCTTTCTTTATTGTTTTGTGCGTTTCACTAATTAAATATGTGGAAACCATATCACGCTGCACCTTGGGTCCGATGATTCTAACGACGATTGTGACAGGAAGAAGGTACTCTGGTCAGATGAGAGTAAAATTCAGTTTTTTGACCATCAAGGAAAACGCACCTCGAACACCATGGCAGCATCATGCTGTGGGGATTTTTTTCATCGGCAGGGACTGGGAAACTAAAGCTAAATACAGGGGAATTCTTGAGGGAAACCTGTTTCAGTCTTCCAGAGATTTGAGACTGGGACGGAGGATCAGCTTCCAGCAGGACATTGATCCTAAGCATATTGCTAAAGCAACACTCGAGTGGTCTAAGGAGAAACATTTAAATGGCCTAGTCAGAGCCCAGACATCAATCCAATTGAGAATCTGTGGCATGACTTAAGGATCGCTGTACACCAGCGGAACCCATCCAACTTGAAGGAGCTGGAGCAGTTGTGCCTTGAATGGGCAAAAATCCCAGTGGCTAGATGTGCCATTCTTATAGAGACATACCCCAAGATATTTGCAGCTGTAATTGCTGAAAAAGCTGGCTCTATAAAGTATTGACTTTGGGTGGGTGAATAGTTATGCACGCTTTTATTGTTTCACAATAAAAATATTTTGCATCTTCAAAGTGGTAGGCATGTTGTGTAAATCAAATGATTCAAATCCCCCAAAATCAGGTTGTAAGGCAACAAAATAGGGAAAATGAAAAGGGGATGAATACTTTTGCAAGGCACTGTAGCCTAGGACATCAGAAACTAAAAGTGTGTACTGTATGACAGAGTCATAGATCGTTTTGGCAACATGAAAGAGAGGAGGATTCCATTGCGTTTCTCTACATGTATCAACATGTCAACATGTTTTTTCTACTAATGCACACAAACACACAAATCAGTACCATGGACAGGCACATGATTTTTAGCTTACATTAATTGGACAAAATAGTTGTTGGACTCTTTCAATTGTAACTGTATTCGACTAAGCGTAGGTGATTTGATGATGTTGAAATGGTGCTGGAATAATGGATCCAGCTCCTGTTTTCTTTGATGTGCAGTAACTCTCCAGTGTTCTAAATCATTATTTGTTTAGTAGTTTAGAAAATGTTGGGAACATGAACTTGATTGACCATACTGTAGGTCATGTTAAGGGGGTCACCTTGGGGTCATGATAGGGGCTGCACCAAATATTTTATGTATTATAATAATTATGTTTATGCTGTGTTAATAGAAGGGGAAGGGCTATAAGACCCCTCCCTCACTACATCTATAGGGTCCTGGACTACACAACAGAAATATATATATATATGTATATGTATATGTATATGTATATATATATATATATATATATATGTATATGTATATGTAGGCATTATAAGGTTTAATATTGTTCCATAGTTCTGTTCTAGTCTCTGCTTCTTATAAGAAACGGTCTGAGAGATGCGTGAGTTATTGCAGTCAAAACAGAGTGTCTGTGAGAATGAGTCTCAAGGCTAAAAGAGACTATTCAGATATACCACTATAAACAAC
The DNA here is from genome assembly GCF_018296145.1 of Oncorhynchus tshawytscha. Lineage (NCBI taxonomy): Eukaryota > Metazoa > Chordata > Actinopteri > Salmoniformes > Salmonidae > Oncorhynchus > Oncorhynchus tshawytscha. The sequence continues at coordinate 15,957,767 of NC_056442.1, read as the reverse complement.
TTGGGGAGTTGAAAATTACTGCTGATCCCTTAGAAAACACTGGAACTATTGTATCTCCTGCAGGTTTGTATAACTGTATATGCATGGGCTAGGTCTCATGAGTAGAAGGTGTTGATGTAGGCAGTTACATCACTAGGGGTTCACTGCAAGCATATTAAAGCAACAAGGACCGTTGCCTATTTTGAAGAACTTACTCGGAAACATGCATGCTATGATCCCGTTGTCAACTTCTGTCTGCAATTGCATTAATAAAGGTTGATTGATTTACTTCAAGATATTGTCTGATTTGCTGATTTCACCAATAAGCAAATGATTGACAAGGAACAAGGATCCTACCCCAACACATGTTTTGCTGACTCCGCCGGACAGATGTTGCTCTCCGGTTTTGTCTTCTTATTGTCTCGGCCTTAGGCCTTCATATCATGGTCGCAAGGCCGTGAACTAACAGATTATAGAGCAAACAACGAAATTATCACAACACATATGTTGTGTCGTGATTTTACTTTCATTAATCTGATGACAGTTATTTATCTAATCAACTACCTATGTTTAATTGTTACCTGATTAAATGATTCATGTAACAATTAACTCATTAGTTTCGGGCACCACAAGAGGTTTTAAAAGAGTTACCATCTACCGAATTAAACTCTATACGTCTTTACCTATTACATCCACAAAATAGTCAATGTATTCATAACCTCATATCATATTGTCATTCTAGCTAGCCTAGCCACTTCAGCCATTGCACATTATACTATAGTTATCTAGCTAGTGACTACACTCATAACATGTTGGCCTACATTGTCACATTTGGTTATGTTATAGAAAATAATGCCTAAGAGGCTTAGCTAGTTAGTTACCACTTGATGTTCAGCCGCTAGCTAGCTAATGTTAGCTAGGTATGTCTGGAGTGGGCTGGCTAGCTAGATAGCTCAGTGACGAACCTTTGTATCTAAAGGTTTTCTTTCACATAGAAGGAGAAATGTAGAAAGATGCAAATGTCATGATGCATAGCTAGTTAGCGCTTCCAAAATTCGGAACAGCCTAGCTAGTGCTAGCTATTACATGCCAGCCCACTCCAGACACACAAGCTAATGTTATCATTTGAATAATGTATGCAAAACCACGTTTGAAATGTGCAAGTTAGTAAAGGGAAGACCCTGGACAAATGATCAGGAAACCCAGTCTCAGAGAAGCAGGGCAACAACCACAACACGTGCATACAAAGATTAGCAATGAGCATTGAGTTGAAAAGCCTCCCTCTGTAGTGAAACTTGGGTGTGCACATTTAGCCAACACATAAAAAAACAATAATGATCCAAAATACTAGGGAAAATAGTTAGGCCAATTAGTTTTAACAGTTTAACTCAACTTTTTCACATTTCTTTGTCCAGTTTACCAATTATTGTTCCAACATTTTGTTTTACACACACACACACACACACACACACACACACACACACACACACACACACACACACACACACACACACACACACACACACACACACACACACACACACACACACACAATCTAAACACTCTGTCTCCTCAACCCCAAACCCACCCTCACCCTGAGTCACTGCTCCCAGAGTCATCACACAGGCAGCTTTTATTCTCCAACAATGCAACATGACTTCCTGTCTGTGCCCTACTGTCGGAGCACTGGGGGAAGAAAGGCGGTCAGCTATTGTCGTTTAGACAGGTTTGGTAATTACTTGCTTGTCCATTCAGGCCGTGTCTGACAGAGGCACACACTCTTCACCCACCAAACCCATTGTGGGCTTGCCAAAATAGAACAAAGAAACAACATTCAAAGTTTGATTCATTGTTGAGGACTAAGGAGACAGGTTTCTGAACCATCCATAGACTGGCTTGTAATATCATCTAAACGTAGCATAGTGAATTGGGGGCAAGCACTAAGAAGATACAGATTTGATTATTTGTGCCATGATTTAAAACAGCGTCTTGAGGCAGTGATACCACTTGACAGATAGTTGGACGCATTCAAGTAATATACAGTGAGTGTACGAAACATTAGGAACACCTTCCTAATATTGCTTTGCACCCCGTTCTGCCCTCAGAACTGCCTCAATTCGTTGGGGTATGAACTCCACAAGGTTGTTGAGAGATCCTGTTCTATGCTTCCCATAGTTGTGTCAAGTTGGCTGGATGTCCTTTGGGTTGTGGACTATTCTTGATACGTTGGAAACTGTTGAACATGAAAAACCCACCAGCGTTGCAGTTCTTGACACCCTCAAACGTCCAGCACTTACTGCCATACCCTGTTCAAAGGCACGTAATAACTTTTCACTGCAGTGGGCAGGGTCACATAAAGTCATTCTTCGTAGTCAAACAGATCTACATTGAAACAAATGTACACAGCTCAAACACATGATCATGGGCTTAAAAAAAGAAGACAGCAGTTGAAATGTATTCAATTTCATGTTTTCATCCCAATATCACACTTTATATACATCAAAGAAGATTAAATAACAAAACCGTTTGACATAGAAACACCGGATTTTCGGCAGTTTATTTAAAATAATTTTTATTTATTATGAAAATTTAAAAAACATTCCACCCATGAGGCCATTAGAGGGCGCTTTGATAATTTGTCTTGCCCATTCACCTTCTGAATGGCACAGATACACAATCCATGTCTCAATTATCTCAAGGCTTAAAAATCCTTCAACCTCTCTAGGGTAGGGGGCAGCATTCGGAATTTTGGATGAAAAGCATGCCCAAACTAAACGGCCTGCTACTCGGGCCCAGAAGATATGATATGCATATAACTGGTAGAATTGGATAGAAAACACTCTAAAGTTTCCAAAACTGATAAAATAGTGTCTGTGAGTATAACAGAACTGATTTAGCAGGCGAAAACCTGAGAAATCCATTCAGGAAGTAGTTTTTCTTGTTGGTTTTGTAGTTTTCTATTCAATGCCATTACAGTATCCATTGACGTAGGACTCAATTTGCAGTTCCTATGCCTTCCACTAAATGTCAACAGTCTTTAGAAATAATTTCAGGCTTGTATTCTTATAAATGAGGGAGTAAGACCAGTCTGAACGAGTGGACCCTAACGTAATCGCAGAGTTTTTTCAGGCCCATGTGCATTTCTTGTTTACCTTTTATATTGACAACGTTATTGTCCGGTTGAAATATTATAGGTCATTTAGGCAAAAAAAAAACATCCAGAGGATTGAATATCAACATCGATTGACATGTTTCTATGAACTTTACGGATACAATTTTGATTTTTTTTGTCTGATTGTTTTGACTGTGTTTGAGCCTGTGGATCACTGAAAACGCAATAACAAAACGTAGGTTTTTGGATATAAAGAGACTTCATCGAACAAAAGGAACATTTATTGAGTAAATTAATATCTTCTGATTGCCACCATATGAAGATCATCAAAGGTAAGGGATTCATTTTATCTCTATTTCTGAGTTTTGTAATGTTTCTGCTTGACTGGTTACTGTTTCTAATAATTTGTCAACTGGGCTACGTTCTGGGCTAGGTATTTTCTGGGCTAGGTATGCTTTCGCCGAAAAGCATTTTTAAAATATGACACTGTGTTAGGTTTAAAGATGAACTTCTTGTTAAATAAATGTAAAATATGTTTTGTTTTCTGAATTTTTATAATGAGCATTTCTGAAATTGAATTTGGCGCTCTGCAACATCACTGCATGTTGGCAAGATGCGACGCTAGGGTCCCACATAACCCAGAGAGGTTAAAGGATACACCCCTTTTTTCAATTTTCGCCTAAAATGACACCCAAATCCAACTGCCTGTAGCAAGGATATGCATATTATTGGTACCATTTGAAAGGAAACACTTTGAAGTCTGTGGAAATGTGAAAGGAATGTAGGAGAATATAACAGAATAGTGATAATACAAGGAAAAAATCAAACGTTCTTTTGTAAAAAAAATTGTACCATCTTTGAAATACAAGAGAAAGGCCATAACATATTATTCCAGCCCATGTGCAAATTTAATTTTGTCCACAAGATGGCAGCAATGTATGTGCAAAGTTTTAGACTAATCAAATGAACCATTTGTTACTGTTCCAAAACCGCCATAAAAAAGCCAGACTACGGTCTGCAATTGCACATGGGGACAAAGATCGTACTTTTTGGAGAAATGTCCTTTGGTCTGATGAAACAAAAATAGAACTGTTTGGCCATAATGACAATCGCTATGTTTGGAGGAAAAAGGGGGAGGCTTGCAAGCCGAAGAACACCATGCCGACTGTGAAGCACGGGGGTGGCAGCATCATGTTGTGGGGGTGCTTTGCTGCAGGAGGGACTGGTGCACTTCACAAAATAGATTGCGGGAGGAAAATTATATGGATATATTGAACCAACATCCCAAGACATCAGATACAGCTTGGTCGCAAATGGGTCTTCCAAATGGACAATGACCCCAAGCAGACTTCCAAAATTGCTTTAGGACAACAAAGTCAAGGTATTGGAGTGGCCATCATAAAGCCCTGACCTCAATCCTATAGAAAATGTGCGGGCAGAACTGAAAAAGCGTGTGCGGGCAAGAAGGTCTACAAACCTGATTCAGTTACACCAGCTCTGTCAGGAGGAATAGGCCAAAAATCACCCAACTTATTGTGGGAAGCTTGTGGAAGGCTATCTGAAATGTTTGACAGAAGTTAAACAATTTAAAGGCAATGCTACCAAATACTAATTGAGTGTATGTAAACTTCTGACCCACTGGGAATGTGATGAAAGAAATAAAAGCTGAAATAAATCATTCTCTCTACTATTATTCTGACATTTCACATTCTTAAAAACTTCTTAGGGATAGGGTGTATTTTCCTGAAGTTCCGCTTGACTGACGTGCCCAAAGTAAACTGCCTGTTACTCAGGCCCAGAAGTCATAATTTTCATATAATTGGCAGCATTGGATAGAAAACACTTTACAGTTTCTAAAACTGTTAAAATAATGTCTGAGACTATAAGAAACTTGATATGGCAGGTGAAAATCCGAAGAAAATCCAACCGGAGGCTTTTCATTTTGAGCCCCCACGCTCTTATAATGGGAACCTATTGTTTCTTTGTAAATATGTCTCCCAGATTGCAATTCCTATGGCTTCCACTAGATGTCAACAGTTTATTCAAGGTTTCAGGTTTGTTTTTTGAAAACAAATATATTATATATAAATAATAGTATTTGGAGATTTTGTGAGAAGTGCACCGGAACAATATCAGTCGTTGGGCGCAGAGTGAGAGGACGCGCGCCCTGATAAATTTTCCTTTCCTATTGAACATACTACTTTCCGTATGAAATTATTATAGTTTATTTACATTTTTGAGTACCTGAGGACTTGTTTGGATGAAGTTTAGTGGTAGCTTTTTGGACTCCTTTGTCTGCGTGTTGAACGAGTGGATTACTGAAATCGATGGCGCCAACTAAACTGACTTTTTGCGACATAAAGAAGAATTATATCTAACAAAACAACCATTCTTGTGGTAGCAGGGACCCTTGCGATTGCAAACAGAGGAAGATCTTCATAAGTAAGTTATTTATTTCATCGCTACTTGTGATTTTATGAAGCCTCAGACAATTGCATGGTATGCTTTCACCATAAAGCCTTTTTGAAATCGGACAATGCAGTTAGATTAACAAGCATGTAAGCTTTTAAATGATATAAGTCACTTGTATGTTCATGAATGTTTAATATTACAACTATTTATTTGAATTGCGCGCCATCCAATTTCACCGGATGTTGTCAGCTTGTGTCCCGCTAGCGGGAGACCTATCCCTAAATTTAAAAAAAAGTGGTGATCCTAACTTGACCTAAGACAGGGAATTTTTACGAAGATTAAATGTCAGGAATTGTCAAAAACTGAGTTTAAATGTATTTGGCTAAGGTGTATTTAAGCTTCCGACTTGTGTGGCCTTATCACATGTCAAATATATAAAATAATCAAATAATAGCAAAAATGTGTATACAAATCTGTAAAATGTTATCCTAAATATAAACAATCATCTTGGTGAATATACCATTGGTATTTAATTTGAGAGTTTCAATATGAAATATGCTATTTTTTTACACACTTTTATTTATTTGACAATGTCAATATGTATTTGTTGTAAATATTTTGGCAATTGTAAAAAAAAAAGTGAATCGTTGGAAGAGTTGCAGAGTTAATTGAAATGTATTCCATTGTCGATAAGATTCCTTTTTCATTAATTAGGATATTTTCTCTTTGAACCGTATGGTCTATCCACTACAAACTCAAGGATAATATGGACAGAGATCTAAAAAAATTATACAGTGCTTTGAAAATGATTCCCCCCCCCTTTCTAATTTTCTCTAATTCTCTAAGGGGGCAATTAGGAAGCATTTGTTTTGAGTTATTGCAGCTAAAGGTGGCATAACCAGTTATTGAGTGTAATGGGTCAATTACGTTTTCACACAGGGGAATTGGGTGTTGCATAATTTAGTTAATTAAATAAGTATTATTTTTTTGTTATTTGTTCACTCAGGTGCCCTTTATCTCATTATGTTTTGGTTGAAGATACATCCAGTATCAAAAAGATGCAAACATAGTAACAAATCAGAAAGAGGGCAAATACTTTTCCACCACACTCTATGAATATGACTATTTATTTTAAAGTTATTCAAGTTTAATTGACAAAAGTTACCATAGATTACCTGTAACTTTGCTAAATTACCGGTAGCTTTGCAACCCTAGTCATTACACAAACTTCAAACAATGCCTACTTTATCCTTTTCCAATACTGCCCATAATCTGATACTCTCATATCTTAAACTATCCTACAGCTAGAATTCAATTCTATTGACAGAAAATGTATTCAGACCTGAGTCATTTTATTTTAGGTATAGTATGAATATATCAGTCATCAAGTTCTACACTATTCCCTCCAGGGGTTTGGACTTCATGTGAGTGCACTCCCGAGAGGGGCTATAGATGAAGGCTTGTATCCCAAATGGCATTCTATTCCCTTATATGGTGCGCTGCTTTTGATCAGGGCCTTTTGGGACACAATCAGTTTCTGCTACTGTTCTACCCAGCATACATCAGAGACCCTTCTAGTCGCCTGCCGCCATGCAGATATTAGTATGTAGATGACAGAATTCAACTTGATTATAGATAATACAATTAAATTGCAAGCCAGTCCTTAGAAATGAATATGGGGGCCACACACAAACACGAACACAAACACACACACAGTACAGGTCAGTACAGGTGCATCAAAGCTGGGACCGAGAGACTGAAAAACAGCTTCTATCTCAAGGCCATCAGACTGTTAAACAGCCACCACTAATATTGAGTGGCTGCTGCCAACACACTGACTCAACTCCAGCCACTTTAATAATGGGAATTGATGGGAAATGTAAAATATATCACTAGCCACTTTAAACAATGCTACCTAATATAATGTTTACATACCCTACATTATTCATCTCATATGTATATGTATATACTGTACTCTATATCATCTACTGCATCTTTATGTAATACATGTATCACTAGCCACTTTGTTTACATACTCATCTCATATGTATATACTGTACTGTACTCAATACCATCTACTGTATCTTGCCTATGCCGCTCTGTACCATCACTCATTCACTCATTCATATATCTTTATGTACATATTCTTTATCCCCTTACACTTGTGTCTATAAGGTAGTAGTAGTTTTGGAATTGTTAGCTAGATTACTTGTTGGTTATTACTGCATTGTCGGAACTAGAAGCACAAGCATTTCGCTACACTCGCATTAACATCTGCTAACCATGTGTATGTGACAAATAAAATTTGATTTGATTTAGTATGCTCAACTGGTTTTGGAGTGCACAGACAGATGGTGCGGCAGAGCCTGGAGTAAGTAACACACAAAGCGATGTACTTGTCTCACCCAATGAGAGAGCTCATTTGGAACTGCCATCAGTAGACATATGATTTATTGCTCTGTCTGTTGCCTCTCTGAAATTGCAGCCAAGGATTCCACTGCAACAACAACACCGGATTAAAAGACAAAATTAAACAACCTCCCTGCAATCTCTTTTTTCTCTTTCTTTTTCTTTCTTTCTCATTCTTTTTCTCCCCTTCTCTCTGAAGTGTGAGTGAGTGAAAGGATTGGCATAAGTGTAGAAGTGTTTAAGTATAGATGTTCTTTCAACTGACCAGCCAACTCCATAATGAAGCCATGCTACTGAAAATGATAACATATATTTTTATTTTTGCTTTAAATCTAAAGTATCCTGATAGGAATAAAGTGTTCATTTAAAAGCTTCTGCACTGCATGTGCTCCATCCTTTCTCAACATTCTGGACTCCAACTGCATGAGGGAAAGAATTTCCAGATACATCAATTATAAAAGTGTAGCATTCTTTGAAAGATCTGTTATTTAAGCAAGTTGCATGTTTGAGACGTCTGAAAAGACATCAGAAAGTTTGCAGAAGCACAATGGGTCTCCTTAACAGAACTGAGATTTTTTAAGAAACCTTGGGGACAATAGACTATTTCGGTTTTGATACCCTATCTGATCCAAGTTTACACCTTAAACGGTAGACTCTAATATGGCATTTTCATACACGGTGGGATACTTCCTGTTTACAGACATAAACCACACTCAAATCTGTAAAGACTGCTACTATTGGCTCTTGTCATTTGCACCCTTTTGGCACACTTGATTGTTCTTGTTTATGAGAGAGAGAGAGGTGAAGGAGGAAAGAGCATAACAAATCGATGGCCCAGATATAATGAGTCGGCGGATGGTGGTACAGTGGATGCAGACAAGCACATCAAATATCAAATACCACAGCTATGCCACAGGAAGTGAGTGGCAAGGGGATCTGAATGTGAATGTGATCGGTGCGATCAAGCTCAAGAAGCCTTAATATGTGTTGATCAATGCCGATTGTGCCTCATCTGTACACAAGATGGAATCCGCCACTGGTTCTCTCTGTTAATACACCAGCATCACTATAACCATTGAGCTGGGCAGGGAATTTCTACCTTGACACTTGACCAAGGATTTGCTGGTTGGAGTGTGAATAGGTTATAGATCAGAGTTCGAATTATACCGTGATGTCCGAAGGGGTATCTATTGGGTGCAATTATGGGCCTAATAAAGAAGACGTAATTTAACAGAAAAATGAATTACCATTTAATGTGGCATGAACAGAACCAGTCATGATCCTTTTATCTGATTGTCAAAAAAAATCACTTAAAAAAAGTAGGTTACTTGTGCATGTTCGTCCACACAAAATATTCCAAATAGTACAATGCATACACTCGTGCCATTTTGATGAATGGAAATAGACTGTTTACAAAACACCAAAAAGTGTGCTTAATGGCATTCTGCAATTGCCATGGATTAGGCATACAGTACATTAATTGATGCACAAGTAGCCTACTTTTTGAAGTGACACCAGAAATGGGACTGAAACTATCTTGTGAAAAACAGGATGGTCATCCTAACACACAGATCAATTTAGTAGACTAAGCTACAATGTGTAGGCCTATTACCATGAGCTTCAAATAGGCCTACCGGAGGCCAGTGATGTAGCGATAAAAAAAAGAAATTGGTGTAAACTCTGATTGCCGGTCGCGGTGAAAGAAGTAATTTTTTAAAACCCTGTATGTTTCCTGGATCTTGGCGATCTCAGAAAATGCATTGTAAGTGTAACTGTGTCTACGTAACGTTTCATTTTGTTTCGCCGCGAAAGCATTTCTGATGGGCACACAAACCCAAAATAATGTAGGACTATGTAATTGCAAAATTGAACACTTCTAACTGAAAGAGTCAACTATAGGCCTACTGTCATTAATGTTGGATGGATTATATACGCATTGATGTCTAGCTATAGGCTAGCTATCTAGTGATATTGGCAACCATCGTCAGCTGATCCAGGAAAGAAAACAAATATTGATAGAAAATTTAAAAAATTCAGGGGGATATGCTCCCCTGGAATTCACACCCTGGACCAGGCCATATCACAGATATCAGGTTCATTTGTTAGAAATTGGGCTGTGCCATTTTAAGTTTGAGCGACATGAAGATAATTTCCATGATTTACTCAGAAAACATTTGCCTGAAACTTCAACTTATGCTTCCCCACTACCTCTTGTGATTTCCATTCAAGATATAATAATCTTGCTGTTCTTTCCTTTGACTGACATGTACATTGTACAATGGCAGAAGTTGTTTGACTGGAACAAATTGATGTGTGTCTAAGCGCTGTTAGACTCTTTTGTCCCATTTCTCACAATGCCTACATCTTTGACATGTAATATAATGGCTGTAGAAGTGCATTAAACCAGCTTAACAATGGAGATAAGATTCCAACATTGATAAATGCAGCAGGCAGGCAAACTTTGATGTGCAGACAGAGAAAAGAGAGAGAGGAGGTGGTTTCTTTCCCTATTACGCCCTCATCATATCCATTTGATGCCACTCTGTGTGAGGGCCTTCCAAAGCAGGGAGCAGTTGGAACTTTCGACAACAGACAACCTAATTTCAGTGTGTGTGTGTGTGTACACATCTGCGTGCGTGAGTTTGTGTGTGTGTATATCGTGCTGCACATCAAACACAGTCCTGGTAATCAGGCAGAAGGTGCATCAAACACAACCCCAATCAGCCTGTTAGACCTTGCTGATGACATTTAAACTGCTGTTTTGTCCAAACTAGAAAGGGACCCGTTTATCTGACAATGTCATTCGTCTCCTCCCAAGGCTGCATGCGGCACGGCACGTTCATTCGTCTCGCTAAAACATGCCACAGCAGCTGTCAGAAGCCCCTGTCGGACGGGATGAGTGGTACATCTACCACAATCAGTAAGGTTATTATTAAAGGACTATTAGCGCATCACATTTTCGGTTTTATGGAAATTACTCTGACCAACTCCACCTCAATGTATCGATGGCAATTGGGCTAAACGGGACAGCAAGCTGGTGTGATCATAATTCATTAATGTTTTGCTTACAAAGCTGCATATATAACTGAGTGTTCAGTCTGACTGCAACAGCGACCCCTCAAAGTATTCCAATCTTATTAAGATAATGGACACTTCTAAGACAATGTTTGGGTTCAGAGCTCCAGAGGCTGTATAGATACCCAGACGTGTGCGTGTGTATGTACAGTATGTAATGTGATGAATGCTTCCAGACTAATAGTTTGTCTGCACCGCCATCGTTTGATGGGAGGATTCTTAAATAATGGCTCTCCATCATTAAGAACTAGAGAATAACATTATTTTCACTGTTTTGCGTACTCATGGTGCAAGTCTTAACTTCCACTTACTGTAAGTCAAATTTTCACTGAGTAATGCATTGATGTCAATAGAGACAATGACAAAATGTGACTTAGGTTTCACCCCTACTTACGGTGCTTTCGGAAAGTATTCAGACCTTTTCCTCATTTTGTTATTTTACAGCCTTATTCTAAAATGGATTAAATAGTTTTTTTTATCCTCATCAATCGACACACAACATTTTTTACATTTTTGAAATATACATTTACATAAGTATTCAGACTCTTTACTCAGTACTTTGTTGAAGCACCTTTGGCAACGATTACAGCTTTGAGTCTTCTTGGGTATGAAGCTACAAGCTTGGAACACCTGTATTTGGGAAGTGTTCCACAATCTTCTCTGCAGATCCTCTCAAGCTCTGTCAGGTTGGATGGGGAGTGTCGCTGCACAGCTTTTTTCAGGCCTCTCCAGAGTTGTTCGATCAGGGTTCAAGTTCGGCTCTGACTGGGACACTCAAGGACATTCAGAGACTTGTCCCAAAGCCACTCCTGTGTTGTCTTGGCTGTGTGCTTAGTGTCATTATCCTGTTAGAAGGTGAACCTTTGCCCCAGTCTGAGGTCCAAGTAACACTGGAGCAGGTTTTCATCGAGGATCTCTCAGTACTTTGCTCCATTCATCTTTCCCTCGATCCTGACTAGTCTCCCAGCCTTTTCAAATCATGTCCAATCAATTGAATTTACCACAGATGGATTCCAGTCTGAATTTTGAGTCCTAGCAAAGGGTCCATTTCTGTTTCTGCTTTGTCTGAACAAAATATATATTTAATCAGACACTGTTTCCTCCAGACATGACGCTTGGCATTCAGGCTCAATTAGAGGCAGCTGTTTATCGTTGTCTCTGATTGGGAACCATATTTAGGCAGCCATCTTCTTTGGGTATTTCGTGGGTTATTATCTGTGTATGTTTAGTTGCCTGTATATGCACTGATTATTATATAGCTTCACGTTCGTTTTGTTGTTTTTGTAGTTTGGTTAAGTGTTTCATCGTTAATAAATGATGTATTCGAATCACACTGCGCCTTGGTCTCCTCTTTACGACGAACGTGACAGAATAACCCACCATAAAAGGACCAAGCAGCGTGATAAGGAGGAACAGCGCTTTGTGGAATCGAGGACTTGGGCCGAAATGCTGGACGGTAAATCATCCTGGACCTGGGATGAGGTAATGGCAGGGGACAAAACCCTGCCATGGAAGCTGGTGGAGAGAGCACAGGAGGAACGGCGACGGTATATGGGTACAAGGCTAGCACGGAAGCCCGAGAGGCATCCCCAATAAAACATTTTTTTTGGGGGGGAGACACGAGGAGTTTGGCTAAGTCAGGTAGGAGACCTGAGCCAACTCCTCGTGTTTACCGTGGCGGGCGTCGTACTGGTCAGGCACCTTGTAATGTGGTGGAGCGCACGGTGTCCCCAGTACGTGTGCTTAGCCCAGTGCGCTACATCCCAGCTCCCCGCATCTGCCCGGCCAGGGTGAGGATCCAGCCAGGGCAGATGGTGCCAGCCCTGCTCTTCAGACAGCCAGTTTGTCTCCTCAGGCCAGGATATCCTGCGCCGGCATTGCGCACTGTGTCTCCCGTATGTCTGCAAAGCCCAGTGCGTCCTGTGCCTGCTCCCCGCACGTGCAGGGCTAGAGTCACCATCCAGCCAGGACGGGTTGTGCAGGCCATTAGCTCGAGACCTCCAGTGCGTCTTCACGGTCCGGTCTATCCAATACCACCAGTGCCAACACTACGCACCAGACCTCCAGTATGCCTCCACAGCCCAGTACATCCTGTTCCTCCTCCCCACACTCGCCCTGAGGTGCGTGTCTCCAGCCCGGTACCACCAGTGCCGGCACCACGCACCAGGCCACCAGTGCGCCTCCAGGGTCCAGTACTTCCTGTTCCTGCTCCTCGTACTCGCCCTGAGGTGCGTGTCCCCAGCCCGGTCCCACCAGTGCCAGCACCACGCACCAGGCCACCAGTGCGCCTCCAGGGTCCAGTACTCCCTGTTCCTGCTCCTCGCACTCGACCTGAGGTGCATGTCCTCGGCCCAGTACCACCAGTACCGGCACCACGCACCAGGCCTACAGTGCGCCTCGCCAGTCCAGAGCGTCCGGCTACAGTACCCAGTCCAGAGCGTCCGGCAACAGTCTACAGACCGGAACCTCCTACGACGGGCCGCAGACCGGAACCTCCTACGACGGGTCGCAGTCCGCAACCTCCCACGACGGGTCGCAGTCCGGAGCCTACCACGACGGGTCGCAGTCCGGAACCTACCAGTCCGGATCCGCCAGAGTCTCCCTCCAGTCCAGATCCGCCAGAGTCTCCCTCCAATCCAGAGGCGCCACTCACTGCAGACTCCACCATCAGTCCAGTGGCGTCCTCTAGTCCGTGGTCGGCGGTGAGAGTTCCCGATCCAGAGACATTAAGTAAGGGTGAAGTGGAGCGGGGTCCACGTCCTGAGCCAAGAACCACCACCTCGGAGTCATGCCCACCCACACCCTCCCCATATAGGTTTAGGGGGGGTACTGTCACGCCCTGACCTTAGTTTTCTTTATTGTTTTGGTTAGGTCAGGGTGTGACATGGGTGATGTATGTGTTTTTGTACTGTCTAGGGGTTTTGTAGGTTTATGGAGTTGTTTACATTCTAGGTGTTTATGTATGTCTATGGTTGCCTAGATTAGTTCTCAATTAACTCTGGAGGTCTTTCACCTCCCTGACCAAGGCCCTTCTCCCCCGATTGCTCAGTTTGGCCGGGCGCCCAGCTCTAGGAAGAGTTTTGGTGGTTCCAAACTACATTTAAGAATGGTGGAGGCCACTGTGTTCTTGCGGAACTTCAATGCTACAGAAATGTTTTGGTACCCTTCCTCAGATCTGTGCCTTGACACAATCCTGTCTCTGAGCTCTGCAGACAATTAATTCGACCTCATGGCTTTTGCTCTGACATGCACGGTCAACTTTTGGGACTTATAGACAGGTGTGTGCCTTTTCAAATCATGTCCAATCAATTGAATTTACCACAGATGGATTCAATAGAAACAGGATGCACCTGAGCTGAATTTTGAGTCTCATAGCAAAGGGTCTGAATACTTATGTAAATAATGTATTTCTGTTTCTGCTTTGTCATTTTGGGGTATTATGTGTAGATTGATGAACAAAATATATATTTAATCAATTTTAGAATAAGGCTGTAATGTAATAAAATGTGGAAAAAGTCAAGGGGTCTGAGTGCACTGTACAGTACACCTATTCCACATCGTCACATATTATTTAATCTCTCCTACCAGCTGGCTCTCTTTCTGTCGAAACAACGTATGGTTTCAGAACGCCTTGAATGGCAGTCTGTGGGCAGGAGTGGCAAAGACATCTCACAGGTTTTAATTGGCTGAGTAATGGGCTAAATAAGGATGTGAGTTTGGGAATTCGGAAAGTATGCATCTAACAAATTGTTTTCAGATATAAACTTTATATGCCCGAACTCAGAATCAATTGAGCTCTCCAAAAATAATAATGTCATCATGATATTAGATTGTTTAATTTTGTCATTTTATAAAATGCCCATCTAATACAGCTGTTGCAGGCTTGCTCCCTCTCCTGCCTAAATTTTAACCACACTCCTTACAAGTCCCACTTTGAGGCAGAGTGTTACCAGGCACTATGTGCCAGCAATTCGAGCCTGGGGACAAGGTAACATATGATTGTTTTGGCGGCATTGTTTGTTTTTACAGTCAGGAGGAAATATGCTCCATGTTACAATATTGTTTTATAAAAAAATAAATGTGAGCCACTAAAGAGGGATATGCCTGTAAGAGAAGGAAGGATAAAAACAGATGGAGAGGGCATTGCTCATTCTGGATACAGTTTTCCTCCTGCAGTGTCTGAGGCATTTATACTGGTACATCCATTCCACTCAGTCAGCACACAAACACTCAGCAGCATCCTGGACTACACTGAACTGGAGACTGACTATTTACCAGAGCAAATAGAAAAACTAAACACATTTTCCATAATCAAGATAGTCCAGTAGATAAGCACTGCATTTTTATCCAATCATGTTTATCCCGGGAAGAATGACACTGTCATAGAACAAGTCAGTAGCTCTCTGAGTGACGGCTGTGATGTGTAGGGAGAGATGTGGGATGACAGGGTGGGAGGGAGAGAGGGGATATTTGTCTGGAGATTCCACAGCTTTGATTTCCTAGGGTCACATATTTTCTCCGATTCCAGTTTCTCCAAGACACCACGAGGAAAACTAGAACATTTCAGTAACCCCAAAGGTTTTGGTTTGGAATCACATAATGAACCAATTTACTGTCAGGTAGATTTTCTGAATCAAGCTTGGAATGTAAAGGACCCACACCAAAGCGCAGCTGGCTCTGGTAGAAGTGGGCTGTGTCCTGCCTCTCCACAGTACAGACAACAGTTATTATTCATCATCCGTGAGCGCTCCCAAACTGATAGCCAAGTTCTTCCTAACTGCATAGGCTCAGGAGTATCTAACTCACCTATCGTAGATTCACGAGAGAGCTCGGGTTGCTTCGACCCCTCTCGGAAGAACTGCCTTCGGAAACTTCCGGATTCCATAGGAGGTGAACGCGCTATATCGGGTGCACGAGTGTGCCCGAGACCAGACCTCCTCTCACTCTTGCGTTCCCTAGGTGTCCATCAATTTTAAACTTCTTCGGGATAGGGGGCAGTATTTTCACGTCCGGATGAAAAGTATGCCAAAAGAAAACTGCCTGTTACTCAGGCCCAGAAGCTAGGATAATGCACACACATGGTAGTATTGGATAGGAAACACTCTAAAATTTCAAAAACTGTTAAAATAATGTCTGAGTATAACATAACTGACAGGCTGGCAGGCTAAACCCCGAGCACAATCCATCCAGGGAATGTTTTTTTTTAGGTCATTGTGTGTTCCAATGCATTTCTATGTGAAACATGATTTATTTGGGCCGAGATTGCAGTACCTATGGCTTCCACTAGATGTCAACAGTCTTTAGAAATTGTTCGATGTTCTTCTTTTGAGAAATGAAGAAGTAGTGCTATTCATTCCATGTCACTCAGAAGGTGTCAAGTATTTTGGTGAGCGAGAACAAGAGCGTGCGCCGTGTTGTTTTTCTTCGGTATTGGAAACTGTTTCTCCCGTCTTAAATTTGATTATTTACATTTTAGGGTTTACAGGTAACTTATTAGATACTTTGCATTCATGTTGGGCGAGTTGGAACCAGTGTATTTCTGAATCAAACGCACCAAATAAATGGACATTTTGGGGATATAAAGAAGGAATATTTCGAACAAAACGACCATTCATTGTGTCACTGAGACATTTGGGATTGCAAAATGATGAAGATCGTCAAACATTTATGATATCGTTATTTTTGACTTTTGTGTTGCACTTGCCTGTAACGGGATTCGTCCTCCTCTGACGAGGAGTATGAGAGATCGGACCAATATGCAGCATGGTACGTGTTCGTCATGTTTTAATTAACAAAATTACTGAACACGAAAATACAAAATAACAAATAGAAAGACAAACGAAAACCGAAACAGTTCCGTTTGGAACACACAGACACAGAAAACAATCACCCACGAAACACAATAGAAGACCGGCTACCTAAATGTGGTTCTCAATCAGGGACAACAAAAGATTGAGAACCATACCAGGCCAAACATAGAAATAGCAAATCATAGAAAAATTAACATAGACAACCCACCCAACTCACCGCCTGACCATACTAAAACATGATAAAAGAACTAAGGTCAGAACGTGACACTGCCTGGTTGAAAAATGATTTTCATGTTTTTGTATGCGGGGTGCTATCCTCAGATAATCGTATGGTTTGCTTTCGCTGTAAAGCCTTTTATAATCCCGACACAGCGGCTGGATTAACCTTTTGTGACTAGGGAGCAGTATTTTCATTTTTGGAAAAATAACGTTCCCAAAGTAAACGGGATATTTGGTCAGGACAAGATGCTAGAATATGCATATAATTGACAGTTTAGAATAGAAAACACTCTAAAGTAAATATTGTCTGTGAGTATAACATAACTGATATTGCAGGCGAAAGCCTGAGAAAATTCCAATCCGGAAGTGACCCATCGTTTGACAGCTCTGCTTTCCAATGCGTCCCTATTGAGCAGTGAATGGGCTATCAACGAGATTACTTTTTCTCCGTATTCTCCAAGGTGTCTACAGCATTGTGACGAGTTTTACGCATTTATGTTGAAGAATACCCGTAAGCGGCTACATTGCGCAACTGGTCACCTGATGGCTCCCAGAGTGATTCTCGCGTAAAATACAGAGGTAGCCATTATTCCAATCGGTCCTACTGAAAAACCAATTGTCCCGGTGGATATATTATGGAATAGATATATTATAAACAACGTTTGCCATGTTTCTGTCGATATTATGGAGCTAATTTGGAATATTTTTTGGCGTTTTCGTGACTGCAATATCCGGGCGATTTCTCAGCCAAACATATAGAACAAACGGAGCTATTTCGCCTACAAAAATGATCTTTTGGGAAAAAGGAACATTTGCTATCTAACTGGGAGTCTCGTGAGTGAAAACAGCCGAAGCTCATCAAAGGTAAACTATTTAATTTGATTGCTTTTCTGATTTCCGTGACCAAGTTCCCTGCTGCTAGCTGGACAAAATGCTATGCTAGGCTATCGATAAACTTACACAAATGCTTGTCTAGCTTTGGCTGTAAGCATATTTAGAAAATCTGAGATGACAGGGTGATTAACAAAAGGCTAAACTGTGACTCAATATATTTCACTTGTGATTTTCATGAATAGGAATATTTCCTAGGAATATTTATGTCCGTTGCGTTTTGCTAATTAGTGTTAGTCGATGATTACGCTCCCAGACCCGGGATTAACAAGAAGTTAACCTCTCTAGTGGGTGTGGGATGGTCCCACCTGGCCAACATCCACTGAAATTGCAGAGCGCCAAATTCAAAAACAGAAATACTCATAAAATTCATAAAACATACAAGTGTAATAAATCGGTTTAAAGATGAACTTCTGTTGAATCCAACCACGGTGTCAGATTTCAAAAAGGCTTTATGGCAAAAGCATTATCTGAGAACTGCGCCCAGCAGACAAATTATTACAAAACAGTTACCAGCCAAATAGGAGTTACACAAGTCAGAAATAGCAATAAAAGGAATCACTTATATTTTATGATCTTCATATAATTGCACCCACAAGACTCCCATTTACTCAATAAATGTTTGTTTTGTTTGATAAAGTCCCTCTATTTATCCAAAAACCTCAGTTTTGTTCGCACATTTTGTTCAGTAATCCACAGGCTCAAAGGCAACAGGCAGACGAAAAGTATCAGTAAAGTTCGTAGAAACATGTCAAACGATGTTTTTAATCATACAATTCAATAATATTTCAGCCGTACAAAAGCTTTGTCAATATAAAGGGAAAACAAAGAAAGGCGCACTCTCGGTCGCGCGCATGAAAAACCTCTGGTACACTGCAGTGTCCACTCATTCAGAGTGGTCTTACTCTCTAATTTCTCAGAATACAAGCCTGAAACAATTTCTAAAGACTGTTGACATCTAGTGGAAGCCATAGGAAGTGCAATTTGAGTCCTAAATCAATGGAATCTGGATAGTCAGTCAATGGTAAACCACAAACATAAAAAAATCCCACTTCCTGGATGGATTTTTCTCAGGTTTTTGCCTGCCATTTCAGTTCTGTTATACTCACAGACATTATGTTAACAGTTTTAGAAACTCCATAGTGTCTATCCAAATATACCAATTATATGCATATCCTAGCTTCTGGACCTGAGTAGCAGGCAGTTTACTTTGGGCACGCTTTTCATCCGGAGGTGAAAATAGTGCCCCCCTACCCTAGTGAGGTTAAGCCTAATTTTTATGTATTACACTTAAATTTTAGTAAATGTTGAATATTTATATTTCTGTAGTTTGAATTTGGAGCTCTAATTTCACCGGATGTTTAATCTAACCCACTAACAGGATTGGTGCTTTAAGGGATCCCTAAGAGGTTTTAATGGTTAAGGCGAAAAGGGAGTTGAGGTTTGCAGGCAGTTCCCTAGCAGCTAGCTCATCCTTTACCTCCTCAGATAATCCGTGCAGAAAAGTATCGAAAAGAGACTCCAGATTCCAGGCACTCTCAGCGGCCAACGTGCGAAGTCCATTGTGTAGTCTGCCACACTACGAGAGTTTTGACATAAGTCAAGCAGTTTGCTGACCGCCTTTCTCCCAGATACCGGAGACTCAAACTTTTCTCACCTCTGCCATGAATTCCATTAAATGACCGCAAATGGCAGATTGTTGTTCCCAAACTTCCATAGCCCATGAGAGAGCCCTTCACGACATTAGCGTAATTAATTACGCTATCTTCGATCGGTCTGAAGAAAACGAAGATAGGTATAGCTCAAAAATATGTGAGCACTGAGAAAGAAACCCCCGGCAGGTACCAGGATTCCTCAAATATCACTCAGGAGGAACGAAACGGGGCTCACGGGGAGTCGGGATAGGCTGTATAAACTCACCACCGATAAGGAAAAAATGACTGAGTGATTGCGGTTTTTCAGAGGTGGCAGACAGTCTCTGAACTAACTCCCTGATTTGCTCCGTAATAGCCTTTAACCCATGGACGTGACATTCCGTCAAGGTACTGAGCCCTTCCAAAAGGCCCTGTAGCAACTCCTGTCCCCCAATGGTTGCTCCCGGCAGGGACAGCTTGGCGGAGCGGGTCCAAGTCTGCTTGGTTTGTCATGTCCAGTTCGTACTATCATGACACAAGGTAAGACCCCGATGCAGACACAGGAGGCAGATGGTTGGAGTCTTACAATATGTATTAATCCAATAGGTTAAGGCAAGAGATTGGCCGTGGACAGGCAAAAGGGTCAAAACCAAAAGGTACCGAAGGACAGGCAGAATCAAGGTCAGGGTAGGCAGGATGATCAGGCAGACGGGAAAGTAGTCCAGAGTCAGGCAGGGGTCAAAACCGGGAAGACTAGCAAGAAGAGACTAGCAAAAGGAGTATGGGAAAAACACCCTGGTTGACTTGACTTACATACAAGACGAACTGGCAGAGAGAGACAGGGACAACAAAACTTGGGAAAATCAGCAATACCTGGAGAGGGTGGAGACAATCACAGGAAGAGGGGACACAGATCAGGACGTGACACGATCTTTGTCCCCATGTGAAGTTGCAAACCGTAGTCTGGCTTTTTATGGCGGTTTTGGAGCAGTGGCTTCTTCCTTACTGAGCGGCCTTTCAGGTTATGTCGATATAGGACTCGTTTTACTGTGGATATAGATACGTTTGTACCCGTTTCCCCCATCATCTTCACAAGGTCCTTTTGCTGTTGTTCTGGGATTGATTTGCATTTTTTCTCACCAAAGTTCGTTCATCTCAAGGAGACAGAATGCGTCTCCTTCCTGAGCGGTATGATGGCTGCGTGGTTCCATGGTGTTATTACTTGCGTACTATTGTTTGTACAGATGAACGTGGTACCTTCAGGCATTTGGAAATTGCTCCCAAGAATGAACCAGACTTGTGGAGGTCCACAATTTTTTTTCTGAGGTCTTTGCTGATTTCCCCATATCAAGTAAAGATGCACTGAGTTTGAAGGTAGGCCTTGAAATATATATCCACAGGTAAACTTCCAATTGACTCAAATGATGTCAATTAGCCTATCAGAAGCCATGACATAATTTTTGGGAATTTTCCAAGCCGTTTAACCTCTAGCGTCGAGCAATCCCGTATCCGGGAGCGTAATCATAGCCTCAAGCTCATTACCATAACGCAACGTTTCCTATTCATGAAAATCGCAAATGAAATGAAAAACATATATTCAAACACAAGCTTAGCCTTTTGTTAACAACACTGTCATCTCAGATTTTCAAAATATGCTTTTCAACCAAAGCTACACAAGCATTTGTGTAAGAGTATTGATAGCCTAGCATAGCATTAAGCCTAGCATTCAGGAGGCAACATTTTCACAAAAACAAGAAAAGCATTCAAATAAAATCATTTACCTTTGAAGAACTTCGGATGTTTTCAATGACGAGACTCTTAGTTAGATAGCAAAAGATTATTTGTATAGACGAAATAGCTCCGTTTTGTTCATCACGTTTGGCTAAGAAAAACACCGGAAAATGCAGTCACTTACAATGCCAAACTTTTTTCCAAATTAGCTCCATAATATCGACAGAAACATTGCAAACGTTGTTTAGAATCAATCCTCAAGGTGTCTTTCACATATCTATTCGATAATCTATCAGTGGTGGCAGTTGCTTTCTCATCAGAAGAAAACTGAAAAATACTGCAGCTGGAGATTACGCAATAATTGCGACCACCTGGTAAATGTAGTCTCTTATGGTCAACCTTCCAAGGATATGCCTACAAATACGTCACAATGCTGCAGACACCTTGTGGAAAACGTGGAAAACGTAAACTGACTCCTAGCTCCTTCACAGCCATATAAGGAGTCATTGCCATGAGGCGGTTTCAAAAAATGCGGCACTTCCTGATTGGATTTTTATCTGGGTTTTTTCTGTAACATCAGTTCTGTGGCACTCACAGACAATATCTTTGCCGTTTTGGAAACGTCAGAGTTTTCTTTCCAAAGCTGTCAATTATATGCATAGTCGAGTATCTTTTCGTAACAAAATATCTTGTTTAAAACGGGAACGTTTTTCATCCAAAAATTAAAATAGCGCCCCCTATATCCAAGAAGTTAAAGGCACAGTCGACTTAGTGTATGTAAACTTCTGCCCCACTGGAATTGTGATACAGTTTATATCGCTTATAATTCACTGTATGTAAACAATTGTTGGAAAGATTACTTGTGTCATGCACAAAGTAGATGTCCTAATGGACTACACTGGACTGGAGACACAGGGGTTCCCTCTCTTTTTCTTTTGTTGGATAAATTGACTGAACTGAACTCACAAATTTATGCTCACACACGTTTCGTTCCCGCTTTAAATGACAATCAGCTTATAGAGACGGTATAACCACTACATAGATGTGTTACAATGTATCTATAACCATCTGTCATGCTTTATAAAATGTTCATAAATGTGGCATAATTGTGTTACGTAATCACCAATGTCAAATGTGACATAGCTAACTATAAGCATGTGCTTTTTATAGGGTGACTTGTGCTGAAGGATGGCATATGTTCTAAAGTGATGTCATAGTAGTCACATTACACCTAATCCCATTACCAAACACTTCCACCCAAATATGTGGAAAGTCTGGTAGACCAACGCATCAAACTTGGCCTTTATTAGTTAGGGTTAGGTTTGAAATCTAATTTTAACAAGATACATTTTGGAAATGGGCAGGGTATAGCAATAATTATAACTTTTTGACTGTGTTAAGTAGTGACACTGCAGATACTTTACTTAGTAAGGTCACTCCTATAGAATTCTATGTTCACTCCCAATAAGGCCAACTTTGAATGGTTGATATGATATTCCAGGCTTATATGTGCTGTGTGTGCAATAGCATAGGGACGATGTTACACCAAGAAACACTTACTTTGATGAAAGCACCCAACCTAAAGAAAGTGAAAGTGGCTTTCTTCTGAAACTAAGTTACATGTTCCTCAGTTAACAAACACACACAGAGCAAACACGAGCCATGCCGTGTGGTGTTGGGCCCACCAGGTCTTTGACATATTCACACCCCGAAAATCTGCTGAAAGATCAGCCACAAAAGGATGGTACCATTGCAAAAGGTTGTAATCAAGCCCCGGTCTCCAGCATGGCAACATTAGAGACCTAGTGTGATGGTCTCAGGTTCGACTATGCCAAATAATCTTTGTTCTGACACACACACGCACCCAAACACACACACAAATGCAAGATTTGCATCCACACTTTTAAATACCTATCACACCCTACAGAAACCTGAGGATAATGAGAGAACTATCCTAAATCATTATTAACCTATTTATTGACACTTTATGTAGAGTCCTGTAGTCCTAATATTTAGTTTGAAGTGAGACACCTTTGGTCATTCATTACACATCCATGAAGACTCTATACCACCTTTTTTTTTTCTCCCCAATTTCGTGATATCCAATTGTTGTAGTAGCTACTATCTTGTCTCATCGCTACAACTCCCGTACGGGCTCGGGAGAGACGAAGGTTGAAAGTCATGCGTCCTCTGACACACAACCCAACCAAGCCGCACTGCTTCTTAACACAGCTCGCATCCAACCCGGAAGCCAGCCGCACCAATGTGTCGGAGGAAACACTGTGCACCTGGCAACCTTGGTTAGCGCGCACTGCGCCCGGACCGCCACAGGAGTCGCTGGTGCGCGATGAGACAAGGACATCCCTACCGACCAAGCCCTTCCTAACCCGGACGACGCTAGGCCAATTGTGCGTCGCCCCACGGACCTCCCGGTCACGGCTGGGTTACAACAGAGCCTGGGCGAACCCAGGGACTCTGATGGCACAGCACCCGGGACGCCCTGACTCTATACCACTTGATGCTGTACTTACTTTAAAAGTCAGACCCCTTTGGTCATTTATAACACATATTTTAATGCCTTATCTCATATGATGTTGTACTTACTATGAAGTCAGACCCATTTGGTAATTTATAACACATACATAAATGATTTTTATCATATGACGCTATACTTAATATAAGGTCAGACACCTTTGGTCATTCATAATACATACATAAAGGCATAATGATGTAAACACAAATGTATTAATAATTAGGGAATTATCAATAACAGCTTAAACAAACATTAAAGACATGTTTAAACCATACATTTCCTTTTATTTGTACATTTTTAAAACAATACAATTACATTGAACATTACACAGGGCTGTGAATAGTGTAGCTTGTCCCTGAGCTAGTGGACAAATGGTTCTTCCCTCTCTTCCTGCTGGAGGTACTGAATGTTGGATCCAACCTTAAAGTAACAACAAAGAAAGTTAGGAAACTCGCAAAGGGAAGATGGGAAACTCCACTCAATTCGTATTATTACTGTATTCTGTATATTCCTCTTTCATTGGTAAATCTCATGATGTCACTATGAGACATGGCTGTATCAACCTCTGACTCATTCCCCTCTCATTCGCCCCCACTTTACAGTAGAAGCATCAAACCCGGTTCTAAAGACTGTTGACATCTAGTGGAAGCCATAGGAAGTGCAACATGACCAATATCCCACTGTATCTTCAATAGGGAATGAGTTGAAAAACGACCAACTTTTCTCAGGTTTTCGCCATATGAGTTCTGTTATACTCACAGGCATCATTCAAACAGTTTTAGAAACTTCAGAGTCTTTTCTATCCAATACTACTAATAATATGCATATATTAGCATCTGGGATGGAGTAGGAGGCAGTTCACTCTGGGCACGCTATTCATCCAAAAGTGAAAATGCTGCCCCCTATCCCAAAAAGGTTAATAACAAACATCCAAACATCCAAAAAAGGTTAACAAACATTCAATGCTATTCAACACCCCTTCCGTGGCCTCAACTGCTCTTAAACGCAGGTAAAACAAAATGCATGCTCTTCAACCAATCTCTGCCCGCACCCGCAAGCCTGCCTAGCATCACTACTCTGGACGGTTCTGAATTAGAATGTGTGGACAACTACAAATACCTAGGTTTCTGGCTAGACTGTAAACTCTCCTTCCAGACTCACAGTAAGCATCTCCAATCCAAAGATAAATCTAGAATTGGCTTCCTATTTCGCAACAAAGCCTCCTTCACTCACGTTGCCAAATATATCTTGAACTGAATATCCTGCCGATCCTTGACTTCTGCGATGTCATTTACAAAATAGCCTCCAACACTCTACTCAGCAAATTGGATGCAGTCTATCACAGTGCCATCCATTTTGTCACCAAAGCCCCAATACTACCCATCATTGCGACCTGTACGCTCTCGCTGGCTGGTCCTCGCTACATATTCGTCACCAAACCCACTGGCTCCAGGTCATCTATAAGTCTTTGCTATGTAAAGCCCCGCCTTATCTCAGCTCACAGGCCACCAAAGCAACAGCCACCCATAGCACGCGCTCCTGCAGGTACATTTCACTGGTCATCCCCAAAACCAACACCTCCTTTGGCCACCTTTCCTTCCAGCTGTCTGCGGTCAATGACTGGAACGATTTGCAAAAATCACTGAAGTTGGAGACTTATACAGTGAGGAGAACAAGTATTTGACACACTGCCGATTTTGCAGGTTTCCTTACTTACAAAGCATGTAGAGGTCTGTAATTTTTTATCATAGGTACACTTCAACTGTGAGAGACGGAATCTAAAACAAAAATCCAGAATATGATTTTTAAGTAATTCATTTGCATTTTATTGCATGACATAAGTATTTGATACATCAGAAAAGCAGAACTTAATATTTGGTACAGAAACCTTTGTTTAAAATTACAGAGATCATACGTTTCCTGTAGTTCTTGACCAGATTTGCAAACACTGCAGCAGGGATTTTGGCCCACTCTGTCACGCCCTGGTCAAAGTATTTTGTGTTTATCTTTATGTATTTGGTCAGGCCAGGGTGTGGCATGGGGTTTTTGTAATTGTGGTGTGTTTGTCTTGGGGTTTTGGTGGTGGTATTGGGATTGTAGCTTAGTGGGTTGTCTAGCAAGGTCTATGGCTGTCTGGAGTGGTTCTCAATCAGAGGCAGGTGCTTATCGTTGTCTCTGATTGGGAACCATATTTAGGCAGCCATATTCTTTGAGTTTGTCGTGGGTGATTGTCCTTAGTGTCTTACTTGTACTCTCTGTTAGTTTGCACTAGATAGGCTGTTTTCGGTTTTCATTACGTTTATTGTTTTGTAGTGTTTAGTGTTTAGTCGTGTTTACGTTTTGTTTAATAAATATGGATCGCAATCGACACGCTGCAGTTTGGTCCGACTCTCCTTCATCACCACTAGAAAACCGTTACAGAATCACCCACCACCAACGGACCAAGCAGCGTGTTAACAGGCAGGAACCACAGGAGAGGCAACAGAGGCAGCAGCAGCAGGAGCAGCAGCAGCTGCAGTGGGAGAGGCTGCACCACCTGGAGAAATGGACATGGGAGGAAGAACTGGACGGTAAAGGACCCTGGGCTCAGCCTGGAGAATATCGCCGCCCCAAGGAAGAACTGGAGGCGGCGAAAGCTGAGAGGCGCAGATATGAGGAGGCAGCACGGCGTAGCGGATGGAAGCCTGAGAATCAGCCCCAAAAATTTCTTGGGGGCTCAGGGAGAGTGTGGCAGAGTCAGGAGTCAGACCTGAGCCAACTCTCCCTGTTTATCGTGAGGAGCCAAGGAGGAGACCAGAACCAGAGACTGTGAAGGAGTTAATGGGGAAATTGGAGGAGAGAGAAATGAGGGAGTTGCTGTGTTGGTGCTTTTTGCATGGAATTCGCCCGACGGAACGTGTTGGGGATTTGATGGCACCTGGGTTAGCGCTCCATACTCGTCCTGAGGTGCGTGTTAGTCGGCTGGTGAAGTTGGTGCCAGCCTCACGCACCAGGCCTCCTGTGCACATCCCTAGCCTTGCACATCCTGTGCCAACACTGCTCTCAAGATCTCCAGTACGCCTTCACGGTCTAGCCCATCCTGTGCTACCTCCACACTCCAGTCCTCCGGTAGCAGCTCCCCGCTCCAGGCTTCCTGTGCGTGTCCTCGATCCAGTACCACCAGTTCCAGCACCATGCACCAGGCCTTCAGTGTGCCTTGCCTGTTCAGCGCAGCCAGCGCTTTTCTCCTCTCCTGCGCTGCTGGAGTCTCCCGCCTGTTTAGCGCAGCCAGAGCCTTTCTCCTCTACAGCGCTGCCGGATCCTCCCGCCTGTTCAGCGCAGCCAGAGCCTTCCTCCTCTACAGCGCTGCCGGAGCCTCCCGCCTGTTTAGCGCAGCCAGAGCCTTTCTCCTCTCCTACGCTGCCGGAGTCTCCCGCCTGTTCAGCGCAGCCAGAGCTGCCAGCCTGCATGGAGAAGCCAGAGCTGCCAGCCTGCATGGAGCAGCCAGAGCTGTCAGTCCGCATAGAGCAGCCAGAGCTGTCAGTCCGCATAGAGCAGCCAGAGATGTCAGTCTGCATGGAGCAGCCAGAGATGTCAGTCTGCATGGAGCAGCCAGAGATGTCAGTCTGCATGGAGCAGCCAGAGATGTCAGTCTGCATGGAGCAGCCAGAGCTGTCAGTCTGCATGGAGCAGCCAGAGCTGCCAGTCTGCAAGGAGCAGCCAGAGCTGTCAGTCTGCATGGAGCAGCCAGAGCTGTCAGTCTGCATGGAGCAGCCAGAGCTGCCAGTCTGCATGAAGCAGCCAGTCTGCATGGAGCAGCCAGAGCTGTCAGTCTGCATGGAGCAGCCAGAGCTGCCAGTCTGCATGGAGCAGCCAGAGCTGCCAGTCTGCATGAAGCAGCCAGAGCTGTCAGTCTGCATGGAGCAGCCAGAGCTGCCAGTCTGCATGGAGCTGCCAGTCTGCAAGGAGCAGCCAGAGCTGTCAGTCTACATGAAGCAGCCCGAGCTGCCAGTCTGCATGAAGCAGCCAGTCTACATGGAGCAGCCAGAGCTGCCAGTCTGCATGAAGCAGCCAGAGCTGTCAGTCTGCATGGAACAGTCAGAGCTGTCAGTCTGCATGGAGCAGCCAGAGCTGTCAGTCTACATGAAGCAGCCCGAGCTGCCAGTCTGCATGAAGCAGTCAGTCTACATGGAGCAGCCAGAGCTGTCAGTCCGCATGGAGCAGCCAGAGCTGTCAGTCTACATGAAGCAGCCCGAGCTGCCAGTCTGCATGAAGCAGCCAGTCTACATGGAGCAGCCAGAGATGTCAGTCTGCATGAAGCAGCCAGAGCTGTCAGTCTGCATGGAGCAGCCAGTCTGCATGGAGCAGCCAGTCTGCATGGAGCTGCCAGTCTGCATGGAGCTGCCAGTCTGCAAGGAGCTGTCAGTCTGCACGGAGCTGTCAGTCTGCACGGAGCTGCCAGTCTGTAAGGAGCTGCCAGTCTGCAAGGAGCTGCCAGTCAGCACGGAGCCGCCAGAGCGGTCAGTCTGTAAGAAGCCGCCAGAGCTGTCAGCCTATATGGAGCAGCTAGTGCCGCCAGTCTGCCCAGCGTCGCCAGTCTGCCCAGCGTCGCCAGTCTGCCCAGCGCCGTCAGTCTGCCCAGCATCGCCAGTCTGCCCAGCATCGCCAGTCTGCCCAGCGTCGTCAGTCTGCCCAGCGTCGTCAGTCTGCCCAGCGTCGTCAGTCTGCCCAGCGTCGTCAGTCTGCCCAGCACCGCCAGTATGCCCAGCGCCGCCAGTCTGCCCAGCGCCGCCAGTCTGCCCAGCACGCCAGTCTGCCCAGCGCCGCCAGTCTGCCCAGCGCCGCCAGTCTGCCCAGCGCCGCCAGATCTGCCAGTCAACCAGACTCTTCCAGATCTGCCAGTCAACCAGACTCTTCCAGATCTGCCAGTCAGCCAGGATCTGCCAGTCAGCCAGGATCTGCCAGTCAGCCAGGATCTGCTGAAACCACCAGCCAGCCAGGAGCTGGTAGATCTATCTACCTGCCTGAGCTTCCTCTCACTCCTGAGCTTCCTCTCACTCCTGAGCTTCCTCTCACTCCTGAGCTTCCTCTCACTCCTGAGCTTCCTCTCACTCCTGAGCTTCCTCTCACTCCTGAGCTTCCTCTCACTCCTGAGCTTCCTCTCACTCCTGAGCTTCCTCTCACTCCTGAGCTTTCTCTCACTCCTGAGCTTTCTCTCACTCCTGAGCTTTCTCTCACTCCCGAGCTTCCCCTCAGTCCCGAGCTGCCTCGGTCCCGAGCTGTCCTTCAGTCCCGATCTGCTCCTCAGTCCAGTGGGGTTCTGGGTGGGGACTACTAGGCCATGGTCGGCGGCGAGGGTGGACTATCCAGGGACGAAGGGAGAGGGGACTAAGACATTAAAGGAGTGGGGTCCACGCCCCGCGCCGGAGCCGCCACCATGGACAGACGCCCACCCGGACCCTCCCTATTGTTTTGAGGTGCGTTCGGGAGTCCGCACCTTAGGGGGGTTCTGTCACG
The DNA here is from genome assembly GCF_018296145.1 of Oncorhynchus tshawytscha. Classification (NCBI taxonomy): domain Eukaryota; kingdom Metazoa; phylum Chordata; class Actinopteri; order Salmoniformes; family Salmonidae; genus Oncorhynchus; species Oncorhynchus tshawytscha. The sequence continues at coordinate 15,928,466 of NC_056442.1, read as the reverse complement.
CCCTGGTCAAAGTATTTTGTGTTTATCTTTATGTATTTGGTCAGGCCAGGGTGTGGCATGGGGTTTTTGTAATTGTGGTGTGTTTGTCTTGGGGTTTTGGTGGTGGTATTGGGATTGTAGCTTAGTGGGTTGTCTAGCAAGGTCTATGGCTGTCTGGAGTGGTTCTCAATCAGAGGCAGGTGCTTATCGTTGTCTCTGATTGGGAACCATATTTAGGCAGCCATATTCTTTGAGTTTGTCGTGGGTGATTGTCCTTAGTGTCTTACTTGTACTCTCTGTTAGTTTGCACTAGATAGGCTGTTTTCGGTTTTCATTACGTTTATTGTTTTGTAGTGTTTAGTGTTTAGTCGTGTTTACGTTTTGTTTAATAAATATGGATCGCAATCGACACGCTGCAGTTTGGTCCGACTCTCCTTCATCACCACTAGAAAACCGTTACACACTCCTCCATACAGACCTTCTCCAGATCCTTCAGGTTTCGGGGCTGTCGCTGGGCAATACGGACTTTAACCTCCCTCCAAAGATGTTCTATTGGGTTCAGGTCTGGAGACTGGCTAGGCCACTCCTTAGTTGCCCTGGCTGTGTGTTTCGGGTCGTTGTCATGCTGGAAGACCCAGCCACTACCCATCTTCAATGCTCTTACTGAGGGATATGGCCACATCCATCGTCCCCTCAATACGGTGCAGTCATCCTGTCCCTTTTGCAGAAAAACGTCCCCAAAGGATGATGTTTCCACCTCCATGCTTCACGGTTCGGATGGTGTTCTTGGGGTTGTACTCATCCTTCTTCCTCCAAACACGGCCAGTGGAGTTTAGACCAAAAAACTATATTTTTGTCTCATCAGACCACATGACCTTCTCCCATTCCTCCTCTGGATCATCCAGATGGTCAATGGCAAACTTCAGACGGGCCTGGACATGCGCTGCAGGATTTTAATCCATGACTCCGTAGTGTGTTACTAATGGTTTTCTTTGAGACTGTGGTCCCAGCTCTCTTCAGGTCATTGACCAGGTCCTGCCATTTAGTTCTGGGCAGATCCCTCACCTTCCTCGTGATGATTGATGCCCCACGAGGTGGGCAAAATGAACTTCTTCCATTTTCTAATATTGCGCCAACAGTTGTTGCCTTCTCACCAAGCTGCTTGCCTATTGTCCTGTAGCCCATCCCAGCCTTGTGCAGGTCTACAATTTTATCCCTGATGTCATTACACAGCTATCTGGTCTTGGCCATTGTGGAGAGGTTGGAGTCTGAGTGTGTGGACAGGTGTCTTTTATACAGGTAACGAGTTCAAACAGGTGCAGTTAATACAGGTAATGAGTGGAGAACAGGAAGGCTTCTTAAAGAAAAACTAACAGGTCTGTGAGAGCTGGAATTCTTACTGGTTGGTAGGTGATTGTAATGCTCCGGGTGTCGTGGGTGTGGAGTCAAATGCAGGAGACAGAGAGTTCAATGCTGTGTGTCTTTTAATGGCACCAACGCACCACAGGGTGCTCACAAAAGTACGTTCCCAAACACAGGGAATCAAAATGTACAATGGAAAAATCACGACCAGGCAAAAACACGTACCTCTACAACAGAGCCGAAGGTTACATAGAAATAATCCCGCACAACAACCAGGCGGGCCGGCTGTCTAATAAAGACAAACTAATTAAGCCTACACAGGTGCTACCACTAAACATACAAGGAGGGGGATGAAAAACAATCAGTGGTAGCTAATAGGCCGGTGACGACGACCGCCGAGCGCCACCCGCCCGGGAAGGGGAAACACCCTCGGTCGGACTCGTGACAGTACCCCCCTGACGCCCACAGCGCGCCGACACCGGCCTCGAGGTCGCCCGGAGGACGAGGTGCAGGGCGATCCGGATGGAGGCGATGGAAATCCCTCAGCATGGAAGGATCCAAGATGTCCCCCACCGGTACCCAGCACCTCTCCTCCGGACCGTACCCCTCCCAGTCCACGAGGTACTGCAGGCCCCTCACCCGGCATCTTGAGTCCAGAATGGCCCGGATCGTGTACGCCGGGGTCCCCTCGATGTCCAGAGGGGGGGAGGGACCTCCGGTACCTCACTGTCCTGCAGGGGACCAGCTACCACCGGCCTGAGGAGAGACACATGAAACGAGGGGTTAATACGATAATAGGAAGGGAGTTGTAATCGATAACACACCTCGTTTATTCTCCTCAGGACTTTAAAGGGCCCTACACACTGCGGACCCAGCTTCCGGCAGGGCAAGCGGAGAGGTAGGTTTTGGGTCGAGAGCCAGACCCTGTTCCCCGGTACAAACACGGGGGCCTCACTGCGGTGGCGTTCAGCACTCCTCTTCTGCCGTCCACTCGCTTGTCGTAGAGAGTCCTGGACGGCCCTCCAGGTCTCCATTGAGCGCTGTACCCATTCCTCCACCGCAGGAGCCTCGGTCTGGCTTGGATGCCATGGTGCCAGGACCGGCTGGTACCCCAACACACACTGAAAAGGGGACACGTTAGTAGAGGAGTGGCGTAGTGAGTTCTGAGCCATTTCAGCCCAGGGAATGTATCGTGCCCACTCCCCTGGCCGATCCTGGCAATACGACCGCAGAAACCTACCCACCTCCTGGTTCACTCTCTCCACCTGCCCATTACTCTCGGGGTGATAACCGGAGGTCAGGCTGACAGAGACCCCCAAGCGTTCCATGAACGCTCTCCATACCCGAGACGTGAATTGGGGGCCCCGATCAGAAACGATGTCCTCCGGCACCCCGTAGTGCCGAAAGACATGGGTGAATAACGCCTCCGCAGTCTGTAGGGCTGTAGGGATACCGGGCAACGGGAGGAGACGGCAGGACTTAGAGAACCGATCCACAATCACTAGAACCGTGGTGTTCCCCTGAGACGGCGGAAGATCGGTCAGGAAATCTATGGACAGATGTGACCATGGCCGCTGTGGAACGGGGAGGGGTTGTAGCTTCCCTCTAGGAAGGTGCCTAGGAGCCTTACTCTGAGCGCACACTGAACAGGAGGAGACATAACCCTTAACGTCCTTAGCCAACGTAGGCCACCAATACCTCCCCTGAAGGTTCCCCACTGTCCTCGTCACCCCAGGGTGACCCGAGGAGGGTAGGACGTGAGACCACCGAATCAGTTTGTCCCGAACACCAGCGGCACGTACCTTCGCCCCGCTGGACACTGAGGAGGCGCGGGTTCAGCCCGTAACTCCCGCTCGATGTCCGAGTCCACCTCCCATACCACTGGGGCTACCAGCTTTGAGGCGGGAAGGATGGGAGTAGGTTCGGTGGACCCATCCTCCGTGTCGTAAAGGCGGGACAGTGCGTCAGCCTTTACGTTCTGGGAGCCCGGTCTATAAGACAAAGTAAACCGGAACCGGGTGAAGAAGATGGCCCACCTTGCCTGACGAGGGTTAATTAAGTCTCCTAGCTGCCCGAATATACTCCAGATTCTGGTGGTCGGTCCAGATGAGAAAGGGGTGCTTAGCCCCCTCAAGCCAGTGTCTCCACACCTTCAGAGCTCTAACCACCGCTAGCAACTCCCGGTCCCCCACATCATAGTTACGCTCCGCTGGGCTGAGCTTCCTTGAGAAGAAAGCGCAGGGGCGGAGTTTTGGTGGCGTACCCGAGCGCTGTGATAGCACGGCACCCACCCCAGCCTCGGACGAGTCACCCTCCACTATGAATGCTAGAGAGGGGTCCGGATGTGCCAACAAGGGCGCATCAGTGAACAGCACCTTCAACTTGTTGAATGCTCCGTCCGCCTCTGCTGACCACTGCAACCGCACCGGGCCCCCCTTCAGCAGTGAGGTGATGGGAGCCGCTATCTGGCCAAAACCCTGGATAAACCTCCGGTAGTAGTTGGCAAAACCCAAAAATCGCTGCACCTCCTTTACCGTGGTCGGAGTCGGCCAATTACGCACGGCCCTAATGCGGTCACCCTCCATCACCACCCCCGAGGTGGAAATGCGATATCCCAGAAAAGAGACGGCTCGTTTAGAGAACACGCATTTCTCAGCCTTGACGTATAGGTCATGCTCCAGCAGTCTACCAAGCACCTTGCGCACCAGAGACACATGCGCGGTGTGAGTGGCCGAGTAGATCGGAATGTCATCGATATAAACGACCACTCCCTGCCCGCACAGGTCCCTGAGAATCTCGTCTACAAAGGATTGGAAAACGGCTGGAGCATTTTTTAACCCATACGGCATGACGAGGTACTCATAGTGGCCTGATGTAGTACTAAATGCGGTTTTCCACTCGTCTCCCTTCCGAGTACGCACCAGACTTTACACGCTCCTGAGATCCAGTTTTGTGAAGAACTGCGCTCCGTGGAACGATTCCACCGCCGTAGCGATGAGAGGTAGAGGGTAACTATACCCTACTGTGATGGCGTTTAGACCTCTGTAATCGATACACGGACGCAAACCTCCCTCCTTTTTCCTCACAAAAAAGAAACTCGAGGAGACGGGTGAAATGGAGGGCCGAATGTACCCCTGTCCCAGCGACTCCGTGACATATGTCTCCATAGCCAACGTCTCCTCCTGGGACAGCGGGTACACGTGACTCTTGGGAAGCGCAGCGTCTACCTGGAGATCTATCGGACAAACCCCTTCCCGGTCGATAAGGTGGTAATTTAGTCGCTTTCACTTTACTGAAAGCGATTGCCAAATCGGCATACTCGGGGGGGAATGCACACCGTGGAACCCTGGTCTGGACTCTCCACCGACGTAGCACCGATGGAAACTCCCAAACACCTTCCAGAACACTCCTCTGACCACCCCTGGAGAACCCCCTGTCTCCACAAAATTTTAGGATTGTGCCGGGCCAGCCAGGGAGTCCCCAGTACCACCGGAAACGCAGGCGAATCAATAATAAAGAACTGATACGCTCCCTATGATTCCCCTGCGTCACCATGTCCAGTGGGACCGTGGTCTCCCCGACCATCCCTGACCCTAATGGCCGGCTATCTAGGGAGTGCACAGACGTGTGTCCTCAGACGTGTGTCCTCTCCGACCACAGTTGGTGCAGGGAAGGCCTCCTCCTCCGGTACCCCTCGGCGCAGCCCCTCCCAAGTCCATCGGAATGGGAGCGGAGGGGCTGGGTGGTGGAACGCACAGGACCCTCTCTGAACGCCCGAGGGCAGCCAGCAGATTATCCAGTCGAATGGACATGTCAATCAGCTGATCCAGTGACAGAGTGGTGTCCCAACACGCTAACTCCCGGCGGACGTCCTCTCGGAGACTACACCTGTAGTGGTCCATAAGGGCCCTGTCGTTCCACCCAGATCCGGCTGCCAAGGTCCGGAACTCCAGCGCGTAATCCTGGGCGCTCCTCCTCTCCTGCCTGAGATGAAATAGTCGTTCTCCCACCGCTCGGCCGTCTAGAGGGTGATCAAACACCGCACGGAAGCGGCGGGAAAACTCTGGGTAGTGCTCCCGCGCTGAGTCTGGGCCATTCCAGACTGCGTTCGCCCACTCCAGAGCACGACCCGTGAGGCAGGAGATGAGGACACTCACCCTCTCTGCTCCTGAGGGAGTGGGTCTGATGGTGGCCAGGTATAGCTCCAGCTGAAGCAGAAACCCCTGGCAACCCGCCGCCGCTCCATCATAAGCCCTCGGTAGCGTCAGACGGAGGGTGCTGGAGTCGGGAGATGGGGAGTCCGGAACCGTGGGTGCCGAAGGTGGAGAGAGGAGACCACTCCTCTCCCATCTGTCCATTCTCTCCATCACTTGATCCATCGCGGATCCAATCCGATGGAGGACGGTGGTGTGGTGGAGAACCCGTTCCTCCATCGATGGGAGAGGGTTGGCTGCTGCTCCTGCTGACTCCATTCAATTTGAATAGGTGCGGGATTCTGTAATGCTCCGGGTGTCTTGGGTGTGGAGTCAAATGCAGGAGACAGAGAGTTCAATGCTGTGCGTCTTTTAATGGCACCAACGCACCACAGGGTGCTCATAAAAGTACGTTCCCAAACACAGGGAATCAAAATGTACAATGGAAAAATCACGACCAGGCAAAAACACGTACCTCTACAACAGAGCCGAAGGTTACATAGAAATAATCCCGCACAACAACCAGGCGGGCCGGCTGTCTAATAAAGACAAACTAATTAAGCCTACACAGGTGCTACCACTAAACATACAAGGAGGGGGAGGAAAAACAATCGGTGGCAGCTAATAGGCTGGTGACGACGACCGCCGAGCGCCACCCGCCCGGGAAGGGGAAACACCCTCGGTCGGACTCGTGACAGTGATCAAATACTTATCTCATGCAATTAAATGCAAATTAATTACTTAAAAATTACACAATTTGATTTTCTGGATTTTTGTTTTAGATTCCGTCACTCACAGTTGAAGTGTACCTATGATAAAAATGATAGACCTCTACATGCTTTGTAAGTAGGAAAACCTGCAAAATCGGCAGTGTATCAAATACTTGTTCTCCCCACTGTATCTTCCTCACTAACTTCAAGCATCGGCTGTCAGAGCAGCTTACTGATTGCTGCAGCATTTCTAAATTGTAATTATTTTGCCACTATCGCATATTTTATTGCCTTACCTCCTTACTTCATTTGCACACACTGTATGCAGATTTTCTATTGTGTTATTGACTGTACGTTTGTTTATGATTTGTGTAACTCTGTGTTGTTTTTGTCTCACTGCTTTGCTTTATCTTGGCCAGGTCCCAGTTGTAAATGAGAACTTGTTCTCAAATGGCCTACCTGGTGAAATAATAAATAAATAAATAAATAAATAAATGGATTTGTGACCTCATCACATGAGGGTCTCATCACAGTAGGGTCTGTAGAATGTATATACATGTATGGTGTCATTTCATGTGGCTCTGAATAATACGGAGTGTTGCTGGTCTTTTACTCCACTCGTTCCGTTGGCGGCCGAATCACATCACACGTGAGCTATCGTGGAAAATATCATAATTAGTCATGCTATCCCGTGTTTTACTGTTTAAAGAATTGTCATATGCTAGGATTTTCTCTAACCTGATACAAACTTGTCATTGTGGGACTTAGTCAAAAGACTGGGCGTATTGCTAAGGTCCGCTTGTGTCACGCCCTGGTCTTAGTATTTTGTGTTTTCTTTATTTATTTGGTCAGGCCAGGGTGTGACATGGGTTTATTTTGTGGTGTGTTTGTGTATTGGGGTTTTTTCGTAGGTTTTGGGATTGTGGCTTAGTGGGGTGTTCTAGCAAAATCTATGGTTGCCTGAGGCGGTTCTCAATCAGAGGCAGGTGATTCTCGTTGTCTCTGATTGGGTACCATATTTAGGCAGCCATATTCTTTGAGTGTTTCGTGGGTGATTGTCCTTATGTCTGTCGTGTAGTTGTTTGCACCAGTATTAGGCTGTTTCGGTTTTCACGTTACGTTTATTGTTTTTGTATTGTTCGTGTTTCTTCTTTATTAAATATGTATCGAACTAACCACGCTGCATTTTGGTCTGACTCTCTTTCAACGGAAGAAAACCGTAACAGAATCACCCACCACAAGAGGACCAAGCGGCGTGGTGACAGGCAGCGACAGCAACAGCAGCGAAAAGAGGAATGGACATGGGAGGACATTATGGACAGCAAGAGTATGGACTATACTACTTGGGAGGAAATAGACAGGTGGGCGGTCGACCCAGAGAGAGTGCCGGAGCCCGCCTGGGATTCGCTGGAGCAGTGCGAAGAGGGCTATAGGAGAATGGAGTCGAAGAGACAAGCACGGCGGCGCAGAAGGAAGCCCGAGAGTCAGCCCCAAAAATGTATTGGGGGGGGGGGCTCAGGGAGAGTGTGGCAGAGTCAGGGCTCAGACCTGAGCCAACTCCCCCTGTTTATCGTGAGGAGCAGCGATCACAGGACTTCTGGACTTGGGAGAAAATATTGGACGGAAAAGGACCCTGGGCACAGCCTGGTGAATATCGACGCCCCAAAGAAGAACTGGAGACGGCGGAAGCGGAGAGGCACTGGTATGAAGAGGCAGCACGGCGACGCGGATGGAAGCCCGAGAGTCAGCCCCAAAAATGTATTGGGGGGGGGCTCACAGGGAGTATGGCTACGCCAGGTAGGAGACCTGCGCTAACTTCCTGTGCTTACCGGGGGGCTAAAGAGACCGGGCAGGCACCGTGTTATGCTATGGAGCACACGGTGTCTCCAGTGCGGGTGCATAGCCCGGTGCGGTACATACCAGCTCTTCGTATTGGCCGGGCTAGAGTGGGCATCGAGCCAGATAAGGTTGGGCAGGCTTGGTGCTCAAGAGCTCCACTGCGCCTGCACGGTCCGGTCTATCCAGTGCCACCTCCACACACCAGTCCTCCGGTGGCAGCTCCCCGCACCAGGCTTCCTGTGCATGTCCTCGGCCCAGTACCACCAGTGCCAGCACCACGCACCAGGCCTTCAGTGCGCCTTGCCTGTTCAGTGCAGCCAGAGCTGCCAGTCTGCATGGAGCAGCCAGAGCTGCCAGTCTGCATGGAGCAGCCAGAGCTGCCAGTCTGCATGGAGCAGCCAGAGCTTCCAGTCTGCATGGAGCAGCCAGAGCTGCCAGTCTGCATGGAGCAGCCAGAGCTGCCAGTCTGCCAGGATCCGCCAGTCAGCCAGACTCTTCCAGATCTGCCAGTCAGCCGGACTCTTCCAGATCCGCCAGTCAGCCAGACTCTTCATGATCCGCCAGTCAACCAGACTCTTCCAGATCCGCCAGTCAGCCAGACTCTTCCAGATCCGCCAGTCAGCCAGACTCTTCCAGATCCGCCGGTCAACCAGACTCTTCCAGATCCGCCAGTCAGCCAGACTCTTCCAGATCTGCCAGTCAACCAGACTCTTCCAGATCTGCCAGTCAGCCAGACTCTTCCAGATCTGCCAGTCAGCCAGACTCTTCCAGATCCGCCAGTCAGCCAAACTCTTCCAGATCCGCCAGTCAGCCAGACTCTTCCAGATCTGCCAGTCAACCAGACTCTTCCAGATCTGCCAGTCAACCAGACTCTTCCAGATCTGCCAGTCAACCAGACTCTTCCAGATCTGCCAGTCAACCAGACTCTTCCAGTGCCACCAGTCTGCCCAGCGCCACAAGTCTGCCCAGCGCCGCCAGTGCCGCCAGTCTGCCCAGCGCCGCCAGTCTGCCCAGCGCCGCCAGTGCCGCCAGTCTGTCCAGCGCCGCCAGTGCCGTCAGTCTGCCAGGATCAGTTAGATCCGCCAGTCAGCCAGGATCCGCCAGTCTGCCAGAATCCGCCATTCAGCCAGGGTCTGCCAGAGCCATCAGTCTGCCAGGATCCGCCAGTCTGCCAGGATTTGCCATTCAGCCAGGATCTGCCAGTCAGCCAAGATCTGCCGGAACCACCAGCCAGCCAGGATCTACTAGATCCATCAATCTGCCGGAGCTTCCTCTCAGTCCTGAGCTTCCTCTCAGTCCTGAGCTTCCTCTTGAGCTTCCCCTCAGTCCCGAGCTTCCCCTCAGTCCCGAGCTACCCCTCAGTCCTGAGCTACCTCAGTCCGGAGCTGCCCCTCAGTCCAGTGGGGCCCGTTGTTAGGTTTCCTAGGCCAAGGTTAGCGGCGAGGGTCGCCACTCAAGGGACGCTAAGGAGGTGGACTAAGACAATTATGGAGTGGGGTCCACGTCCAGCGCCAGAGCCGCCACCACGGACAGATGCCCACCCAGACCCTCCCCTATAGGTTTAGGCTGTGCGTTCGGAGTCCGCACCTTGGGGGGGGTACTGTCACTCCTTGTGTTGGTCAGGACGTGAGCTGGGTGGGCATTCTGTTGTGTGTCTGGTTTGTCTATTTCTATGTTTGGCCTGATATGGTTCTCAATCAGAGGCAGGTGTTAGTCATTGTCTCTGATTGGGAACCATATTTAGGTAGCCTGTTTTGTGTTGGGTTTTGTGGGTGATTGTTCCTGTCTCTGTGTTTGCACCAGATAGGACTGTTTAGGTTTTCACTTTTCTTGTTTTGTTTAGTCTGTTCATGTATAGTCGTCTTTCTAAATTAAACATGAATAACCACCATGCTGCATTTTGGTCCGCCTCTCTTTCACCACAGGAAAACCCTTACAAGACCACTGATAATCTCCCTCGATCTGGGGCTCCACGCAAGATCTCACCCCGTGGGGTCAAAATGATCACAAGAACGGTGACCAAAAATCCCAGAACCACACGGGGGGACCTAGTGTATGACCTGCAGAGAGCTGGGACCAAAGTAACAAAGCCTACCATCAGTAACACACTACGCCGCCAGGGACTCAAATCCTACAGTGCCAGACGTGTCCCCCTGCTTAAGCCAGTACATGTCCAGGCCCGTCTGAAGTTTGCTAGAGAGCATTTGGATGACCCAGAAGAAGATTGGGTGAATGTCATATGGTCAGATGAAACCAAAATATAACTTTTTGGTAAAAACTCAACTCGTCGTGTTTGGAGGACAAAGAATGCTGAGTTGCATCCAAAGAACACCATACCTACTGTGAAGCATGGGGATGGAAACATCATGCTTTGGGGCTGTTTTTCTGCAAAGGGACCAGGACGACTGATCCGTGTAAAGGAAAGAATGAATGGGGCCATGTATCGTGAGATTTTGAGTGAAAACCTCCTTCCATCAGCAAGGGCATTGAAGATGAAACTTGGCTGGGTCTTTCAGCATGACAATGATCCCAAACACACCGCCCGGGCAACGAAGGAGTGGCTTCGTAAGAAGCATTTCAAGGTCCTGGAGTGGCATAGCAAGTCTCCAGATCTCAACCCCATAGAAAATCTTTGGAGGGAGTTGAAAGTCCGTGTTGCCCAGCAACAGACACAAAACATCACTGCTCTAGAGGAGATCTGCATGGAGGAATGGGCCAAAATTCCATCAACAGTGTGTGAAAACCTTGTGAAGACTTACGGAAAACGTTTCACCTCTGTTATATACCCTTTGTTGGCAATGACAAAGTATTGAGAAACTTTTGTTATTGACCAAATATTTATTTTCCACCATAATCTGCAAATAAATTCATTAGAAATCCTACAATGTGATTTTCTGGATTCTTTTTCTCATTTTGTCTGTCATAGTTGAAGTGTACCTATGATGAAAATCACAGGCCTCTCTCATCTTTTTAAGTGGGAGAACTTGCACAATTGGTGGCTGACTAAATAATTTTTTACCCCACTGTATAAACTCAGCTAAAAAAGAAATATCATCTCACTGTCAACTGGGTTTATTTTCAGCAAACGTAACATGTGTAAATATTTGTATGAACAAAACAAGATTCAACAACTGAGACAAACTGAATAAGTTCCAAATACATGTGACTAACAGAAATGGAATAATGTGTCCCTGAACAAAGGGGGGGTCAACATCAAAAGCAACTGTCAGTATCTGGTGTGGCCACCAGCTGCATTAAGTGCTACAGTGCATCTCCTCCTCATGGACTACACTCGATTTGCCAGATCTTGCTCTTCCACCAAGGCACCTGCAAGTTCCCAGACATTTCTGGGAGTAATGGTCCTAGCCCTCACCCTCCGATCCAACAGGTCCCAGACGTGCTCAATGGGATTGAGATCCGGGCTCTTCGCTGGCCATGGCATACCACTGACATTCCTGTCTTGCAGAAAATCATGCGCAGTATGGCTGGTGGCATTGTCATGCTGGAGGGTCATGTCACATGAAGGACGAGGATGTCTTCCCTGTAACGCACAGCATTGAGATTGTTGCAATGACAGCAAGCTCAGTCAGGTGATGCTGTGAAACACTGCCCAGACCATGACAGACATCCACCTCCAAATCGATCCCGCTCCAGAGTACAGTGTAACGCTACTCCTTCTACGATAAACGCGAATCCGACCATCACCCCTGGTGAGAGAAAACCCTTACTCGTCAGTGAAGAGCACTTTTTGCCAGTCCTGCCACTGCAAGGACGATCAGCTGTCCGTCCTCTCTCCCTGTAGAGCTGTCTTAGGCATCTCACAGTACGGACATTGCAATTTATTGCCCTGGCCACATCTGCAGTCCTCATGTCTCCATGCAGCATGCCTAAGGCACGTTCACGCAGCTGAGCAGGGTATCTTTTTTTTTTTTTTCAGAGTCAGTAGAAAGGCCTATTTAGTGTCCTAAGTTTTCATAACTGTGACCTTAATTGCCTAATACCTGTAAGCTGTTAGTTTCTTAATGACTGTTCCACAGGTGCATGCTCATTGATTGGGGCGGCAGGGTAGCCTAGTGGTTAGAGTGTTGGACTAGTAACCGGAAGGTTGCAAGTTCAAACCCCTGAGCTGACAAGGTACACATCTGTTGTTCTGCCCCTGAACAGGCAGTTAACCCATTGTTCCTAGGCCATCATTGAAAATAAGAATTTGTTCTTAACTGACTTGCCTAGTTAAATAAAGGTAAAAAAAATCAAAAGTAAAATTGTTTATGGTTCATTGAACAAGCATGGGAAACAGTGTTAAAACCCTTTACAATGAAGATCTGTGAATCTATTTGGATTTTTACGAATTATCTTTGACAGACAGGGTCCTGAAAAAGGGATATTTCTTTTATTGATGAGTTTAGGTTGTAATCTCATTGATAAACATCTCAAATAAATATTGCCCAGTTAACCATGTTGAAATGATGTGGTGTTTCCAGTGTGGAGTGCTCTGAGGGGTGAGAAAGAATAGTTTTGAAACAATAACTGCACCATGTGGTATACTTAATTCTTGCTATTATTATTATTGCAGTCTCCCAATCTCTATTTCTCTCTACCTCGTTATCTCACTCTTTTTCTCTTTTAACCTGATGAAACTCATCCGAAGTTCAGCCATCAAGCCTCGGTATCGGTTTCAGAATGAACTCTCGGGTTCAGAAAAGCAGGTGCCTGAAAATGCCTCACTCTACCCATGACAAAAAGTCTTGAGAGTTTTTCAGTCAGTCAGACCCACAGTTGAACCCTCAAGGTCTGCACTCTGCACACACAGTGCCGAGTGAGAATGTGTTTTAAAAAATTTCACACTGTCATTCTGACTTGGAAGAAAGTGACATCAAAGGCAACAAAGAGAACGTTTCATTATTTTGTGCCTGTTTATTCCTCTGTCGAGCATCTGCGTGCCTTTTGATGTGCATCACCCTGGAGTTGACAATAACCGTGACTAAATCAACAGTCTCTGACAGCCATGGCACTGTAATGTCATTTATAATAATAGAGCCATTATTGCCCTAATGCGTATCATATTTTATGACCATATAGTAAAAAACATGACACCTGTGAACCGATATTACTGCCATTACCTCAGCCTAACCAAGTGGGCATTCTTTAGTAATGGTTTAGAACTGACTTTGACTTTTACAGACAATGCTGATTGAAAATAAATGATTGGCTCGATTAGTGGACTGTACTTAAATAGAATAAATCACGACAAACGACAGGAAACCTCCATAAACAAGGCGATGTCGGAGATGAAATTATACTGCCCCGGTGTTTCACACAATCGCACCGAGCCTGTTTTTCATTTGGAGCCCCCAATCTGTCCCTGACGTCATTTCATTTTATTAGTTAATGAGTCCCCGTTTCCAAAGTAGTCACAAGATGACAAGTAAATAAAAAACAACTGAAATTAATGGGACGTGTCCGCCTGTCACGGAGGGACTCGAGAAGGGCAATGGTGACTAATGTTGCTAATTTACTGTGAAAACAGATGTACCATTGACAAGTTTGGAACCCGGCTGCGAAAGCTAATCGTTTGGTTGTGTGTTGATGAAATATGCAATCTCACGACAGATGATGACAAAATTACACCGCCTGCAGATGGATAATGGTGACTTCTATCATTTAATCCCCCAGGCTGACTGTCTAATAATGCAGTCAGATTGATCTACTCTCTTCCATTGATCCAGTGCCTCTGTGATGATGACATCTTTGTTGGGCATCTATCTACAGGACCAGATACTAGTCCTGACAGACAGATTAATACACTGACTACATAGAGGATTTCTATAATATTTTTAAGATTGGATGCAATGGTGGGGTCCAATACATGTAATAAGGGTAGTGAGAGATGTTTTTAGGTTATTTGAAGCTACAATGGTGTGTCACGACGTCCGCCGAAGTTGGCTCCCCTGCCTGTTCGGGCGGTGCTCGGTGGTCGTCGTCACCAGCCTACTAGCCGCCACCGATCCCTTTTTCGTTTGTCTGTTTTTTTTTGTCTTATTAGTTTCACCTGGGTCCTGTTGTATGTGCTTAATGAGCTTCCTTATTTAAAGTACGTTTACCCGCCCTTGTTTTGTGCGGGATTGTCTTTGTGTTACGTGTGTACGTTTAGGTAGAGGTGTATAATTTTCTGGACTTGGCACCCTGTGTTTTGGGTAGTCACATTTACTGTCCGCGCCCTGTGTTGTTGGGCTTGTCTATTTTTGTCCCATATTAAAAGATCACTTTTTCCCAGTGGAACTCTCTGCGCCTGATTCCTTCCTCACCCACCTAGTCCCACATGACAGAATCCCGCACCAGGCTATCTCTCCGCCTGTCCAGCGCCTTCCTCCTGCCCAGAGCCAGAGTTCCTCCTGCCCAGGGCGCTGTCCAGAGTCCTGAGCTGCCAGAGCCCCGCCTGTCCTGAGCTGCCAGAGTCTCCCGTCTCCCCGTCCGTGCTGCTGCTTAACTCCGGAGAATCTCCCGTCCATTCGGGACCCGTGGCTTGGGTCCCCAGTCCGAGGTTGGACTATGGTGGTGTGGGGTCTATGTCCCGCGCCAGAGCCGCCACCGCGGTTTAGGTTTTGCGGCCGGAGTCCGCACCTTTGGGGGGGATACTGTCACGTTCTGACCTTAGTTCCTTTATTATGTCTTTGTTTTAGTATGGTCAGGGCGCGAGTTGGGTGTGTTGTCTATGTTCCTTTTTCTATGTTTTGGGATTTCTGTGTTTGGCCTGGTATGGTTCTCAATCAGAGGCAGCTGTTTATCTTTGTCCCTGATTGAGAACCTTATTTAGGCAGCCTGGTTTACTTTTGAGACGTGGGTGATTGTTTTGTGTCTACACCAGACAGGACTGTTTCGTTTGTTTCACTTTGTTATTTTGTATTTTTCTAGTGTTCAGTTTGTCTTATTAAAATGGACACTTATACCACCCTGCAAATTGGTCCGATCTCTCTTACTCCTCATCAGAGGAAGACGACGAACTTGAAAGGATGGTATATGCACAATTACAGCTGTGTTAATTAATTTTTTATTTCTTTATCTTCTCTCATTTGCACTCATTACTCCTGAACTCTATTTGTCGTTCACAGAAGTGTAGTCACAGAGGTTCATCAAAGGGAACTGCACCATTTTTATCGTTTTGAGAATTTTAACGAGTTCTCTTAATTAAGGCCATTGAAGAGAGTGCACAGTGCTGAACAGGACTGTTTTAAACAGGTTTTGGAGTTTCATGTAATAGGGTCAATCTGGAACAGCGCTGATAGACCACATAATTAACTCCTCCTATGGAGGAACTGTGAAAGGAATGTTACCTCTTACACTTGTGGGAGTTGACCAATATGGATAGGGCTAAATTGAAATATATGGAAAGCATATGCTAAACCATAGTATCAATTAAAAGAAAGCTGTTTGGATATTATGGTTTGGATATTATGGATATTATGGTGAAGTTATTATCCTAAAGGTACAACAATTCACCACCAACAGTTCACCTGACACAAGACTGAAACCAAACATTACACTGTTGATGTTATGTGCATTTTAAATTGACTGTACTTTTCACAGCATTTTCTGATAACTACATCTGAAAATCCTCTGGATACATTCAGTAACATGAGAATATTCTTGAAATATTTGGTGTAGGTGCAACAAAAGACAAAAAAATGACAAGGCTATGAATGAGAGGTCTAACTGGTGTCTCCAAGAGGCCACACACCTCTCCAAAGTGTGCAAAGTAATTTCAATGCGCTTTCATGAATCAAAGAAAAATCTTCAACTATACGTTTTTTTTTAGCTCTCGGTTGAGGAACTAGAGCAACAACACTTGTAGTTGTTTTGTTTGGAACACAGCCCTGCATCCCCACATTTACACAATTACTTTTGTCGTTTATGAAATCAAAAAAAGGACCATCGAAATTTGGTTCAGGTGAGAATAATTTGAACGCGTATTCTATATCGCCAACATTTCTAGCTAAATGATCAAATATAATCTTAAAGTGTTCAGCTTTTCACAAGGCCTACACCAGCCAAACCGGGATAGACCGTAACTTGCTGTGGAAGTCGTAGAAGGAATTCTCTGGCAACGGGGGTCTCCATGGAGATGTTGAGCCCGGAACTGACACAGACCAGAAACAGCTTTTCGGCAAAGGTTCCAGAGATTCCGGGGCGTTCATCCTTGGTGGCTTCCCAATCAAGATCAGATTCAGAGATACCTATGTCTTCATCCTCGGGCTCTCCCTCTCCGGTGGCTTGTACCTCAGGTTCAGATCCTCAGAGCTTCCAGCCTCACCAGACCGTGAGGCTACCTGAGAGACCGGCCCATTCAACATCACCAGCAGTCATCATAGGCAGCTCTATGGTGAGAAACATCTCGGTCCCCAAGGCAAAAACCCTGTGCTACCCAGGAGCATGAGTACAGGACACAACAAGGATGCTTCCAACTGTTCTACAACAGATGCCAGGAGCGGACACTGTCGTAGTCCATGTGGGGTCAAACGACATCAGGAGGGCTAGCTCAGCACATCTGAAAATTGATTTTAAAGAACTGATTTAAAAGACTCCAAAAAATAGCCAATAATTTCAGGTCCAGTACCATCGTTGGGTGTGAAAGATTCAGCAGACTGCTGGCATTACACATCTGGCTAAAAGACTACTGTAGCTTTGCTGGTGTCACTTTTATGAATAACTTTGACACCTTCTGGAAACAGAAGATACTTTACAGGAATGACAGAGTCCATCCAAATCATCTTGGCTCCTGGACACATTTCAAGGCGGCGTTGAAACAATGACTGGTAAATGATTCAAGACCAGCTCAGTTAATCGCTGCCATTGTGACAATGAGTTGTCATAATGCTGCATCAAATGTACATCATCTTAGGGGCATCAGCAAACACAATGTAAGTCATTTAATTTATGTACCCCTAATTGCACCGGATACATCTGTTTATCCTACAGCTATTGTAAGCAGTAATCATGAGCCTATAAACCAGAGTTACACTATTAGCACTGAGGTGGTGTGCAATAGTAGGAAGACCACTTTATGCAGCTCACCCTGCACTATCAGCTCCAATGTAAATAACATGAGTAAGTCGACCTCTGATAAGCTTTCCTTAGCATTTAAAACAATCAAGCAACCCAGAAAAGTGCTACAAATATCCCATATAAACATATGTAGCCTAAGAAACAAGGTCCATGAAGTCAACAACTTGCTTGTAACAAGTATGACATTCATACTCTGACTATGTCTGAAACTCACTTAGATAATACATTTGATGATAAAGTGGTAGCAATAGATGGTTACAACATCTTCCAAAAAGACAGAAATGTCAACGGAGGCGATTTTGCGGTCTATATACAGAACCACATTCCTGTAAAGCTTAGAGACGATCTAATGATAAATACTGTTGAAGTAACATAGCTATAGGTTCATCTGCCTCACCTAAAGCCCATTGAAGTAAAATGGCTATAGGTTAATCTGCCTCACCTAAAGCCCATTCTTCTGGGAAGCTGCTATAGAACATCAAGTGCTAGCAGTCAGTATCTGGATAATATGTGTGAAATACTACATAATATATGTGATATTAACAGATAAGTATATTTTCTGGGTGATTTTAATATTGACTATCTATCATCAAGCTGCTACTCAGGAAAAAAGCAAAGCAGTGTGACACAGACGACAACACAGAGTTACACAGAGTTACACATGGAATAAACAATAAACAAGCCAATAACACAATAAACAAATCAATGACACAGTAGAAAAAAGTCTATATACAGTGTGTGCAAAATGCATGAGGAGGTAGGCAATAAATAGGCCATGGGAGCGAATAATTACAATTTAGCAGATTAACACTGGAGTGATAAATGAGCAGATGATGATGTGCAAGTAGAGATATTAGTGTGCAAAAGAGCAGAAAAGTACATAAAAACAGTATGGGATGAGGTAGGTAGATTGGGTGGGCTATTTACAGATGGACTATGAACAGCTGCAGCGATCGGTTAGCTGCTCAGATAGCTGATGTTTAAAGTTGGAGAGGGAAATAAAAGTCTCCAACTTCAGTGATTTTTGCTATCCGTTCCAGTCACTGGCAGCAGAGAACTGGAAGGAAAGGCAGCCAAATGAGGTGTTGGCTTTGGGGATGATCAGTGCTGCTGGAATGTGTGCTATGGGTGGGTGTTGTTATCGTGACCAGTGAACTGAGATATGGCTGAGCTTTACCTAGCATAGACTTCTAGATGACCTGGAGCCAGTGGGTCTGGCGATGAATATGTAGTAAGGGCCAGCCAACTAGAGCATACAGGTGGTGGCTGGTATAAGGTGATTTGGTAACAAACGGATGGCACTGTGATAGACTGCATACAGTTTGCTGAGTAAAGTATTGTAAGCTATTTTGTGGATGACATCACTGAAGTAAAGGATCAGTAGAATAGTCAGTTTTACTAGGGTAAGTTTGGCGGCGTGAGTGAAGGAGGCTTTGTTTGCGAAATTGACAGCCGATTCTAGATTTGATTTTGGATTGGAAATGTTTAATATGAGTCTGGAAGGAGAGTTTACAGTCTAACCAGACACCTAGGTATTTATAGTTGTCCACATATTTTAGATCGGAACCGTCCAGGGTGGTGATGCTAGTCGGGCGAACGGTTGAAAAGCATGCATTTGGTTTTACTAGCGTTTAAGAGCAGTTGGAGGCCACTGAAGGAGTGTTGTATGGCATTGAAGCTCGTTTGGAGGTTAGTTAGCACAGTGTCCAAGGAAGGGCCAGAAGTATACAGAATGGTGTCTGCGTAGGTGGATCAGGGAATCGCCGGCAGCAAGAGGGACAACATTGATATATACTGAGAAAAGAGTCGGCCCAAGAATTGAACCGTGTGGTACCCCCATAGACTGCCAGAGGTCCAGACCACAAGCTCTCGGATTTGACACACTGAACTCTGTCTGCAAAGCAGTTGGTGAACTAGGATAGGCAGTCATTAGATAAACCAAGGCTATTGAGTCTGCCGATAAGAATACAGTGATTGACAGAGTCGAAAGCCTTGGCCGGGTTGATGAAGATGGCTGCACAGTACTGTCTTTTATCGATGGCGGTTATGATATTGTTCAGTACCTTGAGCGTGGCTGAGGTGCACCCGACTGGCTCGGAAACCGGATTGCACAGTGGAGAAGGTATGGTGGGATTTCGAAATGGTCAGTTATCTGTTTATTAACTTGGAAGACTTTAGATAGGCAGGGCAGGATGGATATAGGTCTGTAACAGTTTGGGTCTAGTGTCACCCCCTTTGAAGAGGGGAATGACCGCGGCAGCTTTCCAATCTTTAGGGATCTCGGACGATGCGAAAGAGGTTGAACAGGTTGAACGTAACGTAGAGGTTGAACGTAATAGGGGTTGCAACAATGGCGGCGGATAGTTTTAGAAAGACAGGGTCCAGATTGTCTAGCCCAGCTGATTTGTATGGGTCCAGGTTTTGCAGCTCTTTCAGAACATCTGCTATCTGGATTTGGGTGAAGGAGAAGCTGCAGGGGGGCGGAGCTGTTGGCCGGTGTTGGAGTAGCCAGGAGGAAGGCATGGCCAGCCGTTGAGAAATGCTTATTGAAATTTTCGATTATCATGGATTTATCGGTGGTGACTGTGTTACCTAGCCTCAGTGCAGTGGGCAGCTAGGAGGAGGTGCTCTTGTTCTCCATGGACTTTAAAGTGTCCCAAAACTTGTGGGAGTTAGAGCTACAGGATGCAAGTTTCTGCTTGAAAAAGCTAGCCTTTGCTTTCCTGACTGACTGGGTGTATTGGTTCCTGACCTGGAAAGTATGACAGAACTTTGCTTCCTCCCCCTTTAGCAGTTCTATCTTGATGGAAAATGTTGTAGTTGGGTATGGAAATCTCAGAATTTTTGGTGGCCTTCCTAAGCCAGGATTCAGACACTGCAAGGACATCAGGGTTGGCGGAGTCTGCTAAAGCAGTGAGTAAAACAAACTTAGGGAGGAGACTTCTGATTTTAACATGCATGCAACCAAGGCTTTTTCGATTACAGAAGTCAGCAAATGAGGATGCCTGGGGACACTCAGGATCTGGGTTAACCTCTATATCACCCGAGGAACAGAGGAGGAGTAGGATGAGGGTACAGCTAAAGGCTATGAAAACTGATCGCCTAGAGTGTTGGCGACAAAGAATAAAAGGAGCAGATTTCTGGGAATGGTAGAAAAGATTCCGGGCATAATGTGCAGACATGGGTATGGTGTGGTGCGGGTACTGCGGATGTATGCCCAGGCACTGAGTGATGATAAGTGAGGTTGTATCTCTGGACATGCTGGTTATAATGGGTGAGACCAACTTCTGTGTGGGAGGTGGGACAAAGGAGGTATCAGAGGTATGATGAGTGGAACTAGGGGCTCCATTGTAAACCAAAACAATTATAACTAACCTAAACAACAGTATACAAGGCATATTGACATTTGAGAGACATACAGCGAGGTATGAAGTAATCACAGGTGTTGAAATGGGCGAGCTAGCTAAGACAACAATGGGTAAGACAACAACAGCTAATCAGCTAAAACAACAACAGGTAAAATGGCGATGAATGGGCAGAGAGGGTCGGTTAACTACACACAGAGCCTGAGTTCGCGGCTGGGTCCGAGAGATAAACCAAAAATAAACAGAATGGAGTACCGTGATTAATGGACAGTCCAGCAGGCATCAGCTATGTAGCTAGCACGCAGGCGACACGGCATTTAGAGTTAGTAGCCGGGGCTAGTAGAAGCTTCTGCTCCGATGGAGGCCGGTTGGAGGCGCAGCAGATGGAGTATTCGTCGGCAGAACAGTCATGGTGGTGCAGCGGGACGCCGTGTCGACAAAGGATCCAAGCCAGATGGCAAAAGAGGTATTGTAGTTGTAGTAATTTAGTTTGCTAGCTGGAAGATGCGCCTGGGTCATGACTAACTGGTGCTAGCTTCGGGGCAGGGGCGTTAGCCACTATAGCCCCTCGGTAGCAGCGGTGATCCGGTGGCAAGTTCCAGAGCTTACGGCAAGGATCCGGTGGAGTAGTGGGTTCTAGCCGTGTTTGGGTGACTAACTGAGAAGGCCGGGAGGTGGGCTTCAGGGATAGCTTCGGTACTGGGTAACTCGGTGGGTGCTAGCTAGCTGTGAAGATCAGGTCCAGGGATTACTGCAGGAAGTGACCCCTCGCCCCAGACCATGACGGACCCTCCACCTCCAAATCAATCCAGCTCCAGAGTACAGGCCTCGGTGTAACGCTCATTTAGTCGACTATAAACGCAAATCGCACGATCACCCCTGGTGAGACAAAACCGTGACTTGTCAGTGGAGAGCACTTTTTGATCAGCTGTCTGTCCCGTCTCCCTGTAGCGCTGTCTTAGGTGTCTCACAGTACGGACATTGCAATTTATTTCCTTGGCTACATCTGCGGTCCTCATGCCTCCATGCAGCATGCCTAAGGCACGTTCATGCAGATGAGAAGGGACCCTGGGCATCTTTCTTTTGGTGTTTTTTAGATTCAGTAGAAAGTCCTTTTTAGTGTCCTAAGATTTCATAACTGTGACCTTAATTGCTTACTGTCTGAAAGCTATTAGTGTCTTAATGACCATTCCACAGGTGCATGTTCATTGATTGTTTATGTTTCATTGAACAAGCATGGGAAACAGTGTTTAAACCCTTTACAATGATCTGTGAAGTTATTTGATGATCTATTTGGATTTTTACGAATTATCTTTGAAAGACAGGGTCCTGAAAAAGGGACATTTCTTTTTTTGCTGGGTTTAGGTAGGGGTAAAGTGACTACACATAGATGATAAACAACAAGTAGCAGCAGTGTAAAAACAAAAGGGGGGTCAATAATGTTCATCGTCTGGGTGGCCATGTGATTAATTGTTCAGCAGTCTTGTATCTTGGGGGTAGAAGCTGTCAAGGAGAATTTTGGACCTTGACTTGGCGCTCCAGTAACGCTTGCCATCCGGTAGCAGAGAGAACAGTTTATGACTGGGTTACTGGAGTCTTTGACAGGTTTTTGGGCCTTCCTCTGAACCCGCCTGGTAGATAGGTCCTGGATGGCAGGAAGCTTGGCCCCAGTGATGTATTGGACAATACGCACTACCCTCTGAAGCACCTTATGGCCAGATACCGAGCATTTGCCATACCAGGTGGTGATGCAACTGGTCAGGTTGCTCTCGATGGTGCAGTAGTAAAACTTTGAGGATCTGGGGACCCATGCCAAATCGTCTCAGTCTCCTGTGTTGTGCCCTCTTCATGTCTGTCTTGGTGTGTTTGGACCATGATAGTTTGCAGGTGATGTGGACACCAAGAAACTTGAAACTCTCGACCCGCTCCACTTCAGCCCTGTCGATGTAAATGGTGGCTTGTTCGGCCCTCCTTTTCCTGTAGTCCACAGTCATCTCCTTTGTCCTGTTCACATTGAGGGAGAGGTTGTTGGCCTGGAGCAAAAGTGCCAGGTCTCTGACCTCCTCCCTATAGGCTGTCTCAACGTTGTCAGGGATCAGGCCTACCACTATTGTGTCATCAGAAAACTTAATGATAGTGTTGGAGTCGTGCGGGGCCATGCAATCGTGGGTGAACAGAGAGTACAGGAGGGGAATAAGCAAGCACTCCTGAGGGGGACCGGTTTTGAGGATCATCGTGGAAGATGTGGTGTTGCCTACCCACCTCGGGGTGGCCAGTCAGGAAGTCCAGGATCCAGTTGCAGAGGGAGGTGTTTAGTCCCCGTGTTTAGTCCTATGCATATTGGAGTGGGTCTAGGGTTTCCAGTATGATGGTGTTGACGTGAGCCATGACCAGACTTTCAAAGTACTTCATGGCTACCAACATGCTACGGGGAGGTAGTCATTAAGGCAGGTCACCTTCACATTCTTGGGCACAGGGACTATGGTCATCAACTTGAAACGTGGGTATTACAGAATCTGCCAGGGAGAGATTGAAAATGTGAATGATCTCACAGTCGTCCGGAACAGCTGGTGCTCTCATTCATGCATCAGTGTTGCTAGCCTCAAAGCGAGCATAAAAGGCATCTGGTAGACTCGTGTCACTGGGCAGCTCGCAGCTGGGTTTCCCTTTGTAGTCCGTAATAGTTTTTAGTGTAGTAGGATTCCAGTGTAGTACGATTAAGCCTTAGTCCTGTATTGACACTTTGCCTGTTTGATGGTTTGTCTGTGAGAATATCGGGATTTCTTATAAGTGTCCGGATTATTGTCACACTTCTAGAAAGTGGCAGCTCTAGTCTTTAGCTCGGTGTGGTGCGTACGTTGCCTGTAATCCATGACTTCTGGTTGGAATATGTACGTACAGTCACTGTGGGGACAACATTCTCAATGCACTTATTGATGAAGCCAGTGACTGAGGTGGTTTTCTTCTCAATGCCATTGGATGAATCACGGAACATTTTCCAGTCTGTGCCAGCAAAGCAGTCCTATATCGTAGCATCCGCATCATCAGACCACGTACGTATTGTGTGAATCACTGGTACTTCCTGCTTTAGTTTATGCTTGTAGGCAGGAATCAGGAGGATAGAGCTATGGTCAAATTTGCCAAATGGAGGGCAGGGGTTAGCTTTGTATACGTCTCTGTGTGTGGAGTAAATGTGGTCTAGAATTGTTTTTCCTCGGGTTGCACATGTGACATGCTGGTAGGAAATAGGTTAAAATGTATTTAAGTTTGCCTGCATTAAAGTCCCTTCTGGATGAAAGTCCCTTCTTATTTCCTTATATAGCTTTTTGAGTGACAACATCAGTTTGTGGTGGTATATAGACATTGTGAATAATATAGATGAGAACTCTCTTGGTAGGTAGTGTTATCTACAGCTTATCATGAGGTACTCTACCTCAGGTGAGCAATACCTCGAGATTTCTTTAAACATTAGACATTGTGCACCAGCAGATATTGACACATAGACACACACCCCCACCCATCATCTTTCCAGACATAGCTACTCTGTCCTGGCGATACACAGAAAACCAGCCAGCTCTATATTATCCGTGTCGTCGTTCAGCCACGACTCAGTGAAACATAAGATATTACAGGTTTTAATGTCCCGTTGGAAGGATAGTCTCGACCGTAGATCATCAAGTTTGTTTTCCAGTGATTGCAGATTGGTCAATAGAACCAATTTACTCGATTTACTCACTCGCCTATAAATCCTAACAAGGCACCCCAACCTTCTCCCTCGGTATCTCTCCCGTTTCGGCATTTGGTTTTTGTTGGTAGACCACTCTGGTATGCCTACATTATGATCAAATAGACACAGTAGCCTTCTTGGCCACTGTTAAAACTGTAGCTTAAAGCGGGTACAGCCTCAGTGTTCACTGTGTACGTGTGCTGGAAGTTACAGAATTTTCACAACTTTCAAGTTTGTGCTCAGCAGATCTGAAATTTGCTAAGTTACTAAATTTCTTAGAGGGAACATTGGTCATGATGCGTGGTCCACGGCAGGGAACAACATTTAAATGCCTGGTCAGTGCCAAAATGTCATCACAATACAACAAACAGGCTCATTCTGTTCAGGACAACGCAGTATATAACGGCACGTAATTGTACGTCAAACGTAAAGATCATAAAAGTAAAAGAATTCACCCGCTTAGACACAGCTACTCATCCGTAGCTTGGGTAGAAAAATATTTCTTTGTCTTCAAACTTGTGTTGCATTCTGGGTTCGTTGACTTTTTAGACCTCGGCTGCAGCTGGGGTCAATTAGTCTCATCTGTAAATTCTTTACTCACAGGTTTTATACCCTCGTGTCAAAAGTGGGCGTAACCACCTTTAGGGCAATTCTCTGGGCGTACCAACTTATGAGGCAAGGTCTAGATTTGACTCAAATCCATTTTTAGACAACTTCACATTTCATCTTTACCAAAACATTCTCTTTAATTTGGACATTTTCCATACAACGTACAATGTATAAACATCAAACATATACTAGGTAAACTGTTGACGTTACAATGTTTTTGTAATAACGTCACCTATTAACCTTTAATAACAAAACAAATATGACATACATTACATTTTCATATTCCATCTATCGTCATGACCACCATTGTGGCTGACGGAAACCATTGTTCCAAAGTCCCTTTATTTCATGTTTAATGTTCTGAGGATGGTTCTCCATAGTAACAGAACAAAGGAATTTGTCTGTGACCTGAGATTTACCAGGGGCGTGAGGGGTCATAAAACCCCCACATCTTCAGATCTCTCCTCCTCTGTTGGGGTTGATAGATAATCTGTAGGGCTGTGGTCTCTTGTAAACTGACCTGATCAGGACAGTCATGACATGTGATTACAGTGAATTGTAAGTGAAATAATCTGTCTGTAAACAATTGTTGGAAAAATTACTTTTGTCATGCACAAAGCCGATGTCCTAACTGATTTGCCAAAACTATAGTTTGTTAACAAGAAATTTGTGGAGTGGTTGAAAAACAATTTTTAATGACTTCAACCTAAGTGTATGTAAATCTCCGACTTCAACTGTACATACATACATACATACATACATACATACATACATACATACATACATACATACATACATACATTACATACATACATACATACATACATACATACATACATACATACATACATACATACATACATACATACATACATACATACATACATTACATACATACATACATTTCCGTTCAAAAGTTTGGTTTCACTTAGAAATGTCCTTGTTTTTGAAAGAAAAGCACGTTTTGTCCATTAAAATAACATCAAATTGATCAGAAATACAGTGTAACCATTGTTATGTTGGAAACGGCATTGTTATGCTGGAAACGGCAGATTTTTTATGGATTAATGGAATATCTAAATAGGCGTACAGAGGCCCATTATCAGCAACAATCACTCCTGTGTTCCAATGGCACGATGTGTTAGCTAATCCAAGTTTAGCATTTCAAAAAGACTAATTGATCATTTGAAAACCTTTTTGCAAATATGTTAGCACAGCTGAAAACGGTTGTTATGATTAAAGCAATAAAACAGGCCTTCTTTAGACTTGTTGACTATCTGGAGCATCAGTATTTGTGGGTTTGATTACAGGCTCAAAATGGCCAGAAACAAAGACTTTCTTCTGAAACTCGTCAGTCTATTCTTGTTTTGAGAAATGAAGGTTATTCCATGTGATAAATTGCCAAGAAACTGAAAATCTGGTACAACGCTGTGTACTACTCCCTTTGCAGAACAGAGCCAAACCGACTCTAACCAGAATAGAAAGAGGAGTGGGAGGCCCCAAGTGAGCAAGAGGACAAGTACAATAGAGTGTCTACTTTGAGAAACATACACCTCACACTCCTCAACTGGCAGCTTCATTAAATAGTATCCGCAAAACACCAGTCTCAACGTGAAGAGATGACTCCAGGATGCTGGCCTTTTTGGCAGAGTTGCAAAGAAAAAGCCACTAACATACATACTTTTTTAAAATTATACCTTTATTATTCCCTGCAAACCCTACCATCCCTTCCCCAATTGGAGTAAACTAATAAACAATAACGCTTAGGCTTCTACTTTCAGTTTGTACATACTATAAACATTTTACAGACACAATCTATTTTATAATAGTTATATTTTGTTTGTTTTTAGTCCTGGCCTTCCTCTATTTCTGATGTTCATCCAGTTTGAGTTCGATTTGTAACTGTGCTATTTCACTACATTTCTAAACCTGTATTCATTTTGCAGACCCCATATGTTTGTCACGAATATTACCGAAGGTGGCTCCCCTTCTTGTTCGGGTGGCGCTCGGCGGTCGTCGTCGCCGGTCTACTAGCTGCCACCGATCCTTTGTTCCGTGTTCGTTTGGTTTTGTCTAATTGGTTTCACCTGTTCATTGTTTGGTTGTTAGGGTGGGGTTATTTGTTTGTTTAGCCCGCTTCTGTTTGTGCAGGCTTGTTCTTCTGTATTTGTGAGAGGTGTTAGTGTTTTTGTTGGGTTTTCTCGCTGTCCTAGTATTTCACATAAGGGTTCTATTTTGTTTTATAGTTACACCTGTGTTGGGTATACTATTTTGTTCCTGTGATTTTTTTGGACATTAAAGTGTGTTTTTTCCCGCATCCTTTGCTCTCTGCGCCTGACTCCACACCCATTCAGCTTTACAATGTTTTACATTTGTTCTCTTGTTTTCATTAGTCCCACCCTTCAGCTCCATTCAAACGCTCCCATCTATCTCTTAACACCATATTTTTTTCATTTTTCCATTTGCCATACATGTTTCAACTGTGCTGTGATGCTTCACAAAAGTACTGAACCTTTCTTTTCCCATAGCTTCAACAGATTGTAAATTAAAGAAACATTATTGATCGATTGACTATGACTTTTCAAATCACCCAGTATTACTATCTGCAGCGTTAGTTCTAGGTAAATGTTACAATTCTTCAGCCATTCCTGGACCAATGACCAAATATTAGCTACATATGGACAGTACCAAACTAAATGATCTCATGACTCTGCCTCCACGCAGCAAAATCTGCAGAGCTGGGAAGATTGTATCCCAAATATACTATATAACATTCTATTGGTTGCAAGAATCCCGTCCCAAACTCCCTTGAACTGTCATGGGTGGTAGAGCCCATGCTGGAATCTCTGACAAAGATTAATGACAAAGAAGGAGATTAAAATGGCAGCCTCTGGTTCTAACCTCTCGCTCCCCCACTCCCCCATCTCTCCTCGACACAGTCTCCACCCCATGTGTCTTAGGGGAAATCTGCTGAGAGAGAGAGAGATCTTCAGAATGCATTATAAGCACATTTATAACACCTTATGAGCTATGCATTATATTTCACAACATAAGCCTAATGTCTGCAAATAAACATCTACATAGTGTGCTTAAAATCATATTTTTTTTGGTAGACCATAGGTGTTCACACAGTATATTTAAGATACTATATGTCACTTTATTACATTGTTACACTGTGTTGTATATGACTCCACAACTCTTGCATGAAAGCAGTCTTTATACAGATACAATATGTGAAATTTGACCTGATATCCTATCTAAGCTCATTTTGCCAAGGTCAGTGTCACTACACAAGCAGCTCCTAATCAAAAGTAGAAAAGACAAATGCTATTGTCATGGTAATGCATTTATTCATTTGATCAGTGACAAGATGTCTCTAAAATGGTACATTGTGAGCGGGAGAGTTACACTTCGAAAGTAATCAGTGAAATTGCGGGGAAAGAGTGGTCTACAACATAGGCGACAAATACAATTGGACAAGCTCTACCATTAAATCAAGACTTTTGCTTTAGTTTTGCTCCATATACACCAAAATCATATTCCATGTTCAACTTTTGATTAATCTTTAGTTACATTTAGTTTATGTTCATGTGTTTATGTGTGTGTAACAGAGGTGGTTCAGTGAACCATGCTCAAATGCTGAGTAATCATGCTTAGGGAGTAGGCTTTAGATCAGAGGGCTAACACAGTCATATAGGCTGGAGAAGGTCCAAGTTCAAACCTACATGTTTCCAACTAATTGTTATGGGTTGGTTGCATCCTCAGCCATTTCGCCTGTTGTCTGACTTACTCTCCACATAGGCAATGGAAGATCTTGGAAGACAGTATCTCACAAACCATCACACCATGCTGATGTTCTGAGCATCATATGTTTCATCACAATCTCCAGTAGATGCCTTTGCCCATGCAAAGGGTCAGTGGCGACCCATCATTCAGGGCAGGTGGGGCAGAGTCCCATCTGTTTTGAGCCCCACATTTTTACATTGCAAACAATGTAAAAAATATATATATTTCATTGAGTTAATAAAGACGCATACAAACATGGTCTCTTTTTTGTTTTCTTGAGTACGGCAGCCCTAAAATGCAAGTGTTTCAGCCTAGCTCAGTGTTTCTGTGGTGGTGGGGCAAGCCAGCAGAAAATACAGAGCTTTGCAACTTGATTGGCTCAGTGTTATGTCACTCATGGGGACACAACGTCACCACCAAGTATAAGGATAGAGCTGGAAAATTCAAGCCCCTTGGATGCTGCCATAGTTACATTAGAAGTGCCCACCCAAGAAGGCTCAAGGTCATTGGCCACAGATAAAATAACATCAAATCACGTTATATCTAGTATCTTTGATTGGACTTTCAAAATCATGAATCAAATTATAGATAAAACGTATCGGTGCTCATTGGCCATAAACATTACACCACAAGTTGGAAATCGCAAATTCAACAATGAGTGGTTTGGAAAGAATCAGTGGCTAACTGCAAGCATTGCAAAGCAATAATTAGCATGCTATTCAGTGGAATGGCTGTGTGGTCCCAAGTCTAAGATTAAGGATCTCTTTTCCTAACATTGGCCATGCTGTCAATGAAGCATGATTTGTGCCGCGCACAAAACAACTGTAACCTCAGAACTGCAAAATCTGACTTTATTGAGTTCAAGACAACTGGGAACTGGGGAAAAACGAGCTACAACTGGGAAAATAAGTTTTGAACTTTCATTCATCTTGGAATTGTAAATCTGGAAATCGGGCCTCTTTCTAGAGATACGACCTGAAGATCACTGACATCATGGTTAAAAAAATGTTTTGTTCCTTATTGTATTTGAAAGCACCATAAATCCAGAGAATGGCAGACTTTGATGACCATGTTCTGAATTTTGTCGCTGTACTTTTCAAAAGTGCTGAACAAATAGTTATATTGACTACGTCCGTCCTAGCTCGTCCATTAATGTCTTAATCAAAATTATGGATTGCCTCTTATCCGCTTGTTGTCCCCTTATGCCATAGTTTGTACATCTCAATTGTCAGTAGAAATCACATTTGCTTAAGCAAGTCAGGCATATCAGCTATGTTTTTAAAGGCAGTAAATGTGTCTGAATGAACTGTTTCGCTGCCAGACAAGGCTCAGCCAGGTATAGCAGTGGTAAGGTGTTGGGACTGCTCTTGGGACTCTGCTGTTGAGAGAGTTTTATGTAGGCCCTAACAGTTTGTGGGCACCGTTTGTCACCATTATAGTGCAATTAATGTATTGTTTAGTGTTGTGTTCTGTAGTGGCTTTGCCCGGCATGCATCCCACATTTTTTGGTTTGTTTGCCCGACAAATATTTAAATGCTAATCGCCACTGGAAAGGGTGTTGAATAATTCAACATAGACAGTTCCTCAACCTTGCTCAAGGGGCCTCTCGGTCTCTATATACCTTTTCCAGCTCTTCTCCCATCACATCAATTAACTAAACCACTGTCAACAGGCGAATCCTCTTCAAAGACTGCCACATTCCATCCTATCAAATATCTGCACTACAGTACTACAGGGTGTCTGTCAAACAATCTGTTTGATTGATGGTACTTACAGTAGGAGAGTGTCTCCATCCTATTACCATGATGACCTACTCTATGATGTTTTCATCGCAACCCATTATTAATGATTCACTACTTTGGCTAATTGGAAAACTTGGGACGACTGCCTCTCAGGGAGCTTTTCAGAGTAAATAAGGAGAGGGTATTATGACTGTCAGAACACAAGGAAACACTCGCAGAGAGCTATTCATAAGCAATTACTCTGCTTGTGTGCCCAAAAGGTTTCCCTCCAAATTGCACTCTAGTCACTCAAGGCCTATGTTTGGGAGGGGGGGTTAGTTTGGTAGTGCGCTGGCTCCAGAGTGTTTTCTGTTTTCACTCACTTGTAGCTTTTGTGACTGGTCAATATCATGCCAGGCTATGCAGATTGGAAGTACTGTACCTCCAGCTCCACCGACCCCTCCTGGTTTCATTGAAGCAAAGTTTCAAAGTAAATCGTGCTGAAGATTATAAATGAGTTTAATGTTACTTCTTGCATGTATCTATTTTTTTTGTTAGGAAAATGGCAGCCTGAGTCACTTCCTGCCTCAACAGGGTTAAAGGTTAATCTGACAGGAAGTTCATATGAGGAAGGACATCCAACTTCTCAGGCCTTGCTATACCTTTTTTAATGAGATTTTCTTAGAAGAGTTTAGAGCAGACTTTCAACATAAAACATTTGCTACGATGTAATTCCAGCTCAAACACTTAACTTCGCTTTCAGCATCTCCCACGCCAAAGTGTTTCCCATGCTGATGTGATGGAAGGTGTCGGATTAAGTCTTTTCCCCCAAAAAAATTACAGACGAGCAATGACCCATTGGGAGGAGATAGACGTTTGGTGTCGTGAGACACAGTGGCTGTCTCAGTAGGCTTTTCTAGACGTAACTAAGGGGAGATTTACAGAGTTCCAGCGGTGCTGCCGAGGGAGAAATATGGATGTAATGAGTCAGAGTGACTAGAAGACGGCCCAGTTTGAAGACCATTGCCCCCATTCCTTATTTCATGCACTCACACACACAAACAAAACACACACACAGGCATACAGGAGCGTACACACGGGAAAATGCACAAACACACACACACACACACACACACACACACAGGAACGTACATCCACAAACACACAACTCTTTGGGTTGGTATTGCACACACACACACACACAGAAAGGTACACACACACACACACCACTTTGGGCTGGAACCGCAATCGCCACACATCACCCTGCATACCACTGCTGGCTTGCTTCTGAAGCTAAGCGGGGTTGGTCCTGGTCAGTTCCTGGATGGGAGACCAGATGCTGCTGGAAGTGGTGTTGGAGGGCCAGTAGGAGGCACTCTTTCCTCTGGTCTAAAAAAAAATATCCCAATGCCCCAGGGCAGTGATTGGCACTGCCCTGTGTAGGGTGCCGTCTTTCGGATGGGATGTTAAACGGGTGTCCTGACTCTCTGAGGTCATTAAAGATCCCATGGCACTTATCGTAAGAGTAGGGGCGTTAACCCCGGTGTCCTGGCTAAATTCCCAATCTGGCCCTCAAACCATCACGGTCACCTAATATTCCACAGTTTACAATTGGCTCATTCATCCCCCTCCTCTCCCCTGTAACTATTCCCCAGGTCGTTGATGCAAATGAGAACATGTTCTCAGTCAACTTACCTGGTAAAATAACGGATAAATAAATAAATAAATAAATCGCCTGTGACGGAGAGTGGAGAGCAGGGGTGTTTACTTTGAGGATGCATCATCAGGACGTTTATCATAGCAAAAAACTCTGCTTGTTATTTCAGTTACCCCTCCTCATCCAAAGTGGTCATTATTGTCACAGAGGAAAAGCTGATGCTGATGAAAACAACTGCATTACCGTGGTAACAAGCTATCAACGGGCCCCAGAAACAGATCATTTAGAGTGATTTAGTGCATCTGTTTTGTCAACACTTTCTCCCAGAAGATTATCCCGCTGAGATGTTCATTAATCCCATCAAACGAACGGTAATTAGCATATTTGTGGTATAATGAACCTCTAGACTTAGACTTAACGTTTCTG
Source organism: Oncorhynchus tshawytscha (assembly GCF_018296145.1). Taxonomy (NCBI): domain Eukaryota; kingdom Metazoa; phylum Chordata; class Actinopteri; order Salmoniformes; family Salmonidae; genus Oncorhynchus; species Oncorhynchus tshawytscha. Next base: position 15,896,032 of record NC_056442.1, on the reverse strand, counting down.
CATCTTCATGGGTAGGCATGCATTGTGTATGAGGGAAAAGACACAATCATTCAAATCTCAGCCTAAACTGCCTTAAGGGAGTCAACGACTGTATTTGACTCGGCAAACACACTATAATGGAAAACTGTACATTTTGCAATACTTATGTATTATCAACAGTAAAATACTCTGAAACATTTAACTGCAGGATACTGTTAATGATGGTGCATTGTGGGAAACATTTGTGTGTGGGGAAAGAATGACTGTATTTCGAATGGTACTGTAATACTATCCCACAGAATGCATAACCATACCGTATCTTTAGAGCGCCAAAAACATTTTGACCACTAATAGGTGCATGGTATTGTTGTTTCGAAGTGTGCTTTGTAAGAGGCTATATGTGTTAAACCCGTGAGCTGGAATGCTGTACCAATTTAACCAGTGGTGGAAAAACTACCCAATTATCATGCTTGAGTAAAAATATTGATACTTTAATAGGAAGTAACTCAAGTTAAAGTCTGCCAGTAAAGTACTACTTGAGTAAATGTAAATGTCTAAATGTTTTTGGGTCTAAATTTACTTTACAGTGCCTTGCAAAAGTATTCATCCCCGTTAGTGTTTTTCCTATTTTGTTGCATTACAACCTCTAATTTAACCTCTCTTGGGTAGGAGGCAGTATTTTCACGTCCATATGAAAAGCGGGCCCAAAGTAAACTGCCTGTTACTCAGTCCCAGCTAGGAGCTAGGATATGCATATAATTGGTAGATGTGGATTGAAAACACTCTAAAGTTTCTAAAACTGTTAACATTATGACTTGAGTATAACAGAACTGATATGGCAGGCAAAACCCCGAGGACAAACCATCCAAAAAAAAAGATTCAGCCTACCACTGTTTCCAATGGCTTTCATGTTTATTATGAGGCAAAGTTCTCCTAGATTGCAGTTCCTAGGGCTTCCACTAGATGTTGTCAACAGTCTTTAGAAAGAGTTTCAAGCTGTTTTTTGGAAAAATAAGCTAGAAGTTGTAGTTTTTCTAAGTGGCTCCCATTTTGGCTGTAGTGTTTCCAACGCGCGTGGATGAAAGCGTGATCTTTGTCATTTATCACCGGAAATGAACATACTATTCTCCGTCTTAAATTTGATAGTTTATTTACGTATTAGGGTACCTGCGGTTTGATTATAAACGTTGTTTAAAAAAGTTTATTCGTAACGTTTGAGATTCATTTTTTTTTTTTGATTGAAGGAAACTGGGTGGATTATTGACTGAAGCGCGCCAGCTAAACTGAGTTTTCATGGATATAAAGAAGGACATTATCGAACAAAAGGACCATTTGTGATGTATCTGGAACCTTTTGGAGTGCCAACAGAAGAAGATCGGAAGTAAGGCATTTATTATATTGTTATTTCTGACTTTCGTGGCGCACCTGCCTGGTTGAAATATGTTTTTCATGGGTTTTGTTGCAGGGCGCTGTCCTCAGATAATAGCATGGTGTGCTTTTGCTGTAAAGTATTTTTGAAATCTGACACAGAGGCTGGATTAACAAGAATTGAAGCTTTATTTTGATGTATTACACTTACGATTTTATGAAAGTTAAATATGGATAATTCTGTAGTTTGTAGTTCGCGCACTGCAATTTCACCGGATGTTGGCCATAAGAAGTGAAATAAACACCACCTTTGTGCAATATAAGTGTCACATGATCTCAGTATATATACACCTGTTCTGAAAGGCCCCAGAGTCTGCAACACCACTAAGCAAGGGGCACCATCAGGAAAGCGGCACCATGAAGACCAAGAAGCTCTCCAAACAGGTCAGGGACAAAGATGTGGAGAAATACAGATTGGGTTGGGTTATTTGGATATTAAAAAATATCCAAAACTTTGAACATCCCACGGAGCGCCATTAAATCCATTATTAAGAAATGGAAAAAATATGGCACCACAACAAACCTGCCAAGAGAGGGCCGCCCACTAAAACTCAAGGGCCAGACAAGGATGGCATTAATCAGAGGCAACAAAGAGACCAACGATAACCCTGAAGGAGCTGAAAAGCTACACAGCGGAAATTGGAGTATCTGTCCATAGGACCACTTTAAGCCGTACACTCCACAGAGCTGGGCTTTATGGAAGATTGGCCAGAAAAAAGCTGTTGCTTCTTGGTGACAGGGGGCAGTATTTTCACGTCCGGGTTAAATGCATGCCCAAATTCAACTGCCTGCTACTCATCCCCAGAAGATATGATATGCATATCGGATAGAAAATACTCAGAAGTTTCTAAAACTGTTTGAATCATGTCTGTGAGTATAACAGAACTTATTTAGCAGGCGAAACTCCGAGGACAAACCATTCAGATTTTTTTGTTGTTTTGAGGTAACTCTTTTCATTGGTTTTTCATTGGGAATCCAGATTTCTAAGGGGCATTCTTGCAGTTCCTATCGCCTCCACTGGATGTCACCAGTCTTTAGAAATTGGTTGAGGTTTTTCCTTTGTTTAATGAAGAAGTACGGCCATCTTGAACGAGGGTAACTTGAAGTGTACTGTTAGATAGGCACGTGACCAGAAAGCTAGCTATAGTTTGTTCTACTCCTGTATTGAACACAGATCATGCAGTCTTCAATTTTATAGATTATTTACGTTACAAAATACCTAAAGTTGTATTACAAAAGTAGTTTGAAATGTTTTGGCAAAGTTTACAGGTAACTTTGATGCATTTTGTAGTCACGTTGCGCAAGTTGGAACCGGTTTTTGGAAGCAGTTTTTTTTTCTGGATCAAACGCGCCAAATAAATTGACATTTTGGATATATATAGACGGAATTAATCGAACAAAAGGGCAATTTGTGATGTTTATGGGACATATTGGAGTGCCAACAAAAGAAGCTCGTCAAAGGTAAGGCATTAATTATATTTTTATTTCTGCATTTTGTGTTGCGCCTGCAGTTTTGAAATATGCTTCTCTTTGTTTACTATGGTGCTATACTCAGATAATAGCATTATTTGCTTTTGCCGAAAAGCCTTTTTCAAATCTGACATGTTGGCTGAATTCACAACAAGTGTAGCTTTAATTGGTTATCTTGCATGTGTGATATCATGAAAGTTAGATTTTTATAGTAATTTATTTGAATTTGGCGCTCTGCATTTTCACTGGCTTTTGGCCAGATGGGACGCTAGCGTCCCACATATTAATCATAGCCTCAAACGCATTAGCATAACGCAGCGGACATAAATACCCCTAGAAACATTTGCTATTCATGAAAATCGCAAATGAAATGAAATAAATATATTCAAACACAAGCTTAGCCTTTTGTTAACAACACTGTCATCTCAGATTTTCTAAATATGCGTTACAGCCAACGCTAGACAAGCATTTGTGTAAGTTTATCATGGCATAATACTATGCTAGCTCTGCTGGCAGCAGGCATAACTGAACTTATTTAGCTGGCAAAACCCCGAGGACAAACCATTCAGATTTTTTTTTGTTTTGAGGTCACTCTTTTCATTGGGAAAATAAGAAAAGCAGCCAAATTAAATCATTTACTTTTGAAGAACTTCAGATGCTTTCACTCAGGAGACTCCCAGTTAGATAGCAAATGTTCCTTTTTTCCAAAAATATTATTTTTGTAGGCGAAATAGCTCCCGTTTCTTCATCATGCTTGGCTGAGAAATCGACCGGAAAATGATGCAACTATAACACCAAACTTTTTTCAAAATTTGCTCTATAATATCGACAGAAACACGGCAAACGTTGTTTAGGATCCATCCTCAAGGTGTTTTAACATATATATTCGATAATATATCCGTCCCTCATAAGAAGCGATTGGAAAAATGGCTACCTCAGTATTTTACGCGGGAAACACCATGTGACCACATGCTATATATGGTCCCTTACAGCCATTCTTCAATGGAAATGCCTAAAAAGAAGTCACAATGCTGAAGACACCTTGGGGAATACGTGGAAAATGTAAGCTCATTCGTAGCTCATTCACAGCCATATAAGGAGTCATTGGCATGAGGCGGTTTCAAAAAATGCGGCACTTCCTGGTTGGATTTTTATTTGGGTTTCGCCTGTAAAATTAGTTCTGTGGCACTCACAGACAATATCTTTGCAGTTTTGGAAACGTCAGAGTTTTCTTTCCAAAGCTGTCAATTATATGCATAGTCGAGCATCTTTTCGTGACAAAATATATTGTTTAAAATGGGAACGTTTTTCATCCCAAAAATGTAATAGCGCCCCCTAATGCATAACTGGTTAAAGAAAAGAATAATCAAACACGTTTGGTGTTTAACAAAAGGCATGTGAGAGACTCACCAAAAGTATGGAAGAAGGTACTCTCGTCAGATGAGACAAAAATGCAGCTTTTGGCCATCAAGGAAAATGCTACGTCTGTTGCAAACCCAACACCTCTCAACACCCCAAGAACACCATCCCCACAGTGAAGCATGGTGGTGGCAGCATCATGCTGTGGGGGTGTAATCGGCAGGGACTGGGAAACTGGCACTGGGAAACTGGTCAGAATTGAAGGAATGATGGATGACGCTAAATGCAAGGAAATTCTTGAGGGGAAACCTGTTTCAATCTTCCAGAGATTTGAGACTAGGACAGAGGTTCACCTTCCACCAGGACAATGACCCTAAGCATACTGCTAAAGCAACACTCGAGTGGTTTAAGGGGAAACATTTAATTGTCTTGGAATGCCCTAGTCAAAGCCCATACCTCAATCCAATTGAGAATCTGTGGTATGACTTAAATATTGCTTTACATAAGCGGGAACCCATCCATCTTGAAGGAGCTGCAGCAGTTTTGCCTTGAAGAATGGACAAAAATCCCAGTGGCTAGATGTGCCTCGCTTATAGAGACATACCCCAAGAGACTTGCATCTGTAAATTGCTGCAAAAGGTGGCTCTATAAAGTATTGACTTGGGGGGGAGAATAGTTATGCATGCTCAAGTTCTGTTTTTTGTCTTATTTCTTGTTTGTTTCACAATAAAACATATTTTGCATCTTTAAAGTGGTAGGTAGGCATGTTGAGTAAATCAAATGATACAAACAACCCCCCAAAAATCCAATTTCATTCCAGGTTGTAAGGCAAAAAATAGGAAATATGCCAGGGGGGTGAATACTTTAACAAGCCACTAAGTATCAAAAGTAAATGTAATTGCTAGAATAAACTTAAACCTCTTAAGCCTAGGGCTGAATACTGCCCCCTTTGGAGGAAGTGCGTGCCCATAGTAAACTGAAAAGATTTTTCCCCAAAATTGCTAATATATGCATATAATAATAATTATTGAATAGAAAACACTCTAAAGATTCCAAAACCGTTTAAATTATGTCTGTATGTAAAGCAGAACTCTCAGGGCAGCCATTCTCCCAAACTCTCTGTGGACAACAGAAAAGTTGGGTCAACTTTGACGTCATCGCCCCCACCCTTCCCAAGCAGCTACGGATCCAGGAACAGTTTCTATGTGTTCAGCGCGATGTCTGCTTTGAATTGGCACGTTCATTGTTTGAATTTCGCGCGCCCTCGTCCTTTGGCGGGCTAAATCGTTTGGGTCACTCTCAAATACATGCACTCTATTGCGCGCGGCCGATTTGGGGAACGTTCTTTTCCAAGATACACCAATTGAAGCCGGTTTGTCTGTTCGTGCTGATCACGGTTTTACATGTTAAAAACATCATAAAGCTCGATTCTGCACTTAGTTTGACCAGTTGAGTCGACATATAATATGTAATTTTGAAGTTTTGATGCGCAAGAGTGCAGGACCAGAAGTCATTTTGGGTGCATTTCAGCTGAAGCTGTTAGCATATGCTAATACAAAGACACACAACTTGAAACCAAACGATGTATTGGGTAAGTATGACTCCTTCTATGTCTTCTGATCGAAGAACATCAAAGGTAAGGGAATATTTATGTGGTTATTTTGGGTTTCTGTGGACTCCAAACGTAGAGGAGACACTGCTAATATCTGAGCGCCGTCTCATAGCATAGCCTAGTGAACGAATTCTGTAACGTTAAAAATAAATGTAACACAGCGGTTGTATTAAGAAGAAGTGTATCTTTGTAACTATATGTAGAACATGTATATTTAGTCATGTTTATTGCTTGTTATCTGACGTTATCTGTCGGAGCTATCATCATTTCTCCGGACATTTGAGTAGCATTTTTTGAAATGTCAGTCATTGTAAAATGAGATTTATGGATATAAATGGCATATTATTGAAAAAAATAATAATGTACTGTGTAACATGTAATATTACTGTCATCTGATGAAGATTTTCAAAAGGTTAGTGAATTATTTATTTTTTAATCCTACTTTTACATTTTATATTTTCTGGGACAAAATGGCTGCCGCTTGTCTTTTGTTTCGGTGGTGGTCTAATATAAATGTGTGCTATGTTTTCGCCGTAAAACATTTTAGAAATCTGACTTGCTGGGTAGATGAACAAGGTGTTTATCTTTCATTTGAGCTATTGGACTTGTTAATGTGTGGAGGTTAAATATTTCAAAGAATATTTTTTTGCATTTTGCGTTATGCTAATGAGTTTGAGCCGTAGTCACGATCCCGGATCCGGGATGGGTAGCATCAAGAGGTTTTAAGTATCTAAAGTAAAAGTATAAATCATTTCAAATTCCTTATATAAAGCTAACTAGATGGCACCATTTTCTTGTTTTTAAAATGTTTTGATCGCCAGGGGTACACTCCAAGAGACATCATTTACAAACGATGCATGTGTTTAGTGAGTCTGCCAGATCAGAAGCAGTAGGGATGACCACTTGTTCTCTTGATAAGTGCGTGAATCCTGTCCTGCTAAGCACTCAACATATAACAAGTACTTTTGTGTGTCAGGGAAAATGTATGGAGTAAAAATGACATTATTTGTTTTAGGAATGTAGTGAGGTAAAAGTTGTCAAAAATATGAATAGTAAAGTACAGATACCCCCCAAAAAACTACTTAACTAGTACTTTAAAGGTTTTTTATTTATTTATTTAATTTATTTATTTATTTATTTATACCACTGAATATAACTCATAGGTTATATAGTGCCCCATCAATTTAAAATGTATAGGGGACAGATTGCACTGGAAGCAAGTCTATAACCTTAAATGGCTAAGCATTTTGCGATGTCCTATTGATCTGGTTTGCCCTGGGTGCACAATTATTTTTTTTCCGTTACACTACACATCTGATTCAAATAATCCAAGCTTGATGAGTTGGTTATTTTACTCAGCTATGTAGAGCTAGGGCAAAAAACATGCATCCAGTGGGGGCCCCAGTGGATGCACTCTCTCCTCCCATTCTGTTCTACAATGGCACCATTTAGATGGAGGAACAGAAGTCATAGGCAGTGAAACAGGGTTTATGACAGTCTCTCCTCCTCTCTCTCCCTCCCCCTGTCTGAGTGGAGTTCTCTTGCCCCTGCCATGTTGCCAGCTGTAATGGAGACGGATGGATGCTGGCGCTGCCTCGCCATGAGGAGCAGACAGACACCTCCCTAAATACCTGTCTGCCAACCTCTATCAGTCTCCCTCCGATGGGCACCATGATGGAGCCCACGCTCAACATCAACGAGCCACCAAGGTGTGTGTGTGTGTGTGTGTGCATGCGTGCGTGAAGGATAGTGTGTAAAAGAGAGTGCGTGTATTCTTGTGTTCGGACAGGGAGACATAATGTGGACCGTGCACAGTTGAGTGAGGGCATCTTGGGAATTTGGAGGAGTTGTAGGAGTGTATGTGAGAGTATGTGTGTACTATGGAGGAATCTCAATTGCATACACCTTGCGTCCTCCCTCCTCACCTCTTTCTCATAACCCAATGGAGGAGAAGGTCAGAGGGGTGGGACCTTTGGCTTTCTCATCCATTGAGTTTTTAGCATGAGGCGAGGAGAGAGGATGTGAAGAGTGTGCAATTGAGATTCTTCCTTTGTGAGTGCATTCATGTGATGTGTCTATGCTTGAGAGAGAGAAATAGTGAATGATTACCTAGCCTGGTTCACCAACTACTTCTCTGATAGAGATCAATGTGTCAAATTTTAGGGCCTGTTGTCCGGACCACTGACAGTCTCTATGGGGGTGCCACAGGGTTCAAATCTCGGGCCTACTCTCTTCTCTGTATACATCAATGATGTCGCTCTTGCTGCAGGTGATTCTCTGATCCACCTCCCTGCAGACAACACCATTCTGTATACTTCAGGCCCTTCTTTGGACACTGTGTTAACTAACCTCCAGACGAGCTTCAATGCCATACAACTCTCCTTCCGTGGCCTCCAACTGCTCTTAATTTCTTGGTGACGGGGCAGAATTTTCACGTCCGGATGAAATGTATGCCCAAATTCAACTGCCTGCTACTCATCCCCAGAGGATAAGATATGCATATTATTAGTAGATTTGCATAGAAAATACTCTGAAGTTTCTAAAACTGTTTGAATCATGTCTGTGAGTATAAGAGAACATATTTAGCAGGCGAAACCCAGAGGACAAACCATTCAGATTTCTTTTGTTTTGAGGTCACTCTTTTCAATGAGATTTCATTGGGAATCCAGATTTCTAAGGGACTTTCTTGCAGTTCCTATCGCTTTCACTGGTTGTCAACAGTCTTTAGAAAGTGGTTGAGATTTTTCCTTTGTTTAAATGAAGAAGTACGGCCATCTTGAACGAGGGTCACTTGAAGTGTACTGTTAGATAGAGGCACGTGACCAGAAAGCTAGCTACAGTTTGTTTTACTCCTGTATTGAACACAGATCATCCCGTCTTCAATTTTATGGATTATTTACGTTAAAAAATACCTAAATTTGTATTACAAAAGTAGTTTGAAATGTTTTGTCAAAGTTTACAGGTCACTTTTGAGATATTTTGTAGTCACGTTGCTCAAGTTGGAACCGGTGTTTTTCTGGATCAAACGCGTCAAATAAATTGACATTTTGGATATATATCGACGGAATTGATCGAACAAAAGGACCATTTGTGATGTTTATGGGACGTATTGGAGTGGCAACAAAAGGAACTCGTCAAAGGTAAGGCATGATTTATATTTTTGCGTTTTGTGTCGCGCCTGCAGGGTTGAAATATGCTTCTCTCTCTTTGTTTACGGAGGTGCTATCCTCAGATAATAGCATTGTTTGCTTTCGCCGAAAAGCCTTTTTGAAATCTGACATGTGGATGGTGGATTCACAACACGTGTAACTTTAATGAAAGTTTGAATTTTATAGTAATTTATTTGAAGTTGGAGCTCTGCATTTTCCCTGGCTTTTGGCCAGGTGGGATGCTAGCATCCCAAATATCCCAGAGAGGTTAAATGCAAGTAAAACGAAATGCATGCTCTTCAACCGATCGCTGCCCGCACCTGCCCGCCCGTCCAGCTTCACTACTCTAGGCGGTTCTGACCTACAATATGTGGACAACTACAAATACCTAGCGGTCTGGCTAGACTGTAAACTCTTCTTCCAGACTCACATTAAGCATCTCCAATCCAAAATTAAATCTAGAATAGGCTTCCTATTTCTCAACAAAGCATCCTTCACTCATGCTGCCAAACATACCCTCGTAAAACTGACCATCCTACCGATCCTCGACTTTGGCGATGTCATCTACAAACACTCTACTCAATAAATTGGATGCAGTCTATCACAGTGCCATCCGTTTTATCACCAACGCCTCATATACTACCCACCACTGCGACCTGTAAGCTCTCGTTGGCTGGCCCTCGCTTCATATTCGTTGCCAAACCCACTGGCTCCAGGTCATCTACAAGTCTTTGATAGGTAAAGCCCTGCCTTATCTCAGCTCACTGGTCACCATAGCAGCACCCACCCGTAGCAAACACTCCAGCAAGTATAGCTCACTGGTCACCCCCAAAGCCAATTCCTCATTTGGCCGCATTTACTTCCAGTTCTCTGCTGCCGAACTGCAAACGAACTGCAAAAATCACTTAAGCTGGAGACACATATCTCCCTCAGTAGCTTTAAGCACCAGCTTTCAGAGCAGCTTACCGATCACTGCACCTGTACATAGCCCATCTGTAAATAGCCCATCCAACTACCTCATCCCCATACTGTATTTATTTTTCTTGCTTCTTTGCACCCTAGTATCTCTACTTGCACATTCATCACTCCAGTGTTTAACTGGTATATTGTAATTACTTTGCCACCATGGCCTATTTATTGCCTTTACCACCCTTATTTTACCTCATTTGCACACACTGTATATAGATTTTCTTCTACTGTATTATTGACTGAATGTTTTATTTATTCCATGTGTAACTCTGTGTTGTTGTATGTGTTAAACAGCTTTGCTTAATCTTGGCCAGGTCACAGTTGTAAATGAGAACTTGTTCTCAACTAGCCTACCTGATTAAATAAAGGTAAAATAAATAAATAAAAACTTGGGGACTTTTGTTTAGACATGTAGCTAGGGAGCTAGCTAGCTAAACTATGAACCATAATCCCAATCCATAGAGTACTAGCAATACATACCGATTGTCATAGCCAGCTAAAGTTAGCCAAATAGGTTCAATGTTAGCCAGTTAGCTAGCTAACATTAGGCTATAACTAGCAATGCAAATGGCTTTCTGTGATAATATTATTACACAGATTCTACACGTAACGTCAGCTAGCTAGCTAACAGTAAGCGTTAACTTGCAATGTAAACAACTTTCTCACAAAATTAGAAACGTATAATATCTGAAACTGTATCTAGAATCTTACATGGGTGAACGCTTCACAGTAGACTCCAACTCCTTTCATTAAATAAGACGTCCTATGTCGTTTCCGTTTTGTTTGTACAGCTTACTTGGCCTGTTGTATCAAGTCATGTTGGTTCCTTTGCCGATAGCGCGAAAAATTCAGGGCAGCAATGTTATTGAGAGCAGTAGCAACACATTTGCAGTTCTCCATTGCTAACACTATATATTTACAAAAAACTACAGTAGAAAGGATTATCTACACATAACAGCTACATATCTACACATAACAGCTTTTATAGAAAGAAGATGCTTACACGGCAGACTAATCTGAAACTCATCTCTCGGCATGTCCAGCCCATTCATTAGCTCAGAAAATCATGGCTAGCAGGAAGGTTCCTGTATTTTTCTGTGGCTTAACCAATAACAAATATATTCATATTTACAGATGGCATACACATTTGTTATTAAGTTCAAATGTTCAAAAAGGCATTTTTGCAAAAGAACACATTTTGATAAAAAAAATTGAATAAAGTTAAAGCGCCTCTCCTGTGAAGTCATTTCCTAAATCTAGTCACAATTGGTAGGTCAGGTTGTCAAGGATTCCACGGTGAGACACTTTCTAGGTGGTTAAGTATTTTTAGGAAGGTACAGTAGGTAAGTTTTCTGCATTATGACATAACATAATGCAGAAGAAAACCTACCTACTGTACCTTCCTAAAAATATGTAATGTACACCTTCCTAATATTGAGTTGCACCCCCTTAGCCCTCAGAACAGCCTCGATTCATTTGGGCATGGACTCCACAAAGTACCAAAATCGTTCCACAGGGATTCTGGCCCATGCTAACTCCAATGCTTCCCACAGTTTTGTCAAGTTGGCTGGATGTTCTTGGGGTAGCAGGCCATTCTTGATACACACGGTCAACTGTTGAGCGTGAAAAACACACTTAAACCGGTGCGCCTGGCACTTTCTACTATACCCCGTTCAAAGGTACTTAAATCTTTTATCTTGCCTATTAACATGTCACACAAGCAATCCATGTCTCGATTGTCTCAGGGCTTAAAAGTCATTATTTAACCTGTCTTCTCCCCTCCATCTACACTGATTGAACTGGATTTAACCAGTGACATCAATAAGGGATCATAGCTTTTACCTGAATTAACCTAGTTAGTCTATGTAATGGAAAGAACAGGTGTTCCTAATGTTTTGTACACCGTGTATAATGCAGAATATTCACAGTTTAAGATTTATGACAAGGTAGCATCATTGCATTTTAACATGGTAGAGGTTCATGCAACATTTATAAAGGCTTTGTAAATGCTTATATTATGTAACCTAATGACTATGTCAAGTTTGTTATATGGATCGGACCAAGGCACAGCGTGGTATTTGTACATTCTTATTTATTTAAAGAATGAACACTGAACAAATTAACAAAATGAACCGTGAAGCTATACAAATGAGTGCTGACAAGCAACTACACATTGACAAGATTCCACAAACACCAAAGGGAAATGGCTACCTAAATATGATCCCCAATCAGAGACAACGAAAAACTGCTGCCTCTGATTGGAAACCATATCAGGCCACCATAGACATACAAATCGCCTAGACCTACAAAAACCCTAGGCATACAAAAAACCCTAGACAATAAAAAACTAGCGTACCTAGTCACGCCCTGACCTAACCTAAAAAGCAGGGCGTGATAGACTACTGGTAAAAGTAACAAACAAAGTCACAATTGCCATATCCTGCTTTTTCACTTCGAAAGGCTAGTGATGTCCTTCATTTCACAGAAAATAGAGCTCTGTTTATAAAACTAAGTTCTGTATCCAGCCAAAGTCGCACGCCGTCCTTCATGAAAACAACTTGATGGCGAGGAGTTCCCCTAGGGGAACCCCCCCATTCAGCTGAAAAGGTTCAAAAATATTCTTTAGAAATATTTAACTTTCACACATTAACAACTCCAATACAGCAAATGAAAGATAAACATCTTGTTAATCTACCCATCATGTCCAATTTTTTAAATGTTTTACAGCGAAAACACAACATATTTATATAAACAAATAAACACAGCCATTTTTCCCAGCCAAAGATGGAGTCACAAAAGCAGATTAGAGATAAAATGAATCACTAACCTTTTGAAAATCTTCATCAGATGACACTCATATGACATGTTACACAATACATTTATGTTTTGTTTGATACTATGCATATTTATATCCACAAATCTCGGTTTACATTGACGCCATGTTCAGAAATGCCTCCAAAATATCCAGAGGAATTATAGAAAGCTACGCCAGATAACAGAAATACTCAATTTCTCAGACTTTGCAATTTTCATGAATAGGAAAAGTTGCGTTATGCTAATGCATTTGAGGCTATGATTACGCTATACGGGTTTGCTAGTCGCAAGAAGTTAATCTAACTGCTTAGCTATTTATCTGTACATGGAATTGTATTTGGGTTTTCTTTACTCTTTCTTTACTCTACTTACTTTATTTTTTTCTAATCTTTACAGGAAAATGCCACGGGCACGACCTGATGTGTGGAGACATTTCACCTCAGCTAATGTAAAAGGAAAAGCTGTGTACATTTGCAAATACTGTGCTAAATCATATTTGAAGAAGGCAACAAAGATGCAGAATTATCTGGCCAAGTCCATAAAGTTCCCACAACGCTTACAACAAGCAACCTCTGACAAAAGTCCCTCTACTTCTATTCGAGGTGAAAATGATGAATCAGACACCTTATCAATAGCAACAGCTCATGGTCCTCCTGGGATCAGAATTTATTTTGACTCAATGGAGGAACGCAGTCAGAGAAATGCTGATGAATGTCTTGCTCGAGCTGTGTTTGCAACTGGTTCACCTCTGATGTTCACAGGCAATGTGCATTGGAAGATATTTTTGAATGTTCTTTGTCCAGCAAACACCCCTACAACCAGACATGCTTAATCTACTCATTTGCTGGATGCAGAGTTCCTCAGAGTTCAAGTTGAAGGTCAAGCAAATCATAGAGAAAGCAGACTGTATTGCAATCATCTCTGATGGGTGGTCGAATGTTCGTGGGCAAGGAATCATTAACTACATCATCTCCACCCCTCAACCAGTATTCTACAAGAGCACAGACACAAGGGACAACAGACTCACTGGTCTCTACATCGCAGATGAGCTAAAGGCAGTCATCAATGACCTTGGACCACAGAAGGTATTTGCACCAGTGACAGACAATGCTGCGAACATGAAGGCTGCTTGGTGTAAAGTGGAGGAGTCCTACCCTCACATCACACCCATTGGCTGTGCTATTCATGCATTGAATCTGCTCCTCAAGGACATCATGGCACTGAAAACAATGGATACACTCTACAAGAGAGCCAAGGAAATGGTTAGGTTTGTGAAGGGTCATCAAGTGATAGCAGCAATCTACCTCACCAAGCAAAGTGAGAAGAATAAGAGCACCACATTGAAGCTGCCCAGTAACACCCATTGGCGTGGTGTTGTTATCGTGTCAGACAGTCTCCTGGAGGGAAAGGAGTCTCTCCAAGAAATGGCCATATCACAGTCTGCTGATATGGACAGCCACGTCAAGAGGATCCTCCTGGATGATGTATTTTTGGAGACAGTGGTAAGCAGCCTGAAACCTATAGCAGTAGCCATTGCACGGATTGAGGGAGACAATGCCATCCCGTCTGATGTTCAGACTCTGCTTGCAGATGTAAAACAAGAAATCCGTACTGCCCTGCCCACTTCACTGTTGCTCCAAGCAGAGGAAACTGCAGTTCTGACATACATCAAAAAGCATGAAGACTTCTGCCTGAAGCCCATACATGCCACAGCGTACATGTTGGACCCCAAGAATGCTGGAAAGAGCGTCCTGTCTTGTGCAGAGATCAACAATGTCTATGGTGTCTCACCACCTTGGCCTGAATAAGGGCAAGGTTCTTGGCAGTCTGGCAAAATACACTTCCAAGCAAGGCCTTTGGGATGGAGATGCAGTATGGCAGTCGTGCCAACATATCTCATCAGCCACCTGGTGGAAGGGACTTTGTGGATCTGAGGCTCTTTCCCCTGTTGCCTCCATCATCCTCCAAATCCCACCAACATCAGCCGCCTCAGAGTGCAACTGGTCCTTGTTTGGGAAAACACACACCAAAGCATGGAACAGGCTGACCAATACAAGGGTTGAAAACTTGGAGCTTTTTGAGCCTGAGAACGAGCAAACCTCAACAAGGTTGGAAAGTGACAGTGAAGATGAGGCCTCAGAGTCTGATGTTCAAGAGGTGGATATTGAGGGGGTCCATGGAGAAGACATGGAATCCTGAGAGGAAGACAACCAAAGCTTTAGTTTCTAGACTATCATTTTACAAATGTATGTTGAAAACATTTTTGGGAGATACAATGGATCATTGGGGATCATTCAATATTCCCTATCATTTGTTGTTCAGTGAAATCATCCCATGTGAAGAGTCAACTAATTTAATTAAAGTTCAATAACTAAATAGTTTTTTTCTATTGGAAGGATTTAATCATTTGCAATGATGTCTACTTACTATAAAGGTAAAAGGTTTCTGTTCCTGTATCCAATATTCCCCCAAATGTGCAACCGTACTTTGCACACAACACACAACATAAAATGCACACAGGCATGTAATAATGGTTGCCCAGAACAGTTCTACCTTCACATATTTTCTAAGGGGTTCATTTCTGCTTGAGTGAATACACTTTTCCAGGCCAAACCCTAACAACAACGGGGCAATTGTGCATCACCCTATGAGACTCCTGATCATGGCTGGTTGTGATACAGCCTGGAATTGAACCAGGGACTGTAGTGACATCTCTAACACTGAGATGCAGTGTCTTAAATAGCACTGTTCTCCATCCACTGTAATTTATAAATAGATAAAAGCTATTGATAAGAGCTAGGTAAATGAGTAAACAGTTTGGATAATGGGATTGTAAATATAAAATACAATTGTTTTCGATCAATTTTATCTTATGATCGCTGGAGACAAATGTGAAACCAGTTCAATGCAGTGGTGTAATTTACTTGAGTAAAAATACTTTCAAGTACTACTTAAGTAGTGTTTTTTGGTATCTGTACTTTACTTTATTATTTGACATTTTTGACAACTTTTACTTTGTTCCTAAAATAATTATATTATTTTTAACCAGGCAAGTCAGTTAAGAACAGTCAGTCAATGACGGTCTAGGAACAGTGGGTGACTGCCTGTTCAGGGGCAGAACGACAGATTTGTACCTTGTCAGCTCGGGGGTTTGAACTTGCAACCTTCCGGTTACTAGTCCAACACTCTAACCACTAGGCTACCCTGCCGCCCTCATACATTTTCCCTGACACCTAAAAGTACGTTTTGAATGCTTAGCAGGACAGGAACATTGTCCAATTCACGTTCAAGAGAACATTCCTGGTCATCTATGCTTGAAAATCTATGGCAAGACCTGAAAACAATTGTCTAGCAATGTTGCACAATCCAGGTGTGGAAAGACTTACCCAGAAAGACTCACAGATGTAAAAGCTGACAAAGGTGATTCTTACATGTATTGACACAGGGGGTTGAATACTTATCTAATCAAGAAATACACTATATGTATGTGGAGACCCTTTCAAATTAGTGGATTCCTAACAACACCTGTGCCAACATATCCTCCAAGCACCAAATTCTCGGGCATTAACACTTAAGTGGAAATGTCTAGGAGTAACAACAGCTCAGCCGCTGAGTGCTGAATCACGAAGCGCATACAAATCATCTGTCCTTGCTTGCAAAACTCACAACTGAGTTCCAAACTGCCTCTGGAAGCAAAATATAAAAATAAAAATGTTTAACCAGGCAAGTCAATTGAGAACAAATTCTTCTTTACAATGACGGCATACAGCGGCCAAACCCGGACAACGCTGGGCCAATTGTGCACCATCCTACTGGTCTCCCAATCAGGGTGTCTGTAGTGACGCCTCTAGCACTGAGATGCAGCGCCACTCGGGAGCCCCCAACTATGGCAATGGCCGAGCGGCAGCACACAAGCTCACCGCCATTGGACTCTGGAGCGGTAGAATCGCATTCTCTGGAGTGATGAATTACACTTCACCATCTGTCAATTACGACGGTTGAATATGGGTTTTGTGGATGCTAGGAGAACGCTACCTGCTCTAATGTATAGTGCCAACTGTAAATTTTGGTGGAAGAGGAATAATGTTCTGGGGCTGTTTTTCATGGTTCGTCTAGGCCCCTTGGTTCCAGTGAAGGTAAAGCTTAACGCTACAGCATATAATTACATTCTAGATGATTCTGTGCTTCCAGCTTTTTGGCAACAGTTTGAGGAAGGCCCATTCCTGTTTTAGCATGACGATGCCCCCATGCACAAAGTGAGGTCCATACAGAAATGGTTTGTTGAGAGAGCCCTAACATCAACTCCACCGAACAGCTTTGGGATGAATTGGAACGTTGACTGCGAGCCAGGCCCAACATCAGTGCCCGACCACTCGAATGCACTTGTGGCTGAATGTAAGAAAATCACCTCAGCAATATTCCAACATCTAGTGGAAAGCCTTCCCAGAAGAGTGGAGGCTGTTATAGCAGCAAAAGGTGGACCAACTCCATATAAATGGCCATGATTTTGGAATGCCGCAACCTTTTGGCGTGTCTTTGGCTATGCCGGATTAAATGATATAACATACTATTCTATAAAATAATTTCTCCGTAATTAATATCACCTGATTGAGCTAATCATGTAAATGTAAATAAGAGTTGGGCACCACAAAATAATATTTATAGAGCTGTTATATTCCAAATAAACTCTTACATCAATAGCAGTCAATGTTAATCGTCATCTTAATTCAGTCTCATCTGAAAGTTGTAAATTCTTGGTTATCTGCACGAACACTGGCTCACAAGTTGAATCAGCAATACAAAATTGTGTTTAATTATTTATTTACTAAATACCTAACTAATCACACAGAATTACACATACACTTGATTACAAATTACGTCATAAAGAAAAACGTCCCTAGCGGGAAGAACAGATATGACAGTTTGTTACACAAAAGAAAAGGGTCTGGGTTTGAGTGAAAGAGCGGGAAAACTGAGGAACAAAGGGAAGAAGCTGTGCTATCGTAAATACAGTATCTTATGCATTCTAAATTACCGCCCATTTGGAAAAGGAAAATGCAATACATTTTTACTCTGAGCTGCGCTTCGGTAGGTTGGTGGTAGATGGAAGGCTGTGTTGCGGAACAGGTTACATTGTGGCCAAGGGCTTATTTAGGAAGGGAGAGGAGGGCGTGTTATAGCCCATGTCCCTTCACAGGGGCGGGCCACAGATTGAGCAGAGCCCTATCTTATGAAAACCCAAATCTCACATTTTAGAAGCTAAAATCACATTTCATCCCATCACAAATAATTTAATTTTCAAACATTTAAATTGAACAACAATTCCATGTGAATCCAATAACTCTGATGTGTAGACTTTCCGTCATCTGATCATTGATGAGAATGTCTCAGATGACAACCGAACTGACATCACATTCATTAAGTACCACTGCATATGTTCCATTGGTCGGATTACCAGAATATAGTTCATTTCCCCCCACCTTCTGATGTTCCCAGAATCTCTATGTTAACCAAGGGTTTTGCAAATGTAACATCAGTAGGGTAGAGAGAGGGGAAAGAGGTATTTATGACTGTCATAAACCTACCACTCAGACCAACGTCATGACAGTCCCCCCACGTTGGGTTCAATCTTGCGATTAACCTGCATGTTGCAAACCAAAATAAAAATTACCGTGGGTTGTCCTGGTTGTGGACCATCGTTGTGGTCCCCATCTGGTGGTCGACCTGGGTAGGGTTTCTGCGAATGAAGTCCGCTCCATGGCTGGACAGCAGCTGTCCAGTTGGTGGTCGCTGTTGCAGTCCCCCCCTCTGGTGGTCGACACGGGTAGTGTGTCTGCAAATTAAGAAGTCCGCTCCATGGCTGGGCAGTGGATGTCCGGATTGGGATCACCGTTCCAGACCCGTCGTCTGGTCGTCCAGCCTGGAAGATCTGGGCAGTAATTTATGCAGATGTTTACAACGCACACACACTCATGAAATATATCATTACATTTCCTCCCAAATGAGCGGCGTTGTGGCATTAACTGATGGTTGTATGTGGAAGTTGTTTATGGCTCTATCACTATCTACGTGCCGGAGAAAATGAAACAAAATTAATGAAAGCATAAACAAAACAAAATATAGTTATGCCCCGATAATCTTCTAATTGGACTGTATTCGTCCATGGTCTTGGCAAAATGACCCTATCATGGCATTGTCTGTCATATCTAGGGCTTTCCTCATTTGCGGGGTGTTGCTTAGTGTACTATCCTAACTTGATAACTATACGATAAGTCTCCAGCTGTAAAGCACTAGTTTTGGACACTGCACACTGCCCTAACCCATCTGGACAAGAGGAATACCTATGTGAGAATGCTGTTCATCGACTACAGCTAAGCATTTAACACCATAGTACCCTCCAAACTCGTCATCAAGCTCGAGACCCTGGATCTCGACCCCGCCCTGTGCAACTGGGTACTGGACTTCCTGACCCTGCACTCCAACTCAAATCATCAAGTTTGCGGACGACACTACAGTGGTAGGCTTGATTACCAACAACGACGAGACGGCCTACAGGGTGAAGGTGAGGGCCCTCAGAGTGTGGTGTCAGGAAAATAACCTCACACTCATTGTCAACAAAACAAAGGAGATGATTGTGGACTTCAGGAAACAGCAGAGGAAGAACCCCCCTATCCACATCGACGGGACAGTAGTGGAGAGGGTAGTAAGTTTTAAGTTCCTCGGCATTCACAAACTGAATTGGTCCACCCACACAGACAGCGTTGTGAAGAAGGCGCAGCAGCGCCTCTTCAACCTCAGGAGGCTGAAGAAATTCGGCTTGTCACCAAAAGCACTCACAAACTTCTACAGAAGCACAATCGAGAGCATCCTGTCGGGCTGTATCACCGCCTGGTACGGCAACTGCTCCGCCCACAACCGTAAGGCTCTCCAGAGGGTAGTGAGGTCTGCGCAACGCATCACCGGGGGAAAATTACCTGCCCTCCAGGACACCTACACCACCCAATGTCACAGGAAGGCCATAAAGACCATCAAGGACAACAACCACCCGAGCCACTGCCTGTTCACCCCGCTATCATCCAGAAGGCGAGGTCAGTACAGGTGCATCAAAGCAGGGACTGAGAGACTGAAAAACAGCTTCTATCTCAAGGCCATCAAACAGCCAGCACAAACATTCAGTTGCTGCTGCCAACATACTGACTCAACTCCAGCCACTTTAATAATGGAAATGGATGGAAATTGACGTAAAAAATGTATCACTAGCCACTTTAAACAAAGCCACTTAATATAATGTTTACATACCCTACATTACTCATCTCATATGTATATACCGTATACTATATCATCTACTGCATCTTGCCATCTTTATGTAACACATGTATCACTAGCCACTTGAAACTATGCCACTTTATGTTTATATAACCTACATTACTCATCTCATATGTATATACTGTACTCGATACCATCTACTGCATCTTGCCTATCTTTATGTACATATTCTTTATCCCTTTACACATGTGTGTGTACGGTAGTAGTTGTGGAATTGTTAGGTTAGATTACTCATTGGTTATTACTGCATTTTCGGAACTAGAAGCACAAGCATTTCGCTACATTCGCATTAACATCGTCTAACCATGTGTATGTGAAAAATACAATTTCATTTGACTTGATTATCAACACATACTGAACAGCTCACATTACAGACAGAAGCATGCTGCCTAGTTAAATAAAAAATAAATAAAAATACATGGCAGACCAATCCAAACTCCTCTCCCAGCATGTCCAGCCCATCCATTACCTCAGCCAATCATTGCTAGTGAGAAGTTTCCTGTCTTTTTCTGTGGCTAAACCAACTAGACTCGTAATTTAACAATTGTATTCATATTTAAGGATGGAAAACAAGTTTTTCTTAAGGCACATGGAAGTTCACATGTTCCAGAAGGCATTTCTGATTTAAAAAAAATCTATGTTTACGTTTAAATCCCTCTTCTGTGAAGTAGTGACATGCATCCTATGCCTAGTTTCCTGAAACGAGTCACATATATTATGGCAACACTTTCACACATTCTCAAATGTGTTTCAATCCTGTTTTCTCAATGTTTTCATAACACAGCTAAAGCTATCCCTCAACTATTCATCTATCTACCAAGCTAGCTAACGTTAGCTACCCTATCCCTAAAGATGGTGGTGTGCAAAACAACTACTTATACCCATGTATTGTTGAGTCAACAACAGTACATCGGATTCACTCTATATACTGTGCTAATTGTACAAATTACTTATAGAAGAGGCCTGTGTATTAAATATAACAAAAACCCATTAACAGCTATTGTCAGCTAAAAACAACTAGTTAGCGATGTATGGCTAGCATGCGACCGTTAGAAACACATTTAATAAAAAGTAACCTTCTAAAATGCGTATCATTAGCGTAGTTCATATGACATCATGTCAGTGATTCTCTCGTTAACACAGGTGTGAGTGTTGACGAAGACAAGGCTGGAGATCACTCTGTCATGCTGATTGAGTTTGAATAACAGAGTGGAAGCTTCAAAAGGAGGGTGGTGCTTGGAATCATTGTTCTTCCGCCGTCAACCATGGTTACCTGCAAGGAAACACGTGCCGTCATCATTGCTTTGCACAAAAAAGGCTTCACAGGCAAGGATATTGCTGCCAGTAAGATTGCACCTAAATCAACCATTTACCGGATCATCAAGAACTTCAAGGATAGTGGATCAATTGTTGTGAAGAAGGCTTCAGGGCACCCAAGAAAGCCCAGCAAGCGCCTAATGTTGATTCAGCTGCAGGTTCGGGGCACAGCCTGTACAGAGCTTGCTCCAGTACAGAGCTTGCTCAGGAATGGCAGCAGGATGGCCTGGTGTCAAGAAGGGCAGAAAAAAAGCCACTACTCTCCAGGAAAAACATCAGGGACAGACTGATATTCTGCAAAAGGTACAGGGATTGGAATTCTGAGGACTGGGGTAAAGTCATTTTCTCTGATGAATCCCCTTTCCGATTGTTTGGGGCATCCGGAAAAAAGCTTGTCTGGAGAAGACAAGGTGAGCGCTACCATCAGTCCTGTGTCATGCCAACAGTAAAGCATCCTGAGACCATTCATGTGTGGGGTTGCTTCTCAGACAAGGGCATGGGCTCACTCACAATTTTGCCAAAAAAATACAGCCCGGATTACCATAAAGAATGGTTCCAACACATCCTCAGAGAGCAACAGCATGATGGAGCACCTTGCCATAAGGCTAAAGTGATGACTAAGTGGCTCGGGGAACAAAACATTGATATTTTGGGTCCATGGCCAGGAAACTTCCCAGACCTTAATCCCATTGAGAACTTGTGGTCAATCCTCAAGAGGTAGGTGGACAAACAAAACCCCACAAATTCTGACAAACTCCAAGCATTGATTATGCAAGAATGGGCTGCCATCAAGTTAATTGACATCATGCCAGGGCAGATTGCAGAGGTCTTGAAAAAGAAGGGTCAACACTGCAAATATTGACTCTTTGCATCAACTTCATGTAATTGTCAATAAAAGCCTTTGACACTTATGAAATGCTTGTAATTATACTTCAGCATTCCATAGTAACGTCTGACAAAAATATCTAAAGACACTGAATGTAACGCTTGTCGTCTGGAGAAAGAGAGGACCAAAATGCAGTGTGATGATTATCCATTTTAATAGAATACTTTAACAATGAACAATAAACCGACAAAATGACCGACGATGAAACAGTCCCGTAACGTGGAAACAGGAACACCCACAACACAAAACAGGCTACCTAAATATGGTTCTCAATCAAGGACAACGATTGACAGCTGCCTCTGATTGAGAACCATACCAGGCCAAACACATAAATAGAAAATCATAGACAAACTAACATAGACAACCCACCCAACTCACGCCCTGACCATACTAAAACAAAATACAAAACAAAGGATCTCAGGTCAGAACGTGACAGTGAAGGACGGAACTTTGTGGAAATTAATATTTGTGTCATTCTCTAAACTATTTCCCACGACTGTACTACAATCATAATGTTGTTAACAAACTTTGATTCCAAAATATGGAAATCTACACAATCTATCACAGGACATTTTTGTTGTTGTAAGGGTAATAATGTCACTGATCAAGGCAGGCAAAGATCTGTTTCACTTGTCTTGTCTCCACCCCCCATCCAGTTCTGACCTTTCTGCTTGTCCTGACTCTGATCCTGCTTGCCGTCCTGTACCTGCTTGACTCTAATTTTGATTACGACTCTTTGCCTGCATTGACCTACTGATTGCCTCCCGTCCTGTACCTGCCTGACTATGATTTGTATTACAACTCTTTGCCTGCCCCTTGTACTGTAATAAGCACTTCTCATCAGAATGTTTATTTTTGTATAATACTGTGGCAGGGTTGCAGTATCTGTTCTCTGTCAAGACTAAGTTGCTTGGGCCGGAGAGAGGGGAGAGGTCAAGCGTGATCTCTTGGCTCCACAATGTCTGTGTGCCAGTCAATGTGTCTCTGTGATCTTGTCAAGATAGGATGGATTTGATATATGGCCTGTTGATATGGAGGATTTGTTTAGGTTCTGAGTTTGAGAAAAGAGCATAGTTTAGGAGACAAAGCTGAATGATAAATTATGCCTAATGCTGTCTGGCTATGTGTGTCTTTGCTATAAAGGATCTCAGTTGCAATGTGTAAGGGACTCTCAGAGAATTAATTTATAGACACTGAATTGATCTGAAAGTCACAGGGTTGTGATGGAGCTCATATAATTATAGATGGACTTTGTGATAACTAACTCTGACTTGTGTGTGGTTTGCTCTCATGATTTGGTAAATAGAGGAAATTTCCACGACATTTGGCGACGAGGAGGGGATGTGAATCTTCACTCGGTGACCGTTCCTGACAATCTAGGTAAATAAATTGTGCACGAGGGATCCCCTAAACTTGGGATCTTAGGGAAACCACACTTCGGGAACGAAGCAGATGGACCAACCTTTGATCTGAGAGGAAGCGAGCCGAGTGGATACCACATCTCGAACTGAGTTTTTTTTAAAGAAAAATGTGAGCGAACCACACACAGATTTGAAGTCTAGTTTTTTAATTTTGCCTGTTACGTATACTCTGAGCGTGAATTCCTTTGTAAGGAAGGCACCTTGGCGGCGTAAGCAGGGCCGAGTCAGGGGAGAGTAATCTGACTGTTTGTGGACTCAAAAGATACTCTGCCACTGTCCGGTTGCCAGTGACCAAGAGCCGTCCTGACACTGAATTGATCACAGTGGGGATTTGGTGAGGTCTGTCGGGGTGAGTGGCCAAAGGGACTGTGCATTCTAGGTGAAAACACAGCATTTGGTGAAGCCCTATTGGAAGAAGGACCTCATTCTGTGCGTCTGTGTGATTGTCTAAGTGACCCTCAGAGGTGGTGAATTCCAATTATTTTAAATGTGTTAGCCAGGTATGCCCTGGGTTACTCTGTGTGAGTATTTTGTTATGGGATCACTAGGTAATAGTTGTCGGACCGTTCTGTGTGAGCGGGGTAGGGTTGACTCTGTGTGGGCAAACCTTTTTATGTTCTGATGTTCTGTGTGGACGTCTGACCAGTTCTGTGTGAACATCTGACCAATCCTGTGTGGGTGATCCTTAAAGTTCTTAAAGTACCTAAGATTTCTTAAGTTTTATATGGATTCTGTGAATTATTTGAAATTATGATAAATTGTATGTGTGTATAATCAATTACTAGAGATTTGATAAAGTAATGCTGAGAATGATTAGATACAATTTAAACCACCCATTCGTAGACGTACGTAGGTTTTGAGTTGGTATCTTAAATGGATAATTTGATAAAGATGAGGTTTTAAGCACTATTAAAATAATCTACAAAATCTGGGAAATTGAGCTCTAGAAACTGATTAGAGTGTGTCCACTTTTGGTTATCTTACCCTAACGATGTAACTATAAAACGCATATTGGATTATCTCCGTCTGGGTGAAACATTTGAAATTAAACTGCCCTTAAGGTCTGAACATGTTATATTTTTTCTTCCCAGTATGAGAGAAGTTGCGGGATTTATTGAATAAACTGAATAAAGTTAGAGAGAATTAAGAGGGAATCTCGATGTAATTTATAATGTCGTACAAAGCCTAAGGTTTTCCATCAAACTAATTATCATTGCGTGATTAATGTGATGTAGTCAAGTAATTGAAATACTTTGCATAAGTAAACATAAGAAATAGGATACATTTCATAAGTGTGGAGAGCAAAGAGAAGAGGAAGTTATAAAGTTGGGTTTTAATCTTACGATAGAGGTAAGGAAAAACGTTGAACGTTGAGCAGGAAAGTTCATGTTGTCTAACATTATAGTATGTTTCCATTATGTGGAACAATGTCAGGTCATTAAAGGTGATTGCTGGATTGAGTAGTATGAGAGCCTGTTGGCAGAAGACTGAACTAATATGTTAAGTGGGGGAGTATCATAGATTTTAATTATAGTGTTGTTACCGCAATAGTCAAAATAATTTCATATGTTTTGGGGAATGAAAGCTTTGTGGATATGAGTGGGAAAAAAACAATATGTTTGTTTTGATTTTTACGCTGATGAGACAGCGCCAACTTTTGAAAGATTTTAGATTTGTTTGAAAAAAAATCAGGATTGGTTTTTACATCAACAGGTTGAAATTATTAGATTGCTGATTAAAACCTGTTAAAGATAGGGCTGATTACTGCCCCCTTTGGGGTGATTGGGTGCCCATAGTAAACAGAAAAAAAATCTGTCAAAAATTGCTAATATATGCATATAAAAATTATTATTGAATAGAAAACACTCTAAAGCTTCTAAAACCGTTTAAATTATGTCTCTATGTAAAGCAGAACTCTCAGGGCACTCATTCTCCCAAACTCTCTCTTGTCATCATAAAAGTTGGCCCAACTTTGACGTCATCGCCCCCACCCTTCCCAAGCACTTACAGTCCTGGCAACAGTTTCTATCTCTTCAGCGCGATGTCTGCTTTCAATGGGGCTTCTCATTGTGAGAATCGCGCGCTCACGAGAGTTTTGGCGGGCCGAAACCTTTCGGTCACGCGATAAAACAGGCTCCTCTCATGCGCGCTCTGCTCGGGTGATGTCTTTGTTCCAAGATTGATTAAACGACTCGTGTGTTTCTCTTCGTCCTGAGAATTGCTGTGAAGCTAGATAACATGCTAACGCTGTGTTCTGAACATAGTTTGACAAGTTTAGTCGACATATAATATGTCATTTCGATGTTTTGGTGCGCACCCACTTGACTTTTTGGCTGCATTTCAACCGAAATGTGTCGTGTTTGATCACCGAAAGACACAGACTTCCAAACTAAAGCTGTTTTTGGTAAGTATAAACCCTTCCAGGTCTACTGATGGAAGAACAGCAAAGGTAAGGGAATATTTATGTGTTTATTATGGGTTTCTGTGGACTCCGAAGTAGAGGAGCCAAAATGCTAATTCCTGAGTGCCGACTCATATTATAGCCTATTGAACGAAATCTGTAACGTTAAAAATAAATGTAACACAGCGATTGCATTTAGAAGAAGTGTATCTTTCTATATATATGTAGAACATGCATATTTAGTCTAAGTTTATGTTGTGTATTCCATGTTAGCTGACGGCATATGCTGGAGCTATCGTCATTTCTCCGGACATTTGAGTAGCATTTTTTTGAACATGCCGTCATTGTTAACAGATTTATGGATATATATATAGCATATTATTGAAAAAAAAAATGTACTGTGTAACATGTTATATTACTGTCATCTGATGAAGATTTCAAAAGGTTAGTGAAATTATTTTAATTTTAATCCTGCGTTTGGTGATTGCTTATTTTGTTGAATTTGGCTATGGAAATTAGCTTGGTCTTCGGTGTGTCTTCGGTGGTGGTTTGACATAAATATGTGCTATGTTTTCGCCGTAAAACATTTTAGAAATCTGACTTGCTGGCTATATAAACAAGTTGTTTATCTTTCATTTGAGCTATTGGACTTGTTAATGTGTGGAGGTTAAATATTTTTAAGAATATTTTTTGCGTTCCATGCGCCACATTCCAGCTGACGGTGGGAGGGCTGGTTCCCAGTTGGGAACCAAGATCCTCAACAGGTTTAAAGGTTTTTTTAGGAGTTGATTTAACTTAATTAAACATTGTATCATACATATACATTGATGGTGATTAAAACTTATGATTAATGATTTGAGGTACAGTGGAATTATCATTAGGTTTGGTTTATAGTTCACGTTTGAGTTTCTGAATCGATGTAGTGTAAATGAATACTAACTAAGTGTTTTGTGTTCTCCGGGAAAATTGATATTTCGCTGTCTCTCTCTGGAATGTTTCCAGGGACTATACTCTTGGGGAGAGTGAGTGAAATTGAGGCCAAACACTACCACATTGGAGGGGGCTTGGAAGTTTTTTGTTTTACACATGCAAATTCTTTTGAAAAAGGAATGTTCTGGGAACATGGAAATACAAAAATGTTGGAACTAGTTGATTATTGTTTAATATAGTGAAAAAAACTGCATTGAAGGGTTTTGTATGACCTATGACCTTCTGATGACTTTCCGTTGTGGCTTGATCACCCGCGTTGGAAAGCCATTTGGATAATGAAATTATGGCCATTTGTAATACTGCTTTCAAGATAATTTGTGTAATTGGTAAATATGTTTCTGAGCCATATTTGTATTTTGGATCACTGTGAAGAGGGCATTGCTTTTAACTAAGGGTATGCTGCTTTAAGTCTATTTTCCTATGACCATAGGGGTTAAATCATTTTTCTTTGTGGAGTTTTTTTTCAGTTTAGTGATTTTAATTTGATTAGGTTAGCTGAAAGTTTGTTTTACATTTCTTTTCAGTTTTGTTTTACATTACTCTCATACGGAGAGATGTGTGTAAAACATGGGGGAGGATTCAGTTTGAGGGTTTGAATTGAAATTATACAACTTAAGTGATATGTGAAGGAGTGTATTGTATTGTTGAGTGTATTGTATTTGTTGTGTTTGTTTTGTTCTATTCCCGAGGGGTATAGGTCTAACTTCTTGATCCTTGGCTCTACGATGGAGTTGACAGTGAGATGGGGAGTATAAACCAATTTGTAAGAATAGTTTCAATAGAATGTTTTGATATTCTCTGTGAAATATGTTTAGATATGTGTATTAAGAATAATTGGTAAAAGTAATAATTTATCATGTAGTTAACGAACTGAACTAAACTGTTGTTCTGATCTGTTTTTTCGAGGTTATCATTAAAAGTGACATCAGACGGTATCTTAATGCATGGAAGAGATAATTGGACCGAATGGTGTGTGTACCTCAAAACCCCCTCTCTGGCTGAAGAAGAGTGACAAAGGCATTGGAGGCTTTCCAAACCACTTCTACCGAGAGAAAAGAACCAAGCCAGAAATTGGTGTACAGTATCAGATCTAAGCTATCAACTGCTTTTCTTTCATGTTTCTCTCATACTGTGAGAGTCCACTTGGAGTGATCATGGAGAAAGATCTGTTCTAACATTTTCTTATGATGCTGGTATATTGGTTGACAAATGGACAAGACATGAGTGGTAAAGATGAGACATTAAAATTGGGACATTATCATGGGCCGTCCACTTTGAACTGTAAAGCTATCTGAAGAAAAATGAAAGACGCCAGAAGATGCAGTGCCTGAGAGGGGGGTTGGTCAACTGTGCCATTAAATTGTTTATACTTGTGGTATCAGGTTGATTGAAGAGGTCTACACCATGTAAATTGTAGTAATTTAGATTAAGAATGCATTGATACTGATCTGTATTATAATTATACTGAATGTAAGTAAATCTGCTAATATTGATGTGTGTTAAATTGAGGATTTGACTTTGAGTGATAAGACAAATTTGAATCACTGAGGAATGCTACTGGTCTTAAATATCTGGTATAGGGTAGGTTCCATAAGGATATGTCCCGAGTGGATGTTTTCCTCTGCGAGATCTAGATAAAAAATATGGTGTAGGGTATGTTTCATAAGGATAGGTCCCGAGTGGAGGTTTTCCTCTGTGAGATACAGGCTAATATAAGTGGAGGGTAGGTTCTGAGTGGAGGTTTTTCTCTGCGAGAGCCAGGAGTGAATACAGGGGATGGTAGATTCCGTTTTAGGATAGGTCCCTAGTCGGGGTATTGCCCTGCGAAATATATGTAAAAGGGACAAAAGTCCCAGTTGCAGTGAGTTTTTGTAAGACAAGAGTTCTAGAAGCTGTGGAGTTAATTAGGGCTAGACGTCCCGTCAGCAGGACACCTGTCGACAATTTCTGGTGAAGTTGGAGGGCGCGCAATTCATATAAATAATCATAAAAATTATGGATATTAAACATCTAGGTACACACAAATGTCATATATCGGTTGAAAGCTTATAATTATTGTTAATCTACAGTGCCTTGCGAAAGTATTCGGCCCCCTTGAACTTTTGCCACATTTCAGGCTTCAAACACAAAGATATAAAACTTTAATTTTTTGTGAAGAATCAACAACAAGTGGGACACAATCATGAAGTGGAACGACATTTATTGGATATTTCAAACTTTTTTAACAAATCAAAAACTGAAAAATTGGGCGTGCAAAATTATTCAGCCCCCTTAAGTTAATACTATGTAGCGCCACCTTTTGCTGCGATTACTGCTGTAAGTCGCTTGGGGTATGTCTCTCAGTTTTGCACATCGAGAGACTGAAATTTTTTCCCATTCCTCCTTGCAAAACAGCTCGAGCTCAGTGAGGTTGGATGGAGAGCATTTGTGAACAGCAGTTTTCAGTTCTTTCCACAGATTCTCGATTGGATTCAGGTCTGGACTTTGAATTGGCCATTCTAACACCTGGATATGTTTATTTTTGAACCATTCCATTGTAGATTTTGCTTTATGTTTTGGATCATTGTCTTGTTGGAAGACAAATCTCTGTCCCAGTCTCAGGTCTTTTGCAGACTCCATCAGGTTCTTCCAGAATGGTCCTGTATTTGGCTCCATCCATCTTCCCTGTCCCTGCTGAAGAAAAGCAGGTCCAAACCATGATGCTGCCACCACCATGTTTGACAGTGGGGATGGTGTGGTCAGGGTGATGAGCTGTGTTGCTTTTACGCCAAACATAACGTTTTGCATTGTTGCCAAAAAGTTCAATTTTGGTTTCATCTGACCAGAGCAGCTTCTTCCACATGTTTGGTGTGTCTCCCAGGTGGCTTGTGGCAAACTTTCAACAACACTTTTTATGGATATCTTTAAGAAATGGCTTTCTTCTTGACACTCTTCCATAAAGGCCAGATTTGTGCAATATACGACTGATTGTTGTCCTATGGACAGAGTCTCCCACCTCAGCTGTAGATCTCTGCAGTTCATCCAGAGTGATCATGGGCCTCTTGGCTGCATCTCTGATCAGTCTTCTCCTTGTATGAGCTGAAAGTTTAGAGGGACGGCCAGGTCTTGGTAGATTTGCAGTGGTCTGATACTCCTTCCATTTCAATATTATCGCTTGCACAGTGCTCCTTGGGATGTTTAAAGCTTGGGAAATCTTTTTGTATCCAAATCCGGCTTTAAACTTCTTCACAACAGTATCTCGGACCTGCCTGGTGTGTTCCTTGTTCTTCATGATGCTCTCTGAGCTTTTAACGGACCTCTGAGACTATCACAGTGCAGGTGCATTTATACGGCGACTTGATTACACACAGGTGGATTGTATTTATCATCATTGGATCATTCAGAGATCCTCACTGAACTTCTGGAGAGAGTTTGCTGCACTGAAAGTAAAGGGGCTGAATACTTTCGCAAGGCACTGTAACTGCATTGTCCGATTTTGTTAAGAGGCTTTACAGCGAAAGCATGCCATGCGATTGTTTGAGGACGGTGCCCCACACATTATATATTTCAACCAGCACAGGCTTCATAAAATCACAAATAGCGATTAAATAATCACTTACTTTTTGAAAATCTTCCTCTGATTTGCAATCCAAATGGACCCAGCTACAACATGCATGGTCATTTTGTTAGATAAAATCCTTCTTTATATCCCAAAAAGTCTGTTTGGTTGGCGCCATCGATTTGAGTTCAACACGCAGACAGAGGAATCAAAACAGCTACCGCTAAACTTTGTTAAAACAAATCAAACTACGTTTCTATCCAATCCTCAGTCAGGTACCCTAACAATAATATTTCATACGGAAAGAAGTATGTTCAATAGAAAAGTAAAATTAGCAAGTGCACACCCACAGACTGATTTTCAACTGTGACTCCCTGGATCAAAACTTTAAATTCTTTCTCATTTAGGAAGTAACAAGCCTGAAACCTTCATCAAAGACTGTTGACATCTAGTGGAAGCCATAGGAATTGCAATCTGGGAACTGGAGTTGCATAGGACCCATAGCTTTCCACTGTAGACGCATGGGATCTCAAAAAAAACATTCCGGTTGGTTTTTCATGGATTTCCTCCCACCATATCAATTGTGTTATAGTCTCATACATTATTTCTACATCTTCAAAGTATTTTCTATCCAATGGTACCAATTAACTGCATATCCTGGCTTCTGGGCCTGAGTAACTGGCAGTTTTCTTTGGGCACGTCAGTCAGGCGGAAATTCTGAATAAAAGGACTCTAGCCCTAACAAGTTTTAACAAAAAGGAAAAATAAGATATTCGAACACTGTTTTGATTTACGTGTAGTAGCAGTAGCAATACGGAGAGAGGTTGGTTTATGCCCTATGGAGAGAGGGAGCCATGAGAGATTATGTGGATTGTGAACAATAGTGATATTTGGGGAAGTACTGGAATAGGACATTAAGTCCTCTATATTCTCCAGTAATACATTTGCAGACGCTATGGTATCGGTTCGAATACAAGGTATTAAGCGCCGTGATGTCACGACTTCCACCGAGGTTGTTCCCTCTCCTTGTTCGGGCGGTATGTCGACCTCACCGGCTTTCGAGCTGCCACCAATCCACGTTTCATTTTTCCTTTTGTTTTTTCTGTTTTACACACCTGGTTCCATCTCATGATTTATATTCCTTATTTAACACTCTAGTTTCCCTTTCTGTTTTTTGCGTGATTGTCTTGTGTTGGAGTTCGTATCCTGTTTTGTATTTGTTTTATAACTGGATTTTTGTTCCGTTCTCGGATGGAGTAAATACAGTGGTTTTACTCTTACCTGTGTCCTGCGCCTGACTCCTTCGCTATCCTCTAGATAGACTGACACGTGACCAATTAATTATTATCTGGGGAATTGTGTAGTGCTATCTTAGAAAATAGTTAAGAAGGTTTGCATTATAGACGGGGGTGAAGAAATCCAAAACACACTGAACACAATTGTGAGAGGTTAGGGAATGATAACTATTGATAGGGCAACAAAACAGACCCGTTTCTCCCTGTAATATGGAGCTAGAGGGTTTTAATAAAGCCATGGTGGCGCTGAAAGAAGCGCACCAGCATTCTAACGATTCGGTTCAAATATGGGAAAAATTTAGCAACATTTTCCTTCTGAGAATGCAAATCAAATAAAGAATTCAGGGAGGCAATTATGACTTGGCACAAAGACATCAAAAGCTCAATATACCAGCGTTTTGATGTCAGCATTCTATCAACAAAAAATGCTTCACGATAAACCCGGAATGAGTACCAGTACACTGCCACAGAAAGACAGAACGGGAGTGTATTGATGCAATTTGCGCTTCTGCTTTGATGGCAGGTTTGAACCCTGTGCTCAAAACGGTAATTGCGGGGATAGTGGATGAAATAGAGCAGGATGTGTTGAGAGTGGAATATAATTCCCCTCACTTCGCAGACGTGCAAGGGGTTAATAGGGCCATAGGGAAAATCAGTAACTATAGTTTCAATGGCCAATATAAGACAAAAACATAGTGGAAAAGCATCAAAGCGTAGGGAGACAGAGTCCTGTTTAGGTGTGGGGCTATTGGTCATTGGAAAAGGGAGTGTAAAGTGGGTATGGAGCCTGCTGTATTCAGAGAAAAATGCTGCCAGGCAAGCATTTGCATCATTTTCAAAAGAGCAACAACAAATCCTCCGGAAAGAGGCAGGAATGGAACTTTCACCTAGCGGTGTATAGTCTCAGTTCGATCGATAAGTGGTTGATAGAGATTATAGTTTCTATGTGAAGGAAGACATGAGATCATGTCTTACCTAACTTTTTATTAAAGTTTATCATATTACCCTCTTCCTGTCCAACCATAACATGTAAGGATTGGAGAGACGGAGGGGTGCCAAAAGTGGAGAATATATATTTATATACTATATATACACATTGTCTGAATACAGCTGTGTCGACCCTATGGGAAGAATTAAACTTGGTTAAGCTTCTCTCGTGTCCGTAAGGTTCTAATTTTTCAGAATAAAAAAACAAACATACTGTGTCTGGTTTCCTTTCCTCTTCTCCGGTCCTTGTTCAAAGTCAATCGATTTGAGAAGATGCAACATGTGAACACAAAGATTTACATGACCAGAGTTTATGAGATCTGACTCGGCAAGGTCCCATGAGACCACACAATCTCCCATAATTTCCCCTGTCTGTACCATTTCTCAAGTGATCCCCGCGTTCTAGACTGACTACATTGCAGGTGTTGCATTGCATCAACCACGTCATTGACTGCACAGTTGGGCATCAGATTGCTATTTCATATGATGTGGTTAGCTGATATATTAAGTGTTGTGGAATCTGTTGTACACATGCAATGTAGTCCGTATGGAAAGTAGACCAAGCCTTTACCTTGCTCCAGAGGTGGGATTATGGAGAAGCCACCATTCGTTATGTGCATAGTCTTAAAACTGGTAATGATGTACAGCTTTTAAACAGGCCTCCCAACATTAAACAAATTCACAATTTGTCTTCAGAGTAAAGCTGCCTGAGCCGGGATGTAATATGAGTAAGACATGAGCTTTTGAAATGGCACCATTGCTCTATTATAGCCTCTCTAAATATTCTTGAAAGCTATGAAAAATACCCCTTGATAGATCTTTTTAAGGTTGTCACACACTGTTGAATCTGTCAGTATGTGACTGGAGTTTGTCTTTGCCTTACCTCTGCCAGTCTAATTTTGGTTGATCAAAATTTGCAAGACTGTAGCAATCTGTCCAATGTCCATCCATGGTAGGGTCATCTTCAGACAGATCTCCCAAGAACGCTAGACACTACCCACCACTTTTTTTTAACCTTTATTTAACTAGGCAAGTCAGTTAAAAACAAATTCTTATTTTCAATGACAGCCTGGGAACAGTGGGTTAACTGCCTGTTCAGGGGCAGAACGATAGATTTGTACCTTATCAGCTTGGGGGTTTTGAACTTGTAATCTTCCGGTTACTAGTCCAATGCTCTAACCACTAGGCTACCCTGCCGCCCATTTGTGCAGAGTCAGTCTTCCTTTTTATAAGCTCCAAATGTGGTGGCTTGTCCAACGGTTTAGAGTTTCTACAGAACCTTATTGGTGTCATACTGAGCCCACCAGAATGGCATTTTCAACCAATAAATTAAATGTACTCAGAAATCTTACAATAACATTAGCTATCAAATGTTTTATTGATTTACTGTGTGCCAGTAACTCTTGATTGTCTGCTTTTTTTTGCTGAGTCAGGAAAAAACAGTTGTTTTGATCCCTCTACTTTTCAGTGGATTGAGGGCACAGCTCAACGCTTTGCCTACCTTAGTCAGTCAGTAATAAGGATGACCTGGTCATTATCAGCCTCAACCTCACCATTGAAACGTATTTCACTACTTTTGAGAGCACACCCTGAGGGACTGGTGTATGAAAACCACTAGCTGTAAGGGAAATGCAAATGAAATAGACTTCCCTTTGACATGTCTACCCTTCGCTTAAATGCATACATATGCAAGAACACAAACACACACCGGACCACGGATAACTATAGTTTTAACTCTGCTTTGTGGAATATAACAGTTTTTCAAGGGGAACATAGTTACTTTGGAGGTGACTACAACTTCTTGAATAAAGATCCCAAAAAATGGTGGAAGTGGCTATTTTCTGAAACGTTTGGATTGGCTGCCTTCAACAAATGACAGGGCTGTATCTAGGGCTACTGCACATGATGAAGATAGATTGTGTGTGCTCTTGTCATTATATTTATAAGGTAACACTTTATTTGACACATAGTGAGACATGGTTGTCGTGGAAATTTCCTCTATTTACCAAATCATGAGATCAAACCACACACAAGTCAGAGTTAGTTATCAAAGTCCATCTTTAATTATATGAGCTCTATCACAACCCTGTGACTCTCAGATCAATTCAGTGTCTATCAATGAATTCTCTGAGAGTCCCTTCCACATTTCAACTGAGAAGCTTTATAGCCAAGACACACACAGGATAAGACAGCATCGGCATAATTCATCGTTCAGCTTTGTCGCAAGACTCAGGCTCTCCAGGTCCGTATCCTATAATGTTCCGCCTACGATTCTCATCTCCTCAAAATGAGTGGAAACAGATATAGGAACTTGCCTACCTTGTTTGTTGCCAGCTCTGCTCCACTGATCTGGACTTTTGGTTTGACAACAAATCGTGGAGAACAATGTGTTGGGTCTTTGGCATCATTAAAAAGACCTATTGAAGACCTATTTATCAAATAACACTCTGTAATTATTATTACGTGACTAAACTGATTAATCATGTAACTAATTAACTAGGAAGTCGGGGGACCAAGGAAAATATTCAAAGTCATAATTTTCCTCATACAACTTTTCAGATATTTTCATATCTGATCAATAGTCTTCTGATTAATGAATTATTCTTTACCTCACGTTAGTCTCATTCCAAACGTCGTAAATTGTTGGTTATCTTCACAAACCCAGTCTTCACTATGAGTCATCCATACATCAATTGTCTTAAATCATTTTTTATACTAACTAAGTCATTCACAGAAATGCATAAACAAACAGTAGATAGTTAAGGAAATTATAACGGAGTTTCCCTAGTGGGATAAACCGGTATCGCGGCTTGGGGGACAAAAAGGGAAGTGGGGGTCAACTGAGATGAGACACTACAAAGTTGATAATTATAAAAATTGAAATGCTAATCCTTTTCACATGAACGCTCACTCATTCGGGAATAATTGCAATCAATATATATTTTTACGCTCAGTGTGGCGTCGGGATCTCCGTTGAAAAGTTCATTTCTGTTGGAGTCTGTCCGCTCTCTCTCTCGTGGTTAGAATGAATAGTTCAGAGTGACATTCATTAATGTCTTTATAGTATAGATGTTTCGGCGGTTGTCGGTCTTCGCGTTCAATGATACCGAATTCCTAGCTACAGACGAGTAATTCATATCAAAGACTTGTTCTTATTCTGTCGGTATCGATAGTCTAAGAGTTTAACCACATGGTATGGTTAAAAGATTCAGCAGTCTGGTCTCAAACCTTTGTCCTCTCGTAATTGAGAGAAACATGGTCTGTTGAGAAATTCTCAAGGTGGGGTTTTATTCAGAAGAGCAGAAAAAGGCTTTCTCATGACGCCAGGTCCTAACTGTGTTCATGGGGGCGTGCTAGTGACTTAAGTGAAACGTTACACAGAAATACAATTCTCTCACATTACATCATTACATAGTATTACATAATTTCACAAATAGTTTAATCTTTCCTCATTCATCCTGTACAACAATTAGATGTAAGCCTCATATCTGAGGCTATTGTATAAACAGCGTTATGGTAATGTGGCCGTATTGTCTCCCATGAGTTTCACAAAATGGTACCAAATGGACCAGTTCATAGCTGGATTCTTCGCCAATCTTTTATAACTTCTCCAGTTCTGTGAGGTGGAAGAAATTCCTTTGTTGGAAGAAAGGTGGAAGAAAATTCACTCTCTCTATATACGGTGGCCATGAGGAGATAATCTCATCCAGGAATTTACGACCTCTCTCTGACCACAGGAGACAGGGGTGTAGGGGGATGGTGCATAGAAAAGGGCTGGTGCAGAGGGAGGGGTGCTCGCAGTACCCAAAGAGGGCAACGTCATGACACATGCTTGCAGCGCCATTTGTTAGGTTCTAATTTTTCAGAGTAAATAACTCACAGACACTAGAGAAGCTTAACTAAGTTTAATTCTTCCCAAAGGGTTGACACCGCTGTATTCAGACAAAGACATGTTTCCACCACTACATATATATTCCACTTTAGGCACCCCTGCTCCTCGCTAACCCTTACATTTTATGGTTCGACAGGAAGAGGGTAATAGGATAATAAACTGTAATTTCTCCCTTCAGGGGATCTGACCCGACCTCCCGACCTCAACCCCTCCTTCACCTAATCCACAGATGTCCATCCACTTCCTCTATAGCAATCCTGTGACTTCCTCCTGTCCACCCAACACATTACAGAACCATTAACTTCTGACATAAAACCCAGTCTCTTTGCCTCCTTTATATACTATGCTTCTGATCTATCATGTCTTTAGTATCTCAATGTTCAAAGTTTACCCCGAATTCAACCATGTATATTAGGACAATTTCACAGAATGGATTTCACTTCATTCCAGTAAAATGCCTTAGTGATAACAGAATAATACAGAAAGCAGAACGTCTTTCATTACCACATTCAACTGTCTGATTCAGACATGCTTCATATTAGCTTGGAGCCGGGCCATGCCAGTGTATCAACCACAGCCCACCACAGAACAGATAGATTGGTCAGGCTTGTCTGGGAGTAAATGGGCTTAGGTGTGCTGAAATGGGAGATCACATGCACACACCCAAAGGCCTGGAGGGTTTTGGCATCACAAAAGGTACACCTGAAGTACAAATCTCATTGTAGCACATGAATGCAGCTGTAGCTGGAACACTGACCCTAGGGACAGCTCTGGAGTTTCTATACTCCATGTGAGGGTTAAAAGAGGCGGAATACTGGAGCTGTTCCCAAGTCAGGGCTTAGGGAATGCTGTGCCTGGACACTCAGCGACCACTTTCACCATTTGGTGAGGGAACTTTCTACTCCACCTTCTAACATAAATGTGTTCCCGTAAACCATTCTTAAGGTGCTCGTGGACAACAGGCCCATTAGGCTAGCACATGTACGTAAGTCTCAATGTTAGTGATATTGTAGCAGGTGTTGTTGCCAAAATACCACCTGTCTCCACACAACACCTGATCCATTAATTGTTCATGGCATATCAATGCTTGATGTTCACGTCAATGTTTACACATTACCATATAGGCAACTGTTCTTATATAGGGCTAAAAGGACTGGCTGTTCCAAACCTCAGTTGTTTCTCTAATGACCATTACCATTTAAATCATTCCAGACATCATTGAATAATAGTGTTTTTATTTGGACACAAGGTCATATGGCTGCACATGGTTTTTCAAACGCACATCCCATCTTTGGCGATAAAAGCATAATTAATCACTGTAATTTGGATAGTAATGGATTTTGTGTCGATGGCAAAGTTGATAGGTTTCTGCACACTTCAGATGCAATTTCAGAGTTTTATTTGCTAAGCTTTTGGTCAGTGATGGCTTTGTCAGGTAAATGGGTGATAGACACTTCAAACCTATCTTATGTTAAATATACTGTAACATTAAAAAGGGAATCTGTGATTGGTACATAAAAGTTTGGACTTTTAAATTGCAGATTGCCTCTAAGAAATCTTACACCGATTTGTCTTATAAAATAGCATTGTCCTTATTGAAGGACATATCATCCACCATAAATACGCTGAAGGATGGAAGGCGAAGTCTTAGCTGTTTATTGCCCGTTTCCTGATTGGATCAAAGTTTAAGGACATCATTAGCCCGCACTTTGCTTAAACTTCTAAACATCTCCAGGACTCCCGAGCATGCATTTGAGCTCCCACTGCGTGAACAACTCCGGAGAGATGATGCGTCTCCAGCAAATTGCTAAAATATTGAAACTTATGTTATTTCATAAATCTTTCCTCTGTTTCATTGTCCCGGCCCTCTGAATTATTCAATTGGCATGTGTTGGTGAGATTTCACCGCCTGCAGAGCCAAGAGTAAAAAAAAAACTCTGCTTCTATGCTTTACATTTTTCAGGAAGAGGAATAGAAAAATAGTCTTAATTTTGGTCCGCCACTGTGATGAGATGGCAGACACTGTCGTAATTGCTTTCCAAACAGCACGTTATAAGGTTACAATGGCTGAAGCTGAAGAGGACAAGCAGAAGAAAGACCACCATTTTAGGAAGCTAAACCAATGCTCGTTTATTTGCATATCTGGTGAGAAATCTTTAGATAATGTAATTCTTAATTTCTTGAGAAACAGGCCAAAAAGACTGAATATGCTGAATATGCTGAATGTCAATTCCAAGAGACTATATTGAGGTTACCTGAAAAGGACTGCTTGAGCTGATGTGAAAGAAACTTCTATAAATCGCAAATGATCCAAATAAAAAGTGTGTGTTTATCTACATACATTAGGCCTAGATGTATGTTTTGCTAGAGTGCTAAAGGTCTGCCTCTTATCGAAGAAAGAGGATCAACAGAATACTTGAAAGTGATGCTCTCACATGGGATGACTTGAGAGACGAAACAGGTAAGGGGAGTAAAACATTTAATAAAGAACAAACATGGAATGAGACAGTAACAGCGTCAGCGAACTAATACTAAAGACAAAAAACAATATAATGCAGCAGCAGGGAACAGAGCTGGGGAACTGACAAATATAGGGCAGGAAATGAACAGGTGATAAGTGAGTCCAGGTGAGTCTAATAATGCTGATGCGCGTGACGAGGGAGGGCAGGTGTGCGTGATGCAGGGCAACCTGGCACCCTCAAGTGGCAGGGGGAGGGAAGAGCGGGAGCAAACTTGACAGTACCCCCCCCTCTTGGGGAGCCACCCAACTTCCCAGCTGGGCGAACCAGCCGAGACATGGGCGCTGGGAAAGCCGGTTGGGCGTGGAAGCCCGACTTACCGGCAGGATCGTGAGAGCCTGGCGAGCCGGCTGAAGCATGGGAGCCTGACGATGAGGCTAAGGCAAGACGCCTGTCGATCCCGCTGTAGAGAGGGAGCCCGATGATCCGGTGAAGAGTGACGTGGGATGGGAAGCCGCCGAGCCAACCGAGGCAAGGAAACCTCGAGCCAGCCAGGACGTGGAAGCCCGACGGGCTGGATTAGGCACCCCCGGTTCCATCGGTGGCGGAATCCAACCCTCCAACACCAACAAAAAAAACAAAAAAACTGTAACAACTTCAGCAAAGTAATACTAAAGACCAAAACAATAAAATGCAGCAGCAGGGAACAGAGCTGGGGAACTGACAAATATAGGGGAGGAAATGAACAGGTGATAAGTGAGTCCAGGTGAGTCCAATAACACGGATGTGCTTGATGAAGGAAGGCAGGTGTGCGGGATGGATGGCAGGAGTGTGTGATGCAGGTCAACCTGGTGTCCTCAAGCACCAAGGGGAGGGAAGAGCGGGAGCAGACGTGACAGATGCACATCAATTTATACTGTATTTATCACTTTACATGCTCTAAAATTGCCATTTTATGTAAACAGTATCAACAGCGAATACATCCAGGGGAAGGAGTGTACTACAATGCGTATGTTTGAAAGAATGTGTGATATTGTATTCTAGTGTTAGCTCCTTCACTTCACATACATAAAACATGCTTCACAGCTCAATTCCTTGTCAATCATGACTTCCGTAACACCTTAGCCATAGGAAAAACCTTTTTTTTCATCAAGGTCAACAAGGCAAACTATAGGTTCTGTGGGAGAAATGTTAATAATATATATTTCTAATGGCAATTTTATGATTGGTAAATACATAATAAATGAGAAACCAATGTTAGCCTCATGAATCTTTTTGGTAATTTCAGTGAAGTCCAGGCACAATAAGCAAGGTATGGTAGATATCCTGCTTACAGCTTACAGAGACAATTGCTTTCTATATCTTCTGCACTATCTAACACGATCTAAGACGTTGTGCACTAAACCTTTGCACTTATCATGGATGTAAAGTATATAGTATTAATAAGGTTACTTAGTTGAAGGGAGCAAGTTGGCCTGGAAGTTGTGTCCGCAAGCTTTGCACTAGGCTACCCCTCTCAGGTGCACCAAACAAAGTTGTCTGCCCTGACACTTTTGAGAGTTCGATTAAGCCTGCCTGTAGTGCCAGATGGTCAGGGTTTGCACTTTCATAACTATCCCATTAGTTCCATTGCGTCAGGCAAGCTCAATCAAGCACATTTTAAGTATAAAAGAAAACAAAGACTATTTGAACCCACGTCTGCCATGGTGCTGCTTCACTAGAGCAAATACATTGCTTGTGTCCCAAATGGCACCCTATTCCCTATATAGTGCACCACTTTAGATCAGGGTCCATGGGGCTCTGGTCGAAAGTGCACTCTCTATATGGCATAGGGAGCCATTTGGGACGCAACTCTGTAAACACTATTCTAATCTAGGACTCAGTCAAAACATTTATGGAGGAAATAAAGAGTTTTTGTGTGAACACGTCTCCTTTGGGCCTAAAGTTCAACTAGTGGCAGTGGCGATGGGTGTTCAAATTGAAACCTAATTGTGCGTAAAGTGGCCCTCATTCTTGTACGTAATAAAGGCATTGCATTGGGGATGTGGTTCTGGGGCTTGCAATTTAAATCGAACTTTTCCCTTTTTACGTTTCCCACACGGACCCGCTCTCCGTGGAATGGCTGATACCGATCAGACGGAATTGGAAGGAAATATAAAGTTCCTGTGAATGCAGCTGGGTTTTCTGCAGTTGACTGTGCCCCATCTCCCATGGTCCAATGCCAATTGCAGTGAAAGTTGGCCCTGAACATGGGGACCAAGCCTTTTAGTAAACATACACTGCCTTAAATACACACAGACAGATAAAGAGATTTCTCCATTCACCGGAGAGAAATTTAAATCAAAACAATGGAAAGTACTTCAAAAAGAGTAAAACCAGACTTCATCCATCTCTACACTAAACCTTGAGGAGATAATTATAATTTTAAACACAGATTCAACCACAAAGACCAAGGAGGTTTTCTAATGCCTCGCAAAGGGCACCTATTGGTAGATGGGTAAATAAAAGCAGACATTGAATACATCTCTTTGGGCATGGTGAAGTGACATTATTAATGGATTGTGTATCAATACACCCGGTCACTGCAAAGATACAGACGCCCTTCCAAACTCAGTTGCCAGAGAGGAAGGCAATTGCTCAGGGATTTCCCCATGAGGCCGATTGTGACTTTAAAACAGTTACAGTGTATAATGGCTGTGATAAGAGAACTGAAGATGGATCCACAACATAGTTACTTCACAAAACTAACCAAATTTTTGTATATATTTTTTCTATTTTTTTTATTTAAATCTTCTCCCCAATTTCGTAGTATCCAATTGTTAGTAGCTACTATCTTGTCTCATCGCTACAACTCCCGTACGGGCTTGGGAGAGACACAACCCAACCAAGCCGCACACTGCTTCTTAACACAGTGCGCATCCAACCCAGAAGCCAGCCGCACCAATGTGTCGGAGGAAACACCGTACACCTGGCAACCTTGGTTAGCATGCACTGCGCCCGGCCCGCCACAGGAGTCGCTGGTGCGCGATGAGACAAGGATATCTCTACCGGCCAAGCCCTCCCTAACCCGGAC
Source organism: Oncorhynchus tshawytscha (assembly GCF_018296145.1). Classification (NCBI taxonomy): domain Eukaryota; kingdom Metazoa; phylum Chordata; class Actinopteri; order Salmoniformes; family Salmonidae; genus Oncorhynchus; species Oncorhynchus tshawytscha. The sequence continues at coordinate 15,853,667 of NC_056442.1, read as the reverse complement.
AACGCTAGGCCAATTGTGCATCGCCCCACGGACCTCCCGGTCGCGGCCGGTTATGACAGAGCCCGGGCGCGAACCCAGAGTCTCTGGTGGCACAGCCCCTAACCACTGCGCCTCCCGGGAGGCCCTATACTAGCCTAATTGACAGAGCGAAAAGGAAGCCTGTACAGAATTAAAATATATTCCAAAACATGCATCCTGTTTGCAACCAGGAACTAAAGTAATACTGCAAAAAATATGGCAAAGCAATTAACTTTTGCCCTTAATATAAAGTGTTAAGTGTGGGGCAAATCCAATACAACAGATTACTGAGTACCACTCTTCATATTTTCAAGCATTATGTAACATGTGCGCTGGGAGTCGGGAAGCAAGTTCAGGGAGTGAATCATTTAATAAATAAATGATACAAAACAAGAAACAGGAACAACGCATAGACATGAAACTGAAACAGAAACGACTGGGGAAGAAACCAAAGGGAGTGACATACAAACGGCAGGTAATCAAGGAGGTGATGGAGTCCAGGTGAGTGTCATTATGCACAGATGCGCGTAACAGGTGTGTGCCATAATGAGCAGCCTGGTGACCTAGAGGCCGGAGAGGGAGCACACGTGACACATTATGTTATGGGTGTGCTTGTAATCGTTATGGACTGTGGAGTTTTTCAGGATAAAAAATAAACGTAAATGGAGGTAAAAGATAGGCAAAATCCTAGAGGAAAACATTGTTCAGTCTGTCACGAATCTCGTTTCCTGAGTCTGTTTTTTTGCCTGTGTTCTGTCCTGGAGTGTTTTTTCCGGCGTCCTGGAACGCACCCTGTCTGGTTGCCGGGCAATGTAGCCAGTTGGGAGTTCTGATTACCCGCACCTGTATCCCATCAGCTATCTGCACACCTGGATCTGATCATCATCTCTCCTCTTCATAAGCCCGGACCTGACATCCATTCCCTGCCGGATCGTTAGCCATGAACAGTATGTTGTGCCAGAGTATCAGCCTCAAGTTGGATAGAATTTGTTTTGTTGTTTTTTACGTATTGCTTGCCTTAAACTTACCTCCGTTTGTTCTGTCTTCAGTTACTCACCCGGATCATTTACCCCATTCCCGCCTGGTCGTCGTCGGATTCCGCTACCCCATTGGATCCACCTATTTACTCCCATCAACTCACCACCGCTGCCCACTACGCCACCTGGATATATCTACCCATTCACATTCACTTGTAAATAAATACTCACCTTCTTCCTACTCTCCTTGTCCTGGTCTGCTTCTGGGTTCGATTTTGAAAAAACGTGACACAGTCTGCTTTACAACAGACACAGAGACAAATTCACCTTTCAGCAGAACAATAAGCTAAAACACAAGGCCAAATATGTACTGGAGTTGCTTATGGGGGGGATCTTTAATAAAATAAATATAATACCAAGACGACAATGAATGTTCCTTGGTGGCCGAGTTACAGTTTTGACTTAAATCTACTTGAAATTGGTTGTCTAGCAATGATCAACAACCAATTTGAAAGAGCTTGGAGAATTTAAATATTTCTGTATCTTTCATTTTCCCAAAAATTGCAAACATTTCAAAACAAAAGTTTTCACTTTGTCATTATGGGGTATAGATGGGTGAGAGAAAATAATAAATGTAATTCAAGTCAAGTGGTATGAACACTTTCTAAAGAATTTATAAAAAATGTATAAATTATCTAATGAATTAGATGTTTATAAATGTGTGAATTACTAGCTTACTAATGGTTCAGATTGTACAGATCTGTATTGGATTTTTACGTGCTAAGGGTGGATTATTTCTCTTGAAAAAAATGTTAACTGGCTCTAGTCAGTCCCAGGGTACCATTTGGGAAGCAACCTGGGACTGAGAGTTTCTTACTTTCTGTTAGAGCTATGGAGTTGCTAGGGTATGACTCGGAAGCGATGATCCATAACACAAATGATTCATGAGGGTGGCATCTGTAATGTTTTATATTGCACCGATGAAACATTTATAAATGTCACAAAAAACAGACATGGACAACAGTATCAGACACAGCTATTTCTAGGCTGAGGGGGCAGGGAGGGTCAGTGATATTTACCATTCTCGGTGTTACGTCATTGTAGAGACTGCTCTAGCGATACAACATTTTTTAAGCGTGAGCTTAATCTCCACAGATTGTGACACTGCCGCGCAAATTCAACAGAATGATAATGTGAAGTGAATACGGCGGGCCCAACTGACCAACAGTGTGGCAGCATTTCCATTTCAAAATGTGTCAGCAGAAACCCTGGCGAGATGGTTGGTTACAAACAACTAAAAACCCTGAGTAACAAACCAAGTCTGATCCTACTGCTTAGAGAGTACTATAATGTATCCCTCTGTCACACACACAAACACACAGACCTATGCACGCGCACACACACGCAGCTCTCTTGTCTGTGGCCTCTGCTGCATATCCAGTATCGATCCATCTATCTTGTCTCCACATATCTCCTCTTTCCCCACTTTGAGCTCCTGTATCTCCACTCGAGTGCTCAGTCTGTAAACAACTGATACAGTATGTACAGCAGATTGTCTTCTAAAACCTCCTACCAATTAGGGAATGTTTAAGATGAAAAGCCACCAGGCCCACATAGAGCCATTGATATAACATACACAGATTAAAAAACCTGGTCCTGAACTCAAAAGCATGCTCAATAAAGAATCTCCATTACATTTTTTGATATCGTTTGTTTTGTCATAACTCAGTAGAGTCACTGAAAATGTTTGCCGGAAGACTCTCAACATTCTCGCTTACAAAATTGAGGTTCAATGCAACCCGAAATGAGTCATGATAATAAGCCTCCTCATCACAATGTGTATACTTGATAGGGCTACAAAGCACATTTCAGATCGCAAGTGATTGAATATATATTTTTACTTACAAGGACTAAACAAGGTCTATATGCTCTTGGCCTATAATCTTGACCATACTAGAGCTCAATGCTACCTCCCTCTTTTTATCCATCTCCCTCTGCAGCTCCTCTCCCTGTGTGTACATTGTTGATGAGCAAAAACAACAATGTATAAAACACATTAACGATTCCCATCTCATCCCGCTCGCTCCCAGATCAGATTTGTCAATATTTATACGCCGTCTCTGCCTCAAAATAGTTAGACATTTAACGAAACAGGGACAGTGATACAGGAAGCCGCTTTAAGGATGTGTAAACAACACTTCATATCACATGTTTCTGCCTCATCTCTCCTGCAAATATAACTGTGGTAATTACTTGAAATTACCAGTTTGGTTCTTGAAACATGTGGCAGGTCACAGTGACACCACACTCTTAGAAAGAAGGGTACGGTATTGTTCCCTGGGGTACAAAAACATCAAAATACACATAATGTACCATAATCTCACAGCGTACTGTTTGCCTCCTTTTAGGTTACATCTGTGGATAAAGAGTATAATGGTACATTTTTGTTCCTCATATTATGAGTATAGAGGTATAGTCATCACACTCTCAGTCTCAAAAAAAAGAGGTAGAATGTTTAGTTGCCTTTCTGTTTCCCAGGGTACAAACATATTGTGTACCCTCATAAGGTACAATGATACATTTTTGACACCTAAAAGGAACTAACGGCTTTGTCACTGGGGTGGTACCCTAAAAAAGGCAAATTTGTACCATAATTATTATCATCATCATATTTCCCAGCATGCTCTACTCCAGGTAGATTTTAAAAAACTGTTTTAATATCTGTGTTTTTGAATGATTGATTAATCTAATGCAACACAAAGATAAATATCAGTTTTTTCAGACATTACTGAAATGGTTATTCCAGTTTAAATGGCTTAGGTAGTCTCTAGTGATGGGCATTCCAGGTCTTTCCGATGTGCCGCATCATTTGGCTCCGTTCGCGTAAAAGAGCCGAATCATTTTGATAAAAACGTCTCTTCATTCAAAATGCTTGAAAATCAACCTATAACCATGAAAAATGTGCGCATCTGTAATGTAAAGCCACAAGTAGGCTACCATGTCAGATTATTACATTCACGTAAACATTTTTACCTGGCCATCTAAAAAAATTGCTTAGATCAAAACGACGTGCTCTCCCCACTGTTTATTGTTTCTTCCGTGAAAATGTTGTAACTTATTTGCAGATAATCATTGTTTGAAGCTCAAAAAGCAGTAGTAGAAGTGTGCAATTCAGGGAGCCAAATGAATGGCTCGAGAACGACCCATCACTAGGAGTCTCCTCACAACGTTTCTAATTATTATTGTCACTACAATGTTGTTGATCCATCCTCAGTTTCCTCCCATCACAGCCATTGAACTCTGTAGCTGTTTTAAAATCACCAATGGCTTCATGGTGACATACCTAAGCAGTTTCCTTCCTGTTCTGCAGCTCAGTTCAGAAGGACGACTGCATGTTTGATGTGTCTGGGTGGTTTTTGTTAAGCCTATGGGTTCCCCTACAGGAACTACACCCCCCCCGTTCAGCTGAAACGGTGGTGCAGGGAATGCAAAAATATTCTTGGAAATATTTAACCTCCACACATTAACAAGTCCAATACCTCAAATGAAACATAAACACCTTGTTCATCTACCCAGCATGTCAGATTTTTAAAATGTTTTACGGCGAAAACACAGCATATATTTATGTTAGACCACCACCAAAACAAAGAGAAAACGTAGCCATTTTGTACCACAAAAGATAAAATGACAAAAGCAGGATTAAAAAATAAATAATTCACTAACCTCTTGAAAATCTTCATCAGATGACAGTCATATGACATGTTACACAGTACATTTATGTTTTGTTCGATAATATGCATTTTATATCCATAAATCTCGGTTTATATTGACGCCATGTTCAGAAAATTCTCCAAAATGTCCGGAGGAATTCTAGAAAGCTACGCCAGATAACAGAAATACTCATCATAAACTTTGACTAAAGATACATGTTCTACATATAATTAAAAAGATACACTGGTTCTTAATGCAACCGCTGTGTCACATTTTTTTTTTACGTTATGGAAAAAGCCTAACATTGCAATAATCTGAAACGGCGCTCAGACGTAACAATATTTCTCCGCTATGTTGGAGTCAACATAAATATTCCCTTACCTTTGATCAGAATGTAGTGCAAGGAGTCCTAGTTCAACAATAAATCATTTTGTTTCATAATGTTCAATTCTAGTGTCCATGCAGCAGCATCTGCTACCACTTTCAGCTCAAATGCCCAAAAAATGACTTCTGGTCCAGGATAATTTTGCATCAAACTTCCAAATTACAGGTCGACGAAACTGGTCAAACTGTGCAGAATCAATCTTCAGGATGTTATAATCATACAAATCAAATAGCATTCCAACCGGGCCATCCTAGTTCATCTGGGGCTGATTGGAACAGACGAAGCACTTCAACGCATACGCGCCTTCAAGCACATGAATCTTTTGCGACACTCTAGCACTTTCCTTCCCATTAGGTCAACGTTCACAGCAAATGCTCCATTACACTTTCTACTCAATGAGGACATCTAGTGGAAGACATAAGAGGTGTTTCCAGATCCATAACTTGTTGGGAAGGGAGGGGGCGATGACGTCAAAGTTGCCCCAACTTTCAGGATTTCAAAACTAGTTTGCAAGATTGCCTGCCCTGTGAGTTCTGTTATACTCACAGACATAATTCAAACGGTTTTAGAAACTTCAGAGTGTTTTCTATCCAATATTAATTATAATATGCATATATTAACAATTTAGGACAGATTTTGATGCAGTTCACTATGGGCACGCAATACATCCAAAGGGGAAATACTGCCCTCTATCCTTAACAAGTTTTAATATATCCTCCACAGCATAGTTATCAAGTCCTGTCTAAGCCGGGGGAGAAGGTCGTACCAAGGATCATTTTGCTATTTGAGTTTTAAGACCCCTTGCAGTATAAAAAAATATATTTTAGAAAAATATTTATGAAAAATTGTATTTGTCCTTGCTGCTATTAGCCCATACAAACTCATTGAATAAAATATTCACCATATGAAACAACAGATGGGGGGGGGACTAAAAGTGTCTATCTATATCTGAGCTGAATGAGAAACATCACAAAACAATTGTAATAAAAAATGACATGTATTTAACTCTTTATTTTTGTCTCTAAACAGTCTCCATATACTGTAATTCCATAAATGTTTTCTACTGCTCCTGGGGACCTTCAGACGAGGTTTGTGAGGCCTGTGATATGTACGTGTGCGTGAGAGTCTCACCTTTGCACTGAGGGGTCATATTAGTGTGTAGCCCAAACTGTTCGGACGCTACTGGCAGATTGGCTGTACCGACTTCAGACGAGTCCCAAGACACTTATGGGGGCCGCAGAATGGAGAACACCATCATGTTCGTGAGAGTCTCATCTTCGAATAGAGTGGTGTCAGGGAAAAATTAAACTTACCTGATTTGATTGATATTAATGGTAAACAATTATATATTTAACTAAGAGTAAGGCTGGGTTTTTATGGTGTCAACTCTAGCTTCCTGCAGATAGTCTGTGCATTGAGGAAATGGGTTTTACTAGAGGGCTATAAAACTTTACAGCCACATTCCATTCTGTGATCAGTGGTGCACTGGGGAGATGTATTCCATGGACAGGATATGAGGTGGTTGTAACTGGGATAGAGATGGACTGGAACGAAGGGTCCTAGACATCCTGGCATCAGGGAAATTAAGCTAGGATTGGGGGTTAGAACAACACCATGTGCTGTTAATGGCAGGAAGAACCCAAAGTGGCTTATGATGCTTTTTGTTCTGCCTGATTGGGGTGGAACTAAACACTCTTAGTGTCCTATATAGATGTCTGTTTTCCACTGTTAGGAAAGCTCTCGGCTAGAGTGTGAGGTCGACGTTTTCATTATTAAAATAATTAATCGATGATGAATAAAGATGATTGTTTGAATAATTGTCCAGGTGTCTCTCAGTACTGAAATTTCCACTACAGTGGTCATAATTAGTTACAAACCGTTCGGACGCTACAGACAATTTTGTGAGAAAACCAATTTACAGGATGTCACATGGTCTGTCAAACACCGCTCTAGCTCTGTCACCTTTCACCGCAGATGCGAAAGTGTTACATAGGTGGATGTGGTGGATTGAGATGCATCCAATTATTCCAAACAGATATCTCTAGCTTAAACTGATGGATTTGTATGGAGATTGTTTTATTATGCTAATTAGATTTCCACGGGGGCATGGGGGTTAAAGATATTTTGTAGGATTTGTTACTGTTACCCATCTATCATTCACTGCCCTTCTTTATGAGGTTTTCAAAAAGCGGAAGTCACCCAGTAAAATCCTACTTAATTAAAAGTCTAGTTTGGTTTTAAATAGACTTAAGTGTCAAAAGTAATTGTAATTGCTAAAATATACTTAAGTATCAAAAGTTAAATTCCTTGTATTAAGCAAACCAGACTGAATCCTTATTCTTGCTTTTTTAAATTGACGGATAGCCAACGGCACACTCCTACACTCAGGCATCATTTACAAACGAAGCATGTGTGTTCAGTGAGTCTGCCAGATCAGGGGCTGTAGTGATGACCAGGGCTGTTCTCTTGATGTGTGTGAATTTGACACTTTTTCTGTCCTGCTAAGCATTCAAAATGTTACAAGTACTTTTAGGTGTCAGGGAAAATATATGGAGTAAAAAGTACATCATTTTCTTTAGGAATGTAGTGAAGTAAAAGTGAAAGTTGTCAAAAACTAGTATTATTAGTATTACTTGCAGGTATTTTTACTTAAGTATTTTACACCACTGAGGGGTAGTCATTCAAAAATCATGTCAACCCATATTATTTCACACAGAGTGAGTCCATATAACTTTTTATGTCATTTGTTTAACTAATTTAGGCTTGCCTTAACTTCTTGGATATAGGGGGCGCTCTTTTAATTTATGGATAAAAAAACGTGCCCGTTTTAAGCGCAATATTTTGTCACGAAAAGATGCTCGACTATCCATATAATTGGCAGCTTTGGAAAGAAAACACTCTAAGGTTTCCAGAACTCATGCTACAGGCGAAACCAAGATGAAACTTCAACCAGGAAATGGGCAGAATTTTTGAAGCTCTGTTTTCCATTGTCTCCTTATATGGCTGTGAATGCGCCGGAAATGAGCCTGCCCTTTCTATCGTTTCTCCAAGGTGTCTGCAGCATTGTGACGCATTTGTAGGCATATCATTGGAAGATTGGCCATAAGAGACTACATTTACCAGGGGTCCGCCCGGTGTCCTTTGTCTAAATTGGTGCGTAATCTACAAGCTGCACGCAGTCATCCAGTGATTGAGAGGAGGCTTTCAACGAACGATATATCATGAAGAGATATGTGAAAAACACCTTGAGGATTGATTCTAAACAACGTTTACCATGTTTCAGTCGATATTATGGAGTTAATTTGGAAAAAAGATTGGCGTTTGGTAGCCAAACGTGACGCACCAAACGGAGCAATTTCTCCTAAACAAATAATCTTTCAGGAAAAACTGAGCGTCTCCTCATTGAAAACATCTGAAGTACTTCAAAGGTAATGATTTTATTTGAAAGATTTTCTGTTTTTTGTGAAAATGTTGCCTGCTGATGCTAACGCTAAATGCTACGCTAGCTATTAATACTGTTACACAAATGCTTGTTTTGCTATGGTGGAGAAGCATATTTTGAAAATCTGAGATGACAGTGTTGTTAACAAAAGGCTAAGCTTGAGAGCTAGCATATTAATTTCATTTCATTTGCGATTTTCATGAATAGTTAACGTTGCGTTATGGTAATGAGCTTGAGGCTGTATTCACGATCCCGGATCCGGGATGGCTCGACGCAAGAAGTTAAAACATGTTAGGGATAGGGGGCAGCATTTTCACTTTTGGATAAATAGCGTGCACAATTTAAACTTCCTGCTACTCATGCCAGGAATATATTATACGCATATGATTAGTAGGTGTGGATGATAGAAAACTGTTTCAATCATGTCTGTGACTATAACAGAACTTATGTAGCAGGCAAAACCCAGAGGAATAACTGTTCAGATTGTTTGTTTTTTTTTGCCTCTGACCGTTCCCTCGGTTGTCTTTGCCAAGGGATATTTGATAGCGACCATTTTACAGTTCCTACGACTTCCACTGGATGTCACCAGTCTTTGGAATTTGGTTGAAGTCAATCATTTGTGCAACGAAGAAGAAGCACATCGTGGAACAACGTTACACTGTTGAGAGTTACGCAAGACGAAAAAAGGTGCATGGTTTGTTTACTTGCTGTATTGAATACAGACTGCCCCGTCTACAATTTGATCGATTATTTAGGTATTTTTAAACGTTAATAAAGTTGTATTACAAAAGTAGTTTGAAATATTTTGGCAAAGTTTATAGGCTACTTTTGAAATGTTTTGTAGTGACGTTGTGTTTTGGCAAGCTGTTTTTTTCCCGGATCAAACCTGCTTTATAAATGGACATTTTGGGTATACATGGACAGAATTAATCGGAAAAAAAGGACCATGTGATGTTTATGGGACATATTGGAGTGCCAACAAAGAAGCTCGTCAAAAGGTAATGCATATTTTATTTCAGCGTTTTGTGTAGCGCCTGCTACGCTAGTTCTTTTGTTTACTACTAGTTCAGATGGGTGCATGCTATCAGATAATAGCTTCTTGTGCTTTCACCGAAAAGCATTTTTAAAATCTGACATGTTGGCTGGATTCACAACGAGTGTAGCTTTAATTGAGTATCTTACATGTGTGATTTAATGAAAGTTTGAATTTTATAGAATTTTATTTGAATCTGGCGCTCTGCATTTCCCCAGGCAATTGGCCAGTTGAGACGCTAGCTTCTCCATATACTCAAGAGAAGGGAGTGAGTACTTATACAGGTGAAATAAAAAATACACGTATGCAATGATTGTATTTTAGTTATAAAATGTTATTAATTTGTAAAAATGTGTAGAATATTATTTTCACTTTGACATATTGGAGTATTTTGCGTAGATGAATGACAAAATTATAATGAAATCTATTTCAATCCCACTTTCTAAAGCAACAAATATGAAAAAAGTTCAAGGGGATGTAGACTTTCTATAGGCACAATATACAGGGGTCATCAGATCCGGACGACATGAGAACAGTATTAGCAGAGGTCCTTTTCTGAACATCATGGTCTTGAGCTGTACCTTAATATGACGACAGAGACTCTGCAGCCCTAATAGTGTCTGGAAATGCGTTCCACAGCCTCGGAGCAGCGCAACTGAAAGCCCTGAAAGCCCTAGTTTTTAGTCTGCTACGGGGCTGCTTAAGGGAGACCTAGAAGAGTGAAGGGTGTGTGTGGGGCAGGGGGGATTGCAAGCAGCATCTGCAACACGGGGCCACTAACAATGTGACATCACATACAGGTACATTTCTCTCCTGCTGATGGATTCAAATGGGGGTGGGGGTTAGTGTTAAGAGGTTTAAGGTATGATGTAGAGGGCATCAGTGAGACATACTGAGGAAACGCTTTAATTAATGGACTTAATGCTTTATTTAATGGACTTAGAAGATCGTAAGTATATACGCACACACACACACAAACTTGATACAGGATTTATGGAATACTGACTCGTAAGTTTCCATTCAATCAGTGCTTTAGCCTATTTTTGCTGCAAGACACACTGGGCCTACATTGCACCATGGTGAGCATTCTTCTCTTTTATTGCCATGCTGTATTCCATCCATACATTTCACATCTTCAAAATGCCAGAAAAGTCCATTATTTTTCACCAGGCAAACTCTCTTTTCACTTTTTCCTTGTGTATGAAAACTCAGGAGGGATTTGTTATGTCCTTATGGGACCGAGGTGCGACTAGAAGTCGCCCAACACCTGAAAGTAAATGCTTAATAGCACCACGCCGGAAGAAAAGGTGACTTTGAGAAACGGTCCAGGGGTCGAGGGGTTAAACGGGGCTAATTTACTTTAGCGTGACGGGCCTGTAATAGAAAAGAGTGAAATATAGATGTGTTATGGCGAAAATGTAATAATACGACTGCTTTATACATAACCTCTGTCAATTTTGGTTTATCAAGGGCAAAAGGGACTCTGTGGAGCAACGAATGTGAGAGAGCAGTATGACTAGCCGTAGAGGGGGTCCTATAAGTTGTGTTTTATAAAAGTTTGAGCAGACTTTCCATGGCTCTCATTTCTACCAGCGCTGACACTGTGTATCTCCAGCCTGATGCCAGTGATGACTCCACCACCCCCCCACACAATATTTAACTAGGCTGTTACATTGAACCTTTCAGATATTTTTTGTCCTCTCCAATACGGTGTTCAACTTCTGATGATCCATTCTTCCTTCTGGGAATATGATTTTCGAAAAGTAATTCAAAACATGTTTGAGGGAAATGCACGCTATCACCTCCGTGTCTCTATGGGTAATGAATGAGAAATTGATTGTTGTGGGCTATATGTCGTTGAAGAGGATGCTGTATTGGATGGGGATGACAGAAACAGACACAGCTCTATTACAATGAGAACCAGGGTTTGGAGATGCCTATCACAGCCTAAGTGGAACCTGAACCCTTTTCCAGGAGAAATAAAATAATCAGACATCAAGAAGACAAGAAAGAAAAAACTGTTTTGTGTGTGTGTGTGTGTATCGGTGTTGGTGTGTCTCTGTTTTATGTCTGCGCCTTTGAATGGGAGTGCATGTGTGCGTGATTGCCTGTGTGTGTGCGTGTTTCTCAGATGGGGATAATTTATTTAAAAAAAAAATATTTCACCTTTATTTAACCAGGTAGGCAAGTTGAGAACAAGTTCTCATACACAATTGCGACCTGGCCAAGATAGAGCAAAGCAGTTCGACACATACAACAACACAGAGTTACACATGGAGTAAAACAAACATACAGTAGAAAAATAAGTCTATATACAATGTGAGAAAATGAGGTGGGATAAGGGAGGTAAAGGCAACAAAAAAAAGGCCATGGTGGTGAAGTAAATACAATATAGCAAGTAAAACACTGGAATGGTAGATTTGCAGCGGAAGAATGTGCAAGGTAGAGATAATGGGGTGCAAAGGAGCAAAATAAATAAATACAGTAGGGGGAGAGGTAGTTGTTTGGGCTAAATTATAGATGGGCTATGTACAGGTGCAGTAATCTGTGAGCTGCTCTGACAGCTGGTGCTTAAAGCTAGTGAGGGAGATAAGTGTTTCCAGTTTCAGAGATTTTTATAGTTCGTTCCAGTCATTGGCAGCAGAGAACTGGAAGGAGAGGCGGCCAAAGGAAGAATTGGTTTTGGGGTGACCAGAGAGATATACCTGCTGCAGCGCGTGCTACAGGTGGGTGCTGCTATGGTGACCAGCGAGATGAGATAAGGGGGCACGTTACCGAGCAGGGTCTTGTAGATGACCTGGAGCCAGTGGGTTTGACGACGAGTATGAAGCGAGGGCCAGCCAACGAGAGCGAATAACACCGAAGGTGGCTCCCCTTCCCATTCGGGTGGAGCTCGGCGGTCGTCGTCGCCGGTCTACTAGCTAATACTGATCCCGTTTCACCTGTTCCTTGTTTGGGGTTTTGGGTTGGGGTTATTTAAGTCCAGCCTGTGTTCGTGCGGACTTGTTTGCTGTTTTTGGTCCAGGAGTGTTCCTGTCTTTTGGATTTTCCGCTGTACAGCGTATGTACCAGTGTAGTACATGTGTTTAACGCCTGTGTTCGGCGTCACCCTCTTGGTCCACTGTGATTGTACGGAATAAAGTGTTTTTTCTGAATCCTCTGCTCTCTGCACCTGACTCCACACCCAACACTCTTCAAAGCCTGACACCTTTGCAAAAGTGGTCCCAGAAAAATGCGTACTACGTCACAAATATGCGCACCACTGGGGCAGCAGGTAGGCTAGGGGTGAGAGGGTTGGGACAAAAACAGGAAGGTTGCTAGATCGAATCCCCGAGCTGACAAGGTAAAAATCTATTGTTCTGCCTCTGAACAAGGCAGTTAACCCACTGTTCCTAGGCTGTAATTGTAAATAATAATTTGTTCATAAAACCTGTTGGTGCTAGGGGGCAGTATTTTCATTTTTGAAAAAAAAAAGTTCCCGTTTTAAACTGGATATTTTGTCAGGAAAAGATGCTAGAATATGCATATAATTGACAGCTTTCGATAGAAAACACTACCGTTTCCAAAACTGTAAAGATATTGTCTGTGAGTATAACAGAACTGAGAAAAATCCAATCCGGAAGTGCCCCAGGTTTTGAAAGCGCTGCGTTCCAATGACTCCCTATTTGGTTGTGAATGTACCATCAACGAGCTTATGCTTTCTACGTATTCCCCAAGGTGTCTACAGCATAGTGACGTAGTTTTAAGCATTCCTGTTGAAGAATAGCCGTAGGCGGCCACATTGCGGCTCCGAGAGAGATTCTCGCGTAAAATACAGAGGTAGCCATTACTCCAATCGGTCCTAGACAAAAACGTATTGTTCCGACGGATATATTATCAAATAGATATTAGAAAAACACCTTGAGGATGGATTCTAAACAACGTTTGCCATGTTTCTGTCGATATTATGGAGCTAATTTGGAATATTATGGAGCTAATTTGGAATATTTTTCGGCGTTGTGGTGACCGCAATTTCCGGGCGATTTCTCAGCCAAACGTGAAGAACAAAGGAAGCTGTTTCGCCTACAAAAAGAATATTTTGGGAAAAAATTAACTCTGGCTATCTACCTGGGAGTCTCGTGAGTGAAAACATCCAAAGTTCATCAAAGGTAAATGATTTAATTTGATTGCTTTTCTGATTTCCGTGACAAGGTTGCCTGCTGCTAGCAAGGCATAATGCTATGCTAGGCTATGATAAACTTACACAAATGTTTGTCTAGCGTTGGCTGTAAAGCATATTTTGAAAATCTGAGATGACAGGGTGATTAACAAAAGTCTAAGTTGTGTCTCAATATATTTGATTTTCATGAATAGGAATATTTTCTAGGGATATTTATGTCTGCTGCGTTATGCTAATTAGTTTCAGGCGATGATTACGCTCCCGCATGCGGGTTTGGGAGTCACTAGAGGTTAACTGACATGCCTAGTTAAATAAAGGTTAAATAAAATCAGTACTCTCGCTCTCACTCTGTGTGTCTCTTGCTAGCTGTCACTCAAATGGCGAGAGGTTGAAGCTTATTGGCTGAAACTCAAATTGCTAGTGAGCTGGCCAACATGGGGTTAATGTAAGGAAAATATCACCGCACAACTTCTAGAAAACAGTCGCTTCAAACAAGGGGAGGTAAGACAGTAATTCTGATCATTCAATTGTTATGAACTACACATTGACACATCCAGCCCAAAGCAGGATTAAAAGGTTCTTACTAATCACCAAAGTACCAGAGCATGTCTTTTAAGTTAATCCAAAGTCGTTTTGGACTATATTTGTAGCGTAACTACATAAGAACATATTCATAATCCATACATAACACATTCATAGGGTGACATTATCAGCTGTGCATGAAAAAGTGGTCATAGAACTTTGACTAAAGACACGAGGTGGGAAGGAAGACAATCACCTTTGATACAACCGTTGGTACGTCTGCAGTTTCTATTCTAATGATCCCTCCAAGACCAAAGAAGCTCTACAACTAAGAAGGACATTGTGACCTCTGGTGGACTACCAGAGCCTTACATCGAGCCACTACCCATTGACGGACCAGTTGGTTTCAATAGAGAGATGACAGAGAAAGACATCTAAGCATAAATATATATTGCATTTCAAATCCAAATGAGCGGTGCTAAGTATTTTGGTTACTGTGAGCATAGTTTCAAAAAGTATGTACTATAAATTGACTCTCTTTGTCTCTCCCTCGCTTTATCTTTCCTCACCCCTTTCTATTGTGTAACAAGTTGTCATATCATGTCAGTACAAAAGGGATGTTTATCTCATGTACAGTGCCTTGCGAAAGTATTCGGCCCCCTTGAACTTTGCGACCTTTTGCCACATTTCAGGCTTCAAACATAAAGATATAAAACTGTATTTTTTTGTGAAGAATCAACAACAAGTGGGACACAATCATGAAGTGGAACGACATTTATTGGATATTTCAAACTTTTTTAACAAATCAAAAACTGAAAAATTGGGCGTGCAAAATTATTCAGCCCCTTACTTTCAGTGCAGCAAACTCTCTCAATGATCCAATGTTGACCTAAATGACTAATGATGATAAATACAATCCACCTGTGTGTAATCAAGTCTCCGTATAAATGCACCTGCACTGTGATAGTCTCAGAGGTCCGTTAAAAGCGCAGAGAGCATCATGAAGAACAAGGAACACACCAGGCAGGTCCGAGATACTGTTGTGAAGAAGTTTAAAGCCGGATTTGGATACAAAAAGATTTCCCAAGCTTTAAACATCCCAAGGAGCACTGTGCAAGCGATAATATTGAAATGGAAGGAGTATCAGACCACTGCAAATCTACCAAGACCTGGCTGTCCCTCTAAACTTTCAGCTCATACAAGGAGAAGACTGATCAGAGATGCAGCCAAGAGGCCGATGATCACTCTGGATGAACTGCAGAGATCTACAGCTGAGGTGGGAGACTCTGTCCATAGGACAACAATCAGTCGTATATTGCACAAATCTGGCCTTTATGGAAGAGTGGCAAGAAGAAAGCCATTTCTTAAAGATATCCATAACAAGTGTTGTTTAAAGTTTGCCACAAGCCACCTGGGACACACCAAACATGTGGAAGAAGGTGCTCTGGTCAGATGAACCCAAAATTGAACTTTTTGGCAACAATGCAAAACGTTATGTTTGGCGTAAAAGCAACACAGCTCATCACCCTGAACACACCATCCCCACTGTCAAACATGGTGGTGGCAGCATCATGGTTTGGGCCTGCTTTTCTTCAGCAGGGACTGGGAAGATGGATGGAGCCAAATACAGGACCATTCTGGAAGAAAACCTGATGGAGTCTGCAAAAGACCTGAGACTGGGACGGAGATTTGTCTTCCAACAAGACAATGATCCAAAACATAAAGCAAAATCTACAATGGAATGGTTCAAAAATAAACATATACAGGTGTTAGAATGGTCAATTCAAAGTCCAGACCTGAATCCAATTGAGAATCTGTGGAAAGAACTGAAAACTGCTGTTCACAAATGCTCTCCATCCAACCTCACTGAGCTCGAGCTGTTTTGCAAAGAGGAATGGGAAAAAATTTCAGTCTGCAAGGAGAGTTTACAGTCTAACCAGACACCCAGGTATTTGTAGTTGTCCACGTATTCTAAGTCAGAGCCGTCCAGAGTAGTGATGCTGGACGGGCGAGCAGGTGCGGGCAGCGATCGGTTGAAGAGCATGCATTTAGTTTTACTTGTGTTTAAGAGCAGTTGGAGGCCACGGAAGGAGAGTTGTATGGCATTGAAGCTCGTCTGGAGGTTAGTTAACACAGTGTCCAAGGAGGGGCCAGAAGTATACAGAATTGTGTCGTCTGCGTATAGGTGGATCAGAGAATCACCAGCAGAAAGAGCAACATCATTGATGTATACAGAAAAGTAAGTCGGCCCGAGAATTAAACCCTGTGGATGCCAATGTAATGTTTGTGCTCATGGGGCCGTTGTTACTGACTGGATAAAACTTTACATAAAAACCAATATTCTCATTTAGAAGACTAAAGTATTCTGTACTTTCATTCATTTTATACAACATTCAGATGCAAACCTCATAATTGAAAGTGTAGACAAACAGAGATACAGTTATGTTGTTCTACCGTCTTTCATGATGTCACAACATAAAAACAAATTCGATGTGAGGGTTCTTTTAGTCTCCACTGACCATTTCCACAATCTAATAAATTCAAATATTGTTTAATTCTTCAGTTTTGTGGATGTAGCAGTTTTGGTGGGAGAAGATCCTTTGTTCAATTGAGGTCTCTCCCTTCATACTGCTTGGCAAGGACAGGTATTTGCGACCATCATAAAACTGTCCAACAGCCCCAGGAGAGGAGGGGGGTGCCTACCCCCGATCTACATCTCAGGACTGGGAAATCATGACAGATGTGTTAATCTAATTAACATGATATAAAAAAATCATCAAAATCTGTCAGTTTAAGATAGAGATATCTTGTTTTTTTTGCATTGGATGCATCTCAATCCACCACATCTGCAGAAGTCACACCTCCGTATCTGCAGTGAAAGGTGGCAGAGCTAGAGCAGTGTTTGTCAGACCATGAGATATCCATGAAAAAGCATCTAGCATCCGAACGGTTTGGTCTACAACTATTATTTCTAGTTCCGACAGTGCAACAATATATCTAAACATTTCAAAACAAATACCTAATACACAAAATCCAAGTAAAGGAATGGAATAATTCAGTAATATATATTACTGAATTATTCCGCTTTCTTATATCTCTTAGATATAGGACAGACACAGCTTTTTTGACATTTATAAATGTGTTATTCAACTTGTTTCTATGGACTATAGTACTAAAGGTCAAATGCAATATTTTATTTAAAACAATTATTGAATAAAAAATGTTGATACCTAAAGGGGTCCCAAATAGCTAAATAATCCATGGTATGACCATCTTAAAATAACTCCATATGTCAGATTAGAACCCCTGATACCAAATAACATAAAACCAACTATGGAGTGGATTTCAGGTGATTTTGATGTATTTGTTTTGCCCACATGCCACCATCAATTCCATAGTTTTTTTTGCTATCGGTGGCTAAGTTAGCTGAAGTTTCCAATGGCTGATTAAAGAAAACTGAACCGTGGCCCTTAGACTACTTTTAGGGTGAGGAACTACAGTATCTCACATCAAGTTTAAAAATTGTGAACTACACTTTTAATGATATCTAGTCAACAGGAGCAGCTAAAGGGTGTCCATGGTGTCCATATTAGGACAGCCTACTGGAGCATGCCCTCACACTGAAATTAAGCCATTGGCCTACAATAGGTGTCAGAAGCACAAATAGCACAAATACCCTCTATAAGGGTAAACAAATGACTCAGGTCGTCTCACCCGTACATCCATACATTTCCCCACATCTGCTGGACAGAAATGTATTTTACATTTAACATTCAAACAAGGAATGAAAACCAGAATGATAGATTACAATTGAATATCACAATTACTCATGACATCAGCTGACATCAATCATTTTTGTTCCATAGCGGAATACATGTTACATAAGGAGGGTATTTGTCACCTTCACTGAGGTTGGCATGGCAATGTGATTTGTCAGGCCAAACATATACATGTCCTCTTATTCACAATGATTGACATAGACTTCTAGAAGTTTGACATTGCACAAGGAACATTTAACGATAATTTCAAATGCTTTTCACATTTGGAGTTGTTTGCTAATTGAAGAAGCTTTAGTCACTCATTAACGTTGTCCAATCAATATTGGTGTATCTTGTAGCAACGTAAGAAGGTTCAGATCATCTGGTTGGCCTAATCACTTGCTTAGTCTGCTCTTAGCGCTTGGTCAACGTGCTGCATCAATGTGTTTTGTTTATAGACCTAAGTGATTGAATTACATCAAAGGGTTACAGAAGCTAACAAGAGCATTTACTTTTTCCTGACTGATCAGAATCAGCATAGTGACCAACTGGGCTTTGATCCCAGGTAGCCAGCAAATCAAATAAAAATAAAATGGTATGTCACATACACATGGTTTGCAGATGTTACTGCGAGTGTAGCGAAATGCTTGAGCTTCTGGTTCCAACAGTGCAGTAATATCTAACAAGTAATCTAACAGTTCCCCAACAACTACCTAATGCACACATATCTAAAAGGGGTGAATGAGAATATGTACATATAAATATATGGATGAGTGATGGCCGAGCGGCATAGGCAAGGTGCAATAGATGACATTAGTAATGTAAGATATGTAAACATTATTAAAGTGGCACTATTTACAGTGTCATTGCTTAAAGTGACTAGTGATTGGGTCTCCATGTAGGCACAGCTGTTTAGCAGTCTGATGGCCTTGAGATAGAGTTGTTCTTCAGTCGCTCAGGCCCTGCTTTGATGCACCTGTACTGACCTCGCCTTCTGGATGGTAGCGGTGTGAACGGGCAGTGGCTCGGGTGGTTGTTGTCTTTGATGATCTTTTTTGCCTTCCTGTGATATCGGGTGCTATAGTTGCCATTGAGGGCAGGTATTTTGCTCCCGGTGATGCGTTATGCAGACCGCACCATCTTCTGGAGAGCCTTGTAGTTGAGGGCGGAGCAGTTGCTGTACCAGGCTGTGATACAGTCCGACAGGATGCTCTCTATTGTGGATGTGTAAAAGTTAGTCAGGGTTTTGGGTGACAAGCCAAATTTCTTCAGCCTCCTGAGGTCGAAGAGGTGTTGTTACGCCTTCTTCACCACACTGTCTGTGTGGGTGGACCATTTCAGTTTGTCGTTGATGTGTACATCGAGGAACTTAACTTTCCACTTTCTCCACTGCTGTCCCTCTGATGTGGATAGGGAGGTGCTCCCTCTGCTTGTTTCCTGAATCTCACGATCATCTCCTTTGTTTTGTTGACTGAGAGGTTGTTTTCCTGACACCACACTCCGAGTGCCCTCACCTCCTCCCTGTAGGCTGTCTAGTCGCTGTTGGTAATCAAGCCCACTACTGTTGTGTCGTCTGCAAACTTGATTGAGTTGGAGGGTTGCATGGACACGCAGTCGTGAACAGGGAGTACAGGAGGGGACTGAGCAAGCACCCATGTGGGGCCCCAGTGTTGAGGGTCAGCCTACCTTCACCCCCCCTACCTTCACCCCCTGGGGGTGGCCCGTCAGGAAGTCCAGGACCCAATTGCACAGGGCGGGGTTGAGGCCCAGGGCCTCCTGCTTGATGATGAGCTAGGAGGGTGCTACAGTGTTGAATGCTGAGCTGTAGTCAATGAACAGCATTCTTACATAGTTATTCCTCTTGTCCAGATGGGATAGGGCAATGTGAGATGTGATGGCGATTGCATCATCTGTGGACCTGTTAGGGCGGTATGCAAACTGAAGTGGGTCTAGGGTGCCGGTAAGGTGGAGGTGATATGATCCTTGATTAGTCTCTCAAAGCACTTCATGATGACAGAAGTTGAGTGCTACGGGACGGTAGTCATTTAGTTCAGTTATCTTTGCCTTCTTGGGTACAGGAGCAATGGTGGCCATCTTGAAGCATGTGGGGACAGCAGACTGGGATAGGGAGCAATTGAATATGTCTGTAAACACACCAGCCAGCTGGTCTGCGCATGCTCTGAGGACACGGCTTGGGTTGCCATCTGGACCAGCAGCCATGCGAGGGTTAACACGTTAAATGTTTTACTCACGTCGGCAACGGAGGAGTATAGTGGGGAGGGGAAGCAGTTCTTGTTAGCAGGCCGTGATGGTGGCACTGTATTATCCTCAAAGCGGGCAAAGAAGGTTTTTATTTTGTCTGGAAGCGTGATATCAGTGTCTGTGATGTGGCTGGTTTTCTTTTTGTAGTCTGTAAGTGCCTGTAGACCCTGCCACATATGTCTCATGTCTGAGCCGTTGAATTGCGACTCCACTTTGTGCCTTTTCCGGCATTACGCTTGTTTGATTGCCTTGTGATGGAATAACTGCACTATTTATATTCAGCCATGTTCCCAGAACTCTTTCCATGTTTAAATGCGGTGGTTCTCACTTTCAGTTTTGCGCGAATGCAGCCATCCCATCCACGGTTTCTTTTTTAGGCTAGATTTTAATATTTACACTGGGTACAATATCTCCAATGCACTTCCTTATAAATTCACTCACCAAGTCAGCACCTGACAAGCCTGTGTTAGCCAGCTAAGCTAAAGCCTAAAATGCAAGTCATCAAGTCACAGTCAAAGTTAGCCTTCTCATCAACTGAGAGAGGTTCACCGTACCACCTCTATTAGACAGACAAATATGATAATACTTGAAGCTCTCTAGAAGCACTCTGGATTATACTGCAGTACTCAACTTGTTAAAAGGCAATGTTCCCTGTTGCGTTTTCGTGTCTACAGTACCTGATAAACAGTCAATGCAGGGCAGGTCTGCACTCTCCACTGATGCTGACATTATAGCCTGTCTTTGTATAGCGAATAATTCCCCGGGAAGAAAGGTACACTTTGTCATGGATTGTTTAAGCATTCAGACCTGTGTCTCTAATGTGTGTGTGTTTATTTAACACAACCCAAAACATGTCATTTCGGAAAACAGCACACTATAACGCACACTTTCCACTAATGGGGAAACAAAATTGTACACAGAAACAGAGTTCATTCCATATAATAATGTATTGAATATACAGGGCATTATGCAGAGTGAGTGAATATGAGGCTTTTAAATCTCTGAGGATATGGTTATGAAATCATGAGAATATGTTTTCCACTATCTCATCGATAATACGGCAAATAGCCATTTCCAGCTCATATATCACCTTGATCTCACACTTGCTGCTCAAATTATGCCTCATGAGAGTCCTGCATGCCAGTCCTTGTACACATTCTAATCTATTGGTGAAAAGCAAGGCACAGTGGAGAGAATGCCCTTTATTACACAGGCAGAGGAATAGAAAATGGATGATGTAAAGAATGAATAGTACTTAATTGTGGTACTATATATTCTTTACACAGTAGCAGGTCATAGAATTTTTACAGTGCCTTGTTGTTACAGCCTGAATTAAAAATTGATTACATTGAGATTTTTTGTCACTGACACAACACCCCATAAAGTCAAAGTGGATGCAATTTAAATACAAATTAAAAGCTGAAACGTCTTAAGTCAGTAAGTATTCAATGCCTTTGTTATGGCAAGTCTAAATACGTTCATTAGTGAAAATGTGCTTAATAAGTTCCTTAACAAATCACGCAATAAGTTGCATAGTTGCAATAATAGTGTTTAACATGATTTTTGAAGTACCCCACACATACAATTATCTGTAAGGTCCCTCAGTCGAGCAGTGATTTTCAAACACAGATTCAACCACAAGACCAGGGAGGTTTTCTAATGCTTTGTTTCTATGGATAGATGGGTAAAAATTAAAACCCAGACCTTGAATATCCCTTTGAGCATGGTGAAGTTATTAATTACACTGGATGGTGTATCAATACACTCAAGTACTACAAAGATACAGGCGTCCTTCCTAACTCAGTTGCCGGAGAGGCAGGAAACTGCTCAGGGATTTCACCATGTTAGGAGGAAACTGAGGATGGATCAACAACATTGTAGTTTCTACATAGTACTAACCTAATTGACAGAGTAAAAAGAAGGAAGCCTATTCCAAAACATGCATCCTGTTTGCAATAATGCAATAGAGTAAAATGGCAAAATATTTGGCAAAGAAATTCACTTCCTTCCAGATGCCCACTTAGCACCTACTCCCAGTTGCCCACTGAACTGAGGATAGGGAACACTGTCACCCCCGATAAATCTTGGTAAATCGCTAACTTCAATAAGTCCAGACAACTGATGTTCTGAAAGATCTGGATCCCTACAAATCAGCTGGGCTAGACAATCTGGACCCCCTCCTTCTAAAATTATCCAACACAATTTTTGCAACTCTATTACTAGCCTATTCAACCTCTCTTTCATATCGTCTGAGATCCCCAAGGATTGGAAAGCTGCCGCAGTCATCCAGTTTACTGAGTAGATTGTTGGGGGTTATTTGGTAAATGACATCGCCGAAGTCAAGGATCGGTAGGGTAGTCAGTTTTACGAGGGTGTGTTTGGAGGCATGAGTGAAGGAGGCTTAGTTGCGAAATAGGAAGCCGATTCTAAATTTAATTTTGGATTGGAGATGCTTAATGTGAGTCTGGAAGGAGAGTTTACAGTAGTCTAACCAGACACCTGGGTATTTGTAGTTGTCCACATATTCTAGGTCAGAACCATCCAGAGTAGTGGTGCTAGTCGGGCGGGAGGGTGCGGGCAGGAATCAGTTGAAGAGCATGCACTTAGTTTTACTAGCATTTAAAAGCAGTTGGAAACCACGGAAGGAGAGTTGTACAGCATTGAAGCTCATTTGGAGGTTTCTTAGCACAGTGTCCAAAGAAGGGCCAGGTGTATACAGAATGGTAGCGTCTGCATAAAGGTGGATCTGAGAATCACCAGCAGCAAGAGAGACATCATTGACATATACAGAAAAGAGTCGGCCCGAGAATTGAACCCTGTGGCACTCCCATAGAGACTGCCAAAGGTCCGGACAACAGGCCCTCCGATTTGACACACTGAACTCTATCTGAGAAGTAGTTGGTGAACCAGGCGAGGCAGTCATTTGAGAAGCCAAGGCTATTGAGTCTTGTGATAAGAATGCGGTGATTGACAGAGTCGAAAGCCTTGGCCAGGTCGATGAAGATGGATGCACTGTACTGTCTTTTATCGGTGGCGGTTATGATATTGTTTAGGACCTTGAGTGTGGCTGAGGTGCACCCATGACCAGCTCGGAAACCAGATTGCATAGTGTAAAAGGTACGGTGGGATTCAAAATGGTTGGTGATCTGTTAATTAACTTGGCTTTCGAATATTTTACAAGGGCAGGGCAGGATGGATACAGGTCTATAACAGTTTGGGTCTAGAGTGTCTCCCCTTTGCAGAGGGTGATGACCGTGGCAGCTTTCCAATCTTTGGGGATCTCAGACGATATGAAAGAGGTTGAATAGGCTAGTAATAGGGGTTACATCAATTTCGGCGGATCATTTTATGAAGAGAGGGTCCAGCCTAGATGATTTGTAGGGATCCAGATTTTGCAGCTCTCTCAGAACCTCAGCTGTCTGGATTTGGGTGAAGTGGGGGGGGTTGTGCAAGTTGCTGCAGATGTGCTGAGAGGTTGGCCAGGGTAAGGGTAGCCAGGAGGTCAGCATGGCCAGCATTGGAAACATGCTTATTGAAATGATCGATTGTCATATATTTATCAGTGGTGACAGTGGATAGGTGGGAGGAGGTGCTCTTATTCTCCATGGACTTTACAGTGTCACAAAACCTTTTGGAATCAGTGCTACAGGAAGCAAGCCTTAGCTTTCCTAACTGACTGATTATATTGGTTCCTGACTTCCCTGAAAAGTTGCATATCGCGGGGGCTATTTGATGATAATGCAGAATCCCACAGGATGTTTTGTGCTGGTCAAGGGCAGTCAAGTCTGGGGTGAACCAAGAGCTATATCTGTTCTTAGTTCTACATTTTTTGAATGGGGCATGGTAATTTAAGATGGAGAGGAAAACACTTTTGAAGAGCAACCACGCATCCTCTACTGACGGGATGAGGCCAATATCTTTCCAGGACACCCGGGCCAGGACGCCTAGAAAGGCCTGCTCGCTGAAGTGTTTTCGGGAGCGTTTGACAGCGATAAAGGTGGTCGTTTGACTGCGGACCCTTTACACACGCAGGCAATGAGACAGTCATCACCGAGATCCTGGTTGAAGACAGCAGAGGTGTATTTAGAGGGCAAGTTGGTCAGGATGATATCTAAGAGGGTGACCATGGCTACGGTTTTAGGGTTGAACCTGGTAGGTTCCTTGATAATTTGTCTGAGATTGAGGGCAACTAGCTTAGATTGTAGGACGGCCTGGGTGTTAAGCATGTCCCAGTTTAGGTCACCTAACAGTCTGAAGATAGATGGGGGGCGATCAATTCACATATGGTGTCCAGGGTACAGCTGGGGGCTGAAGGGGGTCTACAACAAGCGGCAATGGTGAGGGAATTGTTTGTGGAAAGGTAGATTTTTAAAAGTTAGAAGCTCTAATTTTTTGGGCACAGACCTGGATAGTATGACCGAACTCTGCAAGCTATCTCTGCTGTAGATTGCAACTCCGCTCTCTTTGGCAGTTCTATCTTGTCGGAAAATTTTATAGTTAGGGATGGAAATTTCAGGATTTTGGTGGCCTTCTTAAGCCAGGATTCAGACATGGCTAGGACATCCGGGTTGGCTGAATGTGCTAATGCAGTGAATAAAACAAACTTAGGGAGGAGGCTTCTAATGTTAACATGCATGAAACCAATGCTTTTACGGTTACAGAAGTCAACAAATGAGAGCGATGATGGGGGCGGCAGAGCCTGGGTTAACCTTTACATCACCAGAGGAACAGAGGATGAGTAGGATAAGAGTACGGCTAAAGGCTACAAGAACTGGTCGTCTAGTGCTTTCGGAACAGAGAGTAAAAGGAGCAGGTTTCTGGGCACGGAAGAATAGATTCAAGGCATAATGTACAGACAAGGGTATGGTAGGATGTGAGTACAGTGGAGCTAAGCCTATGCATTGAGTGACGATGAGAGAGATTTTGTCTCTAGAGTCACCATTTAAGCCAGGAGTGGTCACCGCATGTGTGGGTGGTGGAACAACAAGGCTAGCTAAGGCATATTGAGCAGGGCTGGAGGCACTACAGTGAAATAAGACAAAAATTACTAACCAAAACAGCAATAGACAAGGCATATTGACATTAGGGAGAGGCATGACACAAAATAAACAAATAAATAATAATACGATTTAAAACTATATAAATATAAAAATCTATTCAAAAATAAAACTCATTAATGTAAAAAATAAGTAACAAAGACGAATAGAAACAAATGTGTTGATTTGGCACTTGGGCATTAATACATCCCCCAACACTATCAACCCATCCCCCAACACTATCAACCAAGAGTCAAGACTAACCCAATACACCTTGGTGGTGTGCAGACTGATTATATATTATACTTCATTGATCCACAGTGCGACATGGTGACATGATACCATTGATGTGCAAATGCGCGATAGAAAATCGATCACGCAAATGTCACCATTCCACTTTTTTTTTGTGCGGGCGCCCTGTGCCGCCCCCAGCAGGATGCTGCCCATGTCGCCTATATCTAAATCCGCCACTGCACTTAAATACATCATTGCATTTAATTTCCCTTTGGGTGACACTGTTTTTGTGTAAAAGTGGTGGCAGTAACTGATTATTGTAGGACTGCTAGTCTTATAGTTCTGTCGTGGCACTGTCCACAGCGGGTGTTAACTTGTAACCGGGCTGATCTACCCCTGATTAGGGAGCCTATAGATTCATTGCTGTGAAATTTTACTAACGTAGTCTCTCCTTCACTTGTCCTATTTTCACAAATAAGAATTTACATTTCTCCAAAGTTCTGTTAGTGTTACATAAGCCTATTCAATTTCTGTTGAGTTCTCCACATCAATGATTGTACTGCATTCCACTTGTATCTTGTCAATTAAGACATCTGTACCTAGCTACCTCATTTTCAATCTATGTTAGTCTAGTAATAAAACTTTCAATCTGTTGTTGCATTGAAGTCTGAGAGCTCAACGACCATTCAGAAAGAGAATATAGTAAAAAGACTGTTGATATAGGATTAATGGTATAATGGGTAATGATAATCAAATCAAATCAAATCAAATCAAATTTTATTTGTCACATACACATGGTTAGTGTAGCGAAATGCTTGTGCTTCTAGTTCCGACAATGCAGTAATAACGAGCAAGTAATCTAACTAACAATTCCAAAAAAAAACTACTGTCTTATACACAGTGTAAGGGGATAAAGAATATGTACATAAGGATATATGAATGAGTGATGGTACAGAGCAGCATAGGCAAGATACAGTAGATGATATCGAGTACAGTATATACATATGAGATAAGTATGTAAACCAAGTGGCATAGTTAAAGTGGCTAGTGATACATGTATTACATAAGGATGCAGTCGATGATATAGAGTACAGTATCAACGTATGCATATGAGATGAACAATGTAGGGTAAGTAACATTATATAAGGTAGCATTGTTTAAAGTGGCTAGTGATATATTTACATAATTTCCCTCAATTCCCATGATTAAAGTGGCTGGAGTAGAGTCAGTGTCATTGACAGTGTGTTGGCAGTAGCCACTCAATGTTAGTGGTGGCTGTTTAACAGTCTGATGGCCTTGAGATAGAAGCTGTTTTTCAGTCTCTCGGTCCCAGCTTTGATGCACCTGTACTGACCTCGCCTTCTGGATGACAGCGGGGTGAACAGGCAGTGGCTCGGGTGGTTGATGTCCTTGATGATCTTTATGGCCTTCCTGTAGCATCGGGTGGTGTAGGTGTCCTGGAGGGATAACTACAAGGGGTCCCTATATAACAAAACCCTTAATGGTTAGCCTCTTAGATTAAGAGAATTTAAGAGAACACAATCTCTTAGAACGCACATTACTTTTCCCTTTCCGCCTGTTCTATATTGCAATCCCAAGGGTCCCAGGTACACAATGAATGGTTGTTTTGTTTGATAAAGCCCTTATTTATATCCCAGAAACGCTGTTTAGTTGGCGCCATTGAATTCAATAATCCAGTATTTCATCATGCATACAAAGGATTCCAAAATGTTACCAGCAAAGTTCGTCCAAACGAGTCAAACAATGTTTTTTATTAATCCTCAAGTGGTCTAATATCTAAATAAACAATAATATTTCAGACGGAGAATAGTATGTTCAATAGCAAAGGAAAAGAACGAAGAGCGCACCCATGTTCACTCGCGCAAAAATACTACTTTTGCCCTGGCGCTCAACTTGGAACGACAACAAATACTTGTTCATTTAAAAAAAAAGAAGCCTAAACCCTTGTATGAAGCCATAGGACCTGCAATCTGGGAGGAGGAAATAAGATCTTTCAATAGCATTGCATTGGAAGTCAATCCAAGCTCAAAGACAAAAATGACCGGATTGTTATATCAGTTCTGTTATACTCACAGACATTATTTTAACGGTTTTAGACACTTCAGTGTGTTTTCTATCCAATTCTACCAATTATATGCATATCCTAGCTTCTGAGTAACAGGCAGTTTACTTTGGACATGTCAGACAGGCAGAAATTCAGGAATCTAGCCTTACTCGCAGAGAGGCTTGAAGTGTAATTGGATTTGACCTTCATGCTCTATTTTGAAAGTAAATTGATTCGTTTTTTTCTTTAGCTTGATCACATGACAACATTTTTATCCTGTCTGTGTTTTCCTCCCAAACCTCCAGTCATTTAAAAAGTCCATTAAGCTGTATTGTTCGCCGAGGGCCAGCAACCTAAGAGTCTATTTTAATCGACACAAAAGGTGCCAGGACAACACTGAAGGGCTCAGTTTAATGCATTGCCGCAAGAAGGCGTTCAGTTCTACTCCTCACACGCTATGAATTCATAACGGGAATGTAACTATGAAAGAATGGGATTTATGAAATGCCCATATACTGCAAAACCAGTCTATAGGCAGTCTGTAGTAAATAGGAATATTTTATGTAACACATTCACAAATGCAGACACAGATGTGTGGACACACACATAAACAAACAAACAGGCAAACAATCTCCTCTTCCCTCTCCATCCAACACCTTCTCTGACAGTGCCCATACAGGTTTTCATTTTCCTGACCAGTTTGGCCCCAGGGCCCAGGGTCGAAGACACACATTAAAGGTCATTCAGAGGAAAGGAGTGGGGCTATCAACTTCTCTAAACTCACCACCTCACTCAACTCTACTGTATTTTGAGGGTTTAGGAATAAGAGACAGCAATGGTCCTTCATGTAAACTTGGTTCAACTTCAGTTCAATGTAAAGTTTTGTTGAACTTGAGCAAAATAACCAGCTAGACATCAGGAAGGATGGAAATGGACGGGTATTGGTCTACTGTAACATGTAATACTGTCACATCCTGATCTGTTTCACCTGTCTTTGTGTTTGTCTCCACCCCCTCCAGGTGTTGCCCATCTTCCCATTATCCCCTGTTATACCTGTGTTCTCTGTTTGTCTGTTGCCAGTTTGTTTTGTTCATAGATCCTACCAGCATTTTGTTTCTCTGCTCCCGCCTGTTCCTTGCTCCTGTTTTCTAGTTTCCCAGTTCTGACCGTTCTGCGTGCCCTGACCCTGCCTGTCGTCCTGTACCTTTGCCCCACTACTCTAGATTCCCGAACTCTGCCTGACCTGACCCTGCCTGTTGTCCTGTACCTTACATCCTCTCTGGATTATTGACCCCTGCCTGCCTTGAACTGTCATTTGCCTGCCCCTGTTTGAGGAATAAACTTTTGTTTCTTCAACACTGTCTGCATCTGGGTCATACTTTAATATATGATAGTACAAACTGGCCATGACTGCAGACTTGGACCAGCTCCACAATGCCATCTCCTCCCAAGGAGCCACTATTGGTAGGCACAAGGAGTTGCTTTGTGGTCTGATGGAAGTGTTCCAGGCCTTGGCCGAACGTCACGACCTAGCATTGGACACATTGCGGGAGAAATTCTGTGCGTTGACTACTAGGCAGCCTACCACGACGGTAACCTCCCAGCCCCTCAGTAACCAGACTGGTAGCAGTGCCGTCACCCCGGTTTCCGGGAACCCCGCTTACCTCTGTTGTGGAAATAATCAGAATTTATTGGTAACATAGGTAAGATGTTTTATATTCATCATATGTTTGTAAATTACTTCTCATCAAGAATGTTATTTTTGTATAATACTGTGGCAGGGTTGCAGTATCTGTTCTATGTCAAGACTAAGTTTCATGGGCCGCAGAGAGGGGAGAGGTCAAAGTATCATCATGTGTAAACATATCTTTTGCTCCACTGTGTGTGTGCCAGTTCACTCCCTACTTTTCCCATCGGGGAAAGGAGGATGGCAGTGTCTGGAATCATTCTATCCTCTCCGCGAGTTTGTCCAGGATTGGTTGTATTTAGAGTTGGTTGTATCTAAATGACAATTTGATATATGCCTGTTGATATGGAGGATTGGTTTATGGTTCTGGGGTTTGAGTAAGGAGACAAAGCTGAATGATGAATTATGCCGATGCTGTCTTATCCTGTGTGTGTCTTTGCTATGAAGGACCTCATTTGAAATGTGGAAGGGGCTCTCAGAGAATTCATTGTTAGACACACTGAATTGTCTGAGAGTCACAGGATTGTGATAGAGCTGATATAATTAAAGATGGACTTTGATAACTAACTCTGACTTGTGTGTGGTTTGCTCCCATGATTTGGTAAATAGAGGAAATTTCCACGACACCTCCCCCGGAGCGCTTTGATGGAGAGTCTGGCACCTGTCGGGGGTTTCTTGCTCAGTGTTCCCTCGTCATGGAACTGCAGCCCTCCTCCTTCCCCTCGGACCACTCTAAGATGGGGTACCTCATCACGCTGATGTCCACGAGGGCCCTCGCCTGGGCTACGGCCATTTGGGAGCAACGGTCGGCCGTATGCTTCAGTCTGGAGGAATTTGTGGCGGTGAAAAAGGTTTTTGAGGTGTCCGGGAGAGAGGCTGCCCGGAAGGTACTCCAGCTTTGGCAGGACTCCCTCAGTGTGGTAGACTATGGGATGGATTTCGGCACGCTAGCAGCGGAGGGTGCATGTAACCAGGAAGCTCTGTTCGACACGTTCCTGCACGGATTATCTGAGGACATAAAGGACGATCTTGCAGCCCGGGAACTACTGACGGATCTCGACTCACTCATCGCTTTAACCATCCAGATCAATCGTCGGCTACGGGAACATCGGAGGTAGATGAGATCTGATTGTGGTCCCAATCACCAAAGGATGCCTTGCATCTGGTGAACGTCCCTGAGAGGATCCGAGCTTACCCAAGTCCTCTGAAGACTGCTGATTCACCTCTTCCTGAGCCAATGCAGCTCGGCAGGGCTAGGCTGTCTTTAAAAAATTTAAAAAAAATTATAACCTTTATTTATCTAGGCAAGTCAGTTAAAGAACAAATTCTTATTTTCAATGACAGCCTAGAAACAGTGGGTTATAACTTCCTTTTCAGGGGCAGAACAACAGATTTGTACCTTGTCAGCTCGGGGATTTGAACTTGCAACCTTTCGGTTACTAGTCCAATGCACTAGGCTACCCTGCCACCCCAAACACATATGCAAAATTGACACCCAGTGTTGTCTGTATTGAGATACTGTTGGTTATTGTGTCTACCTGTCCCTTCAAGAGACCTAGCTCATTCGTTGGAGTGAGTACTCTGGTGGGTCTTAAAGTTAAATTTTCTTCTCCCCTTACTCTCCCCCCTCTCCATGCAATCCTGCTGTGGGGGCGACCAGTCCAAGTTTCTCGAGGTACTCATTGACTCGTGGGGCAGATGTGAGTCTTATGGACGTTACCCTAGCGTCCGAGCTGGGCATCCCCACTCAACCCCTCTCCATGCCCATGGATGTTAGAGTGCTGGACAGGCACACAATCCCTCTATTTACTGGGCTACTGTGTTTTAATCGTGCAATTTAACTAGCTAAGGTGATTGGTGCAGGGTTGTCTTATGTAAACAAAGGGCAGGTCTTTAATAATAATTACAAATGACAAATAAAATGAAAAGGACAGGTCTGTCTCACTGTCTGTGTTCTGCTGTAGAATTGGATAAAGCGCAAATAACGCAGCTATGTGAGTGAGCACTGTCGAAACCAAACCCTCAAGGAAGTCATGATGAACTAACAAAACTCAGTTTTGGACGAGACTGACTTTATGACCAAATTTATACAGTTACACTTTGTAGTCAATTTTGACAACAGAATAAATGTTTTAGACTAATACTGATGCCACATAGAAAACAGCCTATCAGACAAGTAGTTTATTCCCTTAAGTTACGCTTTAATGATCAGATGCAATTATCAAGGACCCCATTTCAAGGTGAGAAAACACATTCAAGTTTCCATAGCCCTGTTGTGTTATAAAGTATGTAACGGTATGTGCACCCCCAGTAAGGGTTAGAGAGATTAGCATGGCTCATGCTGCGCCACAACATGCTTCCTAGCATGTACAGTAGGCTATTTATCAGGCCCTACTTGTGCAAGTGCTCCAGTCAAGGCCTCAGAGCGTTCACCATGGAGTGATTTAAGTGGACTGCTGAGTGGCTGACAATGGGTCTCGATGGCTGTCTGATAATGTCAGTATTCACTGGAAATGCAGCTATGGGATGGAGTGAGGAAGAGAGAAAAAATACAAACATGTTTTAAATGTTTTACTAATGAGATATGCCCTAAGGATTTAACTTTTTTATATGCAGCATTTGTCAATTTCTCAGTAATTGTACCACATATTTGCCTGTCACAACTATTGCATACCAAGGAAAAATACATTCTCAGAAAAGTCAGTTAAAAAAATAAATTGGTACTTCAGTTTGTATAGATAATTACATTTCATGGATGTAAAGAATATGATTGTTACTTTGCAGCATAAAGCCAAGACTGTGGCTTTTCATTATCAAACGTAATGGAGGGTATTTGCAGTGTATCGACCTGTTTTATGCAGCACACTATGGGAGATAAATCTTATTCTCTATTATACCGACATGCATCCTTATCTACAGCCTGGCAACCCACCCACACACTCAGGCAGGCAGACATGTCTACCAAGCACGCATGCACAAATGCACACACACCCAACCACAACCCTGAATAGTGCATCCTAACAGTTATCAGGTTTACCTGTCCCAGCCATCACCAGGCTAGTCAGACTACAGAGCCTGGTCTTCCTTTGGGCCTTGTATCCCTGTCTTCTCCAAGGTGCTATGGGATATTTCAGACAAGTGAACACCTACTCACAGTGCTCTGACTGTTCCATTACTGCAGTCCCCACACAGTTTCCACCAGGGAGAGCCACTCTACCACTATCCCATCTCAATCCTCTCATCTTTATTGCTGTAATGCGTTCTTTGGTATATTGCCAGCCAAGAATTCAATAGCGCTGTGCCTGGAACCAGTAGAGAATGAGAATGAATAAAGTGTAAACCTGTTTCAGTTTATTCAGGTTGCCCATGGACTGGTACTTGCAAAAGAGCAGCAATCACCACAGTTCCTATACCTCATCGTTATGCTGTGGACAACTTTAGTGCCAGGATGAATGTTTGTCTGGACTGAAAGTAGCTAGCTTGTTTGATTAAAATATATAAGGCTTTCAAAAAGGGTTATTTGCCTGTCCCTATAGGAGAACCCTATTTTGGTGAAAAGGTTCTACCTAGAACCAAAAAAGGGAAGTGCGACATTGGCGGATTGAGAAACCTTACAATGCAAAAACACATATCTCTAGCTTAAACTGACAGATTTCTATGGGGATTTTTTTATTATGCTAATTAGATGTCCGTGGGAGGCAGGGACATTGACTTGAGTTTTATTTAAATTGCTACATTGCTATTGTAATATCTAAGTGCTTGCATCTAGTTACTACATAGTCCTACTCCTGTATCGTTTCAAAAATATATATACATAACTCTTGATGTTGTAAACAGTGACAGATAGACCAATGCGGATACTCAAAGAGAAAGAAAGTTTATCATTCAAACTGCTCAAACGACCGCATATTGATGGCTGCATGAAAGCCAAACAAACTGCCTCAAATTGAAAGAAAAGCACTCAGGATGATTGTATGATGTTCCATTGTATGGCTGAGCTTCCACTTCTATTTGGCTGTAATGGGATAACTATCTTTTGTGCCGCAGACGGATAGTTTGGGCATTATCCGTGTAATCACACGCTTCTTATAATTGGTAATGAGATCGGATTCAAATTGTGGGAGAAACACTGGCAGTATTGTATGTTTCATGGACGGTGGAATTTGACACTAATGGATCCATTGATTTCAAGTTTGATGAAAACTGACCTTGACCTCCAGTCAATGAGAGTGTTTTTAGCCTTTGGCTGTTAGGCTTGAATGTCCTATACATTTGCACACCCTAGCAGTGCACACGTCGCTGTAATTAAGAACATTGCTATCGATCAACTCACTGAGTCGGCCTGTATCTCGGTGGTGGCCTGATCTGGACTGATACAAGGCCTTGAACGTTTCTCTCCACTCGTCACCGGAAATCTATCGGCATTCGCTCTCCAGAGTCTCTTCGAGTCCCCTGAAGTCCACCTCGAGTCCTCCCACCCCAAAACAGAAGGAAGTCTCATATCTGCCGGTTTGGGGGGAATGAGTTCTTATTCTCCTGCATCTATCGCCTATCCTCAGCTCCTTGAAATGAGGCATAGCCTTTCAGTTGGCTCCCTGAGGCATTGAATAGAGGGATTGATTGACATGTCAAGTCTGGAAGGACTACTGATGCTCGCTGAATGCTATTCCCCACAGAAAGCCGGAAGGAAGAAATGTGGGACGGGGAAAATAGTACTTGTGTCTTTCATACCCCGGAGACCATTTGCTTTCAAGTCCTCTTCAAGCAGACATGGAGAGAGAGGAGGCCTTGGATGTCTAACATGCATAAAGTTACAGGACAGCTAGGCTGCACTATTATGTTACCACATCATGGACCATTACAGGAAGATGGGTAATCAGGAATATGGCCTTGTTGTTCCTAGCCATGTGACCTGACCAGGAAATACTCTAGGCCGTGGGTAGTGTCCATGGCTGTGCAGAAAGCGATAAAAGCCTTCAAATTCTTGGTTGATCTAGATCGTTTCCTCAATTCCTCTCAAAGTACATTGGAGGAGAGGATGGACGTCTCGCCCTTGGGACTCCTCCTTCAATGAGCTTTGAGAGGAATTGAGGAATCAATGGAGGGGGAAGGAAGGATTGGATGGACAGTAATTTTCAGACACAGCCCATGTGACCGGACCAGGTAATGACCATAACTCCTATGACTACTATCCATGGCCCTATGACTACTTTTCTATTTTACGTCAATTCCTTTACTCCACAACCATTTCATGAGCCATTACAGTAATTAAAAGCAATACTATTTAAACACCATTAAAATACTACCTGTCTGCCTTAGTGTTCAGATCGGACTGCTCTACCCACTACACAGCATGGGGATTGTAGTCAACAGATCAGTAGGCAGTGGCTGATGAATATACAGGATGGAACCTGTTCTGGAGTCAGTCGTTTGAGACCAGGACATGGCTAAGGTCAGACCAACTTGAGTTTTTGGGTACTCCATTCCTGCCTATAGCTCGCTAGTCGCTGTCATCAACTATCAAGGCACAAGGTGAGACCCAAATGCAGACACAGGAGGCAGATGGTTTGAGTCTTACAATGTTTATTAATCCAAAGGGGTAGGCAAGACAATGGTCATTGACAGGCAAAAAGGTCAAAACCAGGACGTACAGTGTGGCAGACAGGCTCGTGGTCAAAGCAGGCAGAATGTTCAGGCAGGCGGTTTCAATATACAGAAACAGGCAAGAGTCAAAAACAGGAGGACTAGAAAAAGGAGAATGCAAAAGCAGGAGAACGGGAAAACCACTGATTGACTTGGAAACATACAGAGAGACAGGAAATACAGGGATAAATACACTGGGGGAAACAAGCAACACCTGCAGGGGGTTGAGACAAATCACAAGTACAGGTGAAATAGATCAGGGTGTGATATCAACATGGATCACAGAGCACCTCCTGAATGGCCGAATTGCTCCACTGGATTCAGGAGAGAGAGGGAGGAGAGGGAGGGAGAGAGAGAGGAGAGGGAGAGAGAGAGGGAGGAGAGGGAGGATAATGAGGGGAAAGAGAAGAAGAGAAATGGGAAGAGAAGGGGAAAGAAAATGAGAGAAAAAGGAGCTAGGGAGAGAGTTTGTTTTTCATTGCGGGGAAATGAAAGAGATTTCGTACACACAACACCTGCCTTGGATGTACACCTGATTTATTAGAAGTTACATTGTACAGTTTAATGGCTGCATTTAGTGTACCCAGATAGAATAGCCCCTACTTCCCCCACTCCCTTTTCCCTCACCAACCCCGTAGTCATTATGTCATTTGTTTATGATCCAAAGCTTTCCCATAATGGTCCGTCTGGCTTAATGCAGTGTGATCCATCAGTCTCTCTAAAGGTTTGCTTGTTCATGGATTTTTTTTCTGCTATGCATTAACAGTTTAATGCAAAAACACATTTAGCTGATGATTGGCATTGAGGCACTGAAGTATTCATGTGAGGAAGAACTGTTTAGGCTACAAGTTTCAGCAGGAGAGTAAGTGTTTTGTGGATCATAAGATTCTGTATGGCCGTGGCTAACATTACCTTTGGTTAATGTTTTTTGACCAAGATTTCACAGTCAAAAAGCAATAGAGGAACTCCAAAACTCCATTTGAAAGCTTCCGGGGAGTTCATATTATCAGACCTACCTAGTGACACAGTCCCAAATGAGGCCCATCATATCGAGTTATATCTACCCACCCACGCTACATCATGGTGACATGATCAACATCAGGATGTGTGGAGGGTGGGTTGATTTAGTCTGAAGAGCCTTCTGACTAGGGCCCATACAGGGAATAGGATGCCATTTGGGAAACCCACAAAAGGAGCGGTCGGTTATCTGTTTGACAATGTAGGTGACGACCTAGGAACCCAGTGCATTTCTCCGGGACACCATGATAGGTTATTACATGTGGCAGTGGGGATAAATGTCAGTGATGGGGTTGGGTTTGGCATTCACCATGGTGTGACCTGACCTGGGTCATTAGCAGCAGCCCACTCCGGTTAGCGGAAATGTCACAGCGCTCGTGTAGGTGATCGGCAGGGACCGGGTCACTACGCATGGCAGGGAACGAGGGAGGCGGGATGTGGTAAATTCAACCTTTATTAACGAGGGGACACGGATGAGTGACAGCGGGAGCAGGAGCGGGAGGTTCATGGTGGCTGAGGTGGAACCACTGTGCTCCCATTCAGAGGAACGCTAGTATGACAGGGAAATCTGAAAACTCAGGGCAGGCACATTCATGTTGTGTACATATGCACACTGCTCACACACATGTGCACAACAGACATACAGACACACAAGCAATGCCAGTCAGGCACACATACCCTGTTATGACCTCTATCAAAAACGAATCATGTGTTTCTTTAGTTGCACTTTGGGTTTAAATGAGTTACATACAACAGCTAAATCACAAAAAGCTCCACCGCACATACACATGGAAACTTGCCGGACAAAATAAGCAGAGACCACATCTCTTTTTTCGTTGAACCTTGGATCTAAAGAGTTCATTGCCATCAACATTACAATTCCCTTTCATTTGTCATATGTAGTTCTTCTGTCTTTGAAGGCATTTATCCTTAAGAACTTCAATAACACAATATAGAAAATGGATCTGATCTTACCAACGACTGTTGTGAGCCATGCAAGTTAGAATAGATGGAAAGACTCAACTAGATACCAGGAAATTATGATTGTAAACAGAGTACAGTTAATGATTGTTATATTATCCTGAAGTACTTCAATAACATTATATAGAAAATGTATATGAACTAATGTTGCGAGCCAAGCAAGTAACAAAAGCTGAAAGGATGCAACCAGACACCAAGCAACTACAATACAATGATTATTAAACTGAACACAATCAACGATTGTTGTACTGTATTTGACGTCATCTCATTCCTCCTCTGAAACGAAACCGTATCTTAATCAGGAAGTGCAATTCTTGTAAGCAGACGACAATTAACATCCCTCTTACTAAAGTCATTACGAAAGCTTATATTTTAAGAGGTATTTGAGGAGCAGGCCGTTCGGTTCCACATCGTGACAACCCTATATAGTTCACAACTTTTAATCAAGACCCTATGTCCCCCAGGGAATAGATTTATTACAATAAACTTGATGGCTTGATGGATGGTTAATGTGAGTTTTTGCAGTGGGAAGTAATTTCCTATTAATGTGTAGGGAAAGCTGTGTGTGTGTGTGTGTGTGTGTGCGTGTGTGCGTGTTCCCAAGGCCTGCATAGAGGGCAACCCTGATATTCAGCTTCTATAGTGAGGAACATAAATAGTTTCATTTTCAAGTTGTATCTGTCAAATGCACAAGAATGTCTGTATGCTGAGCTATTTTTTATTGATATACCAAAGCCTCATTCCATCAATTCTTAAAGAAACAGATAAGCCACCATTAATAAGCCATAATTGTATTAATGACGAGACACTAACAGGATGATTTTCTCATGAGTTAACGCGGGCTTCACTCTCCTGCACTCCTGGAAGGTCTCACACACATCTCTCACACTCTCCTCTCCTTAGTTACATTAGGAGTGCATGTGGTGTGATTGCATCCAGATGGTCCATTTGGTTTAAACACGGTGCTGACAACAAAGGTTGAGGGTTTGTGCTGATAAATGTTGATGACTCGAGATACAGTTATTTAGCTGACACATGCTGTAACATATAATCTACTAGGAGAGAAATAAAATGTACAATTATAATTCATGTGTATGGTTGCAAATAATTGCAAAAGGGTTTTCTAATGA
The DNA here is from genome assembly GCF_018296145.1 of Oncorhynchus tshawytscha. Classification (NCBI taxonomy): domain Eukaryota; kingdom Metazoa; phylum Chordata; class Actinopteri; order Salmoniformes; family Salmonidae; genus Oncorhynchus; species Oncorhynchus tshawytscha. Next base: position 15,815,607 of record NC_056442.1, on the reverse strand, counting down.
TTAGCCTTTTAAAATGATTAACTTGGATTAGTTAACACAACGTGCCATTGAAACACAGGAGTGATGGTTGCTAATAATGGGCCTCTGTACGCCTATGTAGATATTCCATTAAAAATCAGCCATTTCCAAATACAATAGTCATTTACAAGATTTAACAATGTTTACACTGCATTTCTGATCAATTTGATGTTATTTTAATGGACAAAATAATTGCTTTTCTTTCAGAAACAAGGACAAGTGACCCCAAACTTTTGAACGGTAGTGTACGTCCATGAAAAAAGTAAGTATTCACACACCTGGACTTTTTCCACATTCTGTAACGTTACAGCCTTAATTTAAAATGGATTAAATTGTTTTTGTTCCTCATCAATCTACATACAATAATAATGTCAATGGGGCACATGGGGTTCATCAGTTGTCAGCGATTGGGTGCAGAGTTATAGAGTTTACTCAAAATATCAAGCAAAATTTCAAATAGGAACATACAAAAAACACTAGCACAAAACACAACCACTAATGACATAAACAATCACGGACAGAACAGGAATGTATGCCAGAGGGTTAAGTAAGGAACGTGAAATGTAATAGAAACCAGGTGTGTAATACAGACAAAACAAGACGAAACTGAAACATGGATCGATGGTGACTAGAAAGCCGGTGACGTCGCGCCGAACACCACCCGAACAAGGAGAAGAGCCGACTTCGGCGGAAGTCGTGACAGTACCCTCCCCCCTTGACGCGCGGCTCCAGCAGCGCGCCGACACCGGCCTCAGGGACGACCAGGAGGACGTGACGCAGGGCGATCCGGGTGGAGACGGTGAAACTCCTGTAGCATTGAAGGATCTAGGATGTCCTCCACCGGTACCCAGCATCTCTCCTCCGGGGCGTACACGTCCCACTCCACTAGGTACTGAAGGCCCCTCGCCCGACGCCTTGAGTCCATGATGACTCGTACGGTATATGCCAGGACCCCCTCGATGTCCAGAGGGGGCGGAGGAACCTCCCGCACATCAGACTGCTGGAGTGGACCAGCCACCACCGGCCTGAGGAGAGACACATGGAACGAGGGGTTAATGTGATAATCAGGGGGGAGTTGTAAACCAAAACAAACCCTCAGGACTTTAAATGGCTCCACAAACTGCGGACCCAGCTTCCGGCAGGGCAGGTGAAGGGGCAGGTGAAGGGTCGAGAGCCAGACCCGATCCCCCAGTGCATACACCGGGGCCTCACTGCGGTGGGGGTCGGCACTCGCCTTTTGCCTCCTGACGGCCATTTGTAGCCGCACATGGGCAGAGTTCCATGTCTCCTCTGAGTGCCTAAGCCATTCATCCACCACAGGAGCCTCGATCTGGCTCTGGTGCCATGGTGCCAGGACTGGCTGAAAACCCAGCACACACTGAAATGGTGATAGGTTGGTAGAAGAGTGGCGGAGGGAGTTTTGGGCCATCTCTGCCCAGGGGATGTAAACCACCCACTCCCCCGGCCGGTCCTGGCAATAGGACTGCAGAAACCTACCCACATCCTGGTTGACTCTTTCCACCTGCCCGTTACTCTCGGGGTGAAAACCTGAGGTAAGGCTGACCGAGACCCCCAGATGTTCCATAAACGCCCTCCAGACTCTAGATGTGAATTGGGGGACCCCGATCAGAAACTATATCCTCAGGCACCCCGTAGTGCCGGAATACGTGGGTGAACAGGGCCTCCGCAGTTTGTAGAGCCGTAGGGAGACCGGGCAAAGGAAGAAGGCGGCAGGACTTAGAAAACCGTTCCACAACGACCAGAATCGTGGTGTTACCCCGTGACGGGGGAAGATCCGTCACGAAATCCACCGATAGGTGTGACCACGGTCGTTGTGGAACGGGAAGGGGATGTAATTTCCCTCTGGGCAGGTGTCTAGGTGCCTTGCACTGTGCGCATACCGAACAGGAGGAAACATAAACCCTCACATCCTTAGCTAAAGTGGGCCACCAGTACTCCCCAGCAAGGCAACGTCCGACCGATGATGGTGACCAGAGGAGGGTGATGTGTGAGCCCAACAGATCGAACGATTGCGGACATCAAACGGAACATACATACCCAGCTGGACACCCTGGGGGAGTAGGCTCTGCACGTGACGCCCGCTCGATGTCCGCGTCCACCTCACATACCACCGGTGCCACCAGGCGAGAAGCTGGAATTATGGGAGTGGGATTCGTGGACCGCTCCTCTGTATCATACAGCCGGGACAGTGCGTCTGCCTTAACGTTCTGGGAACCTGGTTTGTAGGAAAGGGTGAAAACAAAACGGGTGAAAAACATGACCCACCTAGCCTGGCGAGGGTTCAATCTCCTCACTGCTTGAATGTACTCCAGATTGCGATCAGTGGATGGTAACGAAATTCAGATTCATGTCAGCTTATTGAACTGACAGAATGTTGGAGAGATTTACAAATCATTAGATAAGTAAGAAATGTGCCCTTAGATAGATATGAAGGGATGGACAGATTGGTGTCAAAAATGGAAGGATGGATGGATGGAAGGACGGACAGACGTCAAAAATGAATTGAAGGATGGATGGATGGATGAATCGACAGATAAATGGACTGATGAATGAATGCATAGATAGATTAAACAACAGACAGATGCACTGCATTTTGGACCTAAGCCTATGCACTGTCTGGACAGCGGTGCAGCCGGGCAGGTGTTGCTTTCTGATTTAGGCTCAGTGAATAGGGGCCTGGCGGATTGGGAGCAGCAGCATTAGCATGTGTTCATTAGCGGGTGTGGGGGAAGCTTATCAGTCTGAATGGCCTCATTAGTGATAGGGATTAATATGCGGCAGGTTCATTATAGAGACAGGCAGGGGGAGCATCGCCAGAATCACAACAATGCTATTACTGATCTCTCCTCCGCTCCTCTCCGTTTATATACTCTGTTTATCTCTTCTATTCTTCTCTCTGCTTCTCCCTTTGAATAATGATCTTTTTGTTTTGCTTTGTTTCTTTTTGAGCTTGCCTGTTGCAATGAAGCCATAGACAAGTCCCAAATGTGCAAACCACACATTTGAAAGATTTCCAATAGTATTTTATCCCAGGTCTGCTGCTCCCTGCTTCTCTCTTCTCTTCTCTTGTGGAATATGTTGCACCTTGAAGGAGTTCATAGATTGGTATTTAAGGAATGTCCAAACAGTCCACACTGATACAGCAACAAAGTACCAAGTTGCTTGATATAAATCAATTCAAATTTTATTTGTTACATGCACGAATACAACACGTGTAGACCTGTGAAATGCTACTTGCAAGCCCTTCACCAACAATGCTTTAAAAAGTTAAGAAAAATAAGTAAAAATTTGTTAAGTAAAAATGTAAAATAAAAGTAACAAATAATTAAAGAGCAGCAGTAAAATAACAATAGCGAAGCTATGTACAGGGGGTACCGGTATAAAGTCAATGTGTGGGGGCACCAGTTAGTTGAGGTAATATGTACATGTAGATAGAGTTAAAGTGACTATGCAAAGATATTAAACAGAGAGTAGCAGCAGTGGAAAAGAGGGGTCTGGGTAGCCAGTTGATTAGCTGTTCAGGACTCTTATGTCATGGGGGTAGAAGCTGTTAAGAAGCCTCTTGGACCTAGACTTGGAGCTCTGGTACAGCTTGCCATGCAGTAGCAGAGAGAACATTCTATGACTAGGGTGGCTGGAGTCTGACAATTTTTAGGGCCTTCCTTTGACATTGCTTGGTATAGAGGTCCTGGATGGCAGGAAGCTTGGCCCCAGTGATGTACTAGGTCATCTGCACTACCCTCTGTAGTGCCTTGCGGTTGGAGACTGCGCAGTTGCCATACCAGGCAGTGATGCAACCCATCAGGATGTTCTCGATGGTGCAGCTGTAGAAACTTTTGAGGATCTGAGGAAGCATGCCTTATTTTTTCAGTCCCCTGAGGGGAAAAGGCTTTGCCGTGCCCTCTTCACGGCTGTCTTAGTGTGTTTGGACCATGATAGATTGTTGGTGATGTGGACACCAAGGAACTTGAAGCTCTCAACCTGCTCCACTACAGCCCGTTGATTAGAATGTGGGCATGCTCGGTCCTCCTTTTCCTGTAGTCCACAATCATCTTCTTGTTGTTGTCCTAGCACCACACGGCCAGGTCTCTGACCTCCTCCCTATAGGCTGTCTTCATCTTTGACGGTGATCAGGCCTACCGCTGTTGTGTCATCGGCAAACTTGATGATGGTGTTGGAGTCGTGCCTGGTCATGCAGTCATGAGTGAACAGGGAGTACAGGAGGGGACTGAGCACGCACCCCTGAGGGGCCCCCATCTTGAGGATCAGCGTGGTGGATGTGTTGCTGCCTACCCTTACCAACTGGGGGCGGCCTGTCAGGAATTCCAGGATCCAGTTACAGAGGAAGGTGTTTAGTCCCTGGGTCCTTAGCTTAGTGATGATGACCTTTGAGGGCACTATGGTGTTGAACGCTGAGCTGTAGTCAATGAATAGCATTCTCACATAAGTGTTTCTTTAGTCCAGATGGGAAAGGACAGTGTGGAGTGCAATAGAGATTGCATCATCTGTGGATCTGTTGGGACAGTATGCATTTTGGAGTGGGTCTAGGGTTTCTGGTATAATGGTTTTGATGTGAGCCATGACCAGGTTTTCAGAGAACCTCATGGCTTTAGACGTGAGAGCTAAAGTTGGTAGTCATTTAGGCAGGTTACCTTAGTGTTCTTTGGGCACAGGCACTATGGTGGTCTGCTTGATATATGTTGGTATTACAGACTCAGTATAGGATGGACAGTTTAAAAATGTCAGTGAAAACACTTGCCATTCAGTCAGCGCATGCTTGGAAAACACATCCTGGTAATCCGTCTGGCCCTGCGGCCTTATGAATGTTGACCTGTTTAAAGGTCTTACTCGCATCAGCTGCAGAGAGCGTGATCACACAGTCATCCAGAACAGCTGATGCTCTCATGCATGTTTCAGTGTTACTTGCCTCGAAGCGAGCATAGAGGTAATTTAGCTCATCTGGTAGGCTCGTGTCACTGGCTGTGCTTCCCTTTGTAGTCTGTAATAGTTTGCAAGCCCTGCCACATCCGACGAGCGTCAGAGCCGGTGTAGTACGATTCAATCTTAGCCCTGTCTTGACGCTTTGCCTGTTTGATGGTTCATCGGAGGGCATAGCAGGATTTCTTATAAGCTTCCGGGTTAAATTCCTGCTCCTTGGAAGCGGCAGCTCTAGCCTTTAGCTCAGTGCGGATGTTACCTGTAAGCAATGGCTTCTGGTTGGGGTGTGTACGTACAGTCACTGTGGGGACGATGTCCTCGATGCACTTAGTTTCCTCTGTCTTATTCCGCTGAACTCTTTTAGACATTGTTCAGACTCAGAGATGCATATGAGCAACATCCATTTTATTAGGTGAATATCTAAATGGAATACATTTTGATAGGTAAGGTCAGTTTGTGAGGGTTTCTGAATGGGTTCTTCAAAATCACTGCCACAATCAGAAACCTTCACGAATTTGACCTTCCCTTTCAAAGTTGACTCCATTCAAATTATTCATGAAATAAAATAGAACTCCATCTAAAAGAGTTTGGAGGATAGTATAGTATGTGTCAAGGTCACCAAGTGTAATGAAATGTTAAAGATAGACTTCAGCAACTGAAGCCTTTCTATGCTTTTTCTTTGAGAACTGAATGTACAGTAGAATATTGATTGACATTTTGAAGGCCATGTCAACAGTGTCTATACATATTTCTCTTTCTCAAACCACAGAGGCAAACTATAATGGTGCTAGCTCTTGTACAAAGACTGTTCATAATAGCTGAAAACATGTTATAGATTGACTTTTGATTGATGACCATGAGAAGAATGTCTATACATCTCACTCTCTCACACTTTCTCCATTCCTCTCCTCTCTTTCTATTGGATGAAACCAGTAGCTAGAGACCTGACTCAGAACATAATTTGACTTTCACAGTGATGTCGAAGAACTCTTGCAGATACATGTTGTGACTTTTCTGCTACCCTCTCTCTCTGTCTCTGCCTGCCTGCGTGACTACACAGCTTGTGTTATCATTGGCTTATAATTCAGGGCATGGCAAGTAAGTCTGTTACTTAATATCTTCTCTCTGACAACTTCCTGGCCCACAGTCGTGTTCATTAGAGAATACAACGCAAAATGTTTTAAAACAGAAAACTCCCTGTGCCATTCCTTTTTGGTACCTTTTATTTAAATTTTTACCTTCATTTAACTTATGATGCCTGGGGGGCAGTATTGAGTAGCTTGGATGAATAAGTTGCCCAAAGTAAAAGGCCTGCTCCTCAATCTCAGTTGCTAATATATGCATATTATTATTAGTATTGGATAGAAAACACTAAAGTTTCCAGAACTGATATTGCAGGCGAAACCCTGAGGAAAATCAAACCAGGAAGTGGCTTATATTTTGAACACTCCATGTTCCATAGCCTGCCTTTGCTCCATTTAAAGGGATATCAACCAGATTCCTTTTCCTATCGCTTCCTCAAGGTGTCAACAGTCTTTAGACATAGTTTCAGGCTTTTATTTTGAAAAATGAGCGAGAAAGATAACATTGCATCATTGTATAGCTGGGTGCCAGCAGCGTTTTGTATATGCAACAGAGTTTGGGCAGCCATTGCCTTTCCCTCTCCTACTGAAAAAGACAGTTGCGGTTGATATATTATCGATTATATATTTTAAAAACAACCTGAGGATTGTTTATAAAAAATGTTTCTGTGGACATTACGGTTACTATTTGGAATTTGCCTGCGTTGTCGTGACCGCTCTTTCCTGTGGATTTCTGAACATAACGGGCCAAACGGGTAAAGGATTAATTTGATTGCTTTTCAGATTTTCGTGACCAAGCTACTTTGATGCTAGGTGTTCATAATGTTTTGTCGAGCGATCGATAAAGTTACACAAACGCTTGGATTGCTTTCACTGTAAAGCATATTTTCAAAATTTGACACGACAGGTGGATTAACAAAAGGCTAAGCTGTGTTTTGCTATATTGAACTTGTGATTTAATGAATATAAATATTTGTAGTAATATTATTTGACTATGCAATTCAGCGTTTTTTTATGAAAATCATCCCGTTAACGGGATTGCAGCCATAAGAAGTTTTAACTAGGCAAGTCAGGTAAGAATAAATTCTTATTTTCAATGACGGCCTAGGAACAGTGGGTTAACATCCTTGTTCAGGGGTAGAACAACAGATTTTTACCTTGTCAGCTCGGGGATTTGCTCTAACCACTAGGCTACCTACCTACTGAACACCACCCAGTTTTTACACAGCCGTCTCGATTTTCCTCCACTGAAGTGACAGGGGACAAAGTGCAAATGTAATTTTCTTGTACATTAATTTCTCCTTTTCCTGACCTCTGTGAGAAAACAGATCACCTGAGAGAAGTTTAAAAGCAAGGTTCTATAACATCGGGAACTGAGGCGCAAATCACAATGAAATACAAACCACTCTTAGGGAAGATACGTTATTACACTTCTGTAGAGCTGTCTCCCTATGAAACGTCATATCTAGGTTATTCACTCCACATGTATTACACATCTATTAGTGTGTTATTCAAAATGTATGAACAGAATCTAGAGTATGTCCACATTACATGTTATTTTACAGCAGGGAAACATTTGACAGTTCACATGAAATGTGATCCAATCAACAGATCATTATTTGCTTTATATAATCAAGCAACTGTTTTATTTGATCATGAGTAAACCCAGATTGAGAGGCGCTCTCTGAGGGGCAGCATTAAAGACAGCTGTGGTTAAAAGGACATTCTGGGATTGGTAAATCAATATTTTGACTTTTAAATTAATGATACATAGCCATTGATTCTTGTTGTTGTTTGAATCTCAGATTGCCCCTTTTAGGCGGCCATTATCGGTCCACTTCACTATGCACCCATTCCAAAACAACTTAATTGCATTTATATGAACCGTACAAGGGTGCTTGTAGCATCTGATAATTCTATGATTATCTTAGGGTCAACAACAAAGCACCAGGTGGAGACAATGTTGCCAATCACACTGTGGGCAGAATTCAGAATGTCTCTTCCTACATTCAATACAAACATCACCACATTTTTGGGGAGTAAATCTTATAACTATGCCGATATTATGATATTAGATCTTTTGGACAAACCTAGCGTCCCTTTTCTTTGAGAGACATAATGCCTTGTCATAGTGCTGTTGTAGTTTTGAGGTAAGTAATGGCCACCTGGCTGCTTGTTGATCATCAGAGTTTGCATAATGAAGTGAACCTGTTGGTGCATGTCATGTACAGTATCTATTATTTTTGTAGTGGCACTAACAGCCAAATTAAAAATATTTGAATTCATTATGTTTAAGACAAACTTGCTTCTGTATTTTTTATCCTACATATACTTTAGATGAAATTTAGTGGGCATGTGTCACTCTCAGTTTCAATGGGCATAATGCCGCTGCTTCCTACAACTAATTGTCTCATCACGTCATCCCTGGGTGGATAAGGGATAATGGGGAACAGGAAAGAGGCTTGGCTGATTAGATGTGCCGAGCAATCACTGTGGAGCATGCCAAATGTCACCCTATTCTCTACATAATACACTACTTTTGACCAGAGCCCCATGGATTCTGTTCAAAAGTAGTGCACTATATTGGGAACAGGGTGCCATTTGGGATGCATGCTGTAACAGGTAGATAGAAGGGAACAATCAGCAGAGGATATGATGACACCTCTCAGAAGATGAGACAGGAGAAAAAAGGTATAGTCGTGTGCTACAGCAAGAAAGAGGGGGACTTACAATACAGACAGGATGTGGATTGCCAGTGAGACACAGTAAAGAAAGGGAGTAGAGGTTGAAAAGAAACAGAGAGAGAAGGGGAGAGAGAATTGCAAAGGTACTGACTGTTGCTGAATTCTCAATCACTATATCTATCTATAGTATTAGGCTTTGAAGTTTGCCAAAAGGTGGCAGCAGAGCACCCTTCTGCACTGCTTTGCCAGTCTACATTATTAGTATTCATCCCTCGCCGTGGGCATCAAACACCCTCATTCACACAGTCTTGGGGACAGCCTCAAACACCTTCCAAAACAAAGAGACGAACAGACGGAAAGCAGAGGGAGAGACATCGACAGGTAAAGCTACTCTCTGAAAGCCCTGTCCTCTACGCTTCAGTCTGAAGTGGATTTGGTTGCCAGAGGTGTAAACATGAGTTGTAAAAATGAGTTGTCAAATAGTGAGTACAAAGAGTAAGTACTTCTCACCAATGAATTGCTCATCAAACATCAGGAAATTAGACAAGAACACAATGTACCGAGGTTCAAGTCGGGATGTCGGCTGTGGCTTTTCTTGTGTCTTGCGTTTGATGCTTGCGGAGGAGTTGCGGGGCATCAAAGCTCTCTTTCTGTTTTTCAAATGAAAGATGGAATCTAAGGGCAACGCATCAGAATTAAATTAAATCCAAGGGGGAGGTGGGTAATGTGGGATTGCTCTGGGAAGAACACAAATGGCTGCATTAAAGGGTGATTTTATGTGTATGTCAACATTTTTTCATGATTTCATTAGGATTTAGAGAAAATATATAACACTAGAGGGAGCATGTGCGGGCTGACTAACTTTTTGTGCACATGTGTGTATGTGTGTTACCCTGCTGCTAATGAATGAGTCTGTGGTAAGCAACCTAACAAGCCCCCTAGTCTAACAGACGTCCAGATTTGAGGCTACCATGTCTTGGGTTAATGTAATAACTTGGGGCAACTGTGAAGTAAAGTACAACATTGTCATGGCTGCCAGAAAATGTGGCATACTTTTTGCACGAACACGTCTGGGTCGTATTCATTAGCGCTGTCCAAAGCAAAACGTTTTGCCACTTTTTCTAAGATTCTTAGTTTCTAATTAGACAAGTTCAGGGAGTTCCTCCCTGTTTCAGTCCGTTTGCTTCCTTTAGGTTCCTAATAAATACGACCCAGCAATAACTCAACTGACCAAACTCCTCACCTAGTTTGATAATGATACCCCAGTTTGTGTTGTCCTGCGCTAAAGCATTGACCATACTAGGTAGGTATATTTGATCACGTCACTCTATCCCACCGCTGTGTTTTTCTATTACCATAACTTATTGATTTTTAGATTGAGCCTACGTTTGCGAATATGACTAAATGCCTAATGGAGCAGTCATTTTGTGAGAGAATTTATTGCATGCTACACCACCTGTCAACTAATGCCATTGTCAGTTTACTTTAAATTACTTTAATAATAGTCATTTGAAAGTTAATTACCATTGAGCAGCTGCATATGCCATCAAGCGCCATTCATCTAAATGTAAAATGTGGAAAACTGAAGCAATCACCTGGCTATTTTGGTCAACAAATTTTTCTGGTAACCTAGGCCCTGGGTTGGATTCACAATCTAATTTAGCCAAATGTGTTGTATTTATATGTAAATGTACTCCATGATTGCTGATGTTATCAGTTGAATGATGAACTGAGATGAAAGTGTATTGGTGTCTTGCCGTGCGCCCGGTGAATGCCAATCCGGCAAAAAATAATGACGTTTTCTGCACTTTGACCCAAATAACAACTTGCATAGCTATGTGTTTGTGTTGCGCACGTAATGGATTTTCAGCATGTTATCTGTTTTAATAAAATAATTTGAATATAGAAATATGGTGCAGCTATAAATACTTATAGGCTGTTCTTAATAAAAACCAACAAGAAAAACAATTTATTTTCATTATTAGCAATAATGAATTTGGCAAGAGATGAATAGTTCAATCTGTCTGTTGTCTTAAAATGTGTTTTTCACCTTTCATGACATTCTGTGGGAATATCAGGTTTTTACCATATAGTGTTAAATTTCATTGTTTCTATGTCTCCTGCACATCACAGCCACTGATTTGACTACATTGTAATGGTGTCATAATGGTGTCATTTGCAGCATGTAAACTGATTTTCTGTCTGGATAGATATGTTAACCATATCATAAAATATTTTTGTTAATGAAAACATCAAGATGTCTGTGTTAGGAGTGTGTATTGGAGGCGAAGTCAGGTGCAGGAGAGCAGAGTGTAGTGAACAGGCGCACTTTTTATTCCGGTCAAAATGACAGCACAAAATAACAAATTTGCCCAAAACACGGAACACAGACAAAAAGTAATGCGCGTAACAAAATACACAATATCAAAATACACATAACACAAACATCCTACACAAAGACATGGGGAACAGAGTAATAAATACATATCAATTGATTGGGGAATGAAAACCAGGTGTGCACGGAACAAGACAAAACAAATGGATACATAAAAAATGGAGCGGTGATGGCTAAAAAGCCAGTGATGTTGACCACCGAACGCTGCCCGAACACGGAGAGGAGCCGACTTCGGCGGATGTCGTGACAGTCTGGGAAAGACATATTTTGTTTGTTGTCTGGTCAGGTAAAGACATAATTTCCTAGTCGCCTAAACTGTAGAAAAAGTGGAAAACTTTACACAAACCATGACGTCATAAAAGACGTCAGCCTAAATCATTAAAACCAGTTTTGCTTTGCTTGATGGGTTCTCAGATCATTGATTGGAGCAAACACCTATAGATCAAAACAACCCTTCCTTGAAGAAGCACAAACAAAACAAATGGGCCTGCAAATGGGCCTCCTAAAATTCAAGGGATGCTTTTTCTGTCTTAGATGAAAAGACTTAGTGTTTATATTTAATCTCAACACAGATCTCCACATACAAAAACAGACTATTTTCATCATTTGCGTTTGATTGTTAAAAGCTGAATGAATTTCCAGCTGTTACACCATTTTCTGTCAGACGGAAGAATGTGAAAACCCCAAAGTGAAAACTACCAGACACATAAAGAAGACAAACAAGAAAATGTGTCTGGGAAATTGCTATTTTCCTCCAGAGCACATATTGGGAACTTAATTTAAGATAAAACGAATAACATTGTTGTAAGCTCATCATGACAGGGTAGAAGGATAAAGGGAAATAGATTTGCGGAATAGGCTCAGGCTAGGACTCAGTCACTGGGGCATACTCACATACTTTTTTCATAGAGCAGTATGTTTAATATAATTGTTTTGAAAATGTTAAAAATCATAAAATGTTGAACAACATCCATTTGGGCCAGGATCGGTATATTAGTAGCTAAAATTGTATCCAATTGTAATTCTGAAGCTATTCTCTAGCAGTCTAGCTGTTTCTTTTTCATTTATGGTCTAACTACACTATGATACAGTGCAGAAACAGAAATATGTGACCCACACAACCTCAAGGCTCATTGTCTCATTTTGTAACATTGCTGTTCCTGTACAGTGTGGACACCATTACCACACTACCAAGAACAACACCATCTCTTTTTTTCAATTTTCTCAATGTTTTCTCGATGTCTCTCAAAAATGTACTGAGGCTGTACAAGGCTTTGCCTTGGCTGAGGCATTGCTTTGCTCAACTGCTACTGCTTTTCCCACCTACATCCCATTCCAATGTGTTCATCATTCTACACACTGAGGTTATGGTTTTGCCTTGTGCTCATCTGTTACTTTTTTTGTACTGAATAACTTCAATTTTCAGTTTATTCATTTCTCCATCTTCCTTTGTAAATGTTGGCTTTGTGTGTGAAAAAGCAGGTAAGCCGTAATAGTCAATGTATAGGGAGGTAACCAAATGCCCTGCTCTGTACGAATGGTTCTACTGATGGGGTCAGAGAAAGGCTGCCCTCCCATCAACCTTTCCTGGAACATCCCACTAGGCACAGACTTCAGTTTAAAGTCTAGTTTTGATTTACATTTGGTTGTGTTGTCAACTAACGTGAATTCAATGTAAAATCAACAAGAAAAGTCACCATATTATTAGATTTAGGTTAAAAGACGAAATTGGATTAAAAAAAGACTAAATTCCCTTACATTGATAACTTTTTGCAAATCCAATCAGTTTTCAATGTTGATTCAATGTCACCACATTTAACTTTTTTGTTGAAAACATGGATTCAAGCTGTTTTTTCCCCAGTGGGATGATATGCACAAAACTCTCTTCACTCCTCCCCAAGTAGACACGTACTGTAATTTGATGAATTCCTGAAGAATATTCTGATGGTCAATGACTGCCGTTTACTGATGTTGTGGGAATGTTGTATTATTGAATGGGTGAATTGATTATATTGAACTATTGGTATTTTTATACATTTCTAAAACTGATTTTATGTACTCAAGTGTATTGGTACATTGTATTCTATGAAGTTTAGATTTAAAGGGTGCACCTAGTAGATTATAATGGCCTAGAAATACTATTGACTGCCTAAAGGTTCTTGTACATATAAGGTTACTATAAGGTTGTTACTTACCCATAGTTAAAACATGGTTATTACCATTTTCTATGTTAATTGTACTCACTTCCACGCATTGTACATTGTTTATTGATCAATCATATTATCTCATTCTTATTTTAATATAAACTGGCATTATCTTTAGTGTATTGGTCTTATTATTTATAGAATTTGCTCCAGCAGTGAACCTAGACTGGTCCAACCCTTGAATGTGGTTTATTCTTGTGCACAGCAATGACTAGAACAGACATTTCAATTCAAGACAATGTTCCGTGAGGGATGGACCGACCGACGATATTAAGTGACATTCTATTTCTATGGCGAAACAAATGTATCTTTGAGGAGTATGCAGTCATTGTAAGAAGGCTGAGAGGGAAACACCATGTCGAGTGGCACTACTGCCGTGATCAGGATTTGCCTCTCTGATTAATGTCGTCCTTGCCTGGTCCGTGAATTTTGATGAGCGGCCCTCTATTGGCAGGTTTGTTCTGGTGCGATATTCTTTCCATTTTTTAATAGCGGTTTTAATGGTACTCCGTGGGCTTCATAGCAAAGGTGGTGAATACATATGCACACATCACTTTTCTATTTTTTCCATTTCACTTCACCAATTGACTATTTTGTGTATGTCCATTACTTGAAATCCAAATAAAAATCCATTTAAATTACAGATTGTAAATGCAACAAAATAGGAAATTTACCATGGGGGATGAATACTTTTGCAGGACACTGTATTCCTCATATATTGCCCTACTTTTGACCAGAGTCCTATGGAGATTACCTGGGGCGGCAGGTAGCCTGGTGGTTAGAGCATTGGACTAGTAACCGAAAGGTTGCAAGATCAAATCCTCAAGCCGAGAAGATAAAAATCTGTCGTTCTTCCCTGAACAAGGCACTTAACCCACTGTTCCTAGGCAGTCATTGAAAATAAGAATTTGTTAACTGACTTGCCTAGTGAAATAAAGGAAAAAAATAAATAGGGAATAGGCTGCCATATGGGATGCAGAAATTGACAATATTGTACAGTTCTCTACTTTTGTGGAAAACTTCCTGGATTTCAACACTTTGCTGTGGGAGAGAGAAAAATGATCTGTTTCATAACGCTCAGCCACATGACAAAATGTGTGTCATTTTTAACATCTTAGTTACTGTTCAACATAAAGTAATGTAAATCGGAATTATGTTTTTACCCATTGGAATTCGCAAGATGTATCACAAAGCTCTATCACTTCATATATTTATTCTATGGGTTTATTTGTCAAATGTTGATGAACTAAGCAAGTGCTAGTTTTGAATGGGCAGCTACAATACCATGTGGATGAATCAGATCTGACATCCTAAAAGATTGACTGCAGTAATTACTGTTGATAAGTCAGCCTTGTGTTTTCAGCATGTCAGTCGCCAAGTGTTCCGCCATTACTGCATTACAATGTCCCCCTGAACCTCACGTGCTAGGTACCATTCTATGACTGTCACCTTTTCCAATAGCACATAACATTCACACCAGGGTGTTCCAAATGAATTATGTTGGGTATTAAGCGAGTGATTGATTCTACCTGTGAACCGCCTGTCTCACTGTGGCTACACTTTGGCAGACAATTTGAATTGAGGGGGAATTCCCTAGGCGACTATCTGTGAGAATAAATCAGCTATGATACTGACAACTTTAGGAAAAAATACAAAAACACTACTCCGGATGTTGTTTCATTGTAACCAGTTCCAAACGCCTTGTCACGGTTTAGAAATAGCCCTTGTACAGAAGAAAAACACAATTCATGTGATCTCTGTTTTATATGTAAATGTTCATACTTTTTAAAAAGTAATCAGACAGCTCTGGATTCTGCTTAATAAAAAAATTGGAGGACAGTGTGCACCAATTTGAGCAGAGAAGAGTTACAGTACTCCTGAAAAAATGAAAAAACTCTGAACGTTACATTTTTCTGCTGCTGATAGTCTGAAAGTCCCAATTTGGTGAAACTCTCTGTTTGCATCGGGAAGGTGAGTTGTGAGTGCCAGGGAGCAAAAGGGTTCAGTGGTGAAGTATGATAAAGATCATACATTCATTAGTGCTGTACCGTTGTTCCTTTTTACTCTGGCAAAATGGACAGACAGTCCCCTTGCTACTACAGGACCCCTTTACCATTATCGTTCATCTATGAAACTCTCCCGGGCACAATACAAGCTAATTTCAATCTCCTCTCTATTTTATGTCGCTTTATCCTTATTTTCTACTTGCGAGCGGTGGAGTGGAAATGTTTTCACAGGGTCTTGGACTACCCAAGCAATAGAGAGCAAATGTGAACAGAGCTCACAAATTGAGGCTGAAATTATTAACATAAGAGGCCATATTGAAAAGAAGAATGGGAATACCTAATGCTCAAAGAAATAGCTTTTTATTTTATTTCTCTGAGAAAGTAATGTTAGCTCTTGATGTTTTGGAAGCACTCAAATGTTGTATTTATTTCAATGCATTCATATGGCTCAAGTGTGGTTATCCCGGAGTCCCGGGGTGCAGCCACCATCAAATTTCCCATTTGGTGAGGAGGAGCTGGGATATAGACTGGGACTTATCCTAGATGTTTTATTATGTGCTTGCTGAAAACAAAGCACAACTTTAGAAAAACTGTTCATACTTTGTATTATTATTCCGCTGCCACCTGTACCGCCAAAACCGTAAAGGCCATCAACAACAAAACGACTTTAAAACACCCAGACCGCCACTTGTCAGGTTGATTGAAAAAATACTTTGATACTACAACCACATATGTATACATCCCAAATGGCCATAGACTTGAATGGGAAAAAATTATGTTCTTAACTAGTCTTCCACCATTTAAGCTAGAAACGCCATTCAAACAATAAAACATGCAGACCGGTCTGGCATTTGTTGCTTGTATACAACTATTTGATACCATTTATACTCTTTGAACTGTAACAGTTTTAAATGTAAATAAAAACTCCATATATATCAATGGGAAATATTTGGATTTGCCACTTCTCTTGAACTGTTAAAGCTACCAACACCAAAACAACTTAAATATGAAGACTGGTACTGTTGCTTAATTATTATTTTTAACAAAGCAACGATATTTGCTTGAATCCAAATGCGTTTCAGATGCCAT
Source organism: Oncorhynchus tshawytscha (assembly GCF_018296145.1). Taxonomy (NCBI): domain Eukaryota; kingdom Metazoa; phylum Chordata; class Actinopteri; order Salmoniformes; family Salmonidae; genus Oncorhynchus; species Oncorhynchus tshawytscha. The sequence goes on along the minus strand of NC_056442.1, from coordinate 15,799,170 downwards.
AGACTGCAATGGGAAAAATTCTGGTCAATTCTAGTCTTCAACCATTTCAGCTGGAAACGCCATTCAAACTTTAAAATGTGGAGACTGGTCTAGAATAGTGAGCTTGTATACTGACCACAACCACATAACTAACTACTGATTACACTGAAAACAACCACAACTACAGACCATAACTAGTGACCACATATGCTGACCAAAACCACACTACTACCGACCACAACCACACAAGTACTGACCACACAACTACTAACCACAACCACACAACTACTGACCACACAACTACTAACCATTACAATGGACCACAATCACACAAGTAAGAAAGTGTAAGAAGGGTGAAGAATCAGGACGCATGTCACGGTCGTCATATGGAGGAGATCAAGGCGCAGCGTGGGAAGCGTACATAACTCTAATGAAAGAGAGAACACTGAACAAAACTATACAAAACAACAAAACGTGAAGCTATATGGCTAGTGCAGAACAGGCAACTAAGCATAGAATAACAACCCACAAAATAACCCACAAAATAACCAAGGAATATGGCTACCTAAATATGGTTCCCAATCAGAGACGACGATAAACAGCTGCCTCTGATTGAGAACCAATCCAGGCAACCATAGACTAGAAAAACCCCTATACATTCAAAAACTAAACAAACCGCCCTTGTCACACCCTGACCTAACCAAATAATAAAGAAAACAAAAGATAACTAAGGTCAGGGCATGACAACGCAGCCATTGCAGAGAAAAGTATGCTTAGACTGTTAAACAGCATGCATTATTGAATCATCTTTAAGGTGTAGCCCTTTCCTGCAGTCATAAGACTACCAAGAATCATTCTGTGTGACCCTGATTTAACCCACTGCAATTCAAAGGTTAAACCTGTTGAATTTGAAGACTCTGTAGTTTGAGTAAGGAAAGAATTACACTAGGGTTGCCAGTTCAAGTATCTGTGTTACCAGGCACCCTTTGTTTGATTTGCCAATAAAGCCATTCCAATCTTCATCTCTGATGGTGAAGAACATTACCAGCTATGTTGTTGTGTTTTGCCCCTTGTGTTGTTATCTAGATTGTTGTACATTACCAACCTCAAGAAGGGACCTCTTTCTCCTTTCTTTCCCTCATTTTTACCTCGCCTTTTGTCTCTCAGTACAGTCTCCATGAATCAAAGAAGACCTTTGTCAGTGGATTGGTGAAGAATCAGACTTTTTGGAATACCAGGCCCAAGACACGCTGGCATATTCTCCCGCTTTTGTTGCTTTTGTAGGCTGCCTCTATGCTGTCTTGGAAAGTGACAAACAGAGTGGCTTGACTACCTCAAGGCTAGCTCAGTGTTTGACAACCTGTTGTCTTCTACCATCCCATGTTTGGATGGCGCCGACTGAGATGGTCGCCTCGCTTCGCGTTCTTAGGAAACTATGCAGCATTTCGTTTTTTATGTATAATTTCTTCCACTGTTACCCCAGGAAATCTTAAGTATTATTACGTACAGCCGGGAAGAACTATTGGAAAAAGAGCAATGTCAACTTACCAACATTACGACCAGGAATACGACTTTCCAGAAGTGGATCCTCTGTTTGGACCACCACCCAGGACAACGGAGCGGTCTTCTGGTCAGGCTCCGTAGACGGGCACATCGCTCACCTCTCCCGAGTATTCTATTCGCCAATGTCCAGTCTCTTGACAAGGTAGATGAAATTCGAGCAAGGGTTGCCTTCCAGAGAGACATCAGAGATTGTAACATTCTCTGTTACACAGAAACATGGCTCACTCGGGATACGTTAGAGTCGGTACAGCCACCCGGTTTCTTCGCGCATTGCGCTAACAGAAACAAACATCTCTCTGGTAAGAAGAAGGGCGGAGGCGTATGCCTTATGATTAACGAGTTGTGGTGTGATCATAACAACATACAGGAACTAAAGTCCTTTTGTTCATCTGACCTAGAATTCCTTACAATCAAATGCCGAACGCATTATCTACCAAGAGAATTATCTTCGATCATAATCACAGCCGTGTATATCCCCCCCCACCCCCAAGCAGACATCTCAACGGCCCTGATAGAACTTCATTGGACTCTATGTAAACTGGAAACCACATATCCTGAGGCTGCGTTTATTGTAGCTGGGGATTTTAACAAACACAAAAACAAAACTCCCTAAATTGTATCAGCATATCGAACACGCGACCCGGGCTGGCAAAATTCTGGATCATTACTACTCTAACTTCCGTGACGCATACAAAGCCCTCCCTCGCCTTCCTTTCGGCAAATCTAACCACGACTCCATTTTGTGCTCCCAGCCTATAGACAGAAACTATAACAGGAAACGCTCATGCTCAGGTCTGTTTAACGCTGGTCTTACCAATCTGATTCCACTCTTCAAGATTGCTTCGATCACGTGGACTGGGATATGTCCCGGATAGCCTCAGACAACAACATTGATGTACTGTTGAAGTCGGAAGTTTATATACACCATAGCCAAATACATTTAAACTCAGTTTTTCACAATTCCTGCCATTACATTCCCAATGCGTCCAAAGTTTAAATACACTCAATTAGTATTTGCTAGCATTGCAGTTAAATTGTTCAACTTGGGTCAAACGTTTTGGGTAGCCTTGAACAAGCTTTCCACAATAAGTTGGGTGAATTTTGTCCCATTCCTCCTGACAGAGCTGGTGTAACTGAGTCAGGTTTGTAGGCCTCCTTGCTCGCATGTGGTTTTTCAGTTCTGCCCACACATTTTCTATAGGATTGAGTGGCTGCTGCCAACATACTAACTCAAATCTCTAGCCACTTTAATAATATAAAATTGGATGTAATAAATGTATCACTAGTCACTTCAAACAATGCCACTTAATATAATGTTTACATACCCTACATTACACATCTGTACTCTGTACTGTACTCTATACCATCCACTGCATTTTGCCTATGCCGTTCGGCCATCACTCATCCATACATTTATATGTACATTTTCTTATTCATTCCTTTACACTTGTGTATAAGGTAGTTGTTGTGAAATTGTTAGATATTACTGTAGGGTCAGAACTAGAAGCACAAGCATTTCCCTACACTCACTTTAACATCTGCTAACCATATGTATGTGACCATTACAATTTGATTTGATGTGTAGCCCATGCACCCTTTTGTTGAATGATTGTTGCTTGTGTGTATAGAGATTTTTATCATTTGATATATTTGATTTAGTTGAATAAGAGAAAATAAAAAAGTAACTATGGTCAAAAAAGATTAATGACATATTATGTACAGTGCACTATGTAGGGAATAGGGTCCATCCTATATATCCTTGGCCGATCCTTATCTCTCCACACAGGCGAGGTGAGCTTGCTCTCGCTCATTACATCTGTTTAAATACAATTGGATTTTAATAACTAAATCCCCTTAGTGATTAGAGCCCTTCTCCTCCTCTGCCCTTCACCGTAATGTCGGAAATTAAAGACGGTGTACCGTTGTGTACTACAAGGACAAATGTCACCAGATTCTTACCAAGATAAATGCTGGCGCCGGCGCATGCTAATGAAAACCAATTAATTCCCGTTACCTATGTCATTGTATATCCTCTGCTTGTCTCGTTTTGCTGCTAAAACTAGTTAGTCATTGGAACACATTGTACAAATTAATTTATTGTGCTCTGGTGTGTTAGCATGTCCCTCTGCCTTAATTGTATTAAATATAGCTACAGCTTAGGTGGAGTTATTTTAAGAGTGTCATCACATTGCGTGCCATCGTACTTATAATTTTGACCTCCCCTCATCCTTCCCCCAAACATTCCTTTCTGACTCCACCTAACCTAGGTACAATTACGGCACTATTACCTGTTTAACTACTTCTATGTTGGTTTAAAGTAATATGACACAAACATCCATATGTCAGTATGAATGGCTTTACATTTCTAGTTTGCTCTCACTGGCTTTCAATGTGAGGTCCCCTGGCCCTGTAGCATTATTTAGTGATCATGACACACTTGGCAACTGACATCAGATTGACAGGCTAAAAACACTGACATGCCAACCGTAATTACTGTAGTCAATGATGAAGGATGTCAGATCTGTTTCATAGGAATATGTCATCAAAAAGTATTGTAGGCTCTCACAGGTTTTCAATTATAGAGTTACCGCTCCCGTAGTCGCATACTGATCCAGTTTCATTGCTATGCTTTTACAGACCGATGTGGCACAACGGCTGAACTTCCTGTTAAGAGATTTAGAGCTGACCTGGAGTCAGGTGTCCCAAGGGACATTGGAACAGGAGCCCTGTGTCAGCAATTAGCAGGAGCTCAACCTGCTGACTACATTTCCCACAGGGGCCATTGTCACTGAGACATGTTACAGGATGGCCGTCGACAGGGTGATTGTCCATTAACCCCCTCAACTTTGCCACAGCGACAGATAGGTCAATTAGAGACGGGGCAGTGAACCCAGAGGACATTTCATTTAGGAAGCTTTGGGCCGTGTTCATTATGCACTAAACAGAAGAAACCTGAATGAAACAGGCAGGGACAACCTGTTATCGAGAAATAACTAATCTATCAATGTTTGTTGGTACATTACATTTTTGGGGGGCAAACCCAAACATTTTCAAACGATACTGTCTTTTGTGTAAAGAAGAACATGCATGTCTATTTTCATTGACCCCCCTGTTAAGAATCTCCCTTTTTCGATCAAACCTCTCTGTCATTGCAATACTTTACACGTTTCAAATCCCTTTAATTTGACAACAATCCTTTAGCCCTCTACCATGGTGGAGAAAATGTATTGAACAAGGTTTGTAACATCATATCACTTTCATAGCCCCTGACTTACAGGGCAGAAAGTGCTTATGACCCTAATTACATTCTACACACAATCTGTAGAAGAAGTGGAAAGGTTCATCCTTGAAAATGTTCCCCCCTGAAACAAATCTATTTTACTTATAGGTACCAGAATGAAACATGCTTCATATTTCTGTGTCAAAGGGACTTTGTGACAATTATGGTGCCCATATTAGGACAGGCCATCTCAGCAGGAGTTGCCTCAGTCTGTCCAGTTCAGCTCTTATACAGTGCCTTGCAAAAGTATTCATCCCCCTTGGTGTTTTCCCTTATTTGTTTCATTACAACCTGTAACTTAAATGTATTTTTATTTGGATTTCATGTAATGGACATACACAAAATAGTCCAAATTGGTGAAGTGAAATGAAAACAATTAATTGTTTCAAAAAATCATTTTAAAAATATACGGAAAAGTGGTGCATGCATATGTATTCACCCTTTGCTATGAAGCCCCTAAATAAGATCTGATGCAACCAATTACCTTCAGAAAGTCACATAATAGGTTATGTAAAGTCCACCTGTGTATAATCTAAGGGTCACATGATCTGTCACATGATCTCAGTATATATACACACACACCTGTTCTGAAAGGCCCCAAAGTTTGCAACACCGTTAAGAAAGGGGCACCACCAAGAAAGCGGCACCATGAAGACCAAGGAGCTCTCCAAACAGGTCAGGGACAAAGTTGTGGAGAAGTACAGATCAGGGTTGGATCTGTACTTCTCTGGAGCAGTTTTGCCTTGAAGAATGGGCAAAAATCCCAGTGGCTAGATGTGCCAAGCTTATCGAGACATACTCCAAGAGACTTGCAGCTGTAAATGCTGCAAAAGGTGGCTCCACAAATGATTGACGTTGGCGTGAATAGTTATGCACTCTCAAGTTCTGTTTTTTTGTCTTATTTGTTTGTTTCACAATAAAAAATAAATGGCATTTTCAAAGTGGTAGGCATGTTGTGTAAATAAAATCATATATATCCCCCAAAATTCCATGTTGTAAGGCAACAAAATAGGAAAAATGCCAAGGGGGGTGAATACTTTCACAAGCCACTGTAGATCTTAAGTGTGCATACTGAACTTATTGAGAGGAAGGCTTTATTTACCTTGAGGATGCCAATGCTCTCTATTTTTCTGTTGCAGTCAAGTTGGACTACTAAACTCAGCAAAAAAAGAATCGTCCATTTTTCAGGACCATGTCTTTCAAAGATAACAGATCTTCATTGTAAAGGGTTTAAACACTGTTTCCCATGCTTGTTCAATGAACCATAAACTATTAATGAACATGCACATGTGGAACTGTCATTAAGACATTAACAGCTTACAGATGGTAGGCAATTAAGGTCACAGTTATGAAAACTTAGGACACTGAAGAGGCCTTTCTGACTCTGAAAAACACAAAAAGAAAGATGCCCAGGGTCCCTGCTCATTTGCATGAACGTGCCTTAGGAATGCTGCAAGGAGACTGCAGATGTGGCCAGGGAAATAAATTGCAATGTCTGTACTGTGAGATGCCTTAGACAGCGCTACAGGGAGACAGGACAGACAGCTGATAGTCCTCGCAGTGACCGACCACGTGTAACAACACCTGCACGACAGGTACAGGAAGGCAACAACAACTGCCCGAGTTACACCAGGAATATACAATCCCTCCATCAGTGCTCAGACTGTCCACAAAAGGCTGAGAGAGGCTGGACTGAGGGCATGTAGGCCTGTTGTAAGGCAGGTCCTCACCAGACATCACCGGCAACAACAACGCCTGTGGGCACAAACCCACCGTTGCTAGACCAGACAGGACTGGAAAAAAGTGCTCTTCACGGACGAGTCGCTGTTTTGTCTTACCAGAGGGGGATGGTCGGATTCGCGTTTATCATCGAAAGAATGAGTGTTTGTTAAGTCTATGGGTTCCCCTATAGGAACTACACCCCCCCGTTCAGCTGAAACGGTGGCGCAGGGAATGCAAAAATATTCTTAGAAATATTTAACCTCCACACATTAACAAGTCCAATACCTTAAATGAAAGATAAACACCTTGTTCATCTACCCAACATGTCAGATTTTTTAAATGTTTTACGGCGAAAACACAGCATATATTTATGTTAGACCACCACCAAAACAAAGAGAAAATGTAGCCATTTTGTACCACAAAATATAAAATGACAAAAGCAGGATAAAAAAAAAAAAAATTACTAACCTCTTGAAAATCTTCATCAGATGACAGTCATATGACATGTTACACAGTACATTTATGTTTTGTTCGATAATATGCATTTTATATCCATAAATCTCGGTTTACATTGACGCCATGTTCAGAAAATTCTTCAAAATGTCCGGAGGAATTCTAGAAAGCTACGCCAGATAACAGAAATACTCATCATAAACTTTGACTAAAGATACATGTTCTACATATAACTAAAAAGATACACTGGTTCTTAATGCAACCGCTGTCACATTTTTTTTTAACGTTACGGAAAAAGCCTAACATTGCAATAATCTGAGACAGCGCTCAGACGTAACAATATTTCTCTGCTATGTTGTAGTCAACAGAAATACAAAATTACAACATAAATATTCCCTTACCTTTGATGATCTTCGATCAGAATGTAGTGCAAGGAGTCCTGGTTCAACAATAAATCGTTTTGTTTCATAATGTTCAATTCTAGTGTCCATGTAGCAGAATCTGCTACCACTTTCAGCTCAAATGCCCCAAAAATTACTTCTGGTACAGGATAATTTTGCATCAAACTTCCAAATTACAGGTCGACGAAACCGGTCAAACTAAGTGCAGAATCAATCTTCAGGATGTTATAATCATACACATTGAATGGCATTCCAACCGGGACATCCTAGTTCATCTGGGGCTGATTGGAACAGACGAAGCACTCCAACGCATACGCGCCTTCAAGCACATTAATCTTTTGCGACACTCTAGCAATTTCCTTCCCATTAGGTCAAGGTTCACAGCAAATGCTCCATTACACTTTCTACTGAATGAGGAAATCTAGTGGAAGACATGGGAAGTGTTTCCAGATCCATAACTTGTTGGGAAGGGAGGGGGCGATGACGTCAAAGTTGCCAACTTTCAGGATTTCAAAACTAGTTTGCAAGATTGCCTGCCCTGTGAGTTCTGTTATACTCACAGACATAATTCAAACGGTTTTAGAAACTTCAGTGTTTTCTATCCCATATTAATTATAATATGCATATATTAGCAATTTAGGACAGATTTTGATGCAGTTCACTATGGGCACGCAATTCATCCAAAGGGGACATACTGCCCCCTATCCTTAACAAGTTTTAACCGAGGCCTGTACTCTGGAGCGGGATCGATTTGGAGGTGGAGGGTCTGTCATGGTCTGGGTCAGTGTGTCACAGCATCATCGGACTAAGTTTGTCGTCATTTTAGGCAATCTCAACGCTGTGCATTACAGGGAAGACATCCTCCTCCCTCATGTGGTACCCTTCCTGCAGGCTCATCCTGACTCTCCATGACCCTCCATGACCCTGACAATGCCACCAGCCATACTGCTTGTTCTGTGTGTGATTTCCTGCAAGACAGGAATGTCAGTGTTCTGCCATGGCCAGAGAAGAGCCAGGATCTCAATCCCATTGAGCACGTCTGGGACCTGTTGGATCGGAGGGTGAGGGCCATTCCCCCTAGAAATGTCCTGGAACTTGCAGATGCCTTGGTTGAAGAGTGGGGTAACATCTCACAGCAAGAACTGGCAAAGCTGGTGCAGTCCATTAGGAGTATATGCACCGCAGTACTTAATGCAGCTGGTGTCCACACCAGATACTGACTGTTACTTTTGATTTTGACCCCCCCCCCCTTTGTTCAGGGACACATTATTCCATTTCTGTTAGTCTCATGTCTGTGGAACTTGTTCAGTTTATATCTCAGTTGTTGAATCTTGTTATGTTCATACAAATATTTACACATGTTAAGTTTGCTGAAAATTAACGCAGTTGACTGTGAGAGGGCGTTTCTTTTTTGCTGAGTTCATATATACAGTAAATTCGGAAAGTATTCAGACCCATTGGCTTTTTCCACATTTTGTTACGTTACAGGCTTAGTCTAAAATGTATGAAAGTCCCCCCCCCATCAATCTACAAACAATAACCCATAATGACAAAGCTTCTCATTCAAGGGTTCTTCTTTATTTGTACTATTTTCTACATTGTAGATAATAGTAAAGACATCAAAACTATGAAATAACACAAATGGAATCATGTCATAACCAACAAAGTGTTAAACAAATCAAAATATATTTTATATATTTGAGATTCTTCAAAGTAGCCAACCTTTGCCTTTATGACAGCTTTGCACTGAACAATTGATGTTGAGATGTGTTTGTTACTTGAACTCTGTGAAGCATTTATTTGGGCTGCAATCTAAGGTGCAGGTAACTCTAATGAACGTATCCTCTGCAACAGAGGTAACTCTGGGTCGTCCTCATGAGAGCCAGTTTCATCATAGAGCATGGTATTTGCGACTGCACTGGAAGAAACTTTCAAAGTTCTTGAAATTTTCCAGATTGACTGACATTTCTTAAAGTAATGATGGACTATCATTTCTCTTTGCTTATTTGAGCTATTCTTATAGTGTGCAAAACTGTCATCAAGGCAAAGTGTTGCTACTTTGAAGACTCTCAACTATAACATATATTGTTATTTGTTTTACACTTTTTGGTTACTACATGATTCCATATGTGTTATTTCATAGTTGGGATGTCTTCACTATTAATCTACAATGTAGAAAATATTTAAGAAAAACCCTGGAATGAGTAGGTGTGTCCAAACTTTTGACTGGTACTGTATTTACATAAGTATTCAGAGCCTATGAGACTCAAACGTAAGCTCAGGTGCAACCTGTTTCCATTGATAATCTTTGAGATGTTTTTAAAACTTGATTGGTGTCCACCTGTGAACATGATTTGGAAAGGCACACACCTGTCTATTTAAGGTCCCACATTTGTGCATGTGAGCGCAAAAACCAAGCCATCGGGTCAAGAGAATTGTTTGTAGAGCTCCGAGACAGGATTGTGTCGAGGCACAGATCTTGGGGAGAGATGGGAGAACCTTCCAGAAGGACAACCATCTCTGTAGCACTCCAACAATAAGGTATTTATGGTAGAGTGGCGGGATGGAAGCCACTCCTCAGTAAAAGGCATATAAGAGCCCTCTTGGAGTTTGCCAAAAGGCACTTAAAGGATTCTCAGACGATGAGAAACAAGATTCTCCGGTGTGATGAAACCAAGATTCAACTCTTTGGCCTGAATGCCAAGTGTCACATCTGGAAGAAACCTGGCACCATACCTACGGTGGTGGAAGCATCACGCTGTGGGGATGTTTTTCAGCGGCAGGGACTGGGAGACTAGTCAAGATCAAGGGAAAGATTAGCGAAGCAAAGTACAGAGAGATCCTTGATGAAAACCAACTCCAGAGTGCTCAGGACCTCAGACTGGGGCAAAGGTTCACCTTCCAACAGGACAATGATCCTAAGCATACAGCAAAGACAACACAGGAGTGGCTTCGGGACAAGTCTCTGAATGTCCTTGAGTGGCCCAGCCAGAGCCCGGACTTGAACCCGATTGAACATTTCTAGAGAGACCAGAACATTTCTGTCCAGTCACACATCCCATCCAATCTGACAGAGCTTGAGAGGATCTGCAGAGAGGAATGGGAGAAATACAGTTGTGCAAACTTTTAGCATCATGCCCAAGAAGACTTGAGGCTGTAATCGCTGCCAAAGTTGTTTCAACAAAGTACTGTGTAAAGTGACTGAATACTTATGTAAATGTTAAAAGGTCTCCTACAAAATGTTATATCATACACTACAGTTGAGGAACAATGGGAAAATCATTCTGCTTTGAAAGTTGATCAACTTTGAATGCTTTGGACTACTACTGGAGAGCCCCTCTTTGTCTCCACTCATTCAGCATTGTTCACACCCTCTTAAGCTTTAGACCCACCCATCTCTTTAACCTGTTGCGACGAGCAATCCCGTATCCGGGATCCTATTTATAGCCTCAAGCTCATTACCATAACGCAATGTTAACTATTCATGAAAATCGCAAATGAAATAAATATATTTGCTCTCAAGCTTAGCCTTTTGTTAACAACACTGTCATCTCAGATTTTCAAAATATGCTTTTGAACCATAGCTAAACAAGCATTTGTGTAAGAGTATTGATAGCCTAGCATAGCATTAAGCCTAGCATTCAGCATGGAACATTTTCACAAAAACAAGAAAAGCATTCAAATAAAATAATTTACCTTTGAAGAACTTCAGATATTGTCAATGAGGAGACTCTCAGTTAGATAGCAAATGTTCAGTTTTTCCGAAAATATTATTTGTGTAGGACAAATCGCTCCGTTTTGTTCATCATGTTTAGGTAAGAAAAAAAATGAAAATTAAGTCATTACAATGCAAACTTTTTTCCAAATTAACTCCATAATATCGACAGAAACATGGCAAACGTTGTTTAGAATCAATCCTCAAGGTGTTTCTCACATATCTATCGATGATAAATCATTCGTGGCAGTTTGGTTTCTCCTCTGAAGAAAATGGACCTGGAGATTACGCAATAATTTCGATGGAGGACACCGGGCGGACACCTGGTAAATGTAGTCTCTTATGGTCAATCTTCCAATGATATGCCTACAAATACATCACAATGCTGCAGACACCTTGGGGAAACGACAGAAAGTGCAGGCTCATTCCTGGCGCATTCACAGCCATATAAGGAGACATTGGAACATAGGGCATTCAAAATCTGGACCATTTCTTGTATGAAATTTCATCTTGGTTTCGCCTGTAGCATTAGTTCTGGGGCACTCACAGATAATATCTTTGCAGTTTTGGAAACGTCAATTACATGCATAGTCGAGCATCTTTTCGTGACAAAATATCTTGTTTAAAACGGGAACGTTTTTTATCCAAAAATTACAAGAGTGCCCCCTATCTCGAAGAAGTTAAGGGTTGATCTGAGCGTTCTCTGTAGTAAGAACAGAGGTCAAGCACCCACGCTAACTTGCTAGCTACTTCCAGACACAAATGAGAGAACAGCTCAATGAACTTTACTCGCCCTAGCAGAGCTGGTTAGGCTGTTATCTTATTCAGAGCGTTGGTGACTGCAACTGTGCTGTCAGATTGTCCATTCGTAAATGGAGAGCATTTCACTCTCAATTCGTTCAGAGCACACACATGCTCTGGCCGAGGAGTATGATTGATCCGAGCTTTAAGACCTAGCAACTGCAGTCAAGCACCCAAGCTAACATTGGCTAGCTTGCTAGTAACTTCCAGACATGAGAGTACAGCTCACTGACCATGTTTATTGCCCTAGCAGAACTGGTCGGGATGTGTTTATGTTATCCAGAACGTTGGTGACTGCAACTGCGTGGCTGGCAACAATTTAGTTATGCCTTTTTACCAACGTTTACTGACACTGGCCATATTCAATGGATGTTCGTAAATTCATAAATTATTCTGCGCTCTGGCACACTCGAGAGAGAGAGTGCTCTGAAATCGGAGAGGATAGCCAAGCCGAATTTACCAGCTACGTCTATCAACAGTTGTCAGAGTGGCATCATAAACATTGTATTGAAATAGTTACTTGCATAGTGAGGTCTTTAGTTTAGACATATAGCTAGTTAAACAATTAACCATAATCCCAACTCATAGCGTTACTACCCTGCATGAATCTGCAGGTAGCTAACAAACCAGGTTCAATATTAGGTAGCTAACATTAGGCAATAGCTACCAAGACAAATAATATAACTACACAGATCATACACATACCATTAGCTAACTAGCCAGACAGCTGATGTTAGCTAACTAGCCAGCCAGCTAACGTTAGCTATCTAGCCAACCAGCTAAAAATACAATTTAACTTGAAATTAAAATGATTTTCTGACAAAATTAGAAATATGTAATATCTGAAAAATGTAGCTAGTTAGACTCTCTTACCCGTGTACATGGATGGACGCTTCTCCCTCTGTTACGGATGCCATGGTTGCCCTTTGAAGATGTAATCCGGAGACAGGTGGTTTATACAACAGCCTTCATATTTGCAATGAAATGGCAGAATTTTTCTTCTCTCCTCAGCTATCATACTCTAATTCCACTCAATTCAAAACTCGGTCCTCCATAAAGTGCAGAGCAACACGTATGCAGTTCTACTACGTGATATATATTTTTTTAAGCATTGGAAAAGATTAGCTAAACATACTGACCAGCACCTATCATAGACAGAAGCGTACTACATGGCAGACCAATCAGAACTCATCTCTCGGCATGTCCAGCCCACTCATTATCTCAGCCAATCATGGCTAGCAGGAAGGTTGCATTATTTTTCCATGGCTAAACCAACTAGGTTCGTAATTTTAAATGTTATTTGTATTTACAGATGGCATACAAGTTCTTATTAAGGCATATGAAAGTTCACATGTTCCAGAAGGCATTTCTGAAAACAACAAAAAAAACATATTGAAAAAATAAGTTTACATTCAAATTGCGCTCCTGTGAAGTAGTGACATAAGGATAGTTTCGTGAAATTAGTGAAAATATATTTTAACTGTGCTGTGATGTTTCACAACAGTTCTACCTTTCTATTCTCATAGTTTCTACAGATTTTAAATTAAAGATAGCAAAAATGTTTAAGAGTTTTATTATTCTATTGATCGATTGACTATGACTTTTCAAATCACCTAGCAGTGTATTTGCAGAGTTAGCTCCAGGTAAAAGTTGCCATTCTAGAGCCATTCCAGACCCTGCGACTAAAAACAAGCTACATACGGACGGAAAAACTCTACATTTTGAATCCGGCGTCGTTTTGTGTCTCAGTTCATAAACCATGGAATCAAACCATGGAATCGATACATCGGAAATCTCTTCTCAGCTATTTTGCAATCTGTATGGCACAGCTGTCATGTTATGGTCCTAAAATTAAACTGGTGTACTTTTTTTTATTGATTACACTTTTCTTCAACCAATTTCTCCCCTTCCACTTGCCTCTTCCATTTTTGCATTAATGCTGCAATTAGTTGGTGATAATTTTGTATAGAGCAGATATTTCTATATATTGTTGTAAGCTCCACCAGTGCTATTTATGATATAATTTACAAAGATTACACCGTTTATGAATTAGTATATTTGAGTTTTAACTTAATATTTGTTCTGTCTATTCTGGTGGATTAAACTGAAATTGCAACCAACTTTCTTATAAAAAATGCCACATTTTGGAGATTATTTTATTTTTTAAATAACCTAAACTGAGAGGTTGTAATCTGAATAAAGGGGAGTGAGCAATTCTTACTAAACTGTTAGAGAACCAGTTTGGATTTAAGTATAGTTTTTTTATGACGGAAGCCTTTATTGAGAGGTCTAATGCTTTAAAATGCAATATTTTCTCCCCTCTGAATTCATATTAATTATATAAATATGCAAATGTGATTTTGTATGTTTTGCCGTTCCAAATAAAATGATATACTTTTTGTTCACATCATTTAAAAAAAACAAATTGCTAGGTTTAGGCAGGGCCATAAGGAAATAGGTAAACTGGGTTATGGCTAAAGAGTTTTAATCAGGTTGATTTTTACACAAATAAACATGTATTCCTTTCCATGGTACTGTAGCCAGATCTGATCTATTTTTGCTAACTTAATATTAACATTCATTATAGTGAGATGATGTCTTTCTTTCGGGATATGAATACAGAGTATGTCCACTTCACCGTTGGACCATTTTATTGGTAAACTACACTGTAATCCAGAGGTCAGAGCAATTATCTAGATCCTCAATGAGGCTGCAGAGGAATCCAAATTGTGGATTTAAAAGAAAACATGAATCGTCAGCATACAATGACACTATTGTTTTGAAAGATAAATATTGCTAGCAAATAAAAAAGTTACAAAAATGAATTGCTGTAGCATGTACAAGAGAGGTTGGTTTCACCACAGTGGTCTTGGATCCATACCTCATGCAGATAGGAAGCTTTTGAACGGTAGGCCAATAAGCTATTGGATAATAGGCATATTGAAAATACATATTTGTGAGTGAAAATAAATATGTATATTCGTACACAATTAAACAGATTTGAGAGTTTTAGAGTTTAATTCAAAAACTCTCGCACACACACACACAAATGCTCAAACACACACCTAGAAATATGACAATTTGTTATAACAATGTGTGCAATATGATGGTTTGGGGTAACCTAGAAACAGAGTGACAGAACGTTGGCAGATAAATGCCTGTATTCTCCCTGGTACCTCCTGCCCGCTAGCATCTGCCATGCTGTCTGTTGACAAACATACCGTCCCTCGAATGCCAACTGTTATTTTGCCACAGTGATGACAGGCCTCGAACTAGGAGTGACATAACAGGTGATGCTCAACAACACCTCCCTGTGTGTCTCTCTGGTGAATTGTGTGTGTGTGTGTGTGTGTGTGTGTGTGTGTGTGTGTGTGTGTGTGTGTGTGTGTGTGTGTGTGTGTGTGTGTATATATAGAGATGTTTCAGGTAGGTCTACAGAGCATATAATCCAAGGAGCTTCTCTCATGTTGAAAGTCCACATTGACCAATATTGATTATTTACCCAAATAAAAGTACATTAATTTCATTAGCCAGATGTGAATTTGTCAATAAGCATGTACATCAACACCAGGACAAGGCACTAGCATGAGGGGAAATTGTATGTCACCCTTGAATCTTGGTCAAGGATATGCCAGATGTGTGTCCCACATGGTCACATATCATTCTAGATTAAGTCAGTGGGGGAAACATTTGGCCCTGTTTGGGATTGGAGAGTGAGACCGAGCGAGTGGGGTGGTAATGAGAGGGGTCTTTAGCAGCTCGCTGCCTGCTTGGTTCTCCCTGTCCGTCAAACACCTTGTTATCTTGGTTTTCCTTAGCCGCCCTGCCTCGTTATACCACAGCTCTTCCCACTCTCTCGTTACCTCAGAGGAAGATAACCTGTGTTCACCCTGGAAGAATGGTCAGTCAGCACTCAGCAGAACCCTATTCTCTACTAGGTGCACTACTTTTGACCAAAGCCCTATGGTCCCTGGTCAAAAGTAATGCAGTACATAGGGAATAAAGTGGGATTTGGGATGCTTAGCAGCACCATGCATTACATAGGAGTTCTACCATCCAGATCTTCAACACCATACATACAATGAGTGGGCCCCATCCAACACAGGTAGAGCACATTAATCGAATAATATGAATGTACTGTATGTGGGCATTCCATCACATTGAATTACGGAGGGTGTTATCAGGAATGTAGGTACAGGGACATAGGTGCTCTCCAGAACATTGAATCTATCTATATGTCAAACTCAGCCAGGTCACCCGTGATACAAGTCAGTATTCTACGTCCATCCATGTCTGAGGATGTCGTGAGATGTGGAAACTGTCCACTGGGGGCAACAGTGAGTGTTTTTACCTTTAAGTAAGTTTCGGTTTTGCAAGGTTGTTTTGGATGGAGATGGAACCTGGGCATAAGCATCTAATTCTAAAGGTTGCAAGTTCAAATCAAGTGATATGAAGCTATTTTTGTTTTAAGCCTATCCCAAACCTTAACCCTCACCATAACCATTTGGAGTCAATGCCTAACCGTAATAATTTAGAGTTAATGCCTGAACTTAACCCTTAAGCTTAAACATTTGGAGTTAAAGCCTAACAACTTCATAATTTGACATTTGAGAAACTTGGATGAATGTCTAATTTTGACATGAGACTGTGAGAGTTGCTAGGTCAAACTAGTGGAACTGAAGAAACGCTATCTACATCATTGGTCGCTTGTCAGAGAGGTCGGCTTCACTCAGCATTAACCATACCATCAATGAGTGGAATTCATCATTAAAAAGTATCATCTATGTCTGCCACATCAACCAAAAGTATGTGAAGGCCTGATAAAGATCGAGTGAGCTGTGACATGGTGCAAATTAGGAAAGAGAACATTTCCTATATACTTCACTCTCCAATAGACTAGAAGAGCAAATTGGAGAGGAAAACGATTCAGCCACTCTTAGAGGACAATGTAAATTGACTTGAAAAATGCCTAATTCTTACTAAATAATTAAATCTAGTCTAGAAACATTTAGGAAAGCAACACAAATGTTGTGGATTGAACCAAAACCAAGTTTGTGTTCAAGGCCAACTGCATTGCAGAAATTGCATTGCTTCAACCAATTATTTGCTTACCACATCATCGACTGTGAATATCATATGAAGTGGTTAGCTGATATGTTAAATACTTATCCAGCTGTCATGAGATTGGTGTCTGCACCGTAGTCAGCCTGGAAAATGGCCAAACTATTCTGGCCTGAGAAAATCTGGCACATCTGATATCACAGCAAAATTCATTCATACCTACGTCCACGCAAAACCTGACGTCTAGCAGATGTAGGATTTTAATTTGAGCCAGTTTGATACAGCAGGAAAATAATCCTGCAGAAACAGCAAACGTGAATTATGTGTATCACATATAATGGACATTTTTGATGGGGATGATACATTTTTCGTTAGGGAAAATCAAGTCTGAAATGTCAAAGTGGAAATTACAATCTTTAGAACCCTTTAAAAACTAAAATACACTTCAAGATTTACAGGACAATTCTTAGCAACAAAAGAGTAATTGAATTAAGATCCTATATCTATACACTACCGTACCAAATGAAGAGAAAAACATGAACAGTAGGCAATTTATGATAATTCCCTTTCCACAAAAAGATTATTTCCTGAATGCGGAGGGAGGTCTCTTATTTGGACAGGTGTGTACTTTAGATTTTCCTGTCGAGGCGCCTTGCTGTTTTCTCTTCTAGTGGGTGCATTCAAAATAGTACCCTATTCCCCTATATAGCCCCCTATGTTCCCTGGTCAAAAGTAGTGCACTACAAAAGGGAATAAGGTACCATTTGGGATGGAGTGTGTTTGGGTTGGAGTCTCCAAAATGAGGAGCTGTTCATTTGAATATGCGTTTAAAGAGTTAACACTTTTCATGAACGGTATCCTTCTATTTTCTGAGCAGGTTTTCAGTATTCTGCAAGCATGAATCTCTGATTAATGTAAATATAGGCTGCTGTTATCAATCTAGAGTCATGTTTGCTTGATGTGAAAAAACAGCATGATGACTATTAAAAGAAAGTCAGAGGATTGTCTCTCATTCTGTTGTTTGATCATTGATTTGCGGACCCCAGGAAGAGTAGCGGCTGCTTTTACAACAGCTAATGGGGATCCTAATAAAATACCAATATCAGGTTAGGGTTTGGCCGTCATTGTAAATATGAATCTGTTCTTAACTGACTTAAAAGGTTAAATAAATAAAAAATAAAACAATAAACTACAGGATTTAAGCATTATTGACTGTCAAGGAACCCACTGATTGAATCAACGTGGTTTCAACATAATTTCTCAACGTATTGTGACGTGGAATCACGTCACAATACATTAATACAAAAAAGTCAACCAGTACTGCCTTCATCTCATTTCAACCAGCGCTGTAAACATTAAAATTAAGGTAAAACTTCAACTTAATACATTGACTTAACCTAACAGGTTGTTACATCTAATTTCAACATAATCATCAGAACAATGTATATATTGAAATAGCATTGAAGATTCCACACAGAAACTATATATATATTTTGCATCCTATATTCAATTGGGTGGTTGAAATTATGTTGAATTTATAGATTTTATTAGACATTTTATTTGACCTTGTTTCGATGTTGATAGTAAAATGGTATGTTTGAATCAACATCATTGTTTCAACATCATGCCTTCAATCTAAACAAAGAGGTACAGTGGCTTGCGAAAGTATTTACCCCGCTTGGAATTTTTCCTATTTTGTTGTCTTACAATTTGTAATTAAAATTGTTTTTTTTGGGG
The DNA here is from genome assembly GCF_018296145.1 of Oncorhynchus tshawytscha. Taxonomy (NCBI): domain Eukaryota; kingdom Metazoa; phylum Chordata; class Actinopteri; order Salmoniformes; family Salmonidae; genus Oncorhynchus; species Oncorhynchus tshawytscha. The sequence continues at coordinate 15,780,458 of NC_056442.1, read as the reverse complement.
GGGAGGGGGGTTGTAGGATTTTATTTACACAACATGCCTACCACTTTGAAGATGCAAAATATTTTTTCTTGTGAAATAAACAAGAAATATAACAAAAAAACTGAAAACTTCAGCATGCATAACTATCCCCCTAAAGTCAATACTGTATAGAGTCACCTTTTGCAGCAATTACAGCTGCAAGTCTCTTGTGGTATGTCTCTATTAGATTGGCACATCTAGCCGCTGTGATTTTTGCCCATTCTTCAAGGCAAAACTGCTACAGCTCCTCCAAGATGGATGGTTCCGCTGGTGTACAGCAATCTTTAAGTCATACCACAGATTCTCAATTGGATTAAGGAATGGGCTTTGACTAGGTCATTCCAAGGCAATGTTTCCCCTTAAACCACTCAAGTGTCGCTTTAGCTGTATGCTTAGGGTCATTGTCCTGCTGGAAGGTGAACCTCTGTCCCAGTCTCAAGTCTCAGGAAGACTGAATCAGGTTTCCTTCAAGAATCTCCCTGTATTTAGCACCATCCATCATTCCTTCAATTCTGACCAGTTTCCCAGTCCCTGCCGATGTAAAACATCCCCAAATAATGATGCTGCCACCACCATGCTTCACCAAGTCTCCCACATGCCTTTTGGCGAACACCAAACACTTTTGCTTATTGTTTCTTTAAGCAATGGCTTTTTTCTGGCGACTCTTCTGTAAACCCAGCTCTGTGGAGTGTACGGCTTAAATGGTCCTATGGACACATACTCCAATCTTTGCTGTGGAGCTTTGCAGCTCCTTCAGGGTTATCTTTGGTCTCTTTGTTGCCTCTCTGATTAATGCTGTCCTTGCCTGGTCCGTGAGCTTTGGTGGGCGGCCCTCTCTTGGCAGGTTTGTTGTGGTGCCATATTCTTTCCATTTCTTAATAACGGATTTAATGGTGCTCCGTGGTCAAAGTTTCAGATATTTTTTTACAACCCAACCCTGGCTGTACTTCTCCAAAACTTTGTCCCTGACCTGTTTGGAGAGCACCTTGGTCTACATGGTGCTGCTTGCTTGCTTGGTGGTGCCGCTTGGTGGTGCCCCTTGCTAGCTTGGTGGTGCCCCTTGTTTGCTTGGGGGTGCCCCTTGCTTAGTGGTGTTGTAGACTCTGGGGCCTTTCAGAACAGGTGTAGATATACTGAGATCATGTGACACTTAGATTGCACACAGGTGGACTTTATTTAACTAATTATGTGACTTCTGAAGGTAATTGGTTGCATCAAATCTTATTTAGTGGCTTCATAGCATAGGGGGTGAATACAATCAGTGGGGCAAAAAAGTATTTAGTCAGCCACCAATTGTGCAAGTTCTCCCACTTAAAAAGATGAGAGGCCTATACATTTTCATCATAGGTACACTTCAACTATGACAGACAAAATGAGAAAAAAAATCCAGAAAAATCACATTGTAGGATTTTAATGAATTTATTTGCAAATTATGGTGGAAAATAAGTATTTGGTCAAAAAAAGTTTCTCAATACTTTGTTATATACCCTTTGTTGGCAATGACAGAGGTCAAACGTTTTCTATAAGTCTTTACAAGGTTTTCACACACAAGGTTTGGCCCATTCCTCCATGCAGATCTCCTCTAGAGCAGTGATGTTTTGGGTCTGTTGCTGGGTAACACGGACTTTCAACTCCCTCCAAAAATGTTCTATGGGGTTGAGATCTGGAGACTGGCTAGGCCACTCCAGGACCTTGAAATGCTTCTTACAAAGCCACTCCTTTGTTGCCCGGGCGGTGTGTTTGCGATCATTGTCATGCTGAAAGACCCAGCCACGTTTCATCTTCAATGCCCTTGCTGATGGAAGGAGGTTTTCACTCAAAATCTCACGATACATGGCCCCATTCATTCTTTCCTTTACACGAATCAGTCGTCCTGGTCCCTTTGCAGAAAAACAGCCCCAAAGCATGATGTTTCCACCCCCATGCTTCGCTGTAGGTATGGTGTTCTTTGGATGCAACTCAGTATTCTTTGTCCTCCAAACACGATGAGTTGAGTTTTTACCAAAAAGTTCTTTTTTGGTTTCATCTGACCATATGACATTCTCCCAATCTTCTTCTGGATCATCCAAATGCTCTCTAGCAAACTTCAGACGGGCCTGGACATGTACTGGCTTAAGCAGGGGGACACGTCTGGCACTGCAGGATTTGAGTCCCTGGCGGCGTAGTGACCAAAGTCAATATATATAAAACATATTTAAATAAATAAAAAGAGTGGTAGGCTTTGTTACTTTGGTCCCAGCTCTCTGCAGATCATTCACTAGGTCCCCCCGTGTGGTTCTGGGATTTTTGGTCACCGTTCTTGTGATCATTTTGACCCCACGGGGTGAGATCTTGTGTGGAGCCCCAGATCGAGGGAGATTATCAGTGGTCTTGTATGTCTTCCATTTCCTAATAATTGTTCCCACAGTTGATTTCTTAAAACCAAGCTGCTTACCTATTGCAGATTCAGACTTCCCAGCCTGGTGCAGGTCTACAATCTTGTTTGTGGTGTCCTTTGACAGCTCTTTGGTCTTGGCCATAGTGGAGTTTGGAGTGTCACTGTTTGAGGTTGTGGACAGGTGTCTTTTATACTGATAACAAGTTCAAACAGGTGCCATTAATACAGGTAACGAGTGGGGTACAGGGGAGCCTCTTAAAGAAGAAGTTACAGGTGAGAGTGAGAGCCAGAAATCTTGCTTGTTTGTAGGTGACCAAATACTTATTTTCCACCATAATTTGCAAATTCATTCATTAAAAATCCTACATTGTGATTTTCTGGATTTTTTTTCTCATTTTGTATGTCATAGTTGAAGTGTACCCATGATGAAAATTACAGTTCTCTCATCTTTTTAAGTGGGAGAACTTGCACAATTGGTGGCTGACTAAATACATTTTTGCCCCACTGTATGCACACACCACTTTTCCATTTTGTTTTTTACATATATATTTTTTGAATCAAGTTATTTTTTTCATTTCACTTCACCAATAGGGACTATTTTGTGTATGTCCATAAATTTAAATTACAGTTTGTAATGCAACATAATAGGAAAAACGCCAAGGGGGATAAATACTTTTGCAAGGCACTGTATATTGAGAAAATATGAAGTCATAATCCAACAATTTCTGGTACATGAGGGAGTATGAACTTTCGTGAGAAGGATTGTACCATCATGTACCTATGTACCCTGCTTAGTTTTGGAAACAAGCTTTGTTAATTTCAAATGAGCTATCATGTCAACACATTACATTTTTGACATTGATCAGCTTCCATACTCATTTGCGTAAACTACCTAAATAACATTGAATAGTTGAAAGTAACTGTAACTTTTCTTACACTAGCTGTATGTGTGAAAGCAAATTGTAGGCTACACACTGATGTCCGATTTACCCAACAAAGGACACCATCATTTCTACGTGTAGCTAGGTATACTATCATTCATCCATGATTGATTGGATCTTTGCCTGTATATAACAAACATTACACTGAGTATACCAAACATTAGGAACTCTTTCCTAATATTGAGTTGCACCTAAAAATCCTTCTTTAACCTGTCTCCTCACCTTCATCTACACTGATTGAAGTGGACTGAACGAGTGAATATCAATAAGGGATCATAACGTTCACCTGGTCAGTCTATGTCATGGAAAGGGTAGGTGTTCTTAATGTTTCGTTTTCTCAGTAAACACTGGAATTGCTTACCAAGATGACATCGAATGTTCCTGAGTGGCTAAGTTACAGTTTTGACTTAAATCAGCTTGAAAATGCATGGCAAGACTTGAAAATGGGTGTCTATCAATGATCATCAACTAACTTGACAGAGCTTGAAGAATTTAAAATATGATAATGTGCTAATATTGTACAATCCAGGTGGGCAAAGCTCTTAAACAAAGTAGTAAAACTGACTATCCTACCGATCCTCGACTTCGGCGATGTCATCTACAAAATAGCTTCCAACACTCTACTCAGCAAACTAAATGCAGTCTATCACAGTGCCATCCTTTTTGTTACCAAATTACCTTATACCACCCACCACTGCGACCTGTATGCTCTAGTCGGCTGGCCCTCGCTACATATTCGTCGCCAGACCCACTGGCTCCAGGTCATCTATAAGTCTATGCTAGGTAAAGCTCCGCCTTATCTCAGTTCACTGGTCACGATAACAACACCCAACCGTAGCACATGTTCCAGCAGGTATATCTCACTGATGATCCCCAAAGCCAACACCTCATTTGGCCGCCTTTCCTTCCAGTTCTCTGCTGTCAGTGACTGGAACGAATTGCAAAAAAATCGCTGAAGTTAGAGACTTTTATTTCCCTCACCAACTTTAAACATCAACTATCTGAGCAGCTAACCGATCACTGCAGCTGTATATAGTCCATCTGTAAATAGCCCACCCAATCTACCAACCTCATCCCCATACTGTTTTTATTTTATTTACTTTTCTGCTCTCTTGCACAACAGTATCTCTACTTGCACATCATCATCTGCTCAATTATCACTCCAGGGTTAATCTGCTAAATTGTAATTATTCGCTCCAATTTATTGCCTACCTCCTCATGCCTTTTGCACACACTGTATATAGACTTTCTTTTCTCTACTGTGTCATTGACTTGTTTGTGTTATTGGCTTGTTTATTGTTTACTCCATGTGTAACTCTGTGTTGTTGTCTGTGTCACACTGCTTTGCTTTATCTTGGCCAGGTCGCAGTTGCAAATGAGAACTTGTTCTCAACTAGCCTACCCGGTTAAATAAAGGTGAAAAAAACCTATTTGAACACTGGTCTGCATTCTATTTGTTTACCTGCAGCAGCCTAAGAAGTCGTCCTTTACTAGTTCCTCCTTTAAAAGTTGCGTAATACCGTGGTACACTTTGCGGGCTGCCGCAGCATTCTACATTAAGACATAATCGATTCTTGAACGGAGCGGGCTGGTATGCTGGGGTCCCACTCTGAGCTCGCCACCCATCCACACATAATCTTCCCCGCTTCGAGTTCAATTAAGAAACACATTAATTACTCGTCGCCGTATCATTGGCACTGTCAGATCCTCAGTCCGAGGCTGGGAAAATGGCTTGTCTCAAACAATTATGTCAATAAAAGTTGACTCAAATTAAATTAAGAGGCGTGACGTCTCGTTTGTTGCAGAGAGTCATTACAATTAGGGAGCTTCCTGGGTGGTGGTTATTGATGGTTGTCCTTTTGGCATCGGCGAACAATGTCGGTACCACGTCTGAGCCTTGCAGCACTCCAAGATGGGTCTGTTGTCGTTTAGAGAAATTTGGAAGAATTTGGGACAGCCGTTGCTTATCATCAGCACGTGACCAGCCCTCTCTCGGAATGGGATGGGATAGCCGGTTGTGGCGCTGCAGCATATTTCAATTCAGACTGCTGCCTCAATGCCATCTGTCACTCTGGGTATAGCTCTCCCCTGAGTAAGTGTAATATTGTTGGTAGTTCCAAATACAAAACATAAGACTGACCAGGTGAATCCAGATGAAAGATATGATCCCTTATTGATGTCACTTGTAAATAAATCCACTTCAGTCAGTGTAGATGAAGGGGAAGAGACAGGTTAAAGAAAGATTTTTAAGCCTTGAGATAATTGAGATATCGATAGTGTATTTGTGCAATTCAGAGGGTGAATAGGGAAGACAAAATATTGAAGTGCCTTTGAACAGGGTATGGTAGTAGGTGCCAGGCGCACCGGTATGAGTGCGTCAAGAACTGCAACGCTGCTGTTTTTTTCACACTCAACAGTTTCCTGTGAGTATCAAGAATGGTCTACCACCCAAAGGATTTTTTTTGTAAATATAAATGTACAAACATTTCTGAAAATGGATATATCGTATTTTGCAATGAAACTTTTCATATGTATAATCTACTTAAGGAGAACAGAGGAGGCTGGTGGGTGGAAGTATGGGAGGACATACACATTGTAATGGCTTGATTGGAATGGTTCCATGTGTTTGATGATGTTCCATTTATTCCCTCAAGCAATCACAGTGAGCCCACCCTCTGATATCTCCGCCCACCAGCCACCAAAGAAGGATATTCAGTACTTCCCATTTCCAATATGTGTCACAGTATTACTGTACTTACACCAAGGTCTGATTTTAAGACTAAGATTTTAAGACCCTGGACTGGAATCAACTGACATCTCTCCCACTGCAAACAGACAACAACCTGTCATGGACTTTATTGTACTTCTCCATGAATGTCCGCTGAGTCACTACCCGTGTCATTCCCAGGCTCGACACAAGAGTCTAAGTCTACCAAGGTCCCAGTTCCTCTCTGAGAAATAGGCTTGTAGAAGATGGATAGAGTTCTTTGGGGCTTGCCGTTACCGCTTTGTTGCCATCTTGTATCTATTAACTAAAAAAAAATGTATAAAACCCAACATGCAACAATTTCAAGGATTTTAATGAGTTACAGTTCACATAAGGAAATCAGTCAATTAAATACATTCATTAGGCACTAATCTATGGATTTCACATGACTGGGAATACAGATATGCCTCTGTTGGTCACAGATACCTTTAAAAATGTAGGCAGTATCTGGTGTGACCATAATTTGCATCACATCTCCTTCGCATAGAGTTGATCAGGCTTTTGATTTTGGCCCGTGGAATGTTGTCCCAATCGTCTTCAATGGCTGTACGAAGTTGCTGGATACTGGCGGGAACTGGAACATGCTGTTGTACACATTGATCCAGAGCATCCCAAACATGTTCAATGGGTGACATGTCTGGTGAGTTTGCAGGCCATGGAAGAACAGCTTCCAGGAATTGTGTACAGATCCTTACGACATGGGGTCGTGCATTATCATGCTGAAAAATGAGGTGATGGCGGTGGAGGAATGGCATGATAATAGCCCTTTGGATCTCGTCACGGTATCTCTGTGCATTCAAATTGCAATCGATAAAATGCAATTGTGTTCGTTGTCCATAGCTTATGCCTGCCCATACTATAACCCCACCACCACCATGGGACACCCTGTTCACAACGTTGACATCAACAAACCTCTCGCCCACACAACGACATCTGCCCATTACAGTTGAACATTTTCGCTCAAACAGAAAGGAGAACTACCGGAGTGCCAAGTCTAGCTCCAAAAGGATCAAATAAAGGATTGTTCTTTTATGACACACCAGCACAGGTGTAACACATACTGACTAACACAGTGAAACCAACTGGTGCGCCCCACGTGCTAAAGTCCAACCTCAAAATATACAGTTGAAGTCGGAAGTAGTTAGGTTGGAGTCATGCTGTCATGTGCTTTCTTTCTAAGGAGTGGTTTCTATCTGACCACTCACATAAAGCCCAGATTTGTGAAGTGCTGCAGAGACTATTGTCCTTCTGGCAGGTAGACCCATCTCATCCAAGGAATTCTGTCAGAGTGGTCATTAGGGTCTTAGTTCACCTCCCTGACCAAGGTCCTTTTGCCCAGTTTCTCAGTTTGGGTTAGGACAACCAGCTCTAAGCAGTCTGGGTAGTTCCAGATTTTTTTTCATTTCCCAATCATGGAAACCACTGTGCTCTTTGAAACTTTCAACACTCTTCCCCAGAAATGTGCCTCATCACAATTCTATCTCAGATCTACGGACTTCATAGTATAGTTTCTGTTCCGACATGCACTGTCATCTGTGGGACCTTACAGTATATAGACAGGTGTGTTTCTTTCGAAAATCATGTCCAAAAAATGAATTGGCCATAGGTGGACTCCAAGTTGTAGTGATATCTCAAGGATGATAAAATGAAAGTGGATGCACCTGAGCTCAATAAGGATTTGTCTCAATTTCAATAAATTTGCAAACATTTCCCAAAACATGTTTTCACTTTCATTATCGGGTATTGTGTGTAGATGGGTTAGAAAACAACATATATTTAATCAATTTTGAGTTCAGGCTGTAACACAACAAAATATGGAATAAGTCAGGGGGTACGAATGCTTTCTGTAGGCACTGTATGCAAGTTCCTGTCTCATTCAAAGAACAGGTAGCCCCTGAATTAAAGAACGGAGTCCATTTTGAACATTACCCCAGCAGCAATGGAATATTTCAACAGCATATGTTTGAATTGATCCTCTAAACTCCTCTAAAATCCTCTAAAATTGTAATTGTCTTGTGCTAATTATCCATAATTGTTTTGGCACAGAGAGTTTCAAAACACCACAAGCGTTCACCCACATGATTAACTTCGACTTCTCAGTCTATCCCTATACGCAATTATCATTAGTTTTAAGCGATGATACCATCATTTTATTCAAAACAATAAAGATACAAACAAGAGGTCCGTGACCCCTTATTTGTAGCTAGCAGTCCTACCAGACTGAAACTGTTCCAATATCTTTCTCCCATTAAGCTTTTGAATTATTTTAATATTTTCTTCCCTTCAAGGAATTTGGAAGAGGGACAGTCAACAATTTCCATCATAGCTGAAACAGCAAACATGGAGAACGAGTTGCCTATTTAATCCATTATATACCTCCCTTCCCTTCAAATCACTTCTTCCCTGTTCTGAGAAGTAATTACTATATTTGCATCCCAAATAGCACCCTGTTCTCTCAGGGCCCAAGCCATGCACTACATAGGAAATAGGGTGCCGTTTGGGACAAAGCCGGTCCCAACATGTAGCCAAACAGTAGCCGTCGTGTCATTGTTGCTGGACATTTCTAGGAGAGAGACAGAATGGATCTGTTGCATCATGAAGTATTGAAAGAGCTCCTGTGGGAGATATATGGCGGAGGAGAGAAACATAAATAATTCACACCGAAACATATTTGACAAATACTAAAGTATCATCAGTTTGACATGTAGAAATTAAGTTATGAAGGCTGTGGATTAATGCTCCCCTTCGCTATTCACTTGAATAGTGAATAGCGATCAATATTCAGTAGTGGTTATTTGTTGCTAATTCTGGCAGGACTTTAAATACGCCTCGACGGACCAATGTTAAAAATAATGTGCAGAGAAAATTCCCAGCTGTTCATTTTTTTATTACAAATGTTTAATTAGGATCCTCATTAGCTGACAGCTAGTCTTACTGGGGTCCAACACAAAGAAAAAGACATTAAAGACAAAATTCTTTACCATTTACATACATTATAAAAAATGTAAATGTACTGACTGTAGTGTGTGTGTGCATCTATCCATTAAACATACATGCCAGTAAGTACACAACAAGTAGGTTACATGGGTGAGAGGCATTGTGTCGTGTGACATTGCTTTATTTGTTTTTTGAAACCAGGTTTGCTGCTCACTTGGGATAAATGAGATGTAAAGGGGGTTCTCCATACACGCATGGCTCTGTATAATACTGAATGTTACCTTGAATTTTTTCTGGGCCTGGGGACTGTGAAAATACCCTTGGTGGTGTGTGTGTGTGTGTAAGTTGACTATGCAAATCATTTGGAATTTCCAACACAACGTTTCTTATAAAAAGTGACGCAGACAGTCTTTCCTCAACTCTTTGCCAAGAAAGAATGCCATGCATATCATTCAAATTAGCCCTCTGATTACAATGAAGAGCAAGATTTGCCGCTCTGTTCTGGGCCAACTGCAACTTAAATAGGTCTTTCTTTGCAGCACTTGACCACACGACTGGACAATAATCAAGATACAATAAACTAGGGCCTGCAGGACTTCCTTTGTGGAGTGGGGTGTCAAAAAAGCAGAGCATCTCGTTATTATGGACAGACCTCTGCCCATCTTTACAACCATTGAATCTATACGTTTTGACCATAACAGTTTACAATCTCTGGTAATACAGTCTCCTCAACTTGTTCATTGCCAGATTCAGCTGCGGTCTAGAACTTAGGGAACGATGCAGTATTTGAGTCATCCTATGACAATATTGTGTGGAAATTGTACTGTAGTTCCTATAATTGTCTATGCATTGTTATTGGCTCAGTCACTTTTCTATTTTTAAGAATAGACTCAAACTCAAAGTCTGTAAGTTTCAATCCTGTTCTAGTCATTCTAGTTATATGGCATACGTGGACATGACTTAGACATACTCCTGCTCTGGAACTCCAAAAGATAGAGCCAGGTGTCCTTCCAGCCTGCTCAGTGGTTGTATGTCTAGAGTTGCCTGATATTTCAAAGTGTTATCCTAGACAGCTCAGTGGTGGTCTGGCTAAGGGTTGCCAGATACCTGCACTGCAGTATCACTCATACCAAAAAGATGAGGGGAGGGAAGAGGATAGATGTGGAGAGTAATATTTCAGTCACAGGTATCCCTTACTCTCCTTCTGTCTCTCACTGTCTGCAGGCCTGAGATCCAAACAGGTCAGAAAAGAGCCTGAATGCACACCTTACTTTAACAACCTATGAAAAATATCACCTCGTTTGACTATCCACTTCCTCCTTCTCCCATCCCTCCTCAATCAGCCTCGGAGCCGAGCCTGAGGGAAGCCATTATGTGGTTTCACTCTGCCATCGAACTCTCTACCCTGTTTCATTGGTCTTACTGTACAGTTCTCTCTCAAACGGACTCTCTGCCTCTACCTTTTTTCTGTTTTGGTTATTCTCCTTGCATCACTCTCATTTTGTAAGATTTGTCCCTCGCTACCTTTCCACAGGTTTATCAATGTGACATCTTAATCAACAACTTCAACTCAAACAAGTACCTGATTAGATGTAATGGCACAAAGTACAGGAATGCCTTTAAGGATGTGCCTTCAAATTGTCCCTTTTCTCATCTGACTACAGTTGCTTTTAAATGGGTAGGAAACACATTCTCAGTCAAATTCAATAAAGACACATTTCCACTGAATGAAAAACACAGTTCTCCACATATTATATCTGATTTTGAGCCCAAACTCCAGTGGATTATGTGCTGTTCGGCCATTATTAGAATGGTTTGGAATTTTATTTCCATGGCAATTTCCAGTCATCCACTAGGGGCAACGCGAGGGCAAGTTACCATCTAGCTAGGGTGTAACCCGGGGCTCAACTTTCACTGGGGATGGGGGGGGCTCATCCCCCCCGCATTCAGAAATTGTATTTTAGGATGATATAGGATGATCGAGCAGCAGTAAGGGCTCTTCGATACTGCACGGTACTGTCTTTCCAAGCTAGTCGGAAGACTTCCAGTTTGGTGTGGCGCCATTTCCGTTCCAATTTTCTGGAAGCTTGCTTCAGAGCTCGGGTATTTTCTGTATACCAGGGAGCTAGTTTCTTATGAGAAATGTTTTTAGTTTTTAGGGGTGCAACTGCAACTAGGGTATTGCGCAAGGTTAAATTGAGTTCCTCAGTTAGGTGGTTAACTGATTGTTGTCCTCTGGCGTCCTTGGTTAGACAGAGGGAGTCTGGAAGGACATCAAGGAATCTTTGTGTTGTCTGTGAATTTATAGCACGACTTTTGATGTTCCTTGGTTGGGGTCTGAGCAGATTATTTGTTGCAATTGCAAACGTAATAGAATGATGGTCCGATAGTCCAGGATTATGAGGAAAAACATTAAGATCCACAGGACAAAACTAGGTCCAGAGCATGACTGTGACAGTGAGTAGGTCCAGAGACATGTTGGACAAAACCCACTGAGTCGATGATGGCTCCGAAAGCCTTTTGGAGTGGGTCTGTGGACTTTTCCATATGAATATTAAAGTCACCATAGATTAGAATATTATCTGCTATGACTACAAGGTCCGATAGGAATTCAGGGAACTCAGTGAGGAACGCTGTATATGGCCCGGGAGGCCTGTAAACAGTAGCTATAAAAAGTGATTGAGTAGGCTGCATAGATTTCATGACTAGAAGCTCAAAAGACGAAAACGTTTTTTTTTTTGTAAATTGAAATTTGCTATCGTAAATGTTAGCAACACCTCCGCCTTTGCGGGATGCACGGGGGATATGGTCACTAGTGTAGCCAGGAGGTGAGGCCTCATTTAACACAGTAAATTCATCAGGCTTAAGCCATGTTTCAGTCAGGCCAATCACATCAAGATTATGATCAGTGATTAGTTCATTGACTATAATTGCCTTTGAAGTAAGGGATCTAACATTAAGTAGCCCTATTTTGAGATGTGAGGTATCATGATCTCTTTTAATAATGACAGGAATGGAGGAGGTCTTTATCCTAGTGAGATTGCTAAGGCGAACACCGCCATGTTTAGTTTTGCCCAACCTAGGTCGAGCCTGCTGCATTACCTGCACCCTATTTGATTGTGGAGCTAGAGGAGTTAGAGCCCTGTCTATGTTGGTAGATAAGATGAGAGCACCTCTCCAGCGAGGATGGAGTACGTCACTCCTCAGCAGGTCAGGCTTGGTCCTGTTTGGGGGTGAGTACCAGTAAGAGGGCCAATTATCTACAAATTCTATCTTTTGGGAGGGGCAGAAAACAGTTTTCAACCAGCGATTGAGTTGTGAGACTTTGCTGTCCAGCCAGCCTTCCAAACATTTTGGAAGGCTGGCTGGACAAGCATGGGAGAGTTGAGCATAGTTCAATGTGTATGTGTATTATTTTTTAAATTTCACCTTTATTTAACTAGGCAAGACAGTTAACACCTGTTACGGCAAGGCGATCCCCGAGGGGAACTCCACCCCCCCATTCAGCTGAAAAGGTGGTGCAGGGAATTCAAAAATATTCTTTAGAAATATTTAACTTTCACACATTAACAAGTCCAATACAGCAAATGAAAGATAAACATCTTGTTCATCTACCCATCATGTCCGAGTTTTAAAATGTTTTACAGCGAAAACACAACATATATTTATGTTAGACCACCACCAAATCAAAGGAAAAACACAGCCATTTTTTCCAGCCAAAGATAGAGTCACAAAAGCAGGATTAGAGATAAAATGAATCACTAACCTTTTGAAAATCTTCATCAGATGACACTCATATGACATGTTACACAATACATTTATGTTTTGTTCGATAATATGCATATTTATATCCACAAATCTCGGTTTACATTGACGCCATGTCCAGAAATACCTCCAAAATATCCGGAGGAATTATAGAAAGCTCCTCCAGATAACAGAAATACTCATCATAAACTTTGACTAAAGATACATGTTCAACATATAATTAAAGATACACTGGTTCTTAATGCAACCGCTGTGTCAGATTTTTTTTAAACGTTACGAAAAAAGCCTACCATGCAATAATCTGAGACAGTGCTCAGACGTAAAAGTATTTCTCCGCCATGTTGGGGTCAACAGAAATACGAAATTACATCATAAATATTCCCTTACCTTTGATTATCTTTCATCAGAATACAGTGTAAAGAGTCCTAGTTCCACAATAAATCATTGTTTTGTTCCATAATGTCCAATACTAGTGTCCAATTAGCTGCATTTGCTAGCACTTTCAGCTCACGTGCCCAAAAGCTGACGCTGGTCAAGGACAACTCGCACGAAAACTTCAAAAAGATATATTCCAGGTCGAATAAACTGGTCAAACTAAGTAGAGAATCAATCTTCAGGATGTTATTTTCATATATATCCAATAACGTTCCAACCGGATCATACCTTTTCATCTGCAGCCAAATGGAATGACGGTGGCACCCACAGAGAACTGCGCCACAGTGAAATTGCATTCTGCCAAGACCGTGACTATTTCCCCTCCCATTCGGTCAAAGTTCACACCAGAAGCTCCATTCCACGTTCTACTGAATGAGGACATCTAGTGGAAGGCGTAGGATGTGCTACCAGATCCATATCTTGAATGGAAAGGAAGGGGCAATGACTTCAAATTTGACCCACATTCAGAATTTCACTTCATGTTTGGTAGATTGCCTGCCCTATGAGTTCTGTTATACTCACAGACATAATTCAAACAGTTTCACAACATTTCACAACAAAATTCCACAACATATGGTGATCGCTACATAAATAGTCATATTAAACATGAAAATACAAGTGTCTCACATGTATCGAAAGCCTAGAATCTTGCTAATCAAACTGCGTTGTCAGATTTAAAAAAGGATTTACTGCGAAAGAATACGATGCAATTATCTGAGCATAGAGCCCCATAAAAAACAACTATTTTAACCAGCACAGGAGTAACATATTCAAAAACTGCATTAAAATAAATTGTTTACCTTTGACGATCTTCGTCTGTTTGCAATTCCAATGCTCATTGTTACACAATGAATTATCTTTTGTTTGATAAAATCCGTTTTTATAGCCTAACACGAAACATTTTGTTAACCGCTTGTGTCGTGAATTCCGTCTCATTCCATTTTCGACGACACATTCCAGGTAAATAACCCACACAGAACGTGACTTTTCCCATCATGTTTGGTTTCACTGCAATCAACTGGTTTGTTTGTAACACAATCAAATGTGATGGGCCATTTCGCAGGACGTATTGACTGAAAGAAACCAATTTGAAGACAACAAGTCATGACATCATTGTGCACCAATGATTTGCCCGCTGTTTCGTTGATTGACTGTCTTTTAACCCAATGACCACTGATCGTCTTGAAATCTAGCTGGGTAGATAGCCAATGAGCTGAGCTAAACGGCAATACGCCATGTTTATGTGTTGCAAGACCAACCCATGTAGTAAGCTCCAGCGTAACGAGTGTCATTCGCTATTGAAGTTTCATACCAGAAGGAGAAACAAATATTTCGCACTGCATTGTTTGGTGAATGCGCAGATTCAGCTGTTTATATATCAATCATTATGGCGACTAAGTCAGGGAAAGCTAAATCTAAGTCTAGATATACAGATGTACAGACAATTTAGAATAAATTGATTGGGAAGGAGAGACAGAGATTGTTGTAAGTCGATTCATTTAGCGATTGTGGAGGAATATTTTTTGAACGGGAGAGGACATCGTTTTGGACTGGTAAATTCTTATCATGCTAATGCCCTTGTTTGAAATTAATAATCTAAAATATTATTTGTGATTTTTATTTACATTTTAGAAGCAATAAAGAGATATGAATTGTATCAAATTAGTCTGGGCTTTTTTTGTTTAAAATATTATATATTGACAAATTCACTTGTAGTATTAAAGTAAACCAAATTGTAGTATTTGGTCGCATTCCTAGCATGCAATGACTACAAGTGACGACAAACTTCTTGGATGCTTTTGCGGTTTGTTTTGGTTGTGTTTTCAGATTGTTGTGCCCAATAGAAATGAATGGTGAATGTATTGTGATTTGTATTGTGATGAATTGTATCAAATTAGTCTGGGCTTTTTTTGTTTTAAATATTAAATATTGACAAATTCACTTGTAGTATTAAAGTAAACCAAATTGTAGTATTTGGTCGCATTCCTAGCATGCAATGACTACGAGTGACGACAAACTTCTTGGATGCTTTTGCGGTTTTTTGCGGTTTGTTTTGGTTGTGTTTTCAGATTGTTGTGCCCAATAGAAATGAATGGTAAATGTATTGTGATAATAATAATAATGTAATGTCATGAAATGTGAGATGCCTGTCTGCCGCCCCACCCCAACCCACAAGAAATAGCCTTTTTGAGGCTGTTGAGGAGAGGGCAGGACCACATCAATGGCCAAAGTGAAATGGAGACAGTAGATCTAGCTGGTCTGTCATAATATAATAGATACAGTAGATCTAGCTGAAATGTCATTATATTAAAGAGACAGTAGATCTAGCAGGTAATAATAATATAATAATATATTCAACCTAATATATTCAACATTCAACTCTATATATATCTGTTTATTATACCTGTTGATACAGGGCTTGTCACGTAGTCTCAAGGTGGGTGGAATCAGGCGCAGACAGCAGGTTAAGTGATTCGACAGTGTAATTCTCCGGCAATCAAAACAACACGGTCAACCCAACATACAGGGTGAATAATCCAACACAGGATCAAAAATAGACCGGAGAAATAACACACACGTACCTGCCCAAGCAGGTCTCGGAGAATCTCATCTACGAAGGATTGGAAGATGGCTGGAGCATTCTTCAACCCGTATGGCATGACGCGGTACTCATAATGACCAGATGTAGTACTAAATGCGGTTTTCCACTCATCTCCTCCCGGATACGCACCAGATTATACGCGCTCCTCAGGTCCAGTTTTGTGAAGAAGCGCGCCCCGTGAAATGATTCCACCGCCGTAGCGATGAGAGGTAGTGGGTAACTAAACCCCACTGTGATGGAATTTAGACCTCTATAATCAATGCACGGACGCAGACTTCCATCCTTCTTCTTCACAAAAAAGAAGCTTGAGGAGACGGGTGATGCGGAGGGCCGAATGTACCCCTGTCCCAGCGATTCAGCAACATATGTTTCCATCGCTACCGTCTCCTCCTGGGACAATGGATACACGTGACTCCTAGGAAGTGCAGCGTTCTCCAGAAGGTTTATCACGCAGTCCTCTCGATGATGAGGTGGTAATTGGGTCGCCTTCTTTTTACTGAAGGCGATAGCCAAATCGGCATATTCAGAGGGAATGCGTACGGTGGAAACTTGGTCTGGACTCTCCACCGTAGTCGCACCAACGGCAACTCCTATACACCTACCTGAACACTCCTCTGACCACCCCTTAAGAGCCCCCTGTCGCCTGGAAATCACCGGGTTGTGTTGAGCTAACCAGAGAACCCCCAACACCACTGGAAACGCAGGTGACTCTATAAGGAACAGACTAATCTGCTCCTTATGATCCCCCCGCGTTACCATGTCCACCGTAGCCTCCCTAATTACTCCTGACCCTAATGGTCGGCTATCTAAGGAGTGCACGGGGAAAGGTAGGTCTAACGACACCAGGGGAATCCCTAGCCTTAACGCAAGCCCACGATCCATGAAATTCCCAGCTGCGCCTGAATCGACTAGCGCCTTATGCTGTAGAGAGGGGAAAAACCCAGGGAAAGAAGTCAATACATACACATGACCGACAGGAAGCTCTGGGTGAGTCTGCTGCTTACTCACCTGGGGTGATCGAGCAGTGCTCCGCCTGTCCTCCCGACTCCCAGACGAGTTCCTCCAGCACCGGTCTGACGTGTGCCCTCATCGACCACAACTGGTACAGGAGGACACTCCTCCTCCGGTCCCCCTCGAAGCTGCCCCTCCTAATTCCATAGGGATAGGGGCAGGAGGGCTGGGAAGTGGGAACGACAGGGCCTGATCCGAACGGATAGCCAAGTCAATGAGCTCATCCAATGTGCATGTGGTGTCCCGACATGCCAGCTCCCTGCGGACGTCCTCCCTGAGACTGCATCGAAAATGATCGATCAAGGCCCTGTCGTTCCATCCTGCTCCTGCGGCCAAGGTCCTGAACTCCAGAGCAAAGTCCTGTACGCTCCTCGTCTCCTGACACAGGTGGAACAGCCGTTCACCCGCCGCCCAACCCTCTGGTGGATGGTCAAAATCAGCTCGGAATCGGCGGGTGAACTCTGGGTAATTATCCCTCGCCGAGTCCGGACCATTCCACACTGCGTTGGCCCACTCGAGGGCTCGCCCAGTCAAGCAGGAGACGAGGGCGCTCACGCTCTCCTCTCTGGAGGGAGTAGGACACACGGTAGCCAGGTATAGTTCCAGTTGAAGGAGGAAACCCTGCCGCCATTCCATCATACTCCCGTGGGAGTGTCAGCCGAAGAGCCCCGGAGCCAGATGTGGTCGCAGGAACAGGAGGTGCTGGAGAAGGGGGTGCTATTGATGATGTGGGAAGGCCACTCCTCTCCCATCGATCCATCCTCTCCATCATTTGGTCCATGGCAGAACCAATCCGATGAAGCACGCTGGTGTGATGGAGGACCCTCTCTTCCATCGATGGGAGAGGAGACGCAGCTGATCCTGCTGATTCCATGTTCGGGTGCGGGATTCTGTCACGTAGTCTCAAGGTGGGTGGAATCAAGCGCAGAGAGCAGGTTAAGTGATTCAACAGTTTAATTCTCCGGCAATCAAAACAACACGGTCAACCCAACATACAGGGTGAATAATCCAACACAGGATCAAAAATAGACTGGAGAAATAACACACACGTACTCCACCAAAATACATGAAATACAAACAATCCCGCACAAAACAAGGGCGGGACAACCTAATGCATATGAGGACGTTAATTAAACTAAAATACACACAGGTGAAACTAATAAGACAAAACCAACAGACAAACGAAAAAGGGATCGGTGGTGGCTAGTAGGACGGTGACGACGACCGCCGAGCACCGCCCGAACAGGCAGGAGAGCCAACTTCGGCTGAAGTCGTGACAGGGCTCATATGTGAAACTATTCTAACTGAACATTTTCTTTCACAGTGACACTGACTCCGAATGGGAGTCTTATCCGGTGTCCTGTGTGAATTTAAGTATGCTCTCTCTAATTCTCTCTTTCTCTCTCTCGGAGGACCTGAGCCCTAGGACCATGCGTCAGGACTACCTGGCATGATGACTCCTTGCTGTCCCCAGTCCACCTGGCCTTGCCGCTGTTCCAGTTTCAACTGTTCTGCCTGCGGCTATGGAACCCTAAACGGTTCATTTTTACTCTTGAGGTGCTGTCCTGTTGCACCCTCTACAACCACTGTGATCTCCACCCGGCACAGCCAGAAGAGGACTGACCACCCCTCATAGCCTGGTTCCTCTCTAGGTTTCTTCCTAGGTTTTTGCCTTTCTAGGGAGTTTTTCCTAGCCACCGTGATTCTACACCTGCATTGCTTGCTGTTTGGGGTTTTAGGCTGGGGCTATATAAATTGATTTGATTTGATAGAGGACTGAGGGTCTTCTAAATATTGAAAGTGTGTAAATAGTTACCCATGTTATTTTGTAAATGTATATATATATATATATATATATATTTTTTTTTTTGTATATTTTTTAATCAATAACTATTATTTTTTCAATTATTCTGTTTCATTTATTTTTCTAAAAAGATTTTTGGGGGGGGTGTGATAGAAAACCATTTTGGTATTTTGTATATAGTTATTTGTTTCAAAATGTATACCTTCACCAATTTGGCCACTTGGGTACATTTGGCTACTTGTGTGGGACACCTGGGTGACTTCATGATAAATGTCATGTAGCACACTCATTTTGGAAGTTATCATTCTGAAACTTTGCACAAGTACTGTTGCCCTCTTATATGTTTCACTGGAATTGTCCCCATCATCCTATCTGAATGTTTTTTTTTATCTTGTTCATTTTAAAGATGATACAAAAATAAAAAACGTATGTTTTTTTTCATTATTTTATCTAAACCAGATCTATTGTGTTATATTCTCCTACATTCAATTCAAATGTACACAAACTTCAGAGTGTTTTCTTTCAAATGGTACAAAGAATATGCATATCCTTGGTTCTATGCCTGAGCTACAGGCTGATAGATTTGGGTATGTCTTCAGGCTGATATTGCACAAAGTAGGGGAGCGCTTTAAGAGGTTTTAAGAACAAATTATTATTTACAATGACGGCCTACCGGAGAACAGTGGGTTAACTGCCTTGTTCAGGGGCAGAACAACAGATTGTTTTGTTGTCAGCTTGGCGATTCAATCCAGCAACCTTTCTCTAACCACTAGACTACCTGCCGCCCCTAGAGGAAATATCAATCAATACGTTTTGCATAGGCCTATAGGATATAGCTTACATTTTAGGTGAATGATTTGCAGCCGAGACAAATAAATGGGTAATAAATACTTATTGATAATGAAAAGGCTCAAGGCTGGTCCTTTTCAATGATGATTACATTTTTGGATTGCACATCGAATCATGTTGGTTGAGCACCCTCCACTTCTTTCCAAAGAGTATGTTCTATTATCTCAGCATGTCTACAGATTCTCCCTTCTTCCTTCCCTGTTTTTGTTTGCTTGGAAATGTTGACACTCGAGACTGTTATCTGAAAAAACTGTGTAACCAGGCATTTATAGTACCTAAGAAATGCTTTGCCATTAATTGAAAGGTTGGTTATCCTCCCACAATCTCAAGTTATGTATCACTAGCTTTGATTTATTACAATATTAAGGGTATACTGGGCAACTTTCATAAGGTATGGCTGGAATACAGTACGACTAAAGGAGTCTGTATTGAACTGTATTAAGGGTTGATGGAGGCTTTTCCAGATGACACAAAACATGTCAAACAAAAATGTGAGGAAGACCTGGTAGAAGATATTCATGATGATGAATGGATACAGATATGTTTGAATGTCCAGTCATGTTCATATCATTTCAGACATAAATGAATGCAGATTTAGGCCATCCATAGAATGTACTATATGCCAGTGAAATTAAATGACATGCAATCAGAAATGTCAGTCCTCTGCTGGATTTGTAACACACAGAAGGGGACATATTTGCATATGTTAAGGTCTTGTGAAGGCTGGCTGAATTCTGGCAAAGAGTATGTTCTATTATCTCAGCATGTCTACAGATTCTCCCTTCTTCCTTCCCTGTTTTTGTTTGCTTGGAAATGTTGACACTCGAGACTGTTATCTGAAAAAACTGTGTAACCAGGCATTTATAGTACCTAAGAAATGCTTTGCCATTAATTGAAAGGTTGGTTATCCTCCCACAATCTCAAGTTATGTATCACTAGCTTTGATTTATTACAATATTAAGGGTATACTGGGCAACTTTCATAAGGTATGGCTGGAATACAGTACGACTAAAGGAGTCTGTATTGAAAACATGCCCACGTCAGAGGAGATACCTATTTAGGCAATCCCTAGCTGCTTGGCTGCTCAGTCCTGGCCCTAGGTGGGTTGTCACTCTGGCCTTGGCCTAACACATCTGAAACCAAAAATGAATGTCTCACCAAGATCCTAAAGCTGAGTGGGGTGTGTTGGGTTGGGGCTCTGCAGGTTGGTGGAACCCTAGGGACAGGACGGGGCGACCCAGTTATATTGTGTGCAAGTAAAAAGAGCTCTGCAGTACTACTAGGCCTATGAGATTATTCTATGGAGGATTTGCTCTTTCTGTGTGTTAATGTATATTTGATGTGCATGTGTTTTTGTGTGTGTTTTATTGCTTCCAAACCTTTCCCCTGGGAATTAAAAAATGAAAGGTATTAACTGGGAAGGAGCAGCAGGTGGTTAGAGCATTGGGCCAGTAACTGAAAGGTTGCTAGATCGAATCCCTGAGCTGACAAGGTAAAAATATGTTCCTGAACAAGGCAGTTAACGCACTGTTCCTAAACCATCATTGTAAATAAGAATTTGTTCTTTAACTGACTTGCCTAGCTAAATAAAGGTTTAGAAATAACTAAAAAGGAACTTCTGTTGGGAGAGAGTTGAGTTTTTGGTTGGACATGCAGGCGGCTCAGTCTGGCTGAAACTTGATATAGATCATGTTTAAGACAATCAAAAGTCTTTGTAATTTTTCAAGAGCTGTTCATTTGTAAGGCTATTGGTTAAATGTGCAACACAATATTTATTATTAAATTACTTTTGATCTAGTTCAGTCTTATTAATCACTTAAACATATTTAATAATGATCTCTTACCTAGCTTGATGACTGTGGGCATTTTTGCTTACTTTATGTTCTAAATAGAGATGGCATATTGGATTTTGTTAAATGTAGGAAATTAGCTTTAGATGCCCAAAACATCCTGGGGGGGAGGAACCTCAGACCCCCGTAGGGTTATGTCACCCACACTTCTAAAACCGAAGTGGCGCTCCTGGGGGTACGCTTACATTTCACTTTCACCTTTGCACAGTTGACTGACAACTAACCGATGGCAAAACACTCCATAAGTAAAACGGCAAAACTCTTCATAATCTACAGATGGCACCACACTCCGTAATTAAAAAGGCCAACACACTTCGTAATCTCTGTTGCCTGCAGTTGTAGCAAATGTCTCCATTTGCCTTGGAGGTTGCTTGCAGATATCACTCATTTTGGAGTCGTGATTCAAATGGTTCCAAGTCCAAGTGTCATGTTTCAGTATCTTTCTTAAAAACTGTTGTCTTGTCAATTGTAGTGAAAGCAAGGCAGGTTTTGCTGTGATTTTCAGCTTGTAAAAGACAAGTCTTGAAATGCTTGACGATTTAACAGCTCGGTGTGGGAAAAACATTGTACTTCTCATGTCTGTCAACTTGTTTGTGGAGGTTAACCAGTTGAGAATAGATTTTCTGCATAATCTTCTGTGTAATTGAACACATTTTGTATAACCCCGGTGTGGAACACAGTGGAGGCTATTTTGAAAAAAGCCTAAAAAACACGGAGAAACATGGAGACAAGAGAATGAGATCTATTATGTGTGCTTGTTCTCTCCGTTCTTGCATTTTCTTCCCTTGGTTGCATAGATTATGCACGCTGCTGAATACTCTGCTCACTGCTGAAATTGAAACAAGTATGCACCCAGGAATAATTCCATCACAGTTTGACTTTAGCATATTCTGTGTTATACATGTTTAGTTATTTTTCCCCAGTGCTGCATATTATTAACTTGGTTTATTGGCAGGAATCACCATTTTGGGTTGTTGTTGGGTGAGAGATAAGGGGGATGTGGTCTATAATGTTAATATACTGTACTGCACAAAATGTTTAACTCAACTTGCAACGGTTTGGTCCCATGTTTCATGAGCTGAAATAAAAGATACCAGACCTTTCCATATGCACAAAAAAAAACATATTTTTTAAAGATTTCGTGCACAGATCCCTGTTAGTGAGCATGGGGCGGCAGGTAGCCTAGTGGTTAGAGCGTTGGACTAGTAACTGAAAGGTTGCAAGATTGAATCCGTGAGCTGACAAGGTAAAAATCTGTAATTCTGCCCCTGACCAAGGCAGTTATCCCACTGTTCCGAGGCCGTCATTAAAAATAAGAATTTGTTCTTAACTGACTTGCCTAGTTAAATAAAGGTAAAATAAATTCTCCTTTGCGAAGATAATCCATCCACCTGACAGGTGTTTTAAACAGAATGAACATTACACAAGTGCATCTTGTGCTGGGGACAATAAAAGCCCACTCTAAAATGTGTAGTTTTGTAACACAACACAAAGCCACAGATGTCTCAAGTTTTGAGGGATCGTGCAATTGGCATGCTGACTGCAGGAATGTTGCCTGAAAAATGTACTGTTAATTTCTCTACCATAAGCCACCTTCAATGTTATTTTATTGAATTTGGCAGTACATCCAACCGGCCTCACTATTCGCAGACCTCCACATCCAGCTTCTTCACCTGTGGGATGGTCTGATACGAGCCTCCCGGACAGCTGATGAAACTGTGGGTTTACTCAACCAAAGAATTTCTGCACAATCTGTCAGAAACCGTCTCAGGGAAGAACGTCAGCATGCTCGTCGTCCTCACCAGGGTCTTGACCTGACTGCAGTTTGGTGTCGTAACCGACTTCGATGGCCACTGGCACACTAGAGAAGTGTGTTCTTCATGGATGAATCAGGCAAATGGCAGGCAGACTGTAGATATGGTGTCGTGTGGGCGAGAAGTTTGATAATGTTATCGTTGTGAACAGAGTGTCCCATTGTGGTGGTGGGGTTATGGTATTGGCAGGCATAAGCTACAGACAATGAACACAATTGCATTTTATATCAATGGCAATTTGAATGCACAGAAATACCGTGATGAGATCCTGAGACCCTTGCCATTCATCTGCAGCCATCTCCTCAAGTTTCTGCATGATATTGCACTGCTCCATGTCGCATGGATCTGTACACAATTCCTGGAAGCTGAAAATATCCCAGTTCTTTCATGGCCTGCATATTCACCAGACCTGTCACTCATTGAGCATGTTTGGGATGCTATGGATTGACGTTTATGACAGCTTGTTCCAGTTCCCGCCAATATCCAGCAACTTCACATAGCCATTTTTTTTAAACCTTTATTTAACCAGGCAAGTCAGTGAAGAACAAATTCTTATTTTCAATGACGGCCTAGGAACAGTGGGTTAACTGCCTGTTCAGGGGCAGAACAACAGATTTGTACCTTGTCAGCTCGGGGGTTTGAACTTGCAACCTTGCAGTTACTAGTACAATGCTCTAACCACTAGGCTACCCTTCATTTCAATTGTCTGACTTCCTTACATGAATTGTAACTCAGTAAAATCTTTGAAATTGTTGCATGTTGCATTTATATTTTTGTTCAGTGTAGTTGGCAACAATGTTTCATTTGAACATTTGAGTTTATAGACGCAAACAACGGTGTTACGTATCTACAAAATACAAAATATGTTATGGGCTTCATGTGAAATGTCGCCACGCACAACTCACTGTTAAAAATAGTACCCAATTTATCCTGCCTGTTTTTAATTGAAGTAAGGCTGTCTACAAGAGTTTAGAAACAGCTGAGTGCAGAGCCCATGGTCTAGCAGTAACACTCCTGGCCCTGGGAACATACTGCTTCCCACCAGAGACTGGGGTTCAATCTACAAGTTCATCCTTCATTTATGCCTTCAATCTCTCTGTGTCTTAATCTAGTAGAATTCCTTTTTTTTAAACAACCAGTGAGGCTTCGCCTAAGGATTTTGACTGTGACTGGTTTAATTGTCGATTTCCTTTTTCTTGCACCCACTACAAAGCCACTGCTACAGGGAACTAACATTTTAAAGCACACTTCGCATAATGTTAAATTATTTCCCCCCTTTCTTTGAGGTGTTCTGTGAAAATCATATTTTGTGTGGTTGGACTTTTCTCTCTCTGTAAACTAGTGCCATGTTAGGTAGTTGCTTGGCAACCGCAGAATGGGTTTCTGAGAAGGAAAGTGACAATGTGGTGGTAGGTAGGTAGGTAGGTAGGAAGGTACGCAGGCAGGCAGGCAGGCAGACAGACAAGGTTCAAAAGGCTTCTTAAACAGCTTCTACCCCCAGGCCATAAGATGCTTGAACAGCTAGTCAAATGGCTACACAGATTATTTGCATTGTGTCCCCCCCTATTTTACGCTGCTGCTACTCTCTGTTTATTAGTTATGCATAGTCACTTTAACTCTACCTACATGTACATATTACCTAAATTACGTCGACTAACCTGTGCCCCTGCACATTGACTCTGAACCAGTATGCTCTGTATATAGCCTCGCTACTGTTATTTTACTGCTGCTCTTTAATTATTTGTTATTTTTATTTTTTACTCATCTTTTTTACTTAACACTTTTTTAAAACTGCATTGTTGGTTAAAGGTTGTAATTAAGCATTTCACTGTGAGGTCTACACCTGTT
This sequence comes from Oncorhynchus tshawytscha, assembly GCF_018296145.1. NCBI lineage: Eukaryota > Metazoa > Chordata > Actinopteri > Salmoniformes > Salmonidae > Oncorhynchus > Oncorhynchus tshawytscha. The sequence continues at coordinate 15,755,440 of NC_056442.1, read as the reverse complement.
GTATTCGCCGCATGTGACAAATACAATTTGATTTGATTAGACTCGAGGCTGAAATCGCTGCCAAAGGTGCTTCGACAAAGTACTGTGCACATTTACATACTTATGTAAATGTTATATTTCAATTTTGTATTTTAATACATTTGAAAAATATATAAAAACCTGTTTTTGCTTTGTCATTATGAGGTATTGTGTGTAGATTGATGAGAAAAAAAATAACAATTTGGTCTATTTTGGAATAAGGCTGTAACGTAAGAAAATGTGGAAAAAGTCCAGAGGTCTGAATACTTTCTTGAATGCACTGTAGATAGACAGATCGATCAATCGATAGATAGATAGATCAGTGAAGATGAAGGGGAGGAGACAGGTTAAAGAAGGATTTTTAAGCCTTAAGACAGTAGTGGCAGCACCCTGCAATGTTTTGAGCGACAGAGGGAGACTAATGTGATCTGGCAGCTAAACAACTTGTGTGGGAAAAGATAGATATTCAGATAGATAGATTTGACTAAATAGATAGATTTAACCAAATATTGTTTTAGTTTCTTTTATTGCGTTTGTCCGCTTTTTGAGATTGTTGTGGGTTTTGTAAGTCGATGCATGTGTGTGTGTGTGTGTGTGTTTGTGTGTGTTTTGATGGCAGCAGATAGCTTGTTAGCTAGTAACAACGTGAGTGAATTGTCTCACAATTTAGCTGACGAGTCTGGCAGGCAAAAGGATATGCTATAAACTGTTTTCAAAGTGCGGTGTGCAGTACTGCCTTCAGCAAATCACCTCACAACTCAAACATGTGTGTTTTAGTTGAGTCAGAGAATATAACTTTTTGGTTCACCTGTGCAGGATACTGCTACCTGGCTCTAGTATTCTAGCTATCTAGCCAGTGTGTTAGTGTTTAGCTACAATTTAATGACAACAAGCCTAAAACTTTGACCTCTGTTTACCCTTTTGGTGCCTTTGAATTGTGTCTTATTTGGTGAATTGCACTGATTGTCATACAGATTTGAGTCCTCAGAATTGATCAATTACCCGCATAACACCAGTCTCAACATCAACAGTGAAGAGGCGATTCCGGGATGCTGGCCTTCTAGGCAGAGTTGCAAATAAAAAGTAATATCTCAGCCTGGTCAATAAAAATAAAAGATTAAGATGGGCAAAAGAACACAGACACTGGAAATGACTTTTCACTGTTGACGTTGAGACTGGTGTTTTGTGGGTACTATTTAATGAAGCTGCCAGTTGAGGACTTGTGAGGTGTATGTTTCTCGAACTGGATACTCTAATGTACTTGTCCTCTTGCTCAGATGTGCACCGGGGCCTCCCACTCCTCTTTCTATTCTGGTTAGCGCCAGTTTGCGCTTTCAGCTGTGCTAACATAATTACAAAAGGGTTTTCTAATCATCAATTAGCCTTTTAAAATTATAAACTTGGATTAGCTAGCACAACGTGCCATTGGAACACAGGAGTGATGGTTACTGATAATGGCAATCTGTACGCCTATGCAGATATTCCATAAAAAATCTGCCATTTCGAGCTGTATTTCTGATCAATTTGATGTTATTTTAATGGACAGAAAAATGGCTTTTTTTTTCAAAAACAAGGACATTTCTAAATGACCACAAACTTTTGAAAGGTATTGTAGGTCCTGGATGGCAGGAAGCTTGGCTCCAGTGATGTACTGGGCCGTACACACTACCCTCTGTAGCGCCTTATGGTCAGATGCTGAGCAGTTGCCATACCAGGCAGTGATGCAACATGTCAGGATGCTCTTGATGGTGTAGCTGTAAAACATTTTGAGGATCTGGGGACCCATGCTATATCTTTTCCGTCTCCTGAGGGGGAAAACGTTTTTTGTGCCCTCTTCACGACTGTCTTGATGTGCTTCGACCATGATAGTTCGTTGGGGATGTGGACACCAAGGAACTTGAATCTCTCGACCCGCTCCACTACAGCCCGCCTGTTCTGCCCGCATTTTCCTGTAGTCCACGACCAGCTTCTTTGTCTTGATCACATTGAGGAAGAGGTTGTTGTCCTTGCACCATATGGTCAGGTCTCTGACCTCCTCCCTATAGGCCGTCTCATCATTGTCTGTGATCAGGCCTACCACTGTTGTGTTGTTAGCAAACTTAATGATGGTGTTGGAGTCGTATTTGGCCACGCAGTCGTGGGTGAACAGGGAGTACAGGAGGGGACTAAGTACACACCCCTGAGGGGCACCAGTGTTGAGGATCAGCGTGGCAGACGTGTTGTTGCCTACCCTTACCACCTGGGTGCGGCCAGTCAGGAAGTCCAGGATCCAGTTGCAGGGAGGGAGGGAGGTGTTTAGTCCCAGGGCCCTTAGCTTAGTGATGAGCTTCGTGGGCACGATGGTATTGAACGCTGAGCTGTAGTCAATGAATAGCATTCTCACATAGGTGTTCCTTTTGTCCAGTTGGGAAAGGGCAGTGTGGAGTGCGAATGTGATTGAGTCATCTGTGGATCTGTTGGGGTGGTATGCAAATTGGAGTGGGACTAGGGTTTCTGGGATAATGGTGTTGATGTGAGACATGACCAGCCTTTCAAAGCACTTCATGGCTACGGGCGGTCATCATTTAGGCAGGTTACCTTCGCTTTCTTGGGCACAGGGACTATGGTTGTCTGCTTGAAACATGTAGGTATTACAGACTCGGTCAGGGAGAGATTGACCATGTCAGTGAAGACACTTGCCAGTTGGTCGGCGCATGCTTTGAGTACACATCCTGGTAATCCATCTGGCCCCGCGGCTTTGTGAATGTTCACCTGTTTATTTTCTCTGGGATAGGTGGCAGCATTTTCACTTTTGGATGAATAGCGTGCCCAGAGACAACTGCCTCCTACTCAGTCCCAGAGGCTAATATACGTATGCATATTATATTTAGTATTGGATAGAAACCACTCTGAAGTTTCTAAAGCTGTTTGAATGATGTCTGTGAGTATAACATAACTCATATGGCAGGCAAAAACCTGAGAAAAAATCCAAATAGGAAGTGGGAAATCTGAGGTTTGTAGTTTTTGAACACAGCCCCTATCGAATTCACAGTAGGATATGGGTTATGTTGCACTTCCTAAGGCTTCCACTAGATGTTAGAACATTGTTTCAGGCTTCTCCTGGGGGCCAGATGGGAGCAGTTTGAGTAAGGGGTCTGCCAGCAGCCTCGTTCTCAGTCACGCCCATTTCACATGAGAGAGGTATCTCTCGTTCCATTGCTTTTCTAAAGACAATGGAATTCTCCAGTTGGAACATTATTGAACATTTATGATAAAAACATCCTAAAGATTGATTCTATACTTAGTTTGACAAGTTTCTTCGACCTGTAATATAACTTTTTGAACCTTTCATCCAACTGGACATAAACACACTTTTGGATTTGTTTACCAAACGCCCTAACAAAAGAAGCTATTTGGACATAAATGGACATAAATGATGGACATTATCGAACAAAACAAGCATTTATTGTGGAACTGCGATTCCTGGGAGTGCAATCTGATGAAGATCATCAAAGGTAAGTGAATATTTATAATGCTATTTATGACTAATGTTGACTGCGCAACATGGCGGATATTTCTTTTGGCTGGTTTGGGCTCTGAGCGCCGTTCTCAGATTATGCTTTTTACATAATTTTTTTTGAAAACTGACACAGCGGTTGCATTAAGGAGAAGTTTATCTAAAGTTCCATGCATAACACTTGAATTTTCATCAACATTTATAATGAGTATATCTGTGAATTCATCTGGCTCTCTGCAATGTCACTGCATGTTTTAGAACTACTGAACATAACACGCCAATGTAAAATACGATTTTGGGATATAAATATGGACTTTACCGAACAAAACATACATGTATTGTGTAACATGAAGTCCTATGAGTGTCATCTGATGAAGTTCATTGTCACGACTCCTACCGAAGGTGGCTGCCCATCCTGTTTGGGTGACGCTCGGCGGTCATCGTCACCCGCCTACTAGCTGCCACTAATCCTTTTCCCCCCCTTGTCCGTTTATGAGTTACACCTGTGTTTAGTTAGGTTAATTGGTTGGGCTTTATTATCCAGCCGGCCCGCCTGCTGGGTGTGCGGGATTATTTTCAGTGTACGATTGTGCACGACTGTAAATCACGGTTGTCCGTGTATGTGTGTTTTGCTGAACTGTTTAGTTCCCCGTGTTTTGGGGCATTTGTTTGGAATTTCGTCATTTTCACCGGTGTGGTGTATTAAAAGTATCGCTACCCTGAACTCTCTGTTTCCTGCGCCTAACTTCTTCCTCCACTACACCCCGGGCATTGTGATTCATCTTATCTCTATTTGTACTTTTTGTGACTCCTCTCTTTGGCTGGAAAAATGGCTGGGTTTTTCTGTGAGTTGGCGGTGACCTAACATAATCGTTTGTGGAGCTTTCTCTGTAAAGCATTTTTAAAATCAGACACTGTGGCTGGATTAACGAGAATTTTATCTGCCTAATAATACTTGTATTATCTCCCTAATACTTGTATGTTTGAGAAATTTTATTTATGAGATTTCTGTTGATTTGTATTTGGCACCCTGCAATTTTATTGGCTGTTGGCGAGTTCCACTAGCGGAACCTAAGTCCTAGACAGGTTAAAGGTCATGCTCACATCGGCTACCGAGAGAGTTATCGCACAGTCATCCAGAACAGATGGTGCTCTCGCGCATGCTTCAGTGTTGCTTGCCTCGAAGCGAGCACACAAGGCATTTCGCTCACTTTTTAGGCTCACGTCACTGGGCAGCTCGCGTCTGGGTTTCCCTTTGTAGTCCATAATAGTTTTCAAGCCCTGCCACATCCAACGAGCGTCAGAGCCGGTGGAGTAGGATTCTATCTTAATCCTGTATTGATGTTTTGCTTGTTTGATGGTTCGTCTGAGGGCATAACGGGATTTCTTATAAGCATCTGGGTTAGTGTCCTGCTCCTTGAAGTGGCAGCTCCAGCCTTTAGCATGATGCGGATGTTGCCTGTAATCCATGGCTACTGGTTGGGATATGTATGTATGATAACTGTGGGGACGACGTCGTCAATGCACTTATTGGGTGAATCCCGGAACATATTCCAGTCTATGCTAGCAAAACAGTCCTGTAGCATAGCATCCGCATCATCGGACCACTTCCGTATTGAGCGAGTCACTGGTACCTCCTGCTTTAGTTTTTGCTTGTAAGCAGGAATCAGGAGGATAGAATTATGGTGAGATTTGCCAAATGGAGGGCGAGGGAGAGCTTTGTATGCATTTCTGTGTGTGGAGTAAAGGTAGTTTGAGTTTTTTCCCCTCTGGTTGCACATGGTGGTAAAAATTTGGTAAAACTGATTTAAGTTCACCTGCATTAAAGTCATCGTCCACCGCTTCTGGATGAGCATTTTCTTGTTTTCTTATTGCCTTATAGAGTTGGTTGAGTGCGGTCTTTGTGCCAGCATCGGTCTGTGGTGGTAAATAGACAGCTATGATTAATATAGATGAGAACACTCTTGGTAGATAGTGTGGTCTACAGCTTATCATAAGGTTATCAAGGCACAAGGCGAGACCCAGATGCAGACACAGGAGACAGATGGTTGGAGTCTTACAATGTTTATTAATCAAAAGGGTAGGGAAGAGAATGGTCATGGACAGGCAAAGAGGTCAAAACCAGATCAGAGTCCAGGAGGTACAGAGTGGCAGACAGGCTCGTGGTCAAGGCAGGCAGAATGGTCAGGCAGGTGGGTACAGTCCAGAAACAGGCAAGGGTCAAAACCGAGAGGAATAGAAACTAGGAGAACAGGAAAAACGCTGGTTGACTTGGAAACATACAAGACAAACTGGCACAGAGAGACAGGAAACACAGGGATAAATACACTGGGGAAAACAAGCAACACCTGGGGGGGTGGTGGAGGCAATAACCAGGACAGGTGAAACAGATCAGGGTGTGACAAAGTACTCTACCTTAGGCGGGCAATACCTCAAGACTTCTTTAATATTAGACATTGCGCACCAGCTGTTATTGACAAAAAGACACAACCCCACCCTCGTCTTACTCGGAAAAAAAGATATATTATCCATGTCGTCCAGCCACAACTCGGTTTTTAATGTGCCGTTGGTAGGATAATCGTAATCTTAGGTCATCAATTTTATTTTCCCATATGTGCATGTTAGCAAGTAGATTGGATGGCAATCGGAGTTTACTCGCTCTTTTCTTCACGGAAATGACGGGGATTTGGGCCTGTTCCCGGGAAGAAGTATATCCTTCTCATCTGTCTCGTTAAAGGAAAATGCTTCATGGCGAGTGATCGCTGTTCTGATGTCTAATTTTTTTTCTGGTCATAAGAGAGCAGCAACATTATGTACAAAATAAGTTTAAAAAATAAGTTACAAACAACGCAAAAAAATAAAAATAAATAGCACAGTTGGTTAGAAGCATGTAAAACGTCAGCCATCCTCTTCGGCGCCATCAAATGTGTACCGTAGGTTAGCAGGTTTTGATCATACTTGCACGTGTTGTAGCCACTGCCCAGTAGCGTGCAGTGTTGTTAATGAAACAGGGTACATTCCGTTCAGGTGTGTGTGTGTGTGTGTGTGTGTGTGTGTGTGTGTGTGTGTGTGTGTGTGTGTGTGTGAGAGAGAGATGGAATGCGCTTGCGTGTGTGCCTGTGTGTGTGATTTTATATTTGTTTGTGTGGGTGTGTGCACATGCATTTGTGTGCCTGTGTTTTTGTGTGTATGTGCATGTGTGTGCGTAAAACCTTTGTCTACAGATATCTGTTCTTCTCGAAACAATCAGAGAAAATTGGAGGTCACTTTGTCTTGGGCGGCCTGCTGGCAGAGGATGACACCCAGTGAACTGTCATTACCTATCATTGCTTCCAATCAGTCTCTCTGTGTTGCCTGCCTGTGATACATGGGCACCCATGTTTCCTTGTTTTCATCCATTCTTTCTTCAGAGCAACATTTTTCTCATGCAAAAAAGCACTTTAACAATGTGCATGTGAAGGAGATCATTATTTTAAAACTGCACGATGTGTGGCATGCAATCACGAGTTGGAGTGTACTGAATTTACCTTATGGTGAGTGTACTCAGAGCTCATTGCTATTTTCTTTCAGATATGTAGCCCAAAGACTTCAACAAGATTTCCTGTCCACTATAACAACAATATTTGAGCGTATATGAAGTTAAATCTATTTTTTCATTGATGATATGAATCCATCCTCACATCCTCATCCTTACAGAATAAGTATAAGTATTGTGTGAGAAGCTTGGAAGACGGTTGTAATAACTGAATAAGGCTCAAGGTCTGAGAAATGGAAATTGCATACAGTACTGTATATTCAAGTGACTATAAAACACAACCATTATGCCAACAGTCAATTTGTCAATTGCTACTACACTTGTAGCTTACTAGTTAAGTGTCGTGTAAGATACGACTCAAGGTTTCAGAAATGGAAAGTCCATGTTCAAGTTACGGTTCCATTGTGCCAAAAATGGATTGCATACACTTGAATGCTTTAATTTGACTACTAACTACTGTACTTGTAAAGTCACATTGTCACAATTCCGAGGCATTTTCTACGACGTTACAATAATTACCAGTGAAGAAATCCTTGTCGATAAAAATATAACAATTCAATTCATACCCTGGAGTGAGCAGATTTTTAGTCATGATGGATGTGTTTGTAATGTTTGCAAGTGACCTTGACAACAGATGGGCGATTATATTTTTCTTTCTCCCCATCCCTCTCTTTCTCCCCCTCCCTCGCTCCCTCACTACACAGAGCAATTAGTAGAGCGACTAAAGCATGCTTCAGGGAGATATCACTATGCATAATACATAGGCCAGGTGCAGTGTGTTTTCTCATCCATCCAGTCCAGCCTTAAACCCTGTCTATCATTCCCAATTAAGTGGTAACCAATAAGACCAATTCACAGGTTCAGAGATTCCAAGGTGCTTGAGCTTTATGGCAAATTGTTTGTGCTATAGGAACTATTGGCTGAATGGAAAACTCAAGTAGGAATCATTAGCTTTTAGTGACCCCTAACCATTTCTCTGTGACTGGCCAGAGTCGAATCTGGGTAATGTGCCCACCACAAGACTGTGTTAGTCCACTGAGCTAAAGCCTAGTTATTACAGAACCACCTCCATTACAACTCCACCAGAACACAGGTAGAGGAATGATTCACTATTAAAACAATTCACACTTCTGCATGTGCATTAATTGAACATGCATTATGAGGACAGCCAATCCTGTTCATCTCCATTTGTAGTTCCATATTGTTTGTAATGCTAGCTCTGTGTTAATGGGAAATGGATTGTTGAGGATTTGTCAAATGGGAAAGGACAGCTCCTCTGCATAGTTAAAGGAGGATTTATGAACTAATGAGATTAAGAGGGAAATTGGGATTGTCATAGAGATGCACAATGCAGAAATCGCTCCGCCATTTCCTGGTTGCTAAAATTCTAATAGTCTCCCTAATTTCAGTTTGTGACAAAAAGCAGGTAGTATAGTGTAATGAATCATTGTACCATCTAAACCGCTGTGAAATATATTTTCCATAACCAACAATATTGTATTTCCAACTGTATGAAGCTAGTGTCCAAACCTGAAAGTAAAAGACTAAAAACTAAACTTAAGAATGGGAAGCATAGAAATAGCACAAGTATATCAGATATATGACTTGCTTTCAATAAGAAACTTACTTTTCTATGTAAATTTGGTCGGTATCTCAAAAAGTCATATATTGTCGCTTTAAAGCAAGAAAGAAAAGGACAAAGAGAAATTGTGAAGATATATTGTGTTTTGTTTAACTTCATTATCTTATTGTAAGTACATGAGGACAAGTGTAACCCATTTTTTGTCAAGACACAAGCTTACACTCTATTGTCAGACTCACAACTAACTCAGAAGTAGGGTTTAAAAATTCAGGAAACTTTCCAAAATTCCCATGCCACCTACCTCCACCATCTCCTCACCCTCTCGAACAGATGGCATGTAAAAACAAGTCACATCTATAGTGTAGGAATGACAAAAGTAGCCTCTACATCCACTCCTGGCCTTCCACCTCCACCATCTCCTCACCCGCCTAACCCTCTCGACCAGACATCATATAAACACCATAGAGTGAAGTGACAGGGCGGCCGCCTTCTTCTCTCTGATACCCGACCTCAATTTGCACCCCGGCTGAGCTTTAATGGGAGTCAACAGGTTCAAACCCTGGGAAGTAATTCGCCTGCTTTAGACTCTCTCTTCTTTTCCCTGTTTTATTTTTTTATCAGAGTCCGAACTGGAATGAAGGGAGAGAAATTAAGCTTAATTGCTTTTAAGTGTGAATAATTCTAAACACAATGGCCCAATGACCATTCAGTTTGAATGTATTAATACAAACCAAACTGTGAGGAGCGTTAGATCCCAGAATGCATTATTCTATGAACAGGAAGAGGGAGGCGACAGCTTTTGTCAGAACTTCACACATGTACCACACAGGTAGAAAATACCCACAGGGCACATACTGGTTGAATCAATGTTGTTTCCACATTATTGTAATTAAATTATGTTGCACCAACGTGGGAATAGACATTGAATTGATGTCTGTGCCCAGTGGATAGACGTTATGGTCATAAAAAGGCTGAAAGCTATCAGACACACATAATCATGGCCAATGGACAGCCAATCCTGTTCATCTCCATTTGTAGTTCCATATTGCTTGTAATGCTAGCTCTGTGTTAATTAATGGGAGATGTATTGTTGTGGATTTTCCAACTGGGAAAGGACAGCTCCTCTGCATAGTTAAAGGAGTATTTATGAACTAATGAGATTAAGAGGGAAATTGGGAGTGTCATAGAGATGCAATATGCAGAAATCGCTCCACCATTTCCTGGTTGCTAAAATTCTAATAGTTCGCCTAATTTCAGTTTATGTGACAAAAAGCAAGTAGTATAGTGTAGAGAATCATTGTACCATCTAAACCGCTGTGAAATATATTTTCTATAACAAACAATATTGTATTTTCAGCTGTTTGAAGCTAGTGTCCAAACCTTAAAGTAAAAGACACAAAAGCTAAACTTAAGAATGGGAAGCATCGAAATGGCACACGTAGATCAGATCTACGACATCTTAGACTTGCTTTCAATAAGAATGACAGCTCTGTAACCTACTTTTCTATGCAAATTTGGTTGGTATGGTTGGTTCATCTGTGTTTTATTATGTGTTTGTCATTGATATTTATGTTGTCCTTGTAATTTATTGGTGATGCTGAATGATAAAACTATTTCCAAACTTGGGATCAATGAAGTACTACTGTACTTTACTCTCTTACTAGGTGTCTGTGAATTTGTGACGTACAAATTTCACATTTAATAAACTGTAATGTTCATCCATTGTAAATTGGACCCTGCAACAGTTTGAAGGAGTTAGCGTAAGGCTTTACTTAGTTCTACTTAGGACTAACCCCTTTTTTTTAGAACTGCCAACAGTGGTCAGTGATGGAAACGTGCATTTTGAAAGGGTCCTGTTTACATCCAAAGGGCAGTGCACAATTTGCCCAGCATCTTCCAGGTCAGGGTTTGGCCAGGGTAGGCCGTAATTGTAAATAAGAATTTGTTCTTAACTGACTTGCCTAGTTAAATAAAAATGAAATTAAAACATCGCAAAAAAGACACTGTAGCCTACTCGAGAAAGAAAAAACTGTGTGAACACTATACAGTGATTTCAAAACTATTCCAATCTAAGTCTCTATCCCATGCAGCTCAACATTATAGGTCCCATCAAATGTCTCCATGCACAAATAAACACACACACACAGACAGACACATATACAGTGACTTCAGAAAGTATTTCCCCCCCTTAACTTTTTACACAGTTTGTGTTACAGCCTGAGTTTAAAATGTATTAGATTTGGATTTTGTGTCACAGATCTACACACAATACCCCAGAATGTCAAATTGGAATTTTATTTTTAGACATTTTTACAAATGAATTTAAAAAACTGAAATGTCTTGAGTCAATAAATATTCAACCCCTTTGTTATGCCAAGCCTAAATAACTTCAGGAGTAAAAACATGCTTAACAAGTCATTAAAGTCATATAATAAGTTGCATGGACTAACTCTGTGTGCAATAATGGTGATTTGTGAAAGACTACCACATCTCTGTACCCCACAGATGCAATTATCTGTAAGATCCCTCAGTTGAGCAGTGTATTTCAAACACAGATTCAACGACAAAGACTAGGGAGGTTTTCCAATGCCTCACAAAGAAGGGCACGTATTTGTAAAAAAAAACAGACATTGAATATCCCTGTGATCATGATGATGTTATTCATTAAACTTTGGATGATGTATCAACACACCCAGTCACTATAAATATACAGGTGTCCTTCCTAACTCAGTTGATGAAGAGGATGGAAACTGCTCATGGATTTCACCATGATGCCATGGTGATTTTAAACCAGTTACCGAGTTAGATGGCTATGATAGGAGAAAACTTGTCATCGGCAAGGACTAGGGAGTTTTTTAGGATGAAAAGAAACGTAATGGAGCTAAGCATAGGCAAATTCCTGTAGGAAAAACTTGTTCAGTCTGCTTTTCAACAGACACTGTGTCACGTTCTGACCTTTATTTCCTTTGTTTTGTCATTATTTAGTATGGTCAGGGCGTGAGTTGGGGTGGGCAGTCTATGTTTGTTTTTCTATGATTTGGGTATTTCTATGTTTCGGCCTAGTATGGTTCTCAATCAGAGGCAGGTGTCATTAGTTGTCTCTGATTGAGAATCATACTTAGGTAGCCTGGGTGTCACTGTGTGTTTGTGGGTGATTGTTCCTGTCTCTGTGTTTGCACCAGATAGGACTGTTTAGGTTTTCACGCGTTCTTGTTTTTGTAGTCAGTTGTTCATGTGCACATTTACGTATTAAAAAAACCATGGACACTTACCACGCCGCATATTGATCCTCTGATCCTTTTCACCTCTCCTCTTCGGAAGAAGAGGAGGAAATCCCTGACACACTGGGAGCCAAATCCACCTTTCAGCAGGACAATAACCTAAAACGCAAGGCCTAATATACACTGAAGTTACTTATCAAGACATTGAATGATCCTGAGATGCCTACAGTAGTTACAGTGTTGACTTAAATCTTCTTGAAAATCTATGGCAAGACTTAAATGGTTGTCTAGCAATGATCAACAATCAAATTGACAGAGCTTGAAACATTTTAAAAGGGGGTTAAATACTTAGCTAATCAAAATGTTAGAATTTGCCTTCCACTTTGACATTACATTAATCTATACATTGTGTAGGTTGTTGACAAAAGTCAATGAAATCCATTTTAATTACTCTTTGTAACACAACAAAATGTGGAAAAAGTAAAGGGGTGTGAATACTTTCTGAAGGCACTACACACACACACACACACACACACACACACACACACACACACACACACACAGGCGGCCAACAGTGTTAATGAGGACAATGTTATTAAGCTGTCGTCAAACCGAGGTTTAAAGTCTCCTATGACAGTGCTGGCTCACCCTGAAAGTGAGACAATAGGACGATTATGGAATGGACATCCCCACTGTCCTCTCACTTACCCGAGATATGGCTGACATGTTGTACATCAGTGGAGGCTCTTCAGAGGAGGAAGGGGAGGACCATCCTCCTCAGTGAAATTTCATATAAATAGATACGAATATACTAAATATATTCATATGTCATCAAATAATTGATTAAAATACACTTTTTCAATGAAGGTCTACAGTAACTTCAACAGCACTGTCTGAAGTAGCACCATCGTGTAGCTGGAGGACAGCTAGCTTCCGTCCTCCTCTGGCGGCTACATTGACTTCAATACCAAACCTAGGAGGCTTGTAGGCCTCACCCCTTCCATAGACATACACAGTAACCACTTCCAGAGGACGTCCTCCAACCAATCAAAGCTTTTGCAGTATGAACTGACATGCTGTCCATCCAATCATAAAATTAGGATCAGAGAATGAACCTACTGTGTTGTACTGTGACTGTGCCACAGAGCATTATGGGGGTTCTATGTGTTGAGACTCTTGGTGACATTGTTGGGTAAAGATTAAGAGTGAAGAGTGATAGTTGAGCATTTTTGTGATATTATTCAATTCAAATTATTTTTTTCAAATTACAGGAGATGGAATAGGTATATTATAAATTGTTTTCTTGGTTTTAGAAATGTTGTTTTGTGTTCAGTTAGTGCAATTTATTGTAATTTGCCTTGCTATCTTCAGTAGCAAGTGGCAGAAGCTAGCTAGCTAGTTAACTGCTTTCTCCGCTAGAATGACTAACGCTACCAAAAATGTTGGACTTTTTGTTGAAGAACCCCTTTCATTCTCTGGGGTACAGGGAAAAGGTGCAAATTAAAAACGAGGGTCGACCTCTGCCTGAGATTAGTTTCATGAAGAAGGAAATACATATTGGTATCCAAGGTATAGCTGGTTAACAGGGAGCCTTTCATCAAGCCGCCTGTATTACTGGCCTTGCCTGCTTTTTGTAAAGTCTGAGCCTTGGGCAAAAGGTGGTATTGTGACCACAATAACATCGATCGTTCAGGTAAATGACATCACAAAAGCAGGGAGCATATAAATGCCCGCATCAGATTCAAGCTTCTGGGGAAAAAGCCGAATCGATCATGTAATGGACGAAGGTCTGCGTATTCAGACGGCGCAACACAACAAGAAAGTAAGAAGAAACAGGGATTTACTCAAGTGGCTTATTGACACCACTGCATTTTTGGGAATGCAAGAATTCGCTTTTAGAGGACATGATGAGAGGGACAATTCCACTAACAAGGGCAACTACAAGGATCTTGCAGAGTTAATAGCATGTTATGGTGCGTTACTTGCTGAACATATGGAACTTTCTACTGTCTTTTATGGGATGTCTATATCAATTCAGAATGATTTGATAGCTTCCATCGCGTAATCCATTAAAAGTGAGACTAAAAGAGAGGTGGATGCAGCGCCATTTTTCGCATGGCAAATGGATGAAACCACAGACATCAGCTTTCGCTCACAGTTGTCAGATATCGTTAGGTATGTGGATGATCAGGGCTTTATTCAGGAACGTTTCTTGGGCTACTTTATGTGTCAAGTGGGCGTGATGCGCAGTCTGTTTGACTTTTTGAATTCTGAGATGTCTGAGTTTAACTTCATGGAGAAATGTGTTGCCCAAACCTATGATGGTGCTGCTGTGATGGCTTCTGACTTAAATGGTCTGCAGCCAAAAGTAAGAGAAGTAGCTTGGAGTGCCACGTTTGTGCATTGCTATGCACACTGGCTCAATTTAGTTCTGCGTAAGAGCACAAAGATAATTCCCCAAGTTAAGGATTTCTTTCGACACTGGGCGGCTTCACCACTTTTGCAAGTCGACCAAGCGGGTGATGTTGCTTGAACGCACCAACACGTTGGAATTTCACTTCCAGAATTGTCAACACTGGCGACAAACTATGACCAACTGAAGGACACCTTCACCCATATCATAGAGCACCAGGTGTAGACCTTACCGTGAAATGCTTACTTACATGCCCTTCTTAGGGATCAAATCCCTTTAGCGGGATCGATTTGACAACATCCGGTGAAATTGCAGTGTGCCAAATTCAATTTTAATTACTATAAATATTTAACTTTCATAAAATCACAAGTGTGATACATCAAAATACAGCATAACTTCTTGTTAATCCAGCCACTGTGTCAGATTTCAAAAAGGCTTTACAGCGAAACAAACCATGCGATTATCTGAGGACATCACCCCGCATACAAACACATGAAAATCAGATTTCAACCAGGCAGGTGAACGACAAAAGTCAGAAATAGCGATATAATATATGCCTTACCTTTTAAGATCTTCTTCTGTTGACACTCCAAAATGTCCAAGAAACATCACAAATGGTCCTTTTGTTCGATAATGTCCTTCTTTAGGTCCCAAAAATGTGATTCAGAAATACACCGGTTTCAACTCGCCCAACATGCCTACAAAGTATCTAATAAGTTACCTGTAAACTTGGTCCAAACATTTCAAACAATGTTCCTAATCCAACCTTAGGTACCCTAAAAAGGTAAATAATGGATCAAATTTAAGACGGGAAATACTGTGTTCAATCCCGGATTAAAACAACGTGAATCGTGTTCCAGGTCACTCACACAAAAAAGACTTGAGTCCATCTGAGTGACACATGGAAAGAACAGGACTACTTCTTCAATTCTCTAAAGAAAAACATCAACCAATTTCTAAAGACTGACATCTAGTGGAAGCCATAGGAACTGCAAGCAGATTCCTATTAAAAAGGGCTTCCCATAGAAACCGAATGGAAAACAGATTTACCTAAAAAAAATAAAAAATATTTGCAAATAAATTCATAAAATCTACAATGTGATTTTCTGGATTTTTTTTCTCATTTTGTCTGTCATAGTTGAAGTGTACCTATGATGACAATTACAGGCCTCATCTTTTTAAGTGGAGATCTTGCACAATTGGTGGGTGACTAAATACTTTTTTGCCCCACTGTATGTCAAGTCCCATTAATAATGATAATGATAATGTAAGTGAGATTGTGTGCCATGTTGAAAGTTCTCCTGCCTACAGCTCGTCACTAGTTATTACAGCCACAAATGGCTAAACCGCACCTATTTTTGCAATTTAACTTCTTAAAATCAGATTTTAACCCTAACCCTGACCTTAACCACACTGCTAACCTTATGCCTAACCCTAACCTTAAATACATTTTTTTTCATTAATTTTTACTGCTGTGGTAATTAGTGACAACCCTTCCTAAGCGGTGACAAGGTGTCAGGAAGACATCAAATGTGACACTTCCTGTGTCCTCCCTGTGGCTTTCTGTGAGGACCTGCAGGACTAGCTAGAGTTTTTTTACTTCTGCTATTCTGTCTGTAAAGTGACTGCGGAATAACTGTGGAGGATAAAATATCTCTCCCATTCGGCTTCTTGGCAGGCTGCTCTTATTGGAATATGTATAATTAAGCCACGGAGAACAAACACACATTATTTAGCTGTCAGAGGATCGTTCCTTAAAGACTAGCAGGAAGACAGAGATGATTAACAGACAGACAAGTGTTCTAACATCCCCATCTCTCTCTCTCCGCCCCCTCTATTTCCCTATCATTTTCGATCTCTCACTCTTTCTCTCCTCTCCCGTTTGCTCTACTTCACTCTCTCTATCCCTCTCCATTTCCTGTACCTCTCTCTCTCTTTCCCTTTCACTCTCTCACACCATCACTCTCCTTTTCCCTCTGTCTTTCTCTCTATCACCCACACAAACACACACAAACGCTAGAACTACATAACGTTGCATTAGCATGTGACATTTAGCTGGTGACATTTGCTCTTTTTGGTATGTAATGATTGCTCGCTATACACAGGATACATCTCAGATATATTATCAGGGAGCAATAGTGCCAAATGTTCTACTGCTACTGAGTGATAGGCTAAATGCTGTTTATTCTCCATAATGCATTACTAACACTGGGGGGAAACATGCAGACAATTCTTTGTGTTGGGTTAACATAAAATGTGGTTAAATGCTAACGCTTAGCGCTACAGGATGCCATATCAGACCTAAAATAGATTATGTCTGTGGTGGTTGTGTGAGGAAGTACAGAACGTTGCTGGGTTTAAATCACTCCTTCCCCTATATTTGATGTCTGAGATAGCATGGTTGCATCTCAAATGGCACATTCTTTCCTCTTTAGTGCACTACTTTTGACCAAGGCCCAGGACCTACCCATAGGGCTCTGGTCAAAAGTAATGAACTGTAAATTGAATTGGGTGCAATTTGGGAAGCAGATAATATCTGAATCCAGGGATCCAAGCTATATTTACTTTGGGAGGCTGTACAGAGCTAATTGGCTGATGTCGAAGAGAAGATGTCTGCAGATCCATTGATGTGCTCTATGAAGGCAGATGTTTGATCATTATTTATCTCCCCTTTTGGTGTGTATGGGACTGGTAAACATATAGGCCATGTCTGGGTTATAAATAGCAGGCTTTCTGATTGTATGCTTTACATTTTATTTATATTTATTTTATTTCACCTTTATTTAACCAGGTAGGCTAGTTGAAAACAAGTTCTCATTTGCAACTGCGACCTGGCCAAGATAAAGCGTAGCAATTCGACACATGCAACAACAGAGTTACACATGGAATAAACAAAACATACAGTCAATAATACAGTAGAACAAAAGAAAACAAAAAGTCTATATACAGTGAGTGCAAATGAAGTAAGTTAAGGAAATAAATAGGCCATGGTGGCGAAGTAATTACAATATAGCAATTAAACACTGGAATGGTAGATCGGCAGAAGATTAATGTGCAGGGAGAGATACTGGGGTGCAAAGGAGCACAATAAATAAATAAATACCAGTATGGGGATGAGGTAGGTGGATAGATGGGCTGTTTACAGATAGGCTAAGTACAGGTGCAGTGATCTGTAAACTGCTCTGACAGCTGGTGCTTAACTTCTTCGATATAGGGGGCGCTCTTTTAATTTTTGGATAAAAAAACGTTCCCGTTTTAAACAAGATATTTTGTCACGAAAAGATGCTCGACTATGCATATAATTGACAGCTTTGGAAAGAAAACACTCTGACGTTTCCAAAACTGCAAAGATATTGTCTGTGAGTGCCACAGAACTAATGCTACAGGCGAAACCAAGATGAAATTACATACAGGAAGTGCCCCAGATTTTGAATGCGCTGTGTTCCAATGTCTCCTTATATGGCTGTGAATGCGCCAGGAATGAGCCTACACTTTCTGTCGTTTCCCCAAGGTGTCTGCAGCATTGTGACGTATTTGTAGGCATATCATTGGAAGATTGACCATAAGAGACTACATTTACCAGGTGCCCGCTTGGTGTCCTCCGTCGAAATTATTGCGTAATCTCCAGCTGCGTGCATTTTTCCATTTGGTTCAGAGGAGAAACCAAACTGCCACGAATGATTTATCATCGAATAGATATGTGAAAAACACCTTGAGGATTGATTCTAAACAACGTTTGCCATGTTTCTATCGATATTATGGAGTTAATTCGGAAAAAAGTTTGGCGTTGTAATGACTGAATTTTCGGGGGTTTTTCTTAGCCAAACGCGATGAACAAAACGGAGCGATTTCTCCTACACAAATAATCTTTTTGGAAAAACTGAACATTTGCTATCTAACTGAGAGTCTCCTCATTGAAAACATCCGAAGTTCTTCAAAGGTAAATGATTTTATTTGAATGCTTTTCTTGTTTTTGCTGGAAAATGTTAGCCTACACAAATGCTTGTGTAGCTGGATTTTGCTGAGATGACAGTGTTGTTAATTAACAAAAGGCTAATGCCAATATATTTTTCATTTCATTTGCGATTTTCATGAATAGTTAACTGAGCTTGAGGCAATTACGCTCCCTCGGGATTTAAGAAGTTAAACTAGTGGGGAAATGAGTCTTCAGCTTCAGAGATTTTTAGCTATGGAAGGAAAGATGACCAAAGGAGGAATTGGGGGTGACCAGTGAGATATACCTGCTGGAGCGTGTGCTACGAGTGGGTGCTGCTATGGTGACCAGTGAGCTGAGAAAAGGCGGGGCTTTACCTAGCAGAGACTTGTAGATAACCTGTAGCCAGTGGGTTTGGCGACGAGTATGAAGCGAGGGCCAACCAACGAGAGCGTACAGGTCGCAATGATGGGTAGTGTATCGGGCTTTGGTGACAAAATGGATGGCACTGTGATAGACTGCATCCAGTTTGTTGAGTAGAGTGTTGGAGGCTATTATATAGATGACATCACCGAAGTCGAGGATCGGTAGGATGGTCAGTTTTACAAGGGTATGTTTGGCAGCATGAGTGAAGGATGCTTTGTTGCGATATAGGAAGCCGATTCTAGATTTAATTTTGGATTGGAGATGCTTAATGTGAGTCTGGAAGGAGAGTTTACAGTCTAACTAGACACCCAGGTATTTGTAGTTGTCCACGTATTCTAAGTCAGAGCCGTCCAGAGTAGTGATGCTGGACGGGCGAGCAGGTGTGGGCAGCGATCGATTGAAAAGCATGCATTTAGTTTTACTTGCGTTTAAGAGCAGTTGGAGGCCACGGAAGGAGAGTTGTATGGCATTGAAGCTCATCTGGCGGTTAGTTAACACAGTGTCCAAGGAGGGACCAGAAGTATACAGAATGGTGTCGTCTGCGTAGAGGTGGATCAGAGAATCACCAGCAGCAAGAGCAACATCATTGATGTATACAGAAAAGAGAGTCGGCCCGAGAATTGAACCCTGAGGCATACCCATAGAGACTGTCAGAGGTCCAGACAACAGGCCCTCCGATTTGACACACTGAACTCTATCAGAGAAGTAGTTGGTAAACCAGGCGAGGCAATCATTTGAGAAACAAAGGCTGTCGAGTCTGCCAAAAAGATTGTTGTGATTGACAGAGTCGAAGGCCTTGGCCAGGTCGATGACTACGGCTGCACAGTAATGTATCGATGACGGTTATGATGTCGTTTAGAACCTTGAGCGTGGCTGAGGTGCACCTCAGCCAGCTCTGAAACCAGATTGCATAGCGGAGAAGGTACAGTGCCTTGCGAAAGTATTCGGCCCTGTCACGCCCTGGTCAAAGTATTTTGTGTTTATCTTCATGTATTGGGTCAGGCCAGGGTGTGGCATGGGTTTTTGTATGTGGTGTGTATATATTGGGATTGTAGCTAGTGGGGTGATCTAGCAAGGTCTATGGCTGTCTGGAGTGGTTCTCAATCAGAGGCAGGTGTTTATCGTTGTCTCTGATTGGGAACCATATTTAGGCAGCCATATTCTTTGAGTTTGTCGTGGGTGATTGTCCTTAGTGTCCTTGTTCCTGTCTATGTGTTAGCCTATACTTGTGAAAACTGTTTCGGTTTTCGTTACGTTTATTGTTTTTGTAGTGTTTGTATTTAGATTCGTGTTACGTTTGTTTATTAAATTATGGATCGCAATCTACACGCTGCATTTTGGTCCGACTCTCCTTCACACCTAGAAAACCGTTACAGGCCCCCTTGAACTTTGCGACCTTTTGCCACATTTCAGGATTCAAACATAAAGATATAAAACTGTATTTTTTTTTGAAGAATCAACAACAAGTGGGACACAATCATGAAGTGGAACGACATTTATTGGATATTTCAAACTTTTTTAACAAATCAAAAACTGAAAAATTGGGCGTGCAAAATTATTCAGCCCCTTTACTGTCAGTGCAGCAAACTCTCTCCAGAAGTTCAGTGAGGATCTCTGAATGATCCAATGTTGACCTAAATGACTAATGATGATAAATACAATCCACCTGTGTGTAATTAAGTCTCCGTATAAATGCACCTGCACTGTGATAGTCTCAGAGGTCGGTTAAAAGCGCAGAGAGCATCATGAAGAACAAGGAACACACCAGGCAGGTCCGAGATACTGTTGTGAAGAAGTTTAAAGCCGGATTTGGATACAAAAAGATTTCCCAAGCTTTAAACATCCCAAGGAGCACTGTGCAAGAGATAATATTGAAATGGAAGGAGTATCAGACCACTGCAAATCTACCAAGACCTGGCCGTCCCTCTAAACTTTCAGCTCATACAAGGAGAAGACTGATCAGAGATGCAGCCAAGAGGCCCATGATCACTCAGGATGAACTGCAGAGATCTACAGCTGAGGTGGGAGACTCTGTCCATAGGACAACAATCAGTCGTATATTGCACAAATCTGGCCTTTATGGAAGAGTGGCAAGAAGAAAGCCATTTCTTAAAGATATCCATAAAAAGTGTTGTTTAAAGTTTGCCACAAGCCACCTGGGAGACACACCAAACATGTGGAAGAAGGTCAGATGAAACCAAAATTGAACTTTTTGGCAACAATGCAAAACGTTATGTTTTGGCATAAAAGCAACACAGCTCATCACCCTGACCACACCATCCCCACTGTCAAACATGGTGGTGGCAGCATCATGGTTTGGGCCTGCTTTTCTTCAGCAGGGACAGGGAAGATGGTTAAAATTGATGGGAAGATGGATGGAGCCAAATACAGGACCATTCTGGAAGAAAACCTGATGGAGTCTGCAAAAGACCTGAGACTGGGACGGAGATTTGTCTTCCAACAAGACAATGATCCAAAACATAAAGCAAAATCTACAATGGAATGGTTCAAAAATAAACATATCCAGGTGTTAGAATGGCCAAGTCAAAGTCCAGACCTGAATCCAATCGAGAATCTGTGGAAAGAACTGAAAACTGCTGTTCACAAATGCTCTCCATCCAACCTCACTGAGCTCGAGCTGTTTTGCAAGGAGGAATGGGAAAAAATGTCAGTCTCTCGATGTGCAAAACTGATAGACATACCCCAAGCGACTTACAGCTGTAATCGCAGCAAAAGGTGGCGCTACAAAGTATTAACTTAAGGGGGCTGAATAATTTTGCACGCCCAATTTTTCAGTTTTTGATTTGTTAAAAAAGTTTGAAATATCCAATAAATGTCGTTCCACTTCATGATTGTGTCCCACTTGTTGTTGATTCTTCACAAAAAAATAGTTTATATCTTTATGTTTGAAGCCTGAAATGTGGCAAAAGGTCGCAAAGTTCAAGGGGGCCGAATACTTTCGCAAGGCACTGTATGGTGGGATTCAAAATGGTCAGTAATCTGTTTGTTAACTTGGTTTTCGAAAACCTTAGAAAGACAGGGTAGCAGTTTGGGTCTAGAGTGTCACCCCCATTGAAGAGGGGGATGACCGCGGCAGCTTTCCAATCTTTGGGAATCTCAGACGATACGAAAGAGGTTGAACAGGCTAGTAATAGGGATTGCAAACAATTTCGGCAGATAATTTTAGAAAGAGAGGGTCCAGATTGTCTAGCCCGGCTGATTTGTTGGTCCAGATTTTGCAACTCTTTCAGAACATCGGCTACCTGGATTTGGGTAAAGGATGAATGGTGGGGGCTTTGGCGGGTTGCTGTGGAGGGTGCCGGGCCGTTGACTGGGGTAGGGGTAGCCATGTGGAAAGCATGCCCAGCTGTAGAGAAATGCTTACTGAAATTCTCAATTATAGTGGATTTATCGGTGGTGACAATGAGCAGTGGGCAGCTGGGAGGAGGTGCTCTTATTCTCCATGGACTTTACAGTGTCCCAGAACTTTTTTGAGTTAGTACTACAGGATGCAAATTTCTGTTTGAAAAAGCTTGCCTTAGCTTTTCTAACTGCCTGTGTATATTTGTTCCTAACTTCCCTGAAAAGTTGTATATCACTGGGGCTATTCGATGCTAATGCAGAACGCCACAGGAGGTTTTTGTGCTGGTCAAGGGCAGACAGGTCTGGCGTGAACCAAGGACTTTATCTATTCCTAGTTCTAGTTCTTTTTGAGAGGGGCATGCTTATTTAAGATGGTGAGGAAGGCACTTTTAAAGAATAGCCAGGCATCATCTACTGATGGGATGAGGTCAAGGTCATTTCAGGATACCCCGGCCAGGTTGATTAGAAAGGCCTGCTCACAGAAGTGTTTCAGGGAGCGGTTGACAGTGATGAGGTTTGGTCGCAGACCCATTACGGATGCAGGCAATGAGGCAGTGATCGCTGAGATCTTGATTGAAAACAGCAGAGGTGTATTTGGAGGGTCAATTAGTTAGGATGACATCTATGAGGGTGCCTGTGTTTACTGATTTGGGGTTGTACCTGGTAGGTTCATTGATAATTTGTGTGAGATTGAGGGCATCAAACTTAGTTTGTAGGATGGCCGGGGTGTTAAGCATGTCCCAGTTTAGGTCGCCTAGTAGCACGAGCTCAGAAGATAGATGGGGGGCAATCAGTTCACATATAGTATCGAGGGCACAGCTGGGGGCAGAGGGAGGTCTATAGCAAGCGGCAACAGTGAGAGACTTGTTTCTGGAAAGGTGAATTTTTAGAAGTAGAAGCTCAAAATTGTTTGGGTACAGACTTAGAACGTAATACAGAACTCTGCAGGTTATCTTTGCAGTAGATTACAACACCGCCCCCTTTGGCAGATCTATCTTGGTGGAAAACATTATCGTTAGCAAT
Source organism: Oncorhynchus tshawytscha (assembly GCF_018296145.1). NCBI lineage: Eukaryota > Metazoa > Chordata > Actinopteri > Salmoniformes > Salmonidae > Oncorhynchus > Oncorhynchus tshawytscha. Next base: position 15,732,429 of record NC_056442.1, on the reverse strand, counting down.
GGAGATTTCAGGGTTTTTGGTGATTTTCCTAAGCCAGGATTCAGACACGGCTAAGACATCTGGGTTGGCCAGGATGGCATACTCATTTCAGCTTTACATGTAGTAGAATTCGCAGCATGCTATTGAGAAAGAAAATTGGCTTTTCCGACCGATGTGTGTTTGACAACAGCTTTACAATCAGCTGATAATCAGAGAAGAGGAGGCGTTGTAGCAAAATGAGCGAATGGTGGAAAGCAATGGAATTGCACATTAGATGAGGCATTCTCAGTATGGGTGAGTCTAATAGGTTGATAGGTCCACTAAACAATGCGTTCTAAATAGTATGTAGTATGATTAGTACACAGTATGTAGTTTAAGTAAGTAGTAGGCAAGACAGATTTCGGACACGGCCAGTGACAGAAAAATATCGCCCTATACACATGTAGGCATGTGTTAATTCAACGTTATCAACTTTTTTCAGCCGCGGGACAATTTTTTTGCTGAGCGGATGGTCAAAGTGTAACTTCTGCTTCCAATTCACACTCTCAAACAGGTAGATTCCCTGAACGCAGCTCACTCTCCAGATCCCAATCACCTGAATTCTGATCACTTGTACACACACATGTATGTCGTTATCACACAATATATAGTTCAGTTCTTTGCACCCCATCATTGTGAGGTATTGTTTGTTTTGTGATACATTTCTATGTGGAGGGCTGGGTTTGCCCTGGGATTTAATCCCCCTGTGTCTGCCTCACTAATGACACGTATTCCCTGCCTGTACTTCAGGATTTCCAGTTATCAACCTATTGCCTGATCTCCAGGATAACGTTACTAGTCTTTTCCCTGCCTGTTGCCTGTTTGGATATCCCCTCTGTATGACCTTCTGCCTGCCCCTGGACCCAGCTCCCTGCCTCCTCCTGTGGTCCTCTACAAATAAACACCTGCTACGCCCTGCACTTTGAAACCAGCTCTCTGTCTCCCATCATGTTCATTACACAGAGGGCCGGAACATAATTACAAATAATTTTTAAACTTCAAATTGACCGCAAGAAGTCCAAACAGATATGTTTGGCTAAAACATAAACATTTCAAACTTTGCTTACATTTGTATACAATCACGTCTCTCTATTCTGTGTGGGATTACTTTTGAACAGATTTATAACATTAAAATCACTGATTTACTGGTGTTTTTACAGTCTTTTACGTCCAACAATGAAAAGAAATAATGGAATTAAACCACCCGCGGGCCTCCACACACACAAACCCACACACACCTGACACACACCCCTACACTCCTCCCTCGTACCCACATACTGTACACACACACAGCTTCACACTTACGGTGTTTCCCAAGCGCACTGTCCACAGTTTAGCGGTTGTAAAATACACATCATCATTTGTAAGCTTTTACATCAGAGCAGGGTTCTGCCACTCTGGCAGAGTAATTATCACATCCTCCTTTACTGCCAATGAGAAGGTAAAATACGAGCGTCTGTTGACTGCAGTCAGTTGTGACCCTCTCGTCCCTCTGGCTGAGAGAGAGAGAGAGATGGCACAGAGGACTAATCATTCTCTATAGCACACAGGAATTATTCCAGTGACTCACCGTCCTGACATGCACCAGGAGTCTAGTTCTGACTGCACAGGGTGGAAAGCACAGTCAACCTGTGTGTTCCCTGCTGGGAGGCACTGTTCAGCCTGTCTTATCACTCAACCCGTGTCACGTCTAATATGTAAACCCACACTGTTAATCTAGTTTGTTCTCTTTGTGTCCATACTGTGAGTCACATTCAAAATAAATGTTTGTCCAAGATTGTGAAGCATGTTTAACCATGTTTAACTTCTCTCTGTGTTACACTATCATAATAATATATGCCACATATATGCCACATCAATACTATATGCAGATAGCTAGCTATCTGGCTGTTTGAATTTTAATAATGCAGCCCTGGCTTTTTTGTTTCATCTGTCGGGAAGAATAACAATCAAGGACTACATGCTGTGTCCAGAGATGGCAGAGGCTCAGGGACTGATCTTAATCACTGCCAGGATGTAGTGTATTTTTTGTGCGCTTTTCAGCAGCCATGGCATCACCCAGGCAGGTGTTACATGTTCGGCAATGGAGGAGAAGCGGCTCCTATAAAGGAACTGACTGTCGGAGAAGCAGGTGTGGTGAACTGATGAAGCTACAGTCCTGTTTGTCAGATTGTCTTTCTTTCTCTCTGGCTGTATCATCGATGCCCACTCCATTGAAGATATACTAGATTTGCAATTCAAACTGCCCCAACTCTCAGCCTTTTCATCTTCTGAAGCCAATTAGAGACATTTAATCTTCATCTCCTGTTACTGTAATTGAAATATACCAATGTGTTTTCATTAATTGAATTCCCTTAATCTATTTCATGAGAATTTGCAAGATTCTTGTTTGCATAAAATAGACGAAGACCAGTCTTATCAATAATAGGTAACAGAATTTATTCTGGGAGCGCGCTGCCACTTTACCACGAGCAACAGTTTATATACAATAACATGACGTCATTTCATTGCTCCTAAAATGAATTCTCCCCCTCTCGACCGGGTCAAAAGGAACTTTAAAAGTTCATTCTGACCCACCAGCACATACACAGGACACACAACACAGCTGAATTAACTTTTGACTCCTCACCATTATCGATCACCACTTAGCTGACAGTTCTAATTAACAGAAAACCTAGGAAGGCACTCACAGCCTTATCTAAAACACCCCAGAGCTCAGTTTCGTCGGTTCAACCATAGGTTAACTACTTTATCTGTTTACTTAATCCACAAACCATTCCTTTCTTCCTAGTTGGAATGGTGTTCATTAACTTTAATTACTCCTTGTCCGTGTCACACAATCCCTTCTTATGAACTCATTGTTAATCAGGTATAATAAAACTGAGTATAAGTTTACTTAGTTACAGTTCTATTTAAAATGGAAATATTGTTTATTCATTTATTCATAATATTTCTAACATCTCCTCAATCTTTATTTTATTGTGTTGTTTGTTTTTCTTCATGCATGGAATTAAGTCTTTGACTCTATTGTGTTATCCCTGTCACATTTTTTGATGAATGTACTGTGTGTACATCAGTGGCAGTCAGAGCCGTTTAAGGTGAGGGAGGACCCATTTTTTTTGGGGGGGGGGCATGGCCTTATGTCTATTACAGCATATTGCATGCAGTCATTCATATTCCATTTACCCAGCTCAATGTAACATGGATACGATTAGTCTACTTACTACATGATATTCAAATGTTCCCTATACCCATCATGAGGTTGCTTCAACCTAGCCTTTTAAGGAAAGTTTACAATGTAGGTGCACAGGTCAACAGAAATTTGAGTAATGAACGTGACAGACATTGACACATTCAATATCGCCTTGCACAGTCTTGCCTGTATCTAGCTGATCTAGGATGTAATCATTAGTCCAACAGTTGCAAATAAGGGTTCCAATTGGACAAATTCAGATGTTTATCCCAGTTTTGTTTAATTTGCTTTCGTTTAAGAAACATTGAATGAATACAGCACTGATCACACGCAAAAGCAGTTCACTTTCAAAGCAGCCAGATCTTGGTTTAATTCCTTCTCACATCTACGCGCTCTCCTCCTCTCACTTTAACCCTTCGCTTGTGGACTTCAGTGCACAACACATCAGCTGTTTCCAAGTCAAACCATCATAAACCCTAACCGTTACACACAACCTACGTTTTTGGAACCATGTTAGCTAACGTCAAGTCAACAAAATAGCTACTAGAATTATAAAAATATACAGAATAAAAATATTCCAAAACGTCCATAGGTTTGCAACAAGGCACTAAAGTAATACTGAATAAAAAACTTGGCCTAGCAATACACCTTTTGGCCTAAAGCTTTATGTTTGGGGCAAATCCAACACAACACATCATCCAGTAACTGCCTTCTTATTTTGTTGGTGGCTGCATCATGGTATGGTTATGCTTGACATCAGCAAAGACTGGGGAGTATTTCAGGATGAAAATAAATGGGATGGAGCAAAGCACAGGCAAAATCCTAGAGGAAAACCTGCTTCAGCTTTACACCAGACACTGGAAGAGGAATTCACCTTTCAGCAGTACAATAACCTACAGCACAAAGCCAAATAGACAAATAGACATTGGAGTTGCTTACCAAGAAGAGTGAGTGACCAAGTTACAGTTTTGACTTAAATCTGCTTGAAAATCTGTGGCAAGACTTAAAATAGCTGTCCAGCCAACCTCAATACCTTGACAGAGCTTGAGGATTTTTTTTTTCAATCAACCAACAAAACACATTCCACATTCACAGATGTGACAGGCTTTAAAAAAAGAAAAAGTAAAAAAATAATAATACATTTGAAAAATTAAAAATACAATTAAAATGAATGATAAAGTCAAATAAAAGCATTTATTTTTCTTAATCTATTTATTTTCCTTGGTGCACATACATACATACGTACATACATACGTACATACATACGTACATACATACGTACATACATACGTACATACATACATACATACATACATACATACATACATACATACATACATACACGTACTCAAAAACTAAATTAAAATAAAAACACACAAAAAAACATAACACTCGCAGAAGCACTATCAAGGTTCTTATCAGCTATTTCAAGCATTCGCTGAGACGACGGGCCAATAATTCGTTTTTAGGTTTTACTGTACCTTACAACATGTATCTGCGCATTTCCCTAGTCACCCCGTTCACTCTGTCCAGTTTGAAATATAGTTGAATAGTGGAGACCAGAGTCTATCAAACTTGGGCTGTCTCTTGTGGAGGTCATAAGTGAGCTTTTCAAGAGGAAGAAAGTCAACAATCTGGTCAATCCACATTTTAAATTGAGGATTTTTGAAAAGAATAATGGGCAAATTTTGCACAATACAGGTATGCAAAGTTCTTATGAGACTTACCCAAGAAGACTCACAGCTGTAATCGCTGTCAAAGGTGTTTCTAACATGTATTGACTCGGGGGTAAAGTCTTATTTAATTAATCAAGATATATGTGTTTTATTTTTCATTCATCTTTAAAAGATGTTTGAATTGATCTTCCACTTTGACATTAGATAATTTTGTATAGATCGTTTTTATTTTATTTTCATCTATTTTAATCCCAATTTGTAACACAGTAAAATGTGAAGAAATCCGAGAGGCGTGTAGACTTTCTATAGGCACCATAACTGCCAAAATTAAAGGAAGCATCCTAACAGGGTGTTGGCCACGATGAGCCAGAACAGCTTCAATGCACCATGGCATGGATTCTAGAAGTGTCTGGACCTCTATTGGAGGGATGTGACACCCTTCTTCCATGAGAAATTCCATCATTTAGTGATTTGTTGAGGGTGGTAGAAAACGTTTTCTCTGGCGTCGTTCCAGAATCTCCCATAAGTGTTCAATTGGGTTGAGATCTGGGGACTGAAACGGCCATGGCATTTGGTTTGCATTGTTTTCATGCTCATCAATCCATTGAGGAACCACTCGTGCAATGTGGATGGGGGCATCGTCATCTTATGGGGGCATAACCATGGTAGCCAAAATAATGGACTGCCCAGCATTTTTATACATGACCCTAAGCAGGATGGGATGTTAATTGTTTAATTAACTCAGAACCCACACCTGTGTGGAAGCACCTGCTTTCAATATTGTCACACCCTGACCGTAGTTATCTTTGTTTTCTTTATTATTTTGGCTAGGTCAGGGTGTGACAAGGGTGGTTGGTTTAGTTTTTGTATTGTCTAGGTGTTTTCCTGTCTAGGGTTTTTTGTATATCTATGGGTTTTTTTTATGTCTAGGTATATATAGGTCTATGGTGGCCTGAATTGGTTCCCAATCAGAGACAGCTGTTTATCGTTGTCTCTGATTGGGGATCCTATTTAGGTTGCCATTTCCATTTTGGTTTTGTGTGTTGTTGGCTATGTGTAGTTGCATGGCAGCACTTGTTTTATAGCGGCGCGGTTGTTTAATGGTCTTCGTTTAAATAAAAAAAGAATGTGTTCATATCACCCTGCGCCTTGGTCTCCTCGTTATGGCGACTGTGACAAATATACTTTGTATCCCTCATTTACTCAAGTGTTTACATTAATTTGTAATTTACCTGTGCCTATGTAGCCTACTGTATTTATCTTTTAATTCAGTCATCTCGGTTCATTTGAAGCACTTAACAACGCACTTAGCTGCTCTGAGTGGTCTGAGGCAGTCGGTAAATAACAAGCATTTTCAAGTGCCACTTTAGTAACAATGGTTTTGGTAAACAGCTCGGCGATTTAACAAAGGTCCTACGAAGGTAGCCTTAAGATGCTTTTGGGAAACCAGGCCATCACAAGACCAAACAGGACTAAAATCACTACCAGTTAGCCAGACTACTGAAAAGCCTACACTCACTTTGTCTAGTGTCCTAGGCCTGCTTAACAGGTTCATAACATGATATACAGTTGAAGTCGTAAGATTACATATACCTTAGCCAAATACATTTAAACTCTGTTTTTCACAATTCCTGACATTTAATCCTGGTAAAATTACCTATTTTAGGTCAGTTAGGATCACCACTTTATTTTAAGAATGTGAAATGTCAGAATAATTGTAGAGAATTATTTGAGCTTTTATTTATATGTAAACTTCCGACTTCAACTGTATGTACAAATGGGTAAGAGTAAGCAGACAGTTGTTGTGCCCCAATGTAGGCAGGCCACCTCCTCCAGCTTCTGACCTTGGACCAGTAGTGTTGACCATCTGGGCAGGCCAGCTCTAGCATTGTTTGGTCATTCAGCTATTTGGTTGAGTTGATTTCCAAAAACAGTATATACAATGCAAAAAAGGTCCAATAAAGTTACTTGTGTTCATTAGGGCACATTGTAACAAAACGTTTTAGATAGTTTTAAAAACAGAAAATGTGCTTTTATTATTGGACAAATGTCCCCATTTCTCTGTTTAAAAAATATATATATTCAATTTCATACCTACTGAACCTAACCCAGGATGTTGGAGCCAGGCACTTCATCAAACTGTACGGTCTCCCATCTAGCTTCAGGAACCCACAGGCATGTCCTCAGGCTCACTGGCCAATTACAGCTCTGCATCTGACATCGAAGCATCTCCCATGGGCAATCCAAAGGAACCCCTGGTCAGCTAGGCGACAAACATGACCAAGGGCATCCAGATTGACACAACCTTGACTGGCATATTGAAAGTAAACAGGTGCACATATGTGGGCACACACACACTCACCAACAGCCACCCACTCAGGTAGCAGCATGTTTCTGTATATGAACTTGCATGACCTTTCGATTATATACACACTGAGCTAATTTCACTCTCAGCAACCAATGCAGATGTTCTTTCCCATTCATAAACATTGTCCTTTGATTTTATGATTCATCAAAACTCATATCTGATACAAATGACATTTCCTTGAAACGGGAACCAAATGCGGTTTTATGATGATGAAAACCATTGATGGAAATTGAAGGAGAGATTCAATTGTTGCCCTTCGAAAAGCTTCAATGTGTTAATGTCCCACATGAGCTAACGTGGGATTTTGCTGGATTTCTACCTAATGTGTCAACTGCTTGCAAAAGAGATCTACACTTTTTTTCTATTTTTGCAATAAAACTATATATATGGACTCCAACCCACACCGCAGGGTGTGGAAATGCTATTAGAGCAAACACAGTGAGGGGAAAAGTATTAGGGATGGTAAAAAGGGATTGCAAAATGCAAATAAGCCCAATATGGCCGGTTAGGAGAATGCATTAGTGTTTGCAATAAAAACAAGGTCTACATGATATGAAGCTCATATCTACAATGCGTGTAAAATCAGATGTGTTTACTAACCACATATCATTAAAAAAAACAACCCAACACATAAAATTACTCTCACGAACACTGCTGACCCACTCAACTTTAACCTCAAATCAGCTCATATCATTACCGATCCAATAAACACTTAAACATTAATTTAACAAATTGCTACTAAATATTCATGGACCTAGAAAGGTATCGAATCAGGGTTGTCTGATCACTTTTGAGTACAGTCATGTTTGTATCTATTCTAATTTCTTTCCCTTTACTTCTTCATATTTGTCTGCTTCTTCCACTCACATTGTATTGCCATTGCTCACTAGTGGACTTTTTTTTCTCATAAATGTATCGACCCTAAGGTTTCCTTGGGAGCTAACCTACCCTAAATGCCACCTCTTTATTTAGCCTCTAAAAAATCCCTCCATCCACTATTTGCTGCTAGCGTCAATAATTGTTGTTGGGTTTAAACGTTGGCCATGTAATACCCGGTAACACTTTATAACACATTCATAACCAATACATGCTACATTCCTAACCAGTACATTGGCGTCTCATGATTTGATACATAATTTGGATATTCTGGATATAAGCTGACATAAACATTCACAAACTGATTAGGTACTGTGTCGTGTCTGACCTATCATTAAATGTGAAGACTTATTTATATCAAATCAGTTCTCTGGGTTTAATTACTACGTAATTAAACAAATCATGTAAACATAAATTAACTAGGAAGTCATTGCACCAAGGAAAATGTTGGCATTACAAAGTAATACTTTTCCGAATATAACTCTTCAGGTATTTTAATATCTGATCAATTAGTCTTATATTAATGAATTACTAATTGCCCCATCAGTTCTCATTACTGAAAGTCGCAAACCCTTGGATATCGGTACGAACCCTAGACAAAATCAAGAATCAGCGATATACAAATTGGCTTAATTATATATTTACTAACTAACTAAATAATTACGCAGAATTACATAACAAACAAACAGTAGTTATTGGTTACTAACAATGATAGAAAAGTACCCTAGTGGGCTAAGCTGATATGACGGCTTGGTAGACAAAGGAAATTGGAGGGGACTAAGAAAGAGCAGGAAAGACAAGAATGGATTCACGACACAGTCTATAATCTTATTAATTGAAACGCGAATCCTTTGCACATGAACGGCCACTCATTCGAGAATAATTGCAATACATATATTTACGCCTGTATGTCGTTGTTGTCTTATCTGTTTGAATCCTCAATCGTCCTGTAGAGTTCATCAGAGTCTCTGGTTAACTTTCCCAGAAGTCACAATGTCTTTCGTGGTTGTAGGTGGTTAGAATGGATACTCCAGAGTACCATTTCGGAAATGTTCTCATAGAATATGTGCTTCGGTGGTTGTCTGTATTCTCGTTCTAGACTTACATAATTTCTAGCTGCAGACTAGTAACTATACATCTAAAATGTTCTTATTCTGTACCGATCAATAGTCTCAGAGTTTAACAATTTCCAGCCATGTAGCCAAAACTACAGCTGTATGGTCTCCACGGCCTATATAATTGTAGCCATTCCAACATGGTGACTCTGTCCCGGCGTTCTCTGACTTCTTAACCATTCGACACGTCCGGCTAACCATAGGTCTCTTTGGCATAAAATGTCAATTTCGTCACGGGTGGTTTTATACTCTGGAGTAGTAATGGCCGGTTCCATGATGCCGACATAATGTCTATGCTCACGTGGGCGTGGCCACTGACTAGTTAATCTTTATATGAAAATCCATACTCTCATTTAGGTGGTTAACATCACATTATGTCTTTTCCCAAATAGCTTCATATATAATCAAGAATAATCACGTTTCATATTTAGATGTAAACCTGACAGCTGGGAAATGTACACTTTAAGAGATACAGTTATGTGTGTTTCCTGTCCTTCATGAGATCACCAAATGAAACACAATCGACATGACTGTCCCTTAAGTGTCCATGGACCATTCCCACATTCTCAAAAGTAGAAATATTGTTTAGTTCTCCCAATTCGGGGATTAGGAGTTTTGAACTAAGAGAAGCTCTTTGTTCTGGTAGAGACTCTTCCTCAATACTGCATGGCAGTTTCTACCAGGTATTTATTGTAAAGTCATAAAACTGTGGAGAGAGAGGGGGAGGGCTATGATCCTCCCTCCAGGGCACATCATGACAACAGCTTATGAACACCACATTTCTTTATTTTTTTATGTAACTCGGTAAGTCAGTTAAGAACAAATTCTTATTTACAATGACGGCCTAGGAACAGTGGGTTAACTGCCTTGTTCAGGGGTAGAATGACAGCTTTTTACCTTGTCAGCTCAGGGATTCGATCTAGCAACTTTTCAGTTACTTGCCAAACGCTCTAACCACTAGGTTTTCTGCCGCCCCGCATGCATTGTTATGAATGTAATATAAACTCATTATGTGGGTACCCTTCCGGTAAACTGTTACTGTAATCCCCCTAGTATCACGTCCCTCTCTGCCCAAGCAACAAACCAAAGTAAACAAAGGCACACAGGTGGCCATTTTTTTATGAGCCACACTTAACAATCCTATTTGCCTGCTTTTAATTATGATAGTGATGTACAAGTCCAATCAATTAGCTACACACAACTTTATCAGGTGTACCTTGACATGATACGCTTTGAAAAACATGAATACAGAAGTTACTTTCTGTTCCAAACAAATATAAGCCTTCTGCTACCACCTCTGTTTAGTTAACAACAACCAAAAGTAATATGGAGACTTAATTGGAGACCCTTCCTTTCCAGCAAATGCTACTATATTGATGATTAACTCTTAGGTCTATAAATTGCTGTGTATTGACTGAGCAACATGCTGAGGCATATTGAAACCTTTGACCTGTACTAAATATTATTAGTGCTGGGTACAGATGCAATTAATACAAAAATTCTGAAAAAACTATATTCATTTACAAATGTCCACACCCTTAACTAATTCCTAAAAAAAACAGGTTGAGGTTCCATCTTTTCACCTAGATCATCATTCACCATTGTCTATTCACAAGTCACATTAAAGAAAGAAAGAGAGAGAGATCAGGAAATGACATATCCCTATTCAGATTGAGTGATTTTTGTCTCAGCCTGGATGCCTTTGAAAGGCAGGACCTCAACATAAAAGTGTGCAGAGGGATAACTGCTATCCGCATGTAGATAAGGAGAGCATGTCTGTTGACATGCCTCGCCGAGAAGGAACTTAATCATACAGGACAATCTATTCCACTCTCCTCCTTGCCAGTCATTTCAATGCCTCCTTTAAGGAACAGTGGCTTAGGCACAGTGGCCCATGAATACCATTTCCATCTCTTTATTACCATTTGGGGGAGAGAAATATGGCAGTCTGGCCGAACGCCTGTGGTTTTTCAACGTTTAGTAGGCTTGCAGGGAAAAGCAAAGATCTTTGAAATAAACATTCAGGTTATGCAGTTTCTGCAACAAGTTAATGAGGAAAGCTGATTTTCTGTTGTGGTTTGCGACGACGGTGTTTGTAGGGACCTATTTATCGGTTTGTGAGGACAACTCAATCCAGTTGCAGAGGGCATGTCACCTTTCTGTGTTGTCTTTCTGTGTTCTTTAGCTGGAAACCTAATAGGAACCTTTGGGCAATGTTCTGTGGTGGTAGTTACAGATGGTGTGCACAACATTTTAGTGAATGTTAGGAGACACTGTATGTTAGGAGATGTAATATATGTAACGGTTTTCTAGGTGTGAAGGAGAGTCGGACCAAAATGCAGCGTGTAGATTGCGATCCATTTTTAATGAAACAAACGTAAAACACGAATAAATACAAAAACTACAACAACAACAAACGTGGAAACGTAACGAAAACCGAAACAGCCCTATCTGGTGAAAACACAGAGACAGGAACAAAGACACTAAGGACAATCACCCACAACAAACTCAAAGAATATGGCTGCCTAAATATGGTTCCCAATCAGAGACAATGATAAACACCTGCCTCTGATTGAGAACCACTCCAGACAGCCATAGACTTTGCTAGATCACCCCACTAGCTACAATCCCAATATATACACACCACATACAAAAACCCATGCCACACCCTGGCCTGACCCAATACATGAAGATAAACACAAAATACTTCGACCAGGGCGTGACAATATAAATCATATATTATATATAAATGGTATATAATATAAATTATACACTGAGTGTACAAAATGTTATGAACTGCTCTTTCCATGACAGACTGACCAGGTGAATCTCGGTGAAAGCTATGATCCCGTATTGATGTTACTTGTTAAATCCACTAATCAGCGTAGATGAAGGGGAGGAGACAGGTTAAATAAGGATTTTTAAGCATTGAGACAATTGAGACATGGATTGTGTATGTATGCCATTCAGAGAGGGAATGTGCAAGACAAAAGATTGAAGTGCCTTTGAACGGGATCGAGAACTGCAACACTGCTGGATTTTTCATGCTCAACAGTTTGCCGTGTGTATCAAGAATGGTCCACCACCGAAATGACATGCAGCCAACTTAATACAACTGTGGGAAGCATTGGAGTGAACATGGGCCAGCATCCCTGTGGAACGCTTTCGATACCAACAAATTGAGGCTGTTCTGAGGGCAAAAGGGGAGCCGCAACTCAATATTAGGCAGGTGTTCTTAATGTTTTGTACACTTAGTGTATATTCTAAAAATATATATTCATATTTCGTTTACAACAATGTCTTTCTTTTAATGTTTTTGGGATGTTATCATGGAAACGGGAGACAAAGGGCTGTGAGACATGGGTTTGACTCTGGACACATGAAAGGTGGGATGTATACGAAGGGTACGGGGCAACAGAAGATGAACAGCCGAGGGGCTAATGATCTTGGAGATGGGGAACGGGACGATAAACCGGGGGGAGAGTTTGTGGGATTCCACCCAGAGGGGCAGATCAGCTTAGTGCCGTCGCCAGGCATGAGGTGGAAAGAATGGTCTCAGGCTCCGGGTGGTAGCAGTGGGGTTATATATTGGTGAGACAAGGCACCCAGCTTGATGTTATTGGACCCCGGCCGGTAGGAGAGAGAAGTTGAACCGGGGAAACAGCAGGGCCCATCTCGCCTGCCTGGAGTTGAGGCGCTTGGTGGTGCAGAGATACTCCAGATTTTTCTGGTCGTCCATACAATGAATGGATGTTTAACCTTTCGAGCCAGTGCCTCCTTTTCTCCAATGCCATCTTCACCGCGAGAAGCTCCCGATTCCCCACATCGTAATTCCTCTCCGTGGCGGTGAGGCAGTGGGAGAAGAAGGCGCAGGGATGCAGCTTAAGGTCCAGGGTAGAACATTGGGGACAGAACAGCCCCCACTCGAACATCCGGAGCAATGGCCTCCACCACAAACTGACGGGAAGGGTCCGGATTGGAGCCGTGGTGAAGCGGTGTTTAAGGTCCCAGAACGCCCGGTCTGTGGCCATGGACCACGTGAACAGAACCTTGGTAGAGGTGAGGGCAGACAGGGGGGGCCAGGATGCTGTAACCCCGGATAAAGCAGCAATAAAAGTTGGCAAACCCCAGGGAGCGTTGCAGCTGCACCCTGGACGTAGCCTCAGGCCAATCCACCACTGCTTTCACCTTCTCGGGATCCATCTTGACGCTCCCAGCAGAGGTGATGTAGCACAGAAAGGGAATGGTGGAGTGATGGAACTCACACTTTTCCACCTTAACAAACAACTGGTTCTCCAGAAAGCGCTGGAGAACCTGCCGGACATGGAGCACGTGTTCTTTTAGGGGGAGCGGGAGAAGATGAGGATGTCATCAATGTTGATGAAGATGAACTGGTTCAACACATCATGGAGAACGTCATTCACCCAAGCCTGGAACACGGCAGGGGCGTTGGTGAGGTTAAAGGGCATGACCAGATATTCGTTGAGGCCGCTGGCTGTGTTGAAGGCGGTCTTCCACTCGTCCCCCTCTCGTATCCTCAGCAGGTGTTAGGCGTTACATAGATCCAGCTTGGAGAACACAGTCGCCCCCTGGAGCGGCTCGAAGGCAGAAGAAATGAGTGATTGTGGATGACATTTCTTAACAGTGATGTCACTGAGTCCCCGGTAGTCAATGCACAGGGTCAGGGTCTTGTCCATCTTCTCCACGACGAAGAAACCTGCGCCAGCTGGAAAGGCAGAGGGATGGATAAATCCAGTAGCTAGGGAGTCCCCAATGTAGTCCTCCATAGCCTTGGTTTCATGTCCCAACAGAGAGTACAGACTCTCTGGGGCGGCGTGGTGCTAAGGAGAAGGTCAATCCCGCACTTATAGGGGTGGTGCGGCAGAAGAGAAGTGGCTCGGGAATCTGTGGGAATGGCAGAGAGATCCAGAACCACCTCTGAGGACCCAGGAAGACGTGCAGGTTGCACCGACTTCAGAACAAACTCCAGCCCATGATGGCATCCGTAGACCAGTTGATGAGTGGAGCCAGGAGAATCCCAACACCACGGGGATCTGGGAGGACTTGATGAGCAGGAACTGATTAGTCTCTCTGTGATGGCCTGACACCTGTAGGTTGATGGGAGTGATGTTATGGGTAACACGACGTATAGAGCGCCCATCCAATGCTCTAACAACCACAGGAATGGAGAGGGGCTGAGTGGGGATGTTCAGTTCGGAAGCCAGTGTGGCATCCAAAAAGCTCTCATCGGCCCCAGAGTCAATGAGGACCCAAGGAGATTTGGACTGGTTTCCCCATAGCAGAATGACATGAAAAGGTGTGCGAGTAAAGGAAGCAAAAAAGTTCCCCCATATGGCCCAATAGAGTACTCGCTCCTACCGGTAAGCTTGGTCTTTTATTATTATAATTTTTTTACCAGGTAGGCCAGTTGAGAAATTGTTCTCATTTACAGCTGCGACCTGGCCAAGATAAGGCAAAGCAGTGCGACACAAACAACACAGAGTTACACATGGGATAAACAAACGTACAGTCAATAACACAATAGAAAAATATGTTTACAGTGTGTGATAATGTAGTAAGAATATGGAGGTAAGGCAATAAAAAGGCCATAGTGGCGAAATAATTATAATTTAGCAAATAAACACTGGAGTGATAGATGTGCAGAAGATGAATGTGCAAGTAGACACGAGTGCAAAGGAGCAAAAAAATAAATAACAATATGGGGATGAGGTAGTTGGGTGGGCTATTTACAGATGGGCTATGTACAGGTGTAATGATCAGTTGATCAGCTGTTCTGACAGCTGATGCTTAAAGTTAGTGAGGGAGATATAAGACTCCAGCTTCAGTGATTTTTGCAATTCATTCCAGTCATTGGCAGCAGAGAACTGGAAGGAAAAAGGAGGAGTTGGCTTTGGGGATGACCAGTGAAATATACCTGCTGGAGCGCATGCTACAGGTGGGCTTTGCTATGGTGACCAGTGAGCTGAGATAAGGCGGGACTTTACCTAGCAAAGACTTATAGATGACCTGGAGCCAGTGGGTGTGGCGACGAAAAAGAAGCGAGGGCCAGCCAACGAGGGCATACAGGTCACAGTGGTGGGTAGTATATGGGGCTTTGGTGACAAAACAGGTGGCACTGTGATAGACTGCATCCAACTTGCTGAGTAGAGTATTAACCTCTTGAACCTCTGGGGGCAGTATTTCATTTTTGGATGAAAAAGGTTCCCGTTTTAAACAAGATATTTTGTCACGAAAAGATGCTTGACTATGCATATAATTGACAGCTTTGGAAAGAAAACACTCTGACGTTTCCAAAACGGCAAAGATATTGTCTGTGAGTGCCACAGAACTAATGCTACAGGCGAAACCAAGATGAAACTTCAAACTGGAAGTGAGCCAGATTTTTGAGGCGCGTTCCAATGGTGTGTTCCAGGTGTTCCAATGTCTCCTTATATGGCTGTGAATGCGCCAGGAACGAGCCTACACTTTCTGTCGTTTCCCCAAGGTGTCTGCAACGATGTGACGTATTTGTAGGCATATCATTGGAAGATTGACCATAAGAGACTACATTTACCAGGTGTCCGCCTGGTGTCCTCCGTCGAAATTGGTGCGTAATCTCCAGCTGCATGTATTTTTCCATGTGATTCAGAGGAGAAACCAAACTGCCACGAATGACTTATCATCGAATAGATATGTGAAAAACACCTTGAGGATTGATTCTAAACAACGTTTGCCATGTTTCTGTCGATATTATGGAGTTAATTTGGAAAAAAGTTCGGCGTTTTGATGACTGAATTTTCAGCGTTTTTTCTTAGCCAAACGTGATGAACAAAACAATACAGAATGGTGTCGTCTGTGTAGAGGTAGATCAGAGAATCACCAGCAGCAAGAGCAGCATCATTGATGTATGCAGAGAAAAGAGTCGGCCAGAGATTTTAACCCCCATAGAGACTGCCAGAGACAGGACAACTTACCCTCTGATTTGACACCCTGAACTCCATCTGAGAAGTAGTAATTGAACCAGGCGAGGCAGTCATCTGAGAAACCAAGGCTGTTGAGTCTGCCGATAAGTATACGGTGATTGACAGAGTCGAAACTCTTGGCCAGGTCGATGAAAACGGCTGCACAGTCTTTTGTCGACGGTGGTTATGATATTGTTTAGGACCTTGAGCGTGGTTGTGGTGCACCCATGACCAGCTCGAAAACCAGATTGCATAGAGGAGAAGGTACTCTGGAATTCGAAATGGTCGGTGATCTGTTCGTTAACTTCGATTTCGAAGACTTTAGAAAGGCAGGGTAAGATAGATATATGTCTGTAACAGTAATTTTAGAAAGAGAGGGTCCATATTGTCTTGCCCAGCTGATTTGTAGGGGTTCGGATTTTGCAGCTCTTTCAGAACATCAGCTATCTGGATTTGGGTGTAGGATACATGGGGGAGACTTGGGCATACACATCACAGACAAACTGAATTGGTCCACTCACACAGACAGCATCGTGAAGAAGGCGCAGCAGCGCCTCTTCAACCTCAGGAGGCTGAAGAAATTCGGCTTGTCACCAAAAGCACTCACAAACTTCTACAGATGCACAATCGAGAGCATCCTGGCGGGCTGTATCACCGCCTGGTACGGCAACTGCTCCGCCCTCAACCGTAAGGCTCTCCAGAGGGTAGTGAGGTCTGCACAACGCATCACCGGGGGCAAACTACCTGCCCTCCAGGACACCTACACCACCCGATGTTACAGGAAGGCCATAAAGATCATCAAGGACATCAACCACCCGAGCCACTGCCTGTTCACCCCGCTATCATCCAGAAGGCGAGGTCAGTACAGGTGCATCAAAGCTGGGACCGAGAGACTGAAAAACAGCTTCTATCTCAAGGCCATCAGACTGTTAAACAGCCACCACTAACATTGAGTGGCTGCTGCCAACACACTGACACTGACACTGACTCAACTCCAGCCACTTTAATAATGGGAATTGATGGGAAATGATGTAAATATATCACTAGCCACTTTAAACAATGCTACCTTATATAATGTTTACATACCCTACATTATTCATCTCATATGCATACGTATATACTGTACTCTATATCATCGACTGCATTCTTATGTAATACATGTATCACTAGCCACTTTAACTATGCCACTTTGTTTACATACTCATCTCATATGTATATACTGTACTCTATCATCTACTGTATCTTGCCTATGCTGCTCTGTACCATCACTCATTCATATATCCTTATGTACATATTCTTTATCCCCTTACACTGTGTATAAGACAGTAGTTTTGGAATTGTTAGTTAGATTACTTGTTGGTTATTACTGCATTGTCGGAACTAGAAGCACAAGCCTTTCGCTACACTCGCATTAACATCTGCTAACCATGTGTATGTGACAAATAAAATTTGATTTGATTTGAAGTAGCTGTGGGGGGTGCAGAGTTGTTGACCGGGGTAGGGGTAGCCAGGTGGATAGCATGGCCAGCCGTAGAAAAATGCTTATTGAAAAATCTTGATTATTATAGATTTATCGGTGGTGACAGTGTTTCCTAGCCTCAGTGCAGTGGGCAGCCGGGAGGAGGTGCTCTTATTCTCCATGGACTTTACAGTGTCACAGATTTAGTTGGAGTTTGTGCTACAGGGTGAACATTTCTGTTTGAAAAGGCTAGCCTTTGCTTTCATAACTGCCTGTGTGTTCGTTCCTAACTTCCCTGAAAAGTTGCATATCGCGGGGGCTATTCGATGCTAATGCAATACGCCACAGGATGTTTTTGTGCTGGTCAAGGGGGGTCAAGTCTGGAGTGAACTAAGGGCTATATTTGTTCTTAGTTCTACATTTTTTGAACATCCTCTACTGACGGAATGAGGCCAATATCCTCCCAGAATACCCGGGCCAGGTCGATTATAAATCTTGCTCACTGAAGTGTTTTAGGGAGCGTTTGACAGTGATGAAGGGTGGTTTGATTGACCGCGGACCCATTACGTAGGCAGGCAATGAGGCAGTGATCGCTGAGATCCTAGTTGAAGACAGCAGAGGTGTATTTGGAGGGCAGATTGGTCAGGTTGAAATCTATGAGGGTGCCCACGTTTTACGGATTTAGGTTTGTACATGGTAATTTGTGTGAGATTGAGGACATCTAGTTTAGATTGTAGGACGGTTAAGCATATCCCAGTTTAAGTCACCTAACAGTATAAACTATGAAGATAAATGGGGGGGCAATTCATTCACATATGGTGTCCAGGGCACAGCTGGGGTTGAGGGGGGTCCAATACAAGTGGCAACAGTGAGAGACTTATTTCTGGAACGTTGGATTTTTTAAAGTAGAAGCTTGAACTGTGTGGGCACAGACCTGGATAGAATGACAGAACTCTGCAGGCTAATTCCACCACTTTGGCAGCTCGATCTTGGAAAATGTTGTAGTTGGGGATGGAAATTTCAGAATGTTTGGTTGCCTTCCTAAGCCAGGATTCAGACATCGCTAGGACATCAGGGTTGTCAGAGTGTCCCAAAGCAGTGAATAAAACAACCTTAGAGAGGAGGCTTCTGATGTTAACATGCATGAAACCAAGGCTTTTACAGTTACAGGAGTCAACAAATGATAGCGCCTGAGGAATAGGAGGGGCTATAAGTGGGGGCTACGGGGCCTGAGTTAACCTCTACATCACCAGAGGAACAGAGGAGGAGTAGGATAAGGGTACAGCTGAAGGCTATAAGAACTGGTCATCTGGTGCGTTGGGAACAGAGAATAAAAGGAGCAGGTTTCTGGGTGTGGTAGATAGATTCAGGGCTTAGTGTACAGGCAATGGTATGGTAGGATGTGAGTACAATGGAGGTAAACCTAGGCGTTGAGTGATGATGATAGAGGTTTTGTCTCTGGAGGCACCAGTTAAGCCAGGTGAGGTCTCCGCATGTGTGTAGGGTGGGACAAAAGAGCTATCTAAGGCATTTTGAGCAGGACAGACAGTGAAATAAAACAGTGAAATAAAACAATAAGAACTAGCCAAGACAGCAGTAGACAAGGCATGTTGACATTAGAGAGAGGCATAAAGCAATCACAGGTGTTGATCAGGAGAGCTAAGACAACATTGGGTAAATGGTGATGAATGAGCAGACTGGGTCAGTTTGTTACATACAGTACCTGAGATTGAGGCTGGGGCCGACAGGTAAACAAAATGAGGTATTGTGTTATTGAAACAGTCCAGGGGGCATCAGCTGTGTAGCCGAGTGATCATATGGTCAAAAGAGCAGCAATAGGTGAGTCAGGGTGCAGTTCAGTAGTCACTATTATGCTAGGCGAGCAGGGGACACAGCGTTCAGAAAAGCTAGCGGGCCGAGGCTAGTAGATGGTTTTTCGGCGACATCGTAACAGAATAGCCTGTTGAGACCACATCGGGCAATCACGTCAGTAGTCCAGTCGTGATGGATCGGCGGGGCTCCATGTCGACAATAAAGGGTCCAGGCCAATTGGCAAAGGAGATATTGTAGCCCTAGAATTAGCTGATTTATGGGCCTAGCTCAAGGCTAGCTGGTGCTTGTTTCGGGACAGCGGCATTAGCTAACAGTAGCCACTCATTTGCAGCTAGCTAGCTGCTCTGATCTGGTGAAATGATCCAGAGCGGCATGGATCCGGTTATATGGTAGAGGGAAGCAGTCCGATATGCTCTGGGTTGATATTGCACTGTGCAGACTGGCGGGTATAGTCTGAGCTAAAGCTGGCTGGTGACCAAGAAAAATGTGAAGACCGCTAGCTGTGACTAACTAAGACTAGTAGCTATTTAGCTGGCTGGCTGGCTAGCTCCTGATGGAAGTTCCAGTATAAGGAATAAAAATAGCAGCTCCATACCACATTGGGTGAGGCAGGTTGCAAGAAAGTACATTTAGTTCATAGATAGAACGTGAGATTAAGATATAAATGAAAAAGACTGGCTATTTACACAGGATGAGACATGGGATAAGACAAAGACAAATACACACATCCTACTGCTATGCCATCTTGGTTCAATTTTACCGGGTAAGAGGACACAAAATGACAAACTCCCGCAATACAGACAGCTCCTTGTGCTGATCCGGTTTTGGCATTCCGCTGACGACAGCCCAGCCCTGCCTAGTTGCATGGGTTCGGGAAACAGTGCCTCGTGACTCTCCAGGAAGGTTGGGAAATCTCAGGTTCTCTCGGCCATGGGACAACCAGGGCCACCCGGGATGACGCGGGGGCGAGGTGGAATCCCTGGACGTGCGAGTGAAATCGTCGTTCCCACAATCGGCCATCGATGTGGATGGTCAAAGTGATGAGGGAGTCAAAATCTATGGGTAACTCCCGAGTCGCAAGCTAGTCCTTAACCTTCTCTGAGACGCTGTGCAGGAACATGTCGAACATTGCTTCCGAGTACCACGCACTCTCCGTTGCCAACGTACGGAAATCCAGCGCATAGTCAGCCACAGTGCGGGCATCCTGCTAGAGCTGGATTAGCTTCTGGGCAGCCTCTCTCCCGGAGAACGGGGCATCAAAGACATTCCTCACCTCGCCCATTAACCCCTCCAGGCTCGTGCATGTGGCCGGCTGCTTTTCCCGTACGGCGGTAGCCCAGGTGAGAGCTTTTCCAGACATCAGCATGATGAGGTAGGCTATTTTGGAGCAATCCGAGGGGGAGGACTGAAACTCGAAAATGAGGACACACTGAGCTAGGTGCTCAGCTCTACATTAAAGCGTTCTGGAGGAGGTAACTGAGGCTCCTGGGGAGGTGGAGTGGCCAGTTGGGCGGCCACTCTGCTGCTAACCGCCGAGTTACTGAGGGGCGGTGGGGTTACCACCGTGGCAGGTTGCCAAAAGGATGACCCGCGAGATTGCTCCTGCAGCATGTCCAACACCCGGTCATGGTGCTCAGCCAATGTTTGGACCCCCTCCATCAACCCACGAAGCAATTCCTCGTGCCTACCAATGGAGGCTCCTTGGGAGGAGATGGTGCTGCGCAGCTGGTCCGGGTCTGCTGGATTAGTCATGGCCCCTTTTGTACTATCAGGTGTGAAAGTAAAACCCAGATGTAGACCACATTGAATAAACAATAGTTTAATGTTCCAACAGGGGCAGGCAATAGACAGGTCAAGGCAGGCAGGGGTCAGTAAACCAGAGGTGGGGAAACAGTACCGGTCAGGGTGTGACAGGGAATCTTAGCTAATGTTCTGGGAAAGTTCCCAGTTTGCTGCCTGTACATACTGTAAGAGAGAAAACAAAGTATTCCATTTCACAATGCATTTAGGAAAACACAACCATTTAGATCTTTAACCTTTTTACTCTTCCGCCGCTCAGGAGACACGTGTTCGAACTCCGTCGGTTACACATACATTCAGGAAAACACACAGACCTAGTATATTGTCACATCTTTATGGTGATGCTCTACAAACGTTTGTTTGTTTGGCTCGTTGCATTATTTAACTGAGGCAAACATGAAAAGGTCACAAGTTATTGTGTCATAGGAATCCTTGTTTTTACAAAGTAGCCTGTTTGGAAAAATACATTCATGTCTCTCTCACACATTTGAAAAAGGGGTTCAAAAGGGTTATTTGATCAAGGGTAAGGTTCAAATAAAGGTTTATTTTATTTATTGAACATATGATAGGGCTTTAAGTATGCTGGCACTCTATGGAATATGGTGCTCATCTGGGTAAAGTCATAAAAGAAAAAGTGACTAGTATCAACATATAGGGTCCCTGGTTTGCCGTGTCAAGAAAAGGTTGAAGACACCTTACTAGAACCATAAAGGGACAAGCCGATGGACCCTTTCTCCCACAGGGACAAGGCAAAGAGCTCTTTATGGTTCTGGTTAGAACCCATTTTTCAAAGAGTGGATTTTAAAAAAACTTGCCCCCCTACTGCTCCATTAGGAACACATTAATATTCAGATGTTTTCACCGGAATCTTTCATCTCCTTTTGATGCCATTAACCCTTTCACACGTACCATCACATGGGTGTGATCGTTCTACAGTGGTCCCTGAAGCATATGATCACATCCGTGGGATTAGAACGCTTATTTACAACGCTTATTTACAACGGCCAGTTTCGAATGATGCAACAAGCAGCATTTGAGCTGGCCACACTTTTTTCCGAAAATATTTACACAAACACAGTCCTTAAAAAGTTATGTCCAGAATGTGAGCAGTTTATTTTTGGATGCAATATTCAGATATTCACATAATTATCTATAGCATAACACAATCATCCAAACCATAAAAATATAGACTACATTTGAACTAGCGCTAACTGAGGAACGATTTACGCAACACAAG
Source organism: Oncorhynchus tshawytscha (assembly GCF_018296145.1). Classification (NCBI taxonomy): domain Eukaryota; kingdom Metazoa; phylum Chordata; class Actinopteri; order Salmoniformes; family Salmonidae; genus Oncorhynchus; species Oncorhynchus tshawytscha. Next base: position 15,709,892 of record NC_056442.1, on the reverse strand, counting down.
CGGTCATATTTTCTAACTCTCGGCTGACATAAACTACAATATGAATTAGCTAATAGCAATTCCTATGTATAATTAATCACATCACGGGTGAGCTCACCATTTATCTAAATAATTGAATAAAACACTTTCTAGAAATCGAAAGTAATCCGACGATTAGTTTCCGCGCGCAGCCAAGTTTTCTTTCCTCAAAGAAACCAAAGATAATAAGAGAAGATGAGTTTGGTCTGTTTATAGTATGCATGTTGAAGGGGGTGTGTTGTCTACCATTGTTCACATCCCATAATTCACTTCCTGAAGTTCTCAAAAAATGAGTGAACCATTACTCACCTCCTTTTGTTATAGCATCCTTGGTCCGACAGACAATTACGTGAAACCCAGAATGCATTGTATGTCAACAAACATGACTCCACACACATAGCTGGAATTAGCTCAGCTCATCATAATCAGTGCAACCTTCAAAAAAGTATTTTACACATACTATGTGCCCATTACAATCTATGCAGGAATCGGAATGCATGATTTATCACTGGTAACTGAAAACATGAATAAACCAGTAAATATATCAACAACTACCAAACAAAATATTTTCTGATAGTGATTTATTGATACAAATGGCGCTTGCAGGCAGTCAATCACGTAACCTCTCACTCCCTCTCTGAGCCATTCAGTGTTGTTGTTTATGTATGTAGCTAGTGAGCTAAGCTGTAGCATTAGCAATGTCTTTCAAAAGGAGACAACTCACAAATGTGGAAATTCTGGAGATTTAGAAATAGAAACACAGTCTGGATTTGAACATGGGTGTCTGTAGTGACGCCTCTAGCAATGAGACGCTGTGCCTTAGACAGCTGCGCCAATTGGGAGTCATATGGCCAGGGTAGCTTCAAAATACAACACATGCTAATACTTCTCTGACGCAATTAGCATTGTTTTCCAGAGATAATAGAAGAATGTAACTAGCTACCTAAGTGTTGAGTATAACACCATAAAGGTTATGAAATGAGTAAATTTACCGTGCGTATCCGCGGTTATAAGGAATATACACAAAAATATTATGCTACAGTAGAAGTGACATAACACGACATGCAGAAACTATTATAACGTAATAAGTCACTTACTTTGATAGAAACACACACATTTCCAAAGTTATTATTGGTAACGAAAACAACTTTGACTGCAATGCAGGCAACAGATGAAAAATGTGTGTGTGAAGGATGGGAGATGAGCAAATGTCTGCAGACTTGAACTGCACAAACAATTGGGAAGTGTTTGGGGAATTTTGTACATGTCAGAAATGTCAAAAAAATTAATTGGTCCGCTAAAGTTAAAATTACTACTTTTATGTGAATGAGGCGGAACACACCTCAATTCAAATTGTTCTTAGAAAATAAAAAACTTGTTTGAAAATCATTTGAAATTGACAAATTGAAAACAGCCTATAAATAAAAACAGGCTGCGTGCTTTGGTTAGAGGGCAGCGCAGATTAAATGTACTTGTCACGACTCCCGCCGAAGTTGGCTCCCTCGCCTGTTCGGGTGGTGCTCGGAGGTCGTTGTCACCGGCCTACTAGCCGCCACCGATCCGGTAATTTATGAACATTTGAACATCTTGGCCATGCTCTGTTATAATCTCCACCCGGCACAGCCAGAAGAGGATTGGCCACCCCTCATAGCCTGGTTCCTCTCTAGGTTTCTTCCTAGGTTTTGGCATTGCTTGCTGTTTGGGGTTTTAGGCTGGGTTTCTGTACAGCACTTTGAGATATCAGCTGATTTAAGAAGGGCTATATAAATAAATTTGATTTGATTTGTTGGTACTTTAGTCTTTTGGTGGCCCAAGTCATTTAAATGCCATGGATGAATTTGCAGTTATTCATTCATGCTCTTCTAATAGGCACTTACAGCACCTATAGCACTTAGTTAAACTATCCTAACCTAACCTAAGTTTAACCACTCTTATGAGAACTGAAGAACGATAAACCTGTACTCATTCAAAACAGTATGTGTGACATTTTGCATATTTTGTGAGCAGTGACCAAAATAACCATAACATTTCAAATAACTGGAAGACATACTGTCCAATGAGCGTTCCAAATACTGAAACTTGACTAAACTCAGAAGCTGCGGACTATGATGAGTTTAACAGAACTGTGCACTTTGGCATGATGAAAATGTCATGTGTGACATTTGGAACATAAAAAAGGGTCAGGATAGCATATGTCATATACAGTATATGTCAATATGGCAATACGATAGCAATAGAACTTTGCCATGGCAGTTTGAAAGGCACATTTTCGATCTAAAATGTTCTCAAATCTTTCAATGCCTCCCCCACCCTCAACCACCACCAACTCCAAGACCCACAATCCCATTTCTAAAATAAAACACAAAAAGCTTGAATAACAATATCTCTGGAGGCAATAATAACAGGTAGCTGTAAAAATGGCACAATTCATTTTGAGCAAAGCACTTCACCATTAAAAGCCTATATTGGCACTTGATGAAATTGGAGTTCATAATGGATCCAATTATCACTCCAACTGAATCATTGTACTCTGCAGGGATATATGATAGTTAGTGACTTTTCTTCATTCCCTCACCACTACCCCTGCTCCTACAGCAGAGTATTCATCATTTGATATTTATTTTATTTTATATGATTTTACAATCAAAGCATGCACAGATATCTGTGATTGAGGTTGTTCAAATCTATTGCAGAACTGTTACATATGGGAGTTTGTGGGCATGTAAAACAGAAACACAAATGCAGACACACATGCACATGGACAGGTCCAAACACACACACACTCTTTCTCTCACACACACACACACATTCCTCCCTGTCATTATAGGCCTCTCCTTCTCCTCTCCCTGCATCCCCGTAGTCTTGTATATCTCCCAAGCCAATAATCATTAGAATTAATGTATCCCTCTTTAAGCCTTTAATGATATGTTTTAAATGTATGGTTACTGGCAGCATCGCAGTCTGATTCATAATCGCCCATCCTGCCATTTTATCGGGTTCTGGTGTTTCTCATGTCCGCATCAGTATATTAATTTTGACCCTGGGAGGCGGTATATCACACGAGATCCTGCCCATTGTCTCTCCCACACCACATTTTCTTAAGCAGTAGCCATAAAGAATGCTTTATTGATCTACCCCTTTGCAGGTTTAATAAGTGCGTTGCATAACAAGTGTTTTAGTGTTAAATAAATCAGGGTTGGGCAGGGAGCAGGAGTACTGGCTGCCAGGGAGAGGGTTGGACACACACACACACACACACACACACACACAAAGAGAGCCAACCACTAAGGAGAGAGGCAAGAGAGGAGAAAGACCCTTTGCCAGACTAGTCAGTGTGAGTATGCTGTCAAAAGAGCGCTGAATGCCTGGTAGAATTGCTGGGAGAGATATGTCAGAAATATCACGAGTTTGGCCAGTATGTTTTAGTGTAAGTCTGATGTCTTTACATGTGTGTGTCTGAATACACACATGAAAAGCTGGTATTGTTGGTAACAAGGTAACCAATTCTTCCTGACAATTTTTTTTAACAAACTAGTATCTATGAAAGATGTCATAAAACTATCAGCAAATACGCCTTACCAACCATCTAGCCTGAGGAATTTATGGCCAGCCTGTTGCAAGCTAACACCCCCGGATCAGTTAAGGACAGGGGGAATTCAATCAGGGAGATCCATTGGCCACTGCTGAGGCAGTGGAGTGAGATAGATGGCTTTAAAAGGTTACGAAGGGGCCAAGCCCCATGGTTCAGTATTTCATCCCTGTCCAATTGTGTTTCTTGTTTGGGGCAGCAGCAATGTAGGGAGGGATGTATCAGCGAAGTATAAAACTGCCTCCACATCATCTTTCTCTCTCTGTTTCTGCATATCGCTTCGCATCTCTCTCTCTCTGCATCCCTCTTTAACACAGAACCCAGGAGGCCTAAGTCTAAGCTGTGGGAAATTGTGGGAGGGTGATCGATGAAAATCTTAAATAAATGTCAAGATTGTTGTGGGAATGTTACACGGTGGAGCTGTGACACATACTGTGGTCGTGACTTGTGCGCAGGCACGTGTACTGACACACACACACACACACGCACACACACATATTAAAGTACTCAATCATAATTAACACATTCATCCTTTAGAACATTATGAAGATGCTGTGAGATGTTTATTCTTCACAACAGGGCCACAGATACCACAGGGTCACCATCCAAATCTCAGCCTAGTCCAGACATTTCTGTCATCTCACTCTCACCTTCCCCCTCCTCTCTCTCCCTTTCTCCCTCCATCCTAGCGCTTCTATCTTTCTTATCCCCAGATCCTGATATGAAGAAAATCCTGTTTAAATTACATCAGGAGGAGTGAAGGGGAAAAGAGGCATTATCGGCACACAAAGATAAGAATAAAAGGGGGAACGTGGCGCAAAAATGAAAGGTCACACAGGCCACCCTTCAGACTTGCAGGGGGAAGCTTTGAAGGTCAGAGAGATTGAGGGGATGATCCATTCAGGTGAATGACACCGATTAATTGGGTCGATTCGGGCACACACACATACACGTGTGTGTGCAAACACACATGCATGTACACACATAAGCACAAGTGCACACATACACACACACACACACACACACACACAAATGTAACCCCCCCATGATTCATTCAATCATTGTCAATCTTTCTTTTCTGCCTCTCTTCTATCTAAATTCATCTTTGATTGAATTATGAATTGCACTAATTTCATGGAAAACAATAGTACTGCACAAGTATTTTTTTGAAAATGTACCATTTCCATCTAAGTACAGCATACATCTCATAGATTGCAGAGGATGAAGTTCTACCAAGACCTTCATTTCCCAAGCGGAAAGGGAACTTGAGCTAATGTTTGGAGATTATAGGAGTCTCTTAGAGTCAAACTTTTCAGGGATCCAGTAGAGAGGCCTGCTGCTCGATGACCCTGCATGACCGCAGACCTCTAAATCACTAATCTGACAGAGTACTTACTAATAGATGTTTTATCAACAAAATGTCCACCCATCAGAAGGCACTGACCCCTAACACTAACAGCCGACATATGAGAGGGCAAATGGAAGCTGCATATGGGAGCCATACACACACACTCACACGTGAAATGATTTTGCACATGTTAATCTGTGTGTGTGTCTCTCTGTATCATTGTGAGTTTTCAAGTCTGTGTACACACACCGACACACATATACAGACTTGACAACTCACATTGATACACAGACGCATACACACACAGAAACTAAAATTTGGAAAGTCATACACAGACACACATACATACATACACACACACACACACACATTGTCCATCCATCTGTCCAACTATCTGTCAGTCTTTGTCCATATATCGTCTGCTTTTATGTATTAAGGGAGAGTCAATGTTACTGTGAGAGATTACTCCAGGCCGCAGGCAGGGGGCAAGCCATCTTCTCTTCTTTCACCTTAATGAAATATGACTGGCATCTCAGCATGAGGAGGGCACTGATCCCCTTCAAACACTCCCACCCCCCTACACACACCATGATAATGTACCATAATTTCTCCCTCTCCTCATTTCACAGCATTTCCTCAACCATCAGCCTTCCTGTCTTTTTTTATTGAGGCGGTGGCTCCTTCAATTACAACGGCCCGTAATCCTAGACTGATGCGAGGATGGATTAACGGGATTCGGAGATAATCTGGTTGACCCCTCGACCCAAACCCAGTATGAGGGAGCGAGAAAAGGAAAATGGAGTTTAAAATGAGAGAACCAACGAAAGCCGACGGGGGCTTTGACCATAATGTCTCCACTGAGCCGACTCTATGGATCTACGCGCCTCTCCGTGTCACGGGGTATTACTTCCTGTGAGGCTCCTGTGGAAACCTAGAATTGGATCAGGAAGGTTGCAGCTCATATAGACAGCATCTGCCGATTTACAGTACATATACTAGGGCCTGGTATCTAACAGGGATATATGTGACCATCCGGGTTTTAGGGTTGTTAGCCTGTTGAGCTAAAGTCTAGGCATAAACTCAGGGAACAGTGAGCATATAACTTTATGTCTAATGGTAGCTTAGACAATTGCCATCTTCAAGTTTCTCTTTGAGATATTGTACATAATATTCTGAAAATGGATAGGGTTGTTGATTATCCGTTGTAAGGGTTTCTTTCTGACGCATTCATTATATCTGTTGACAAGGGAAAATAATAGAAGTTGTGTACCGCAACGATTAAGGTTACTGGTTTGAATGTGTGAGTCAAAGCAATAACTTTTCAACAACTACAGTATATACCGTAAAGGGACAGTATCAAGGTCAGTAATAGATAAATAATAACCAAGCATCAGCATTCATAGTGCAGTCAATGGATCTGCTACAGACATCCTCTCTTCAATATCAGCCAATTAGCTCTTTACAATGTAAATATGGCTGGGGGCCCTCTCAGACATTAAATGTAAGAGAAAGAGTTTAGTATACTCTTGAACACAAGACAATTCCAAGGTCTAGAGTAACCAGAGCAAGGTCAAATTAGTAATATTTGTGGTGACTGGTGAAGGTTTTCTTAGAGACAACGGTTTGCTCACAGCCATTCCTGAAAATAAATGGAAATATCTGGTATGTGTGTGTGAATTTGAGTGTTTGCGTGTATGTGTGTGTTCATATTTGTGCCTGGCAGTTTATGAGTGCGTTTTGAGTGTGTGTGTGTGTGTGTGTGTGTTTATGTGATTGCATGTACAGGTGTCCGTGTCTGTCTGTGTACTGTATGTGTTTAATTATAGAGGGCCTCAGTGATTCCTTCGAATCCTGCCCACATTGCTTGCTGACTCAGTACTCTGTGTGGTAATTCAATCACAGGTAGGCCCTGTTTTCTGATCCTCACCAAACATTACAGATGACAAATATAGCAATGAGATCTACGTACACCTACACTGGCATTGAAGTGCAGGCATTTATTAAGAAAGAAAAGCAACTTTAATTCAAATAAGAAAATATAATAATTAATGAATTGGAGTTTATCACATGTATAACGACACAGGCTTTCTCTAAAGTACTTGTCATCTTAATTGGTGTGATACACACAAACAACACCTTTCTCTCTATTATTCAATTAATATCAACCGTTTTCATTTTTTTAAAAATTACTTTTTATCCCACTTTCTGTTCTTTACTGTAAGTTCCCATCGATAAATGTATTGTTTGTGATACACAGCATAATATAATATCACATGTGCCACTTTGGTAGATGCTTTAAGCCCAGCAATTTACGGTATACATATTTGATGTGATTCCCGCATGAATGAACCCTCATTGTTATTGTTAGTGCCAATGCCAATTGAGCCACACAGGACAATCGTTCATAACTGTAAATGGAAAATGCCCTTGTGGTTTAAACAGTCAGTCCAACAATCTGCTCAATCTCAGTAAGTAGCATAATGAGTTCCTCAAAGACTCCATGTCAACACACATAGAGCACAAACATCCCCAGCCCTATCCCCATCCAGCCTCACATATCCTGAATGACCTGTCTCCAACCTAAATTCTCCAATCTCTCATGTCTTTTCAGTCATCCCAGAAGACTGATGTTGAAGACCCCATGTTTTTCTAATAACATGTCGATGGCCCTCAAACTGAGCTCCATTTGGATGGCAGGCCGGAGGCAGACACAGATCCTTCTCTTACCTATAGCGAAGGGGATCGGGACTCGGGAGTGGATCCATGGACCATCGCCTCTCGTTGACGCAAACGTTCTGGGAAATCAGTGAAAGGAATGTCCTTCCCAACATGGCTAACGAGGGTGTCATGTTCATTGAGTCTCTCCCTCACTTTTGGTCCTTCAAAAATGTAGGTGCATGACGCTTCTGCAAGCTGTCACTGTCAGTACTGGGGTTGAATGTCACAGTCAAAGGACTGGGCTGCGTGCGTAAACTGAAGAATTATCTTTGTGTTTAGTCATTCCTGCATGCCAGAGGTTAAATACCAGGTGTTGGAAGTATAAAAGAAGCCTTTTGTTTGACCAGCTGAAGTTTGTTTATACAGATCATTCTCATTAACATAGAAAATCTATTTTGCGATAGAGACCAGTCTCAGTTGATCCTTCAAAGCTCCCCACTGGGTACACACTGGTTGAATCCATGTTGTTTCCAAGTTATTTCAATTAAATGACATTGAACCAAAGTGAAATAGACGTTGAATTGACATCTGTGCCCAGTGGGTGCAAATCATTTCTCAATCAATATTGGTCAAACTGTCAGAAGGTACAAAGCAGAGTTCAACAGTGTATGGCCTCCTGACTTGGCTTTTTTCGGTTAAATATTGTGAGTTAAGGGGGTGTGTCACAATATCAATTTAACCACGTTTGCAGTAAAATATTTGTATACAACGATCAATTTCATATATGGGAGACCTTAGACATATGTTAAAACATGGTTGTGCTTTGTTATACCTCGGGTAGGGGTATCTCAAAGACTAAAGCCCTTTTTGAAGATTGGCCACTAGCCTATTTTTGTGGACCCCAGGAATAGTAGCTGCTGCTTCTGAAAAAGCTAATAGGGATCCAAATAAATAACATTGTTGATTCTAAGAATGCCTTGAAGATACATACACTCACCCAAGTGGAGATAAATACCACAGAGTTTCTAACATCGCGAGGCCCAATATTGCGAGACTTCCTTCAATGCTTGCAAAGCAGACTAGACCGGGGGTTTGTGGTTTGAGAAGTCAATGATACAAGTAAAATTATTCTTTAAGTTGTTATTTTTCTCGAAGTCTAAAGGCGCAACCTAGATTCGAGCCAATGTCTTAAGTAGCTAGACATGTTATTACTCCAACCTCGTCTAAGTGACAAACGTACACGTTTTCATTTTAGTCGAATACAACTTTATGTTAAAGGAGTGCCTTTGACTGACGGCCTGCACATGCGCAGTTCGGCGTGAGACAACCCTTTGACCCGATTTAAGTGTTTCTACGCATGAGCTTAGCTAGCCAACATTAGCATGACATCGCCTACAAGCATGATCGGGGATTTCTATTAGAGAAGTAGTTTCTACATATTTTCATATTAAACCATCTTTGTAAATACTGTTCTTTATTCTTGCAGTTCATGACATAAATACCCCAGGCACTGAAGGGCCTTGGTGTGTATATTGCTCTTTTCATTTAGCCCACGCCTGAAAGTTATAACCTCAATGGCACTGCTGAAGTGGGCCACATGACACTGAGAGCAATAGGGAACAGCTGTTGTGATGTGTTACCACGGAGAACCTGGTCTCTGACTCCGGGCGGCCATTGTAACAGCAGTCTTCATGTATCGCTTGTGTAGTTGACCTGTGCCACTATACAATATGTCATCATCACCAAATGTTCTCTTGTTAATCACTATTCGCAACAAGGTGTTATATTAGTGTGTTGTGAATTTTCTGGCACCACACACATGCATGCAAATGAACACACACAAACACACATACTCACACACGCGTAACACACAGAGTTTCACCCTACACAAGCTTCCATATACACACACACACACACACACACACACACACACACACACACACACACACACACAGTATCACAAAACGGGTTGCCGGGGCAACTACCGAGTTTCTGGAGGGACACTGTTGATGAGCCAGTGAACAGGTCCCTTGTGATGATGGTGGCTGTGGAGATCTGGTTACCATACTATCGTCCTTCCAGTCGCTCTAGAAAACATCAAGGCACTGCTTCGACTTCTTCCAAGGCAGATCCCCATGAGCGTATGTGTTTGGTCACCAAAACACATTGTCTGCTTCCCAAATGGCACCCTTGATAGTGCACTACGTTTGACCGGAGACCATGGGGCCCTGGTCGAAAGTAGTGCACAAAATAGGAAATACTTAGGAGACACTCATTGAGTGAATCTAATTGGAGCGAACAGGAGGGGCAGCCCAGCAATAGTGTGGGCTAATAGAACTAGATGTCAGGTAAATAAAGGAGGTGTTTATTTTCCAAAAGCTTGAAGCTGTGGTGGATTATATATTTGAGGATGTGTCAGGCATACTGAATTTTAGACTTGATTTGGCTTGTTCCTTTCAGCTCCTAATGGAGCAAAGGGCCTCAACGGTGCATCCCCAGAGAACTCTGTTCTGGGCGGTTTTCTTGACCCCATTCTGAGTGTTTTTTAGGGCACATGTTTACTGTCTGATTGACATCCCCTCGGTTGTCATCGCTAGACTAAAACAAGGGTGATAATGTGATTGCACAGTTTAATTTATGGATATATTTGATCCAATCATCATGAAGAGTAGTGATCAGATCTACTTTTTGCATATGCTACCTTTGGCTGACACAACATGCTTATGCCAGTGTGCACCATCTGAATGACTTTGCTCTGGCAGTGTGTTGGGACCATCAGGTTCCTCTCTTAAGCTACTGGATTGATTAGACATAAACCAGAATGGCTTAGGTGTTTTGAGTAGTGATGCTGCAAGGGTGTGTTGCTGAATGAGCGTTGCTGCTGCAGTGGCATAGACCAGCCATACTGTAGTGAGTGGAGCTGTCTATGGTGCTGAAATGGATGCTCTTCAGTCACACTCGTGTCCCTAATAGTGGCACAAGGTGTCAGAGGAGTCAATTTTTATATAATCTCCCCGCCTCGTGACCCCCACCACCAGACAGACCCCAGTTCTCCATATTATATTACAGTATGATAAAGTAGCCATATAGCCCATCTATAATTTACCCCAAACAACTACCTCTTCTCCTACTGTATTTATTGATTTTGCTCCTTTGCACACCATTATTTATATTTCTACTTTGCACATTCTTCCACTGCAAATCTACCATTCCAGTGTTTTACTTGCTATAGGGTATTTACTTCGCCACCATGGCCTTTTTTTTGCCTTTACCTCCCTTATCTCACCTCATTTGCTCACATTGTATATAGACTTATTTTTCTATTGTATTATTGACTGTATGTTTGTTTTACTCCATGTGTAACTCTGTGTTGTCGTATGTGTCGAACTGCTTTGCTTTATCTTGGCCAGGTCTCAGTTGTAAATGAGAACTTGGTCTCAACTTGCCTACCTGGTTAAATAAAGGTGAAATAAAAAAGTAAAATAAAAGTATCTAGAAGAAAACGGCTCAGGCACAGCATAAAGCTAGCATGACAAAGTTGCTATTCTTGCTCAACTTCTGCTACATTTCCTTGAAAGCATGTTCCAACCCAGACATTTAGAGAGACAACATGAACTTAAAAATGGCCTCTTTCCCAGAGTACAAAGACAATAAAAGAATGTTTTCACAGTGCGATCCTGGTGCATAAATGTCAGTGGAGTTAATGGATGTCACGGCTATTCCTTTGAGACAAGAGGCTGAATGCCTGTGTTTCGTGTCTCTTTTCTACATCATATTGTTAGAGGGCAGAGATAGATTTTATATTATTCTGGGCTGAATGGTTTTGAACTTTAACAGCTCAATGGGGAAAAGGAGCAACACAATTACCAACCTTTTAAAGAGTGATTTAGCCTTAAACACCATGATAGTGGCAGTGGTTAAGTCACATACCTCTCATTTTCGAGGCAGAAACCACAACCACTTGTTCTGAGGAGAATGGTGAAGTGTGTCAAATGCTTTGATATTGTTATTGTCACACATCTCAAATAGCATATTGATACCGCCTAAATGAAGTGAGGAATCTGGTGACTTACATGTCACTTTCACACCTTTCCTCAGTTACATTTGTGCTTATATTACCGTTGGACGTGTCTTGGGTTGTTAGCGTGCACTGCCAGACGAAAGAACTACAATAGACTGGTGAAGAATACACAAATTAATAGATCACTGTGCGTGTGGGAGAGAGAGAGAGAGTGTTTGTGGTGTAGGAGGGGGCACGAGGCATGTGGGATCACTATCCTATGAATTTCAGACTCCAATGTCAATCGTATCCACATATACTACATATACAAAAGTATGTGGACACGCCTTCAAATGAGTGGATTTAGCTGTTTCAGCCACACCTGTTGCACATAGCCATGCAATCGCCATAGACAAACATTGGCAGTAGAATAGCTTTACTGAAGAGCTCAGTGACTTTCAATGTGGCACCATCATAGAACGCCACCTTTCCCACAAGTCAATGTGTCAAATTTAGTGCCAACTGTGAAGTTTGGTGGAAGAGGAATAATGGTCTGGGGCTGTTTTTCATGGTTCGGGCAAGTCCCTTAGTTTGAGAGAATGGAAACCTTAACGCTACAGCGTGCAATGACATTTTAGATGATTGTGTGCTTCCAACTTTGTGGCAGCAGTTTGGGGAAGGCCCTTTCCTGTTTCAGCATGACAATGCCCAAGTGCACAAAGTGAGGTCCATACAGAAATGGTTTGTCGAGATTGGTGTGGAAGAACTTGACTGAGAGCCCTGATCTCAACCCCATTGAAATCCTTTGGGATGAATTGGACGCAGACTGCGAGCCAGGCCTAATCACCCAACATCAGTGCCGACCTCACTAATGCTCTTGTGGCTGAATGTGACTGCAGCAATATTCCAACATATTCCAACATCTAGGAAAGCTGTCTAAGAAGAGTGGAGGCTGTTATAGCAGCAAAGGGGGGACCAACTGTATATTAATGCCCATGATTTTGGAATGAGATGTTGGATGTATCATGCAGATTTAGTTTGGATAGCATACCGCAAGTGAGTTACTCGGTGTGTGCCAAGAAACAAAATGCAAAAAAATAAAATAAAGAAGAAGCTTTTTTTCCAGCTGAATATGCATATCATTTGTACAAACATACAGCAAAGCCATTCGCTGTTCTCGTGTGTGCGCGCGCGTGACAGAGAGCGAGAGGATAGGGAGAAGAGACCTGCAGTCCGAACAGTGCTCTCCATAACCTGTAAATAATGAAACAGTTCATGTCACACGGATTTCTTCGATAGAATGTAACACTGCAAATTGCACAGTCCTGCATCCATCATCTGTTAGTTCGACTTCCGAACAAATTATTGAACTATTATAAACTATACTTTTGATAAACAATAATTGGAGTGATTTGGACCTTTAAACGAAAGTCCTTTTTCTCTCGGGGGGTATAGTGAGTGATGTAAAAATGCGGACTGCTCAGTGGAGTCAGGCAACGAAGGAGTAAAAAGTAAGTGCGAGCTGGGAGCGAGCGGGGGAGCGCGCGCCAGAGAGGGAGCGAGAGAACGCCAGCGGACCTCAAGACCGAGGGCGAAAGGAGCGTCGCGGTTCCTGCTATAATAACAGCTACTAAAAACCTCCACTAACAGCGAACGCTGGAAGCGGTCCATCAGCCAAACCTGCTCAAAATGATTATCCAACTCCTATGGTTTCTTGTCTGCGGCAGTCAAGGTAGGGAGACATGTCTCTTGGCGTTGTGGACTTCGTGGATGGATAAATTGCCCTATTCGCCCGCTCTTGTCCATATATCCCTATCGGCGGGAACAATTGTGTTAGGGAGATTTGGGAGAAGGAGACCGTAGAGCGCGAGCAAGAGAGAGAGAGGGGCGGATTGTTTGACCGCTGGTGTTTTGTAGTTTGAGCACGTCTGATTGGAATGCTTGCTTTTTGAAAAGGGGATTATCAAGACCCCGTTGACATCATTGAACTGTTCTGGTGTTATTCCGACATTGAATGTGACATCCATCGATTGGTAGAGAGTGGCTATATCTGGTCATTTTTTTTCTTCATCAGCACGAGAGAAATAATTGTGGATAGATGCATGTGGCTGTGGAACGACAACAATAGGCTGTGCTTTGTTTAGTTTTTTTGTTTCTCAAGGAGAACAACAAATCACAAAAAACAATGTTATGATGTGGGTGATTGCCTAGGGAAAACAGAAGGTGTCCGTGGCATGCAGTTGGCACTGCCCTGATTATTTGGCTTTATTTTGTTAACACACAGCGCATATCATAACACAACAACCTCAGGGCCAGGTATTTAAATTCAAACGGTTTATTCTTTGTTTGATAAATAACTAAGCTTTTGTGGAACAATTCAAAGGCATCATTACCCTCAGGTGTTTAGCGTTTAAATTTCATTCATTTTTTATCCTAGGCTTTCGAATGGGTGAACGGGACACGGCGCAGAATTTACATTCTTCGGTGACAGTGTATCGATGATTAAACAAGAAAGAACTGAGTAGGTATAGACGAGCTGTAGCTAGTTTAGTTTAGGGTGAAAATGTAACCCCAAAATTGCGCAGGTGGACATATATGAATGGTGGGAAGGATTGCTCACCCCTGAGAGGGATTTCATGTCACTGGCGCAGCAATGGACACAGAGTAAACCCGGTTTCATTATCGTGCTTGTTTTTTTTAGTGTCTAAAGGTACCTCTGAAGTTAGCAGTCAATTGCGGGCAGTCAAGCACTAGAAAGTGAAAGGGGATGACTTGTTTGGCCGCATTCGTTTTTTAGGTGGAACGGCAGGTGGGGGTAGAGCGCTGCAAATTAATATTCAGTCAGAAGATGTATGATTGCGATGTATGATTGTAAAATTAGGCTAGTGGCCATTTACCCACAGTAAATATCGTCCAAATATTAATTCGACCCGACTTCCGAATGAATATGTAGGTCGTGACCTGCAATACTTTTTTGCCACATTCAACATAAAAAACAACCAACCATTCACCTACTTGAGAATCCCCAGCATTATTCAGGCTGAGAGAACATTCCAGTTAGTCAATGGGTCTTGTTAGCATGCAAACTGCATCTGCTGAGTGCCTGCACCAAACTGTTGTAAAAATGGAAACTATTCACCCACCCAGCCCTGAATACCCTGCCAGTCATACAGGAAGGATACTGCCCTTGTGGCTGCAGCTTGCCCAGAAAGACCAGGTAGCTGTGCAACCTGGTCAGGCCCCAGAACGACAACCACTACTGGCTACTTCACCCTGGCTATCTCACCCTGTTAGGACACACTCATGTCCTGTCACCTCAAATACTTAGAATTAACCTTGCAGACTTAGTTTCAGTGGGGGAAAAAGGGGAAATGTTAGCTCTACATATACGCTACTAGAGTGGCTGACTGTTGTATTACAGGTTGCTTTCCTGTAACTTGGTGACGCTACTATTTGCTGGTGTTGTAAAAAACATGAACACACATTGAAAAGCTAGTTGGCTTCAGCTATTCAAACATGAGGCATGGTAGAGCCTCTCATAGTGCTTGTTATGCCAAGAGTTGTATGAAACCCTTTTTAATAAAGACAGAATAAGACAATACAAAATAAACTAGGGAAATTTATATCCAGGTAAGTAATTATGTCGGCCATATTGGATTCAGAATAAGAATGATTTACAAAAAAAGTCTCTCTGGCCATGAGTGGACACAATTCTGGAAAAAAGCCTTGTATACAAAATGCATATTTACAGTTGAAGTCGGAAGTTTACATACATCTCAGCCAAATACATTTTCACAATTCCTGACGTTTAATCCTAGTAAAAATTCCCTGTTTTAGGTCAATTAGGATCACCACTTTATTTTAAGAATGTGAAATATCCAAATAATAGTAGAGTGATTTATTTCAGCTTTTATTTCTTTCATCACATTCCCAGTGGGTCAGAAGTCTACATACACTCAATTGGTATTTGGTAGCATTGCCTTTAAATTGTTTAACTTGGGCCAAACGTTTCGGGCAGCCTTCCACAAGCTTCCCACAATAAGTTGAGTGAATTTCGGCCCATTCCTCCTGACAGAGTTGGTGTAACTGAGTCAGGTTTGTAAGGCCTCCTTGCTCGCATGTGCTTTTTCAGTTCTGCCCACAAATTTTCAATGGGATTCAGGTCAGGGCT
The DNA here is from genome assembly GCF_018296145.1 of Oncorhynchus tshawytscha. Lineage (NCBI taxonomy): Eukaryota > Metazoa > Chordata > Actinopteri > Salmoniformes > Salmonidae > Oncorhynchus > Oncorhynchus tshawytscha. Next base: position 15,694,108 of record NC_056442.1, on the reverse strand, counting down.
TTGTGATGGCCACTCCAATACCTTGACTTTGTTGTCCTTAAGCCATTTTACCACAACTTTGGAAGTATGCTTGGGGTCATTGTACATTTGGAAGATCCATTTGCGACCAAGCTTTAACTTCCTGACTGATATCTTGAGATGTTGCAACAATATATCCACCAAATTTTCTTGCCTCATGATGCCATCTATTTTGTGAAGTGCAGCAGTCCCCTCCTGCAGCAAAGCACCCCCACAACATGATGCGCCACCCCCGTGCTTCACGGTTGGGATGGTTTCTTCGGCTTGCAAGCCTCCCTCTTTTTCCTCCAAACATAACGCTGGTCATCATGGCAGTTTCATTCATTCAGAACATAGGACATTTCTCCAAAAGTACGTTCTGTGTCCCCATGTGCTGTGGCAAACCGTAGTCTGGCTTTATTATGGCGGTTTTGGAGCAGTGGCATCTTCCTTGCTGAGCAGCCTTTCAGGTTATGTCAATATGGGACTCATTTTACTGTGGATATAGATACTTTTGTACCTGTTTCCTCCAGCATCTTCACAAGGTCCTTTGCTGTTGTTCTGGGATTGATTTGCGCTTTCACACCAAAGTACGTTCATCTCTAGGAGACAGAACGCGTCTTGTTTATACTTGCGTACCATTGTTTGTACAGATGAACGTGGTACCTTCAGGCGTTTGGAAATTACTCCCAAGGATGAACCAGTCTTGTGGAGGTCTACAATTTGTTTTCTGAGGTCTTGGCTGATTTCTTTTGATTTTACCATGATGTCAAGCAAAGAGGCACTGAGTTTGAAGTTAGGCCTTGAAATACATCCACAGGTACACCTCCAATTGACTCAAATGATGCCAATTTACTCAAATGATGTCAATTAGCCTGTCATGGCTTTAGAAGCTTCTGATATCATTTTCTGGGATTTTCCAAGCTATTTAGAGGCACAGTCAGCCTAGTGTATGTAAACTTCTGACCCACAGGAATTGTGATAGTGAGTTATAAGTGAAATAATCTGTCTGTAAACAATTGTTGGAAAAATTACTTGTCATGCATAAAGTAGATGTCCTAACCAACTTGCCAAAACTATAGTTTGTTTTCACAAGAAATTTGTGGAGTGGTTGAAAAATGAGTTTTAACGGCTTCAAGTGTACATATGATTTGACCTCCATCAAATGGTATTATGGTAGCTATATTGGATTTGAGGCTAAATCCAGGGTGGCCCCAAAGATAATCTGTGATGCCCCCCTGACTAAATTGCAAGAGTAGGGGCTAAAGAAATAAAATCCTTCAAGGAACCTTGGATCCCCCCCCCAAAAAATGTAATTTTTAACTCTGAAGCCACTTGTTTTCTTTTAGAGCCGATTTACAATAGCCTCAACATCAGAAGACATGTAAAAAATGTAAATCTTAGTTGGACACAACATATTGTAAAAATGTGAATTATTTCAAATTTTGGAAATCTATTGCCAAATATTCCGACGTGTAAATGACACGTGTAATTGTAATACAAATGTAAGCAAGGTTCGAAATTGTTTTAATGAAATATTTGATCTGTTTGGGCTTATTGCGGTCAATTTGCAGTCTACAAATATCGGCCCGCAGCTGAATCTCGTTGATGATCCCTGCTGTACAGAATTATTATTTCAGTTGGTTTTCTTCTGACTCTGAACAAAATTTTATAGTTACGTTTAAACATACATTACAGTTGACAAGTAAAACTCCCATTCCCTTGCACCTCTGACATTGACACAACCTTCTCACATTGGCTCAGTGTCTCAACAGTATATCCAACCCACCTTACAATTCACTTTTTGCTTTTTGCAACCTTTCAAGAATTAATTTAGCTATTTGTTCGCAATGCCATTTGACTATTTTTATTTTTTTGCCTGGGAAGTGTGTTCTCTCAGTTAGAGCAACATTAGCACTAGAAATCCCAGCGAGGCTTCCTCTCAGCAGGTCATCGGTTATTTATGTGTTTTGAGTTTTTCTGGTGCTCAGTGAAATTAATTGTATGTTCCCCAGTGCTCGCCCAAAGACCATCCAGTGAGATGTTAAGTGGCATAATTAAGATATTTCTCTGATCCACTGGGAGAAGTGTCAGTCGAGGAGGATGTAAAAGATGTATGCCCCTGTGCACTCTTTCCACAGTGGAGACGTGTGCACAGACACACATATATATCCAAACACACACACACCACACACACACACAGGCGTAATGCACGTGCGCACACGCACGCACAGCACACAGATACAGGAGCATGTGTATACACTGAGTGTACAAACATACATTAGGAACACAATGACATACACTGACCAAGTGATTCCAGGTGAAAGATATGATGCATTGTTAATGTCACTTGCTAAATCCTCTTCAATGAGTGTAGATGAAGGGGAGGATACAGGTTAATGAGGGATTTTTAAGCCTTGAGGCAATCGAGACATGGATTTTGTATGTGTGCCATTCAGAGGGTGAATGGGCAAGACAAACGGTTTAAGTGCCTGTGAACGGGGTATGGTAGTAGGTGCCAGGTGCACCGGTGTCAAGAACTGCAACGCTGCTGGGATTTTAATGCTCAACAGTTTCTCGTGTGTGTCAGGAATGTCCTATACCACCCAAAGGACATCCAGCCAACTTGACACAGCTGTGGGAAGCATTGGAGTCAACATGGGCCAGCATCCCTGTGGAACGCTTTTGACACCTTTTAGAGTCCATGCCTGATGAATTAAGACTGTTCTGAGGGCAAAGGGGATGCAACTCAATATTTGGAAGGTGTTCCTAATGGTTTGTCCACCCACGATGCGTAACCTGGGCGGTGGTGCATGCACATATACAGACATATAATATACAGACATATACACACACACACACACACACACACACACAGTATTTAAATGACCCTCTCAGTCTCGTCGTCAGAACTTCAAGCTGAATCCAACACCTTTTCCAATGCTCTCCTAGAAAAAAAATCACATCATTCTAATTTCTGCATGAACCTATTAGGCTAACATTTTCCGGGAGTAGTTGAGTACACAGTCCTTTTACATTATGTAACACCACTCAGAATGTCCAATTAAAGACATGCAAATGCTGTTCACATAAGGAATGGCCCATGTCTTCGCTGGGTGCACACAGGAACTGATTACATTATTTGATTAATAGAGTGGGAAGGGGGGAACACATATACAGATGCACATATGAAAATGGAATGGCCCCCGGAGGGGACTCTCATATGAAAAATCAATTTAAGGAACGACTGGAGTCGGCAGGGCCTCTGAAATCGTCCAAAGGCCAATCTCAATGTTATGTATATGTTATTTATTTCACCCTTTTTTTGCTGCTTTTTGATTTTTCTTACATGCCCTTTAGCAGTCAATCCCATAATGTTTTAAAATCGAGGGGTGGATTTTTTGCATAGATAAAAAAAAAAAAACACTGCACACAGTTCATCGGCACTCTCTTGAGAAACAGTATGTGTGGGTATACATGTGGAAGACCTATAAAGCATTGGTACTATAGTGAAGGTTGCACATGTTGGGAATATGTGGCAGTGTAGCATTACAGGGAGAACATAAAGGTACCAGAATGGTTTGAGTTTTTGTTGTTGTTGTTGGATTCGACATTGATAATGGACAGCTTCAAACGTTATACTTATGTTAATGCTTAGTAAATCTGTCTCTTTGATCCACATGCTATGCGACGACTGAGTCATTCTACCAGGGTTCAATACATTGACACACAGATTTAACACATACAAGAGTATGTGGACACGCCTTATAATTTGTGGATTTGGCTATTTCAGCCACACCCGTTGCTGACAAGTGTGTCAAATCCAGCACACAGCAATGTAATCTCTATAGACAAACGTTGGCAGTAGAATGGCCCGTATTGAAGAGCTCAGTGACTTTCAACGTGGCACAGTCATAGGCACCTTTCGAAAAAGTCAATTCAGAATACAATGACATCCTAGAGGATTCTGTGCTTCCAACTTTATGGTACCAGTTTGGGGAAGGCCCTTTCCTGTTTCAGCATGACAATGCCCCCATGCACAAAGCGAGGTCCATACAGAAATGGTTTGACGAGATCAGTGTGGAAGAACTTGACCGGCCTGCTCAGAGCCCTGACCTCAACCCCAATGAAGACCTTTGGAATGAATTGGAACGCTGACTGCGAGCCAGGCTTAATCGCCCAACATCAGTGCCCAACCTCACTAATGCGCTTGTGGCTGAATGGAAGAAAGTCCCTGCAGCAATGTTCCAACATCTAGTGGAAAGCCTTCCCAGAAGAGTGGAGGCTGTTATAGCAGTGAAGGGGGGACCAAATCCATATTAAAACCCCTGATTTTGGAATGAGATATTCGACGTGCAGGTGTCCACATACATTTGGTCATGTAGTGTGTGTTGGCTGTGTTTGTTTGAACATTACATTGGGATGTTGTAGATTGCTTGCTTTTATGAGTTAGATTATAGACATGTTATATACAGCAAACTGCATGTGAGTTCAGTAACAAGTAAAGCGTGTGTGTGTGTGTGTGTGTGTGTGTGTGTAAAATAGAAATAGGAACAGGAAAGCAGGGGTAAAAAAAAGCAAGAGGGGGGCTAAGAGTGAGGGGGAGAGAAGATGGATATTAAGTTTAGATTCATTCAATTGAAGTGAATCCAATTGCATCTAGTCAAATTGTATTCGGCAGAATTGAATCCCGCTCTATGGAGTCTGGCTGTGCCAAAATTAATAACAAGTAATTGAATCCTGCTGGGACAGAATTGAATTAGGACAGACTGACGTGATTAGAAGAGGCAGCTGGATGTTACGTTCTGACGTGTTCCCGTGTTCCCACATTAGAATGATCTGTGTCCTCAACAGGGGTCCTTGGGTCTGGCTTTGTCTTATAGTCAGGCAGTCTAATGGGCACCAAAGAGCACAGAGGCAGCAGGGTCATACCCCGGGCTCCTTATTATAGACAGGGGGGGGGGACTAGTTCCCCCTGACAGAGGCACAGAGGAAGATGGAATGGACTAACTCACAGACTTGGGCATACACACACCGGCCATCATTCCAAAGCCTTTAGGCCTACATCTCTCTTGTCCCTCTCTTGGGGTCCACTGTGTTGTAGGCCGGGGCATGGGGCATGGCACCGGCGGGCATGATTAAATGAAGCATTGAGTGTGATGAGGATGGCAGTGCAGCTTCACAATGGGACTGTGTAGGGATGACCCAGTTAGATATTATTAATAACTGTGATTAGAGGAGCCACACTGGACCATTGTCGGGGCAGAGGGGTCATGCCCATTGAAACTGATGGGGTATGTGCCCTCTATCCATTTTGGAAAATAAAAATATATAAGCTAAAGTTTATTGTACACTTAAAAAAAATATTGCAATTGGCTGAAAGGTTTTTGGTGCATCCACTGGACACTGGCAATGGACACGCCTAAAACTCTGCAAAAAAAAATTGCTTTCCCAGAGAGGTGGAAAGACGGGGACTGTGGACACACACTGAGACAGAGACTGAGTGTCACTAGACAGACGAGCGTAAAACAAGCGTTGTCGATTCACTTCAAAGCAAGTTTTGTCTTGACAAGAAAAAAGCATCACACTGAAGTTCTGCCAGCTTCTAAAAAAGATTCCTCCCAAACCAAACAGCCGTATCGACAGCAGATTGGTAAAACTAATTGACAGATGGATGGCCAAAAAGACTGACAACCTCAGACACTGACAACCTGCCAGGGCAGATAGATTGAGATAGTGGCAGAGAGATTATAGTCTACAGTACTGTAAGATAGTTGGGAAGTGTATATTGACTGGCAAAGAGAAACCATACCATCCTGCCTTGTAGAGCTGATGCTAGAACTTATCCAGTATATCCAGTGAAAAAGTGTGGCTTAAGCAAATAAAGTGCTTGTTATTGGACGGTCAATCAGGGAGATGGAGGATGGGACTAATGCTAATGATGGCAGTGTTGGGCTAGCAGACACTAAAGAGCTGGCGCAAGATTCTGCATTGATTTTTTTCCCCCCTTACTCAGTGACCCAGACCCTGGCAGCCTCACTACACACACACTACACATCATAACGAAGGGTCGTATTGCACGTGCATGATATAGCAAAGTCACATGCATGCAGATAGACAAGCAGACACACACACACACATACACACACATACATTTAAAACATTGATCTCTTTCTCCTGTTGTCTCTCTCGCGCTCTCCCCTTCTCAAATTAAATTTTCTTTATTGTCATGATAAAGTAACTTACACAGGGGTAAAATATAATCATGCTGTACTACAAATGACAATTATCCTAATTAACTTCACAGTAATGAGCGCAATAACAAAACAGAAATAACTGCATACATTTATTTATACCTATTGTTGTTCCTGTCACTGTCCCTTTGCTTGTGGCAGGAAGCCACATGTTGGCTTGCCAACACAGCACAATGTGGTTTCTCTCCCAATCATTAAGGGAATCATTTTTGTGTGTGTGTTAGGATTCATGTTCTTTGTATTGGTTTGATAATCACTGGGTAGAATATTGTTTTCAACTCTCTTGTTTTCAGGTTAATGTGAAAATGCTTTCTCTATGTCTTCCTGATGAGTAACTGTAGTGTTGAAGGGATATTTGGCCTCGGCTATGAGTATGGGGTTAATGTATGCACTCTTTCTGTCTCTCTGTATATCTCTCTCCCTCTTTTTCCCTTTCTGTCTCTTCAGTCTCCCTCTCTCTTGCCTATCCCAATCTAATCTCCTTCCCTCCTCTCTTTACCCCCCTCCCTCCCTTAGAGTGGGGGAGCAGAACAAGGAGCTCCTGGCTTGTCTCCTGCTGGTTAATTATCCCAAACTGTGATTGATGGGCTCTCCAGCGAGTGCCGTGGGCCGTCCGCTGTTGACCTGCCCGGGAACACGGCCCCAGTCTGCAGAGACAGAGACATAGGCTGCCTACAGCTGGTTTGTGTTCATTATGGCATGCAAAATATGATTATTTAAAACGTTTTGCAATGGAAAGTGAGAGTTTCTCATTGCATAGGCCTAACAGCTGGGTTGTGTTCATTAGGGCACGCAACAGACGCTCATTTAAAACATTTTGCTACAGAAATTGAAAGCTAGTGTTTCTCATTGGACAATTCCAGGTAGTCCATCTCTGTTTCAGTCCGTTTTCTTCTGCTTGGTGCCTAATGAACCCTACTCAGTCCTGGTGATATATAATAGGGCCGGGTGTATCCGGGGTATGGATAAATCCCTGTGTCTGTTTGATGGCTTCTCAGAAGTCCAGTACCTTCTGCCACTATGCAGGGGCTTTAAACAAAATCACCCTGTACATGTGGGCAAGGCTGTGCTCTTCTTGGTCCTGCTACTCTCGTCTCAGTTCTCAAGGTCTGCAGAGAAGAGATATCTCCATTCTCCCTATTTGACCGGTTTCTAAAGCAGAGCCTGTTTGTTTTCACAGAGGAAGTTAATGATGTTTGTTATTGCTGAGACTCATTACACATATTAATAATGTAGATAAGGATTTCGTTGGACTTTTTAAAAACATTTTCTCTTTTTTCCCCCACAATGCCTCTGGGATCATACCCACATCTTCCATGTGAATCCGGGGGCAACGTTCTCTCACTGCTTAGTGTTTACTCGACTTCTCTCGATAATCTTCCCACAATCCAACGGGGCGTCCTCGCCAAGTGTGTCGGGCAGACAGTGGGCGTTTTATTTTTTTAATTACATCTTATCTTTGACAGGCATCTCTTTTCTTTTTTTTTCTTCCTCTCCTCCGTTATTCTCCGGAATAAATCTTTTCCCCTGCTCCCGTTGCGGGGGCACCACTGGGATCGCGTTCGTCTTTCCGCCCACGATGCGTGGCTGCGTAACCTGGACGGTGCTGCATGCACCTCTTTCATGGGAATACAATTCATGAATTCTCAGCCGGTGTTTACTTAGCTCTGTGTGTGTACAAGCCCTGTTTATGGACATGTTGCTGCTCCAGATGGAATAACAGCTTCTCCCCAGGTGTTGGTTTCTCTCTCTCTTGCCTGCTACCACTCACATATACATTCCACATCTGTCTGTCTCCCTCTCTCTCCTGTCTCTCTGTTTGTCTCTGTCTCTCCCTCTCTCTCCTGTCTCTCTGTTTGTCTCTGTCTCTCTCTCTCTCTCCTGTCTCTCTGTTTGTCTCTCTCTCTCTCTCTCTCTCTCTCTCTCTCGGTCTGTCTCTGTCTCTCGGTCTGTCTCTGTCTCTCTCTCTCTCTCTCTCGGTCTGTCTCTGTCTCTCTCTCTCTCTCTCTCTCTCGGTCTGTCTCTCTCTCTCGGTCTGGTCTGTCTCTCTCTCTCTCTCTCTCTCTCTCTCTCTCTCTCTCGGTCTGTCTCTGTCTCTCTCTCTCTCTCTCTCTCTCTCTCTCTCGGTCTGTCTCTGTCTCTCTCTCTCTCTCTCTCTCTCTCTCTCTCGGTCTGTCTCTGTCTCTCTCTCTCTCTCGGTCTGTCTCTCTCTCTCTGTCTCTGTCTCTGTCTCTGTCTGTCTGTCTGTCTGTCTGTCTCTCAATTTTCAATTCAATTCTACGAGTAATGAGGTACAGGAGGGTTTTCATGTGGAGCTAGGCTCCCAGGTAGTGGAGGAGATGCCCACTATGAGTGCTGGCGTTCAGGTGGGGCTAGTCTCCCAGGTAGTGGAGGAGATGCCTGGTACGAGTGATGAGGTGCAAGTGGGGAGTGTTGAAAGGGATGTGGTAGAGGGGAGTCAGTTGTCTGTGGTCTCAGCTGAGGATCAGGAGAAGGATATGGATATCTCTTTTGATATGATAGCTGCTGGTGAGGACTCAGTTTATGATCTAGAGGAGATAAATACGTTTCTGGAACAGACTTTTGGGAAATCTGTCAAATTGGCAGTCATGGTACTAATTTCAGTGCTGGGGTGACTATCTACAACAGAGATTGTCAAGGGTCGGGTTTTATTGGTCAAGGTGGATGTTATGTCTTTTTTTGTGTGTTTAAAAAAAAATGTTTATGCTCCTAATGAGGGTACAGAGCGTATTGCTATATTTGATCAAATAAAGGAAACCTTAAGACAGTGTGATCAAGAGGGGTGTATGGTTTTAGGGGGTGACTGGAACTGTACAGTGGATTTTACTGTTGATCGCACCGCTGCAGAACCTCACCTGCGGTCAGCCACTTGCCTGTCTGGCCTATTAACTGAGTTTGAGCTTTCTGATATGTGGAGAGTAAGGAATGCACAATTGCTAATTGCCTATAATTTCCACCTGTTGTCTATTCCATTTGCACAACAGCATGTGACATTTATTGTCATTCAGTGTTGCTTCCTAAGTGGTCAGTTTGATTTCACAGAAGTGATTGACCTGGAGTTACATTGTGTTGTTTAAGTGTTCCCTTTATTTTTTTGAGCAGTATATATATATATATATATATATATATATATATAATGACAATTACAACAATACTGAATAAACACTTTTATTTGAACTTAATATAATACATAAATAAAATCAATTGAGTCTCAAATAAATAATGAAACATGTTCAATTTGGTTTAAATAATGCAAATACACAGTGTTGGAGAAGAAAGTAAAAGTGCAATATGTGCCATGTAAAAAAGCTAACGTTCAATTTCCTTGCTCAGAACATGAGAACATATGAAAGCTGGTGGTTCCTTTTTAATATGAGTCTTCAATATTAACGGTTAAGAAGTTTTAGGTTGTAGTTATTATAAGAATTATAGGACTCTTTCTCTCTATACCATTTGTATTTCATATACCTTTGACTGTTGGATGTTCTTATAGGCACTATAGTATTGCCAGCCTAATCTCGGGAGTTAGGCTTGAAGTCATAAACAGCGCTGTGCTTCAAGCATTGCGAAGAGATGCTGGCAAATGCAGGAAAGTGTAACGGTTTTCTAGTGGTGATGAAGGAGAGTCGGACCAAACTGCAGCCTGTCGATTGCGATCCATGTTTAATACAACAAAGAAAACACGAACACTACACAAAACAATAAACGAAACCGAAACAGCCTATCTGGTGCAAACTAACAGAGAGTACACATAGGACACTAAGGACAATCACCCACGACAAACTCAAAGAATATGGCTGCCTAAATATGGTTCCCAATCAGAGACAACGATAAGCACCTGCCTCTGATTGAGAACCACTCCAGACAGCCATAGACCTTGCTAGACAACCCACTAAGCTACAATCCCAATACCACCACCAAAACCCCAAGACAAACACACCACAATTACAAAAACCCCATGCCACACCCTGGCCTGACCAAATACATAAAGATAAACACAAAATACTTTGACCAGGGCGTGACAGAAAGTGCTGTTTGAACGAATGGTTACGAGCCTGCTGCTGCCTACCACTGCTCAGTCAGACTGCTCTATCAAATCATTGACTTAATTATAATATAATAAACACACAGAAATACGAGCCTTAGGTCATTAATATGGTCAAATCTGGAAACTATCATTTCGATAACAAAACGTTTATTCTTTCAGTGAAACGGGTGGCAACCCTAAGTCTAAATATTGCTGTGACATTGCACAACCTTCATTGTTATGTCATAATTATGTAAAATTTCCCTAGTTAATATTGCCTGCTAACATGAATTTCTTAACTAAATATGCTGGTTTTAAAAAATATACTTGTGTATTGATTTTAAGAAATGCATTGATGTTTAAGGTTGGGTACATTGGTGCAATGATTGTGCACTTTTGTTAAATTATCACCCATTTGGCAAAGTTGAAGTAGGCTGTGATTCGATGACAAATTAACAGGCAACGCATTGATTATATGCAACGCAGGACAAGCTAGTTAACCTAGCAATATCATCAACCATGTGTAGATAACTAGTGATTATGTTAAGATTGATTGTTTTTTACAAGATTGATTGATTTGATTTGGATCTCTTTTAGTCCCCATTTGGGCTAATCTTCCAAGAGTCCTTAAACATTAAAATGCAATTTATAATACAAACACACTTTCACATATAACACACTATTACAAACATAATATACTAGCATAATGACCCAATAAATACTCAATCTAAAAAATATTGATTCTTCATCTACTTCTTCATATAGTCCCACAACATTTCTATATACTATATTTAAATTGTTTTAAAATCATGTTTACATTTATATATTGAAAGGTTTCTAATTTGCTCAGTTAATTTATTCAATTTCTGTATTGTTCTAAATCTAAATGTTCTTTTGTCTGTATCTCTTTTCTGTCTGGATAACGCATAGATGGTGGACAATCTATTCCTAGTATAAGATAAGTTTAATGCTAGCTAGGAACTTATCATGGCTCCTTGCTGCACTCACGTAACAGGTGGTCAGCCTGCCATTCAGTCTTCTCGTGGATTGCAAATGTATTCGGCATCCAAAAAATACCGATTACCGATTGTTATGAAATCTTGAAATCGGCCCTAATGTCGATTGAATCGGTTGACCTCTAGTACATATAAATATATACAAAACTGACCATCCTACCTTCTCGACTTTGGCGATGTCATTTACAAAATAGCCTCTAATACCCTACTCAATAAATTGGATGCAGTCTATCACAGTGCCATCTGTTTTGTCACCAAAGCCCCATATACTACCCACCACTGCGACCTGTACGCTCTCGTTGGCTGGCCCTCGCTTCATACTCGTCGCCAAACCCACTGGCTCCAGGTCATCGACAAGACTCTGCTAGGTAAAGTCCCCCCTTATCTCATCTCGCTGGTCACCATAGCAGCACCCACCTGTAGCACGAGCTCCAGCAGGTATATCTCTCTGGTCACCCCCAAAACCAATTCTTCCTTTGGTCGCCTCTTCTTCCAGTTCTCTGATGGCAATGATTGGAACGAAGGACAAATATCTCTGAAACTGGAAACACTTATCTCCCTCACTAGCTTTAAGCACCAGCTGTCAGAGCTGCTCAGATTACTGCACCTGTACATAGCCATCTATAATTTAACCCAAACAACTACCTCTTCCCCTACTGTATTTATTTATTTTGCTCCTTTGCACACCATTATTTCTATTTCTACTTTGCACATTCTTCCACTGCAAATCTACCATTCCAGTGTTTTACTTGCTATATTGTATTTACTTCGCCACCATGGCCTTTTTTGTTGTTGTTTCCTTTACCTCCCTTATCTCACCTCATTTGCTCACATCGTGTATATAAACTTATTTTTCTACTGTATTATTGACTGTATGTTTGTTTTACTCCATGTGTAACTCTGTGTTGTTGTATGTGTCGAACTGCTTTGCTTTATCTTGGCCAGGTCGCAATTGTAAATGAGAACTTGCTCTCAACTTGCCTAACTGGTTAAATAAAGGTAAAATAAAAAAACAGTATAATTATATTGATGAGCGATGGTTGTGCGGCATAGGCAAGATACACATGAAATGAGTAATGTAGGGTATGTCAACATTATATAAAGTGGCATTGTTTAAAGTGACTAGTGATACATTTAATTATTAAAGTGGCTAGAGATTTGGGTCTGTATGTTGGCAGCAGCTACTCAATGTTAGTGATGGCTGTTTAACAGTCTGATGGCCTTGAGATAGAAGCTGTTTTTCAGTCTCTTGGTCCCAGCTTTGATGCACCTGTACTGACCTCGCGTTCTTCATGGTAGCAGTGTGAACAGGCAGTGGCTCGGGTGGTTGTTGTCCTTGATGATCTTTTTGGCATTCCTGTGACATTGGGTGGTGTAGGTGTTCTGGAGGGCAGGTAGTTTGCCCCTGGAGATGCATTGTGCAGACCGTACTACCCTCTGGAGAGCCTTACGGTTGTGGGCGGAGCAGTTGCCGTACCAGGCGGTGATACAGCCCGACAGGATGCTCTCGATTGTGCATCTTTAAAAGTAGAATAGAAAACAGGTCAAATGAAGTGCAGCTAGGTTGCTGTCTTTCCAGCTTCAGTTTGAAGTGATTGTGTTAGTTGTGTTGTTGGCTAGCTCTTCTGAAAAACAGTGTCCTGATGAGAGCACATTTCCTATGCCAGGCAAAATAGTGCATCATTGCTATGGATGTATCCAAATAAATGTAACTAGAAAACAGCTTAAGCAAATGCAGCTACTTAGCTGTTATTGACGTGACTGTAAGTTAGCCGTTGAGGGCTAGCTAGCAAGCAAGGGATAAGAACATTGCCATCCAGAATGACTGGGTTGCGTCTATAGATACAGAACAAAAAGACTGAACGACTGGGTCGCGTCTCTGGCAACCGAATGACCAGCCGGCTTGGGTAGCAACCCTAGATTTGTTTCGGGACTATATCTTGTGGAAGGATGAAATGGTATGAATAAATAAATAAAAATAACATAATGAAAATGTCAATTATTATTTGAATATGTTGGTAATAATATGTGCCGAATACAACAGGATACAACCTTACAGTGAAATGCTTACTTACGAGCCCCTAACCAACAATGCAGTGGAAAGAAATACGGGTAAGAATAAGAAATAAAAGTAACAAGTAATTAAAGAGCAGCAGTAAAATAACAATAGCGAGACTATTCAGGGGGGTACCGGTACAGAGTCAATGTTCAGGGGCACCGGTTAGTTGAGATAATATGTTAGTTGAGGTATAAGCATAGATGATAACAGAGAGTAGCAGCGGTGTAAAAGGGGGAGCAATGCAAATAATCTGGGTAGCCATTTGATTAGGGGTTCAGGAGTCTTATGGCTTGGGGGTAGAAGCTGTTTTAGAAGCCTCTTGGACCTAGACTTGGCGCTCCGGTACCGCTTGCTGTGCGGTAGCAGAGAGAACAGTCTATGACTAGGGTAGCTAGAGTCTTTGACAATTTTTAGGGCCTTCCTCTGACACCGCCTGGTATAGAGGTCTTGCATGGCAGGATGCTTGGCCCCAGTGAAGTACTGGGCCATTCTCACTACCCTATGTAGTGCCTTGCGGTCGGAGACCGAGCAGTTGCATACCAGGCAGTGACGCAGGATGCTCTCGATGGTGCAGCTGTGGAACCTTTTGAGGATCTGAGGACCTATGCCAAATCTTTTCAGTCTCCCGAGGGGGAATAGGTTTTGTCGTGCCCTCTTCATGACTGTCTTGGTGTGCTTGGTCCATGTTAGTTTGTTGGTGATGTGGACACCAAGGAACTTGAAGCTCTCAACCTGCTCCACTGCAGCCCTGTTGATGAGAATTGGGTGTGCTCAGTCCTCTCTTTCTTGTAGTCCACAATCATCTCCTTTGTCTTGATCACATTGAGGGATAGGTTGTTGTCCTGGCACCACACACCCAGGTCTCTGACCTCCTCCCTATAGGCTGTCTTGTCGGTGATCACTGTTGTGTCATCAGAACTTAATGATGGTGTTGGAGTCGTGCCTGGCCATGCAGTCATGACTGAATAGGAGGGTACTGAGCACGCACCCCTGAGGGGCCCATGTGTTGAGGATCAATGTTAGAGGATGTGTTGTTACCTACCCTTACCACCTGGGGCAGCCCATCAGGAAGTCCAGGATTCAGTTGCAGAGGGATGTGTTTAGTCCCAGGGTCCTTAGCTTATTGATGAGCTTTGAGGGCACTATGGTGTTGAACACTGAGCTGTAATGAATGAATCGCATTCTCATATAGTTGTTCCTTTTGTCCTGGTGGGAAAGGGCTGTGTGGCGTGCAATAGAGATTGCATCATCTGTGGATCTGTAAAAACGCACTTGCACACACACTACCTCAGATGACACACTATCACACACAGGGAAGGAGTGTGTGTGCATATGCGTTTATGTGTGTCTGTGCACACGTGCATCTAAGGACTATTCTCAGGAGTTAAGAACCAGAAGGTAGAAAGAACAGATTGGAATCCTGCCCACTGAATTATTTCTGTATCCAGTTGATGTTAATTTGTCTGATACTTTTATGTTTGTGGTCTTGCCAATAAAGTGTACGTGCAAGCCACTAAAGCAGGTTTGAAATGATTTGACTTTCAAATGTTGGAGGAAGGGATGGAGAGTGAGACAGAGAGAGAGAAAAGCCTTTCAAAGGGTCTTGGATACCGTGCATGCCCACACCTCTCTCCTGCACATAAGCCCCTTGTTGATGGCTGTTGTACTGGCGCACTGGTATAAAGAACCCCACAGCGACCTGGGCCAGCTTAGCAACTGAGCAAACACAACAAACACACACAAAGCCAAAATGGAGGATCAGTCGAATATCCAAGACTGGCAGTTGTAACTTGATCTGGACAAAATAACAGGATCAGTCCAATTGGTACTTGTGAGGTGCAGTTCACCAACAAAGTGACATGGATAGAGCACTGTCCATGTAATCATCTGGGTCTCAGTAGGTGTAATTTAAATCATAATAAGATGGATCCTAGATCAGCACTAGCATTTAGACCCTAG
Organism: Oncorhynchus tshawytscha; assembly: GCF_018296145.1. Classification (NCBI taxonomy): domain Eukaryota; kingdom Metazoa; phylum Chordata; class Actinopteri; order Salmoniformes; family Salmonidae; genus Oncorhynchus; species Oncorhynchus tshawytscha. The sequence continues at coordinate 15,678,775 of NC_056442.1, read as the reverse complement.
TCCTTCATTTCTGTGGCTTTTAAGGAAATAAACTCAGCAAAAAAAGAAACGTCCTCACTGTCAACTGCGTTTATTTTCAGCAAACTTAACGTGTAAATATTTGTATGAACATAACAAGATTCAACAAATGAGACGACATAAACTGAACAAGTTCCACAGATATGTGACCAACAGAAATTGAATAATGTGTCCCTGAACAAAGGGGGGTCGAAATCAAAAGTAAGTCAATATCTAGTGTGGCCACCAGCTGCATTAAGTACTGCAAGTGCATCTCCTCTTCATGGACTGCACCAGATTTGCCAGTTCTTTCTGTGAGATGTTACCCCACTCTTCCACCAAGGCACCTGCAAGTTCCCGGACATTTCTGCGGGGTTTGGCCCTAGCCCTCACCCTCTGACCCAACAGATCCCAGACGTGCTTAATGGGATTGAGATCCGGGGTCTTCGCTGGCCATGGCAGAACACTGACATTCCTGTCTTGCAGGAAATCACACACAGAATGAGCAGTATGGCTGGTGGCATTGTCATGCTGGAGGGTCATGTCAGGATGAGCCTGCAGGAAGGATACCACATGATGGAGGAGGATGTCTTCCCTGTAACGCACAGCGTTGAGATTGACTGCAATGACAACAAGCTCAGTCCGATGATGCTGTGACACACTGCCCCAGACCATGACGGACCCTCCACTTCCAAATCGATCCCACTGCAGAGTACAGGCCTGGGAGTAACTCTCATCACGATAAACGCGATTCCAACCATCACCCCTGGTGAGACAAAACTGTGACTCGTCAGTGAAGAGCACTTTTTGCCAGTCCTGTCTGGTCCAGCAATGGTGGGTTTGTGCCCATAGGTGACGTTGTTGCCGGTGATGTCTGGTGAGGACCTGCCTTACAACAGGCCTACAAGCCCTCTGTCCAGCCTCTCTCAGCCTTTTGCGGACAGTCTGAGCACTGATGGAGGGATTGTGCGTTCCTGGTGTAACTCGGGCAGTTGTTGTTGCCAACCTGTACCTGTCCCGCAGATGTGATGTTCTGTTGCACCGATTCTGTGCAGGTGTAGTTACATGTGGTCTGCCACTGCGAGGATGATCAGCTGTCCGTCCTGTCTCCCTGTAGCGCTGTCTTAGGTGTCTCACAGTACGGACATTGCTGGCCACATCTGGAGTCCTCATGCCTCCTTGCAGCATGCCTAAGGCAGATGAGCAGGGACCCTGGGCATCTTTCTTTTGGTGTTTTTCAGAGTCAGTAGAAAGGCCTCTTTTGTGTCCTAAGTTTTCATAACTGTGACCTTAATTGCCGACCATCTGTAAGCTGTTAGTGTCTTAACCTGTCTAGGACTGGCGGAACCCCTCACCAACAGCCAATGAAATTGCAGGGCGCCAAATACAAATCAACAGAAATCTCATAAATCACATTTTCTCAAACATACAAGTATTAGGCACCATTGTAAAGATACACTTGTCATTAATCCAGCCACAGTGTCTGATTTCAAAAATGCTTTACTGCGAAAGCTCCATAAATGATAATGTTAGGTCACCACCAAGCCACAGAAAAACCCAGCCATTTTTCAAGCCAAAGAGAGGAGTCACAAAAAGCAAAAATATAGATTAATTAATCACTAACCTTTGATTATCTTCATCAGATGACACTTATAGGACTTCATGTTACACAATACATGTATGTTTTGTTCGATAAAGTGCATATTTATGTAAAAGAAATCTCATTTTACATTGGCCCAGTAATTCTAAAACATGTGGTGATTGTGCAGAGAGCCACATGAATTCACAGAAATACTTATTAGAAATGTTGATTAAAATTAAAGTGTTATGCATGGAACTTTAGATACACTTCTCCTTAATGCAACCGCTGTGTCAGATTTCAAAAAAATTTACGGAAAAAGCATAATCTGAATATGGCGCCCAGAGCCCAAACCAGCCTAAAGAAATATCCGCCATGTTTGCGCAGTCAACATTAGTCAAAAAAGCATTATAAATATTCACTTACCTTTCATGATCTTCATCAGAATGCACTCCCAGGAATCACAGTTCCACAATAAATGTTTGTTTTGTTCGATAATGTCCATTTATGTCCAAATAGCTTCTTTTGTTAGGGCGTTTGGTAAACAAATCCAAAAGCGTGTTCAGGTCCTGTCGGACGAAAAGTTTAAAAAGTTATATTACAGGAACTTGTCAAACTAAGTATAGAATCAATCTTTAGGATGTTTTTATCATAAATGTTGAATAATGTTCCAACCGGAGGATTCCATTGTCTGTAGAAAAGCAATGGAACGCATGTCGCTCTTATATGAAATGCATTTGACCAGCGCGTGGCTCTCTGTCAGACCACTGACTCAAAGAGCTCTCATCTGGTCCCACTTCACAGTAGAAGCCTGAAACAATGTTCTAAAGATGGTTGCGATCTAGTGGAAGCCTTAGGAAGTGCAACATAACCCACATCCCTCTGATAGGGGCTGAGTTCAAAAACTTCAAACCTCAGATTTCCCACTTCCTATTTGGAATTTGGATTCTGGATTTTTCTCAGGTTTTTGCCTGCCATATGAGTTCTGTTATACTCACAGACATCATTCAAACCGTTGTAGAAACTTCAGAGTGTTTTCTATCCAATACTAATAGTACTATGCATATATTAGCATCTGGAACTGAGTAGGAGGCAGTTTACTCTGGGCACGCTATTCATCCAAAAGTGAAAATGCTGCCCCCTATCGCAAAGAAGTTAACGACAGTTCCACAGGTGCATTTTTATTAATTGTTTATGGTTCGTTGACGTTTCTTTTTTTTTGCTATGTATTTTAAGCTTTCTCTCTGCTCCTTATCCACATGGCAGTGGTAAGCGACATGGGGAATGAGACATTTCTAGACTCCGGGCTGAAAACAGAGCAACAAATGGAGGAAAAACAATTCTCTGCAGCTCCACTCTCGAGTCAATAAGAACAATGTCCACATACAACCAGACTGCCAAGGGGAGGATGTAGGCAGCTAGAGCGCCCTTGAGGCTGCTTCCCAATTGGCACCATATTCCCTATATAGTATAGTACTTTTGACTAAGACCCATAGGGCTTGCAAGTTTGTTGCAAGTTTGGACACAGCCTTAGAGGTGCTGGTGGTCAGAGCCACATTAATAGAGTTTCCTGGACGATAGGGAAGTTTCATTTGAAACAGTCACGCAACATAAAACCCAAGTAGAAATGGTTAGACTTTCAGAGTAGGCCTTAGACTTCACTGGCAGCCCTGGAATGGAATTACCTGGGTGATACTTGTGTGTGTGTGTGTGTGTGTGTGTGTGCGTGCGTGCGTGCGCACACATGGCCACCCACCCATTCTCCTTTTTATTTTATTTTTTATTTCACCTTTTATTTAACCAGGTAGGCCATTTAAGAACAAGTTCTCATTTACAACTGCGACCTGGCCAAGATAAAGCAAAGCAGTGCGTCAAAAACAACAGAGTTACACATGGGATAAACAAATGTACAGTCAATAATACAATAGAAAAATTGATGTACAGTGTGTGCAAATGTAGAAGAATAGGGAGGTAAAGGCAATAAACTGGCCATGGAGGTGAAATAATTACAATTTAGCATTAACACTGGAATGACAGATGTGCAGATGATGATGTGCAAGTAGCGATACTGGGGTGCAAAAGAGCAGGATAAGTAACAATATGGGGATGAGGTAGATGGGTGTGCTATTTACAGATTGGCTGTGCACAGTGATCGGAAAGCTGCTCTGACAGCTGATGCTTAAGGTTAGTGAGGGAGATATAAGACTCCAGCTTCAGTGATTTTATTTTTAATTTTAATTTATTTTTATATTTTTTGCAATTCGTTCCAGTCATTGGCATCAGAGAACTGGAAGGAAAGGCGGCCAAAGGAAGTTTTGGCTTTGGGGATGACCAGTGAAATATACTTGCTGGAGCTCTTGCTACAGGTGGGTGTTGCTATGGTGACCAGTGAGCTGAGATAAGGTGGGACTTTACCTAGCATAGACTTATAGATGACCTGGAGCCAGTGGGTTTGGCGACGGATATGTAGTGAGGGCCAGCCAACGAGAGCATACAGGTTGCAGTGGTGGGTAGTATATGGGGCTTTGGTGACTAAATGGGTGGCACTGTGATAGACTGCATCCAATTTATTGAGTAGAGTGTTGTTGAAGGCTATTTTGTAAATGACATCACCAAAGTCAAGGATCGGTAGGATAGTCAGTTTTATGTTTTTGGCAGAATGAGTGAAGGATGCTTTGTTGTGAAATAGGAAGCCTATTCTAGATTTATTTTTGGATTGAAGATGCTTAATGTGAGTCTGGAAGGAGAGTTTACAGTCTAGCCAGACACCTAGGTATTTGTAGTTGTCCACATATTCTAAGTCAGAACCGTCCAGAGTAGTGATGCTAGTCAGGCTGGAGGGTGTGGGCGGCAATCGGTTGATTGTTCTTAGTTTTACTCGGAAGGAGTGTTCTATGGCATTGAAGCTCGTTTGGAGGTTTGTTTGCACAGTGTCCAAAGAAGGGCCGGATGCATACAGAATTGTGTCATCTGCGTAGAGGTGGATCTGAGAATCACCAGCAGTAAGAGCAACATCATTGCTATATTGTCCCTCTCCCCCCCGAGGGGTGTGATGCCTGGTCTGACTCAATCTCTCTTTCTCCTTTTTTCTCTACATTTCACTCTCCTACTGCACCTCCTGGGGTCACTATGAAGACTAGTAGGGCTGATAGTGTGTGCTGTTTGCCACGCTGTCAATGCTCGCCAGACTACATGCATATTAGACTTACTCTCTTGTTCTCTCTTTCTCTCTTGCTCATTCTTTTTCTGTCTGTTACACACACACACACAATTGTGGAAAGGAAGGATTAACAGAATGACTCATAAAACTGTACAGAAAGCTCTACCACACCTCTCCCTCATGCAAAGGAGCGATCACAACTTACTAATTTGTGCTATTTGAGTGAACATGGGCAGCAGAGTGAATACCTATGCTTTTCTATAGCCATTTCTGAGCTCGACACCCTTACACTTTTATAAGATATGAATGGTTTCTTTTGTCGGCTTCTGAACGCACATGACCTCTGCCTGTCATTGTAGACTTGGCCTTTAGCAAAAATAATAGTTTTAGTTCAATGGAGAATTCTATTGTTAGGACTACTGTTTCATGCTTTGGAATTGAATGATTGTCCTTATGTTTAAAAATACAACAAACAAATATTTTGGGGATAATGGTTATTGCTACCTTTTTTTTAAATGTATTATTGTTTGGCATCATGCATTGCATTTACAGCTGCATATATTTTTACTGTCATCACAATGTCTTTCAGCAGACATCATAACACTTCTTTAATATATATTGTATTTATTAGGATCCCCATTGGCCCACTGCTTCTGTGTGCATAACACACAGTCTGCAATATGTTGGTTGATGGAGAATGCTTATTTTTAAACTCTTACCTAACAGCGTGCCGCTGATGACAGGGTTTCTAGCATCTTCCTCCAGAGTCTAGAATTTCCCCCTCTTCTATAGGCGGGCCTACCTAACTTCGTCCTAGTTCTACCGCCCTACTGCTTACAACACTTTACAAGGAAACACTTTACTTTTCGAACTCCAAAGCAACGGTTTGTCTAACTTCTGAGAAGCAATTTACTTTGAGAACTCCAGAAAAACAGTTTAGTTCTTTAACACTCTTCCAACAAGCGAGGATGAGGAAAAACAAGCAAAACTCCCTTTTGTCACTGTCAGTGTGCAATTGCACCTCATGAGAGGTCCATTTGTTTGGGGGTGCAAGTGTTCTGTAAGATGAGAGGTGATGAGACCAGAAATGTGTGCCGTGATGAAGTGTATCGTGTTAAGCCGGGTGAGGCATCACCCGTTGGTGGATGCTTTGTCTCCCTGCTGCTGAACGAACCAGTTTACCTGTAATAGATTGGAAGGACTCCAAACAGTTCACACTCTGCTACTGTACTGTAGCACCTGGGGCCCAATGTTTCAAGCATCTGAGAGTAAGAGTGCTTATTTAGGATCGGTTTTGTCTTGTAGATCCCAATGAATACGATTACATGGTACCTAGATCAGCACTCTTATTTTGAGATGACTGATATATACATCCCCTGAGCACTGAGATGCACAGATGGGCCTACCTACGCTAAGCAGGCTGTCGTGTGAATATGAGTGCTGCTGAAATGATTGGTTATACTGAATACACCGCTTGGGCCGTCATACTGTGAAGTTTTAACACCGTTTCCGTGTAAATCAAATTTGATGGCTATCCAAATTTCATCCATAAGGTGGAACATGAGATGAAGGGAGACAGTACAAGGGAGAGAGTTGATATTAGTGTTAGGGTGAAAACCAAGGTGTGTGTGTGGGTGCGAGATGTTTACATTTGTGTGTTTATCTGTGAATTTTGCTTACTCTCTGGTTCTCAATGTGTCAGATTGCTCCTCTATGGCTGGTGTCCCGGAGTATTGACTCACGATGCTGCTCTTGCATCTTACGGCATCAGCAAAACGGCATGCAAAACAGTCCACACACTTTCACACTGACATCTTCTGTTCCTGGATCCCACTCCGTCACTAGTCATTAGCTGTTCTGCTCTGTGTTGTTCAGCTAGATATACCACCACCACACACAGCATATAGCCTTAGTACCAGCAGACATACCAGTACACACGAGCATAGTGTATATAATATACACTACATGGCCAAAGGTATGTGGACACCTGGTTGTCAACCATCTCATTCCAAAATCAAGGGCATTTAATATGGAGTTGGTCCCACCTTTGCTGCTATAACAGCCTCCGCTCTTCTGGGAAGGCTTTCCACTGAAACATTGCTGCAGGGACTTGCTTTCACTCAGCCACGAGCATTAGTGAGATCGGGCACTGATGTTGGGCGATTAGGCCTGGCTGTCCGTCGGCGTTCCAATTCATCCCAAAGGTGTTCGATGGGTTTGAGGTCTGGGCTCTTTGCAGGCCAGTCAAGTTCTGAGCTCTTCAATACTGGCCATTCTACTGCCAGTGTTTTGTCTGTGGAGATTGCATGGCTGTGTGCTCGATTTTTATGCACGTGTCAGCATTGGGTGTGGCTGAAATAGTGTCCACATACCTTTGTCCATGTAGTGTATGATCAGAGGGCTACATCCTAACTTGATTTGTGCAACTCAGACTTTTGCATAAAACATGCATTGGTGCCAATGGGATATGTATAAATACAACCTAATTGAGAAGATTTGTTCATCTCTACAAACCACAAAATCTGTTTTAAATCCAGAATATGACCTGGTATACAACCTAAATTTAAGCTTCAAGGTCTTGTGAACGTTTTAAGTGTGAACAGTGCCAAACTGAGTTAATAATTTATGAAGAACCCTACTGTGAAGTAAATAATGGTGTCTGCGTAGATAATTGTCTTCTACCACCACTAACTTCTACACACCATTAACACATTCACTGACTTACAGATTGAATTCATCTTGTCTGTAAAGATGTGTGTGTATGACCGAGAGTGTGTATTTACATTCATGCTTGTGTGTCTGTGTACCTATATGTGTTTTCTTACGTGGGCTCTTACGAGTGTATGTGAGTCATGCGCAGTGCCCCGTGGCAGAGCACAGAGAGGGGAGCTTTTGTTTGTACTGCTGGGCCAGTGATGCTATCACGGCTAATCTGCCAGTAGTGGGATTGTGCTGTGAGCTAGTGGCTCTACAGGGAGCCACTGGGGTGTAGTGTGTGTGGTGTGTGTGTGTGTGTGTGTGTGGCACTCCCAGTCTGTGTGTGTCACTGTGTTTGTGCATGTATTTGTGTGTGTCAGTCTGTGCGTGTGTATGTGCCCTGGCCCCAGTAAGATCACTATCTCAGTGATGACCTATAGTTACCCCTGCATCCCCAGGCACTGCAGCAATTATAGAGGACAAGTGAGGGAGCAGATATATGGTGGGGCAGTGTGTGTGTTTGTGTATGGCTGTGTGTGTCTGTCTATGTGTTTGTGTGAGTGTGAGTTGCATGTGCAAGTGCATGCTCCCACCTATTGATTTCCAGTTATCCACACAATTGATTTTTTTCCACTGATATGCAAAGAGCAGTGGCCTGTCAACCTGAGAGGAGATTAAGCCTTTCCACCCCATAGAGTACGAGCTCTATGGGAGGGGGTGAATGGTATCTGGGGAGGAAGGGGTTGATGGAGGCAGGGGTGAAGGGAAGAACGAGAGAGGTAAGAAACAAAGGAGGCTCCCAAGTGACACAGCTATCTAAGGCACTGCATCTCAGTGCAAGACATTTCACTGCAGTCCCTGGTTCGAATCCAGGTGTGCATCACATCTGGCTGTGATTGGGAGTCCCATAAGGCGGCGCACAACTGGCCCAGCGTCATCCGGAGTAGGCTGTCATTGTAAATAAGAATTTGTTCTTAACTGACTTGCCTGGTTAAATGTGGTGTTGGTGCATGACATACAACAGAGGGAAGAGAATGAAAAGAAAGGACAGTAAAAAGAGTAGACAGCAGTGAGTCTTGATAGATGCTGCTTTGTGGGTATCTAGGGGAGGTACAAATATTATACAGGAGTGGGCACCCATTCCCTGTCATTGCACCTTAGTGCAGTTTGCTGAGCTGTAGTGATGGTGGATATCTCTGACTCTGGCTTGTGCCAGAGTTGGCTTGTACCTCTGTTTGACGTCAGTGCTGCTGCCACTGGCCTTGCCTGGGAGCGTTCAGCATGACAGGAGAGAACAACACACACACACCCACACTGCAGTCTCCACTCTCCTAGTGCAGCTGACAGTCCAGGAAAAACACCATCAATTATTAACTAATCCTTCACTGTGTTTAAATTGACCTGTGTGTGTGTGTGTGTGTGTGTGTGTGTGTGTGTGTGTGTAGATTGTTTGCGTGTGTGTGTGGTTGGGGGGGGTACATGTTGTTATGTGTGTATTTCTTGGTTTGTTTGACTGTAAATGGATGCTCATGCATATCTGGCTGTTGTCTTCACTGTGTTTGTGTGTTCCTGCTTCAGCATGTAAAATTTCTCAATTCTGACTGGCACAGCATAATTGAGCATCAGCCAGCCGCAAGCTCTTCTGTTAGCAAACCGAGTGTATGCATTGTGCTTACATCAACCAAGTGGGTGGGTGGGTGAGACTCTCTCTATCTCTGATAAACTTAGCCAAGTTGAAAACACAGTACATACAGTTGAAGTCGGAAGTTTACATACACTTAGGTTGGAGACATTAAAACTTGTTTTACAACCACTCCACAAATGTCTTGTTAACATTTTATAGCTTTGGCAAGTCCGATAGGACATCTACTTTGTGCATGACAAAAGTAATTTTTTCAACAATTGTTTACAGACAGATTATTTCACTTATCGCTCACTGAATCACAATTCCAGTGGGTCAGATGTTTACATAAACTAAGCTGACTGTGTCTTTAAACAGCTTGGAAAATTCCAGAAAATGATGTCCTGGCTTTAGAAGCTTCTGACAGGCTAATATACATAATTTGAGTCAATTGGAGGTGTACCTGTGGATGTATTTCAAGGCTTACCTTGAAACTCAGTGCCTCTTTGCTTGACATCATGGGAAAATCAAAAGAAATCAGCCAAGACCTCAGAAAACAAATTGTAGACCGCCACAAGTCTGGTTCATCCTTGGGAGCCATTTCCAAAAGCCTGAAGGTACCACGTTCATCTGTACGAACAATAGTACTCAAGTATAAACACCTATGGGACCATGCAGCCATCATACCGCTCATCATACCGCTCAGGAAGGAGACTGCGTTCTGTCTCCTAGAGATGAACTTTCTTTGGTTCGAAAAGTGCAAATCAATCCCAGAACAACGACAAAGGACCTTGTGGAGATGCTGGAGAAAATAGGTACACAAGTATCTATATCCACAGTAAAACAAGTCCTATATCAACATAACCTGAAAGGCGGCTCAGCAAGGAAGAAGCCACTGCTACAAAACCGCCATAATAAAGCCAGACTATGGTTTGAAACTGCACATGGGGACAAAATCTATTTTTGGAGAAATGTCCTCTGGTCTGATGACACAAAAATAGAACTGTTTGGCCACTGACTATTGTTATGTTTGGGAGAACACCATCCCAACCGTGAGGCACGGGGGTGGCAGCATCATGTTGTGGGGGTGCTTTGCTGCAGGAGTGACTGGTGCACAAAATAGATGGCCTCATGGGGGCAAGAAAATTATGTGGATATATTGAAGCAACATCTCAAGACATCAGTCAGGAAGTTAAAGCTTGGTCGCAAATGGATCTTCCAAATGGGCAATGACCTCAAGCATACTTACAAAGTTGTGGCAAAATGGCTTAAGGACAACAAAGTCAAGGTATTGGAGTGGCCATCACAAAGCCCTGACCTGAATCCTATAGAAAATTTGTGGGCAGAACTGAAAAAGCGTGTGCAAGCAAGGAGGCCTTCAAACCTGACTCAGTTACACCAGCTCTGTCAGGAGGATTGGGCCGAAATTCACCCAACTTATTGTGGGAAGCTTGTGGAAGGCTACACGAAATGTTTTACCCAAGTTACACTATTTGGTAGCATTGTCTTTTAAATTGTTTATGTAAACTTCTGACCCACTGGGAATGTGATGAAAGAAATAAAAGCTGACCAAGGACCAAGCAGCGTGGTGACGAGCGATACTTGGAAAACTGGACTTGGGAGGAGATTCTGGATGGCAAAGGACCCTGGGCTCAGGCTGGGGAATATCGCCGCCCCAAAGCAGAGCTGGAGGCAGCGAAAGCGGAGATGTATGTGGAGGCAGCACGGCAGCACGGCTGGAAGCCCGAGAGGCAACACCAAAAATCTCTTTGGGGGGGGGGTCACACGGTGAGTGTGTCAAAGTCAGGTGGGAGACCTGCGCCATCTTCCCATGCTTACCGGAGAGGGACCGGGCAGACACCGTGTTATGCCGTGAGGCGCACGGTGTCCCCGGTACGTGTACATAGCCGATGCGGTACATTGCAGAGCTTCGTATAGGCCGGGATAGAGTGGGCATCGAGCCAGGTGCCATGAAGCCAGCTCAGCGCATCTGGTCTCCAGTGCGTCTCCTCGGGCCGGTGTACATGGCACCAGCCCTACGCATGGTGTCTCCGGTTTGCCAGCACAGTTTGCGTTGTATTGTTTCTATGTTTTGTTTGGTCAGGGTGTGATATGAGTGGGCATTCTATGTTGTATGTCTAGTTTGTCTGTTTCGATGTGTTTGGCCTGATATAGCTCTCAATCAGAGGCAGGTGTTAGACGTTGTCATAATCATATTTAGGTAGCCTGTTTTGTATTATGAGTTGTGGGTGATTGTTCCTGTTTCCTGTGTTCGTGTGTGGGTGTGTGTGTGTGTGTTCACGTTATGGGACTGTTTCGTCTTCGTTCATTTTGTCGGTTTATTGTTTTTTGTTCATTAAAGAATTCTATTAAAATGGATAATCATCACGCTGCATTTTGATCCTCCTCTTTTCGCCCGACGAAGAACGTTACTTCTCTCTTCTATTATTCTGACGTTTCACATTCTTAAAATAAACTGTTGATACTAACTGACCTAAGACAGGTTATTGTTGCGTATCGGCCGGAATGTCAGGAATTGTGAAAAACTGAGTTTAAATGTATCTGGCTAAGGTGCTTGTAAACTTCCAACTTCAACTCTAGTTTGAATACTTTCTGATGCACTGTATATTGGCATCAAAGTATCGCAATTCCCAGCCCTATTTTGCATGCGGTTTTCATCTGATCCACACCTGTTTTATCAGTGAGCAGTGCTGAGCACACTGATCTTGCTCAAGGGGTGAGCTTGTTTTATTCTTCTAAGATGATTTGAAGGTACTGTAACGGGATGCAGATGGTGTGTCTATCAGAGGGAGAATAAATTAATCCTGGATCAATGGATGGATGAGAGAGAGGAAAATGGGTAGGGGGGGAGACTGAAGGAGAGGGGGAAAGGGATTACAAACAAAATGGGAAGAAAGAGGTAGGCCTAGTTACATGCATGCAAAACTCACACCTCATCCGCAGGCATTTACTTTTGCTTTTCTCTCATGCTCTTTCTCTCGGTCTCTCTCACACGCACCCCCCAGCACAACAGACTTTCACTGCCTCGTTAATGTTGTCTGTGTCTCCCAGAGGGTGGCACATGGCGGGCACAATTGTAAAGTTGCCTGTTAAATGCCATCTGTGCCAGCCCCAACTGTGCTTTTAGAGAACTGTGTGTCACCACAGAAGCCTGATGTACCAGGGGTATCTATTCTCTGTTGTGAAGTCTGTGTGTGTTACCACGACAGCTCTCGACGTACCAGGGACCTTCTATTTTCTCGTTTTCTTACAGCACCCGACAACTGTATCTTAACAGTTAGAATATCACCAGGGTTGGTTGTCTCCTAGCCCAGTAGTGTTGGAGAGATTATGAACTTGTCAGGCATGGAAGTACTGTGACAGTGTTACATGGATTCAGCCATGAAGGAGTGATACAACAGGGATGGCATTTCCTGCGAGAATGGGATGTTTGCTGGGGCAACTGTCCGTATTTGATCCATGTGAATGCGAGACTAGACAAATACACTGTATTCGTAGGGTGCATCTCCGTCACTGTTATGAACGTTCTCAAGTCGTCTTCCGCCATAGTGGTGCCCAAAATTTGTGATAAACCCAGTCATTCTGAACAGAGGCTCATGACTGTTTCGTCTAAATTACACTAGTTGCCTGGAAATACGATGACGTTGCTAAATTAGGCAAATATTTCGTAGGAAACAACGTTGCTCTCATTATTATGTCATAAAATGTACTTTATACAGATAGGAATGTTTTCATTAGTTAGAAAATTTAGTCAAATAGCTAGCAGTGCTATCGTCAGCTAGCTAAAATCCGATGGTCTCCCCTCAATCTTAGCTAGCTAGCTAATGTTATACTGCATATAAAGTAAATCTGCAACATCAAAATTATGACAGAAGATTTCATACTAAATATTTGCCTCCTTTTGAAAAATGTCATTGTATTTCCAAGCCACTGTTCTGCACTTTTGATAATCTTCGTCAATGCTCATTTACAATGCTCAGAATACTCCGTCGGGATTCAGTCCTAAAATGAATGTTCAAAACAATATTGTGACAATGTGCAACCCATGAATAGTGTGGATTTAAATCTGCACTGGACTCTAGTCTGCTTGTGTGCCTGTAGCTGGGATATAATTTGGATAATATGTCAATTTGAATAGCATTCAATTTCTGTCTAGATTATCAACATCCAGATTCTAGGGCAATGAAAAGTAGTGTGTTGTATAGGGGACTGGTTGTCAGTTTTACACTCACACGAGTGAACGTTGGACTTTTTCTAATCTGGGTCATTTGGCTATTTTTGTCCTACTTTAACGACAAACTATATCATGTCAATTTGTATCTACACTCTTGGAGGGAGAAGATTGTAATGGCGCACATGGAACTCAACGTCCGGAACAAAAACAGAGTGTTCATTAGCTCCAACCGTTTTGCTATGTTCCCTAATCCCCTTCATCTGGAACACTGTTTTCTCTATGTGTGTTGGTTTCTCTATCTAAGCTGTGCATGCGTGCATATATATACACACATAATGACAAATTGAGATTGTGTACTACTGATTGAACTCAGCCAGCAGCTCCTGAAGAGGAAGATCACCATGGTTGGCACAGTTAGAAAGAATAAGCCTGAGCTCCCCCCTGCACTCCTCGCAACAAGGGAGAGAGAAGCCTTCTCATCAAAGTTTGCTTTCACCTTCACTCTAGTTTCTTTACTCCCAAATAGGAACAGTAATGTGGTCCTCTTGAGAACACTGCACAAAACACCTGAGATCATTGATCGTGAGGACAGGAAGCCAGCTATCATCCTGGACAACAACCACAACAAAGGAGGCATGGACAACCTGGACAAGGTGATTGTAACTTACAGGTGGATGACTGGCCCCTGGTCATCTTCCATAACTTCATTGATGTGTCCTCATACAATGCCTTTGTGATATGGAACAAGATCAACCCTACCTGGATGCCTGACAAGCGGAACAAGAGGAGGGTGTTCCTGGAGCAGCTGGGAAAGGCACTTGTAACCCCACACATTCAAAGAAGGGACCGCCTCCCCCGCACAGCAGCACCTGTGAAAGCTGCTCAGGGGGCTGAATCTTGTTCTGTTCCACCTGAGGCTACAGCTGGGGCAAGAGGAGGAGATGCCAATTCTGCCCCACAAAGAAGAACTGTAAAACAAATACTATGTGCTGCACATGTGAGAAATGCATTTGCAAAGTCCATGCACACACACACTTGCATACTGTCCTACATGCTAATTAGAGTTAATTGATTTATGTTCTTCACGTATTTTGTTTTGTCTCATTGTTGTTTATACACCTTGTGGGTTGGGGCAATGGTTCAACAAATGGGAGAAGACTAGTATTTTGTAGTTCCTCATTGTACAGTAATATAAGAATATTTTTGAATAAATAATGAATGAATGAATGAATAAAGAATAAATAACTATCACAAAACAAAGATATTGTTCTGAACAACCATTAGAAACACAGCTGATTCATTCTTTAAAACATGGTTTCATATAAACAGACTTGTAAAATTACTTGGAATGTGCCAAAAATGTGCCAAAAAAGTTCATAACTGTTATTGTTTCTCTTAAATAAAATGCATTCAAAACTACTTTCTGCACATTTCTGCTAGTTTCTTAGGCTATACAAGTGCTGTCTCTTGCTAAAAAAATGAATATTTACACCTATGCAGTACCTTTTAATAATAATAAACCTACTTTACTACAGAAAACAATGATGACAGGTGTGTTGTAATAAAAATGAGTGGTGTCCACTAATTAAATGCAGTCTTTCTGCATTGTGAAGAGGGAAGTCCCTGATATTCACAAAGTTTGTGATGAATGACAGGTTGTTTCTTCATGCAAAATAGATTTGGGGTTTAAAGTTAATTTAAGCGGCTTTATTTTAGAGGTTCAGTGTAGGCGGGTCATTTTTTACCCTAAGAACAACGGGACTATACAGAATGTTAAGACTACACAAGGGTTACATAGATAAGGCACTAATACTATCAGCCTGCACCGCGGCTGGGCTGTGCCAGAGCCCTGTGATTGTGTGTGCTTACCTTCTAATGTGTAGCTTCTTGTGTATGTTATCGTGAGTTTGTGTGTTTGTGTTGCCATCTTGCATGTGCTTTTGTGTCTGGTTCTAGATGGATTGGAGAGTCGGATTGCTCATATGCACACCCTGTTTGGTTTTGTTTGCTCCCATGGCTTTGACCCAGTGTTTTGTAGATTTGGGGTAATGCAATATGTAATCGTTTGGAATACAGCAGGACACAGACACACAGCTTACATTGATTCCCTTGCAGACAGTGGTCTAATTTTACTGTGCCTGTAAAACTCTGGTCACAAGGTATAAGGCCTTCGGGCTTAATCTCCCTCTATTTACATTGTTAACTGGGTTTGTTCCTTCAGGAAATGTCTGTTCCACGTCTCTAATCATGATTTCATACTTATAATAGCCTATGTTTAAAAACTAGCCTCAGAGACACATTAGATATAAGAGATTGAGTGACTTGTAGAAAGGGATGCAGTAAGGTTAGTAACAGGATTGGAGTGGTGCAGATGAGACTAGTTGTATCTCTCTACTGATAGCCAAGGCCAAATGTCCATTCTCCGCTACTGCTCCTCATCCCCCTCTCTCTCTCCCTTCTCTCTGGGGAAATCAGAGGCTGGAAGTGATTTTCTTTTCCTGCTGTTCTGGACCCTGCTGCAGCTCTCCTCGCTCACTCACTGACTGACTGACGTTCACACTGTACTATGAAACACACACTCCCTTGCCCCCCACCTACTACCTGTTCCCTCCCACAACCCCTGCAGCTGCACAGCATTCTACCAACACACACACTTTTTCCCTCGCTCCTTCTGAACGCCTGTCCTTCTCTCCTTCTCTTATCTCTCTTCTCATCACTCAAACCACCCCAGAGCTCTCTTTCGCTTTCTCCCCTAGCGCTCTCTCTCTTCACCAGAACTCAAATGGGCCTTATTGATCAGTTTAATCTAAAGCGTTAGAATCCAATACCGCCTGTCTTTTCTGCTTCATGCACCGCGGCCACTCGATAGCGTTTAGACACTGAGGATGTGTGTGTGACAGTAAGCCCGCGGGATGTCAGTGGTGCTCGCTGTGAAGTGTATGGTGGGAAGGAGGAGGACTGCCTCCTGCTAATGAAGTTAACTACCATACATGGTTCTCCACTCGCTCTCAGCTTTGACAAAAACAAATCTACTTGTTTTTTTCTTTCACACCATTCTAGCATTATTTACCCATCTGCTCTCTATCGCTCTCTCTCTCTCGCCAGACAAACTGTCACGCTTGTGGTGGGAGAACGTGATTGCCATTTGAATTAATGGAAGCTTGTGGTGCGGGAGCATGTTGACAGCAGCAAATGAACGCCTTCCATAATGAGCTCCAACTTAAATGATCTGTCTATTCATCAGATAATTGACCATTAGACTTGACATATACTACATGGCCAAAATTGTGTGGACACATACTCGTCAAACATCTCAGTCCCAAATCATGGACATTAATATGGAGCTGGTCCTCTCTTTGCTGCTACAACAGCCTCCAATCTTCTGGGAAGGCTTTCAACTAGATGTTGGCACGGTGCTGCAGGGACCTGTTTACATTCAGCCACAAGAGCATTAGTGTGGTCGGCTACCGATGTTGGACGATTAGGCCTGGCTCGCAATCGCCATTCCAATTCATCCCGCCATTGGACTTCACGCACTTATGTCTGTGAATTGGACTCCCAAAGGTGTTCGATGGGGTTGAGGTCAGGGCTCTGTGCAGGCCAGTCAAGTTCTTCCACATCGATCTCGACAAACCATTTCTGCATGGACCTCACTTTTGTACACAGGGGTATTGTCATGCTGAAACAGGAAAGGGCCTTCTCAAAACTGGTGCCATATAGTTGGAAGCACAGGATCGTCTAGAATTTCATTGTATGCTGTAGAGTTAAGATTTCCCTTCAATGGAACTAAGGGGCCTAGCCTGAACCATGAAAAACAGCCCCAGATCATTATTCCTCCTCCACCAAACTTTACAGTTGACACTATGCATTCGGGCAGGTAGCGTTCTCCTGGCATCTGACAAACCCAGGTTAGTCTGTCAGACTGCCAGATGGTGAAGCGTGATTCGTCTTTCCACTGCTCCAGAGTCCAATGGCGGCGAGCTGTACACCACTCCAGCCAACACTTGGCATTGAGCATGGTGATCTTAGGCTTGTGTGCGGCGGCTCTGCCATGGAAACCCATTTCATGAAGCTCCTGGCGAACAGTTATTGTGCTGACGTTGCTTCCAGAGGCAATTTGGAACTCTATAGTGAAGGCTGCAACCGAGGACAGACGATTTGTACATGCTACACGCTTCAGCACTTGTCGGAGGAGTATTTCTGTTTGTAACAAAGATGTTTTGTGGGGGATAAACTCATGATTGGCTGGGCCTGGCTCCTCAGTGGGTCGGCCTGACTCCCAAGCGGGTGGGTCTATGCCCTCCCAGGCCCAACCAGGGCTGCTCTCCTGCCCAGTCGTGAAATTCATAGATAAGGAACTAATTCATGTATTTCAACAAACAGATTTCCTTTTATCTTTTAACTGTCACTCAGCAAAGTCTTTGAAATTGTTGAGTTTTTATATTTTTTGTTCAGTATATATGAGTTCTCCTGGTGTGTGTGTGCCTACTTGTCTTGAAGCACTTATGTCTGTGTGTATAGGGAGAGCCCTGGAGTCGGTGTAGTTGTGAACTTAGACAGAGGAAACAGGTGGTGGCGGAGTACTGATCCTAATGCATCGGAATGTCTGTGAGAACTACCTGTCTGATCCCATCAAAACATGCAAGGACTCCCTCCGTCTACATGCCTTTGATTACACATCAGCATCGCTCCAAGAGTCTCTCTGTACCTCTGTCTCATTCTTTCTCTCTCTCGATCCCTCTATCATTTATTTTTCTCTTTATTTTCTCTCTCTCTCTCTCCTCTGTTGATCTATCTCACTCCTTTCATTCAATGCAATTTGTCATTGTTACTTTAGGAGTTTGTTCTTTGGTTTGTTATGGTGCTGTACACTGAGTATAGCAAACATTAGGAACGCCTTCCTAATATTGAGGTAAACCCACCCCCCTTTTGCCCTCAGAACAGCCTCAATTTGTCGGGCCATGGATTCCACAAATTGTCGAAAGCATTCCACAGGGATGCTGGCCCATGTTGACACCAATGCTTCACACAGTTGTGTCAAGTTGGCTGGATGTCCTTTGGGTAGTAGACCATTCTTGATACACACAGATTTGTTGAGAGTGAACCTCAGCAGCATTGCAGTTCTTGTCACAAACCAGTGCGTTTGGCACCTACTACCATACCCCGTTCAGGCACTTAGACCTTTTCCCTTGCCCATTCACCCTCTGAATGGAACACATACATAATCCATGTCTCAAAGCTTAAAAATCCTTATTTAACCTGTCTCCTCCTGTTCATCTACACTGATTTTGAAGTGGATTTAACAAGTGACATCAATAAGGTATCAGAGCATTCACCTGGCCAGTCTGTCATGGAAAGAGCATCTCTTTATGATGAACAGAACTCTGTGGGGTGTGTTTTTTTGACAACTCGGTTTTGATTTCATTAGTGTTGCACAGTATACCGTTCTTTGGTCAAATGTGTGTCACGTCGTATACTGATGGAGAGGATCAAGTCGGTCTATCAGTGCAGCCATTGTTCCATTGGCACACCGTTCATGCTTCTTGCCTGCTCCACTTACTCATTGCTAGCTAGTCAGTCCTGCGGAACCTCTGGGAGTCTGGGCTGCATCATGTTAGCTCCACACTCATGCTGCACAAAAGTTAACATACTTGAATAATGCAACACGACCGGTATCAAATCAAGTTTCATTTATTTAGCACATTTCAGACATGAATGCAACAGTGCACTTTACAGGAAAAAAATAAACCATGAAAATAAAAACTGAAATATTTACTACACAAAAAACCTGAAGATAAAAAAATGTAAGAATAACAATTTTAAAACGGAAAGACTAAAAAAATCCCCCTAAGGAAAAGCAAGGATAAAAATGTGCTTTTAAATATGTCCACAGGTTCAGCACCCCTCAGGATCTCTGGCAGGCTATTCCAGAGGCAGAGGCCAATAATCATTAAAAGCTGCCTGTCTATTGGTCCTAGGCTTTGGGATAGTTAAAAAGGCCCATGCCAGAGGACCTGAGGGACCTACAGGGTACATAACTTAAAAGCATGTGGGATATGTTTCGGGTTGCACAATCGTGGATTGATTTGAAAACTAATAGAATAATCTTAAAAGGAATACTAAAACTCACAGGCATCCAGTGCAGAGACCTTAAAACAGGTGTATTGTGTGCTCTCCGGCAGGTCTTGGACAGTGCCATTGCTGATGCATTCTGTATGTTTTGCAGTTGGGCAATGGCATTCATGGGTAGACCAGACTCGAGAGCATTAGTCAAGCTGAGTAGTCAAGCTTTAATAAAAGGATGAGATTCTCTATCAGCCTGAGATAGAAACGGCCACACCTTGGTAATGTTTTTCAGGTGGTAAAAGCTATTTTGGTCACATTCCTAATGTGTGATTCGAAATTGAGTACATCTAAAAGGACACCTAGGTGTTATACCTGGTGTTTTTTTTCTTTATTGTCTGTGAATTAAAATGTGCGGCCAGATTCTCTCTCTGTGCTTTGGCTCCAATAATACGTACCTCGGTCTTGTCTTGATTTAACTGGAGGAAGTTGTGAGCCATCCAAGTATTTTAAATCACTAATACAGTCTAATAATTAGTCTGTGGAGCTAAAATCTTCTCTGGTGACACAAATGCAAAGATATGTGTATCGTCTGCGTAGTAGTGAAAATCAATGTTGCGCTGTTTGATAACGCTGCCAAGGGGTAAGATGGATATATATTAGATAAACTGAACAGTATTGGACCCAAAATTGGTCAGAGGTTTACATACAGCCAAATACATTTCAACTCAGTTTTTCACAATTCCTGACATTTAATCCTAGTAAAAATGTCCTGTCTTAGGTCAGTTGGTTAGGATCACCACTTTATTTTAAGAATGTAAAATGTCAGAATAATTGTAGAGAGAGTGATTATTTTATTTATTTCATCAAATTCCCAGTGGGTCAGAAGTTTACATGCATAGCCAATGTGATTTAGGTTGGTAATAGGATATTTATTTCCATCAGGATATTTTCTATATGCAATTTTTTTTCATTTTATTTGTCGGCTTTATGTATTTTTACTTAGTTGACAATGGAAGTTACCAGCTGCACTGGCTTATGTTCTTTAGGCTACATCGTGTCTGTTTTGGATTCCAAATGTATTACAATGTCATGAGACAGACACTGTTACGCACCTCCAATCAAATAGCTCAAATGGTGCCCTATCATATAAAAATGTGGTTTGATGAAAATATGACATGTTAAGACACCATATCCTAAAAACAGGACAGGTCCAAATACAAATGACAATATGGGATGAAATTACCACTCAGGACTGCCTTTGGAGAGTTTCACTCCATGGGTTAAAGTGTCATGATAATCAATGATTTCAAGTTTGTATTTGTCCATTTTTGACAAGCTGACCATAGCAAAGATTCAAATAATTCTGCATTTCCCGCTATGTTGAGCCTATTTGCAATGAGAATCAAGACATCTCTGACAAAGCTGATATTCAGATCTTAAATAATCAAAATGGTTCGTGTTAAACCTTAGACAGGAATCAAGACTAATAAAGCCAATGCAAATGCCTTTTTATATATATTTTACAATTGGTAGACCTACCACATGGATTGGCATCCATAACATTGCATTGCATGTCGACACTAGTTTTGCGGGGACCAGAGGGTGGCAGTTTTTGTCTAGACCGTCAGAACGGCCAGTACCAGGCATGGGGCCTCATTTTATAAACGTTGCTTGGGCACAAAAGAAGGCTTACGCCCCTTTCTAAGCAAACTTGGGGATTTATAAAAAACTAACTTGACGGGAGAATGTGCGGTCCTACACGGACACCCCAAGTACGCACATGACTTGGAGAAATGAGAAACTGCGACTCGGATGGCAAAGGATGAAACTCGAGAAACTCTTTGAAATTGATACAATTGCAAAATGAATCGCTGGAGTGCACACACACAAAAAAACATGATGTAGGATAATAAATACAAACTGAGATCTGTTTTTGCAAAATAACCCCTCATATCTATTCGGGAATCATATTTAATTGGATCTGTAATTATTAAACAATACTTGTATGTTGTGAAATTATTCTCATAAATAATGTGAACAGTAAGACAAATTATGTTTAAACTGATGCCGTTTTCGATGTCGGGCAGATACAAGTGCACAGTTTCATATCGTTATCACGTGTTCGTTGCGCATAACTGTCATTGTGATAATGGTTTGGCGAATGGAAGAATTCGGAGAGCGAATTTTCAGAGACGAGAAAGATTTACTGGCCAATGATGATGAGTGGTTTATGAACCGGTTCTGATTACCAAGAGCTGTTCTCTTGGATCTCTGTGCTGTAGTGGGCCCAGCTTTACAGAGAAGCATCCGCAGAAACCAAGCCTGTCCCACTTCAACTCCTTGGCAACCTCGTTAATAGCGTCGATGGTGTCTCTTTGCGTTTGCAGGACTGCATCTGGGAGGACACGGCGTCTGGTGGGTTGTGAGGTGCAGTGGAGTCGCCGCGCACTCAGTTCCCGCTCAACTGCAGCATGCACCAACCCCACTGGAGCACGCAGCGACTAAAATCAATACAAATTGTCACAATTGTGTAAATAAATGTTTCAAACGCAACTTCAATGTATTTGGTTTACTCTTTTCAAACGAGGGAATACTAATTATGTAGTAGAGTTCAAATGGTTATTTCATCAAACTTCAAATTATTAGAATAGTACACAACGCAGAACAGAAGAACCAGGTTGAGGGTCAGTGGCCAAAGCCCGCGAACAGGAATATTCCATGTTCAGACAGAAGGGGGAGTCAGATCGCGATGATGCCAGGCACTTTTGGTGTCTATTTTTAATTGTTACCCAACTGGTGCTGCCTGTTGATGTTAGGTAGGCAGCTACAGAGCTGAATGATATTAACATCATCGGGTTGTGTTTCATTAAATGTATTTTATTTCATCTGGGTGCTTGCGTCACCTACTAACACCCTGGTACCACCAGTAGCTCCCGTTTATCCTCAATCCTAGAAAACACAGAGAAAGTTGTGTTGCAGATTACTCCTTTGTAGAAGACCATAACGTGAAATAAATAAAACATCCCAAGGTTAATGCTGTAGATATTGTTATAAGGGAGTGTGAGACTATTGAAACATGTAACTTTCAGAGTTTTATTGTTATTGATATAGTTTACAGAGTGCTAAAAGTGCTGCTGTTGCTATAGCTAGCATGCCTTTCTGTGATGCAGGCGGTTAGCTGAGCTGCCCGACTGGTGATGGCGTTGCATTATGGGAGATGTCGTTTTTGCCCTCTAAGGTCTGAATGTGATAGAGGCGATTTCACGTTGTAACTTGTTTGTGTGGCAGTGGTTTTGTACATGAGTTGTTGTATTTTTGGTACTGTCAACACTGAAATCAACAAGCAATGTATTGGGGATGTGAGACAGGATATATGTTTTACCTTTCTTCATGCTCCCATATAGAACAACTTGTCAGATGGTGCATTGGAGACTACTGATGTGTTCCTGTCCTGTCTTTTCACAATACTATTGCAGGTATGGTTCTATTGTCTAAGAATTAAGATGATACATTTGATGTATTAAGGGCTGGTTATTATTTTATACTATACAATATGGCTTTATGCATGAATGTGAGTCTGAGAGAACACAGAGAGAAAGAACAACTTGTCAGATGGTGCATTGGCGACTGATGTGTTCCTGTCCTGTCTTTTCACAATACTATTGCAGATCAACATAAAAGCCTAAATTACAGCAGTGGTGTCGCTCTTCATTTCTTGGTTCTCCTGTGGTACATATAAGACCTGTTACAATTACATACCTGGATCATCCGGTGCGTCTTGCATGTCCGTGTCACCCTCCACCTCCGTCACTACTCCACTCAGGAGGGATTCCCCTATAATACTGGCAAGTCCCTCAACAAAGGGGTTGAGTTCCGGTGTCCGCTTTTCCCCGCCCATGTCACAAAGGCTTTGTCTGTGTAAGGCTATGCGCCTTTTGGCCTCCACTTTTATGTAGTACCACGGCTTTTTTATTTCTGAGAGGGTCCGACCTTCTGAGCCAGCAGCATTCACAGCGTCTGCCACAAGCTGCCACTCTAACGGCTTTTTGGCATTTGTAATCCCCACACTGTGTCCACCAAACAATATATTTTTTGTTGCTTCAACCTCCTCTACAAGAACTTCCATTTCATTTTATAAATAGTCTCTCCCTCACGTCTCTTTGTCACATGAACAGACTGCGTGTGCCTCGTGAATGACTGGGTCTTAAAGAAATGAAGCAAGTTTATAAAATAAGAGACTGCGACTTCTATATGCAAATTATGTTTATCTGTACAATAATAACAAATTGTTAACTGTAGCCCCCATAGACTCCACTGAAAACAGCCAAAACAAGCACAATAACTTAATGCATGCACACACTCCTATTGAATATGCATTCACCTGTATTGTGAATTGGCATAAGCTACAGTATATGTTTATTTACCCAGTTTATCATAGTTACCATTCAAATATGATTAGCCTTATGTATACTGAACAAAAATATATTAACGCAACATGTAAGTGTTAGTCCCATGTTTCATGAATATCCCAGAAATGTTCCATACTCACTAAAAGCATTATATCTCTCAAATTTTGTGTACAAATTTGTTTACATTTTTGTTAGTGAGAATTTCTCTTTTGCCAAGATAACCCATCCACTTGACAGGGTGGCATATCAAGAAGCTGATTAAACAGAATGATCATTTGGCAAGTCGTACAACTGGCCTCACAACCGCAGACCACGTTTAACCACGCCAGCCCAGGACCTCCACACCCGGCTTCTTCATCTGTGGGATCGTCTGAGACCAGCCACCCGGACAGCTGATGAAACTGAGATGTATTTTTTTGTCTGTAATTAATGCCCTTTTTGGGGGGGAAAACTCATTCTGATTGGCTGGGCCTGGCTCCTCGGCGGGTGGGCCTATGCCCTCCCAGGTACCCATGGCTGCGCCCCTGTCCAGTCATGTGAAATCCATAGATTAGGGCCTAATGAATTTATTTCAATTGACTGATGTCCATATATGAACTGTAACTCAGTAAAAACGTTGAAATGGTTTATTTTTGTTCAGTATAGTTAGGTTTCAAAAACCAAAGTCAAATTCATTGTATGATTGTATAATTAAGGGGTGTACAACTCATTCCATGAAGGGCCTAGTGTCAGCTGGTTTTGGTATTTTCCTTTCAATTAAAACCTAGACAACCAGATCAGTGGGGTTCCTTATTAACCAGTGACCTTAATTCATCAATCAAGTACAAGGGAGGAGAGAACTTGCAGACACTCAGCCCTCCGTGGAAAGAGTTTGACACATGGTATAATTGATTAATTAATGCATATATTGCTGTCTCAGAAAAAAATACATTAACATTTTCACAATTTAATGGTATTGTATTTAAAAGATAGCCAACAATTGAACAGCGCATTAGCTGAGTTTTTCCTGTCTGAATCAAGCGCCATTCTGTGACTTTGGTTAATGCACTTTCTTTTTGTGTGTGTGTGCGCGCGCAGAGGTGGGTAGAGTACTGCAAATCTGTACTTGTGCAAATTATAATGTAAGTAACAGTACAGTTTACTTAAGTAAAGTTAGCCCTCTTAAGAAACTAAAGTAAAATAATTATCGGATCAGAAAACTACCGAAGTAGTAGTTACAAATTTAGATTGGTAATTTTTTACACCTTATTGTTTACACCTTATTGTTAACTGTGACCGTAAACAAAAATAATAATAATTTTACATGAGTTTATTAATTAAGCCTGCCAGCATCATCCTTTCAGATGTCCTCCAACACAGGTAGTCTCCAATGAAGACTGACATCAGTCTGTAGGCTGTACTGTTTCAATTACAGTCAAAGTTGACTTAATAACTATCAGAAACCACGTTTCCATCCCCAGTTTTCATGCCAGTAAAATCATACCATATTAAAAAAAAATCACGACAGCTGAGAAATGGTGGTGGAAATGCCTTTTTATGCGCAAATATTGATTTAATAACCATATCGAAACAAAATTGGAGTCACGTGATCACATGGTGTGTGGTCCTCCCACTACAACTCGGGGAAACCATGCAGTTTATTAGGTAACAGATTAAATATATTATGAACTTCACAGGGTGTTAAAAGTGCATGGTTTAAGCTTGATGCTTCTTTCCAATAAATGTCGAGGGCCTTATTCTGGTGACATGATGAACGATGCTTGACTGACGCTTTGACAAATAAATATTCTCACTGTTGTCTTTTATCTCATCATATTGACTAGCATCCCCGCAGAGCCATCCCACACTGTATCTGCGAGTTGTTGGCTAGAGCGCACGTGCCAAGACCGAAGTAAATGCGGTTGAAACACATTGAACATTAGATTTGTATTCGGTACATGAAGGCGGAAAAGCGTGCACTACGTCCTCACGCGCTACATTTTATCTGCAACAAGTCAGTTTGGTGAAAACGTACAACTGGTGGGTAGTAAATGCTTTTTTTTTCCTTATGCGGATTTGAGAATATTCACATGAACATCTGTCACCAATTGGATTGAAACCAATTGAAACCTGTAGCTAATGTGCTCAATTCCAATTCCAGTACCACGGTAAATGGTACTCGACATGTGGAATAATTTCACAATTTCAATATCATTAATCACAATTAATTTCAGCTCTAGTTGGCTATCGTCACACACATATGACTATCTGTTCACTCTTTAAGCCAATGATAAGGTGGCTAGCTAGTTAACTAACATTTAGAGATCACACCGGGAGCTAAAAACAGGAGATTCAACTTTCTGCCAGATTCTGGGTTAGCCAAAGCGAACAAGCTAGTTAGCTACCTAGCCATTTTCCTTTGGACTCTCCCTCAAAACATAATTTCAACAGCAGAAATATATACTCTGTCATTAAACCTCTTGATTCTAGCCATCCCGGATCCGGGATCGTGAATACAGCCTCAAGCTCATTAACATAACGCAACGTTAACTATTCATGAAAATCGCAAATGAAATGAAATAAATGTGCTAGCTCTCAAGCTTAGCCTTTTGTTAACAACACTGTCATCTCAGATTTTCAAAATGTGCTTTTCAACCATAGCAAAACAAGCATTTGTGTAACAGTATTGATAGCTAGTGTAGCATTTAGCGTTAGCATCAGCAGGCAACATTTTCACAAAAACCAAAAAATCATTCAAATAAAATAATTTACCTTTGAAGAACTTTGGATGTTTTCAATGAGGAGACTCTCAGTTAGATAGCAAATGTTCAGTTTTTCCTGAAAGATTATTTGTTTAGGAGAAATCGCTCCGTTTGGTGCGTCACGTTTGGCTACCAAAAAAAAATGAAAATTCAGTCATCAAAACGGCAAACTTTTTTCCAAATGAACTCCATAATATCGACTGAAACATGGTAAACGTTGTTTAGAATCAATCCTCAAGGTGTTTTTCACATATCTCTTTGATGATATATCGTTCGTGGAAGTGTGTGTTCTCTTCTGAATCTCATGGGAAAATGCCTCCAGTTGAAGATTACGCACCAATTTAGACACCGGGCGGACCCCTGGTAAATGTAGTCTCTTATGGCCAATCTTCCAATGATATGCCTACAAATACGTCACAATGCTGCAGACAACTTGGGGAAACGACAGAAAGGGCAGGCTCATTCCTGGCGCATTCACAGCCATATAAGGAGACAATGGAAAACAGAGCCTCAAAAATTCTGCTCATTTCCTGTTTGAAGTTTCATCTCGGTTTCGCCTGTAGCATCAGTTCTGTGGCACTCACAGATATCTTTGCAGTTTTGGAAACGTCAGAGTGTTTTCTTTCCAAAGCTGTCAATTATATGCATAGTCGAGCATCTTTTTGTGACAAAATATCACGTTTTTTTATCCATAAATTAAAAGAGCGCCCCCTATATCCAAGAAGTTAAAGTGCAAGGTTATTAAAGGGCAATTTACAGTGCATTTTACAGTGAATTCAGAAAGTATTCAGACCCCTTGACTTTCCATATTTTATGTTGCAGCCATATTCTAAAATGGATTAAATAAAATGTTTTCCTCATCAATTTACACACAATACCCCATAATGATGAGGCAAAAAAAAGTTTTCAGAAATGTTTGCACATTCCTTAAAAATAAAAATATGGAAATATTCTGTAATTATTCAGTGGTTACGGGGCAAGTGTATGAATGTCCTTGAATGAATAATAGAATGATAGAAACTCCCCAACTACAGCTATGCCAAGCTTGTAGCGTCATACTCAAGAAGACTCGAGGCTGTAATTGCTGCCATAGGTGCTTCAACAAAGTACTGAGTTAAGGGTCTGAATACTTATGTAAATGTCATATTTCATAGAAAAAAATGTATACATTTGCAAAAATGTCAAAACCAGTTTTTGCTTTGTCATTATGGGGCATTGTGGTAGATTGACGAGGGAACAAAAAACTATGTAATGTAACTCACAAAATGTGGAAAAGTCAAGGGGTCTGAATACTTTTAGAATGCGCTGTACCTTTGATCGCATCTGGCTAAGAGCCCACGAACAAAAAGTCTCCTCGAGTGAAGATGTGCACTTCATTTCAAGTGCCTTGAATGAGATACAGGGTTTGAGAGGCAATGGACTTAAGAGTTTTGATGACAAGCTATTTAGAATACATTTTATTGGTCAATGGGCCGTGAAACATTTTACAGACGTAAAGGGGAACCAATAGTATCGATTCCTGAAAAAAATGCATGTTTTGGAGTAAGAGCTATGATATAAGATCTATGCAACTGAAGGGATTTGCTCAAATGTAACTGAGTAAAAATTAAGTTACTTTCTTCAGAAATTCATTGAATAAGAGTACAAGTACAGCCCACAGAGAGTAACTAGAAAATGACTTGCTTGTCCAAAAATGTACTTGTATTACTTGTAGCGCCTTTACTACCCACCTCTGTGTGTGTTTGTGTCTGCTTGCTGCTGCATCTTTGTGAGCCTATGTGTGAGTGTTTTGGTGGTGGTGGGGGGTTGTATGACACATCACATTTTATTGGTCACATACACGTGATTAGCAGATGTTATTGCGGGTGTAGCGAAATGCCTGTGCTTCTAGCTCCGACAGTGCAGTTAGATCTGACAAATTACACAACATATGCAAATTAACTACTTAAAAATCATACAATGTGGTTGTCTGGATTTTTGTTTTAGATTCCGTCTCTCACAGTTGAAGTGTACCTATGATAAAATTACAGACCTCTACATGCTTTGTAAGTACGAAAACCTGCAAAATCGGCAGTGTATCAAATACTTGTTCTCCCCACTGTATATATGGACGAGTGATGTCAAGAGCGGAACGGACTAAGATACTGTATTCTATACTATTCTACTGTATATACATATGAGATGAGTAATGCCAGATATGTAAACATTATTAGTGACTAGTGTTCCATTCCTTAAAGTGGCCAGTGAGTTCTAGTCTATGCCTAATGGCAGCAGCCTCTATTGTGCTAGTGATGGCTGGTTAACAGACTGATGGCCTTGAGATAAAAGCTGTTTTTCAGTCTCTTGGTCCCAGCTTTGATGCACCTGTTCTGACCTCGCCTTCTGGATGATAGCGGGGTGAACAGGCTCAGGTGGTAGATGTCCTTGATGATCTTTTTGGCTTTCCTGTGACATCGGGTGATGTAGGTGTCCTGGAGGGTGGGTGGGTTTGCCCCTGGTGATGCATTGGGCAGACCGCACCACCCTCTAGAGAGCCTTGCGGTTCTGGGTGGTGCAGTTGCCGTACCAGGTGGTGATAGAGCCCGACAGGTTGCTTTCAAGTGTGCATCTGTAAAAGTTTTTAAGGGTTTTAGGTGATAAGCCAAATTTCATTAGCTTCCTGAGGTTGAGGATGCACTGTTGCGCCTTCTTCACCACACTGTCTGTGTGGGTGGTCCATTTCAGCTTGTCAGTGATGTGTACGCCAAGGAACTTGAAGCATTCCACCTTCTTCACTGCGGTCCTGACGATGTAGATATAGGGGTGGACCCTCTGCTGTTTCATGAAGTCCTCAATCATCATCTTTGTTTTGTTGATGTTGAGTGAGAGGTTGTTTTCCAGGCACCACACTCCCAGAGCCCTCACCTACCTGTAGGTTGTCTCGTCATTGTTGGTAATCAACCCTACTACTGTTGTGTTGTCTGCAGGGAGTACAGGAGGGGGCTGAGCACACACCCTTGTGGGGCCCCCATGTTGAGGATCAGCGGAGTGGAGGTATTGTTTCCTACCTTCACCACCTGGGGGCGGCCCGTCAGGAAGTCCAGGACCCAGGGCCTCGAGCTTAATGATAAGCTTGGGGGGTACTATGGTGTTGAATGCTGAGCTATAGTCAATGAACAGCATTCTTACATAGGTGTTCCTCTTGTCCAGATGGGATAGGGCAGTGTGTAGAGTGATGGTGATTGCATCGTCTGTGGTTCTATTGGGGCGGTAAGCAAATTGAAGTGGGTCTAGGATGGCAGGTAAGGTAGAAGTGATATGATCCTTGATTAGTCTCTCAAGCACTTCATGATGACTGAGGTGAGTGCTACGGGGTGATAGTCATTAAGTACAGTTACCTTTGCCTTCTTCTGTACAGGAACAATGGTGACCATCTTGAAGCATGTGGGGTTCAGCAGACTGGGATAGGAAGATATTGAATATATCCGCAAACACACCAGCCATAGAGATCAGTGTAGAGTTACGATAGCATGTCTTCATGCTATCTTAAAGCTGTCAAACTGCAGTCGTTTCCCAACCACTGGGATATTACAGCAAATGGCTACCATAATGCAGTCACCAGGCCAGCACACACACTCCCAAGTCATTCTTACTCACAGGTGTCTCCATAAGTGTCCCAAATCTGTGTCCCTCCTTTCTCTGTGTGTGTGTGTTTCTGTGTACTTTTGCCTCTAGCTTTCTGTCACTGCATTCACTCTCTCTTTTTCTGTCATACTCTCTGGCCGGGTCCTGTCCCTAGCCCTGCCCCTGGTGTGTGGCCCCTGGTGTGTGATTACAGTAGATACGCATCCCCAGCTACCTCTCACCACCCTGGGAGAGCTAAGAGGGAGCTGGGAGCTGTCCAGCACTAGTGCCACTCTAGTGCTGGCCCTGGTGCTGAGTACAGTTAGCAAGGATAACTAGCCTCGTATGTGCTGCTGGCTATTTTAGCAATGGATCCTGTGTCTCCCATTGTAAGTAGGTTAAGACGTTCACATTTTAATAGGGATGTTGATGTGATTGATTAGTAGGGACATATTTGCAGGTGGGTGTTTTAGATAAGGAGAGAGAGAGATCTATAAATATAGAGAATGAGAGGATGTGTAAATGAGCGCAAGAGAGACAGGGAGACAGAGGAAGCAAGCGAGAGAGCTTCAGAGAGGTCATGAACGAAAATACAAGCCAGGCTTTGCAACAACAAACCTACTTTAGGGAGTGTATAAGTACATATAGTATGTGTCACTTAAAGGACAAATGCAGCCGTTTTTTAAAATCTCAATATCAAATTGTTTCTGGTTAACAATTAAGCACCTTTCTGTGATTTATTTTGTATTTATTTTTTGTTGCCAGGATTGTCTGGTAGTGGGGAACGGAAATCTAATATCTAGTTGTTATTGGCAATGAGGTTTGGAACTTTCTTATCGGTCTATTAACTAATTTACTGCATCCCACCAAAACAGACAGAATTTCTGCTCTTACACTAAAAGGGCATTATCATAATTTTCTCTGTATTATTCCAACCTCATATTGTGGAAAAATATTTAAAACACACGAAAATTTGGTTTTTGACTGCACTGGGCCTTTAAGCATTCCTGTAAACACATCTCTCACTCTAAGAGGACCAGAAGCTCATCTCTGGGGATTGCTCTCTCAAAAGGATTTATCTAGACTATAGAGGGAAATCATGAAGACTGTAGGGAGGGGAATCAGTGTTGTGAGAATGTCAAATGAGAAGTGAACTGTGTGTCTGAGTCTCAAATGTTTTTTGTGTGTGTAGGAGCGTGTTTCTCTGTGTGTGTGCATGTGTTTGCACGTGCGAGCCTGTGTCTCTGAGTCTCTGTATGTGTGTGTGTGACTGTGTTTCAAAGACATGCTCTACAGAGCAGGCGTGCCTCGGTTCTCAATAGGCTCATACAGCAACATCTCCCCACTGTGGGAAATACAGCAATGATATATCCTCTACCTCCATAGAGCGATTTAACACTGTGATGTAATAAAGTCAGAGACTTTCTGTTTTCTGTTCTCTAGTTTCCGTCATTCCCCTTAAGACCCAATATGTGCTATTTACTGCTGTTTTGATAATTTAAATGGATCATATATACACCATACATACAGTGGAGCAAAAAAGTATTTAGTCAGCCACCAATTGTGCATGTTCTCCCACTTAAAAAGATGAGAGAGGCCTGTAATTTTCATCATAGGTACACTTCAACTATGACAGACAAAATGAGAAAGAAAATCCAGAAAATCACATTGTAGGATTTTTAATGAATTTATTTGCAATATTATGGTGGAAAATAAGTATTTGGTCACCTACAAACAAGCAAGATTTCTGGGTCTCACAGACCTGTAACTTCTTCTTTAAGAGGCTCCTCTGTCCTCCACTCGTTATCTGTATTAATGGCACCTGTTTGAACTTGTTATCAGTATAAAAGACACCTGTCCACAACCTCAAACCTCACACTCCAAACTCCACTATGGCCAAGACCAAAGAGCTGTCAAAGGACACCAGAAACAAAATTGTAGACCTGCACCCAGCTGGGAAGACTGGATCTGCAATAGGTAAGCAGCTTGGTTTGAATAAATCAACTGTGGGAGCAATTATTAGGAAATGGAAGACATACAAGACCACTGATAATCTCCCTCGATCTGGGGCTCCACGCAAGATCTCACCCCGTGGGGTCAAAATGATCACAAGAACGGTGAGCAAAAATCCCAGAACCACACGGGGGGACCTAGTGAATGACCTGCAGAGAGCTGGGACCAAAGTAACAAAGCCTACCATCAGTAACACACTGAGCCGCCAGGGACTCAAATCCTGCAGTGCCAGACGTGTCCCCCTGCTTAAGCCAGTACATGTCCAGGCCCGTCTGAAGTTTGCTAGAGAGTATTTGGATGATCCAGAAGAAGATTGGGAGAAAGTCAAATGGTCAGATGAAACCAAAATATAACTTTTTTTTCAACTCGTCGTGTTTGGAGGACAAAGAATGCTGAGTTGCATCCAAAGAACATCATACCTACTGTGAAGCATGGGGGTGGAAACATCATGCTTTGGGGCTGTTTTTCTGCAAAGGGACCAGGACGACTGATCCGTGTAAAGGAAAGAATGAATGGGGCCAAACCCATGACTGGGGTCAGCGCCAAGTCACAGAAAAACACAGCCATTTTTCCAGCCTACATGGCTGTGAGATTTTCGTGAGATTTTGTGAAAATCGTGAGATTTTGAGTGAAAACCTCCTTCCATCAGCAAGGGCATTAAAGATGAAACGTGGCTGGGTCTTTCAGCATGACAATGATCCCAAACACACCGCCTGGGCAACGAAGGAGTGGCATCGTAAGAAGCATTTCAAGGTCCTAGAGTGGCCTAGCCAGTCTCCAGATCTCAACCCCATAGAAAATCTTTGGAGGGAGTTGAAAGTCCGTGTTGCCCAGCAACAGCCCCAAAACATCACTGCTCTAGAGGAAATCTGCATGGAGGAATGGGCCAAAATACCAGCAACAGTGTGTGAAAACCTTGTGAAGACTTACAGAAAACGTTTGACCTCTGTCATTGCCAACAAAGGGTAAATAACAAAGTATTGAGATAAACTTTTGTTATTGACCAAATACTTATTTTCCATCATAATTTGCAAATAAATTCATTAAAAATCCTACAATGTGATTTTCTGGATTTTTTTTCTGTCATAGTTGAAGTGTACCTATGATGAAAATTACAGGCCACTCACATCTTTTTAAGTGGGAGAACTTGCACAATTGGTGGCTGACTAAATACTTTTTTGCCCCACTGTACATTAGTGATTGATAAAAACCCAGTGGCGGGGCTGCTGTTGTGTGTTATATTTCATATAAATGTACTCAAAGGGCTCTAGTTCCGATTCTAGCCTAGGTTGTTAACAACCTCTGGGTTGAGATCCCGCTAACGGGATCGATATGACAACAGCCAGTGAAACTGCAGGGCGCCAAATTCAAAACAACAGAAATCCCATAATTAAAATTCTTCAAACATACAAGTATTTCACACCATTTTAAAGATGCACTTCTTGTTAATCCCACCACAGTGTCCGATTCAGAGCCAAGTCACAGAAAAACACAGCCATTTTTCCAGCCAAAGAGAGGAGTCACAAAAAGCACAAATAGAGATAAATTAATCACTAACCTTTGATCTTCATCAGATGACACTTCATCAGAATACATGTATGTTTTGTTCGATAAAGATCATATTTATATCAAGAAATCTCAGTATACATTGGCGCATTCGGTTCAGTAGTTCCAAAACATCCGGTGATTTTGCAGAGAGCCACATCAATTTACAGAAATACTCATAATAAACATTGATAAAAGATGCAACTATTTTGCGTGGAATTTTTGATACACTTCTCCTTAATGCAACCGCTGTGTCAGATTTAAAAAAAGCTTTACCTGAAAAAGCACACCATGCTATAATCTGAGTACAGCGCTCAGAGACCAAAACAACACAAACCGATATCCGCCATGTTGTGTAGTCAACAGAAGTCAGAAATAGCATTTGAAATATTCACTTACCTTTGATAATCTTCATCAGAATGCACTCCCAGGAATCCCAGTTCTACAATAAATGTTTGTTTTGTTCGATAATGTCCATCATTTCTGTCCAAATAACTCCTTTTTGTTTGCGCGTTTAGCCCAGTAATCCAAATCCATGACACGCGATCACTAGACGAAAAGTCAAAAAGTTATGTTACAGTCCGTAGAAACATGTCAAATGATGTATAGAATCAATCTTTAGGATGTTTTTAACATAAATCTTCAATAATGTTCCAACCGGAGAATTCCTTTTTCTGTAGAAATGCAATGGAACTCAAGCTAACTCTCACGTGAACGCTCGTGGCTCTCTGGCAGACCTCTGACTCATTCCCCTCTCATTCGCCCCCTCTTCACAGTAGAAGCATCAAACAAAGTTCTAAAGACTGACATCGAGTAGAAGCCTTAGGAAGTGTAATTTGTCCCCATAGACACTGTGTATTCGATTGGCAAAGAGTTGAAAAACTACAAACCTCAGATTTCCCACTCCCTGGTTAGATTTTTTCTCAGGTGCCTACCATATGAGATCTGTTATACTCACAGACATCATTCAAACAGTTTTAGAAACTTCATAGTGTTTTCCTTTCAAACCTACTAATACTATGCATATATTAGCAACTGGGCCTGAGTAGCAGACAGTTTACTCTGGGCACCTTATTCATCCCAGTTACTCAATAATGCCCCCAGCCATAACAAGTTTTTAAAGGGTGTGACTTTGTTCTGTTGCCCGTATTCGTAAAGCATCTCACAGTAGATTACTGATCTAAGATCAGTTTTGCATTTTAAATTTCAATGAATGCAGAGGGTGGACCTTATCATAGATCCTAGCACTCTTTATGAATACAGGACCTGAACCCCCAATTAGAATGTGTGCTAGGCTAGTCTTCAAGGAATGTTGGATTCAAATAATCGTCTTGCTCTATTTGATGCTGATTATAGTGTGGAATTGGACTTTTTACTCGACATAATGTCGCTAGGAGATGTACCATCGAGCTTAATTTAACGACACTAATTTGATAAGACGTTTAATCAAGATCAAACGCAGCTGAGATTAGGCTGTTTTATCATAGTTATGGCTGCTTCTCTGCTTCTTCTTACAAACTGTATTTGTGTTTTAAATAGCACTATATTCCCTATAAAGGGCACTACTTCCACCCAGAACCATAATGACACTGGTCAAAAGTAGGGCACTAAAAAAGGAATAGGGTGCCATTTGAGAAGCTATCCGAGACTCAGCGGAAGTAATCCATGGATAATTGTTATTGCTGATCTGTGTAACTTCCGTTATGCCCAAATGGGAGTTTGTGTAACACACAGTCGTATGCATGTAATGTAAGCGCACACGCTCATGCATGTAGGCTTGTAAGCATGCACGCATACACATATACAAATGCACACATACGAACACACACACACACACCTTTTCCAATAATCATTGTCCCTTTGGGAGAGGTTGCCCATACATAGTTTGGGGTCATGGCATCCCCCACGTTGCCTCTAGTGGGCTAATCTTTTTCTATCATGTTGAGTTCAATCAAGAAATAAGGAGAAACTAGTCAGGGACAGAGATTGGGAAGAAATAGCTAATATGGAGACTGTTTTGATAAAGAGAGTGGGGGTGAGGTAGAGTAAGAAATGAAGGGCAGGAGAGGAGGGGTGAGGAATAAGAGAAGCAAGAGCGAGATGAAGGTAGAAGAGAGGAGGGTAGATGATGGAGAGGGAGAACAGAGAGAAGGATGACACGAGTTGAGAGTTCATAAATATTAAATATCCTGTTTGAACGTTTAATTATAAGCCTCAGTGATTTCCCGAGCTCTTAACTTTCACAATGTTCATCTAGCACTCTGTGCCGATGTGTGCGTCAGAGGAACAATGTAAAAAGCTGTTTTATTTTATCGAATGCCACTTTAAACAGATGTAATAAACGTCACTACCGCCGGCAATGACTGGGTATCTCGCTATAACACTCCGATGCCGACTTTAAATAAAACCTATAAAATAAAAGATTATTAATCTGGTCATATCGTAAAGGAACAGAGCGATCTCTCTTGTTGTTCGGTTGGATGTTGTGTGGATGTTGTGTGTGTGTGTGTAGTTTTCCCTCTTCCTCCCTCCCACCTGGCCAGAGAAGATGAACACAAAAGTGTCCTTCAAAAGTCGTAGGAAATATTCATTCATAAACAACAACAAAAAAACAGAAGTGGCCGCTAATATGGAATATGCCCTCATACATCTCATTATCATCATCATCATTATCATCATCAGCATAATCATAATTAAAACAACAAACTAGGATTTTAATCAATCTCCCGTTGTTATACTGACATTTCAAGCCTTTGAGGACTTTTGAGGGGACTAGGAGGCTTTATAAAAACAGTACAAAGTTCAAATTCTAACCCTGCACATTGTTGATTTGTTATTGTTTGTTTGCATTTTCAGTATTTCTCTAAATATTTTATATGCGTTTCCTAATTTTGTCTGACCTTTAACTAGTTTTAGCAACATTTTGTGATTGCAAATGGTGGCGGTGGTGGCATGACAATAGCAATTAACTACTTTAACACAACAAACACTCTTTGTTTTCCCCCTGTTGATTATCTTCTCAAAAGCACCTTTGGAAAGGAAACAAATGATGACGCAGCTCAAGTTGTGTCTGCGTGCTCAGTCTCTGATGAAGGCCAGACAAAGAAGTTGAGACAGCGAGGAAATCATTGGAAATATAAACAAAAATAATATTGATGGCCTTTTTTGCTAGACAGGCTTGTTATGTGTAGGCAATCTATTCCAGAATACTGAAACCGTGAGGAAGTAATCTTTTTTTGATTGTACTTGCTTGGTACTGTGCTCTGAGGATACAAAACATTAAGAACACCTGCTCTTTCCATGACATAAACTGACCAGGTGAATTCAAGTGAACGCTATGAACCTTATTGATGTCACTTGTTAAATCCACTTCAATCAGTGTAGAGAAAGGGGAGCAGACAGATTAAAGAAGGATTTCTAAGCCTTGAGACAATTGAGACATGGATTGTGTATGTATGCTATTCAGAGAGTAAATGGGCAAGCCAAAGTTTTAAGTGCCTTTGAACAGGGTATGGTAGTATGTGTGACAGGCACACCGGTTTGTGTCAAGAACAGCAACCCTGTTGGGTTTTTCATGCTCAGTTTCCCGTGTGTTTCAAGAATGGTCCACCCCCCAAAGGACATAAAGACAACTTGACACAGCTGTGGGAAGTATTGGAGTCAACATGGGCCAGCATCCCTG
The DNA here is from genome assembly GCF_018296145.1 of Oncorhynchus tshawytscha. Taxonomy (NCBI): domain Eukaryota; kingdom Metazoa; phylum Chordata; class Actinopteri; order Salmoniformes; family Salmonidae; genus Oncorhynchus; species Oncorhynchus tshawytscha. The sequence continues at coordinate 15,641,467 of NC_056442.1, read as the reverse complement.
TGGAAGGTTTTGGAAATGCCCAGACAAATTCAGGCTGTTCTGAGGGCAAAGGGGCACTCAGATATACTCAGTGTATATCTAATCATTTTCGTATTGTATTATACTGTCACGCCCTGGTCGAAGTATTTTGTGTTTATCTTCATGTATTGGGTCAGGCCAGGGTGTGGCATGGGGTTTTTGTATTGTGGTGTGTTTTGTCTTGGGGTTGTAGCTTAGTGGGGTATCTAGCAAAGTCTATGGCTGTCTGGAGTGGTTCTCAATCAGAGGCAGGTGTTTATTGTTGTCTCTGATTGGGAACCATATTTAGGCAGCCATATTCTTTGAGTTTGTCGTGGGTGATTGTCCTTAGTGTCTTCGTTCCTGTCGCTGTGTTAGTTGACACAAGTATAGGCTGTTTCGGTTTTCGTTACGTTTATTTGTTTTGTAGTGTTTGTATTGATTCGTGTTTACGTTTTGTTGATTAAACATGGATCGCAATCTACACGCTGCATTTTGGTCCGATCCTTGTTCCACCTCTTCGTCAGAGGAGGAGATAGACGAGAACCGTAACAGAATCACCCACCAACAACGGACCAAGCAGCGTGTCAACAGGCAGGAGCAGCCCAAAGAGGAGATGCGCTATAAGGATTTCTGGACATGGGAGGAAATCCTAAACGGAGAAGGACCCTGGGCTCAGCCTGGAGAATATCGCCGCCCCAAAGAAGAACTGGAGGCGGCGAAAGCGGAGAGGCGCCGGTATGAGGAGGCAGCACGGCGACTCGGAAGGAAGCCTGAGAATCAGCCCCAAAAATTTCTTGGGGGGGGGGGCTCAGGGAGAGTGTGGCAGAGTCAGGAGTCAGACCTGAGCCAACTCTCCCTGTTTATCGTGAGGAGCCAAGGAGGTGACCAGAACCAGAGCCGGTGTTGGAGGTGAGCGAAACAGAGACTGTGAAGGAGTTAATGGGGAAATTGGAGGAGAGAGAAATGAGGGAGTTGCTGTGTTGGTGCTTTTTGCATGGAATTCGCCCGACGGAACGTGTCGGGGATTTGATGGCACCTGGGTTAGCGCTCCATACTCGTCCTGAGGTGCGTGTTAGTCGGCTGGTGAAGTTAGTTCCAGCCTCACGCACCAGGCCTCCTGTGCACATCCCTAGTCTTGCACGTCCTGTGCCAGCACTGCTCTCAAGATCTCCAGTACGCCTTCACGGTCTAGCCCATCCAGTGCCACCTCCACACTCCAGCCCTCCGGTAGCAGCTCCCCGCACCAGGCTTCCTGTGCGTGTTCTCGGTTCAGTACCACCAGTACCAGCACCACGCATCAGGCCTACAGTGCGCCTCGCCTCTCCAGCGCTGCCGGAGCCTTTCTCCTCTCTCCTGCGCTGCCGGAGTCTCCCGTCTGTTCAGCTCTGCCGGAGCCTTTCTCCTCTACAGCGCTGCTGGAGTCTCCCGCCTGTTCAGCGCAGCCAGAGCTTTCTCAGCCTGCATGGAGCTGCCAGCCTGCATGGAGCAGCCAGAGCTTTCTCTCTACAGCGCTGCATCTGGAGCAGCCAGAGCTTTCTCCTCTACATGGAGCAGCCAGAGCTCCAGTCTGCATGGAGCAGCCAGAGCTCAGCCTCATGGAGCTCTGCATGGAGCAGCCAGAGCTGTCAGTCTGCATGGAGCAGCCAGAGCTGTCAGTCTGCATGGAGCAGCCAGTGCTGTCAGTCTGCATGGAGCAGCCAGAGATGTCAGTCTGCATGGAGCAACCAGAGCTGTCAGTCTGCATGGAGCAGCCAGAGCTGTCAGTCTGCATGGAGCAGCCAGAGCTGTCAGTCTGCATGGAGCAGCCAGAGCTGTCAGTCTGCATGGAGCAGCCAGAGATGTCAGTCTGCATGGAGCAGCCAGAGTTGTCAGTCTGCATGAAGCAGCCAGAGATGTCAGTCTGCAAGGAGCTGCCAGTCTGCAAGGAGCTGCCAGTCTGCAAGGAGCTGCCAGTCTGCAAGGAGCTGTCAGTCTGCAAGGAGCTGTCAGCCTGCAAGGAGCTGCTAGTCTGTAAGGAGCCGCCAGTCTGCAAGGAGCCGCCAGAGCTGCCAGTCTGTAAGAAGCCGCCAGAGCTGTCAGCCTACATGGAGCAGCCAGAGCCGCCAGTCAGCGTGGAGCAGCCAGAGCCGCCAGTCAGGATGGAGCAGCCAGATCTTTCAGTCTGCCAGGATCCGCCAGTCAGCCAGACTCTTCCAGATCTGCCAGTCAGCCAGACTCTTCCAGATCCGCCAGTCAGCCAGACTCTTCCAGATCCGCCAGTCAGCCAGACTCTTCCAGATCCGCCAGTCAGCCAGACTCTTCCAGATCCGCCAGTCAGCCAGACTCTTCCAGATCCGCCAGTCAACCAGACTCTTCCAGATCTGCTAGTCAACCAGACTCTGCCAGGATCTGCCAGTCGGCCAGGATCTGCCAGTCGGCCAGGACCTGCCAGTCGGCCAGGATCCGCCAGGATCTGCCAGTCAGCCAGGATCTGCTGAGACCACCAGCCAGCCAGGATCTGGTAGATCTATCTACCTGCCTGAGCTTCCTCTCACTCCCGAGCTTCCTCTCACTCCCGAGCTTCCTCTCACTCCCGAGCTTCCTCTCACTCCCGAGCTTCCTCTCACTCCCGAGCTTCCTCTCACTCCCGAGCTTTCTCTCACTCCCGAGCTTTCTCTCACTCCCGAGCTTTCTCTCACTCCCGAGCTTTCTCTCACTCCCGAGCTCCCGAGCTCCCCTCAGTCCCGAGTTGTCCTTCAGTCCCGATCTGCTCCTCAGTCCAGTGGGGTTCTGGGTGAGGACTACTAGGCCATGGTCGGCGGCGAGGGTGGACTATCCAGGGACGCGAGGAGAGGGGACTAAGACATTGACTGAGTAGGGTCCACGTCCCGCGCCGGAGCCGCCACCATGGACAGACGCCCACCCGGACCCTCCCTATTGTTTTGAGGTGCGTTCGGGAGTCCGCACCTTAGGGGGGGGGGGTTCTGTCACGCCCTGGTCGAAGTATTTTGTGTTTATCTTCATGTATTGGGTCAGGCCAGGGTGTGGCATGGGGTTTTTGTATTGTGGTGTGTTTTGTCTTGGGGTTTTGGTGTTGGTATTGGGATTGTAGCTTAGTGGGGTATCTAGCAAAGTCTATGGCTGTCTGGAGTGGTTCTCAATCAGAGGCAGGTGTTTATCGTTGTCTCTGATTGGGAACCATATTTAGGCAGCCATATTCTTTGAGTTTGTCGTGGGTGATTGTCCTTAGTGTCTTCGTTCCTGTCGCTGTGTTAGTTGACACAAGTATAGGCTGTTTCGGTTTTCGTTACGTTTATTTGTTTTGTAGTGTTTGTATTGATTCGTGTTTACGTTTTGTTGATTAAACATGGATCGCAATCTACACGCTGCATTTTGGTCCGATCCTTGTTCCACTTCTTCGTCAGAGGAGGAGATAGAAGAGAACCGTAACATATACGTGGTACTGTCCATCTTCCAGTTTATTCCTTTCCATAGTACAGTTTTAAATTAAGTGTATGTTTAGATAATTGGTTCGGCACTCCATGATGTCTGAATATAGGTCTACTTTCTGAGATTTAAATAGAAGACGCAGAACACAAGGTTCTTTCTTTCCTTTTGCCTTGGACTCCAGTGAGTGACAACTGATCCTCTGAAAATGAGACCTCCCTGTTCTCACAATAATCTTTTGCCCCGCTCTGTCACCCTTGCTTGGCACTGATTGGGAACAGACAGAGTTCTTTTGAATATCTGATCAGCTGTTAACCAAATCAGAGTGACTTGCTGATTGTAGGACCTGCTGTAGCAAAGCAGGTCTTCATTTACATAGAAACCTTTATTCTGATGTTGGCATCCTCTCTCTTTCTCTGTTCAAGCATGTGTGTGTGTGTTTATCAAGCATTGTGTGTTCCTTTATGCATAGGTGTGTGCGTGTAAATGGACCACTGCTGTGGATGTTAAACAACCTTGGCCAAACTTGGCCTGTTCAAGAGCACACATTCACATTCAGCGGATTTTAAACACCTGCATGTGGTTGCAAGGGAAACCGGGAATCTCTGCGCTCTCAGGAGCCTTCATTAGCATATGCGTATAGCATCAAGGATATAAATTAACTTAGATGTACCCATAAATATGTATCAATCAAATGTATTTATAAAGCCCTTCTTACATCAGCTGATGTCACAAAGTGCTGTACAGAAACCCAGCCTAAAACCCCAAACAGCAAGCAATGCAGGTGTAGAAGCACGGTGGCTAGGAAAAACTCCCTAGAAAGGCCAGAACCTAGGAAGAAACTTAGAGGAACCAGGCTATGAGGGGTGGCCAGTACTCTTCTGGCTGTGCATGTTTGAGATTATAATAGAACATGGCCAAGATGTTCAAATGTTCATAGACGACCAGCAGTGTCAAATAATAATAATCACAGTGGTTGTAGAGGGTGCAACAGGTCAGCACCTCAGGAGTAAATGTCAGTTGGCTTTTCACAGCCGATCATTCAGAGTATCTCTACCGCTCCTGCTGTATCTAGAGAGTTGAAAACACAATGCAGTTGGCTCGCCTGTACTTTCTCATTGCTTGTGACGTGAGTGTGTGTTCAGTCTTTGATCTTTTGTGTGTAGAATATCCTAGCCTATTCATTGGTGATGGGCCCTGCTTTATTGAAGTTGTGAGACATTTCAAGGCAAGAAAATGATGAAATACAGCATTCCATTGCGAGATTCAGCTTTTGATTGCAGATATGCCTAGTGTACAGTTATGACTCTGTCCTGCCTATACTGTGCCCCTCCCCTCTCGCTTTGTCCTTCCCTAGCTCACTATGAAGAATCCAAGTGTTTGTGTTCTTGGAAGTTTGGCAACTAATCAGCCTCCTCCGTTCCAAAAATACTGAATCTTAGGAGTTGATTCCTAGCGGACGATTCCTACTGTTTAAAGCCTTTTATTCAGTTCTTTTCAGACTTTTATATATATATATCGTGTATGTGGGAACTCCTTCAAATTAGTGGATTTGGCCATTTCAGCCGTACCTGTTGCTGACAGGTGTATAAAATCGAGCAAACATTTGGTAGTAGATTGGCATCACTAAAGAGCTCAGTGACTTTCGACGTGGCACGGTCATAGGATGCCGCCTTTCCAACAAGTCAGTTTGTCAAATTTCTGCCCTGCTAGAGCTGCCCCGGTCAACTGGAAGTGCTGTTATTGTGAAGTGGAAAGCAAGTCCTTGTAGCAATGTTCCAACATCTAGTGGAAAGCCTTCCCAGAAGAGTGGAGGCTGTTATAGCAGCAAAGGCGGTCCAACTATTACTGCCCATGATTTTGGAATGAGATGTTCGACGAGCATACTTATGGTCATATAGTGTACCTATTCACAACTTAACCAGACAAGACAATGTGCTGTAGGACGTTGGTACCCAGCCAGGCGCTAATGTGTCTTTCTCTCTCCTTACTGAATGAATGATGAATGGGTGATTATTGTGCACGTTACTTCACTATTGAAAGGGTGAAGAGGTTGATTTAATTTAGAAAATAATAGTGTAATGATAAGTTTGTTATGCCTATTTATCAGCATTGGCGCTCATGTTTATAGCAAATACATTGACAGAGCGCCTTGCGGGTTGAAATCATTCTCTTTCACATTTTACTTTGTAAAAAGAAGCATTTTTACAGGACTGTTTTATTTACTATAATTGTATTACTTATCAAATGTATTGTAAATGGAAACATGCTACGTGTTGCAGTAGGCCTTTAGAATAATGCAAAATATATCCTTGACTCTCTCCTAGTTGATGAGCAAGGGGATGCAAACGATGCCAGTCAGCCTGCGCAGCTGACCATTGAAACTATACCGAAAATAATTTCCCACATAATAAGAGTTAGCCAAAACTAAAGACAAAAATCTATTCACAGTCTGATGAGTGACAATATTATCAGTTGGCAAATTGTACATTTAGAGAGGGGAGAAGCTTGAAATTGACAAAGGCAGTGAAAGGAGCATCATCAAATCCTCCTTTGGAGTCACATGCAGGTAAAACTTTTTGATTTCTATATAGTGTGTATTTATAAACTGTGCGGTTCCAGCCCTGGATGCTGACACCACGGGTATGACAAAACATTTATTTTTACTCCTCTAACTACGTTGGTAACCAGTTTATAATCGCAATAAGGCACCTCTGGGGTCTGTGGTATATGGCCAACATACCACGGCTAAGGATTGTGACCAGGCACTCCGCGATACATCGTGCATAAGAACAGCCCTTAGCCGTGTTATATTGGCCATATACCACACCCCTTGTGCCTTACTGCTTAAATATAGAGTGCATTCGGAAAGTATTCAGACCGCCTTGACTTTTTCCACATTTGATTAAAATGTAAGAAATTGCTGTTTTCCCTCATCAATCTATACACAATATCCCATAATGACAAAGCAAAAACAGGTTTTCAGAAATGTTTGCACATTTATTAAAAATAAAGAACAGAAATAAAATCATATCAAATCAAAGTTTATTTGTCACGTGCACCGAATACAACAAGTGTAGTAGACCTTACAGTGAAATGCTTACTTACAGGCTCTAACCAATAGTGCAAAAAAGGTATTAAGTGAACAATGGTTAGGTAAATAAATAAAACAACAGTAAAAAGACTATAAAAAAAAAAAAGTCTATAAAAGTAACAAGGCTACATACAGACACACAGTCAGGCTGATTGAGGTAGTATGAATATGTAGATAAGGTTAAAGTGACTATGCAGATATGAAGAACAGAGAGTAGTAGTAGTGTAAAAGAGGGGTTGGCAGGTGGTGGTTGGGACACAACGCAGATAGCCCGGTTAGCCAATGTGCGTGAGCACTGGTTGGTCAGCCCAATTGAGGTAGTATGTACACTTAAAGTGACTATGAATATATGATAAACAGAGAGTAGCAGCAGCTTAAAAAGAGGGGTTGGGGGGGACACACACACAATGCAAATAGTCCGGGTAGCCATTTGATTACTTGTTCATGAGTCATATGTCTGTTGAGAAGCCTTTTTGTCCTACACTTGGCACTCCGGTACCGCTTGCCATGCGGTAGTAGAGAGAACAGTCTATGGCTGGGGCCTTTGAAAATCTTTAGGGCCTTCCTATGACACCGCCTGGTGTAGAGGTCCTGGATGGCATGCAGCTTAACCCCAGTGATGTACTGGGCCGTACGCACTACCCTCTGTAGTGCCTTTCGGTCAGAGGCCAGGCAATTGCCGTACCGGCAGTGATGCAACCAGTCTCTCGATATTGCAGCTGTAGAACCTTTTGAGGATCTCAGGACCCATGCCAAATCTTTTTAGTTTCCTGAGGGGGAATAGGCTTTGTCGTGCCCTCTTCACAACTGTCTTGGTGTGTTTGGACCATTCAAGTTGGTTGTTGATGTCAAATCAAATCAAATTTATTTGTCACATACACATGGTTAGCAGATGTTAATGCGAGTGGAGTGAAATGCTTGTGCTTCTAGTTCCGACAATGCAGTAATAACCAACGAGTAATCTAACCTAACAATTCCAAAACTACTACCTTATACACACAAGTGTAAAGGGATAAAGAATATATACATAAAGATATGAATGAGTGATGGTACAGAACGACATGGGCAAGATGCAGTAGATGGTATCGAGTACAGTATATACATTTGAGATGGGTAATGTAGGGTATGTAAACAAAGTGGCATAGTTTAAAGTGGATAGTGATACATGTATTACATAAAGATGCAGTAGATGATATAGAGTACAGTATATACATATACATATGAGATGAGTAATGTAGTGTATGTAAACATTATATTAAGTAGCATTTTTTAAAGTGGCTAGTGATATATTTTACATCAATTTCCATCAATTCCCATTATTAAAGTGGCTGGAGTTGAGTCAGTATGTTGGCAGCAGCCACTCAATGTTTGTGCTGGCTGTTTAACAGTTTGATGGCCTTGAGATAGAAGCTGTTTTTCAGTCTCTCGGTCCCAGCTTTGATGCACCTGTACTGACCTCGCCTTCTGGATGGCAGCGGGGTGAACAGGCAGTGGCTCGGGTGGTTGATGTCCTTGATGATCTTTATGGCCTTCCTGTGACATCGGATGGTGTAGGTGTCCTGGAGGGCAGGTAGTTTGCCCCCAGTGATGTGTTGTGCAGACCTCACTACCCCCTTACAGTTGTGGGTGGAGCAGTTGCATACCAGGCGGTGGGTGATACAGCCCGACAGGATTCTCTTGATTGTGCATCTGTAGAAGTTTGTGTGCTTTTGGTGACAAGCCGAATTTCTTCAGCCTCCTGAGGTTGAAGAGGCACTGCTGCGCCTTCTTCACGATGCTGTCTGTGTGCGTGGACCAATTCAGTTTGTCTGTGACGTGTACGCCGAGGAACTTAAAACTTACTACCCTCTCCACTACTGTCCCATCGATGTGGATAGGGGGTGCTCCCTCTGCTGTTTCCTGAAGTCCACAATCATCTCCTTAGTTTTATTGACGTTGAGTGTGAGGTTATTTTCCTGACACCACACTCCGAGGGCCCTCACCTCCTCCCTGTAGGCCGTCTCGTCATTGTTGGTAATCAAGCCTACCACTGTAGTGTCGTCCGCAAACTTGATGATTGCGTTGGAGGCGTGCATGGCCACGCAGTCGTGGGTGAACATTGATGACGAGTTTGGAGGGTACTATGGTGTTAAATGCTGAGCTGTAGTCGATGAACAGCATTCTCACATAGGTATTCCTCTTGTCCAGATGGGTTAGGGCAGTGTGCAGTGTGGTTGAGATTGCATAGTCTGTGGACCTATTTGGGCGGTAAGCAAATTGGAGTGGGTCTAGGGTGTCAGGTAGGGTGGAGGTGATATGGTCCAGTCTCTCAAAGCACTTCATGATGACGGAAGTGAGTGCTACGGGGCGGTGGTCGTTTAGCTCAGTTACCTTAGCTTTCTTGGGAACAGGAACAATGATGGCCTCTTGAAGCATGTGGGAACAGCAGACTGGGATAAGGATTGATTGAATATGTCCGTAAACACACCAGCCAGCTGGTCTGCGCATGCTTTGAGGGCGCAGCTGGGGATGCCGTCTGGGCCTGCAGCCTTGCGAGGGTTAACACTTTAAATGTTTTACTCACGTCGGCTGCAGTGAAGTAGAGTCCGCATGTTTTGGTTGTGGGCTGTGTCAATGGCACTGTATTGTCCTCAAAGCGGGCAAAAAGTTATTTTGTCTGCCTGGGAGCAAGACATCCTGGTCCGTGACGGGGCTGGTTTTCTTTTTGTAATCCGTGATTGACTGTAGACCCTGCCACATACCTCTTGTGTCTGAGCCGTTGAATTGCGGACACCAAGGAACTTGAAGCTCTCAACCTGCTCCACTACAGCCCCATCGATGAGAATGGGGGCGTGCTCGGCCCTCTTTTTCCTGTAGTCCACAATCATCTCCTTTGTTACGATGAAAGATGGGGCCGGCCCATCAGGAAGTCCCGGACCAGTTGCAGAGGGATGTGTTTCGTCCCAGGATCCTTAGCTTAGTGATGAGCTTTGAGGGTACTATCATGTTGAACGCTGAGCTGTAGTCAATGAATAGCATTCTCACACAAGTGTTCCTTTTGTCCTGGTGGGAAAGGGCAGTGTGGAGTGCAATAGAGAGTGCATTTGTGGATCTGTTTGGGCAGTATGCAAATTGGAGTGGGTTTAGGGTTTCTGGGATAATGGTGTTGATGTGAGCCATTACCAACCTTTCAAAGCACTTCATGGCTATGGACGTGAGTGCTACAGGTCTGTAGTCATTTAGGCAGGTTGCCTTTGTGTTCTTGGGCACAGGGACTATGGTGGTCTGCTTGAAACATTTTGTTATTACAGACTTATTCAGGGACATGTTGAAAATGTCAGTGAAGACACCTGCCAGTTGGTCAGCACATGCCTGGAGCGCACGTCCTGGTAATCCGTCTGGCCCTGCAGCCTTGTGTATGTTGACCTGTTTAAAGGTCTTACTCACTTCGGCTGCGGAGAGCGTGTTCACACAGTCGTCCGGAACAGCTGATGCTTTCATGCATCTTAGCCCTGTATTGACGCTTTGCCTGTTTTATGGTTCGTCGCAGGGCGCAGCAGGATTTCTTGTCAGCTTCCGGGTTAGAGTGCCGCACCTTGAAAGCGGCAGCTCACCCTTTAGCTCAGTGCGAATGTTGCCTGTAATCCATGGCTTCTGGTTGGGGTATGTACGTACTAGAGGTCGACCGATTATGATTTTTCAACGCCGTTTATTACATAAAATAAAAATTGTAATAATGAGAATTACAACAATACTTAATGAACACTTTTAATACATCAATTTAGCCAAAGAAATAATGAAATATGTTCAATTTGGTTTAAATAATGCAAAAACAAAGTGTTAGAGGAGAGAAAAACAAGTGCAATATGTGCCATGTAAAAAAGCTAACGTTTAAGTTCCTTGCTCAGAACGCGAGAACATATGAAAGCTGGTGGTTCCTTTTAACATGAGTTTTCAATATTCTATGGTAGGAAGTTTTAGGTTGTAGTTATATGAATTATAGGACTATATCTCTCTATACCATTTGTATTTCATATACCATTGACTATTGGATGTTCTTATAGGCACTTTAGTATTGCCATTGTAACAGTATAGCTTCCGTCCCTCTCCTCGCCCCTACCTGGGCTCGAACAAGGACCACATCGACAACAAGCCACCCTCGAAGCATCGTTACCCATCGCTCCACAAAAGCCGTGGCCCTTGCAGAGCAAGGGAAACAACTACTTCACGGTCTCAGAGTAAGTGACGTCACCAATTGAAACACTATTAGCGAGCATCCCGCTAACTAGCTAGCCATTTCACATCGGTTACACCAGCCTAATCTCGGGAGTTGATAGGCTTGAAGTCATAAACAGCTCAATGCTTGAAGCACAGCGAAGAGCTGCTGGCAAACGCACAAAAGTGCTGTTTGAATGAATGCTTACGAGCCTGCTGCTGCCTACCGCCGCTCAGTCAGACTGCTCTATCAAATATCAAATCATAGACTTAATTATAACATGATAACACACAGAAATACGAGCCTTAGGTCATTAATATGATCAAATCCGAAAACTATAATTTCGAAGACAAAATGTTTATTCTTTCAGTGAAATACGGAACCGTTCCGTATTTTATCTAATGGTTGGCATCCATAAATATAAATATTCCTGTTACATTGCACAACCTTCAATGTTATGTCATAATTACGTAAAGTTCTGGCAAATTAGTTCGCAACAAGCCAGGCGGCCCAAACTGTAGCATATACCCTGACTCTGCGTGCAATGAACGCAAGGGAAGTGACACAATTTTACTAGTTCAATAATGCCTGCTAACCTGGATTTCTTTTAACTAAATATGCAGGTTTCAAAATATACTTCTGTGTATTGATATAGGAAATGCATTGATATAAGAAATGCATTGATATTTATGGTTAGGTACATGCGTGTAACGATTGTGCTTTTTTTCTCGCAAATGCACTTTTATTAAATCATCCCCAGTTTGGCGAAGTTGGCTGTCATTGTTAGGAAGAAATCAAATCAAATCAAATCAAATTTTATTTGTCACATACACATGGTTAGCAGATGTTAATGCGAGTGTAGCGAAATGCTTGTGCTTCTAGTTCCGACAATGCAGTAATAACGAGCAAGTAATCTAACTAACAATTCCAAAAAAAAACTACTGTCATACACAGTGTAAGGGGATAAAGAATATGTACATAAGGATATATGAATGAGTGATGGTACAGAGCAGCATAGGCAAGATACAGTAGATGATATCGAGTACAGTATATACATATGAGATAAGTATGTAAACCAAGTGGCATAGTTAAAGTGGCTAGTGATACATGTATTACATAAGGATGCAGTCGATGATATAGAGTACAGTATCAACGTATGCATATGAGATGAACAATGTAGGGTAAGTAACATTATATAAGGTAGCATTGTTTAAAGTGGCTAGTGATATATTTACATCATTTCCCATCGATTCCCATGATTAAAGTGGCTGGAGTAGTGTCAGTGTCATTGACAGTGTGTTGGCAGTAGCCACTCAATGTTAGTGGTGGCTGTTTAACAGTCTGATGGCCTTGAGATAGAAGCTGTTTTTCAGTCTCTCGGTCCCAGCTTTGATGCACCTGTACTGACCTCGCCTTCTGGATGGCAGCGGGGTGAACAGGCAGTGGCTCGGGTGGTTGATGTCCTTGATGATCTTTATGGCCTTCCTGTAGCATCGGGTGGTGTAGGTGTCCTGGAGGGCAGGTAGTTTGCCCCGGTGATGCGTTGTGCAGACCTCACTACCCTCTGGAGAGCCTTACGGTTGAGGGCGGTGCAGTTGCCATACCAGGCGGTGATACAGCCCGCCAGGATGCTCTCGATTGTGCATCTGTAGAAGTTTGTGAGTGCTTTTGGTGACAAGCCGAATTTCTTCAGCCTCCTGAGGTTGAAGAGGCGCTGCTGCGCCTTCCTCACGATGCTGTCTGTGTGAGTGGACCAATTCAGTTTGTCTGTGATGTGTATGCCGAGGAACTTAAAACTTGCTACCCTCTCCACTACTGTTCCATCGATGTGGATGGGGGTGTTCCCCTGCTGTTTCCTGAAGTCCACAATCATCTCCTTAGTTTTGTTGACGTTGAGTGTGAGGTTATTTTCCTGACACCACACTCCGAGGGCCCTCACCTCCTCCCTGTAGGCCGTCTCGTCGTTGTTGGTAATCAAGCCTACCACTGTTGTGTCGTCCGCAAACTTGATGATTGAGTTGGAGGCGTGCATGGCCACGCAGTCGTGGGTGAACAGGGAGTACAGGAGAGGGCTCAGAACGCACCCTTGTGGGGCCCCAGTGTTGAGGATCAGCGGGGAGGAGATGTTGTTGCCTACCCTCACCACCTGGGGGCGGCCCGTCAGGAAGTCCAGTACCCAGTTGCACAGGGCGGGGTCGAGACCCAGGGTCTCGAGCTTGATGACGAGCTTGGAGGGTACTATGGTGTTGAATGCCGAGCTGTAGTCGATGAACAGCATTCTCACATAGGTATTCCTCTTGTCCAGATGGGTTAGGGCAGTGTGCAGTGTGGTTGAGATTGCATCGTCTGTGGACCTATTTGGGCGGTAAGCAAATTGGAGTGGGTCAAGGGTGTCAGGTAGGGTGGAGGTGATATGGTCCTTGACTAGTCTCTCAAAGCACTTCATGATGACGGATGTGAGTGCTACGGGGCGGTAGTCGTTTAGCTCAGTTACCTTAGCTTTCTTGGGAACAGGAACAATGGTGGCCCTCTTGAAGCATGTGGGAACAGCAGACTGGTATAGGGATTGATTGAATATGTCCGTAAACACACCGGCCAGCTGGTCTGCGCATGCTCTGAGGGCGCGGCTGGGGATGCCGTCTGGGCCTGCAGCCTTGCGAGGGTTAACACGTTTAAATGTCTTACTCACTTCGGCTGCAGTGAAGGAGAGACCGCATGTTTTCGTTGCAGGCCGTGTCAGTGGCACTGTAATTGTCCTCAAAGCGGGCAAAAAAGTTATTTAGTCTGCCTGGGAGCAAGACATCCTGGTCCGTGACTGGGCTGGGTTTCTTCCTGTAGTCCGTGATTGACTGTAGACCCTGCCACATGCCTCTTGTGTCTGAGCCGTTGAATTGAGATTCTACTTTGTCTCTGTACTGGCGCTTAGCTTGTTTGATAGCCTTGCGGAGGGAATAGCTGCACTGTTTGTATTCAGTCATGTTACCAGACACCTTGCCCTGATTAAAAGCAGTGGTTCGTGCCTTCAGTTTCACACGAATGCTGCCATCAATCCAAGGTTTCTGGTTAGGGAATGTTTTAATCGTTGCTATGGGAACGACATCTTCAACGCACGTTCTAATGAACTCGCACACCGAATCAGCGTATTCGTCAATGTTGTTGTCTGACGCAATACGAAACATCTCCCAGTCCATGTGATGGAAGCAGTCTTGGAGTGTGGAGTCAGCTTGGTCGGACCAGCGTTGGACAGACCTCAGCGTGGGAGCCTCTTGTTTTAGTTTCTGTCTGTAGGCAGGGATCAACAAAATGGAGTCGTGGTCCGCTTTTCCGAAAGGGGGGCGGGGCAGGGCCTTATATGCGTCGCGGAAGTTAGAGTAACAATGATCCAGGGTCTTTCCACCCCTGGTTGCGCAATCGATATGCTGATAAAATTTAGGGAGTCTTGTTTTCAGATTAGCCTTGTTAAAATCCCCAGCTACAATGAATGCAGCCTCCGGATAAATCGTTTCCAGTTTGCAGAGAGTTAAATAAAGTTCGTTCAGAGCCATCGATGTGTCTGCTTGGGGGGGGATATATACGGCTGTGATTATAATCGAAGAGAATTCTCTTGGTAGATAATGCGGTCTACATTTGATTGTGAGGAATTCTAAATCAGGTGAACAGAAGGATTTGAGTTGCTGTATGTTTCTGTCATCACACCATGTCACGTTAGTCATAAGGCATACGCCCCCGCCCCTCTTCTTACCAGAAAGATGTTCGTTTCTGTCGGCGCGATGCGTGGAGAAACCCGCTGGCTGCACCGCTTCGGATAGCGTCTCTCCGGTTAGCCATGTTTCCATGAAGCAGAGAGCGTTGCAGTCTCTGATGTCCCTCTGGAATGCTACCCTTGCTCGGATTTCATCAACCTTGTTGTCAAGAGACTGGACATTGGCGAGAAGAATGCTAGGGAGTGGTGCACGGTGTGCCCGTCTCCGGAGTCTGACCAGAAGACCGCTTCGTTTCCCTCTTTTTTTGAGTCGTTTTTTTGGGTCGCTGCATGTAATCCACTCCGTTACACTGGTTGTAAGGCAGAACACAGGATCCGCATCGCGAAAAACATATTCTTGGTCGTACTGATGGTGAGTTGACGCTGATCTTATATTCAGTAGTTCTTCTCGGCTGTATGTAATGAAACCTAAGATGACCTGGGGTACTAGTGTAAGAAATAACACGTAAAAAAAACAAAAAACTGCATAGTTTCCTAGGAACGCGAAGCGAGGCGGCCATCTCTGTCGGCGCCGGAACTAGATGTTAACTAATTTGGTGTGGAATTTAAAAAATGTTCTTATCGTTTTAGCAAAATTGTCCATTTGTCTCATCCCTAGATCCAACAGTACTGAGCGCTAAGCCGAGCCCAGTAGACATGTGAAATAAATATTCTGGCTCCACCTGGATAATAACACAAGCAAGGGACAGAGACTTCAACTGTCACAACAGGCAGTATATCTATCCACTTGTTAGCAACTGCAGGGGTTAGTGCTGTTACTGGTCCACTAGACACAGACGTCAATTCAACGTCTACTCCACTTCGGTTCAGCGTAATTTTTTATTTATTTCATTGACGTGAACAACATTGATTCAACCAGTGTGTGCCCAGTGAGGTGGCATTAAGAACCAAGGCTTTTTCCTTTTCACCCAGGTCAAGAGGAGGAGGAGGCATTAAGAGAGGCTCAGCTCTCCTTTTCTTTCTTTCTTTCTTTCTCTTTTTCTTTCTTTCTTTCTTTCTCTTTTTCTTTCTTTCTTTCTCTCTTTCTTTCTTTCTTTCTTTCTTTGTTTCTCTTTTTCTTTGTCTTTCTTTTTCTCTTTCTTTTTCTCTTTCTTTCTTTCTCTTTTTCTTTGTCTTTTTCTTTGTTTCTCTTTGTTTCTCTTTTTCTCTTTCTCTTTGTCTTTGTCTTTCTCTCTTTCTCTTTTTCTTTCTCTCTTTTTCTCTTTTACTTTCTTTCTTTCTGTTTGTCTTTCTCTCTTTCTCTTTTTCTTTCTCTCTTCTCTTTTACTTTCTTTCTTTCTTTGTTTCAGGGAAGGAAATATGGAAGGAGCTGCCATTCAAGCTTGCTTCAATGGTGTTGGCTGCATGTGAAAGGTTTGAGAGACGGCACATGTGGAGGGAGGGGGGATAGAGAGATGGTTAAAATAGAGAGGGGGAAAGAGGCAGGAAGGGAGAGAGGGGGAACAAGATGTGGAGTAAGAGGTAGGGAGGGAGAGCGTGATGGGTACGGAGGTAAGTAGAACTAATGAAAGGCAACACCTGTGGAGAGAGGGAGCGAGCAAAAGACAGATGGAGGGGTTAGAGTTAATAGGTAGAACCAGCCTAAAAGTGAGGACACCTGCTTTATGCACCTACAGGAGGCCTTTCCAGCCCGCTAGTCATTCATTGAGTATGCCATACAGGCCTTGATTCAGCCTGCTTAGAGATACAGGTTACAAAAGAATGGAGGCATGAATAGAGTCTCACATGTATGTGTTCAGGTTAATCAAGGGTACTGCCAGTGCAGGCTTGAATGGATGCATTTGTACTGTGGGTCATGTTAGGGACAATGTGAGTAGATGTATAGTACCCAAAAATACAGTACATTGAATAGATGGAAGATGGATCTATTTGAAGTGGGTTTTTTCACTAGTGAACTCTATAAGTATCACGACTCAGGATATGACCCAAATGCAGACCTATGGGTTTGTCAATCAAGGCCAATGTGAGTAGATGTACAGTGCATACTGTTAGAACCCAATTTCTCAGAGTAAAAACTTGATAGACACTAATGAAAGCTTAAACTAAGTTTATTCTTCCCAGAGAATCAATAAGGCTGCATTAGACAAAGACATTGTTCACACAAACACTGATATTTAACCCTATCCTCTTGGCTGAGTCTTCTCCTACACATCTGAACAAACATTGTATCTTTACTGCTAAGCAGGAAACTAAGTAATACGGCCATAAACTTTTCTTTCTCCCTTAACGTAACGTGACCTGACCTTACCTCGACCCCTTCATCACTAATCCATGGCTCTCTCCCCTTATCAATGCCTGCCACGTGATTGCTTTCCCTGCACTCAGCACATTCCAAACTTAATTGCACACTCTATATATCGAGGGTTAACACGTTTTGCACACTCTGGTTATCCTCCTACAGATGACCAGTAACTTCTGGTGTAGAGCCTCTAAACCTAAGCACTCAGTATTTCAATAGGATACCTGATAATTAACCCTATCCCAAGTTTAGGAGTTAGTACCCAGAATCCATCAATACAATACAACCATTATTGTCCAATCTGAGTTGTTGAATGTTTGTTAAACATAACCAGATGGGTCTAATGTCCATATGGGATAGACTGTGTAGAGACCACTCACGTGAATATAACAGTGTGAAAGTTGCACTGTAAAGCAATGGCTGTGTGACAGGGGAAGTGTGTTGTGTGGGTGTCACTGACAAGTACCTTTTTAAAGGGGCAATCAACAGTTGCTACAACCATGTGTTGGACTTATACATTAAAGATATGTACCCATTGGTTCTTGAAGATTACAACTTAGAAATGCCTCATGAGCTTAGTTCAACTGTTGTACCCCACCAGAACCCAAAATATAAACTTGTTTTACTCCAACCTTTGTAAACAAAGAAAATGTATACAAACACTATCCAGCCCCAAAACATGGTTGAAGCTATAATCAGTCTTTGCATCCATAGCTCTGTCTATGAATTCGAGAGTGGTTACATGTCTCCAGCCCCACACCTCAGCTTTTTACCAACCAGGGGCCGGAAGTCGGTTTTTGTTATTGTTTCTACTGCTGATTGCCCTTTTAACGGTTGATGGTGACAATGATGGGGATCTAAGAGATCACAGTGGTCGGAGTGGGAAGTTGGGGTGAGAGATCTCTTTCTCTCTCTCTCGCACACACAGACACACACGTACGGGCACACAGCCACACAAACACAACCTTTGAGAGGAAATTTTACCCCACCTTGGATAGTTAAATATAAGTAAATATATCTTAGTAATGCTCTACTTCCTGCCATCTGGGTCAGATGCATATTCATAGCAGTGCTGCTACAGCAATAGGCTCATACATATAAAACATTATACACAGAGCTCTGGGCAAATGCTACAAACTGGGTTTCAGCTCATGACACACTCACACAATCTCGAACACACATGCGCACACACACACACACACACACACACACACACATATATATATATATATATATATATATATATATATATATATATATATATATACTGCTCAAAAAAATAAAGGGAACACTAAAATAACACATCCTAGATCTGAATGAATGAAATATTCTTATTAAATACTTTGTTCTTTACATAGTTGAATGTGCTGACAACAAAATCACACAAATTCTCAATGGAAATCAAATTTATCAACCCATGGAGGTCTGGATTTGGAGTCACACTCAAAATTAAAGTGGAAAACCACACTACAGGCTAATCCAACTTTGATGTCCTTAAAACAAGTCCAAATGAGGCTCAGTAGTGTGTGTGGCCTCCACGTGCCTGTATGACCTCCCTACAACGCCTGGGCATGCTCCTGATGAGGTGGCGGATGGTCTCCTGAGGGATCTCCTCCCAGACCTGGACTAAAGCATCCACTAACTCCTGGACAGTCTGTGGTGCAACGTGGCGTTGGTGGATGGAGCGAGACATGATGTCCCAGATGTGCTCAATTGGATTCAGGTCTGGGGAACGGGCGGGCCAGTCCATAGCATCAATGCCTTCCTCTTGCAGGAACTGCTGACACACTCCAGCCACATAAGGTCTAGCGTTGTCTTGCATTAGGAGGAACCCAGGGCCAACCGCACCAGCATATGGTCTCACGAGGGGTCTGAGGATCTCATCTCGGTACCTAATGGCAGTCAGGCTACCTCTGGCGAGCACATGGAGGGCTGTGCGGCCCCCCAAAGAAATGCCACCCCACACCATGACTGACCCACCGCCAAAGTCATACTGGAGGATGTTGCAGGCAGCAGAACGTTCTCCACGGCGTCTCCAGACTCTGTCATGTCTGTCACATGTGATCAGTGTGAACCTGCTTTCATCTGTGAAGAGCACAGGGTGCCAGTGGCGAATTTGCCAATCTTGGTGTTCTCTGGCAAATGCCAAACATCCTGTACGGTGTTGGGCTGTAAGCACAACCCCCACCTGTGGACGTCGGTCCCTCATGCCACCCTCATGGAGTCTGTTTCTGACCGTTTGAGCAGACACATGCACATTTGTGGCCTGCTGGATGTAATTTTGCAGGGCTCTGGCAGTGCTCCTCCTGCTCCTCCTTGCACAAAGGCGGAGGTAGCGGTCCTGTTGCTGGGTTGTTGCCCTCCTACGGCCTCCTCCTCGTCTCCTGATGTACTGGCCTGTCTCCAGGTAGCGCCTCCATGCTCTGTACACTACGCTGACAGACACAGCAAACCTTGCCACAGCTCGCATTGATGTGCCATCCTGGATGAGCTGCACTACCTGAGCCACTTGTGTGGGTTGTAGACTCAGTCTCATGCTACCACTAGAGTGAAAGCACCGCCAGCATTCAAAAGTGACCAAAACATCAGCCAGGAAGCATAGGAACTAAGTGGTCTGTGGTCACCACCTGCAGAACCACTCCTTTATTGGGGGTGTCTTGCTAATTGCCTATAATTTCCACCTGTTGTATATTCCATTTGCACAACATCATGTGAAATGTATTGTACACGGACTCTACACGCTGTTTGTTTGTGGTTGGGTTTGGCATAGTATGTGTGGAATGTGGGCTTCTTTAGTGTGCGTGGCCAAGTCATTAGAATGGGCCCTGAGGGAGAGGCTTTGATAACAGGACCGTTTATAAGCGGCTCTCTTGTGACCCATAAGTGCTTTGTTTTTGTCAATGTCCCTCTTAGACATGCACAGTCACACAGACACAAACATGCAGGGATGCATGTACACACACACAGACTCTCAAGTGTGTGAACACACAAACAAACAGATTTCTACAAACACAGACATAAACTCCAGGTTTAAAGTAGTGTCCTCCACTCACAGGATATGATAGGATAGAACAGTAGGATAGAAGAGTTTTCCCACCCATATACAACCAATGTCATCTTGAGTAGGAAGAGCATTGTAATACAGGTGATATTACTTCAGCATAGTTAGTACAGCAGCGACTACTACAATGGTCATTCAATATGTCAATTGGGCATACTAAACTATACATGGGCTGGCGGCCATCTTGATGGTCAACTCCCCTGGTAAACTAAGGAATAAATAAATAAAAAATGTTGGGAGCTTCTGGTTTAATATAATATTGTGGTTGTTGTTTCAACTAGCTGTATAGTGGTTGTCAGTGTTCTTAATGTTCTTAACAAGGTTGTATGACTACTACAGTACAGTAAGACCCTTCTCTCTCTGGTAAATAGTGATTTAACATCACTGATTGGCACTCGGGCCACTACTTGATTAGAGGTAGAGAATGAAAGCATTAGTATAGCACTCCTCCAGGTCTTGAGTTGAATAGCCCTGCAGTACAGCTAACAACAGTAGCTGGACATGGGAGGAGAGGATCCGCACAAGCAATTTTAGCATATCTGAGCTAAGCTAACCTAAACCTTTTAAGGCCAGAGTGGATGAGTGCATCTAACAGAGCAATAGATGATACCTGTATAATGTTACGGCGCAGAGGCACAGAGTGCTCCATCAGCGGTGTGATGACACAGAGAAGTACACCTATACAAATGGTCTCGTTGCATAAGAGGTGAACAGGGATGTTCTGATTAGAGTTTTAGTGGGTGGTCATATTTCTCCAGGTCCTAACAAACATGGGACTAATGGATGATGGTTAGAGAGAAAGAGGCTCTTATTTCTAAATTTATACTTACAAGTTGTATCATGACAAGCAGATGCATGCTCGCACACACTCGCACCCTTGTTTTTTCTGTTCTCATTTACTCCTCTCTATGACCTATAATCTTCTTCTCTCTCTTTCTCCCTCTCTCTCGCTCTCTACCTCTCTCTGTGGCTGTCGTGGTTTGCTTCCACACCTGCACACTGCATATGAGACATGACAAGTGTGAATGATTCAGATGCATTGAGTTGGGCTCCCTCTGCAACAAGGCAGAAACACCAGCCTGCTGGAAGGCAAGACGAATAGAGAGGGATAAGAGAGTGAGCTAAACAGAGACAGATTTAAAGAGAGATTGAAATTGAGAGAGAGCTGGAGAGAGGGAGATGTCACCCCTGACACTGTTACTGAACTCAATCTGAACTACCCCCCTCCCAACTCAACATCTTCCCACCCTCCATCTCACACATGCCCATGTCAACCACCAACCCACCAGAGCTGCTAACTAAAGCTGTCATTGAGTAGCACCAAAATAAATACCCCCCCCCGCCTTTCCTCATTTAATAAACAAAATAAATCTCTCTCCCTCTTTATTTTTCTTACTCCTGCTGTTGCTATGTTTTCCCCACTGAGAAAGTGAGCTAATGTGTTCTGGTAGGGAGACCCATGCATGCTATGTGTGTGTGTGTGTGTGTGTGTGTGTGTGTGTGTGTGTGTGTGTGTGTGTGTGTGTGTGTGTGTGTGTGTCTGCGGTCCTCTGACAAACTGACAGTCTATTAGCGTGATAAGAAGTGACAGCTAGCGACGAGTAGAGCCCTAGCTAGTGCCTGCTTGGCTGACAAGACGGGTCGGGACAGGTCAGGTACACACACACATACACACACACACACACAGACACACGATGGAAAGAGACAAAAGGTGTTTAACGTGAGTAAAAGATTTCATTAAAAAGCATTTGATACGCCATCACAAACGTCCACACTGTCATAACCAGTTGTGTCAGGTTAGGGCAAATAAGTTCTGACTTGTTCTGCAGGAGTAGACATGGCTTTCCTTGTTGTCGATCAGAAAGTTACAACTGATTAGATTATCTGTTGCAGCGTTTGTGTAATTTAAGACAAGGTAATTTAAAGTGCATCAACAACAATATTACATAAACCATCTTGACATGTGTCAACGTAGATTTCATAGCAAATTTCGGAAACTTCTACCTTTTGGAAACAACAATTTAGCATATGGTATTAGTTCCATTGATCTATGTTGGAATCATGGGGGACGGCATCCATTGACTGTGAGGGGTCCAATATTTGCATTACACCCCTGTGCTGTAAAAAGCACTGCTAGGTGTAATTTAGTGTATCCCATGCCTGTTCATTCCATGTTGGAATCATGGGAATCATTTTTGACTGGTGGATCCAATATCTTCACTCCTGAACTGTAAATGCACTGCTGGGTGTAGTGTCATTTAGTTTATCCCGGGCTTGTTCGCCCTATATTGAAATCACAGGGAATCACTTCCCATAGAGATGTTATTAAATTACATCCATTGACTGGAGGGTTCAATATCTCCACAACACTCCTGTGCTGTGAATGCACTGCTTGGTTTAGTGTATCCCAGGCCATTTCACTACCTTTTCCAATCTCCTCCACTCTGCCCCGCATCGTCCGCACCACAGGGACCGGATCAGGGCTGGTCAGCATTAATGAAGATGAATCATCCGATAAAATCGATCAATGATAGTCACTGTACCAAGAGTCTTGGGGAGGGAGGGAGGGAGGGAGGGAGGGAGGAAGAGCGGGAGAGAGAGGTAAGGGAGGAAGGGAGATAGATAGAGGGACACAGTCTAATGGCCTTGAAACAGTAAACAATTTATGGGATGGAAGGAAGGAAGGAAGGAAGGAAGGAAGGAGAGAGAGGGGGTAGAGTTACACAGAGTTGGGGGAGGGGAGAGAAGAAACAAAGGTAGATGAAGACCGAGGAGGGACGACGGAGGAAGAGAAAGGACGCCTCTCACTAACAGTCACCAGTTACATATGGTCTGTAACACTGAAATTTGAGGTATTGCCACTTTGTACTATGTCTATTTACACTTCAGGTATCTTCAAAACGACACTATGATCTCAAATGTTTTAGCTTTAGCTTGATTGCAGACCCGTGTTATGGATGAAGTGGAGTTTCTCTGCTGTGCCAAGATTGCACATTAGAGAATAGAATGCACTAGCTGCATCACTAGTGGTGTAATATGGATTCTCGTTTCTTTGCTAGCTGCTATTATTGAGACTCAGTTTTCTGTTTCTCTTTTTTCTTTCTGAGTTGTGAGGATGAGACGGCAGTCATTTTAGGATCAAAGGTAGTGCTAGACTGTTGTCTGAGACTACTAATCAGAAATCCAGTTAGAGCTCTTCCTGCCTTCCACTGTGTGTGTGTGTGTTTGCGTGTGTGTCCGTGCGTGTTTTGCATGTGTGTGTGCTTGGTCTGTGCTTGTCTGTTGTCGACACACTATTATTTACACTTTTGAAAACTTTCCATTTCATCTTCTCTCCCCTTGTTTGATGACGCTGTGTCTTCATACATTAGCAGGATGCATTGAAGTGGTTGGCAAGCGGCACTAAATGATGATTCCATACTCTGTTAACCTTTTCTCACGTACCAAAACACAGGTGTGATCATTCTACAGTTGTCCCTGTAGCGTACGATCAAGCCGCTGTGATTAGAACGTCCAGTTTTGAATGACACAACAATCAGCATTTGAGCTGGTCATAATGTTTTTTTCAGAAACATTTTGCACAAACACAGTCCTTACAAAGTTATGTCCAGAATGTGAGCTGTTTATTTTTGGATGCGATGTTCAGAAGTAGCTACAGCATAACACAATCATCCAAACCTGAAAAATGTAGGCCACATTCATCCTAGCGCTAACTGAGGAAAGATTGACGTAACACAAGTGGTCAATGTTTATAACTCTCGGCTGACAGAAACTACAATATGAATTAGCTAATTAAAATGAATCACATCATGGGTGAGCTCACCATTGATCAAAATAACTGAGTAAAACACTTTCTAGAAATCGAAAGTAATCTTACGATGGGTAGTTTGTGCGCACCGATAATAAGAGACAAGATAAGTTTGGTCTGTTTATAGTATGCATGTTGAAGGGGTTGTGTCTTCTACTATCATCCACTTCCACATCCAATACCTTCCTTTCATTCACTTCCATAAGTTTACCCGAAAGATGAGTGAACCATTCCTTCACCTCATTATAACATCTTTGGTCTGACAGATTACGTGACACCCAGGAAACATTGTATAATGTCAACAAACATGGCGCCACACATAGCTGGCAAATAGCTTAGCTCATTATTTATTTTATTTATCTAGGCAAGTCAGTTAAGAACAAATTCTTATTTACAATGACAGCCTAGGAACAGTGGGTTAACTGCCTTGTTCAGGGGCAGAATGACAGATTTTTACCTAGCGAGCTCTGGGATTCGATCTAGCAACTCTGTAACCACCTGCTGCCCCGTCAGGTACACTCCATGTCATTCTTGAACATCTCAAACTAGATACAAATCAGTACAACCTTAAAAAAAAAGTATTTTACACACATCATCGTTGTCCATTACAATATATGCAACAATCGGAATGCATTATTTGTCACCAGTAATTGAAAACATGTCAATAAAACTGTAAATGCTTTATGCTCCATACATACAAACTGTATGCGCCTACAGTAGAAATGACAACACGATATACAGAAAATAAGGAACTTATTATGTTAATAACTTTGGACGTGTGCGTTCCTATGTGTAAGGAAAACAACAAAGAAGGCAAAGCGAGCGCCAGCAAGAAAATGTTACAATTCTTGCAAGACTGCGCAAATATATGCATACTTAATATGTGCAAACATAAGTGAAGTGCGATTGGCTATCGAAGAGAGAAGTGTATCTGGCTCAGTAAAGCCTCAAACATAAATTGTCCCCTACGCAGAAATGGGCTAGTTCTATGTGAATTAATGAGGAGGTGGAACACCTCAATTCAAACTGTTAGAAAATACAACTTGTTCGAAAATAATTAGAAATTGACAAGTTGAAACAGCCTACAGATAATTAGCAGGCAGCGCGTGCTAACTGTCCTGCTGCGTAACAATCACATTTTGGAACAGTGAGTGCATTCTGACATTACGTGCATAAAACAACTCACGCTGGGGCGACCGTTAGAGATATTTGGGACTCACATGTGAAAAGGTTAACAGGACTGAAGTTAGAAAGACCTGAGACATGTGAATAACAGCAGCAACACTAAATATTTTACTCTTAAATAGGCAAGCACGGTCAAGACACTGGGTAAATGTTCGTGCAGGCCTAGGCAACAAACGGCCATTCAATCTGGCCCGCATGAGATTTAAGTTAAAAAACAAAACAACATACACTCCATGCCATTCTTGAACATCTAAAACTAGATACAAAGTATGTTGACATTATAATGGACTTTTTCAAATAACTGCAATTTTTCTGGCCCGCAAATTGCCTTGGACAAACAAATTGGTCCCCAAAAAATCTGTGTCCCCCTCCACTGAATTTTGCCCTCGGGCAAAAATGTATTGCCCACCCCTGGGTTAGTGGATAGTCCGGTACTTGTCTTTCTTGCACTAACACGCTCACTTGTCTTTTCTTACTAGCAGGGATTTCCCTGATAGCTGTTTCATTGAGGAAAGTTTACTTGACTGTGATATTTTATTTTAACTTTATTTCAACATGGAGTCCCGTTGAGACAAAGGTCTCTATCCTGCATTTTACAATTACATACAATTGACAAAAGACTCATATACATACACACAAGAAAAACAACCACATTCCTCAGCAGCGGGGGTGCGACAAAACTAAAATATTTTTTTCCCCCTAAGTCTGGAGCAACAGATGGAATTTGTGGTTGTCTTACCTTAGTTGAATGCACAGACGATAAGTCGTTCTGAATAAGAGCTTCTGCAAAAATATCAAAATGTAATTGTAATATAGGTCAGTCGAACAGTTTGTAGTTGAACATTTACAAACGGTGTGTAAGGGACTCGGACAATAAAGTGTCCTCCAGTGTTGGTTACAGGTGGTCGCTGCCACCATTCATTTTGATAGCTTGCTCTAGTTGTAAAAAAGAATATGGGACACGGGACGAGCGCAGCCACAATGTGGCTAATTAGATTATGTGAGATGTCTTCCATTGAAACAAGCCATTCAGGTGCAAAGGAGAAATTGTCTTGTTAGCGTAATTAGCCAGATCGCTAGCAAAGCCACGGCTCATCTAAGCGGAAAAACGAGAGAGGGAATGGAGTGTAGAAGAGGAGGTGGTGTAATTAGCATTTTTTTTTTACTACATACAGAGAATGAAAAATAACAGTATAGATACAAACCCTACGCCTGTTTGGAATCTGTCACCACCAGAGTAGGATTTCTGTTTCCCTGGAAACAAGGAATATGAGGCATTCTAGTTTGAAAACTTTTACAAACCCCCCTGTCCCCCACCCCTCTCCATCTTCCCTTTCTCCCCAAATAATTTAGCAACTAAAGATGCTTGAGATGTGTGTGTGAATGTTTCATTGAACCCAATGGATTATTCACACACAATCTGAGATACCTGTTGGTAGCTACGATAGAATTTCCAGAAAACATTTTGTTGCATGGCAAGGTAAGAAACATCCACATGAACAATTAGGATTCAGCCCATAGACACAGACAAAGGAGGTCCCAACACTGAAGACCACTATACATGGATTACTGGGTCCTTGGGTCTCCCGGCTAACTCATGACCTCTAGTAGATAGAATACTGCTTCCTTGATCAGGGTAGTGAACTTGCAGACAAGAGTTGTCTGGGCCATGAACATCTAACACAGATCCAGGGCCAGTAACTGGCTAACTCTATTCTGCACCCAACTGAATTATTATCTAACCCTGTGTTCCCTACAAAACAATAGAAATGCACATGTTGCATCCCAAATGGCACCCCATAGTGCACTACTTTTGACCATTGCCACTATGTAAGAAATAGGGTGCTATTTATGATGCGGACACATTTACAACTCTACCTTTTGCTTGAGTAAAACTGAGGGAGTTTGAGCTAGTATGCAGTCGATAGAGACTGGAGAGAGGGGCGATAGAGAATACAATTACAAGCAATTTCTGCACAGGGCTTTCAAAACAACGAAGATGCAGAGATGAGTGGGGGTGTGTATCGAGGCTGTGTGTGTTTGTGCATATGTATGCAGGGAAAGATTGGCACGTTCACCCGTCTCTGCCTCTATACATATTCAACAGTGACCAACACACCAAGCTGCGCACATGCACGCCAAGCACAATCACCAGCGAGAGGCCAAAGACTGGGTGCAGAGCCCTGTTGAACTACTGTATATTACCACCCTGACAGTAGGGCAACGGGCCCCGGGTCTGAACACAACGTTGAAATAGCGTTGGATCAACGTCAGTCCTACCCAGTACCCACCACATGCAGGCTTGGCGGGGCGGAGAGACCATCATTTAGTAATACATGGACAAAACACACCATTTGCATACAAATATTTTACATTTGCATAGCAGCAGTTGTGCTCGAATGGAATTTGCATGTGAGACATAGAGACCCGGGGAGAAGTCTTCACGTGCAACATTGGCCATGTGTTAATACTTAAAGTAACTGTCCTCACTGCTTTTGGGTCGGCATGGCCTCGGCTGGTTGTCTGTCGACTGCAAAGCTGTAAAGAAGGACAGTCATTCGAATTCTCTCCCATCTCTCATTTGAATTCTCACTGTTTCTTCCCCACATCCAAAAGCTATAAGCTTGAGCCCGATCCATCATTGTTTCTCTTTCCTTCAGCCAACTGGCACATCTCTCTCGATCTCTCGCTTTTTCTCTCTCAATCTCTCTCTTTCACTTTCTCTCTCTCAATCTCTCTCTTTCACTTTCTCTCACCTTCTCTTTTTCTTTAGCTCACTCTATATTCCCCCCATCCCTCCTCTTCAACCACGTTAATCTCTCCTCCCCTCTCTCTCTTTCTATTAGGTGCCAACCTTTTTATTTCTTTACTCAAGTCACTGATTTAATTTCTTAAATTCCCTTCCAACGTTCTCCCATTTCAATCGGACTCTCTGAACACATTGTACCATTGCTTATCGTCTTCCCTCCCACGTTCACCCGATATCACATTATCGGTGACTCTGCCTTAGGAGCATTGACTCATGGTCTCTCTGACTCTCAGGTTGCGTTCCAAATGGCACCCTATTCCCTACTAGGGGCACTACTTTTGACCAGAGCCATATGGGCCCTGGTAAAAAGTAGTACACTCTATAGCAGGGGTGGGCAATTCCAGTCTGCGAGGGCCTGATTTGGTGTCACAGTTTTGCTCCAGCTAACATACCTGACTCCAATAATCATGATCTTTAGTTTAGAATGCAATTTGATTCATCAGCAGTGTTTGCGAGGGATGGAGAAAAAGTATGAAACCAATCAGGCCCTTGAGGACCGGAGTTGCCCACCCCTGCTCTATATGATCTCGAGCTCCATTTGAGACACACCCTCAGTTAGTATGGACTCACAGACCCTGACAGTCTCTGACTATGACGGGATCCTATTCAGAATGCTAAATTGCCTCGGTGTACAACACAATGAAAGCCTGGTTCCATTGAGAAAGGCCACCAGTGGCCCCGGGCGGGCGTTAACATTATCACAAATATAAACCTTCTCTAACTGCGGTAATAGAAGAGTCAGAATGGGGAGTACTTTTGTACTCCTTAATATGTGGAGTACTGAGGGAGAACGATTAGCATTTTCGTGATTCAACAAGGGAGATTGAGGGGCTTTTGGATTGAGCGATGATGGAATATGGCTGCATCTTCTGGTGTGTAGAGTGTGGTGCTGTGTTTGAAGCGACTGTCATTGATTTGTCTATGCTGATGGTATTTTATCACTTCAGGTCTTGTTAAGGTATATTCTTGTAAATTTTTAGATACTATTGAATTTTATGGCCATGTACTTGACATTGTACAATATTCTGACGCATATGCGCGTACACCCGTGTAGACAGGCACACACAAGCATATATGCACCAACTAATTGTTTTTCCTCTCCCAGGTAAAGTCGTTGATAATCGAGAACAGCTTGGGCCTATATATATATATATAGAGAGAGAGATTCCCTCAATGCAAAAGGTGGACATAAAAGCATTGTGAAACCCAGCCATTGCTCATCTACAAGACACACACTGTTTCCTGAGATATTTGGTTGGTGTCATTTGTCTACTACACTCTCTCATAGCCACATATGCTCTCATCGGGTCTTGTATGGATCTTGGTCTAGGGGCTCACACGGTTTGATCTGCCAAGGGATATCCCCCCCCCTACACACCTTCACTTCCCCTGCTTATCACCTCTCCCTCTAAGCATCTTTCAGAGCAGCCGGAAAAGAAGGACATCAAAGGCATATCGGCAATCACTAAGCCCCTCCCCCCACCCGGTTCCGTTAAAGTTTCTCCTCCTTTAACTAATTACAGCACCTCGCCTTATCCTTGGGACCCTAGTGATCTCCGTCTCTCCCCCATCTCTTTTCTTCCACCCCCTTTCCCTCCAGCCATCTATCGATCAGACTCTCCGTCTCCCGCCGGAGTAAACTTTTTCGCTCGCTTCTTTTTTAACCCCGCCATCTTTGCGATTCCCAGTAGCACCCTGATGAGCAGTGTCAGTGTGCAGAAGCCTGATTACGAGAACGTTAGCAGAGATGCTAATTAGTTCTCGACTGGAGAAGGAAATCATTAAGGAGAACTGTAGGAGCCCAGGGGGGAACTCAGGTTTTCAGAGGGAGGGGCGTTGCTGGTTGCTGTTGCTTGCTTGATGTA
The DNA here is from genome assembly GCF_018296145.1 of Oncorhynchus tshawytscha. Classification (NCBI taxonomy): domain Eukaryota; kingdom Metazoa; phylum Chordata; class Actinopteri; order Salmoniformes; family Salmonidae; genus Oncorhynchus; species Oncorhynchus tshawytscha. The sequence goes on along the minus strand of NC_056442.1, from coordinate 15,612,022 downwards.
CACCAGTGCGTCTGGGGGTGGAAAGTTTTGCTCGACATATTCAAATGAGTCGGTGAAGATCCAGCTCAAATAAAACATATGAATATGAAGTCATGGCAATATTAGTGTTTGTTTCTTTCTATAATGAAAAAAAAAGTTCTGCCAGATACAAGATACATCATAGCATCCCTTTGATTTTCACGCTACCTGGATCAATTTAACATTGAACTAATTGATATATTTATCTTTTTCCTCCCTCCATCATGCTTGCTGATGTTCATGGATCTGTCTACGTAGGTAAGTCAACCATGATTATTTTTTTGCCTACACGTACAAAAGCTTTGCCGCTAGCAATTATTGGCTCTATGATCACCCCAGTACCCATGTCTACACACACACCAGTAATAGCATTAGTATCTATTTTGCACTCAGATGAATGGACCTACCTGCAGTGTTACACCTCACTGCCAAGTGAGAGCAACATATGGCTCATAACAAAGAGGAGATTTGTTGTTGCATATTAAATCTGACAGATTGTGTTTGCACTGCCGCAGGAGAGTGTGTGGTGTATTTAGAATGCATGGAGAAAACCATGTATCACTTAGAGAGACAGCGGATGCTGTTGGCTGTGCATGTGAAAGAGATTCCATACGTAGAAGTGATTTGTGTGTGTGCACTGCATACGAGTGTGTGTGTGTCTATGCTTCTGTGGGTGCACATTTATTTATGTATGTATGAGCTGTATCTGTGTGCATATATGTGTGTGTACAGTGCACATGAGTGTGTCCATAATGTGTATGTGCGTGTGTTCATGTGTATGGGTGTGTGCTTCTTCACGCTATCGCTCGCATTAGAAAAGCGTGTTGAGAGATTCGACATCAACTGCTCTACAATGGCTTTCCTGCATGTGTGTTAGAAAGTAGTACATGTTAGAAGGTAGTACAATGTTACGGCCTCCATTGTGTTTTTTACTTCGCTGTAGTACAGCTTAACTTTTTAATGCCCCTGAGCTGTAGATTATATTGTACACTGGGTTCATTAACCCCTTAGGCCTGGGCTTGGGGTGATCATTCAAGAAGTGTGTTTTTTAGGAGAGAAACTTCCGTCTTTCCCCCCTCATCTCATGAAATGTTCCTTGGAACTAGGCCGAGCACCAGTTAGGTCTCGCATTCTCTCACTCTGGCTACCATTTCAAGGCTATCATTAGTCTTAGAAGCACATTGGTTATTTTTCCTTTCATACACAGGGTAATGTTGTCTGCTATGTGGCCATGGGAAAATTTCATTCCTTCTTCAACAGTGCAGTGTGGAACTTACCCTGCTAATACCACCAATCAGTTAGCTCAGCACCGACAGCACTTGCAGCACCAGCCTCTCTCATTGGGCCATAATATGCTTGGCTGTTCCAAAACCGTTTGTTGTCGGTTACCAGATGAAATCCAAAAAGTACCTGGATGATCATCAAGACTCTTGGAAGAATGTTCTATAGACAGATGATTCAAAATTAAAACTTTTTGTACGGCACATGTCCCATTATGCCTGGCGAAAACCAAACCCTGCATTCCACAGTAAGAACCTCTTAAAAACAACGGTCCAGCATGGTAGTGGTAATGTGAGGGATTAGGGATAGTTTGCTGCCTCAGGACCTAGACGACATGCCTTAATAGCAGGAGCCATGAATTATCTTTTTATCAGAGAATTCTACAGGAGAATGTCAGTCCGTCTGTCTGCGAGATGAAGCTGAAGTGCAGCTGGGTGATGCAGCAAGACAATGATCCAAAACACACAATCAAGTTTATATGAAAATGGCTAAAAAGCAACACATTTCACGTTTTGGAATAGCCTAGTCAAAGTCTAGACCTAATGTTGTTGCAGGACTTAAAAAGAGGAGTTTATGCTTGAAAACCTACAAGTGTCGCTGAGTTAAATCAGTTCTGCGAATTGGCTAAAATTCCTCAAACGCGGTTGTGAGAGACTGATAAATCAACTACAGGAAGCATTTGTTTGCAGTTGTTGCAGCTAAAGTTGCCACAAATAGTTGAGTGTAAGGGAGCAATTAACTTTTTCACACAGGGGAATTGGGTGTTGCATCATTTTTGTTAAATAAATCAAATAAGTATCAACTTAGGTTCCCTTTATCTAATATTAGGTTTTAGTTGAAGATCTGATAACATTCACTGTCAAAATATGCAAAAATAGAGAAAATCAGAAGGGGGGCAAATACTTTTTCACGGCACTGTACTTAATTAGATCCAGAAGCCATTATGAACTCACTGAGAGGACATTCTGATTCTACTGGTTACTTTCTAGACAGGTTTAAGTACCTGTCTATTAGAGATGGGCTACAATACAATGCCTCTACTGTAGTCAGTCATCCATGACATCCTTCTCCATCAGTCTCTTTTAATACCTTGTTTAAACGCAGCCACCCTAATGGCACCTGCAAACCAGGCTGAGCTGTAAATGGTACCCTATTCCCTTCAGAGTGCACTACTTTTGACCAGGCCAATAGGGAGATCCATATGGGGAATAGGGTGCCATGTGGGACGCATCCCCCCCAAGTCTCTCACCAGCCTTTAGAATTTATACCTTTCCAGTGTAATGCTTTTCTCCGGGAGATCGAAAGGTTACCTTTTACACCCAAAGATCGCACATTACCACGCTAAGTGCTTTTTTTACAGCCTCCCCGCCATTGCCCAAGCTTAAACCTGCCCCCCGATATATTAAAAGCCTTTTTCTATGTAGTAGGGTGTTTAAGGATGCGTCCGTAACTCCCTCTCCTTTCTCTCTCCACACATCTGTCAGTATTTTATCCCATGTATTTTTTCCCAACACTCGTGTCTCGTCTCATCTTTTTAGTGTCTTTATCATGTTTTTGTGAATGCATTAAACGGCAATATGCTCTCGTAAAGAGTGCTTATTGCACCTTTTGATGTCCAATATTACGAAGGAATGGAATCTGGTGTTTGACGTCGGTGGTTTGGCAGTCGTTCCTCTCTTTAGATTGAAGCTCATCTTGGCTCTCGTCTCATATTCATCTCGTACTGATAAAGATGTTGGCAGACAGAGGGTGGAAGATTCCAGAGTATCCTTGTATGCCTTGATTATGCGATGACAGCACTGGCTCAATCACAGAGCCAGCTTCTGCTGGAAATGAACAGTGTGTGTCCCAAATGGCAGCCTATTCCCTATCTAGTGCACTACTTTTGACCAGGACCTATACGGCTCTGATCAAAAGTAGTACAATTAAATGGAATATGGTGCCATTTGGGACACATCCCTGTTCATTTTCAGCAGAAGCTGGCTCTGTGTGATTGAGCCATTTGGGAAGCAAACCAAAGAAGAGGGAGAAAATAAAGCAACACTAGTGTCTGGAGAAGCAGCCGGTCTGATCCCACTGTTTATGAATCAGTGATGAGACCAAATGTAGCCATGATCAAAACCAGCAGTCGTTCTATGAATCAATGATGAGTGTGAGTGATTGTTGTTGTGCCTGGATATAGAATCAACCAAGTACACACAGCCCAGTGTCTTTTCTTCCACCTGAAAATCAGCGTATAACCAGAAAATGATTATACCAACCAAAAAACGACGTCTTCATGATGACCCATGATACGTTTTGCCTACTGGGAATCACTGTTTTTAACCTGGTAGCCTATGACAAAAAAATGTAATCACAATTCAGGGTCCCAGAGGATCCACTAGTACAGTGTATCCATAAATGGCCTCATGCTTTCTCATTATGAGATGAAGGTTACTGACAAGCTACGGTGCATCTGCTTTAAAGGCCACACACACACACACACACACACACACACACACACACACACACACACAGCAGGAAGCCGTTTGCTGCTCCCCTGTTCCTCGTTCCCCAGGTACATTATTGATTGACTACTCGGTTGGAGTGTCATCCTCTCCCGTGCTATTCTCTGTATGGTTTTCTCCAGCTCTGTGAAGGTCGGTGAGTCTGACACTTCAAAAAGAAAGATAACTTTGCTCATATTCTCTACAGCAAACAGCAGGGTAAAGATTGTGAATCAAAGGGTAAAGATTTTACCAGCTGTTCACACTACCCATATTGGTCTAAGAATTGCAAAAAAGAGAAGGTTGAGAAATGTACCATGAAATAGCCACAAAGGCACATTGTGGGGGGAAGTGGAAGATAGTGGATTGCGGGTGATTCGATCCATATGTGGGCTGTTGGAGACAGTCACATTGGGGGGGAGGGGTTACGGGGTGTGAGAGCAGTGGGTAGGTGTTGCATTGACAGCGCCATTGAAGGCTACTTATTGATCTGCTATCAATGTGCAGGTGAGTGGTAGATAAGCTGACGGACAGGCCCAGATAAGCTGTTGTCGTTTCCGACAGCTGTGGACGACGACGCCACAAAGTCACCCGTCTGCCCAAAGTCGTCGCTGTTCTAGCCGGACAAAAGCGACATTGTCTCTCCACAGTAACTTCCCTTAGACCGTAAGAGAGGACTCACCTCATTCCCTTGGCTACCAACACTGCAATTGGAGCCTAGATCAAATTAGCCATCATCCACATCAAGCTAAATTTATTTTCCCTGACAGGTCCATATCAATCAATTGATACATTTTTATTTGATAGCAATGGTGGTGTCAGGTGGAGTTGTAAATGTAATGGATGGGAAATCTATGCCAACAAAGAAATATAGGCAATGTGAAACTCTAAGTTAATTTAGAGCTGTGTTCCATTTTGAAGGTCTATTATTATATTCAGCAATAAAACAAATAGCTTTCCATGTTAGTCATGATTTTTGATTAGAGACTATGACAAAGTTCAAGGGTGCCACCCTGAACAACTTCTCCAATCATCTGGGTTTTTGTAACATATCATTATTTGTTTAAGACATATTGTACTTTTGCGTCGTTAAAGGATGACAGTAATTAAGCCTGTTTCAAACGTGTTAAAAAAAATGTAAAGGCAAATTTAGGACTTCAAAAGTCTGACACCAGCTTACCTCTGACCTGTGAATACACTGGGTAGAAAAGCTATAATGGCTGCTACCCTACTACAGCACAACTAACACAGCTAAGCTTTGCCACAGGCTTGGAAAACAAAGGCAATACGGCAAACTCTGTTTTCGGCTGCTAAACTTCACAAAGCTGTAAATGGCCATTATATCATAAATAATGGATAGTACTTCAGCCAACCAGTTAGCCGGTCCCTCTGGTGCCGACTCTCCCCGGAGGCTAATGGTAATGGCTTAACGGACTTGCACTGTCGAACGAGCTTCGAAGCGCTCTAGCTCGCTTTTTTTTGCCTTCCTTCTCAGCTTGGTTGTTCTCAGATCTGTGGACACCCTTGCTCGGAGGACTTCTATCGTAGCAGTGATGTGTTTTCTCTTGCTCTCTTTCACTTTTCTCTCTCTCTCTCAATTTCTCTCAGAGGAGCAAGGAGGCTGTCTTTGAAAGGGAATAGGAGATATTATGCAGCTAGTCACACTTCCAGACTATGTTAACTCATCTGCAGTGGGATTCCTCTCTCCCTCATTCTCTCCGTCTCTCCGTCTGTCCGTCCGTCCGTCATGCTAGCCACCCACCCACCCAGACTGACAAGAAAATGAGAGAAGAAAAGAGGGCTCAAAGGGATGAAAAAGAGAGGGAATGAGTGCAAAGGGAGGGAGAGAAGAGGTCATAGGAAGGAGATGTGAAGAGAATTACCCCAGCGGGCAAGCAGCTTTGATCGGTCTTATGTGGTCTCCTTTTTCTCCCATCATCCAGGGTCCTTAGGCATAATGCTATCCTCTGGGTGTATCCCAAATGACACCCTGTTCACTATAAAGTGCTCTACATTTGACCAGCACCCTATGATAAAAGTAGTTCACTATGTTGGGAATATGGTGCCATATGGGATGCACCTTCTTTCTCCCTGCTTTTCCCCCTCCATCTTGGCTCTGGTGGTTCAGGCATCTCGGGAGGTAGATTGTGTAATAAATAGCTTCTCCTTTACAATACTGATTAAATATTTTGAATGAATTTGCATTGTTATGTTGGGAAAAAAAGATATGGAAACGGCTATTCTTTCCTTCACAAATAATATATCATACATATTGTTGTTTCTTGCCATTCTTGGGCCATCAGTTTATGCTTACTGGTTGGCTGTCTCTGTCACCACACACTCACGCAGGCACACACATACATGCACACACACACACAATCACATGCACACACACCCAGAGTGAAGGGCATGTGCTCCCTCTCCCTCCCCCTGGCTGCTTATGGCCGGGTTATTGATGGCCCTTCACAGGAGCAGTGATAGGATCAGCCCTCGCCTCATCACAGGACAGGGGACCTGCTGCTACTGCTGCTGCCGTGGCTGAATCCCCATTTCATCAGTACTACAGCACACACACACACACACATAAACATACAGTATCTACTTATATTTCCCACACAGCTCACACCCAAATGTAATCTTGTTTTCACACACACACATTTTATCTAGTTTTTTTCCCCCCTAAAGAATCATCAATCTCAAGACCATATATTTTCTCTCTACTCAAATACAGCATTCGGGTCACAGCAATATGATTTGTTCCAACGTTGTATCTCTTGGCAATTCACTCTTTTAGCACTCTGTATGCTGCAGAATATGGATTTGTTTGACATTGTCAAGAAATACAATCAGGGTTTCCATTAGCCGGCAATTGCCTGCTTTTGACCCCACTTTTTTTTTTTTTTACCGATAAATAAAACTGTTGCCGGCCAAAATGCTTTTTATTCATTGATGGAAATACCAGATGATGGAAATACTTTTGACCATCATGCTTGTCGGTCTATAGGTTCATTTGCATAATGAAATTAAATTGGCCTGTTTGTATTTTGGTTAGTCATCCTGTTACCTTATTTATCCAACACAACTATCACACCCGCACAGCATACAGAGCCTATTTTGAATGGGATTTCTTCTGCGGCTCCTCAGCTGTTTGCTGCTGGACTAAAACATGAGCTTTTATATATATATATTATTAAAAATATCTGTTTTTATTTCTCAAACCATTCAAGTGCAGGCAACACGCTATTAGCACCTCACCCATCACTTTACAATGTGAGCTGCTACATTTTTTCCCCTCTCTTATTTATTTATTTACCCCTTTTTCTCCCCAATTGGTAGTTACAGTCTTGTCCCATCGCTGCAACTCCTATATGGACTCGGGAGAGGCGAAGGTCGAGAGCCATGCGTCCTCCAAAACACGACCCTGCCAAGCTGCACTGCTTCTTGACACACTGCTCACTTAACCAAGAAGCCAACCGCTCAATGATTTGGAGGAAACACTTTATAACTAGTGTCCGAAGTCAGCTTGCATGCGCCCGGCCCGGCCCGCCACAAGGAGTCGCTAGAGCGTGATGGGACAAGGACATCCCGGCTGGCCAACCCCTCCCCTGACCCGGACAACGCTGGACCAATTGTGCGCTGCCTCATGGGTCTCCTTGTTGCGGCAAGCTGCGACACAGCCTGGGATCGAACCCGCGTCTGTAGTGACCTCTGCGCCACTCGGGAGGACCGAAAATGTAGTTGTTTGAAATCTGAATGTTTTATTTCATGAGGCATGTTGTACCGTTCTTCAGAGTAGCCTATAGACAAACATGAGGCAATTATTTTATAAAGACTTCATATGCGGTGTGAGTTTGAAGTTTGGGGAAGCTTGCAATTTATCTTATAATTTCTACTGTTCTGCATGCCAGTTATGATTTCATATGCGCAATTTCATGGAACAGTTTAGTTTCTCATTCATTGTCATGTGGTCTGAATTAAAATGATGGAAATCAAAAAGTTAAAAAACTATTGCGATATCACCAACCTCTGCCATATGGAACTCATAGGCCAATAACTTCCATTGCTGAGAGAGAGAGAGAGAGAGACCGAGAGAGAGAGAGAGACTTTTGTAACGGTGGCTTGTACAGTGCTCTCCATGCTGGCTTTACCTTGTCATCAATGCCCAATTTTACCCTCCATGGAGTGTCTTTTCAATTTATCTTTATTCAACACCTTGACACACCCCCTATACAAGTCCTTCCCATTCACCTCATCCAAACCCACCTCCTCCAACCCTCTCAAATTCAGCAATAACGCCTTTCTTTCTGACTCTGGGATATTTGGTGTAATCCCTAGTTTTGGAAATGAAGCATCTTCATCTTGCACCTTCTTCTTGTGGCTACTAAGCATACCCCATTCTTCCGCTGACAGAGCCTTCCTACAGCCATGGCCCTTAACTGTCTTAAGGTGATGATTTTCCCCTTCACCAGAATCTTGGAGAAATGTGGAACTGCTGCAGTTGTACAATCCAGTCTTGCCCCATACACCAGAGGTTCCTCCAACAGCCAATGCACTGACTCCGCTGAGGTTCGTCTGGACACCTTCATTATGCTCCACACTCTGAGAAGGCCTCTGTAAAACGGAGGTACTCCCTCCCTAGAAATCTGGCTACTATCAACCAGAAAAAAAAGCCTTCTTTAAACCTAATCCTCCAACCCGCTGTAATATAAGACCTGCCACCCCTCTCCACACCACATTTTCCGGTCCATAAAGCAACCTTTGAATAAACTGAAACCGGAAAGCAGCAGCCCTACTAGCAAGATGTACAAGACCTTGTCCCCCCCTCCTCTTTTGACAAATACAAAACACTTTGTGGAACCCAGTGATATTTATCCCAAAGGAAATCCACAATAATTGCCTGTATCTTAGCCAGAAGGCCAGATGGTGGTTCTAAAACTGACAACCGATGCCACAGTGCAGAGGCAATCACATTGTTAACTATAATAGTGCACCCCCTATATGACATACGAGATAATAACCACCGCCATCTCCTCATCCTCCCTTCCACCATTTCAATTTTTTTCCATAGTCCCCTCATCTCCTAGGTACACTCCAAGATACTTAAAACCTCCCTTACACCATTCTAGCCCCCCTGGCAAAGCCATGATCCCTCCAGACCATTCTCCAATCTGTAAAGCACAACTCTTTTCCCAATTTACCTTTGCAGAGGATATTCCCCTAAAACGATCAACCATTAGACTCAAGCTATCCACCTCCGCTTGATTTTTCACTAGCACAACTACATCATCAGCATAGGCTGAGAGACGAATAGGAGGAATATCCTCTGAAAGGCACACCCCTGCAATGCGACTTCTAATGCTATTTAGTAGTGGCTCTATAGCAATGGCATATAACATCCCTGACATAGAACATCCCTGCCTAATACCTCTACACACTTTAAAAGGAGCACTCAAACCACCGTTAACTTTCAATACACTTTCAATGTCACCATATATCACCTTTATCATGGCAATAAAACCAGAGCTGAACCCAAACGCCTCAAACGTGTGCCATAAATATTGATGTTCAACTCGGTCAAATGCCTTTTCCTGATCAATTGAAATTAGACCAGCATCCAACCCAATAGCCCTAGAGACGTCCAAAAAATCATGAATCAGAGAAATGTTATCCCCTATCTGCCTGCCAGGAACACAGTAGGACTGATCCGTATGTATGATTTGCCCCATCACCTCCCTCAGCCTGTTGGACAAAGCCTTTGACAATATCTTATAATCAGTTCACAATAAAGCCACCGGCCTCCAGTTCTTCACCTCCCTCGGGTCACCCTTTTTGGGCAGTAGGGTGAGGACAGCCCTTCTGCAGCTTATTGGTAGTAACCCTCTGGTTAAACTATCATTAGCTACTTCTAACCAATCCTCTCCCAACATAGCCCAAAAAGACTTAAAAAGTCAACGGGAAGCCCATCAATGCCTGGTGCCCTTCCATTTTCCATGCCTTTTAATGCAGTGTATAAATCCTGCAAAGACAATGGTTGCTCAAGCTCAACCTGAGCTTCTGCAGCCACCTTTGGGAGCCCATCAAAGAACTGCTGTGTCACTGTTTTGTCCTCTTTGTACTCACACTTGTAGAGCTCAGCATAGAACTCTACTTACTGCCCTCTTTCTAATTTCACTAGGGCTAGTGAGCTCTTGTCCAACAGCTGATTTGAGACAATGAATCATTTTTCTTTGTCCATTCTTTTTCTCTAAACCAAAGAAAAATTTGGATGAGGCATCCATTTCAGATACTCCCTGAAACTTACTTCTCACCAGTGCCCCCTGTGCTCTGATACCCAGCAGGTCTGCCAATGCAGCTTTTCTCCTCTTGAGGGCCTTAGTATGGCCTCGATCTCCTGTGGTCTCAACCAACGTCAGGTTATTCCACTATTTCAATCTCTAGGGCTTTCATTGATCTGGTGATATCCTTGGTGACATTCCTCGTGTATTGATTACAAAATTGTTGAATCTGGATTTTCCCTATATCCCACCATTGTTGAAGGGATACAAAACTGGCCTTTTGAGACCTCCACCTCTCCCAAAAAAACTGAAACAGTTCCTGAAGTGAGCATCACTCAATAAAGTTATATTAAAATGCCAGTATGCACTTTTGGGTTTTACATCGTTAATGAACACCACCTCTGTTATTAAACAATGATCAGAAAATCCCACTTGGAGTTATCACACTTGATTTACAGACCTGAGATTGATGCTCAAAAGCATAAAACCTATCTAACCTGGCCATAGAGATGATGTTCTCTCTCACATGCGCCCAGGTGTACTGCCTTGTTCCTCCATGTTGACTCCATATCACACAGTTCATTTGTTACAATAAGGCGTTTTAAAAACGTCCTTGAGGCTATATGAGGTTCTTGATGATTTCTATCTAAATCGATAACTGTGCAGTTAAAATCCCCAGCAATAAACAAATAATCTTCTTTGTTACATTTCTCAATGGTATTTGATAATGTCTCTAAAAAACATACCCTCTCAACTGTCACCACTGGGGCATATACATTTATCAGACACATAGTGATGTTTTCATACCTTGCTCTAACTTTTAATAACCTCCCCTCCATTACCTCTTCAACCTCATATGACAACGGCAAAAACCCTTTTGAGAACAAGATAACCACACCCCCACTTTTTGAGTTTTTATGACTACACACCACTGTCCCCCCCCCACTCCTGTTGCCACATAACTTCATTTTCCAAATTACTATGCGTTTCTTGTAGAAAAATTATGTCACTTCCCTTTCCCCTAATTAACTCATACACCATGGCTCTTTTTTTAACATCTCTTGCCTCATTTACGTTTAAAGAAGAGATCTTAAAACTGCTCATGGATAAAAAAAACATACAGAGGAAGATACAGCCACCACATCTCTTTACAGAGTTAAAACTGCAACTGAACTCTTTCATTTTCTTTAGAATTTACATCACTTATCACTCTCGTGACCACTTTCTTGAGTCTAGCAATTTCAGGGCTTTTCAAACTTCCCCCTGTAATTTTTGACATCAGAAACTTTGCTGATTCAATAAACAATTCACGTTCAGGGAAAAAATCAGTTACATTGTAATCCTGCATATATTTCTTCCCTTTTGTCAACTTCAGAAATTGACGTATCCTCTCGATCCCATACCTCCCTTCCACCCCATTTATCTCACTATATTGTTGTGACGCGTCAGATGACTCACTCTCGCTATCCTCCCCAGAAGAATACTCCACCATCTCTACAACTTGTTCATCTTCAACTGATTTATCACTCTCTACCTTTCTCTTAGAATTAGACCCTTCACCACCCCTTTAATTCTTCCTTTTACTCCTCGGTATTTTGAAAACATCCGCTTCCTTTTCCGTTATTTCAATCTCCTCTTGACTTCCAATTTCATTTTCCAGCACCACCTCAGCGACGGCAGTCGCAATCTCACCTACTGTTTCCCCTCCCTCTTTGTTCTGATCTACCACAATTGCCCCCGTATTCACACTGCCTTCCTCTCCTACTTTTCCAACCACATCTGCCCACCTTCTCTCTTCCCCTGCACCCGTAGTATTTTCATCCCTTCGCGGTGATGCGTTAATTGCACCCGCACTAAAGCTTACTACCAGGCTCAGCTCGCTCATTCTCGGGACAACTACGCACCAAATGCCCCTCTCTTCCACATCCAAAACATTTCATTGATTCAGTAGATGCATAGAAGACATAATCAAATCCATCAATCTTAAAGCTAAACGCTAAATTCAGTTCATCTCCTTCCTTTTTTAAAATCATATGCACTTGTCTCCTATGAGACACGACATGTTTCAACAACAGAGATTTGCATCCAAAAAGAACCTTCTTTATTGTAGATACAATTTGACCATGGCGAGATAACTCTCGCTCTAACACTTCATCTCTAACAAATGGTGGCACGTTAGAAAGCATAACTTTCTTCGCCGGATTCATAAGCGGAAATACCAGTGTCTGTGTCTCCCGCAACACAACACCTCTCTCAACTATCTTATTCACCTTTTCAATTGAATCTAAAAATATCACTACAGCGCTATTCATCCTTGAGGCTGATTTGATGCTATCATACCCAATGATAGCACCCACAGCCAAGCTACATTCTTCCACTGAACACCCGGCCGCAGCAGGAATCTTTACTCCATGCCTCCGACTAAGTTTTTCAAACTCTTCATTTCCGCGAGTGGCCATAGCAACCAGCCCCACCCGCTGGTTGTGCCCTCGCGAAAAACCAACCTCAAAGATCCCACCACCCCTATATGTGCTTAGTGATAGTTTAAACAAGATACCCTTAAAACAACTAAACTAATCAATATACAGTGCCTTGCGAAAGTATTCGGCCCCCTTGAACTTTGCGACCTTTTGCCACATTTCAGGCTTCAAACATAAAGATATAAAACTGTATTTTTTTGTGAAGAATCAACAAGTGGGACACAATCATGAAGTGGAACGACATTTATTGGATATTTCAAACTTTTTTAACAAATCAAAAACTGAAAAATTGGGCGTGCAAAATTATTCAGCCCCCTTAAGTTAATACTTTGTAGCGCCACCTTTTGCTACGATTACAGCTGTAAGTCGCTTGGGGTATGTCTCTATCAGTTTTGCACATCGAGAGACTGAAATTTTTTCCCATTCCTCCTTGCAAAACAGCTCGAGCACAGTGAGGTTGGATGGAGAGCATTTGTGAACAGCAGTTTTCAGTTCTTTCCACAGATTCTCGATTGGATTCAGGTCTGGACTTTGACTTGGCCATTCTAACACCTGGATATGTTTATTTTTGAACCATTCCATTGTAGATTTTGCTTTATGTTTTGGATCATTGTCTTGTTGGAAGACAAATCTCCGTCCCAGTCTCAGGTCTTTTGCAGATTCCATCAGGTTTTCTTCCAGAATGGTCCTGTATTTGGCTCCATCCATCTTCCCATCAATTTTAACCATCTTCCCTGTCCCTGCTGAAGAAAAGCAGGCCCAAACCATGATGCTGCCACCACCATGTTTGACAGTGGGGATGGTGTGTTCAGGGTGATGAGCTGTGTTGCTTTTACGCCAAACATAACGTTTTGCATTGTTGCCAAAAAGTTCAATTTTGGTTTCATCTGACCGGAGCACCTTCTTCCACATGTTTGGTGTGTCTCCCAGGTGGCTTGTGGCAAACTTTAAACAACACTTTTTATGGATATCTTTAAGAAATGGCTTTCTTCTTGCCACACTTCCATAAAGGCCAGATTTGTGCAATATACGACTGATTGTTGTCCTATGGACAGAGTCTCCCACCTCAGCTGTAGATCTCTGCAGTTCATCCAGAGTGATCATGGGCCTCTTGGCTGCATCTCTGATCAGTCTTCTCCTTGTATGAGCTGAAAGTTTAGAGGGACGGCCAGGTCTTGGTAGATTTGCAGTGGTCTGATACTCCTTCCATTTCAATATTATCGCTTGCACAGTGCTCCTTGGGATGTTTAAAGCTTGGGAAATCTTTTTGTATCCAAATCCGGCTTTAAACTTCTTCACAACAGTATCTCGGACCTGCCTGGTGTGTTCCTTGTTCTTCATGATGCTCTCTGCGCTTTTAACGGACCTCTGAGACTATTACAGTGCAGGTGCATTTATACGGAGACTTGATTACACACAGGTGGATTGTATTTATCATCATTAGTCATTTAGGTCAACATTGGATCATTCAGAGATCCTCACTGAACTTCTGGAGAGAGTTTGCTGCACTGAAAGTAAAGGGGCTGAATAATTTTGCACGCCCAATTTTTTCAGTTTTTGATTTGTTAAAAAAGTTTGAAATATCCAATAAATGTCGTTCCACGTCATGATTGTGTCCCACTTGTTGTTGATTCTTCACAAAAAAATACAGTTTTATATCTTTATGTTTGAAGCCTGAAATGTGGCAAAAGGTCGCAAAGTTCAAGGGGGCCGAATACTTTCGCAAGGCACTGTATATATATATATATATACATACCAAAACCCAATAGAGTGAAAAGAAATTCCATTCGCACTCACAATCACTCCTGCTTGACGACTCACTCCCAGCATGCACTCCCAGCATGCACTCCGACGAGAGAGAGAGCGAGATATTTCAAATTATAGTTTTAATATACACTGAACAAAAGTTTAAATGTAATGTAAAGTATTTCATGAGCTGAAATAAAAGATTCCAGAAATGTTCCATACGCATTAAAAGCTTATTTCTCTCAAATTTTGTGCACTAATTTGTTTACATTCTTGTTACTGAGCATTTCTCCTTTGCCAAGATAATCCATCCACCGGTGTGGATAATCCATCCACAGGTGTGGCATATCAAGAAGCTGATTAAACATCCATCCACCGGTGTGGATAATCCATCCACAGGTGTAGCATATCAAGAAGCTGATTAAACAGCATGATCATTATACAGGTGCACCTTGTGCTGAGGACAATAAAAGGCCACTCTAGAATGTGCAGTTTTGTAACACAACACAATGCCAAAGAAGTCTCAAGTTTTTTGGAGCATGCAATTGTCATGCTGACTGCAAGAATGTCCACCTGGGCTGTTGCCAGAGAATTTAATGTTTATTTCTCTACCATAAGCCGCCTCCAATGTCATTTTAGAGAATTTGGCAGTACGTCCAACCGGCCTCACAACCGCAGAAAACGTGTAACCATGCCAGCCCAGGACTTCCATATCCGCGTTCTTCACCTGTGGAATCGTCTGGGACCAGCCACCCGGACAGCTGATGAAACAGAGTATTTCTGTCTGTAATAAAGACATTTTGTGGGGAAAAACTCATTCTGATTGGCAGAGCTTAGCTCCTGCCCAGTCATGTGAAATCCATAGATTAGTGCCTAATACATTTCAATTGACTGATTTCAGCACAATCACTGTTCGTCGGAGCTTCATGAAATGGGTTTCCATGGCCCGAGCAGCCGCACACAAGCCTAAGATCACCATGCGCAATGACATTTATTTTGGAATGAGATGTTCCACGAGCAGGTATCCAGATATGTTTGTATTGTAGTGTATGTAATGCGGAATTTATATATATTTTTTAATCAAAGGGCAAACAATTCAGACAATGAAACAATGAATGCACAAGAATTGGCGGGAGACAGCTGAGCCATTCTGGAGAGAGCCTCGCCTATATCTTCGCCACACACCCCTTCCTTTCTTCTTGTCAGCATTTTAAATTACACTGAAGACACATCTTCACACATTTTTTAGAAGCTTTTCACTGACTGCTGCAGCTCAATCAGTTAGGCCTATTGCCACCCATGCTGCTATGTCATTTATTTCCTGTTCTATTGATTTTTATATTAACTTTTTTTCATTGTTCAGAAGCCAAAGGCACAAACCTGGTCATATTAGCAACCCATCCTAGTTGTTGCATCTTTAGATTCCCCCTCTTTTTAAGTTCTAAGAGAAATTCCTCATCTCTGTCACATATGGAAACACTTTCAGGTATGCTGTTTAGAATGGTGTTTTCCCACAAATTGCATTTTGGCAGATGTTTGAAAATGATGTTTTTAATTGGCTGCTTCATTATGTGAGTTGCATGTTCTATGAAGATGCATTACCATCATCTAAATGTGATTTATGTCATTCTGATCATCGTGGGTGTACGCGCTAATTGGCTATGCACCCAATGCATATGGGTCCACGGTAAATCTCGCAAATGTCCGGTACAAATGTCCGGTACTCCTGTTGACAATGTGCATACCATACTTTCTTACCACTTGTATACAACCTAAAGAATATGATTTGTTGCAACAAATCTCTCTCACTCTCACACATACATACATACATACACACACAAAATCATTATTTATAACCTTGTCATCATCTTGACTACATTTCCTATTCATTTTGCAACTCATTTCATTTATATTCTTTCATGGAAACGAACATTTCTATGTGACTCCAATCTTTTTAACAGTATTGTACCTATTTTAAAGAGCTTTAGATACTAGAGAATGTATTTCAAACAATGTTTCTATATTTTGACCAACATGGTTGGATGGTTTTATTCCTTCAATGTTTAATTCCCTCTGGGGTAAAATAGCATTGACCAATGCAAAAGACGCAAACACTTAGTAAATTTGCCTCAAACATTTATGAAGCCCAAAAACATGTTTCTCTCCCCCTCTCCATCCTATTCCTTCAGTGGTCCAAATGTTCACATGTGTATCCACTCAAGTCCAGGATACCCGCAGTGATAAGGCAGTGAGCCAAGCTACTGTTTGTAACTATTTGTTGGCCGCTATTTAGTGTATATGACCGGTTGACAGCCTGACTGCTGGTTAGAGGGAAACGAAGATGCCAAGCTAGGGCATCCACCTGTATACCTTTCTCTCATCCTTTCACCCATTTTGTTAATCTTGGAGATGACAGGATGTCCCTGAGTGAGCACTCCCTCCATTGCCCGCCTTCAGTTTACTCTCAGCTAGGCCTTGCACCCTGTAGCTTTCTCTCCTCGTTTCACTCATTCTGTTCATCCTTTCACTCTGACTGTTTAACCCTGCTTTGGGCCTTTTTGTAGGCAACAATATGTAGATGTTTGGGGGGGGTGTATGCATGTTCCTATCATAATTTCAACCGAATAGTTTTGTTCATCCCTTCTCTTATTTTGTCTCACCCTGCCTTGGGCGTTGACATCACTTTGTTGCTAACAATACGGGGATGAATATGATATAGGCCTACGCTCGGGTTGAATTGAGATGTTTGTGTGAATACTTTTTTTTCTATTATCCGTTGAAAGGGAAATCTCAATTCCTCCAGTGTCACAACAAAAAGTCTTATTCTATTGTATGTGGGTGGCATTGAATGAGCATGAGTCCCGATGCATGCCTTCTCAAAGATCAACCCAAGCACCTTCGGAATAGATCCATAACAAAACATGTACAACATAAGAAAATAACAATGTTACGAGTTGAATTATTCATTTTGGTGAGACTGGATGCTTTGACATGGACAGATGGATAGATGTATTCAAAGCCTTGGAACGCATTACCAGACACAGTAGTTATTTAAATGCACCCCAACGATCTGACGGGAGGTAGTAGTCAACTCTTACACACACACAAACACGCAAGCGCACGCACGCACAGCCAAATGCTAACAACAGAACATGAATCCTTTGACACAAACAGAAGGTGCTGTTTTTCAGAGTACAAACATTCCTCCCTTCAACAAGCAACACAAGGTCACTGGCGGTATAAGCAGGAGAGCATCACTTGACCTTGGAATGTGCCATGTAGCAAAGATCAAACCAAAAATCAAATAAAATGTTAGTCACGTGCAGAATACAACAGGTGTACAGATAAGAATAAGAAATAAAAGTAACAAGTAATTAAAGTGCAGCAGTAAAATAACAATAGCGGGACTATTCAGGGGGTACCGGTACAGAGTCAATGTGTAGGGGCACTGGTTAGTTGAGGTAATATGTACATGTAGGTAGATTTAGAAAAGTGACAATGAATAGATGGTAACAGAGAGTAGCAGCGGTCTAAAAGAGGGGGGCAATGCAAATAGTCTGGGTAGCCATTTGATTAGATGTTTAGGAGTATTATGGCTTGGGGGTAGAAGCTGTTTAGAAGCCTCTTGGAGCTAGACTTGGCGCTCTGGTACCGCTTGCCATGTGGTAGCAGAGAGAACATTCTATGACTAGGGTGGCTGGAGTCTTTGACAATATTTAGGGCCTTCCTCTGACACTGCCTGGTATAGAGGTCCTGGATGGCAGAAAGGTTGACCCTGGTAATGTACTGGGCCGTACGCACTACCCTCTGTAGTGCCTTGCGGTCGGAGGCCAAGCAGTTGCCATACCAGGCAGTGATGCAACCAGTCAGGATGCTCTCGATGGTGCAGCCAACTCATCCTTTTGGCTGCCTTTCCTTCCAGTACTCTGCTGCCTATGACTGGAACGAATTGCAAAAATCACTGAAGCTGGAGACTTATATCTCCCTAACTAACTTTAAGCATCGGCTGTCAGAGCAGCTCACCGATCACTGCACCTGTACACAGTCCATCTGTAAATAGCCTAAACAACTACCTCATCCCCATATTGTTATTTATTTTTGCTCTTTTGCACCCCAGTTATCTCTACATCATCATCTGCACATCTATCACTCCAGTGTTAGTGCTATATTGTAATTATTTTGCCACTATGCCCTATTTATTGCATTACCTCCCTAATCTTACTACATGCATGCTCGGTCTTCTTTTTCCTGTAGTCCATAATCATCTCCTTTGTCTTGATCACGTTGAGGGAGAGGTTGTTGTCCTGGCACCGCACGGCCAGGTCTGACCTTCTCCTCCTCCTCACTCAAGGACATTAAGAGACTTGCCCCGAAGACACTCCTGCATTTTCTTGGCTGTGTGCATAGGGTCTTTGTCCTGTTGAAGGTGAACCATCGACCCAGTCTGAGGTCCCTAGCGCTCTGGAGCAGGTTTTCATCAACGATGTCCCTGTACTCCGTTCATCTTCCCCTCGATCCTCACTCGTCTCCAAGTCCCTACCGCTGAAAAACATCCCCACAGTATGATGCTGCCACCACCATGCTTCACTGTAGGGATGGTGCCAGGTTTCCTCCAGACGTGACGCTTGGCATTCAGGCCAAAGAGTTCAATCTTGGTTTCATCAGACCAGAGAATTTGTTTCTCATGAAATGAGAGTCATGGATTGATAACATGACTAGGGTTGTGCCTTTGGCTACTGGATTATGAAATAAAGTTGATTTGAAACCCAATAGAACATGAGAAAAAAAGGCTACTGGGTTCAATGGCATATGGAAATCTTTATAAAAGAATTGCCTGCACGTTAGGTTGTATTTTGGCTCTTTATGCTTTAGAATTTGGGCTCTTATGCACTTATCCTACTCCTCTGGTCCTCTGGTGATGTAGAGGTTAACCCAGGCCCTATAGCCTCCCCAGTTCTATTCCTATTCCCCAGGCCCTCTCATTTGTTGACTTCTGTAACTGTAAAAGCCTTGGTTTCATGCATGTTAACCCCCCTACATTTTTCAATTTCCGCCTGAAGACATACCCAAATCTAACTGCCTGTAGCTCAGGCTCAGAACCAGGGATATGCATATTCTTTATTTAATTTGAAAGAAAACACTCTGAAGTTTGTGTAAATGTGAATTGAATGTAGGAGAATATAATACAATGAAAAAACCCTACATTTTTTTCATTTTTATTGTTGTATCTTTAAAATGAACAAGACAAAACAAACATTCAGATAGGATGATGGGGACAATTTCAGTGAAACACATAAGAGGGCAACAGTACTTGTGCAAAGTTTCAGAATGATACCTCCAAAATGAGTGTGCTACATGACCTTTATCATGAAGTCACCCAGGTGTCCCACACAAGTAGCCCAAATGTACCCAAGTGGCCAAATTGGTGATGTTATACATTTTGAATGGAATAACTATATACAAAATACCAAAATGGTATTCTAACACACCCCCCCCCCCAAAAATGTAGAAAAAACATGAAAAAAAAATATATACATTTACAAAATAACACTTTCAATATTTGGAAGACCCTCCGTCCTCTACACAATATTGTGCTGCTGATGGCAGGTGCCATAGCAGTCTCTTTCTGGTGTAAAGCAGAGGGTCACCAAGCATGTGGTGCAGGTGATGGGGGACTTCATTTTTTAAAGAACACAGTGACGCCTCCATGCTGTGCCCTTTTGGCCCTGAGGCACACCCATGCCTGCAGAAATACATTTGGGCAGATGAACACCACTTGTGGCAGGAGCTGGATGAACTAGCTTCAGTGGGGGATGGACACCTTGGCACTGGGGGCTCCCATTCGGAGTCAGTGTCACTGTGAAAGAAAATGTTCAGTTTATAGTTTCACATATGAGCCCTGTATTAACAGGTATAATAAACAGATATATATAGAGTACAGGGAACATAAGGTGGAATATACACTGCTCAAAAAAATAAAGGGAACACTTAAACAACACAATGTAACTCCAAGTCAATCACACTTCTGTGAAATCAAACTGTCCACTTAGGAAGCAACACTGATTAACAATACATTTCACATGCTGTTGTGCAAATGGAATACAACAGGTGGAAATTATAGGCAATTAGAAAGACACCCCCAATAAAGGAGTGGTTCTGCAGGTGGTGACCACAGACCACTTCTCAGTTCCTATGCTTCCTGGCTGATGTTTTGGTCACTTTTGAATGCTGGCGGTGGTTTCACTCTAGTGGTAGCATGAGACGGAGTCTACAACCCACACGAGTGGCTCAGGTAGTGCAGCTCATCCAGGATGGCACATCAATGCGAGCTGTGGCAAGAAGGTTTGCTGTGTCTGTCAGCGTAGTGTCCAGAGCATGGAGGCGCTACCAGGAGACAGGCCAGTACATCAGGAGACGTGGAGGAGGCCGTAGGAGGGCAACAACCCAGCAGCAGGACCGCTCCCTCCGCCTTTGTGCAAGGAGGAGCAGGAGGAGCACTGCCAGAGCCCTGCAAAATGACCTCCAGCAGGCCACAAATGTGCATGTGTCTGCTCAAACGGTCAGAAACAGACTCCATGAGGGTGGTATGAGGGCCCGACGTCCACAGGTCGGGGTTGTGCTTACAGCCCAACACCGTGCAGGACGTTTGGCATTTGCCAGAGAACACCAAGATTGGCAAATTCGCCACTGGCGCCCTGTGCTCTTCACAGATGAAAGCAGGTTCACACTGAGCATATGTGACAGACGTGACAGAGTCTGGAGACGCCGTGGAGAACGTTCTGCTGCCTGCAACATCCTCCAGCATGACCGGTTTGGCGGTGGGTCACTCATGGTGTGGGGTGGCATTTCTTTGGGGGGGCCGCACAGCCCTCCACGTGCTCGCCAGAGGTAGCCTGACTGCCATTAGGTACCGAGATGAGATCCTCAGACCCCTTGTGAGACCATATGCTGGTGCGGTTGGCCCTGGGTTCCTCCTAATGCAAGACAATGCTAGACCTCATGTGACTGGAATGTGTCAGCAGTTCCTGCAAGAGGAAGGCATTGATGCTGTGGACTGGCCCGCCCGTTCCCCAGACCTGAATCCAATTGAGCACACCTGGGACATCATGTTTGCACCACAGACTGTCCAGGAGTTGGCGGATGCTTTAGTCCAGGTTTGGGAGGAGATCCCTCAGGAGACCATCCACCACCTCATCAGGAGCATGCCCAGGCATTGTAGGGAGGTCATACAGGCACGTGGAGGCCACACACACTACTGAGCCTCATTTTGACTTGTTTTAAGACATTACATAAAGTTGGATCAGCCTGTAGTGTGGTTTTCCACTTTAATTTTGTGTGACTCCAAATCCAGACCTCCATGGGTTGATCAATTTGATTTCCATTGATAATTTCTGTATGATTTTATTGTCAGAACATTCAACTATGTAAAGAAACAAGTATTTAATAAGAATATTTCATTCATTCAGATCTAGGATGTGTTATTTTAGTGTTCCCTTAATTTTTTTGAGCAGTGTATTATTATAGACCTGCTAGATCTACTGTCTCATTTATATTATGACAGACCAGCTAGATCTACTGTCTATTTTATGTTATGACATTTCAGCTAGATCTACTGTCTCTATTATATTATGACAGATCAGTTAGATTTACTGTCTTTATTATATAGGGGCGGCAGGGTAGCCTAGTGGTTAGAGCATTGGACTAGTAAGCGCAAGGTTGCAAGTTCAAAGCCCCAAGCTGACAAGGTACAAATCTGTCGTTCTCCCCCTGAAGAGGCAGTTAACCCACTGTTCCTAGGCTGTAATTGAAAATAAGAATTTGTTCTTAACTGACTTGCATAGTTAAATAAAGGTTAAAAAAAATATTACAACAGACCAGCTGTATCTACTGTCTCCATTTAACTTTGGCCATTGTTGTGGGCTTGCCCTCCCCTCAACAGCCTCAAATAGGCTATTTCATAAATAATATTTTATATTATTAATTTCAAACAACAGCATTGGCATGAGAAAAACTTACCAGTCCAAAACGATGTCCTCTCCGTTCCAAAAATATTCCTCCATTTGGGAATTACTAAATGAATCGTCCTCCAACCATCTCTGTCTCATTTTCCCGATCAATTTCTTTTAAAATTGTGTGTACATCTGTATATCTAGACTTAGATTTAGCTTTCCCTGACTTAGTCGCCATACTGATTAATATATAAACAGCTGAAGACGCGCTTTACCAAAACAACGCTGTGCGTAACAAGCGTTGCTCCTTCCGGTATGAAAATTCAATGGCGAATGACCCTCTTTACGCTGGAGTTTACTACATGGGTTGGTTTTCTGTCAGGATTTGGCCAGGGTCGTTCCGGTCTTTGGTCACTAGATGCCCCCATTGTGCTTTTTGACCCTTTTGTTTTCCCCTGTTCCCTGTTATTATTTGCACCTGTGCCTCGTTTCCCCTGATTGTATTTAAACCCTTAGTTTTCCTCAGTTTTTTGCTCTGTGTTTGTATGTTAGCACCCAGCCCTAGTATGCTGTGAACTTTTGTTGCTCCCGTTGGACTCTCTTGTGGAATTCTGTTTTTGTTCTTGTTCTTGTTTATACATTTTTGAGTATCCTTTGAGGTTTTTTCATGCTATACCTACCACCCTGTGGATTTACCTTTTTGTCTTGGAGGATTACCTTTGTTCTTGTGGAATTACTTTTGATGTTGTGGAGTTATATGTTTGCCTGAAGGACTTTCCTTTTTTACTTTATTAAATACTCCAAGTACTGCTGTGTCTGCCTTATCTTCTGGGTTCTGGGTGCCGACTATTCGTGGTTCAGTTGGTTAAGTGACTGTTTCTCACTCTGGAGACCCGGCTTCGTTACCGGGTCCTGACAGTTTTCCAACACATAAACATTACATATTGCCGTTGACCTCGGCTCATTGGCTATCTACCTAGCTAGATTTCAAGACAATCAGTTGTCATTGGGTTAAAATACAGTCAATCAACGACACAGCGGTCATATCATTGGTGCACAATGATGTCATTACTTGTTGTCTTCAAATCGGTTTCTTTCAGTCAATAAGTCCCGCGAAATGACCCAGGTTTGGTTGTGTTACAAACAAACCAGTTGATTGCAATGAAACCAAACATGACTGGAAAAGTCACGTTTCGTGTGTGTATTTACATCGAATGTGTCGTCAAATGTAATGAGACGGAATTCACGACACAAGCGGTTCACAAAATATTTCGTGTTAGGCTATAAAAATGGATTTTATCAAACAAAAGACCGTTCATTGTGTAACAATGAGCATTGGGATTGCAAACAGAGGAAGATCGTCAAAGGTAAACAATTTATTTTATTGCCGTTTGTGATTTTGTTACACCTGTGCTGGTTGAAATAGTTTTTTTTTTATGGGGCTCTATCCTCAGATAATCGTATCGTATTATTTCGCAGTAAATCCTTTTTTAAATTTGACACCGCAGTTGGATTAGCAAGATTCTAGGCTTTCGAAACATGTGAGACACTTGTATTTTCATGAATGTTTATATCACCGTATGTTGTCGAATTTCATCCCGCTAACGGGTTCTGTGCACAGAGGTTAACATCAGAATCCTCCTCCCTAAGTTTGTTTTATTCACTGCTTTTGCACACTCCTCCAACCCTGACGCCCTAGCCGTGTCTGAATCCTGGTTTCGGAAGGCCACCATAAATTCTGAAATTTCCATCCCCAATTACAACATTTTCTGCCAAGATAGAACTGCTAAAGGGGGTGGATTTAGCCTGCAGATTTCTGTCATGCTATCCAGGTCTGTGCCCAAACAGTTCTATCTTCTAATTTTAAAAATCCCCCGTTCCAGAAATATGTCTCTCACTGTTGCTGCATATTATAGACCCCCCTCAGCCCCCAGCTGTGCCCTGGACACCATATGTGAATTAATTGCCCTCCATTTATCTTCAGAGTTTGTACTGTTTGGTGACCTAAACTGGGATATGCTTAACACGCTGGCCGTCCTACAATCTTAGCTAGATACACTTAATCGCACATAAATTATCAAGGAACCTACCAGGTACAACCCTAAATCCGTAAAACACGGGCACCCTCATAGATATCATTCTGACCAACCTGCCCTGTAAATACACCTCTGCTGTCTTCAACCAGGATCTCAGCGATCACTACCTCATTGCCTGCGTCCGTATTGGCTACCCCTATCCCGGTCAACAGCTCTGTACCCCCCACAGCAACTTGCCCAAGCCTACAGATTGGAAAGCTGTCGCGGTCATCCCCCTCTTCAAAGGGGGAGACTCTTTAGACCCTAACTGTTACAGACCTATATCTATTCCACCCAGTCTTTCTAAAGTCTTCGAAAGCCAAGATAACAAACAGATCACCGACCATTTCGAATCCCACTGTACCTTCTCGCTATGCAATCTGGTTTCCGAGCTGGTCATGGGTGCAAATCAGCCATGCTCAAGGTCCTAAACGATATCATTACTGCCATCGATAAAATACAGTCCTGTTCAGCCATCTTCATCAACCTGGCCAAGGCTTTTGACTCTGTCAATCACCACATTCTTATCGGCAGACTCAACAGCCTTGGTTTCTCAAATGACTACCTCTCCTGGTTCACCAACTACTTCCCAGATAGATGTAATGTGTGTCAAATCGGAGGGCCTGTTGTCTGGAACTCTGGCAGTCTCTATGGGGGTCCCACAGGGTTCAGTTCTCAGGCTGTCTCTTTTCTCTATATAGATCAATGATGTCGCTCTTGCTGCTGGTGATTCTCTGATCCACCTCTACGCAGACAAAACCATTCTGTATACATCTGGCCCTTCTTTGGACACTGTTAACAAATCTCCAAACTAGCTTCAATGCCAAACCACACTCCTCCCGTGGCCTCAAACTGCTTTTAAATGCTCGTAAAACTAAGTACATGCCCTTGAACCGATTACAGCCCGCACCCGCCCACCCGACTAGCATCACTACTCTGGACGGTTCTGACTTATGTGGACAACTACAAATACCTAAGGGTCTGGTTAGACCGTAAACTCACCCTCCAGTCTCACATTGACTTCTTGACGCTACCCATCCCTTAAGCGGGATAATTGTCATCAGCAACCGCTGAATAGCATAGCGCCACAGTCAAATAATATTACTAAAAATATTCATATTCATGAAATCACAAGTGCAATATTGCAAAACACAGCTTAGCCTTTTGTTAATCCACTTGTCGTCTCAGATTTTGAAATGATGCTTTACAGCGAAAGCAATCCAAGCATTTGTGTAAGTTTATCGATCGCATGACAAACCATTAAGTACACTTAGCATCAGGTAGCTTGGTCACGGAAATCAGAAAAGCAATCAAATAAATTTTTACCTTTGATCTACGGATGTTTTTACCCACAAGACTCCCAGTTACACAACAAATGTTCCTTTTGTTCCATAAAGGTTATTTTTATATCCAAAATACCTCAGTTTATTTGGCGCATTATGTTCAGAAATCCACAGGAAAGAGCGGTCCCGACAATTTAGAAAAATTCCAAATAATATCCGTAATATCCACAGAAACATGTCAAACGTTTTTTATAATCAATCCTCAGGTTGTTTTTAAAATATATAATCGATAATATATCAACCGCAACGGTCTTGTTCAGTTTGAGAGGGAATGGAAATGGCTGTCCGAACTCTGTTGCGCGAGCAAAACTCATGTGACCACCTGACGCGATGTTATCTTTCTGGCTCATTTTTCAAAATAAAAGCCTGAAACTATGTCTGAAGACTGTTGACACCTTGAGGAAGCGATAGGAAAAGGAATCTGGTTGATATCCCTTTAAATGGAGCAATGGGAGGCTATGGAACATGGAGTTTTCAAAATAGAAGCCACTTCCTGGTTTGATTTTTCTCAGGGTTTCGCCTGCAATATCAGTTCTGTTATACTCACAGACAATATTTTGACCGTTTTGGAAACTTTAGAGTGTTTTCTATCCTAATCTGTCAATTATATGCATATTCTAGCATCTGATCCTGAGAAATAGGCCGTTTACTTTGGGAACGTTATTTTTCCAAACATAAAAATAATGCCCCTAGCTTCAAGTGGTTTTAACCTCTAGCATCTCCAATCCAAAATTAAATCTAGAATCGCCGTCCTATTTCGCAACAAAGCCTCCTTCACTCAACTATTTTACCAATCCTTGACTTCGGCGATGTCATTTACAAAATATCCTCCAACACTCTACTCAGCAAATTGGATGTAGTCTATCACAGTGCCATCCGTTTTGTCACCAAAGCCCCATATTCTACCCACCACTGCGACCTGCATGCTCTCGTTGGCTGTAAATGAGAACTTGTTCTCAACTGGCCTACCTGGTTAAATAAAGGTGAAATAAAAATGTAATAAAAATTAGATGGACTGTAGTACAACATTCAGGTTTCAAAGAATGCAGTATTTGTTTTCAAAATGCATACTACTTCCAGCTCATTGCAACTAAGCCTGCCTAGTTGCCTAGTTTTACTTGAATGGGAACCGCGCTTCAAGAACAGAGAAATAAAAATAGTTTATATTTTTAATCGTGGCCATAGTTGTTTTTACACGTGATTGCCTGTACAATTGTTAATCAATGATTAGGCTTTTAAAGCATATTTCACTCTAGCAGCAACAAACAGCTGTTTGAGCTGTATCACCTCTCGTGCTACATCGACTGGTATTTCAATCAATGAATAGGATAAAATCCATTATTTTGCAATGGGATTTGTTTTAGTTTGGTTGCTAATTGTCACGACTTTTCATTTTTTTATAGGCCAAAAGCTGGCTATTACCAGCTAACAGAAATAGAAACTCTGGTGTGTGTGTGTGTGTGTGTGTGTGTGTGTGTGTGTGTGTATGTGTGTGTATGTGTGTGTCTAGTCCCAGTGATAGACAGCTCCTGGCAGGCCCCCCAGGCGATGAGTCTTAAATACAGCGCTGCGAGCCAGAGAGGAGTCCCACTGCCTAGGGCTATGCCAGCTGCTGCACTGATACTCGCCGCAGGTGTGTGTGTGTGTGTGTGTGTGTGTGTGTCTCGGAGAAAGAGAGAGAGAAAAGAGGGAGTTCGGACTGTTTACTTTTAATTATGCTCTTTTTTTCTGTTCTGCGACTCATTCAGCCACAAACAAATGTTCAGATAGCTACATTGGTTGGGAGCTATCATCTCCGGTTTGAATTAAATTCCTGCTATTATGGATAATTAGCGAGCACTTTTGTTGTCTGCTTTCATTTTGCATTCATTTACACCTGAGTCAATTGGAGGGGTTCAAGTGGTGCTGTTCTACCCGAGCACAACTGCTGAATCTCTCCCACTCCACTCCCACCCAGAATCAGTATTGGGTTTACCTAGAGACCGTCAACGTGTTTCAGGGGATCAGTTTGAGCAGGGCGAGGCACATCATTTTTCATCTGGATCACATTATGAATAGTTATTTGGGGTGCAAGGTGTTTTGTGAAATCACTGATTCTGCGCAGTCAGACTGCAATGTAGTCGATCTCAAATGCGATCCATGGTTAGGTACTGAAGTTGATCCTGAATCACTTGATATGAGGGATAAACTTTGCGTTTTAAGGGGTTTGGCCTACGAAAAGTGCCGGGTAGAATTACTGCTGTACATCACCTTGCATCCTCAACAACTTCTCATTTCAATAAAATCTGCCTAAGGTGAACCTGCTATTCACGTAGCCTGTAGTGAGAGGTGTTAGTCTGTACCAGTGTTGGGAACCTAGCGCTGAGAACGGTGCACAGATGAACTAGGAACGTACTTAAGACTTTACTGGATTGGACAGTTAGTCTCAGGTAGTGGGAGGCTTTTGTCTCCACTAGTGTTGAGTCTTTAGCACTGTCACTGCAACTTATTACCTCCATTCAAGTCAAACGCCATTCCCCATTCCCTTATTCCTTAGGTTCCTGTAAACACCACCTGACTGGCCAGAGCCCCTGATGACACCCGGTGATGTAAACAGTGTTTCCTTGCCACGGGCGGCATTTAATTATTTGTCCTGTGATTGGAAGTGAGAGAATCATTAGAGAAGGGATAGAGTAGTGCAGGCTGTGGTTAGCACATATCAGCATTCCCACGACAAGCAGTCAGCACACGTTTTCGACACGCCCACACACACAAACAGTGCTGGGTTTTGATGTGTGTGTGAGGGTGCGTGCAACATATGTGTCTGTAATGCATACCCAGCTGTGTAGCAGATGTGTAACAGATGTGTAATTTTGTGTGTGTTTGTACTTGGAAGAATTACGGCGTTTTAAAAGTTACACTCCCACTCATCCTGCAGGCTTGACTCCCTGGGCCCAAGCAGCGCATCCACCATCTGTCGCTGCAGGCTGAAAATGTGTCCCAAATGGCACCTTATTCCCTACATAGTGCCCACATTTTGGCCTGAGCCCTATGGGCCTTGGAAAAAAGCAGGGCACTGCATATGGAATAGGGTGACACATTTGGGATGCAGCCTAAGTCACGGAAATTCCACTCAACAAAAACCTTGCTTATAATGCTGGAGCTGGAGACCAACATCACACATCATTAAGGCTGTGGTGTGCATTGTTTTCACACTACCATGATCCCAAAGGATGCTTCATTGTGTGCGCCAGCCAAAGTAGCACACTTCTAGTGTGTTTGTGTGTGTGTGTGTGTGTGTGTGTGTGTGTGTATTTTTGCATGCGTGGCCATTAGTGTTGTCACGATACCCAAATGTAGACTTCCGTACCAGGTTTAGTGTCACAATTTTCAATACCATCACCATACGTACTACCAAAACAATACCACTGCAAAAGAATAAGCCATATTAACATAGGCACAGAATGGCACTTGATCTAGACAGAAACTCAGTTCCTGCTCTGTTCAGTCGTTGGGCATCTTTTGAGTTCAATATCATTACATTCGACATTTTTCAGATACAGCCATAAATGCATTAATGAATCAATTATACCTCATACAATCAATTTTACTTTGTTTTTACCAATCTAACTTCATCATAACTGCATAATGGTAATAATGTATTTGAATGGTAAATCTCTGCTGATAAACTGGGTTAATCAAGAGATTGCCTAGGCCTATTCACAATACAGGTGAATGCGTATTCAATAGGAGTGTGTGCATGCATTGAGTTATTGTGTTTTGGCTGATTTCATGGGGCTGCAGATGACTTCCATTTTGGAATTATTTTATTATACTGATCAACAACATTTGCATAGAAGTAGCTTACTTTAACCAGTAATGACATACTGTAATTCACAAGGCAAGAGGGAGGCAATAGATACTTTTTGGGAGAGAGAGATTGATTAAGTGATTAAATAAAGTTTTGGTTGCTTTGAAATCAGCAATTTTGCATCATGATTTGCATATTATTACAAAGTACCAGAGGGTAGTGATTTGATAACTTCAGCTATAAGCTAGCAAGAAAATCTAGCCTACAAAGCTGGAAGCTACCGGTATTTACCGGAAGCTATCTTCATTGTAAAGTGTTCTAGCTTGTATTGACATTGTTTTGCGAACAGTAATTAACTGTTTCAACATACCTACATTATTCAAGTGTGTTAACTTCTGTGCAGCATGAGTGGGGATTTAAACATGATGCAGTCCAGAATCCCAGTGGAGGCTAAGTGGAGCAGGCAAGGTGCTTTCGTGCTATAAGGGGGATATCGGCTGCGTTGATAGACAGAGTTGATCAGTGAGACACATTTGACAGAAGTAAACATGGCATGTCTCCCAAATTGCACTCTATTCCCTATGTTGTGCAGTACTCTGGTCAAAAGTAGTGCACTATATAGGGAATAGGGTGTCATCTGGGATGCACCCGTGTGTTTTACCTCGGTGGTTATATACAGTATCCTGTCTCCCCCAGGACTATCTAGCAAGTGTATGTGCACGCTACGGACTTTCCCCACTGAACTAATTGGGCCCTCTCTGTGGACGCAGAGTCTAAATCACACACACTCACAAACATATATATATATACACACACTCTCCCTATTGTGATTAGTGGGATGAAGCGGGTGTGTCGTGTGTGTGGACAGAGACCTCGGTCCTCCTCCATTTTGCTAATTGCTGCGGTATTGGATACAATTTGAATTACGACCCATGATAGGGAGGAGGGAGTGTGTGTCTGTGTCTCTCTGTCTACATCTCTCTCTCTCTTCTGTCTCTCTGTCCCTCCCTCTTTTATATATATAAATATATATATTTTTGCACAGGCACAGGGCACAGAGGGATAATCAGTGATCCAGGTTCTGAACCTACAGCCAGCCCTATGGCACACTGCTGTGCTCAGACCAGGCCAGATCAACAGATCCTTCACGCAGTGATGTATCTGTTGGAGGGGAAGAGTAGAAATAAAGGATGATAAAGTGAACGCAGAGAGATGAATCAGGCCACTCAATGTGAAAGGAGTATGAAAGAGATGTTCAAATCCACCCTCGTCCAAACCGGCATGGCCATCCTACTCTCGCTCTCTCTCTTCCACTCACTCTTTGTCTCGCTATCTCTCCATCTCTTTCTCTCAATCTCTTTCTTGCCAGCTACCACTCACATATACATACACACCTCTCACTCACTCACTCACTCACTCAAGGGAAGCCAAATCTCATTGACATTTTCATAGGGCCTGCCTGTAATTGTTCGCTGTTCTCTGAGCACAAAGCTGTAAAAGCAAAACGAGAGAGAAAAAAATAACCAATTGCTTTTTTTAACTTGCCTGGAAAAGGGGTGCTCTTGAAGTGTATTAAGGCAAGTACAAATGGTGCTACAGTGTCACTAACCTGAGCAGAGGGGTAGGGGACTATGACTAAATCTAATAGAAAGACATAACAATGGGTACGTCCTTAATGGCAGCCTATTCCGTACATAGTGCACTTCTATTGACCAGGGCTCATGTAGGGATTAGGGTGCCATTTTGGATGAGGTCACTGACAGCAGATGATTGATTATATGCAATAACAAAGAGGGATAGTCATCTTTTTAGTTTTTGTCTGCCCTCAAAATAAATGCAAAAAAAAACACACACAAGTGCAGACAAGCATTCACACACACACACACACACACGCATACGCACACGCACACACACACTCCATGCTTTATAATTATGGCTGTCATAAAGAGCCCTCTGGTGATCAATGGCAACACCTGTCTGGGCGGCAGAACTCCATGTAACGTCTGACATCAGGACCTGGGGTGTGTGTGTCACCACTAATGGAGGAACATGGCCTACAGGACTGTGTGTGTGTGTGTGTGTGTCTCCGTGTGTGTGTCTCCGTGTGTGTCCGTGTGTGTGTGTTCCGTAGCCCAGTGCAGCCGTGCAGCCCGTCCACAGCTGGCATTCGGCAGATAGAGACAGGTGGCTCAGGTGGCCAACAGAGTCCCAGATGCACACAAACACGTGTTTTCACTGTACGCATGTACTTTATCGCTATTTTCCCCTCAATTTCTACCATTTTTTTTTTTTACTCTTTAGAACAATATCATTTGCAATTTAGTTTCCTGAGAAAGGTGGAGAAATTCTGGAAAAAAACATGCTTTTATGCAGAGCCCCAAACATGTCTCTTGTGCATGTGTTTTTGCTTATCTTTGTGTGTGTATGTTGTTATGCTTGCGTTTTAGCCCTCACTGTAGTTATTGTGTGTGCATTTTCAGCTACCATAGTTGATATGGCCAGAGTTTGGTCAAGTTCTTTGAACTCAACAAATGTTTTTGTAAGTCACTGCATGTGTCCTCGTTGGTGTGTGTGTGTCTCTCTCTCTCTCTCTCTCTCTCTCTCTCTCTCTCTCTCTGTCTCTGTCTGTGTTTTTTTCTCGTCAGTGCCATTACTAATTACTAATTACTTATGGTACGGACAGATTTAACTGAGTCATGTTGTTGGTATGGCTTCAGTGACAAGCTCTCAAATCATTGATCCAGTTAATAGTAGTCTCTTCCTATGGGATGCTGGTGCAGCTGACTAATTCTGAATTCTGCCCATTTTCACCCCTAGGATAGATATACAGTGTGCGTAATGATAATAGCTTCACATTGTATTCTGATTGGCTTGATGGAAATATTGAAATAAAGAATAGATACCTGTGCACTGATGAATGACTGGATAATTCATCATTGTCCCGGTATCTTTTCTTGATTCACTTTATCTTTTGGTACCCAGCAAATGCAAGTTATTGGATGTGCGTATACTATGTTTAAAACTGGGTGGGAATATTACCATATTGCTTAGCCTTTCCAATAATTTCAGATCTACAGGAGAGCTTAGCTGGTAGTGGCTCGTGGTTGATTTAGATACTGTAATAAAGCAGATTTATGTGTAAGTTATCTCCTCTCTTCTGTTACTGTAACAACATCCCCAGCCTGGTGTGAAAGGAGTGTTAACGATGGGCTATGTCAGAGATGTGTGATTGCACTCGGCCGCTCCAGACTGCAGCATGGTGTGAAGCTGCAGACAGTGTGACCGTAAGAATGGTCTCCTGGCGCAGCATGTTACCATCTTACTGAGTCTCAACATGTTGTGTTCCCCATGCTATGTTGTTTCCCTCCTTATCATATAGGTTCAGTATGAAGTCTCCCCTATGTACAGATCTAGGATCAGATTCCCCTCCCCAAATCCTAACCTTAATCATTAGTGGGGGAAATTCCAAACTGAACCACGATCAGCTTCCCTCTACTCCTTATTATTTAGCTACTACAGGAAGCTTCAAGCCAGTCAGTCACACAGGAAATCAGAGGAGATCCAATGATGGGCATAAAACTTGATGGCTCCAATGGCTCAAAGGAGATTGCATACAAGGAGTAATGGGAATAGGATGACAAAGGAAATGAACAAAATAAAAGAAGAGACTGAATTAAAATGGGACAACTCTGCAGGAAGAGAGGGAAAAGTCATGTGCTATCGGAGGAAGCAGAATACAACAGAGCGAACGGAAGGAAAACAAATTTACTTTATCAGAGAGAGAAAAAGAGAACGAAATTGAGTCTGAGCAGGAGAAAAAAAGAGCACAAGAGAGTGAAAGAGAGAGTGAAAGAGAGAGTGGAAAAGAGAGAGCGGTAGAGAGAGACTGCATCGAACCCTGCCTCACAGGCTTTGTCCTTATTTCTCTCCTCCGCTTGCTCCCTAACCCATCCCTGTGTCCGATACCTCCTCATACCCCCGTCCACCTCATATCCACCCATAGAAGGTGGCACCCCCTGCTGGTAGCATACACCCGTCCCCGCTCCTGTCCCCCCACATTACCGTCCAGGTCCAGACCACCTCTCACCAGCTGGATTAAAACTCATTTTGCCTTCATGTCTAATTAGTCTTAATGCCGTCTCCCATCACATTTAAGTGATAGGAGGGGAGTGATAAGGGAAAAACAAAAAGTCTTGGCTTCAGCCTGGTTGCAGGGTTAGAATGGAACCAGAGTAGAGTTCAGCCATCCAACAGAGGTACGAAAGGTTGATTGCAGAGTGAGCTTTAAGGGGGGAGTGTGTGCGTGCATGTGTGTGTAGTGTTGCTATGGAGGAAGGCAGGCCGTCGTCAATGATTTTGGATGCTTACACCCATGCTTGCACAGACTTAAGCCCATACACACAGTTTGACTTGTTTTTGTTACACCAAAAGTTTACTCCTTATTTATTTCTTGTAGTACTGCATGAAACACCATTGATCTCCCCCGTGTCTTACTGATACCTCATTCCTTCCCATACTGTTACCCTTATTTCGCCCCTGTTGTTCAACCTTGTTTAAATTCCCTAGGGATGCTACAAAAAAAACGTCATAAATTCGTCCCTTTGTCCTTGAGCGAAGTGTTTAATTCAGATTTTCTGTCTACTTCAAGTTATCTTCTTCATGCGCAGGTGAATCGATTATTACCAGTGACAGATGCTTCCTGTGCTGTCACTCGGGGGAAGACTCTGACCTTTTATCTATTTTCATCTCCAATAAGAATCCCGTCTTTCGACGTAACTTGCGCATGGAACATGCCTTTTGATCTTTCGTAATTAACGTTAACTGAAGCGGCACGTTTGATCGGCTGCCGTGTTTTTACTTCGGCTTGAAATACTGTCAACCTGTAGTGAATAGCGGTACATGGCAATAGTGAATGCGTAAAATAGTGGTAAGCCTATTTCCGACAACCAAATGGAATGTACTGGTAACATTCACCTCACATATTTTGGTTTGCTAGCTATCCCCTCTAATGGTGAAGCAGCAAACGGTGGTTAGCCTTGTGTCTCTGGCGCCTCAACCTAATGGAACGTTCTGAGAACATTAACATAATCTATTTTTGGTTTGCTGGGTAGTCTCTCTCATTTGTACCTTTACCAGATCCTAATATAACGTTCTGGAAACATTCATATAACCTATGTTTTGTTTACCCCATAGCTTCTCTAGCAGGCTATATGATTTATATTGGCTGTTGATGAAATATAAATATATCAGAAGAGGAGACTTGCGGATGGTCTGGGAGATGGGACATTTGTAACTATCACTTCCCTGATGTAGTATATCTCGGAGTTCAAGAGGTGAGCCACTTCATACATTATCTATATCTAGATATGATATAGTGTCTTCATTCAGGGAATGTAGGTTTTGGGGTACTTTATCTATAGGCCCGACAGCAGAGTCTTCCATTTTTCTCCTCAGAATTAAATTGGCTAGTCTTCTTCCTAGCAAAACGGTTGTTTTTCAGAATGGATGTTTAACCAAAGTCCTGGCTTTTTGTGGAAGCCATGGGATTTTGGGGAAGATCAAGGTTGTGAACTTCGGTGTTCTGACTATATTCCCCAATCTGGCCCTCACAGTATCGTAGCCATTTAATCCTCCCCACGTTCAATTTGGCAAAATGTGTCTTCACTAATTCAGTGATAGCTGATGTGGAGTGAGTGTTATAGTACAAAACGGCAGTAAATGTGGATACTTGAGAGTATACTCTACATGCAATATAATTATCATGATACCTATCATCATTGTCTTTACATTCTGTCCCACTTTCTCCATTTCACTTTCCTCTCACTTCCTCATTCTATTTTTTAGTCTCCCCCCTCTCCCTCTCCTGTCATCCTGCTCATCCCTCTACCGGAGGAGGAACAGTACAGTGAGTACTTCACCAGTCTCAGTGGAAATATGCGGGGGAGCAGCCACCCTGTCTGTCCGTCTGTCCGTCTGTCTGTCTGTCTGTCTGTCTGTCTGTCTGTCTGTCTGTCTGTCTGTCTGTCTGTCTGTCTGTCTGTCTGTCTGTCTGTCTGTCTGTCTGTCTGTCTGTCTGTCTGTCTGTCTGTCTGTCTGTCTGTCTGTCTGTCTGTCTGTCTGTCTGTCTCTGTGTGTCTCTGTGTGTCTCTGTGTGTCTCTGTGTGTCTCTGTGTGTCTCTCTGTGTCTCTGTGTGTCTCTCTGTGTCTCTCTGTGTCTCTCTGTGTCTCTCTGTGTCTCTCTGTCTCTGCCTGTGTCTCTCTGTCTGTGCCTGTGTCTCTCTGTCTGTGCCTGTGTGTGTGTCTGTGTCTCTCTGTCTGTTTCTCTGTGATTTCTCTGCAGACTCTTGTTCTGCCTGTGTCTTCTTTCTGTGCCTGTGTATTATGTCTGTGCCTGTGTTTCTGTCTGTGCCTGTGCTCTCTGTCTGTGCCAATCTTGGGTCTGTGGGTTGTCATTCAATGAAAGATTTACATGAGCAGACATACTTTTTGAATGAATTTTAGTTTCTCTGACATTAGTAGTAGCACTTGATTGATCCCAAGGAAAATAGATTAATTCCCTAGCCTATGTAGGCCTATTGTCATAGGCTTTGCACAAATATAAAAAATAATCTGTTTTTGATTGAATCTTATTTTACTTTATATTGTGATGTTATGTTTACCATGAAACAATGGCAGCATGGCACAATATATGGTGCCTTTATTGACCTTTTTTTTATGAGTGTATGAATTAATTATTTGCTTGTCGGTTGGTTTTTATTGGGCCCAAGCCACGTCTTCCCAGCCCTTGGCTCCTGGCTTGGTCCATGACATTGGCAGCCAAGGTGCCCTGTACTGTATTTTTTACTGCTTCCACACGAAACAAAGTCAGTCCAGTTTAATGACAGAATTGGGATGTGTCCCACATGGCACCCTATTCCTTATAGTGCATTAGGGTTTCTCTCATGGCCTATAGTGTGTCATTTGAGATGCAGACATGGTCTCTGTGTCTTAATCTGCTCCTTGATTTAAACTTAGGGGGGTGGTTTTCCACTCCAAGTTCTCCTCAATCACTAGCTCTTAGACTAATGAGTTCTTCCTGGGTTTATTTCATTACTTTTAATGGCTTTGTAATTGTGTGCATTTAAAAAGATTCAGAGCAACAACAAAAAACGTATGGAGACATGCTGTCACACGAACACACACACCCACAAACACTCAAAGAGCATCGTCTCAGCCATTGTCATTAAGTGAAAGGAGTGATTTGAGTGATTGGCTGATTTAGATCCAATCAAAGAGTAATTCTACTCTCTGTGTGACAGACCTTTAAAGAGCCTGTTTGTGTCCCAAATGGCACCATATTCCCTATATAGTGCAGTACTTTTGAACAGGGCCCATAGGCCTCTGGTCAAAAGTAGTGCAACATGTAAGGAATAGGGTGCCATTTGGGATGTTACCCCTGTATTTTTCCATCCTTTATTTTTCCATTCTTCATAACAAAGTCAGTCAGCGGCCATTGAAATACATTAACTTTTATTGAGACCAACAATGGAATCAAACACTCACAAGCTTTGCTGTTGAGCTGTTACCGTACTTGATATTACTTTTTCTTAGGCACATTACTCTCTAATGGCACAGGAAAAAAGTTATGATGGTATTGGCCAACAAAGGACTTGCACTGTCGCTACCAAGAATGATTTGATAGTATACTTAGAATTTAAGTTCATAACAAGAATACACTGAGAATTGAGGAACACATAAAATAATCTAATCAAATTGTATATGTCACATACGTACACATATTTAGCAGATGTTATTGCGGGTGTAGCAAAATGCTTGTATTTTATTACCCTTAGCTATTTTGCAACATTGTTCACAGTTAAATAACTCGTATAATAACTTATTACAGTGGACTCATTTTGAGGTGTAAAAAAATTACCCAGTGAGATGCCCTCAGTTCAATAGACTTTTAAGTTGTTAGACCAGAGCAGCATGACTTGAGATGCATGCAGAGTCTGAACTTTCTCCGAAGTCTCCTGTTGCGCTATTAGGCCCATCTCCTATTGCTCCCATTACAGGAACCCAGTTAAACTTCCATCCTGCCTTTTCTTCCTGCTGGGGGAAAGTGAAAGGCAGGAGAAAGGAAGGAGAGGAGATGAGAGAAGGAGATTGCAAGAAAGAGAGAGTCTGAGCAGGAGAGAGAAAAAGAGAAAGACAGAGGGTAAGAGACATAGTGAGTGTCTGAGCAGGAGAGAGAGTGGAAGAGAAGGATTGAAAGTCTATTTACGAGGACGATTTCTCAGAGAGAGAGATGGAACAAGAGAAAGAGAGGTATTTGGAAAGAAAAGAAACACACCTTGCTGTCTAATTAGCCCTCATGGCCTGGTTTCACTCGTTTACAAAGAGGAAAACAGAAGTCTTCCCTCCTTCCTTCATTCCCCTCCCTCCACACGCTTCCACTCACCCCCCACAAGGCCTCTGGAGGCCCTCTAATCAGGCTCAATTGGAAAGACGGATTTTTCTAATTGAGTCTTTCATGTAATGCTTTAATGTTTGTTTTTTTAACTAATTATATTAGAAAGCCCTACCATTCCTGTCAGGGGCGAAAACTAGGAATATTTCTCTGGAATGTTCCAGAATTAGGCAACAAATCAGAACAACGCCATTGGAATCCCATGGAAAATGTAGTTTTGATGAACTGAGACAGAGTTGGTTTGGTGAAGGAAGTCAAAATCGACTCCCGTTATTGGAATATGAATTGTTGGTTTGATACTGTACTATGATATCTTGTTGCTGTAGGTAAGCGAACTGTGTCTCTTTGTTATTGTGGTTGCTATTTATGTCAGGATAAGACCTAAGATATTGTGTTGATGTTGCATTGAATGTTGTCTTCAAGGGATAGTTCAGTCAAATTACAGATCTATATTTGCTCCCTTACCTTGACAGTAGCCTATGGACAAGGTAAGCAGCAATCCACACGATGGTTTTGTTACTTTAATAAATGTCGATTGCTTTGATAAAACTATCTAATCTTACAGTATCTTATCCATTTCTATCTCAGCTGCAGTCTTCTTTTGTTCTTTCGCTCTTCACCTCTCCTCGCCCTCCCACTCTCGGAATGTTAATAGTAACTGGTTGCTATAGAAACAGCAATGGTATTTTAGTCCTACAATGAGTGGTTAATTATGGGATGCCGTATGAAAAGCCTTGTCGAATGAAGGGTGGATGTATCCTTTTTAAAAATGTGTTTCTGTTTCAATAGTTGTGACAGACTTGGTAACCCATGTTAACCTGATGCAGACAGTGGTTTATTGGTACCTGGTGAAGTGGGTATACTCAAATCTGTACCTAAAATGATCAATCCCATATTGGTATTTCAGTCAGGTCAGCACAAACTGTATCTTTTATACAGTGCCTTCAGAAAGTATACACACCCTTTTCCACATGTTGTGTTACAGCCTGCATTTGAGATGTTGTGTCACTGATCTACACACAATACCCCATAATGTCAAAGTGGAATTTATCTTGTAGAAAGTTTTAGAAATGCATAAAAAATGAAAAGCTGAAATGTTTGAGTCAATAAGTATTCAACCCCTTTGTCATGGCAAGGCTAAACAAGTTCAGGAGTAAAAATGTGCTTAACATGATAAGTTGCATGAATTCATTCTGTGTTCAATAATAGTGGTTAACAATATTTTTTAATGACTACCCTCATAGGGGGCAGCATTTACACTTTTGGATAAATAGTGTGCCCAAATTCAACTTCCTGCTGCTCATGCCAGGAATATATGATATGCATATGATTAGTAGGTGTGGATAGAAAACACTCTGAAGTTTCTAAAACTGTTTGAATCATGTATGTGACTATAACAGAACTTATGTAGCAGGCAAAACCCCGAGGACTAACTGTTCAGATTTCTTTCTTCTTTTTTGCCTCTGACCATTCCCTCGGTTGTCTTTGCCAAGGGATATTTGATAGGGACCATTTTACAGTTCCTACGACTTCAACTGGATGTCACCAGTCTTTGGAATTTGGTTGAGGTTAATCATTTGTGCAACAAAGAAGAAGCACATCCTGGAACAAGGTTACACTGTTGAGAGTTGCGCAAGACTGAAAAAGGAGCATGGTTTGTTTATTTGCTGTATTGAATACAGATTGCCCTGTCTACAATTTGATTGATTATTAACGTTTAAAAATACCTAAAGTTGTATTACAAGTAGCTTGAAGTATTTTGGCAAAGTTTATAGGCAACTTTTGAAATGTTTTGTAGTGACGTTGTGTTTTGGTAAGCTGTTTTTTTCTGGATCAAACGTGCTTATTATATATTGACATTTTGGGGATACATGGACGGAATTAATCTAAAAAAAGGACCAATTGTGATGTTTATGGGACATATTGGAGTGCCAA
This sequence comes from Oncorhynchus tshawytscha, assembly GCF_018296145.1. NCBI lineage: Eukaryota > Metazoa > Chordata > Actinopteri > Salmoniformes > Salmonidae > Oncorhynchus > Oncorhynchus tshawytscha. The sequence continues at coordinate 15,572,195 of NC_056442.1, read as the reverse complement.
CAAAAGAAGCTCGTCAAAGGTAATGCATATTTTATATTTTATTTCAACTTTTTGTGTAGCGCCTGCTACGCTATCTCTTTTGTTTACTACTGGTTCAGATGGGTGCATGCTATCAGATAATAGCTTCTTATGCTTTCGCTGAAAAGCATTTTTAAAATCTGACATGTTGGCTGGATTCACAACGAGTGTAGCTTTAATGAACGTTTGAATTTTATAGCATTTTATTTGAATCTGGCACTCTGCATTTCCCCAGGCAATTGGCCAGTTGAGACGCTAGCGTCTCCCTATCCTCAAGAGGTTTTAATGCGATGACGGCTATTCATCGAATAATTACATAACATGTTCAATTATTACGCAATTAATCACATAACAATTAATTAAGTAGTAATCTGGGGAGTCACAGAAATGTTTATTTAAAACCTGTTTGGGAAAGGTGGGGCGAGAAATTCAAAATATAAAATATCGTAATATTAAACATTCATGAAAATACAAGTGTCCTACATCATTTAAAAGCTTAACTTCTTGTTAATCCAGACGCTTTATCAGATTTCAAAAAGGCTTCACGGTGAAAGCATACCATGCGATTATCTGAGGACAGCGCCCAGCATACAAAAGCAGCAGAGGCTTCACAAAAGTCAGAAATGGCGATAAAATAAATCACTTACCTTTGAAGATCTTCCACTGTTTGCAATCACAAGGGTCCCAGCTACACAACAAATGGTTGTTTTGTTTGATAAAGTCCTTCTTTAAATCCCCAAAAAGTCAGTTTAGCTGGCACACTTGATTCAGTAATCCACCTGTTCCGGAGATAAATAATGAAGTGCATGCTCCACAAGATTACAGTCAAAATGAGAGCCACCTTGAAAAACTACAAATTCTAGCTCGTTTTTCAAAAAACAAGCCTGAAGCCCTTTCTAAAGACTGTTGACATCTAGCGGAAGCCATAGGAACTGCAATCTGGGAGGATTTCCTTTGAATTTCCCATAGAACAAGCATTTTCAATGGGTGGTGACCTCAAAAAATAAAATTCCGTATGGATTTTCCTTCAGAGTGTTTTCTATATTTTCTATTCCACATTTAAACCCACCTACATGTGAAAATCGTAACATGAAATTATTTTTTGGTATATATCCAAAAACGAGAAGCCATTTTTCAGTTGTCAGTTTTTCATGTTGCCAATTGCTCAGTTTTAATGGAGAAAATGTATTATCTGCATGGTCCATGTGGAATGACAGAAGGTGTATCATTGTGTGGATGTTCAAATGGAGGAAGTTGTATTGAAATTAGCCAGAGGGTGCATGATTTCTCTATTATAATACATTATTGATACAGTATATACCTCCACTTCTTTGATACGCATCATTGGGCATAAGAACTATATGCAATGCCCACTGAAAAAAAGTGTGCATACCCTTCACTACACCACTGGATGCAGATATAATCCCTGAGATATTTCCATAGTAAAAAAAATATTATATTAAATGGGTAATATAGGTAATGGGTTCCTCTCGAATCCAGTGTGATTGTGAATTAACCTTTTTGAATTGGCCATTTTATTCAACATACATTTTGAGCTTCAAGTCACTATGCTTTGTTTAAAATATTCAGCTATTCTTGGAAGATTAGATTCAATAGCAGAGATGTTGCGCTTATCTTTTTTTTGTATTTTGATAATGCTTTTTTAAATCAAACTTAAGTAGGAGAAGATACAAGTTTAAGCTGCTGAGTGCTTTTCTTGATCCACTTTGAATTTGTTGAAGGTGTGCACTTTCAACATAAACATGTAAACTCTCAATTGCTTTCACCTAACCCCTTGTGACAAGACATACACATGATTTATAGTACAGTGGGAATGATAACATAGATAGGACTTTTTTATTGAAGCAAACTGTACTTGACTTCCAATATGTGACCTGTATTCCGGTATGTTCTAACAAACCCATCCCAGCAGCATCCAACAAGTGTCCCATTCCCACCATCCTCGAGCAGGCAAATCACCTCATGACTAGACAAGATATCCATAGTTCTATCACTATTCAGTATAGTGACAGGGTGCCATTAAAGTTAGTTTTGTTCATATTACTGTTATTAGCATTATTGTGTTTTTATCTCATCTTTGGTCATGGTGCAGTTTTTTTTATCATTGGATTTGGAGTCAGGGGCAATTGTCCAAATAAGTAAACTAATGATGAGTTGCAAGATTGGTACATGCTGAACGTGGATAATTAGCTGGTGGACGGTGATCCACAGGGCATTAGGAAAAGTTTCACCCCATGTTAGCGAGTAATTGGACCATTCACTGGGAGAGAGCGGCTTGCTTTGTAGGATTTAGTGTGGTGGCTATTTTAATTGCTCTTTTTCAACTTTTTTTTCCCGCTTATTCAGTGGTCGTCAAACATTATATTCAGGGTATGCTATGACAAACTGCAATTAACAATGGAGATTGAGTGTGTTAGCTATAACTATAGTGCCACTGTTCATCCTGAAATAAGTTATTTACCATTGAATGTGGCTACTCTATGTCTGTGTCTTTGAGTGTGTTTGTCTAACTTCTAGCTATATAATCTGCCTGCCTACCTTGGTCAAATAGCTACAGTTGAAGTCGGAAGTTTACATACACCTTAGCGAAATACATTTAAACTCAATTTTTCACAGTTCCTGACATTTAATTCTAGTAAAAATTCCCTGTTTGAGGTCAGTTAGGATCACCATTTTATTTTAAGAATGTGACATTTCTGAATAATAGTAGAGAGAGAGATTTATTTAAGCTTTTATTTATTTCATTACATTCCCAGTGGGTCAGAAGTTTACATACACTCAATTAGTATTTGGTAGCATTGCAATTCAATTGTTTAACTTGGGTCAAGCGTTTCGGGAAGCCTTCCACAAGCTTCCCACTATAAGTTGGGTGAATTTTAGCCCATTCCTCCTGACAGAGCTGGTGTAACTGAGTCAGGTTTGTAGGCCTCCTTGCTCGCACACGCTTTTTCAGTTCTCCCAACAAATGTTCTATAGGATTGAGGTCAGGGCTTTGTGTTGGCCACTCCAATACCTTGACTTTGTTGTCCTTAAGCCATTTTGCCAAAATTTTGGATGTATGCTTGGGGTCATTGTCCATTTGGAATACCCATTTGTGACCAAGCTTTAACTTCCTGGCTGATGTCTTGAGATGTTGCTTCAATATATTCACATATTTCCCTCCCTCATGACGTGAAGCACGGGGTGGCAGCATCATATTGTGGGGATGCTTTGCTGCAGGAGGGACTGGTGCACTTCACAAAATACATCTATTTTGTGAAGTGCACCAGTCCCTCCTGCAGCAAAGCATCCCCACAATATGATGCTGCCACCCCGTGCTTCACGGTTGGGATGGTGTTCTTCGGCTTGCAAGCCTCCCCCTTTTTCCTCCAAACATAATGATGGTCATCATGGCCAAACAGTTCCATTTTTGTTTCATCAGACCAGAGGACATTTCTCCAAAAAGTACAGTCTTTGTCCCCATATGCAGTTGTAAACCGTAGTCTGGCTTTTTTATGGTGGTTTTGGAGCAGTGGCTCCTTCCTTGCTGAGCGGACTTTCAGGTTATGTCGATAAAGGACTTGTTTTACTATCGATATAGATACTTTTGTACCTGTTTCCTCCAGCATCTTCACACAGTCCTTTGCTATTGTTCTAGGATTGATTTGCACTTTTCGCACCAAAGTACATTCATCTCTAGGAGACAGAACGCGTCTCTTTCCTGAGCGGTATGATGGCCTCATGGTCCCTTGGTGTTTATACTTGCGTACTATTGTTTGTAGAGATGAATGTGGTATCTTCAGGCGTTTGGAAATTACTCCCAAGGATGAACCAGTCTTGTGGAGGTCTACAATTTATTTTCTGAGGTCTTGGCTGATTTATTTTGATTTTCCCATTATGTCAAGCAAAGAGGCACTGAGTTTGAAGGTAGGCCTTGAAATACATCTACAGGTACACCTCCGATTGTCTCAAATTATGTCAATTAGCCTATCAGAAGAATTTTCCAAGCTGTTTAAAGGCACAGTCAACTTAGTGTGTGTAACCTTCTGACCCACTGGAATTGTGATAGAGTGAATGATAAGTGAAATAATCTGTCTGTAAACAAATGCTGGGAAAATTACTTGTGTCATGCACAAAGTAGATGTCCTAACCAACTTGCCCAAACTATAGTTTGTTAACAAGACATTTGTGGAGTGGTTGAAAAATGAGTTTTAATGACTTCAACCTAAATGTATGTAAACTTCCGACATCAACTGTACATATTTCAAATATTTTAGATACTCTTGATTCAGTTTCTCCTGTGCAGTGGAGCCAATGGAAAAGTGCCAAAAGTTCACCTTAAATAGGTTAATGTACTTGATGTACATGTTTGACTCAGGTCTGAGTTTATAAACGTGTATTTGCATACACTACACGTTTGCGTTGGAGTATTTTTGACACCGACGGCATAACATAAAAGCCCAAAAACACCCCCCCGCCCATCAAATCATTATTTTTAAAGGGGTGTAGAAGACGGGGCTGAGATGCACGCGCTACAAGCGATAGGCGTATTTCTTCCTGTCACACACACACGCTTGGTGCCTGGAGTTTTGCTAAGCAAGAGGGCCAGGTAGCGTTGTGACAGGACTTATATGTGATCTATAATGTATAAGGTGGAAGAAGGTATAGGTAAGGAGGGGATGGGGATTGTGGCAGCTAGCACAGGGGATGAATGTGTTGGGGGAAAAAACAGAGGCTCCGGGGGCCACCGTGGCGTGTATATGCCACTCCATCTTAATCAGCCGGGACATTTGTAACTAGAGAGAGGGATGGGACGCTGGGGGAGGGGGATGAAGGGCTTGCTCTCACATGGGTCTTTTCACTTGTCTACAGTAGCCAGAGTGTAGGAGGGAGAGTATGGAAGGAGGGAGGGAGAAACCTGCCCAGATATAGATGATTGATCCGTCAACAAAGATGTCTCAGTGTCTCATGGCTCGGCTCTCCGCTGCCCAACCTTTATCAGTTAATTGGCCAAAAGGTTTCAGTGGCGATGACTCAATATGACCCTGGAGATGGGGTCAGGGGGGTCGTGTACTAAATAAAGTCATCTCACTGAGTTGCTGAGATCCACTGTCGCTTTGATGGGCTAGAAACAGCTTCTCTTCAGGACACTTCAAGCCCCCTCCATCTTTTGATCTCCACCTGAGAAAGATAAAGTGGAAAGTTCAACAGCGTTCTCGAACCTCACTCTTGTGGATGTGAGAGGTGTGTTGGATGAGCTGCTTGGTATTCCGAGACACGTTCCTCTATACCTGACCTACCTCAAAACTAGATCACTGTCAATGGTCTTACCTGAGCAGAAAGCTGAATAGGATCATCATTCTCATAAGACGGTCTAAATGCTTCAGCTGCTTAAGACAACAACAAAAAAGACATTTGATTGCAGGGATGTAGTCAAGGGTAAATGCATATAATTGCCTTTCACACAATTTTTGGTTTGGTGAATAGCATTTGCATACATATTACACCAAATTAGCATTGTTAGCATGAGCGCCCTATGCTACTCGCCACCAACTATCTTCACCTGCGTTCTGCGTTTACCCACAGTATGTTTTACAACTGCATCTGCTTCTGGTTGGTCTGTTGGCAGCTGGCTTCACAGCTGACACATGATGACAGTATGTAGATTAGAGGCCACTAAACAACATCACTGTGATAATGTGCTAACCACTGTCATCATCACAGACCCTGGGGAACCCATGAGCCAATGTAGCTACTGCTAGTGTAGCTAATGCTAAATCACATGAGGTTAAATAGCTGTCATTCAATCTGTTAGCTTTACCATTCTGTCTCAATTATGTTGACCAACCTCAATTGATTGAATTCAAAACACATGGTTATACCCAATGCCTTTGGGTATGACTATGATCATGCATTGACATTTGAACAGCTATTTCTTTACCCTGAAAGTCTCAGTGACCAAGATAGGTGTGCCTTTTGCATGTTTTTTATTTATTTCTATTTTATTTCACCATTATTTAACCAGGTAGGCTAGTTGAGAACAAGTTCTCATTTGCAACTGCGACCTGGCCAAGATAAAGCATAGCAGTGTGACTAGACAACAACACAGAGTTACACATGGAGTAAACAATAAACAATAAACAAGTCAATAACATAGTAGAAAAAAAATTAGCTATATACATTGTGTGCAAAAGGCATGAGGAGGTAGGCAATAAATCGGCCATAGGAGTGAATAATTACAATTTAGCAGATTAACACTGGAGTGATCAGATGAACATGTGCAGGTAGAGATACTGGTGTGCAAAAGAGCAGAAAAGTAAATAAAATAAAAACAGTATGGGGCTGAGGTAGGTAAATTGGGTGGGCTATATACCGATGGACTATGTACAGGTGCAGCGATCGGTTAGCTGCTCAGATAGCAGATGTTTAAAGTTGGTGAGGGAGATAAAAGTCTCCAACTTCAGAGATTTTTGCAATTCGTTCCAGTCGCAGGCAGCAGAGAACTGGAATGAAAGGCAGCCAAATTAGGTTTTGGCTTTAGGGATGATCAGTGAGATACACCTGCTGGAGTGCGTGCTACGGGTGGGTGTTGCCATCGTGACCAGTGAACTGAGATAAGGCGGAGCTTTACCTAGCATAGACTTGTAGATGACCTGGAGCCAGTGGGTCTGGCGACGAACATGTAGCGAGGGCCAGCCGACTAGAGCATACAGGTCGCAGTGGTGGGTGGTATAAGGTGCTTTAGTAACAAAACAGTGGTTCCCAAACTGTGGGTGGGTCTCAGTTCATCTTGTCATGTTAGTCATTGGATATCTTAGAGAGCTATTTGTAAGTTATCTGAAATGTTCAGATCAACTAGCCCATGTCAGCAAACGTTTATTAGCCAAAAGATATTGTTGTAATTTTTTTGTCACTCATATCACATGAATACACATTAGACATGACAAAATGTATAGAATTGCAAGGGAATTAGCTTTACAACTGTTATTTGCATCCCTTGACAAAATATGTAGAATTGCAGGAAATAAGATTTAAACCTGCTAAATTTTCTCCTTCTACCAATGAAGGGTGTAAAACAGTTTGCGTCATGAACAGTTCTTGTGCCCACAGAAATCGATGTGGTGCGGGGGGGGGCTTAGCGCAGGATGTTCCCCAATGCTGGAAGAGGGGCCCCGAGTGAAAGTTTGGGAACACCTGTGCAAAAGCACATTACAAAAGGACAAACCCGATCTGATTCTCTGAAACAACAATTGAGTCACCATGGATACTTTACTTCCCCTGGTAAATAGCTTAACGGAGAGGAGAGGCAAAATACTTGGTGCTCCTTCATCAAGGTAGGCTTCAACATCGGTGTTGATCTATGAATCATCTGAACATCTAAACAAAGTGGATTAACAGGTACATTATTATGTTAATGCAGAATAGTGAATCTGGTTCAGAACCTACATCTGTACATTAGCTCAATCTGGTCCCTCAGTCAGGGAGAGAGGCTTTGGGTCACTGGAGGTAATTAGCTAGTCTGACCAGTCTAATGAATCCTGGCCAATTCCTTGAGACAACAATCAGACCTGGGATACATATTGGTAATCAAAATGTGGCTTCCTGTCCTTGTATCCTTTCCTTCATTTTCACCAATCTGATGGAACTGGATGAGTGTTTCCCAAACCTCCTGCAAGCGCCTGTCCTTTCCCCTTCCCTTTTCCCCTTTTTTGTGCCGATTAACACAAGGACAGGAGGACAGGAAGCTACTTCAACTATTGAGGTGCAGCCCTGGTCTGCCTTCACATGCCTGCCAGAAATTGGGCACCACTACTGGGGCGCTATCTCCCACAGAATGCTGGGTAACTGGACTAAGCATGCCTCTGATGTTCTTTTCAATGTTTCAATTATCGTAAATCACAATGCTACACTGTCATACAAAAATATATGAGCTAAAAGCCAAAAACCCTCCATAGAGCCATTGCTTTCGAAGGGAGCTACTTCTGTGGCGTTCACTGCATGGGCAACGCAAACAGATGGACACACAATGGTTAGCGGCTTTCAACACTGTAACATTGTGTGTGTTCACACGAGTCCCTTTCTCTGGATCCATTGATGACCGCCTTTCACAATGCTTGCTTTATATGTGGCCTGACTTTTAGGTCAAATATCCTGATAGCTGAATATCCATGTCGTCATTCAGCCACGATTATGTGAAACATAGGATATTACGGTTTTTATGTCCCGTTGGTAGGATATTCGTGATCGTACCTCGTCTAATTTATTGTCCAATGATTGCACGTTGGCGAGTAATATTGACGGTAACAGCAGCTTTCCCACTCGCCTTCTGCCGGACCTCACAAGGCATCCCTTCTCTGTGACTGCGTTTCTCCCTCTTGCAAATAACGGGGATGTTGGCCCTGTCGGGTGTTTGGAGAATGTCCTGTGCGTCTTGCTTGTTGAAGAAAAAAACGTTGTCTAATCTGAGGTGAGTGATCGCTGTTCTGTTATCCAGAAGCTCTTTTTTGCCATAAGATACGGTTGCAGAAACATTATGTACAAAATAAGTTACAAATAACATGAAAAACCCCCACATATTAGCACAATTCGTTGGGCGCCCGTAAAACTGCTGCCATTTCTTCCGGCACCATTTTCAGGTCACTTCACTCTCTGCTCAATGGGCACACGCTGTGCACTTACTGAGCATTGTCCTTGGTGGTGTGACTTTGAACAAGGGTAATTGTTGTTTCGAATGGAGGTGTGTGCGGGTGCCATGTCTCTTAAAGCAATGGAATACTCACTCACTCTCCTTTCTACTCTATTTTAACTCCGTATGACAGGCTGAAGTAATCGAACAGTGGATGAGAGTGGTAAATTACCTGGTAAAATTGTTAGATGGCATTTTAGTGAAGGAAAACACAATTTTAAAGCCTAGTAAATGGTGGGGTTTGAACAATGCTTATGGAGAAATAATCACATTTGCTTTGTGGGGTAAAATTACTCTTTTGGTGGCAATTTGTTCTGCTTACTCTACCTCAATAGTAATAATTTATACTACTCAATTACAGACCTCTCTCCAATATCTGCTCAAGTCATTTTGGTTTCAAAGAAAAACACAAGGTGTTTCCACCTCAAAAAGCACAAGAAATTTGTGTCACCTAAATTACAAATTACATTGGTTTCCTTACCCTGTAAGCAGTCTATAAGGAAGGAATGACAGAAATTCATGCTTTGGTTTTGTTGTCTATTGTTTCAAATGCTAACATTTTAGCACAAATCCAATGCAAGTCAATGGTACCTACAGTTGAAGTCAGAAGTTTACATACACCTTAGCCAAATACATTTAAACTCCGTTTTTCACAATTCCTGACATTTAATCCTAGTAAAAAGTCACTGTCTTAGGTCAGTTAGGATCACCACTTTATTTTAAGAATGTAAAATGGTTTGTAGGCCTCCTTGCTAGTACCCACTTTTTCAGTTTTTCCCACAAATGTTCTATAGGATTGAGGTCAGGGCTTTGTGTTGGCCACTTCAATAACGTGACTTTGTTGTCCTTAAGCCATTTTGCCACAACTTTGGAAGTGTGCTTGGGGTCAATGTCCATTTGGAAGACCCATTTGCGACCAAGCTTTAAATTCCTGACTGATGTCTTGAGATGTTGCTTCAATATATCCACATATTTTTCCTCCCTCATGATGTCATCTATTTTGTGAAGTGCACCAGTCCCTCCTGCAGCAAAGCACCCCCACAACATGATGCTGTCACCCCGTGCTTCACGTTTGGTATGGTGTTCTTCGGCTTGCAAGCCTCCCCCTTTTTCCTCCAAACATAAAGACGGTGATTATGGCCAAACAGTTCTATTTTTTTATCATCAAACCAGAGTACATTTCTCCAAAAAGTATGATCTTTGTCCCCATGTGCAGTTGGAAACTGTAGTCTGGCTTTTTTATGGCGGTTTTGGAGCAGTGGCGTCTTCCTTGCTGAGCGGCATTTCATGTTATGTCTAGAGGTCGACCGATTATGATTTTTCAACGCCAATACCGATACCGATTATTGGAGGACCAAAAGTGTTTTGTTAATCGGCATTATTTATTTGTAATAGTGACAATTACAACAATACTGAATGAACACTTATTTAACTTAATATAATACATCAATAAAATCAATTTAGCCTCAAATAAATAATGAAACATGTTCAATTTGGTTTAAATAATGCAAAAACACTGTGTTGGAGAAGACAGTAAAAGTGCAATATGTGCCATGTAAGAAAGCTAATGTTTAAGTTCCTTGCTGAGAACATATGAAAGCTGGTGGTTCCTTTCAACGTGAGTCAATATTCCCAGGTAAGAATTTTTAGGTTGTAGTTTTTATAGGAATTATAGGACTATTTCTCTCTATACGATTTGTATTTCATATACTTTTGACTATTGGATGTACTTATAGGCACTTTACTATTGCCAGTGTAACAGTATAGCTTCCGTCCCTCTCCTTCTCCCCTACCTGGGCTCGAACCAGGAACACATCGACCCTCAAAGCAGCGTTACCCATGCAGAGTAAGGGGAACACCTACTCCAAGTCTCAGAGCGAGTGACATTTGAAACGCTTTTTAGCTAGCCTTTTCACATCAATTACACAAGCCTAATCTCAGGAGTTGATAAGCTTGAAGTCATAAACAGCGCAATGCTTGAAGCACAGCGAAGAGCTGCTGGCAAAATGCACTAAAGTGCTGTTTGAATGAATGCTTACGAGCCTGCTGCTGCCTACCATCGCTCAGTCAGACTGCTCTATCAAATCATGAACGTAATTATAACATAATAACACACAGAAACGAGCCTTAGGTCAGTAAAATGGTAGAATCCGGAAACTATCATTTCAGGGAAAAAAATGTTTATTCTTTCAGTGAAATACGGAACCGTTCCGTATTTTATCTAACGGATGGCATCCCTAGTCTAAATATTGCTGTTACATTGCACAACCTTCAATGTTATGTCATAATTACATAAAATTCTGGCAAATTAGTTCGCAATGAGCCAGGAGGCCCAAGCTGTTGCGTATGCCCTGACTCTGCGTGCAATGAACGCAAGAGAAGTTACACAATTTCACCTGGTTAATATTGCCTGCTAACCTGGATTTCTTTTAGCTAAATTTGAAGGTTTAGAAATATATACTTCTGTGTTTTGATTTTAAGAAAGGCATTGATGTTTATGGTTAGGTACACGTTGGAGCAACGACAGTCCTTTTTTGCGAATGCACACCGCATCGATTATATGCAACGCAGGACACTCTAGATAAACTAGTAATATCATCAACCATGTGTAGTTAACTAGTGATTATGATTGATTGATTGTTTTTTATGAGATAAGCTTAATTCAAGCTAGCAACTTACCTTGGCTTCTTACTGCATTCGCGTAACAGGCAGGCTCCTCGTGAGGCAGGTGGTTAGAGCATTGGACTAGTAACCGAAAGGTTGCTAGATTGAATCCCCGAGCTGACAAGGTACAAATCTGTCATTCTGCCCCTGAACAAGGCAGTTAACCCACCGTTCCTTGGCCGTCATTGAAAGTAATAATGTGTTCTTAACTGACTTGCCTAGTTAAATAAAGGTGTAAAAAAATCAATACGAATTGGCATCCAAAAATACAGATTTCCGATTATAAAAACTTGAAATCGGCACTGATTAATCGGTTGACCTCTAGTTATGTCGATATTGGACTCGTTGTAGATACTTTTGTACCTGTTTCCTCCAGCATCTTCACAAGGTCCCTTGCTGTTGTTCTAGGATTGATTTGCACTTCCCGCACCAAATTACATTCATCTCTAGGAGACAGAACGTGTCTCCTTCCTGAGCTGTATGACGGCTGTGTGGTCCCGTGTTCTTTATACTTGCGTACTATTGTTTGTACAGATGAATGTAATACCTTCAGGCATTTGAAAATTGCTCCCAGGGATGAACCAGACTTGTGGAGGTCTACAATAATTTTGACATATTTTTCTGGAATTTTCCAAGCTGTTTAAAAGCACAGTCAACTTAGTGTATGTAGACTTCTGATCCACTGGATTTGTGATACAGTGAATGATAAGTGAAATAATCTGTCTGTAAACAATTGTTGGAAAAATGCACATTAGTAGATGTCCTCACCGATTTTCCAAAAATATAGTTTGTTAACAAGACATTTGTGGAGTGGTTGAAAAATGAGTTTTAATGACTCCAAACTCAGTGTATGTGTATGAATTCAGTTGTATATTTAAATTTTCACACCTCATGTCCAAATCATTCAAAAGTATCTTAAAGTGTATTGTGATGATGTTACTTACAGATGATTTGCATACGAAGCGCAAAATTGCTTAAATAGGTACACTACATGTCCGTTGAACATCTCATTCCAAAATCACGGCCATTAAAATGGAGTTGGTCACCCCATTTTCAGCTATAACAGCCTCCACTCTTCTGGGAAGGCTTTCCACTTGATGTTGGAACATTGCACCGGGGACTTGCTTCCATTCTGTGATGAGCATTAGTGAGGTTGGGTGTTGTTGCTCCTAGATGTTTCCACTTCACAATAACAGCACTTACAGTTGACCGGGGAAGCTTTAGCATGGCAGAAATTTGACGAAGTGACATGTTGGAAAGATGGCATCCTATGACGGTGCCACGTTGAATGTCACTAAGCTCTTCAGTCAGGCCATTCTTCTGCCAATGTTTGTCTATGGAGATTGCATGGATGTGCGCTCAATTGTATACACCTGTCAGCAACGGGTGTGGCTGAAATAGCCGAATCCACATACTTTTGGCAATCCGTGCTTTGGTTTTGTCATACCTTGTCCAAAGACTGCTTACAGGGTAAGGAAACCAACTTGTCATTTTGTAATGTGGATGCACTATTCCTTTACCTTTTGAGGGGGGATTCTTAAAAAATATAAAAATATAATCTGGAACAGCACCATCTATTAGTCAGAACCTGGTAATATCAGCATGTAGGATGGAACATAAACCTAACAACTTCAATGAGTCATTTCTCTGAATAGAAAATATATATATATATTGCCAAATTCACTGAGAATACATTACATAGGATGAAGAAACTATACTTCGAGCCGCAACTCCATAACTGATATTGTATACTTGTTGCTGGGTTGGAGGTGGGGTGTTGGGAGTCCGTGGGTGGCATTTGATTGGATTGGATTCCTCATGTCTTACTCATAGTTTAAAAAAAAATTAAATCCAAATTGGATGTTATGTACTATATTTATTGAAAATTATATGAATCTGAATCTGAATCTCATTTAAAATGGGTGCAATAAGTTTTTATTTTTTTTATTTCAGCTTTATTTAACCAGGTAGGCTAGATGAGAACAAGTTCTCATTTGCAACTGCGACCTGGCCAAGATAAAGCATAGCAGTGTGAACAGACAACACAGAGTTACTTACACATGGAGTAAACAATTAACAAGTCAATAATACAGTAGAAAAAAGGAGAGTCTATATACATTGTGTGCAAAAGGCATGAGGAGGTAGGCGAATAATTACAATTTTGCAGATTAACACTGGAGTGATAAATGATCAGATGGTCATGTACAGGTAGAGATATTGGTGTGCAAAAGAGCATAAAATAAAATAAATAAAAACAGTATGGGGATGAGGTAGGTAAAAATGGGTGGGCTATTTACCGATAGACTAGCGGCAGCGATCGGTTAGCTGCTCAGATAGCAGATGTTTGAAGTTGGTGAGGGAGATAAACGTCTCCAACTTCAGCGATTTTTGCAATTCGTTCCAGTCACAGGCAGCAGAGAACTGGAACGAAAGGCGGCCAAATGAGGTGTTGGCTTTAGGGATGATCAGTGAGATACACCTGCTGGAGTGCGTGTTACGGGTGGGTGTTGCCATCGTGACCAGTGAACTGAGATAAGGCGGAGCTTTTACCTAGCATGGACTTGTAGATGACCTGGAGCCAGTGGGTCTGGCGACGAATATGTAGCGAGGGCCAGCCGACTAGAGCATACAGGTCGCAGTGGTGGGTGGTATAAGTTGCTTTAGTGACAAAATGGATGGCACTGTGATAAACTGCATCCAGTTTGCTGAGTAGAGTGTTGGAAGCAATTTTGTAGATGACATCGCCGAAGTCGAGGATCGGTAGGATAGTCAGTTTTACTAGGGTAAGTTTGGCGGTGTGAGTGAAGGAGGCTTTGTTGCGGAATAGAAAGCCGACTCTAGATTTGATTTTCGATTGGAGATGTTTGATATGAGTCTGGAAGGAGAGTTTACAGTGGAGGCCACAGAAGGAGTGTTGTATGGCATTGAAGCTCGTTTGGAGGTTAGATAGCACAGTGTCCAAGGACGGGCCGGAAGTATATAGAATTGTTTCGTCTGCGTAGAGGTGGATCAGGGAATCGCCCGCAGCAAGAGCAACATCATTGATATATACAGAGAAAAGAGTCGGCCCGAGAATTGAACCCTGTGGCACCCCCATAGAGACTGCCAGAGGACCGGACAGCATGCTCTCCGATTTGACACACTGAACTCTGTCTGCAAAGTAGTTGGTGAACCAGGCAAGGCAGTCATCAGAAAAACCGAGGCTACTGAGTCTGCCAATAAGAATATGGTGATTGACAGAGTCGAAAGCCTTGGCAAGGTCGATGAAGACTGCTGCACAGTACTGTCTTTTATCGATGGCGGTTATGATATCATTTAGTACCTTGAGCGTGGCTGAGGTGCACCCGTGACCGGCTCGGAAACCAGATTGCACAGCGGAGAAGGTACGGTGGGATTCGAGATGGTCAGTGACCTGTTTGTTGACTTGGCTTTCGAAGACCTTAGATAGGCAGGGCAGGATGGATATAGGTCTGTAACAGTTTGGGTCCAGGGTGTCTCCACCTTTGAAGAGGGGGATGACTGCGGCAGCTTTCCAATCCTTGGGGATCTCAGACGATATGAAAGAGAGGTTGAACAGGCTGGTAATAGGGGTCGCGACAATGGCGGCGGATAGTTTCAGAAATAGAGTGTCCAGATTGTCAAGCCCAGCTGATTTGTACGGGTCCAGGTTTTGCAGCTCTTTCAGAACATCTGCTATCTGGATTTGTTAGCTTAATTTCTCAGAGATTAAATTATATTTCATCAAAAATAATGGTGCAGGAATACTAGTCTTACCTGATTCTAACTACACAAACAATTTCCGAAAACTTTGAGATGGTGGGTGTCGTGTTGTGCTGAAATGACATGGAATGACCCCACAGTCACTTTCTTCGGTTAAGAAGATTTATAGCAAAAACTGTAGCAAACATTTTTCTCAAACAGTGTAGTGTTCAGATTGTGGGGAATGTACAATATTTGAAGAACACACACCAATTTGAACTGTTTTGTTACATCAAATGCAGTAAATGCATCGTGTGTTCTTGCAGATTATTCTTGGTGCCGTTGGAACTTTCAAGCACAGCATTTGCAGTTAATAGTAGGGAGTGAAGTTCTCTGGCTAGCAATGAGCCTCGTAGGTGATGTCATTTACAGGCATTTTAATTGTCTTAACGAGGTGCGTGGAGGCCTGCTGAGTGTTCTAATTAAATGTTCTGTGTTTGGCCTGTCACTTTGTCACTAGTCAGCATGGGTAGAGTTGTCTAAACACTTAATTTGTGTTAGCCTTGTAAGATAAGTGTAGAAACAACGGAAGGGATGAATTCAGCATTGGATATACTGCAGTGACCTGTGGGAGCAGTTGAACTTGGGATTCAAATGTCCTATCTGGTTCCAAGGCAAGCTTACAACCCCAGTCCCAAAGGGGTTTCTCAACTGGAAGATGCACATAAACATACTCACCATGCACTTATGCTAGTGGCATAATATACTTATTGAAGTTAGAGCTGTTCCAAGAATGTAAATCCGAATGTCAAACTCAGTATTGCAAGGTTGTGAAAGAGTGCTTTCCTCCCTTGCGATGCCCAAACTTGATTGTCTTACTGTATATTTTCCTTATAGCTGGGTTTTTTCAGTGCGACACAATCTCATAAAAGCGGAACGTTATATTTGTTTGGTCTTGAATGCTGTGCTGCATTTCATGACCTTCTTTACCTGTCACACAATAAGGTGGATTGATTGAGGTCGAGACAAACATTTACCGCTCTTCAAGAGTATCTGGGTTGAGAATTGTCCTGTTGGAAGGTGAACCTTTGCCCCAGTCTGAGGTCCTGAGTGCTCTGGAGCAGGTTTTTAAATCAAGGATCTCTCTGTACTTTGCTCCATTCATTCTTCCCTCAATCCTGACTAGTCTCCCAGTCCCTGCTGCTGAAAAACATCCCCACAGCATGATGCTGACACCACGCTTCTATGGAAAAATGGTGACAGGTTTCCTCAAGATTTAATGCTTGGAATTTCAGGCCAAAGAGTTCAATCATGGTTTCATCAGACCAGAGAATTTTGTTTCTCATGATCAGAGTCTTTGGATAACTTTTGGCAAAATCCAAGCAGGAGTGGCATCTGTCTGGCCACTACCATAAAGGCCTGATTGGTGGTGTAATTTGGAAATGAATTCATAAAAAAATCCTACAATGTGATTTTCTGGATTTTTTTTCTTCTCATTTTTTCTGTCATAGTTGAAGTGTACCTATGATGAAAGTTACAGGCGTGTGTGTGTGTGTTCAACCTCACTTTGCTGTTATTATTAGTGTTGGGTGAGGTGAAGCGGAGGGTGCCATTCCCTACAGACCCCCACCTCCCCCGAGCTTCTCTCGTTTCTCTCATTTCTCTCCGTGGAAATATATCCTTTCATTACTTTGCTTTCATCTGATCAGCAGCTAATTGGCACCCTATAAACTGTGTGTGTATGTGTGGCATGCTTTCATTGCACTTTCACCGTCCAATTATTTTCTACACACACAGTTTTTTTTTTTTTGAAGAAGAAGCCTTCTTTTATCACTGTCTCCTTTATGGTTGCCTGCACACTCACGTATAATTACATTTGCAATTTAGTTTGATGATTAAGTAAGTGCAGGACACATTATACACATTATTAGTAGTACATCAGATGTCATGGTTTTGAGAAGACGAGAAGAGAACAGAACATTCAGTCTTGTGTTAGCTTGATGTTTCATGTACAGAAAGGGGTGAAGAACGCTATAGAAAATCCGCAATTAGTAGTGTTGCATTCTGAGGTCATGGGTTTGAAAAGCATCAGAAAATGTGTATTTACCGTAATTTCCGGACTTTAAGCCGCTACTTTTTTCTCACGCCTTGAACCTCGCGGCATTAATACAATGACACGGCTAATTTATGGATTTTTCCCACTTTCACAAGATTCATGTCGCCAAAAAACTGAGCACCGTCACATAATGTGACGTAAATCGAGCGCGCTCAAACTTCCCATCATTCTGATTACGGTAGTCATTTTGTCACCCTCATCATGGCAAAGACATGGAGAAATGCATATGATGCAGCTTTCAAGTTGAAGGCGATCGATCTGGCTGTTGGAAAAGGAAATAGAGCTGGTGACAGCGTGGAGAATTGTCAAAAAAGACACTATCATCAACGGGTTTCGAAAGGCTGGACTGCTGCGTGTTGAAGAGGGCAGCGATCCAACATCGGATGAAGCAATTCTGAGGCTATTCAACTCCGACACCGAAGGAGATGACTTCAGTGGTTTCAGTGCACAGGAGGAAGATAGTGACCAATGACTTTCTTGGTAGGCTACTGTTTACTACTATTTTTAACATTTTTGTTACAAGCCGTGTTTCGTTTAAAAGCCTATTTATTTTTGTTACAAGCCGTGTTTCGTTTAAAAGCCTATTTATTGTTGTTACATGCCGTGTTTCGTTTAAAGGCTGTGTAAAGTTCATTTGTTTCAATGTACCGGTAGGCACCTGCGGCTTATAGACATGTGCGGCTTATTTATGTACAAAATACATATATTTTATAAATTCAGTGGGTGCGGTTTATATTCAGGTGCGCTTAATAGTCCAGAAATTACGGTCGTCTTTTGTGCTAGCTGGGCTTGTAATGCACAACACCATAAAAGCTGTATAAGTAATGTACACGACAAGGTGAGGTAAAGAACGTGTCAGTGAGTCAAATCAAATCCAGTTTTATTGGTCACATATAGGGTAGCAAAGGGTTGAAAACTTTCAGGGAAATTTTCCAATGGAAGTTAAGTCTGGGAATTTTGCTTAAATTCATCAAAACAGTTAGCTTATAACAGTGAACCTTTTTTTGTGGGATACACATAAGACAATTCTACGTTCTGTGGCATATTTTGGTTAATCTATCCCCAATTCAGTGGAATTGCAACCCTCTGCATGCACAGTGCAGTGTTCTTCAATCATGTTTTTTTAACCTTTATTTAACCAGGTAGGCCAGTTGAGAACAAGTTCTCATTTACAACTGCGACCTGGCCAAGATAAAGCAAAGCAGTGCAACACAAACAACACAGAGTTCCACATGGAATAAACAACCATACAGTCAATAACACAATATAAAACTCTATATATTGTGTGTGCAAATGAGGTAAGATAAGGGAGGTAAGGCAATAAATAGGCCATAGTGGCCAAATAATTACAATTTACCAATTAACACTGGAGTGATAGTTGTTCAGAAGATGAATGTGCAAGTAGAGATACTGGGGTGCAAAGGAGCAAATAAATAAATAACAGTATGGGGCTGAGGTAGTTGGATGGGCTATTTACAGATGGGCTGTGTACAGGTGCAGTGATCTGTGAGCTGCTAAAAGTTAGAGAGGGAGATATAAGTCTCCAGCTTCAGCGATTTTGCAATTCGTTCGAGTCTCTGGCAGCAGAGAACGGCCAAAAGGAGGAACTGGCTTTTGGGGTGCCCATGGAAATATACCTGCTGGAGTGCATGCTACGGGTGGGTGCTGCTATAGTAACCTGTGAGCTGAGATAAGGCGGGGCTTTACCTAGCAAAGACTGAAAGATGACCTGGAGCCAGTGGGTTTGGCGACGAATATGAAGCGATGGCCAGCCAACAAGAGCATACAGGTCGCAATGGTGGGTAGTGTATGGGGCTTTGGTGACAAAACAGATGGCACTGTGATAGACTGCATCCAATTGGCTGAGTAGAGTGTTGGTGGCTATTTTATAAATGACATCGCCGAAGTCAAGGATCGGTAGGAAGTCAGTTTTGCGAGGGTATGTTTGGCAGCATGAGTGAAGGATGCTTTGTTTTGCGAAATAGGAAGCCATTTCTAGATTTAGACACCTAGGTATTTATAGATGTCCACATATTCTAAGTCAGAACCGTCCAGAGTAGTGATGCTGGACGGCGGGCAGGTGCGTGGCAACGATCGGTTGAAGAGCATACATTTTTACTTGCATTTAAGAGCAGTTGGAGGCCACAGAAGGAGAGTTGTATGGCATTGAAGCTTGTCTGGAGGTTAGTTAACACAGTGTCCAAAGAAGAGCCAGAAGTATACAGAATGGTGTCGTCTGCGTAGAGGTGGATCAGAGAATCATCAGCAGCAAGAGCGACATCATTGATGTATAGAGAGAAAAGAGTCGGCCATGTGGCACCCCCATAGAGACGGCCAGAGGTCTGGACAACAGCCCCTCCGATTTGACACACAAAACTCAATCAGAGAAGTAGTTGGTGAACCAGGCGAGGCAGTCATTTGAGAAACCAAGGCTGTTGAGTCTGCCGATTAGAATGTGGTGATTGACAGAGTCGAAAGCCTTGGAAAGGTCGATGAATACAGCTGCATGGTATGGTCTCTTATCGATGGCGGTTATGATATCGTTTAGGACCTTGAGCGTGGCTGAGGTGCACCCAGAGACCAGAGAAGGAACGGTGGGATTCGAAATGGTCGGTGATCTGTTTGTTAACTTGGATTTCGAAGACCTTAAAAAGGCAGGTTAGGATAGATATAGGTCTGTAACAGTTCCGGCCTAGAGTGTCTCCCCCTTTGAAGAGGGGGATGACCGCGACAGCTTTCCAATCTTTGGGGATCTCAGACAATACGAAAGAGAGGTTGAACAGGCTAGAGGGGTTGCAACAATTGCATCGGATCATTTTAGAAAGAGAGGGTCCAGATTGTCTATCCCAGCTGATTTGTAGGGGTCCAGATTTTGCAGCTCTTTCAGAACATTGGCTATCTGGATTTGGGTGAAGGAGAAATGGGGAGGCTTGGGCAAGTTGCTGAGGGGGGGTGCATGGCTGTTGACCGGGGTAGGGGTAGCCAGGTAGAAAGCATGGCCAATTGTAGAAAAATGCTTATTAAAATTCTCAATTATTGTGGATTTATCGGTGGTGACAGTGTTTCCTAGCCTCAGTGCAGTGGGCAGCTGGGAGGAGGTGCTCCATGGACTTTACAGTGTCCCAAAACTTTTGGGAGTTTGTGCTACAGTTTGCAAATTTCTGTTTGAAAAAGCTAACATTTGCTTTCCTAACTGCCTATGTATATTAGTATTAGTCCCTAACTATATTAGTCCCTAACTTCAATGAAAAGTTGCATAAAGCAGGGGCTATTCGATGCTAATGCAGTACTCCACAGGATGTTTTGTGCTTGTCAAGGGCAGTCAGGTCTGGAGTGAACCATAAGCTATATCTGTTCCTTGTTGAATAACCAGGCATCCTCTACTGATGGAATGAGGTCAATTTCCTTCCAGGATACCTGGGCCAGGTCGAATAGAACAGCCTGCTCGCTGAAGTGTTTTAAGGAGCGTTTGACAGTGATGAGTGGTGGTCGTTTGACCGCAGACCCATTTCAGACTCAGGCAATGAGGCAGTGATCACTGTTATCCTGGTTGAAGACAGCAGAGGTGTATTTGGAGGGCAGGTTAGTTAGGATGATATCTTTGAGGGTACCCGTGTTTATGGATTTGGGGTTGTAACCTGGTAGGTTCATTGATAATTTGTGTGAGATTGAGGGCATCTAGTTTACATTGTAGGACGACCGAGGTGTTAACCATGTCCCAGTTTATGTCACCTAACAGTACGAGCTCTGACGATAGATGTGGGCAATCAATTCACATATGTTGTCCAGGGCAGAGCTGGGGGCAGAAGGTAGTCTATAGCAAGCGGCAACGGTGAGAGACTTGTTTCTGGAAAGGTGTATTTTTAAAAGTTGAAGCTCAAGTTGTTTGGGCACAGACCTGGATAGTATGACAGAACTCTGCAGGCTATCTCTGCAGTAGATTGTAACTCCACCCCATTTGGCAGTTCTATCTTGTCGTAAAATGTTGTAGTTAGTGATGGACATTTCAGGGTTTTTGGTGGCCTTCCTAAGCCAGGATTCAGACATGGCTAGGACATCCGGGTTGGGAGAGAGTGCTAAAAAGCAGTTTATGAAACAAACTTCGGGAGGAGGCTTCTGATGTTAACCTGTCTAGGACTGCGGAAGCCCCCCGCAACAGCCAGTGAAAGTGCAGGGCGCCAAATTCAAAACAACAAAAATCTCATAATAAAAATCCCTCAAGCATACAAGTATTTCAAATCAAATCAAATTTTATTTGTCACATACACATGGTTAGCAGATGTTAATGCGAGTGTAGCGAAATGCTTGTGCTTCTAGTTCCGACAATGCAGTAATAACCAACAAGTAATCTAACTAACATACAAGTATTTTACACCATTTTAAAGATACAATTCTCATTAATCCAGCCACAGTGTCTGAACAATTATGTTAGGTCACCACCAAGCCACAGAAAAACAGCCACTGTTTCCAGCCAAAGAGTGGAGTCACAAAAAGCAGAAATAGAGATAAAATGAATCACTAACCTTTGAGGATCTCCATCAGATGACACTCATAGGACTTCATATTACACATGTATGTTTTTTACATATTTTTCAAAAAATCTTTACATTGGCGCGTTACGTTCAGTAGTTCTAAAACATGCGGTGATATTGCAGAGAGCCACATCAATTTACAGAAATACTCATAATAAACATTGATAAAGATACGACTATTATACATGAAACTTCTCCTTAATGCAACCGCTGTGTCAGATTTCAATTTATTTTTACGGAGTAAGCAAACCATGCAATAATCTGAGTACAGCCTTTAGACAACAAAGCAGCCAAAAAGATCCCCGCCATATTAGGTAGTCAACATTACTCAGAAATAGCATTTTAAATATTCACTTACCCTTGATGGTCTTCATCAGAATGCACTCCCAGGAATCCCAGTGCCACCATAAATGTTTTGATTTGTTCGATAATGTCCATCAGTTATGTCCAAATATCTTCTTTTGTTAGGGCGTTTGGTAAACAAATCCAAAAGCACGTTCAAGTCACGGTGAATGTCAGACAAAAAGTTCAAAAAGTTCCGATACAGCCCGTAGAAACATGTCAACCTAAGTATGGAATCAATCTTTAGGATGTTTTTCACATAAAACTTAATTAATGTTCCAACCGGACAATTCCTTTGCCTGTACAAATGAAGTGGAACGTAGCTACCTTTCACGTGAGCGCCCCAGACCGAGGCTGTGGCACTCTGCCAGATCACTCACTCAAAGAGCCCTTATGAGCCCCTCATTTAGAGTAGAATCCTCAAAACAGGTTCTAAATACAGTTGACGTCTAGTGGAAGCCTTGGGAGCTGAGTTGAAAAACTACAAACCTCAGATTTCCCACTTCCTGGTTGGATTTTTCTCAGATTTTCACCTGCATATGAGTTCTGTTATACTCACATCACATCATTCAAACAGTTTTAGAAACTTCATAGTGGTTTCTATCCAGTACTAATAATAATATGTATATATTAGCCTCTGGGACTGAGTAGGAGGCAGTTCACTCTGGGCACGCTATTTATCCAAAAGTGAAAATGCTGCCCCCTATCCCAAAAAGGTTAACATGCATGAAACCAAGGCTTTTACGGTTAAAGAAAGTCAACAAATGAGAGCACCTGGGGAATGTGAGTGGAGCTAGGTACTGCAAGGCCTGGATTAACCTCTACATCACCAGAGGAGTAGTAGGATAAGGGTACGGCTAAATTCTATAAGAACTGGCTGTCTAGTGCGTTCAGAACAGAGAGTAAAAGGAGCAGGCCTCTGGGCACGGAAGAATAGATTCAATGCATAAGGTACAAACACGGGTATGGTAGGATGTGAATACAGTGGAGGTAAACCTAGGCTTTGAGTGATGATGAGAGAGGTATTGTCTCTAGATATACCATTTAAACCAGGTGAGGTCACCGCATGTGTTGGAGTTGGAACAAAAGGGTTAGCTAAGGCATATTGAGCAGGGCTGGAGGCTGTACAGTGAAATAAGTCAATAATCACCAACCAAAACAGCAATGGACAAGGCATGTTGACATTAGGGAGAGGCATGCGGCCAATGAGTAGCTATGTGGGCTGGAGACACGGTGAGTCAGACAGCTAGTGGGCCGGGGCTGGCAGGCTAGCAGAAGGGCCTTAGGGGGTCGTCGCGACGGAAGAGTCAGTTGTAGCCCCCTCGGGCGGTTACGCCGGCAGACTAGTCGTGATGGATCGGCAGGGCTCCGCGTAGTAAAAGGGTCCAGGCCAATTGGCAAAATAGGTATAGTGGCCCAAGATAATTGGCTGATTGACCTCTTCAGCTAACAGTCCGATATGCTCTAGACATCTAGCGGGCCGCAGGCTAGCAGATGGGCATTCAGGGGAAGTCACGATTACGTTGGTAGACCAGTCGTGAAGGATCGGCGGGGCTCTGTATCGGCAGTAAAAGGGGTCCAGGCCAATTGGCAAAATCGGCATTGTAGCCCAAGAAGTGACTGATGGACCTCTTCAGCTAGCCCCTAGATGGGTGTAGCATAGGCTAGCTCCAGGCTAATTGGTGCTTGCTTTGGGACAGAGATGTTAGCCAGGAGTAGCCACTCGTATAGCAGCTAGCTAGCTGCGATGATCCATGTGAAAATGTTCAGAGCTTGCGGTAGGAATCTGGAGATGTGGGGGAAACGAGTCCAGTATGCTCTGGGTTGATTCACACTGTGCAGACTGGCAGGAGTTGTCCAGGCTAAAGGTTAGCTGATGACCGCTAGCAGTGGCTAGCTGACTACTAGCTAGTAGCTAGTCAGCTGGATAGCTTCTGTTGGGGGTTCCTGTTACGGCTGTGCACTCTTCCATCACATGTACAGCTGATTCTCAAGATCTTGCACACTAATGAGATGCTATTGAGCCCATACTACTACACTGTCTGAGCCAAGGACTGCATGCTTTCTGGTAAGTTTTGATTACAATACTGGGTGGGATGAATATATTTTATGACAAACATGATTTTCTGTTAACTAGTAAATAGTAGCCTACAGAAAAGTGTGTTTAAATCATGCATTGCATCTGCTCCTCAATGACATCATGGCACTGAAAACAATGGATGCACTCTACAGGAGAGCCAAGGAAATTGTTAGGTATGTGAAGGGTGATGAGGTTATAGCAGCAATCTACCTCACCAAGCAAAGTGAGAAGAATAAGAGCACCACATTGAAGCTGTCCAGCAATACCCGTTGGGGTGGTGTTGTCATCCTGTTGGACAGTCTCTTGGAGAGGAAGGTGTCTCCAAGAAATGGCCATATCACAGTCTGCCAATATGGACAGCCCCATCAAGAGGATCCTTCTGGATGATGTATTTCATGAGAGAGTGGTAAGCAGCCTGAAACTCCTGAAACCTATAGCAGTAGCCATTGCACGGATTGAGGGAGACAATACCATCCTGTCTGATGTTCAGACTGCTTGCAGATGTAAGAGAAGAAATACGTACTGCCCTGCCCACTTCACTGTTGCTCCAAGCAGAGGAAACTGCAGTTCTGAAATACAACAAAAAGCATGAAGACTTCTGTGTGAAGCCCATACATGCCGCAGCGTACATGTTGGACCCCAAGTATGCTGGCAAGAGCATCCTGTCTTGTGCTGAGATCAACAAGGCCTAATGGTGTCATCACTACAGTGTCTCGCCACCACAGCCTGGATGAGGGCAAGGTTCTTGGCAGTCTGGCGAAGTACACTTCCAAGCAAGGGCTTTGGGACGGTGATGCAATATGGCAGTTGTGCCAACATATCTCATCAGCCACCTGGTGGAAGCGACTTTGTGGATCTGAGGCTCTTTCCCCTGTTGCCTCCATCATCCTCCAAATCCCACCAACATCATCTGCCTCAGAGCGCAACTGGACCTTGTTTGGGAGCACACACCAAAGCATGCAACAGGCTGACCAATACAAGGGTTGACAAATTGGTGGCCATCCAGGCAAATTTGTGGCTTTTTGAGCCTGACAATGAGCAATCCTCAGCAAGGTTGGACAGTGAAGAGTCTGAGGTTCAAGAAGTGGACTTTGATGAGATCCAGTGAGAAGACATGAAGGCTGAAAGGAAGACAACCAAAGCTTTAGTTTCTAGGCTATTGTCATGACGTTGCCCTCTTTGAGTACAGCAAGCCCCATCCCCCCTCTCTCTGTCTCCTACACTCAGGCTGCTGCGACCTCGGGTCGTAAATTCCTGGAGGAGATTATCTCCTCATGGCCACAGTATAGAGACAGAGTGAGTTTTCATAGATAGAACAAAGGAATTTCTTCCACCTCACAGAACTTGAGGTTCGAACAACATTCATGTTCTGGAGAAGGTATAAAAGATTGGTGAAGAATCCAGCTACGAACTGGTCCGTTTGGTACAATTTTGTGAAACTCATGGGAGACAATATGGCTACATTACCATAACGCTGTTTATATAATAGCCTCAGTTATGAGGCTTGCATCTAATTGCTGTACAGGATGAATGAGGAAAGATTTAACTATTTGTGAAATTATGGGATGCTATGGAATGTGAGAGAATTGTATTTCTGTGTAAAGTTTCACTTAAGTCACTGGTACGCCCCCATGAGCACAGTTAGGACCTGGCGTCATGAGACAGCCTTTTTCTGCTCTTCTGAATAAACCCCCCACCCGGGGGGTTTTCTATCACCAGACCATGTTTCTCTCAATTACGAGACGACTAAGGTTGAGACCAGCTTACCTCACCACGAGGGGGCCAAGGTTTGAAACCAGACCAGTTTGCCTCCACACGCATTGATACAGACAGAATAAGAACAAATCTTTGATGCTAATTACTAGTCTGCAGCTAGGAATTCGGTATTATTGAACGCGAAGACCGACAACCGCTGAAACATCCATCTACAACAACATTGCTGAATGTTACTCTGAAGTATTCATTCTGACCACGACAGAGAGAGAGATTTACAAAATAAACCAACTTTTCAACAGCTATCAAGACGACACACTGAGCGTAAATATATATATATTCATTGCAATTGTTTCCAATTGAGTGAGCATTCATGTGCAAAGGATTAGCATTTCAAATGTTATAATTATCTACTCTGTAGTGACTTCTCAGCTGACCCCCACTCCCCTTTTGTCTAACAAGCCGCCATGCCGGTTTAGCCCGCTAGGGCACATTCCCCTATCATTTCTTGTAACCATATTTACTTTGTTTGTTTGTGTGTGCACTTCTGTGATTGTTTAGGTAGTTAATAAATACATTATTTAAGACAATTGATGTATGGATGACTCCTAGTGAAGACTGGATTCGTGCAGATCACCAACAATTTACGACGTTTGGAATGAGACTAACGTGAGGTAAAGAATAATTCATTAATTGATCAGATATTAAAATATCTGAAAAGTTGTATTAGGAAAATTATAACTTTGTATTCTGAATATTGTCCTTGGTGCCCCGACTTCCTAGTTAATTACAGTTACATGATTAATCAGTTTAATCGCGTAATAATAATTACAGAGTTATTTAAAATCTTAAAGTCTTCAGTTAATGATAGTAAAGACACGACACTATCATTTTACAGATGTATGTTGAAAACTTTTTTGGGAGATGCAAAGGATCATTGGGGATCATTCAATATTCCCTATCCTTTGTTGTTCAGTGAAATCATCCCATGTGAAGAGTCAACTCATTTAATTAAAGTTCAATTCGTAACTAAATAGAAAAAAAAACTATTGGAAGGATGTAATCATTTGCATTTATGTATACTTATGATAAGGTAGAAGTTTTATATTTATGTTTCTGTCTCCATATGATATGGTAAATGTATCCAGTGCTAAAAATATCTACATTTATATACGTTTCTGTTAATTCCCACAGAAAGTTTCCACCTCTGAATATCCCCCAAAATGTGCAACCCTAGTCTCATACACATGGTTAGCAGATGTTAATGCAGGTGTAGAGAAAGGTGGAAGAGCGCTGTTGTGTGGGTGGACCATTTCAGTTTGTCCATGTGTAAGCCGTGGAACTTAAAACTTTCCACCTTCTATACTGCTGTCCCGTCGATGTGGATAGAGGGGTGCAAGATTATATTCCTGACAACACAATCCAAGTGCCCTAACCTCCTCCCTGTAGGCTGTCTCGTCGTTGTTGTTAATCAAGCTTACCACTGTGTCATCTGCAAAGTTGATGATTGAGTTGGAGGTGTGCATGGCCAGGGAGTACAGGAGGGGACTGAGAATGCACACTGGCGGGGCCCCAGAGTTGAGGATCAGCGGGGTGGAGATGTTGTTTCCTACCTTCACCCTCTGGGGGCGGCCCCTCAAAGACCAGGACCCAGTTGCACAGGGCGAAGTCGTGACCCGGGGTCTCAAGCTTAATGATGAGTTTGGAGGGTACTATGGTGTTGAATGCTGAGCTTTAGTCAATGAACAGCATTCTTACATAGGTATTCCACTTGTCCAGATGGGATAGGGCAGTGTGCAGTGTGTTGGTGATTGCATCGTCTGTTTGGGTGGTAAGCAAATTGGAGTGTGTCTAGGGTATCAAGTAGGGTGGAGGTGATATGATCCTTGATTAGTTTCTCAAAGCACTTTGATGACAGAAGTGAGTGCTATATCTGGGATAGGAATTGATTGAATATGTCCGTAAACACACCAGCCAGCTGGTCTGCGCATGCTCTGAGGACGCAGCTAGGTATGCCATCTGGGCCGGCAGCCTTGCTTGGGTTAACACATTTAAATGTTTTACTCACGTCAGCCACGTTGAAGGAGAACCCATAGTCTTTGGTAGCGGGCCATGTTGGTGGCACTGTATTGTCCTCAATGCGCACAAAGAAGTTGTTTAATTTGACTGGGAGCGAGACATCGATGTCTGCAAAGGGGCTGGTTTTCTTTTTGTAATCCGTGATTGTCTGTAGACCCTGTCACGTACGTCTCATGTTTGAGCCGTTGATTGTGGCTCTACTTTGTCTCTATACTGACACTTTGCTAGTATGATTGCCTTGCGGAGGGAATAGCTACACTGTTTGTATTCAGTCATGTTTCCTGTCACCTTGACATGATTAAATGCGGTTAATTGATTGTGCTTTCAGTTTTGAGCGAATGCTGCCATCAATCCACGGTTTCTGGTTAGGGTAGGTTTTAATAGTCACAGTGGGTACAACATCTCCAATACACTTCCTAATAAACTCACTCACCGAGTCAGCGTGTACGTCGATGTTATTGTCTGAGGCTACCTGGAACATGTCCCAGTCCACGTGATCGAAGCAATCTTGAAGCGTGGATTCCGATTGGTCAGACCAGCATTGGATAGATCTAAACACGGGCATGACATGTTTTTTAATTAGTGCCTATAGGAGGGTAGCAACAAGATGGAGTCATGGTCAGATTTGTCGAAGGGAGGGCCGGGGAGGACCTTGTATGCATCGCGGAAGTTAGAGTTGCAGTCGTCAAATGTTTTGCTTGAAGGGGTACAACAACAATGTGCTGGTAGAATTTAGGTAACCTTGTTCTCAAATTAGCTTTGTTGAAATCCCCAGCTACAGTAAATGCAGCCTCGGGATATATGGTTTCCAGTTTATATAGTCCAGTGAAGTTCCTTCAGGGCCGTCAAGGTATCTGCTTGGTGGGTATATTCACGGCTGTGACTATAATAGAAGATGATTATTTTGGAAGATAATGCGGTCGGCATTTGATTGTGAGGAATTCTAGGTCAGGTGAACAAAAGGTATTGAGTTCCTCTATGTTGTTATGATTACACCATGAGTTGTTAATGATGAGGCATACGCCCTAGCCCTTCTTACCAGAGAGATGTTTGTTTCTGTCGGCGCGACGCATGAAGTAATCTGGTGGCTGTACCGACTCTTGCAACATATCCCGAGTGAGCCATGTTTCCGTGAAACAGAGAATGTTACAATCTCTGTCGTCTCTCTGGAAAGCAACTCGTGCCAAGAGTTGTCTAGAGACTGGACATTTGCGAGTAATATGCTTGGAAACTGTGGATGGTGTGCTCGGCTTCTAATTCTGATCAGGGGGCCGCTCGGTCTGTCTCTCCTGTGGCAACGACGTTGTTTTGGGTCGTTCTCTGGGATTAGAACGAATGTCCAGGGTGGAGGTCCGAACAAAGGATCCGTTTCGGGAAAGTCGTATTCCTGGTCGTAATGTTGGTAAGTTGATGTTGCTCTTATATCCAATAGTTCTTCCCGGCTGTATGTAATAAATCAAATCAAATCAAATTTATTTATATAGCCCTTCGTACATCAGCTGATATCTCAAAGTGCTGTACAGAAACCCAGCCTAAAACCCCAAACAGCAAGCAATGCAGGTGTAGAAGCACGGTGGCTAGGAAAAACTCCCTAGAAAGGCCAAAACCTAGGAAGAAACCTAGAGAGGAACCAGGCTATGTGGGGTGGCCAGTCCTCTTCTGGCTGTGCCGGGTGGAGATTATAACAGAACATGGCCAAGATGTTCAAATGTTCATAAATGACCAGCATGGTCGTATAATAATAAGGCAGAACAGTTGAAACTGGAGCAGCAGCACGGTCAGATGGACTGGGGACAGCAAGGAGTCATCATGTCAGGTAGTCCTGGGGCATGGTCCTAGGGCTCAGGTCCTCCGAGAGAGAGAAAGAAAGAGAGAAGGAGAGAATTAGAGAACGCACACTTAGGTCTTAAGGTCTTCTGGGCTAACAACATAACAAATAATACATAAAAAAACGAATTACTGCATAGTTTCCTAATGACGTGAAGTGAGGCGACCATCTCTGTCGGAGCCATCTTGCTTTTCCTTCTTCCCTTACGAGAACCAATGGCTTTATGCAATTGATCTGTCCTCAGTCCCAAACTGTGCATTGTTCACTTGAAGGAAATTACTGATGTAAGAAACGTTAGAAAATGCTTTTAGATTTGTGGAAATTAGTGAATGAGTATACACTTCAGGAGTATGGAGATATTATTGGGAAGCACTCAATGAGTCAAGGGCACAGCTGGAGTACACTATTAGTCTATTACTCTTGATTTACTATTTGATTTACTATTAGTAAATCAAGAGTCCTGAAATTGAAACGCATTTGAGATAATGGAATTGAAAACCTTTAACTTTGAAAACAGCAAAGCAGACATTCCTCTTTTCCCTTCATATTGTATCTTAATTTTGTCCAGTTCCTGTGAATATCTTGGATTTGCATAAAACCCTCTAATTTCATTTGGGGAAGAAGGCACACAACATCTCATTCATTATTTTGTGCTAGCAACGCATATCACTAGAAGGTCCAGGGTCAATGAATCATCTACAAGTGACACCATTCATATTTCAAAGGAAGGAGTATTTTTCATCCAATGCAAATGTATAGAAAAGACCAGGGTTTAGAGGGATTTGGACGAGGCATGGAGCCTGTGTCCACTGGGACTAGTAGGGGATTGTGGCAGTATTAGTGAGATATCAGTAGCCAAACACACTATCATTGTGTTCTTCCTACTCTCCCAGTGCCACGGATTAAACAAAGAGAGAGGGGCTCAGCAGCAACCTCAGCCACCGGGCTCTCTCTCAACCCCACACTGGCTTTACAGCTGGCAAGCAACAATAAGCGGGTAAGATTAAAAAAGGGAAGACAAGGAGAGAAAGAGAAACAGAAAGAGAGATCGAGAGGGAGAGAAAGAGAGAACGAGAAGCAGAAATTGGGAGACCGAAACTCAGAAAGAGGGAGCAGAGGAGAGCTCCTGCTCTCACCATGGTGAGAGCTCTTCAGAGCCAAGCTCTCTGAAGACAGGCCGTATTGGGTGCGAGACAGGGCCGTCTGTCATCACCTCTCCTCTTTTTCTCATGCTGCATCGCACACCTCTGGATCGGACCCAGGTCCTTTAGAGTTCCGGACACCCCGGAACACAGAGAGAGAGAAGGAACAAAGGGATGAGTTCTCTCCCTCTCTCCTCCACCCTAGAGGGATAACTATATGGTGTTGGCACGAGGCATGAAGAGGCTTTGAGGTAGAATATCTCGCTCTCCTTTTTTTAAGGGGATTTATTAACAATAAACATTACACTCACAAAAGTTACAAAATAATAAAGACATTTTAAATGGCATGTCAAAATCCAGTGTTGCAACGATGTGCAAATAGTTAAAATACACAAAGTACAAAATAAATTAATTTAAATATGGGTTGTATTTACAATGGTGTTTGTTCTTCATTAGTTGCCCCTTTCTTCTGGCCACTGGTCACAAATATTGATGATGTGACTGCACACTGGTATTTCACCCAATAGATATGGGAGTTGATCAAAATTTGATTTGTTTTTGAATTCTTCGTGGGTCAGTGTAATCTGGGGGAAATATGTGTCTCTTATATGGTCATACATTTGGCAGGAGGTTAGGAAGTGCAGCTCAGTTTCCACCTACATTTGTGGGCAGTGTGCACATAGCCTGTCTTCTCTTGAGAGCCAAGTCTCTCTCTCTCTCGCTCTCTCTCCTTTCTCTACCTCTCTTTCACTCAGCCTCTCTCGCTCTCTCGTTGACTCTTTATCTATATATCTCCACTCTCTTCCCTCTCACCATTTCTCATTCTCTTTTCTTCTCTTTACCTCTCTCCCTCTCTTGCAATTGCCTGCAGATGTTCTATTCATTCCACAAGCAGGGCGTGGGTGGAAGTGTTCTACTTACAGAACAGTTATTGTCAGTGTACACACACACACACACACACTCACGTGGGTAGTAGGACTGTGTTCTCCATGATTGCAGCTGACGTTCTCCCGCTTTCTTATATTTGCTATCTTTTTACCAGTCAGGGCTTGTAAAGTGGGAAATACACTCCATTGTCTGACACACTGTGGATGCATCCCAAATGGCACCCTTTTCCCTACATAGTGGAGAATGGGGCTCTTGAATAGTTTTAAAATGCATCCTTCCTACCTTGATTCCCTAACATAACTATAAAATGCCTTCCTAAGAACAATTGAGAATAGCCTCATTTCATTCATTAATTGGTACTTTTTCTTCATTTTTTCTCTACACAAGATGGCCCAATACAATAAGCTATGGACTAGACACAAAATGGAATTTGGAAGTTGAAAAGCCATGCAGACATAATGTCCTTAAAGTACAATAGCCATCTTCACACCACTGTCTGTGTTCCATCTTTCTCCACAGTAGCAAAAATGGTATGTCAGGATGGCCTTGAGAACTATTAGCTTTGATTCAAAATGATGTGGTGTATATCCCAAATGGCACCCTATTATGTATATAGTGCACTACTTTTGACCAGAGTTCTATGGGACCTGGGCCCATATCCACAAAGCATCTCAGAGTAGGAGTGCTGATCTAGGATCTGTCCATATAATCTTACTCACTGATCTAAAGGTAAAACTGATCTTAGATCAGCACTCCTACTCCAAGAAGCATTGTGGTTACAGGCCCAGGTCAAAAGTTGTACACCTATATACATTTTTATTTTATTTTATTTCACCTTTATTTAACCAGGTAGGCTAGTTGAGAACAAGTTCTCATTTACAACTGCGACCTGACCAAGATAAAGCATAGCAGTGTGAACAGACAACAACACAGAGTTACACATGGAGTAAACAATAAACAAGTCGATAACACAGTAGAACAAGAAAAAAGAGTCTATATACATTGTGTGCAAAAGGCATGAGGAGGTAGGTGAATAATTGCAATTTAGCAGATTAACACTGGAGTGAAATGATCAAATGGTCATGTGCAGGTAGAGATACTGGTGTGCAAAAGAGCTGAAAAGTAAATAAAAACAGTATGGAGATGAGGTAGGTAAATTGGGTGGGCTATTTACCGATGGACTATTTACAGCTGCAGCGATCAGTTAGCTGCTCAGATAGCAGATGTTTAAAGTTGGTGAGGGAGATAAAAGTCTCCAACTTCAGCGATTTTTGCAATTCGTTCCAGTCACAGGCAGCAGAGAACTGGAAGGAAAGGCGGCCAAATGAGGTGTTGGCTTTAGGGATGATCAGTGAGATACACCTGCTGGAGCGCGTGCTACGGGTGGGTGTTGCCATCGTGACCAGTGAACTGAGATAAGGTGGAGCTTTACCTAGCATGGACTTGTAGATGACCTGGAGCCAGTGGGTCTGGCGACGAATATGTAGCGAAGACCAGCCGACTAGAGCATACAGGTCGCAGTGGTGGGTGGTATAAGGTGCTTTAGTAACAAAACGGATGGCACTGTGATAAACTGAATCCAGTTTGCTGAGAAGAGTATTGGATATTATTTTGTAGATGACATCGCTGAAGTCGAGGATCGGTAGGATAGTCAGTTTTACTAGGGTAAGTTTGGCGACGTGTGTGAAGGAGGCTTTGTTGCGGAATAGAAAGCCGACTCTAGATTTGATTTTCGATTGGAGATGTTTGATATGAGTCTGGAAGGAGAGTTTACAGTCTAGCCAGACACCTAGGTACTTATAGATGTCCACATATTCTAGGTCGGAACCATCCAGGGTGGTGATGCTAGTCGGGCGTGTGGGTGCAGGCAGTGAACGGTTGAAAAGCATGCATTTGGTTTCACTAGTGTTTAAGAGCAGTTGGAGGCCACGGAAGGAGTGTTGTATGGCATTGAAGCTCGTTTGGAGGTTAGATAGCACAGTGTCCAAGGAAGGGCCAGAAGTATGCAGAATGGTGTCGTCTGCGTAGAGGTGGATCAGGGAATCGCCCGCAGCAAGTGCAACATCATTGATATAAACAGAGAAAAGAGTCGGCCCGAGAATTTAAACCTGTGGCACACCCATAGAGACTGCCAGAGGACCGGACAACATGCCCTCCGATTTGACACACTGAACTCTGTCTGCAAAGTAGTTGGTGAACCAGGCAAGGCAGTCATTAGAAAACCCGAGGCTACTGAGTCTGCCGATAAGAATATGGTGATTGACAGAGTTGAACGCCTTGGCCAGGTCGATGAAGACGGCTGCACAGTACTGTCTTTTATCGATGGCGGTTCTGATATCGTTTATTACCTTGAGCATGGCTGAGGTGCACCCGTGACCGGCTCGGAAACCAGATTGATACATAATAAGGTGCCATTTGGGACATACACCATGTCATTTAGAATCACAGCTAATAGTTCTAAAGGCCATCCTGACATACCATTATTGCTACTGTGGAGAAAGATGGAACACAGACAGTGGTGTGAAGATGGCTATTGTACTCTAAGGACATTATGTCGGCCTGGCTTTTCAACTTCCAAATTCCATTTTGTGTCTAGTCCATAGCTTGTTGTATTGGGCCAAAGTTTTTGATTTGTTAAAAAAGTTTGAAATATCCAATAAATGTCGTTCCACTTCATGATTGTGTCCCACTTGTTGTTGATTCTTCACAAAAAAATACAGTTTTATATCTTTATGTTTGAAGCCTGAAATGTGGCAAAAGGTCGCAAAGTTCAAGGGGGCCGAATACTTTCGCAAGGCACTGTATATATATCTATATATATATATATATATATAGGCAAACATTTCTAAAAATGTGTTTTTGCTTTGTCATTATTGGTTACTCTGTGAAGGTTGATGAGGGAAAAAAACAATTCAATACTTTTTTGAATAAGGCTGTAACGTAACAAAATGTGGAATAAGTCAAGGGGTCTGAATACTTTCTGAAGGCACTGTATCTCCTGACCAGAAATTCTTTGTCAGGTCAATAATGGCCCGGGCAGTAAAGTCAGTGACAGCAAATAGATATTGAAGGCCTAGTCAATGGGCGCATCTTATCAATCACCATCCAGATAGATGTCTCGCAGTTTGTCCAGTAATTACTTGTGTAACACTTCAGCTACTTTGTATCAGCAGTCCCAGCCCATGCTCCCCATAGCACATGGACTCTTGGGACTAGCTGGGAACAGAAGACTGGGTCATGTTTATTAGTGCACTCTGTAGCTAAATGTTTTTTGTAAGGGAAAACAAAAATGAGTGTTTCTCATTGGACGAGTCAAGGTAGTCCCTACCTGTTTCAGTCAAAAAAATGAGCATATGGATCCTTCGACACCCATTCGAAATGAGCAATTGAACTCTTTGTGGTTAGTGGTTGCTCCACTGAAAGTTTTGCGATTATTCTGCGGGACTTAGAGGCAATTTGAGGTTTAGTACAGTACCATGTCTCACCACTTCATTGCTCCCAATTAAGGTGCCACCAACCTCCTGTAACATCAACTCAAAATGTCAAAGTCAGAGGGGCCCTCTCGCTGAGACAGAAAAGGCCATTTAAGTTTTTCTTTACGGATTTATCTCTCTCTCTCCCCCTCTCCACCTCTCAAATGGCCCGATTGATGAGGGGCAAGGCACCTGGAGAGGCAATGCCGATCAATACCCCAGCAGGCCTGGGAAATAGAAGGGTCACACCCACAGCACATAGTGAGTGATGGTGATTGGACAAGGGCCAAAAATAGCCCGCCTGTCTGCCCTGCCCCCTATGCCCCCTTACTATCTTTGAAACTACAGTTGAGCTCCAAAGTCACCCTCCCATTCAGTATTTGTTTGTTTGATTAATCTTGAAAAAAAAAAATTCTACTCATCTGGAAGGTATGGACTGTTTTGTTTCTGTCAAATTGTCCTTATAAAACTAATTTATATACATTCCGATGTACATTGCTAATCATCTTACTTACTGTTTAATACTAAGTAGTTCAGTATTAGATTGGCGCAGTAGCTCAATATGTATTTGCTGTATGAAGCACTTCTAGTGCAAATATCCCTTGTTATAAACCCCACTACATAAATCACCATTTTTAAGCACTGCAATCAATTGCATTTGTTGTTGTTTCTTCCCCTCCGTTGTAGTTATGGACTTGTTCACAGCTACAATTAGACGTCTGATTCCTTACGGGCTGTATAATGGAGGTTATCTTTTGCCCAGACTCCCACTGCGAGAAATGCTAGCTCCGACATTATCTCTGCAGTCTCCCAGCGACCTGCTGATGTTTCACTGTCTTTCCAGGGAAGACGATCCTCTGTGGATTGTATGATTTGAAACCCAGCAGTCATCTGTCTGAGTGGGCGTTTCCTTTGACACCGTTTGAGGTGGTGTAGTGGTGAGGAACGCTGTGGAACACATGGAACATTTGGCCTCCGTGGCCTGTTACCAAGTCTGAGGAGCTTGTGAACCCCCTCCAGCTTCCTCCATTACGGCTCTTTTACCATAGAGGCTTGACCCGTTTGCCAACACAGTTGCCCTGTGGATAATGAGCTGGGAGGCAACTGGGTGGAAAGTGGTACCCTATGTGTTTACCTGATGCATTCCAACAGATCTGTTTTCCTTAGGCAGTCTGGAAGCTGAACGGTATAAGTTACACACATGGGGTATGCGGCAGAGGCTTACAGTATAGCATTGATATGTGAATGAGTATTGCATTAAGTACTAGACAGTACATCACATTAGCTTCTATGCTAAATACAGTGAAACACCTCAAGTGGATAGAGTGATGCTGATTTCTCCCCTAGATAAAGTAGAGTTATTAATTTGAAGGTTAATTTAGATTGCTCTTAGATGGCTCCTTATGAGGATATCGCTACTACATCAATGCTATATCCATAGAAATTAGAGCCCGACGGATTTATCAGTTGACTGATATTATCTGCCGATATTAGCCTTTTACAAATGTATTTGTATCAGCGTTTAATCCATTGAAAAGGACCGATATTAGATGCTGAGAAAACGCTCTGCAAAAAAGCACTTCATAGAATGTAACTTTTTTGCGCTGTTTGCATGGATATATATTTTCTATTTTTTATTTTATTTTTACCTTCGTTTAACTAGGCAAGTCCGTTAGGAACAAATTCTTATTTACAATGACGGTCTACACCGGCCAGACAGGGGTGCAATTATATATATTTTTTTATCCAGTCAGATCAACATACAGCCTACCCGACCACTCGGAGGTGTCCTCATGGTCCTAAATCACATTGCCTTGTTTTGTATCACATTCCAATGATATAACTGGGAGGGACAAACATGCAATTTCAGAATGTGTGGGGGACATTTCCCCAATGAAAGTTGCACCCCTGATTCCAGCTATGATAATACAAATATTGGAAGATATATCGGTGAATATTTCCACACTAAAATTAGAATCGGTCGGGCTCTAATAGAGATACATGATCAAATTATTTTTTAAATTTAATTCTGTGCCTATATAATTGCATGTTGGTACTTGTAGTTTGTTACGGGACCTGTAGTTTATTATGGTGCTCACAACACTGTTTACGTCTTTGTGTTTGTTTGTTCCTGTTGCACCCCAAGGGCAGGTGAAAGGCAATATGCTTCTTGTCTCCTGTCTGGCAACCCACATTCATAGTCAGAACATTCCGTCTCTCTCTCTTTGTGTCTGTGTGTGTGTGTGTGTGTGTGTGTGTGTGTGTGTGTTGTTTGCATGTGCCGTCCCACTGATGGAAAATCACTCCCTCACCCGGACGTGTAGTGATACTCCCTGAACACTAGTCGCCGCAATATGGGACCAGCCAGCACTGCTCTTCTCTAAATAAACAGTGCTCCATCCTAAACTCCTAAATAAATATGCTGTCTGTCTTCAACGACAAGATAAATACACTCTCCATCTCGTGCTGACAGAATAACTACCCACTCTATCTGTCCACCCAAAAAGAGAGAGGGAGAGAGAGACTTTCTTTCTTAGAGGGAGATAAGAACCTAGGGGAGGATCAGTAAACCATGTCCATATTGAGAATGTGGGCCAAAAGTTTGGTCAGGGGGTACATGGTCTGGAAAAACTCCCACATTGTTTTTTCTCATCACATGACCTAACCAGTCAAAATTCCTGGCCATAATTGTAAGTTCTACCTTAGCTGGGCCTGAGCATATGGTAAGCGTGGTCCTGGCTGTCCCTTTCTTATTTTCTTATTTTTTATTTAACCTTTTATTTAACTAGACAAGTCAGTTAAGAACAAATTCTTATTTTCATGATGGCCTACACCGGCCAAACCCGGACGACGCTTTAAGGATAAACCTGATGGAAAATTGTCGCCGTTTAACGGACTCCTGACCATTTGTGCTAATTATTATATATTTTTTGGAATTGTTAAAAAAAATTTTTAACTAGCCTAATTGACTGCCGCCTTGTAGCACTAACATCTGTAGCCATGAAATGCTTTGAAAGGCTGGTCATGGCTCACATCAACATCATCATTCCAGAATCCCTGGACTCACTTCAATGCGCATACCCTTCCAACAGATCCACAGAGGACGCAATCACTATTGCACTCCACACTGCCCTTTCCCACCTGGACAAAAGGAACACCTATCTGAGAGTGCTGTTCATTGACTACTGCTCAGCGTTCAACACCATAGTGCACTCCAAGCTCATCACTAAGCTAAGGTCCCTGGGACTGAACACCTCCCTTTGCAACTGGATCTTGAACTTCCTGATGGGCCACCTTCAGGTGGTGAGGGTAGGCAACAACACATCCACCACGCTGACCATTAACACGGGGGCCCCTCAAGGGTGCGTTCTTAGTCCCCCCCTGTACTCCCTGTTCACCCACAACTGTGTGGCCAGGCACGATTTCAACACCATCTTTAAGGTTGCAGATGACACAACGGTGGTAGGACTGATCACTGACGACGATGAGACAGCCTATAGGGAGGAGGTCAGAGACCTTGCAATGTGGTGCCAGGACAACAACCTCTCCCTCAACGTGATCAAGACAAAGGAGCGGATTG
Organism: Oncorhynchus tshawytscha; assembly: GCF_018296145.1. NCBI lineage: Eukaryota > Metazoa > Chordata > Actinopteri > Salmoniformes > Salmonidae > Oncorhynchus > Oncorhynchus tshawytscha. The sequence continues at coordinate 15,533,355 of NC_056442.1, read as the reverse complement.
TGGACTACATGAAAAGGAGGGCCGAGCACGCCACCACATGGAGCAGGGTCGAGAGCTTCAAGTTCCTTGGTGTCCACATCACTAAGGACCTATCATGGTCCAAACAGACCAAGACAGTTGTGAAAAGGGCACGACAACACCTATTCCCGCTCAGGAGGCTGAAAAGAGTTGGCATGGGACACACACACACAAACACATAGAGTACATTCACATTCCTTCACACTCTACACATATGCTGCTGCTACTCGGTTTTAATTTCTATGTAGTCACCTACATAGGGTCACCTGTAGTTTACCCCTCCTCTACCTACATTTACAAATACCTCAATTACCTCGACTAACCCATACCCCTTTTATATGGCCTTGTCAGGTATTTAATTGTGTTACTATTTTTCCTGTAGTTTATTTATTGCAAAGATTTTTCTTATTCATTTATTTAAAACTCTGCATTATTGGGTAAGTGCTTATAAGTAAGCATTTCATGGTAAGGTCTACACGTTGTATTCAATGCATGTGATTAATACAATTCAATTATTTTTTTAAATATAAAAATACAATAAAATTTTATGCCTAAGACAGTATTTGCAAACATGTCATAAGGTTTAGGCTGGAAGCCCCAGTCCACGAGTTGCAATGCGACCGCCACCAGCCTTCATGTGAGTCAGTCAAAGTTAGTGTCTAATGGGTATCAGTCACACTACAAATGTCCTTACCGAGTCCTCTGTCACCGTCCTAGTCTAATGTCAAGAGCTCCTCATCTCATCGTGAAACGAGCAAACTCTGAATTCTTCGCTGTGCTAAAAAGGAACATCCAGCTTTCGGAGTGTCTCACTTTTGCTCCATTTACGGCTCTACAATTTTCACCGGCGCTAGGTAGTGATTTGAACATCCACACAGATGTGGATTCATTCCCCCCTTTTATGAATATGAAGATTGTATGTGTTTTAACACATGGTTAAGCAGCCAAGTGACACCTCGTTGACTAGAAAATATAGTTACTATGGAATCAAATAGAAGGTAGTGCTACAACACCTGTTCCCAATCCCCCAAATTGCGATGAAGTGCAATTTAGTGTGTAAAATATGGAGATTATGTCGCACTGAGTTGTTCCTCGTGGGGATTAATGTAAATGAATAAAATGTAGTCATTTAGGGGGTGATAGAATAGTACTGGAAAAGGTATTTGGCGAACGGGTTGAGAACCGGTTGAAGGACAGGTCTCGTTTAAACCCCTACAAAATGGCTGTCATGTGGTCACACACACACACACACACACACACACACACACACACACACACACACCTTACCGAAATCTGAAACGGTATCATCTTCCTGTAGCTCGACCATAACACATTGGACCAGATGGACTCAATCAGATATAATAGATAACAGGACGTCTCTCCATCTCTCTTACGCTCGCTCTCTCTTAGTAGATTTATGTACTGGAAGTTTTCACTGGGAGAACATTTGGGGGTTGTACCTGCAGGGTCTGGTATGACCTTGCAGCGTGGCAGGGGTTTGGTGGTGGGCAGAGAGCTGGCCAGGCTGGATGCCAAGCCAAACCTCCTTGACATTCATGGCCAGTGTTAGAGAGTGAAGGATGGGGCTAGAGCAAGGGAGGGAGGGAGGGAGAGATGGGAAAGAGATATATTGGAGTAGAGAGATGGAGAGGGAAAGAGGGAGAGAAAGGGAGATGAAGTGAGGGACAGAGACAAAGAGTCAGAGCGCACTCCATGGTGGTTCAGGATCCTGGGCTACATCGCCGGGGCTAATGATGCAGGAAGATAAATGGTGCTGCTTACTGACCTGTGTCTTATCCCCCTTTCTCTCTTTCTCTAACACACACACACGCCTACAAGTAACTGCCAAAATAAAGGAAACACAAATATAAAGTGTCTTAATAGGGCGTTGGGCCACTAGAAACCGCCAGAACAGCTTCAATGCACTTTGGCATAGATTCTACAAGTGTCTGTAACTCTATTGGCAGGATGCGATACCATTCTTCCATGAGAACTTACATCATTTGGTGTTTTATTGATGGTGGTGGAAAACGCTGTCTCAGGCTCCATTCCAGAATCTCGCATAAGTTTTCAATTGAGTTGAGATCTGGTGACTGGGATGGCAATGGCATATGGTTTACATAGTTTTCATGCTCATCAATCCATTCAGTGACCATTCGTTCCCTGTGGATGTGGGAATTGTCATCCTATTGGGGCATAGCCATGGTAGCCAAAATAATGGCCTGCCCAGTATTTTATACATGACCCTAAGCATGTTGGGATGTTAATTAACTAAGGCACCACACCTGCTTTTGTATCCCTCATTTACCCAAGGGTTTCCATTATTTTGGAAGTTACATGTACATCCCCAATCTCCCCGTATCATCACACATACAGTATCTCTAACCCACATCCCACATCATAGTTTTAAGCATTCAGGTTGATACTCTGTTTACATATTTGATTTCCTCATGCACAAATGTATTTACTATGCAATAATTGGACCACAAACTCACATTTGTATTATATAATTTTGTATTAAGCTGATATAACCCTGAATTGCTATTGGAAGGATCAGACTTAGCTACTCTAAGGCTAGCAGAGCATTATGGGGGACTAAGTTTGCATTTCAAATGGCACCCTATTCCCTTTATAGTGCACTATTTTGGACCAAAGGTAGTGAACTATAAAGGGATTGGATCAGAGGATATCTGAAACATGACTGAGAATCAATCACTAATGCTTTCCAAAAGTGTTACCATTGTCATTGTTACCATTGTCATTTTTTTCTTTTTTCTCCAAGATGGCGTAGCAGTGAAAACGTGTTTTGTTCGTGTCTCGTGTACTTTTGTATTCTTCGTATTTTTTGTATATATATATATTTCAACTTTATTTTCAATCTCTTTTCGATTTTTAATTTGATTATACCTTCCGGTAACCTGCCTCACCCAATTTGATACGGTATCGCTATTATTTTAAAATGTTAAATCTTAGAACACCTCCAGAAGCTAACCAGCTAATTAGCTACAAGCTATTTAGTCATTGTTAGCCACTGCTAGCGGCTTTTACCTTCTGCACAGATACCAGCCCTGTTCTTAGCCTGGATAATACTCGCCAGTCTACCAGTATCGGACTGTCTCTCCACAACAACGTCGGATTCCTGCCGTAATCCCTGGACCACTACTTCTGATCTTCACAGCTAGCTTACAGCTAGCTAGCTCACAGCCTGCAGCTAGCTAGCTCACAGCTAGCTTGCACTCACCGTGGCACCCAGTACCGAAGCTATCCCTGAGGCCCACCTCCCGGCCTACTCAGCTGTTCACCCGAACCCCACTCATACACGGCTAGAGCCCAATACTCCACCGGGTCCTTGCTGTAAACTCTGGACCTTGGCACCGGTTCACCGCTGCTACCGATTGGCTATAGTGGCTAATGCCACTGCCACGAAGCTAGCACCAGTTAGCCGTGAGCCAGGCGCATCTCCCGGCTAGCAAACTAAATTCTACAATACCTCTTTCGCCATCTGGCTTGGATTCTCTGTCGACATGGCCCCCGCTGCACAACCACGACTGGTCTGCCGACGAATGACTCCATCCGCTGTGCCTTCAACCGGCCTCCGTCGGAGGGCTACTAACTTTAAGCGCCGTGTCGCCCGAGTGCTAGCGTAGTGCATGTCCCCAGGCACCCTCATTTGTTGACTTCTGTGATCGAAAAAGCCTTGGTTTCATGCATGTCAACATCAGAAGTGTCCTCCCTAAGTTGGTTTTACTCACTGCTTTAGCACACTCTGCCAACCCTGATGCCCTTGCCGTGTCTGAATCCTGGCTTAGGAAGGCCACCAAAAATTCTGAGATTTCCATACCCAACTATAACATTTTCCGTCAAGATAGAACTGCCAAAGGGGGCGGAGTTGCAGTCTACTGCAGAGATAGCCTGCAAAGTAATGTCATACTTTCCAGGTCCATACCCAAACAGTTCAAATTACTAATTTAAAAAATGACTCTCCAGAAATAAGTCTCTCACTGTTGATGCCTGCTACCGACCCCCCTCAGCTCCCAGCTGTGCCCTGGACACCATTTGTGAATTGATCGCCCCCCATCTAGCTTCAGAGTTTGTTCTGTTAGGTGACCTAAACTGGGATATGCTAACCCCGGCAGTCCTACAATCTAAGCTAGATGCCCTCAATCTCACACAAATCATCAAGGAACCCACCAGGTACAACCCTAAATCTGTAAACAAGGGCACCCTCATAGACATTATCCTACTGGCCAACTGGCCCTCCAAATACACCTCTGCTGTCTTCAATCAGGATCAATTAGAAGGCGAGCAGGCCTTCTAATTGACCTGGCCCGGGTATCCTGGAAGGATATTGACCTCATCCCATCAGTTGAGGATGCCTGGTCATTCTTTAAAAGTAACTTCCTCACCATCTTAGATAAGAATGCTCCGTTAAAAAAATGCAGAACTAAGAACAGATATAGCCCTTGGTTCACTCCAGACCTGACTGCCCTCGACCAGCGCAATAGCATCAAATAGTCCCCGCGATACGCAACTGTTCAGGGAAGTCAGGAACCAATACACAAAGTCAGTCAGGAAAGCAAAGGCCAGCTTTTTCAAGCAGAAATTTGCATCCTGTAGCTCTAACTCCTGAAAGTTCTGGGACACTGTAAAGTCCATGGAGAACAAGAGCACCTCCTCCCAGCTGCCCACTGCACTGAGGCTAGGTAACACGGTCACCACTGATAAATCCATGATAATCGAAAACTTCAACAAGCATTTCTCAACGGCTGGCCATGCCTTCCTCCTGGCTACTCCAATCTCGGCCAACAGCTCCGCTCCCCCCACAGCTACTCGCCCAAGCCTCCCCAGCTTCTCCTTGACCCAAATCCAGATAGCAGATGTTCTGAAAGGGCTGCACAACCTGGACCCGAACAAATCAGCTGGCCTTGACAATCTGGACCCTCTATTTCTGAAACTATCCGCCGCCATTGTCGCAACCCCTAATACCAGCCTGTTCAACCTCTCTTTCATATCGTCTGAGATCCCCAAGGATTGGAAAGCTGCCGCAGTCATTCCCCTCTTCAAAGGGGGTGACACCCTGGACCCAAACTGTTACAGACCTATATCCATCCTGCCCTGCCTATGTAAGGTCTTCGAAAGCCTAGTCAACAAACAGATCACTGACCATCTCGAATCCCACCGTACCTTCTCCGCTGTGCAATCTGGTTTCCGAGCCGGTCACGGGTGCACCTCAGCCACGCTCAAGGTACTAAACGATATCATAGCCGCCATCGATAAAAGACAGTACTGTGCAGCCGTCTTCATCGACCTGGCCAAGGCTTTCGACTCTGTCAATCACCATATTCTTATCGGCAAACTCAGTATCCTCGGTTTTTCTAATGACTGCCTTGCCTGGTTCACCAACTACTTTGCAGACAGAGTTCAGTGTGTCAAATCGGAGGGCATGTTGTCCGGTCCTCTGGCAGTCTCTATGGGGGTGCCACAGGGTTCAATTCTCGGGCCGACTCTTTTCTCTGTATATATCAATGATGTTGCTCTTGCTGCGGGCGATTCCTTGATCCACCTCTACGCAGACGACACCATTCTGCATACTTCTGGCCCTTCCTTGGACACTGTGCTATCTAACCTCCAAACGAGCTTCAATGCCATACAACACTCCTTCTGTGGCCTCCAACTGCTCTTAAACGCTAGTGAAGCCAAATGCATTATTTTCAACCGTTCACTGCCTGCACCCGCACGCCCGACTAGCATCACCACCCTGGATGGTTCCGACCTAGAATATGTGGACATCTATAAGTATCTAGGTGTCTGGTTAGACTGTAAACTCTCCTTCCAGACTCATATCAAACATCTCCAGAGTCGGCTTTCTATTCCGCAACAAAGCCTCCTTCACTCACGCCGCCAAACTTACCCTAGTAAAACTGACTATCCTACCGATCCTCGACTTCGGCAATGTCATCTACAAAATAATATCCAATACTCTACTCAGCAAACTGGATGCAGTTTATCACAGTGCCATCCGTTTTGTCACTAAAGCACCTTATACCACCCACCACTGCGACCTGTATGCTCTAGTCGGCTGGTCTTCGCTACAGTGCCTTGCGAAAGTATTCGCCCCCCTTGAACTTTGCGACATTTCAGGCTTCAAACATAAAGATATAAAACTGTCTTTTTTTTGTGAAGAATCAACAACAAGTGGGACACAATCATGAAGTGGAATGACATTTATTGGATATTTCAAACTTTTTTAACAAATCAAAACTGAAAAATTGGGCGTGTGAAATTATTCAGCCCCCTTAAGTTAATACTTTGTAGCGCCACCTTTTGCTGCGATTACAGCTGTAAGTCGCTTGGGGTATGTCTCTATCAGTTTTGCACATCGAGAGACTGAAGTTTTTTCCCATTCCTCCTTGCAAAACAGCTCGAGCTCAGTGAGGTTGGATGGAGAGCATTTGTGAACAGCAGTTTTCAGTTCTTTCCACAGATTCTCGATTGGATTCAGGTCAGGACTTTGACTTGGCCATTCTAACACCTGGATATGTTTATTTTTGAACCATTCCATTGTAGATTTTGCTTTATGTTTTGGATCATTGTCTTGTTGGAAGACAAATCTCCATCCCAGTCTCAGGTCTTTTGCAGACTCCATCAGGTTTTCTTCCAGAATGGTCCTGTATTTGGCTCCATCCATCTTCCCATCAATTTTAACCATCTTCCCTGTCCCTGCTGAAGAAAAGCAGGCCCAAACCATGATGCTGCCACCACCATGTTTGACAGTGGGGATGGTGTGTTCAGGGTGATGAGCTGTGTTGCTTTTACGCCAAACATAACGTTTTGCATTGTTGCCAAAAAGTTCAATTTTGGTTTCATCTGACCAGAGCACCTTCTTCCACATGTTTGGTGTGTCTCCCAGGTGGCTTGTGGCAAACTTTAAACAACACTTTTTATGGATATCTTTAAGAAATGGCTTTCTTCTTGCCACTCTTCCATAAAGGCCAGATTTGTGCAATATACGACTGATTGTTGTCCTATGGACAGAGTCTCCCACCTCAGCTGTAGATCTCTGCAGTTCATCCAGAGTGATCATTGGCCTCTTGGCTGCATCTCTGATCAGTCTTCTCCTTGTATGAGCTGAAAGTTTAGAGGGACGGCCAGGTCTTGGTAGATTTGCAGTGGTCTGATACTCCTTCCATTTCAATATTATCGCTTGCACAGTGCTCCTTGGGATGTTTAAAGCTTGGGAAATCTTTTTGTATCCAAATCCGTCTTTAAACTTCTTCACAACAGTATCTCGGACCTGCCTGGTGTGTACCTTGTTCTTCATGATGCTCTCTGCGCTTTTAACGGACCTCTGAGACTATCACAGTGCAGGTGCATTTATACGGAGACTTGGATTACACACAGGTGGATTGTATTTATCATCATTAGTCATTTAGGTCAACATTGGATCATTCAGAGATCTTCACTGAACTTCTGGAGAGAGTTTGCTGCACTGAAAGTAAAGGGGCTGAATAATTTTGCACGCCCAGTTTTTCAGTTTTTGATTTGTTAAAAAAGTTTGAAATATCCAATAAATGTCGTTCCACTTCATGATTGTGTCCCACTTGTTGTTGATTCTTCACAAAAAAATACAGTTTTATATCTTTATGTTTGAAGCCTGAAATGTGGCAATAGGTCGCAAAGTTCAAGGGGGCCGAATACTTTCGCAAGGCACTGTACATATTCGTCGCCAGACCCACTGGCTCCATGTCATCTACAAGTCCATGCTAGGTAAAGCTCCGCCTTATCTCAGTTCACTGGTCACGATGGCAACACACACCCGTAGCATGCGCTCCAGCAGGTGTATCTCACTGATCATCCCTAAAGCCAACACTTCATTTGGCCGCCTTTCCTTCCAGTTCTCTGCTGCCTGTGACTGGAAAGAATTGCAAAAATAGCTGAAGTTGGAGACTTTTATCTCCCTCACCAACTTTAAACATCTGCTATCTGAGCAGCTAACCGATCGCTGCAGCTGTACATAGTCCATCGGTAAATAGCCCACCCAATTTACCTACCTCATCCCCATACTGTTTTTATTTATTTACTCTTCTGCTCTTTTGCACACCAGTATCTCTACCTGCACATGACCATCTGATCATTTATCACTCCAGTGTTAATCTGCTAAATTGTAATTATTTGCCTACCTCATGCCTTTTGCACACAATGTATATAGACTCTTTTTTTCTTTTTTTCTACTGTGTTATTGACTTGTTTATTGTTTACTCCATGTGTAACTCTGTGTTGTTGTCTGTTCACACTGCTATGCTTTATCTTGGCCAGGCCAGTTGTAAATGAGAACTTGTTCTTAACTTACCTACCTGGTTAAATAAAGGTGAAATAAAATAAATAAATAAAATTGAACCTACACTGAATCACAGGTCTTACACCAGTCACTGTAAGGACAGAGTTGCACACTGATACACACACACTTGCACTTGCACTCACACACACACATATGATATACATGGGGTGTACAAAACATTAATAACTCTTTCCATAGCCTCCCGGGTGGCGCTGTGACCTAAGGCACTGCATCGCAGTGCTAGCTGTGCCACCAGAGATTCTGGGTTTGAGCCCAGGCTCTGTCGCCACCGGGAGGCCTATGAGCGGTGCATAATTTGGCTCAGCGTCGTCTGGGTTAGGGAGGGTTAGGCCGGCAGGGATATCCTTGTCTCATCGCGCACTAGCAACTCCTGTGGCGGGCCGGGCGCAGTGCACGCTGACCAGGTTGCCAGGTATATGGTGTTTCCTCTGACTTATTGGCTGGCTTCCGGGTTGGATATGCATTGTGTCAAGAAGCAGTACGGCTTGGTTGGGTTGTGTTTCGGAGGACGCACCACTCTCGACCTTCTTCTCTCACCGAGTCCTTACGGGATTTGCAGCGATGAGACAAGACTGTAACTACTACCAATTGGATACCACAAAATGGTAATAGATTTTTTTTAAATAACTATTTCCATGACAAAGACTGACCAGGTGTAAGCTATGATCCCTTATTAATTTAACTTCAAATCAGTGTAAATGAAGGGAGGCAACTTCCCCGTCAGCGGGACACCTGTCGACAACATCCGGTGAAATTGGAGGGCTCGCAATTCAAATAAATATTTGTAATATTGAGCAAGTATCTTATATCGGTTAAAAGCTTAAATTCTTGTTAATCTAACAGCATTGTCCGATTTACAATAGACTTTACAGTGAAAGCATACTATGCGATTGTTTGAGGACGGAGCCCAACATCAACATATTTTTCAATCAGCACAGGCTTCATAACATCACAAATAGTGATTAAATAATCACTTACTTTTTGAAATTCTGTTTGCAATCCCAAGGGTCCCAGCTACAACATGCATGGTCATTCTGTTAGATAAAACCCTTCTTTAATCCCAAAAAGTCAATTTGTTGGCGCCATCGATTTCAGTAATCGACTCGTTCAACACGCAGACAAAGGATTCCAAAAAGCTACCGCTAAACTTTGTTCAAACAAGTCAAACTACGTTTCTATACAATCCTCAGGTACCCTAAAATGTAATTAAACTAAAATATTTCATACGGAAAAAAGTTCAATAGAAAAGTAAAATTAGAAAGTGCGCTCCCTCTTCGTCGCGCATCCCACTGACTGATTTCCAACTGTGACTCCTTGTACCAAAACTCAAATTCTTCCTCGTTTTGGAAGAAACAATTCTGAAACCTTGAACAAAGACTGGTGACATCTAGTGGAAGCCATATGAATTGCAATCTGGGAGCTGGAATTGCATAGGACCCATAGCTTTACATTGAAATAGCATGGGTTTTTCTTTGGAGTTTCGGCTACCATATTAATTGTGTTATAGTCTCATACATTATTTTAACATTTCTACAAACTTCAAAGTGCAAATCCTGGCTTCTGGGCCTGAGTAACAGGCAGTTAACTTTGGGCACGTCAGTCAGGCGGAAATTCTGAAAAAGACGACCCTAGCCCTAAAAAGATATATTAATTAAAAATTATTTTAACTCAATATTAGGAAGGCATTCTTAATGTTTTGTACACTCAGTGTGTGTGTATATATAGACACACACACACACACACACACACACACATATGCATACAGACAGAGGCAAGCAGACAGGCCGACATGAGCGTGCATACACTGACAGTGGAGCACTGCCATGGAGTATAACATGACATACCATCATCCATATCCGTTACTCTCTGACCTTTTCATTTGAGAGTTTAACCCTTCACTGTCCCTCTCTTCAATTTATTCCTTCCATACCCTTTCTCCAATAATACAGTACACTAATCCCATTTGCTGTCTGTTTATTTACTTCCACTGTAAAATGGCACTTGTTTGTTGTAGCCTGCCTTATGTTAGCCCTAGTTGATATAGCCTAGTTTGTGTTGACTATTGCAAGAGTCTATCTCTTGCAGGAGACTTTATGATCAATGGAAGTTTTACAGTACATTTATTGTTTCAACATTGAGACTAACTGCCTAGTCTCAGACATCAAAATTACCTGATAAAATAGGTTTGTCTGAAAAGTGGTCTGATCTGTCTCTCACCTCAGATGTCCCTCAAACACACACACACCTCTGTCTCTATCTCTCTCCCTCCCCCCACCCACACACATCACCTCCATCTCTCTCCCCCTGTCCTTCAGGTCTCTGGCAGGGCTGCAAGGCAGCAGGGTGAAGAATCAGGCAGTTAATGGCTCTCTATCCTCTGTCTCTCTTTATCCTTTGTCCCTCTCTCTCTCCTTTCTCCTCTGTCACTGGCAAGTCCATCCAGACAGACAGATTTTATTAGAACATAACCATGTCCTCCCCATCCAGCTAGTAGGAAAGTAAAGAACCCAGCCATCCAGGAAGAGCCTCTACTCGCAAGTAGTCTCAAGGAGTTTTCTAAGATAAAAATCATGTTGATGGTCTGAGTGGCTATGGCTTGTGCTAATACGCCTGGACAGAGGCTGGGAGTGGGATAGCATGCCTTGTAAATTAGGTGTGACATGCATGCGGGCGGTCATGAAGGATGCTGGTGGTGCGTGTATTCCCCTCAAGCTGTTATTAAAGGACTTCTCTCTGTAACATGTAATGCCTTAGAGCACCAATTAGTTTCTGTATACCGGTGTACATGCATTAAAATATACTAGTTACTGTATTCTATGCCTCTGCATCGTATCTAATTATAATCTCCCCTGTTATACTGAATAAAAACACAACATATAAAGTGTTGGACACATGTTTCATGAGCTGAAATATTCATTACGTGTATTTGTAAAGTGTATTTCTCTCATTCTGTGCACACTTTTTTTACATCCCTGTTAACTTCTTGATGACGGGGCAGTATTTTCACGTCCGGATGAAATGCATGCCCAAATTCAGCTGCCTGCTACTCATCCCCAGAAGATAATATATGCATATTATTAGTAGATTTGGATAGAAAACACTCAGAAGTTTCTAAAAATGTTTGAATCATGTCTGTGAGTATAACAGAACAAATGTAGCAGGCGAAACCCCGAGGAAAAACCATTCAGAATTTTTTTTTGAGGTCACTCTCTTTTCAATGAGCTTTCCTTGGTAATCCAGATTTCTAAGGGACCTTCTTGCAGTTCCTACCGCTTCCATTGGATGTCACCAGTCTTTAGAAATTGGGTGAGGTTTTTTCCAACTTCAAGTGTACTGTTAGATGCTCGTGACCGGAAAGGTAGCGTGATATTGTTTTCTTCCTGTATTGTACACAGATCATCCTGTCTTCAATTTTATCGATTCTTTACTTTAAGAAATACCTAAAGTTGTAATTACAAAAGTAGTTTGAAATGTTTTGGCAAAGTTTACAGGTAACTTTTGAGATATTTTGTAGTCACGATGCGCAAGTTGGAACCAGTGTTTTTCTGGATCAAACGTGCCAAATAAATGAACATTTTGGATATATATTGACGGAATTAATCGAGCAAAATGACGATTTGTGATGTTTATGGGACATATTGGAGTGCCAACAAAAGAAGCTTTTCAAAGGTAAGGCATGATTTATATTTTTATTTTTTGTGTTTGGTGTCGCGCCTGCAGGGTTGAAACATGTTTTCTCTCTTTTGTTTACGGAGGTGCCATCCTCAGATAATAGCATTGTTTGCTTTCGTGGAAAATCCTTTTTGAAATCTTACGTTGGCTCGATTCACAACACGTGTAGCTTTAATTTGGTGTCTTACATGTGTGATTTCATGAAAGTTAGATTTTTATAGTAATTTATTTGAATTTGGCGCTCTGCATTTTCTCTAGCTTTTGGCCAGGTGGGACGCGTCCCACATATCCCAGAGAGGTTAATGAGCATTTCTCCTTTGTCAAGATAATCCATCCATCTGACAGGTGTGGATGTCGTGGAAATATTGAATCAAATATTTCTCAGATACCGGAGCTTGTGAATTCAAATAGACTTTATTACAAAAAGTAACAAATCCGAGCAATTCCATGGAACAACTAAATTATCTTGCCAGAGACCTCAGGTTTCCACCTTCAGATTACACACATGGTCACTCCCCTTTATGTAGATGATTAACACCCCTTGGCCTCCCGCCACCATCATCTTTCTGTCTCAATTCCTACTTGCTTACAATTCTATTGGTGGCGTATCCATAGCAATGATACAAAAATAAGACACACACATAACGTACACTGTGCAATGGTACTCATTGGACTACACAATGGCTCTCCCCAAGCCTGTAATGGCACAGACATACATATACAATACAACTACATGTCCTAAAGCCAGTCACAGGACCAGGCAATGATTCCCTCAGGCCTACAACAGCATAGGCATACATACATAATGCAATTGCATGTCTCAATGTTATTCACAGGACAAGGTAATGACTTCCCTCAGGCCTATAACAGCACAGGCATACATTTTTGTTGCATTTCTAGCGATTAACTCTATGTTGATCCAACTCTGTTCATTCACCTGGTCTCAGCCTTTATTCTGCTTACACAAGTCTATTAATTAACCCTATGTTGATTCTGCTCACTACTTCTGGGATAACAGTCCAGATTAGAGGTCGACCAATTATGATTTTTCAACGCCGATACCTATTATTGGAGGACCAAAAAAGCCGATATCGATTTTTATTGGTAATAATGACAATTACAACAATACTGAATGAACACTTATTTTAACTTAATATAATACATCAATAAAATCTATTAATTAATGAAACATGTTCAATTTGGTTTAAATAATGCAAAAACAAAGTATTGGAGAAGAAAGTAAAAGTGCAATATGTGCCATGTAAAAAAGCTCACGTTTAAGTTCCTTGCTGAGAACATGAGAACATATGAAAGCTGGTGGTTCCTTTTAACATTCCATGGTGAGAAGTTTTAGGTTGTAGTTATAGGAATTATAGGACTATTTCTCTCTATGCCATTTGTATTTCATGTACCTTTGACTATTGGATGTTCTTATAGGAACTTTAGTATTGCCAGTGTAACAGTATAGCTTCCGTCCCTCTCCTCGCCCCTACCTGGGCTCGAACCAGGAACACATGGACAACAGCCACTCTCGAAGCATCGTTACCCATCGCATGCATTGTCTCAAACAAACATCCGGTGAAAGTGAAAGTGCAGAGAGCCACATCAAATTACAGAAATCTCATAATAAACATTGATAAAAGATACAAGTGTTATGTATGGAATTATAGCTAAACTGCTCCTTAATGCAACCGTTGTGTCAGATTTCAAAAAGGCTTTATGGCGAAAGCACACCTTGCGATTTTGTTAGGTCAGCACCTAGCCACAGAAAAACATACAGCCATTTTCCAAAGGACAGGTGTCAGAAATAGCATTATAAATATTCACTTACCTTTGATGACCTTGATCGGAATGCGCTCCCAGGAATCCCAGTTCCACAATCAATGTTTGTTTTGTTCGATAAAGTCCATCATTTATGTCCAAATAACTCATTTTTGTTTGCGCGTTTAGCCCAGTAATCCAAATGCTCAATACGCTTAGTTCCGATGAAAAGTTAAAAAAAGTTAAATTACAGTTCGTAGAAACATGTCAAATGATGTATAGAATCAATCTTTAGGATGTTTTTATCATAAATCTTCAATAATTTTTCAATATGACCTCATATACACTGTATATTCGATCGGCAATGACTTGAAAAACTACAAACCTCAGATTTCCCACTTCCTGGTTGGAATTTTCCTCAGGTTTTTGCCTGCTAAATGAGTTCTGTTATACAGACATCATTCAAACAGTTTTAGAAACGTCAGAGTGTTTTCTATCCAAATCTATTAATTATATGCATATTCTAGTTTTTGGGCCTGAGTAGCATGCAGTTTACTCTGGGTACCTTATTATCCAAGCTACTCAATACTGCCCCCCTGTCCCAAAGAATTTAAATAAAGGTAAAAAAAAACCGTCCACAATCGGTTACCGATTAAAAGGAAAACTTGAAATCGGCCCTAATCGGCCACTCCGAATAATCAGTCAACCTCTAATTAATATCACCCCTTTTGAGTTTCTTTGCCCATGGGAGAACTATATTTTGACCCTCCCCCTATTTCACCAAGAAGGAGAGTGATTGAGTGCAGCATCAGATGACCTGACCTCCACAACCCCTCAACCTCAACCAAATTGAGATGGTTTGGGATGGTTTGGATGAGTCGGACAGCAGAGTGAAGGAAAAGCAGCCAACAAGTGCTCAGCATATGTGGGAACTCCTTCAAGACTGTTGGAAAAGCATACCAGGTGAAGCTCGTTGAGAGAATGCCAAGAGTGTGCTAAGCTGTTTTCAAGGCAAAAGGTGGCTACTTTGAAGAATCTAAAATATAATCATGTAGTAACACTTTTTTGGTTACTACATGATTCCATATGTGTTATTTAATGGTTTTAGTGTCTTCACTATTATTCTACAGTGTTGAAAATGGTCAAAATAAAGAAAAACCCTTGAATGAGTAGGTGTTGTAAAACTTTTGACCGGTAGTGTATGTTTGTAAACTTTAAAAAGTCCCATGATGATTGAGTGTCCACATATTGTAGCTGTACCATAATATTTTATTTGCTACTAAGTAAACCTCCAATTTGTTCTCCAATATTCCACCCTCTTAAACCGACCCTCGTCCCAAGTTGGGTTATCGTCCCAGTGACTGGCAGACTACCCCTGTCCCCCTGGATCATAGGGCCTTTGAAAGATTGGGACCCACCCATTAAAAAGAGTACACAGTGCCACCCACAGAACAGAAGCAGATCAACTACCAAAAGCATTTCCAACACCCTCACCTCAATTATATTTACCCAAGCATCTCTGTGCAGTAATTTTGTGCCACCAGGGCCACAATCATTTTGATTGATTGTCCAAGTGTGACCCCCTCCCCATGGGTTACTGCAGCTAGTGTTGCCAGCACTGCCACTAACTGGGTGCGTGCACCCCACCGGAATTCCCACAGGCTAGTAGGTACGAGGTCGTCAAGGTTGTCATTAGCAGCTTTGTGAAATTCCTTGTATATTATGCTCACCCATCCGGGGGCTTTGGAAGACCAACCCTGCCAGGCAGGCTTAGAATCTTGAGGGGGTTGTATTGCAGACTTCTCCTTTGTGTATGTGTCACTCAGGTGGGTGTATAGGGTTGGGGACTGTTCCATCATGATAGGACAATAAATAAACTGTATTTATAATTTCTTTAAAATGTATATCCCATACCTGTACCAAATTGAAAGCTCTCTGTCACAACTCCTGCTTGCAGACACACATTGGCTCTGGCATTTTGGAACCATTCTCCATTTTCAGTCACTTAACTCGCAATTATTATGTCCTCTGTTTGCTGTGTTTTTATCCCTACCTTGTTGATTCCTACCTTATTTCAGGCTTGTGAGGACTTTTGTGTTCCAGTTCCTTATATTTGAAGATGTATTATTTTTAATAACGGTCCTTTATTCTAATGCTGTCTATTAGCTATTTATAAATACTATATATAGAAAGTTGAATAATAGCTATTTTACAACATTCCCTATGTTGAAAGTTATACTGTATTTGTAGTTTATTTCTTTATCGGTAGTTGTATTTTATTGTTTTCCTGATTTCATTTTTGTTTTACATTCCCTAACATGGATAGTTTTGTGTGTTCCGTTATTTGACTTATCTATGGAAACTTTTGTAATATTTACAATAGCCATGGAGTCGTCTTGATGTCTCAGAACAGTTAGTTATCAATATACAGTTTATTGACTACGAGAGCTACACGTTTCCCTTTTAATCTATTCACCTTAAAGAGTGGGTAGAGAACTTTGTGCCGTTCTGCAATTTCCTTCGAGAACTGATCATGCATGCCTATTTTTGTGCCAGCGAGTCTTTTGTCCAGGATTTTAACCATTATTTTATCTTTAAATAATGCATATTTGGCAACGATTGAGCACTGATATTTCTGTCATCTACTTCCAAAACGGTGTACACGTTAGAGTTTGATATTGTCGACAGTAGCTCTTTACAAGGATGCGAACTAGACACCTTTCCAAAATAGGTGACCTACGTGAAAGATCCGATGAGAACATTTGGGGGAGGGGATTGGATCACTACTGGCTGTAAGCGAACAAGTGATGCGCGTTTGTAAGTGAACAAGTGATGGGCGTTTGGAGCAATACTGGCTGTATCCAAGGCTCAGCCAATCATTCACGTAACAAAATGCAGCACGCGACTGAAGAGAGAAGTGACAACCAAAACCAATTTGCTAGTTACAGAATGAGTGTGCGCTCTGGAAAGACAGCAGCGAGTGGAAAGGCAGTTTGCCAGTTACAAGCACGATAAAGTGTAGGTGAGAAGACCATGGAGACGGGGTGAGAATCAAATCAAATCAAATTTATTTATATAGCCCTTCGTACATCAGCTGATATCTCAAAGTGCTGTACAGAAACCCAGCCTAAAACCCCAAACAGCAAGCAATGCAGGTGTAGAAGCATGGTGGCTAGGAAAAACTCCCTAGAAAGGCCAAAACCTAGGAAGAAACCTAGAGAGGAACCAGGCTATGTGGGGTGGCCAGTCCTCTTCTGGCTGTGCCGGGTGGAGATTATAACAGAACATGGCCAAGATGTTCAAATGTTCATAAATGACCAGCATGGTCGTATAATAATAAGGCAGAACAGTTGAAACTGGAGCAGCAGCACGGCCAGGTGGACTGGGGACAGCAAGGAGTCATCATGTCAGGTAGTCCTGGGGCATGGTCCTAGGGCTCAGGTCCTCCGAGAGAGAGAAAGAAAGAGAGAAGGAGAGAATTAGAGAACACACACTTAGATTCACACAGGACACCGAATAGGACAGGAGAGGTACTCCAGATATAACAAACTGACCCTAGGACCCCGACACATAAACTACTGCAGCATAAATACTGGAGGCTGAGACAGGAGGGGTCAGGAGACACTGTGGCCCCATCCGAGGACACCCCCGGACAGGGCCAAAAAGGAAGGATATAACCCCACCCACTTTGCCAAAGCACAACCCCCACACCACTAGAGGGATATCTTCAACCACCAACTTACCATCCTGAGACAAGGCTGAGTATAGCCCACAAAGATCTCCGCCATGGCACAACCCATAGGGGGGCGCCAACCCAGACAGGATGACCACATCAGTGAATTAACCCACTCAGGTGACGCACCCCTTCCAGGGACGGCATGAGAGAGCCCCAGTAAGCCAGTGACTCAGCCCCTGTAATAGGGTTAGAGGCAGAGAATCCCAGTGGAAAGAGGGAAACCGGCCAGGCAGAGACAGCAAGGGCGGTTCGTTGCTCCAGAGCCTTTCCGTTCACCTTCCCACTCCTGGGCCAGACTACACTCAATCATATGACCCACTGAAGAGATGAGTCTTCAGTAAAGACTTAAAGGTTGAGACCGAGTTTGCGTCTCTGACATGGGTAGGCAGACCGTTGCATAAAAATGGAGCTCTATAGGAGAAAGCCCTGCCTCCAGCTGTTTGCTTAGAAATTCTAGAGACAATTAGGAGGCCTGCGTCTTGTGACCGTAGCGTACGTGTAGGTATGTACGGCAGGACCAAATCAGAGAGATAGGTAGGAGCAAGCCCATGTAATGCTTTGTAGGTTAGCAGTAAAACCTTGAAATCAGCCCTTGCTTTGACAGGAAGCCAGTGTAGAGAGGCTAGCACTGGAGTAATATGATCACATTTTTTGGTTCTAGTCAGGATTCTAGCAGCCGTATTTAGCACTAACTGAGGTTTATTTAGTGCTTTATCCGGGTAGCCGGAAAGTAGAGCATTGCAGTAGTCTAACCTAGAAGTGACAAAAGCATGGATTAATTTTTCTGCATCATTTTTGGACAGAAAGTTTCTGATTTTTGCAATGTTACGTAGATGGAAAAAAGCTGTCCTTGAAATGGTCTTGATATGTTCTTCAAAAGAGAGATCAGGGTCCAGAGTAACGCCGAGGTCCTTCACAGTTTTATTTGAGACGACTGTACAACCATTAAGATTAATTGTCAGATTCAACAGAAGATATCTTTGTTTCTTGGGACCTAGAACAAGCATCTCTGTTTTGTCCGAGTTTAAAAGTAGAAAGTTTGCAGCCATCCACTTCCTTATGTCTGAAACACATGCTTCTAGCAAGTACAATTTTGGGGCTTCACCATGTTTCATTGAAATGTACAGCTGTGTGTCATCCGCATAGCAGTGAAAGTTAACATTATGTTTTCGAATAACATCCCCAAGAGGTAAAATATATAGTGAAAACAATAGTGGTCCCAAAACGGAACCTTGAGGAACACCGAAATTTACAGTTGATTTGTCAGAGGACAAACCATTCACAGAGACAAACTGATATCTTTCCGACAGATCAGATCTAAACCAGGCCGGAACTTGTCCGTGTAGACCAATTTGGGTTTCCATTCTCTCCAAAAGAATGTGCTGATCGATGGTATCAAAAGCAGCACTAAGGTCTAAGAGCACGAGGACAGATGCAGAGCCTCGGTCCGATGCCATTAAAATGTAATTTACCACCTTCACAAGTGCCGTCTCAGTGCTATGATGGGGTCTAAATCCAGACTGAAGCATTTCGTATACATTGTTTGTCTTCAGGAAGGCAGAGATTATGATCAGTGATTAGTTCATTGACTACAATTGCCGTTGAAGTAAGGGATCTACATTAAGTAGCCCTATTTTGAGATGTGAGGTATCATGATCTCTTTCAATAATGACAGGAATGGAGGTGGTCTTTATCCTAGTGAGATTGCTAAGGCGAACACCGCCATGTTTAGTTTTGCCTAACCTAGGTCGAGGCACAGACACGGTCTCAATGGTGATAGCTGAGCTGACTACACTGACTGTGCTAATGGCAGACTCTACTATGCTGGCAGGCTGGCTAACAGCCTGCTGCCTGGCCTGCACCCTATTTCATTGTGGAGCTAGAGGAGTTAGAGCCTTGTCTATGTTGGTAGATAAGATGAGAGCACCCCTCCAGCTAGGATGGAGTCCGTCACTCCTCAGCAGGTTAGGCTTAGTCCTGTTTGTGGGTGAGTCCCAGAAAGAGGCCCAATTATCTACAAATTATATATTTTGGGAGGGGTAGAAAACAGTTTTCAACCAGCTATTGAGTTGTGAGACTCTGCTGTAGAGCTCATCACTCCCCCTAACTGGGAGGGGGCCAGAGACAATTACTCGATGCCGACACATCTTTCTAGCTGATTTACACGCAGAAGCTATGTTGCGCTTGGTGATCTCTGACTGTTTCATCCTAACATCGTTGGTGCCGACGTGGATAACAATATCTCTATACTCTCTACACTCGCCAGTTTTAGCTTTAGCCAGCACCATCTTCAGATTAGCCTTAACGTCGGTAGCCCTGCCCCCTGGTAAACAGTGTATGATCGCTGGATGATTTGTTTTAAGTCTAATACTGCAGGTAATGGAGTCGCCAATGACTAGAGTTTTCAATTTGTCAGGGCTAATGGTGGGAAGCTTTGGCGTCTCAGACCCCGCAACGGGAGGAGTAGAGACCAGAGAAGACTCGGCCTCTGACTCCGACTCGCTGCTTAATGGGGAAAACCGGTTGAAAGTTTCTGTCGGCTGAATGAGCCACACCGGTTGAGCGTTCCTACAGCATTTCCTTCCAGAAACCGTGGGAAAGTTGTCCGGCTGCGGGGACTGTGCCAGGGGATTTATACTACTATCTGTACTTACTGGTAGCACAGACGCTGTTTCATCCTTTCCTACACTGAAATTACCCTTGCCTAACGATTGCGTCTGAAGCTGGGCTTGTAGCACAGCTATCCTCGCCGTAAGGCGAGTACAGCGACTGCAATTAGAAGGCATCATGTTAATGTTACTACTTAGCTTCGGCTGTTGGAGGTCCTGACGAATCGTGTCCATATAAAGCGTCCGGAGTGAAAAAGTTGAGGGAAAAAAAACAAAAATAGAAATGGTAATTAAAATGTAAAAACCGTAAAGTTGTCAGGTAGCAAAATAGGTTGGCAACAAAACACACAGCAACTCGAAAACAAGTCTGCAAGTTGTGACCGGAAATGACGTCAGGAAGGAAGAGAAGGTGATGAAGCGTACTTCATGAGCTGTAACTGAAAAACAACGGGCATTTGGAAAGTTTGAAGTGAGGGAGAAAGTGTGGTGGAACAAGTATTGTTAGTATTGTTAAGTATCTTGCTAGCTAGATCAAATTCTCCGTTAGGTAGCCAGAGAAATGTTGAGCAACATAATTAAGTTTATTGTGTGAAAATTAGCTGGCACCTTTACTATTTTTACTAGTAAGGCTTGGGGTTTACAAAGTTCAAAGCAAACACACGAGACCAACAAGACAAAAGACAGTCCCAAAATTAGGTCCCAATTAGGTGAGGTGAGCAAGTAAGTTGCCCATCTGTAGGTTTCCCATCTCGTCGGTCCATCATTGGCAAATGCTGCCTTGCCACTGGCACAGGGAGAAAGAACAGAGCATGGGGTCAGGGGAGAGCATTCTCTCAGATACACACAGTCACTCACTCAGTTCAGGAAATTGACCGACCCTTCTTATCTGGTCAATAGCGGGCGTTGTGTGTTGTAGCACTCATCATTCAGTTCTGTCCTCCATCCCTTCCAGGTGGCAGCATGGCAGTGGCGGCTTCAGTCGTGGTCGATGTGCTGGGAGCTCCTTTAGTTATGTTTCACATGGATTGTTAAGCTCATCGGGCTCAGGTGTAGCAGCTCCCAGAATTCGGGAAGATACAGAAAAGAAGACACAGTTAATTAAGAAGACACAGAAAACAGACAACAAACCAAAATCACCTCAAAGGACAATAATAACATATAGGCTACGGTGACACTTACAGCTGCATCTTACATTTGGGTGAAGTGTATGGGGAAGTGCAGTGTGAATCAGGGGTGTAATTTCAGCTAAACCTAGGGTATCCACAGATTGTTTTTTTAAGTTCATGCTCATATACTGCATTTGTACACAATTTAATAACTTAGCTGCTGCAGCTTCGTTCACCTCAAACACACCATACAATCATCTGCTACGCCCTTGCTCAGCACCAGGATTAAACACTACTGAAATGTTTTACTAAGTTACAGTTCATATGTGACTCGCCACCTGGATGCGGTCTTATGTAGCAAAATTTGATATTGTGTTTTTTACATTGGATACAAGTAGAGACTAAGCTACAACATGGTATATCATACACTGCATTTTTGAGGAAAAATGGGAAAGTAATTCTGCTTTGAATTTTGATAAACTTGTAAACTCACTTTTGAGAAAAATGGCCTTTGAATGTTTTGGTATCTCATGAATCTTCTTTATCGACACTCATTCAGCATCATTCACACCCTCTTAACCTCTCTGGGATATGTGGGATGCTAGCACTTCAAATAATAAAATAATAAATTACTATAAAAATCTAACTTTCATGAAATCACACATGCAAGATAGCAAATTAAAGCTACACTTGTTGTGAATCCAGCCAACATGTCAGATTTCAAAAGGCTTTTGGCGAAAGCAAACAATGCTATTATCTGAGGATAGCACCATAGTAATCAAAAAGAGAGAAGCATATTTCAACCCTGCATGCGCGACACAAAACGCAGAAATAAAAAATATAATTCATGCCTTACCTTTGACGAGCTTCTTTTGATGGCACTCCAATATGTCCCATAAACATCACAAATGGTCCTTTTGTTCGATTAATTCCATCGATATATATCCAAAATGTCCATTTATTTGGCTTGTTTGATCCAGAAAAATACCGGTTCCAACTTGCGCAATGTGATTACAAAATATCTCAAGAGTTACCTGTAAACTTTGCCAAAACATTTCAAACTACTTTGTAATACAACTTTCGGTATTTTTTTACACAAATAATCAATGAAATTGAAGACGGGATGATCTGTGTTCAATACAGGAGGAAAACAAACTGTAGCTAGCTTTCTGGTCACGTGGCTCTATCTAACAGTACACTTCAAGTTACCCTCGTTCAAGATGGCCATACTTCTTCATTACACAAAGGAAAAGCATCAACCAATTTCTAAAGACTGTTGACATTTTGTGGAAGCGATAGGAACTGCAAGAAGATCCCTTAGAAATCTGGATTCCCAATGAAAACCCATTGAAAAGAGAGGGACCTCAAAAAAAAAAAAAAAAAAACTGAATGGTTTGTCCTCTGGGTTTCGCCTGCTAAATAAGTTATGTTATACTCACAGACATGATTCAAACAATTTTAGAAACTTCAGAGTGTTTTCTATCCAAATTTACTAATAATATGCATATCTTATGTTCTGGGGATGAGTAGCAGGCAGTTGAGTTGTTCTGGGCATGCATTTCATCCGGACGTGAAAATACTGCCCCCGTCACCAAGAAGTTAAGCTTTAGCCCCACCCATCTCGTTTAGCTCTAGGAGCGTTCAGAACGCAGACTTGAGGCTCTGGCCGATGATTTGTTTACCTATGGATAACATGAAAATAGCCTAACCAGCTCTGCTGGCATCAGTTTCATTGCACTTTTTTGCTGACATCTACTGTACAATGGGTGTTGTACACTTTAGTTTTAGCTTAAGACATGTAACTAGCTAGCTAGGTAAACAATTAACCTAGCTAGGTAAACAACGTGTAAGATCACGCACATCACGTAATGTTGGCTAACGAGCCAGCCAGCTAACATTAGCTAGTTAAACAACAATGAACACAGTGCCAAATCATGTCATTACTACCTTGCATGAATATGCTGGGAGCTAACCAAGCAGGTTCAATGTTAACTAGCTAACATTAGGCTCTAACAAGAAAACGGCTCTGGGATACAAATAATAATGTCAGCTATGGAGCCAGCCAGCTAACGTTAGCTAACAGTACACTTTAGCTTGAAATGAAACCACTTTCTGTCAAAATTAGAAATGTGTAATATCTGAAAATGTAACTAGCTAACTCTAGACTGTCTTACCTGTATATATCATCATGCATGATGGATGCGTGTCCCTGTCACGAATGCTATGCCACAGTTGCCCTTAGTTTGAAGATGTAATCCGGAGACAGGTGTTTTCGCTATCTCTTTAGCTATCATGTTCTAATTACATTGATTTCAAAACTTGATCCTCCAGAAAGTGGACAGCAACATGTATGCAGCTCCACCGCACAAGACATTTGTTTTGAATCTGAGTTTGACAGGATTACCAACAGTCTAACCAGCTCAAATAGACAGAAGCCTTTTATATGGCAGACCAATCCAAACACCTCTCTCAGCATGTCCAGCCCACTCATTATCTCAACCAATCATGGCTAGTGGGAAGTTTTCTGTCTTTTTCTGTGGCTTAACCAACTAGGCTCAGAATTTAACAATTTTATTCGTATTTACAGATGGCATACAAGTTTGTTTTTAAGGCAAATGAAAGTCCACATGTTCGAATAGGCATTTTGATAAAATATGTTTCACGTTTAAACGGCTCTCCTGTGAAGTCGTGACCTGCGACATACGCCTAGTTTTCTGAATTGGGTCACATATTAGGAAATCTGTCAATTTTAATAAATTCATTAGGCCCTAATCTATGGATTTCACATGACTGGGCAGGAGTGCAGCCATGGGTGGACCTGGGATGGCATGGGCCCACCCAATGGGGAGCCAAGCCTAGCCAATCAGAATGAGTTTTTCCCCACAAAAGAGCTTTTGTACAGACAGAAATTCTCCTCAGTTTCATCAGTTGTCCGGGTAGTTGGTCGCAGGTGATGGAGCAAGATGTGGAGGTCTTGGGCTGGCGTGGCTACACGTGGTCTGCAGTTTGTTAGGCCGGTTGGACATACTGCTAAATTCTCTAAAACAACTTTGGAGGAGGCTTATGGTAGAGAAATTAACATGAAATTCTCTGACAACAGCATTAGTGGACATTCTTGCAGTCAGCATGCCAATTGCACGCTCCCTCAAAGCTTGAGACATCCGTGGCATTGTGATAGGTGACAAAACTGTAAATTTTAGAGTGGCCTTTTATTGTCCTCAGCACAAGGTGCACCTGTGTAATGACAATATTGTTTAATCAGCTTCTTGATGTGCCACCCCTGTTAGGTGGATGGATTTTTATCTTGGCAAAGGAGGAATGCTTACTGTCAAGTATGTCAACAAATCTGTGCACAAAATGTAAGAGAAATAAGCATTTTGTCCGACAGGTAACATTTCTGGGACATTTTTCTTCAGCTCATGAAATATGGGACCAAACACTTTACATATTCTGTTTATATTTGTGTTCAGTTTAGTTTCACGAAGTCGAACAGCAATTACCTAATGTCCTAGGCACATAGTAGCCTATTTTAAATTATTGGTGTTGAACTAGGGTATAGTGACTTCCAGACTCTGCCATACCCAATTTACACCCCTTTTGTGAATGGTGTAATGATATCACATCGTTAAGGATGTTAGAAAACACCTAATTTCTTAAGAATTCATGAGGTGTGAGCAAGGTGAGAATGTATTTTTCTTCTTTCTCTCTCTGTCATCCTGTCTTACTTGGAATCCTTTCTCCTGTCCAATGGCAACCCTTCCCTCCTCCTCACTGACTACCCAGCTAAGAAATGATTTATATGTTAAAATCAGGACTGAAATGCAATTTTCAATGTGGCTGAACAGACTGCTGATACCAGACTGACTGGTATTTTGCTTCATGCTATGAATGAGATTGTGTTTTTTCTATCTCTCTGGCATTTTGAACCGCCAGTCTAGCTTTCTGTGTGACTTGATGAGACATATTTGGATTCAAATCTGTTTTGAGTCCTTATATTGGATGTTTGAATCCTGTGCTTACTGGAAAGATGGACCCATTGTGAATATAACATTTAGTAGTCCTGCTCCAGGTCTTTGCTGCACCAGATCTCACAACACACATTAACATGACACCACAATCGTCAAGATGACCTGAAATGTGCCCAAATACTCACCTCTTAGGTCCTTTAGGATCCTTTTGTGTATATCACCCTACAGGCCTGAATAGCCTGTCAAGCCTCTGATTGGGCAGGGGAGAGTCTTACAGCCTTTATATTGACTTTATGCTTCAATAGAGAGCAAGACCCAGGATTAAGTAGAGATTGTATAGGCCTTTAGTTTGTGGCATTCTGAACAACATGCAATCAATTTAGCCCATGGCAGACGGATCAAAAAAGGCAAAGCATTAAAGTAGTGGCCCTGGGGTAGCAACACAAAGCTGTCAATCAAAGTGCCCCAAGGTGTGTGTGTGTGTGCATGTGCCTGTCTTTGATCCTTCTCTAGCAATCTTTGAGAAAGATTTAGACCTCCCCCTGTCGGTTTCAATTGCTTATCAACCCTGGAGTGTGTGTGTGTGTGTGTGGTCTCAGCAGGAGATGCTAAGCTTGCTTTACTTATAGGACAGAGGGCTGAAGCACAGA
Source organism: Oncorhynchus tshawytscha (assembly GCF_018296145.1). Classification (NCBI taxonomy): domain Eukaryota; kingdom Metazoa; phylum Chordata; class Actinopteri; order Salmoniformes; family Salmonidae; genus Oncorhynchus; species Oncorhynchus tshawytscha. Next base: position 15,507,476 of record NC_056442.1, on the reverse strand, counting down.
TTGATCCATTCCTACGTACGTACGAAAAAGGTATACTAAATGGCACACTGTAGCAAATATAATATTTTCAAAGGTAATTGCAGGCTTTTTTCCGGTGGGTGGGTGTGTGCACATACGTGCATACATGAGTCTTGCTATAATAATGGACCTATTGTGTTGACATTGAGATAAACATATCTAAAATGTTTTGAAACAAAAATGAAAATGATTTTAATGCAGTTCCACATGTGTGCTTAGAGGAAATAAAATATATGTAAATTGACCCATAACTCCACCTATACAACAACAACAAAGACCTAGGGGAATATACATCCTTTAATAAGAAGGGTTCATACAGACATTGTCAAGACACATTTAAGCACTTTCAGGGACTGTTTTTATAATGAGGAAGTAACCAACAACCAGGTAGGTTACTTTTGTAATGGATTGATTGTATAGAAAGCCAAGTCGAAGCCAGCGTTAGATGCTGTCGTCCTCATAATAACCACATGTGGTTTTGCCACAACAGAGGGCAACACCCTTCAATTGGGAAACAAACAAATGTGGCCACATCTATCACAAAAATGAATAAAAAATGAAATCACTAATTATAAGGTAACAATAATTACAAGCACCAAATTGAGGGAATGCCAGATTTCAAGGTAGGCATTTTGGAGTACTTGAATTTCTGAGATCCAAATTCAAGTTCAAGACCCTTGTATGGTTAAAAATTGCAGGTGTAACATGGAAAATAAAACATATTTTTTCATGTTATTTGATTTGCCCAATAGGCAATATGATTTGTTGTCATTATATCCATAATAATTCATTGGAATAGCGTTGGGTGTTGCGCAGTAGTCCATCCTACACAATTGCACACAGTAGACTTGGTGTCCAATCTGAGGCATGAAAACATTAACACATTACCTTGATGCTTTCTCTGTTAAGACTAACGAGACCCTGCTGTAAATCAAGCAGACAACAACAGATGATCAACATCAATTCGCTAGGAATTTTAGATCCAATGTGTATCCAGGCACAAGTGCCTTCACCGGCGTAGCGAATAAGACTCCAAATTATTCTGGACATTCCTCGCGAACAACTTTTTTTCCAGCACTTGGGTTGTTATTGTATTGCAGGCTCTATCACAACAGCTGATCGTCACTTGACTGTCATTGACAAAATTCCTTACTAGATCAGATGATGATGTATGACAATATCATGACGTAGCTAATCAACTGGACACCAAATGCGCATCCAACAAGTATTATGCATAATTATTGAAGAACCAAGTCAAAGGGAAACTTTGGAATTGTGGTATTTACTTAACCAGAGTCAGATGAAGTTGTGGATGACTTTTTAATGTCTCTTTGTCCAGTATGAAGGAAGCTAGAGGTAGTTTTGTGAGCCAATGTTAACTAGCTTGAGCACCATACCTGGAAGTCTATGCGTATCTGCTAGCATAACACAAAAATGGTATTCACGAGTTCATCTGACTCTGGGGAAGTAGAGAAAGGGCCTCATTGCCAAAATCCCAAAGTATCCCTTTAATGACAGTATAGATTTAGGTTTTAAGTATCAAGGTAAGGTGACTTTCGGTTTGCCCATGAAAACTGTTTTCACCCGGTAACAGGAGACACAAAATGCTATGTAATTGCACTTAATTTCTGAGATCTCTATACAAAAAACTGTCAGACAGGTAGATTCAGGATTCTTACAGGGTTTACGTTCAATGTCTAATTTTAACTGATTAATGCTTAATATATGATATGACAACTTACACTACCCAAAGGAAAGAAAATAAATATTTTATTTCACATGATTTTGGACACATCCTTCAAGACACCAACCATGATGAAGGATACCATTTTTTAAATTGAATATAGTCATATATAGTCAAGCCTTTATCTTATCTTAATGTAATGACATGAAACTGCTGTAACAAGTTGTCCAGTGTAGGAAACCCTCACTGGTATCTTAGTTTATATAAAGACCCACATACAGAACATTGCATATCACATAGGCAATACTGTGTGTAATAGTTATAAGATTAACATAAAAGTATCGAAGGGTCATCAGTCCCATTGTCTTAACGCTGTTTCAACGGTATTGTAGAGTTGAGTAATATTACATTCAGGAGGCCACAGTAGTCTCTCTTTGGGGCCTGCGTCCCAAATGGCAACCTATTTAATACATAGTGCACTACCTTTAACCAGATCCTTATGGCCCCTAGTCAAAAAGAGTGCACTTATATAGGGAAAAGGGTGCCATTTGTGACGCAACCCTTGTGTCTGTAGATACTCCATCTCTTAACCCTTTAACAGGATTACAAACCGCATCGTCCTCTTTCTTTCTCGTCCCCTCTTTTTTTCTCTCCTCTTCCCCTCCTCCTTGTCCCACACTTTCTGATAGCTATGTGTCAGGGCATGGTATGGATTACCCAGTAATGTGTTCTACTGTATGCATGAGCTTTTGGGGAACACCACTGGAGCCGCCGAGAGGGATTGTAGGATTTGCACTTTGTTGTTTATTGTAAATTGTCATTTTACGTCAGCGTTTGTGATAATGGTTAAGGTTATGTCAGAGTGGTATTAAAGCATCTGTGCATTATATGGGAACAGTGTAAGGGGTTTTGTCACATTCTGACCTTAGTTATTTTAGTATGTCTTTGTTTTAGTATGGTCAGGGCATGAGTTGGGTGGGTTGTCTATGTTCCTTTGTCTATGTTTTGGGATTTCTGTGTTTGGCCTGGTATGGTTCTCAATCAGAGGCAGCTGTTTATTGTTGTCCCTGATTGAGAACCATATTTAGGTAGCCTGGTTTCACTTTTGAGTTGTGGGTGATTATTTTTTGTTTTCTGTTGTGTGTCTGCACCAGCCAGAACTGTTTTCGGTCGTTCTCTTTGTTAGTTTTGTTATTTCTGTGTTCATTTAATAAATATGGACACATACCACGCTGCACCTTGGTACTCCTCTTCTCCTTCATACGACGACCGTTACAGAATCAACCACCACCAAAGCACCAAGCAGCTTGGTATCGGGCAGCAGCAGCAGCGATCGCAGGAGATTCTGGACGGCACAGGCTGGCGAATATCGCAGCCCCAATGCTGAGCTGTAGGCAGTGAAAGCGGAGAGGTGGCGGTATGAGGAGGCAGCACGGTTGGAAGCCCGAGAGGCAGCCCCAAAAATGTATTGGGAGAAGTCAGGTAGGAGACCTGAGCCAACTCCCCGTGCTTACCGTGCAGAGAGAGGGACCGGGCAGGCACCGTGTTATGCCGTGAGGTGCACGGTGTCCCCGGTGTGCAGATATAGCCCGGTACGACACATAGCAGCGCCTCGTATCGGCCGGGCTAGAGTGGGCATCGAGCCAGGTGCCATGAAGCCGGCTCAGCGCATCTGGTCTCCAGTGTGTCTCCTCGGGCTGGGGTACATGGCACCAGCCTTACGTATGGTGTCCCCGGTTCGCCAGCACAGCCCAGTACGGGCTATTACACCTCACCGCACTGGACTTGCTACGGGAAGTATTCAACCAGGTAAGATTGGGCAGACTCTGTGCTCGAGAGCTCCAGTGCGCCTTCACGGTCAGGTCTATCCGGTGCCACCCCCACGCACCGGCCCTCCGGTGGCAGCCCCCCCCCGCACCAGGCTGTCTCTCCGTCTCCTTCATACAGGTGCTCCCGCCTGCTCAGCGTCTTCCTCCTGCACAGCGCTGCCAGAGACGCCCGTCTGTCCTGAGCTGCCAGAGTCGCCCGTCTGTCCTGAGCTGCCAGAGTCGCCCGTCTGTCCTGAACTGCCGGAGTCGCCCGTCTGTCCTGAACTGCCGGAGTCGCCCGTCTGTCCTGAACTGCCGGAGTCGCCCGTCTGTCCTGAACTGCCGGAGTCGCCCGTCTGTCCTGAACTGCCGGAGTCGCCCGTCTGTCCTGAACTGCCGGAGTCGCCCGTCTGTCCTGAACTGCCGGAGTCGCCAGTCAGCCAGGAGCTGCCGGAGCCGCCAGTCAGCCAGGAGCTGCCGGAGCCGCCAGTCAGCCAGGAGCTGCCGGAGCCGCCAGTCAGCCAGGAGCTGCCGGAGTCTCCCGCCTGTCCGGTGCTGCCGGAATCTCCCGTCCATTCGGGACCCGTGGCCAGGCCGGCTGCGAGTTTCGCGAGGCCACAGAGGAGGGTAAAGAGGCGGAGAAGGACTATGGTGGAGTGGGGTCCACGTCCCGCGCCAGAGGTGCCACCGCAGACAGACACCCACCCAGACCCTCCCCTATAGGTTTAGGTTTTGCGGCCGGAGTCCGCACCTTTGGGGAGGGGGGGTACTCTCACGTTCTGACATTAGTTATTTTATTATGTCTTTGTTTTAGTATGGTCAGGGCGTGAGTTGGGTAGGTTGTCTATGTTCCCTTTTCTATTTTTGGGGATTTCTGTGTTTGGCCTGGTATGGTTCTCAATCAGAGGCAGCTGTTTATCGTTGTCCCTAATTGAGAACCATAATGTACACACATGCATGCACACACACAGGTATGCACACACACCCGCAACCACACACACACACACATAGCAGATAGATGATCACCAACACAGCACATGAATTCCTTCAGAGCAAATTGCTGTTCTTCCACCCACACTAATCATGTTGTTGTCATGTAGTTGTCTCTGAGAGTGTTTTCACATCTGACGCAGAGTCTTTGTCTGGGCTCTGTATGCCGACCCCCATTCACAATGTTTCTCTTCTACATTGATTTCTCTCTAATATCCTCTTCACCTCCTTTGTGTCTATCTCCCACTGTGATTATTCTTTCACTCTCTTTTTTTATCAGTCTCTAGATCTCTCTCTTTCACTCTTGAATCCCCTCTACCTGCTTTGTGTATTTTCCACAGACTATTATATCTCTTTCTCTCTCTCATCCCCCTCTCTTTCCCTCTCCCTCTTTTTTTCCTTTTATCTGGGTCTCACTGGGACACCTCTCTTTCTTGCTGTATACAATAATGGTCTATCTGCCACCCACTAACAATGCTTCATATCATATGTAACTTATTCTGCACAGGGATCCAGTGACCGCCACTATTTAGGTATTTCTGTGGCATGCCTGTAACTGTGTGTAACTTTGCGCTAAGGTTGTTCTGCATCGATTAATTAACTGCACTGTGAATGAGTATACACACACACACACAAGATGTTTGATTAGCAGATACCCACCCATAGAGGGATGGATCAATCAGCCCTTGTCGATTAAGTGGTCTTCAAAGTGCACAGGGGTCGATATTGGGCAGTCCAGACCTCAGTGGTAAAAGGTTTTTGATAATATTGATTGGGGTTAGGGGTCAAGTAAACAGATTTGAGCATGATGTTCAAGTCTCAAGGCCTCCTTATGCTAGAATGGGGAAAGGGACACACTACTTTGTAGCTAGCAGATGTGGGTCAAATACATAGGCTCTTTGATATCCTTCAGATACTTGTTTCACATTTTTTTTGTTTTATGTTTTTGAAGGAAAACCAATAGGTGAACCAGAGATGGCCGCCTCGCTTCGCGTTCCTAGGAAACTATGCTTTCCTAGGAAACTATGCAGTTTTTTGTTTTTTTACGTGTTATTTCTTACACTAGTACCCCAGGTCATCTTAGGTTTCATTACATACAGTCGAGAAGAACTACTGAATATAAGATCAGCGTCAACTCACCATCAGTACGGCCAAGAATATGTTTTTCGCGACGCGGATCCTGTGTTCTTCCATGCAGCGACCCAAAAAAACGACTCCGAAAAAGAGGGAAACGAGGCGGTCTTCTGGTCAGACTCCGGAGACGGGCACACCGTGCACCACTCCCTAGCATTCTTCTTGCCAATGTCCAGTCTCTTGACAACAAGGTTGATGAAATCCGAGCAAGGGTAGCATTCCAGAGGGACATCAGAGACTAACGTTCTTTGTTTCACGGAAACATGGCTCACTGGAGAGACGCTATCCGAGGCGGTGCAGCCAACAGGTTTCTCCACGCATCGCGCCGACAGAAACAAACATCTTTCTGGTAAGAAGAGGGGCGGGGGCGTATGCCTTATGACTAACGTGGCATGGTGTGATGAAAGAAACATACAGGAACTCAAATCCTTCTGTTCACCTGATTTAGAACTACTCACAATCAAATGTAGACCGCATTATCTACCAAGAGAATTCTCTTCGATTATAATCACAGCCGTATATATCCCCCCAAGCAGACACATCGATGGCTCTGAACAAACTTTATTTAACTCTCTGCAAACTGGAAACGATTTATCCGGAGGCTGCATTCATTGTAGCTGGGGATTTTAACAAGGCTAATCTGAAAACAAGACTCCCTAAATTTGATCAGCATATCGATTGCGCAACCAGGGGTGGAAAGACCTTGGATCATTGTTACTCTAACTTCCGCGACGCATATAAGGCCCTGCCCCGCCCCCTTTCGGAAAAGCTGACCACGACTCCATTTTGTTGATCCCTGCCTACAGACAGAAACTAAAACAAGAGGCTCCCACGCTGAGGTCTGTTCAACGCTGGTCTGACCAAGCTGACTCCACACTCCAAGACTGCTTCCATCACCTGGACTGGGAGATGTTTCGTATTGCGTCAGATAACAACATTGACGAATACGCTGATTCGGTGTGCGAGTTCATTGGAACGTGCGTTGAAGATGTCGTTCCCATAGCAACGATTAAAACATTCCCTAACCAGAAACCATGGATTGATGGCAGCATTCGTGTGAAACTGAAAGCGCGAACCACTGCTTTTAATCAGGGCAAGGTGTCTGGTAACATGACTGAATACAAACAGTGCAGCTATTCCCTCCGCAAGGCTATTAAACAAGCTAAGCGTCAGTACAGAGACAAAGTAGAATCTCAATTCGGCTCAGACACAAGAGGCATGTGGCAGGGTCTACAGTCAATCACGGACTACATGAAGAAATCCAGCCCAGTCACGGACCAGGATGTCTTGCTCCCAGGCAGACTAAATAACTTTTTGCCCGCTTTGAGGACAATACAGTGCCACTGACACGGCCTGCAATGAAAACATGCGGTCTCTCCTTCACTGCAGCCGAGGTGAGTAAGACATTTAAACGTGTTAACCCTCGCAAGGCTGCAGGCCCAGACGGCATCCCCAGCCGCGCCCTCAGAGCATGCGCAGACCAGCTGGCCGGTGTGTTTACGGACATATTCAATCAATCCCTATACCAGTCTGCTGTTCCCACATGCTTCAAGAGGGCCGCCATTGTTCCTGTTCCCAAGAAAGCTAAGGTAACTGAGCTAAACGACTACCGCCCCGTAGCACTCACATCCGTCATCATGAAGTGCTTTGAGAGACTAGTCAAGGACCATATCACCTCCACCCTACCTGACACCCTAGACCCACTCCAATTTGCTTACCGCCCAAATAGGTCCACAGACGATGCAATCTCAACCACACTGCACACTGCCCTAACCCATCTGGACAAGAGGAATACCTATGTGAGAATGCTGTTCATCGACTACAGCTCGGCATTCAACACCATAGTACCCTCCAAGCTCGTCATCAAGCTCGAGACCCTGGGTCTCGACCCCGCCCTGTGCAACTGGGTACTGGACTTCCTGACGGGCCGCCCCCAGGTGGTGAGGGTAGGCAACAACACCTCCTCCCCGCTGATCCTCAACACTGGGGCCCCACAAGGGTGCGTTCTGAGCCCTCTCCTGTACTCCCTGTTCACCCACGACTGCATGGCCACGCACGCCTCCAACTCAATCATCAAGTTTGCGGACGACACAACAGTGGTAGGCTTGATTACCAACAACGACGAGACGGCCTACAGGGAGGAGGTGAGGGCCCTCGGAGTGTGCTGTCAGGAAAATAACCTCACACTCAACGTCAACAAAACTAAGGAGATGATTGTGGACTTCAGGAAACAGCAGAGGGAACACCCCCCTATCCACATCGATGGAACAGTAGTGGAGAGGGTAGCAAGTTTTAAGTTCCTCGGCATACACATCACAGACAAACTGAATTGGTTCACTCACACAGACAGCATCGTGAAGAAGGCGCAGCAGCGCCTCTTCAACCTCAGGAGGCTGAAGAAATTTGGCTTGTCACCAAAAGCACTCACAAACTTCTACAGATGCACAATCGAGAGCATCCTGGCGGGCTGTATCACCGCCTGGTACGGCAACTGCTCCGCCCTCAACCGTAAGGCTCTCCAGAGGGTAGTGAGGTCTGCACAACGCATCACCGGGGGCAAACTACCTGCCCTCCAGGACACCTACACCACCCGATGTTACAGGAAGGCCATAAAGATCATCAAGGACATCAACCACCCGAGCCACTGCCTGTTCACCCCGCTATCATCCAGAAGGCGAGGTCAGTACAGGTGCATCAAAGCTGGGACCGAGAGACTGAAAAACAGCTTCTATCTCAAGGCCATCAGACTGTTAAACAGCCACCACTAACATTGAGTGGCTGCTGCCAACACACTGACACTGACACTGACTCAACTCCAGCCATTTTAATAATGGGAATTGATGGGAAATTATGTAAATATATCACAAGCCACTTTAAACAATGCTACCTTATATAGTGTTTACATACCCTACATTATTCATCTCATGCATACGTATATACTGTACTCTATATCATCGACTGCATCCTTATATAATACATGTATCACTAGCCACTTTAACTATGCCACTTTGTTTACATACTCATCTCATATGTATATACTGTACTCAATATCAGCTACTGAATCTTGCCTATGCTGCTCTGTACCATCACTCATTCATATATCCTTATGTACATATTCTTTATCCCCTTACACTGTGTATAAGACAGTAGTTTTGGAATTGTTAGTTAGATTACTTGTTGGTTTTTACTGCATTGTCGGAACTAGAAGCACAAGCATTTCGCTACACTCGCATTAACATCTGCTAACCATGTGTATGTGACAAATAAAATTTGATTTGATTTATTATCAAAGCAGCTAACAGAGCCTGTTCATCCCATTCCTAACATCATGCATTGTAAGTAACATAAAAAAATACTCATTCTCCTTCGTATCTGTCCACGTCTCGTCTCACTATTCTATCTCTCTCTTAGACTGCCACTCTTCTGCATTCCATCCCTTTCTCCTCTCCTCTTTTGTACCTCTGAGAGTGTTTTGCTTGGATCGCCGCACCCTTTTTCCACTGAGGTGCTTGAATGGCCAGATGACACTGGAATGGAGAGACACTGAACAATTCTGAAGCACCTGTGTCTGTGTCTGGCTAAATCCCCCATTCTCTATGTAGTGCACTACTCTACGACCATGGCCCATACGACCAGCTCGTAGAGTCCTGGTCAAAAGTAGTGCTCTGTATAGGGAATCGGGTGCCATGTGGGATACACACTGAGTGCATTATCCAAATCTAAATGACTGGAGAAGCATTGATCTGTGCAGTTTTACAAAAGGTAACAAGAACAGCTTTTGTAGGCACTTCGATCCTGCTGTACTTCGGTGTGTGTGTGTTTGTGTATGGAAAACCCTTACAGTCCCTCTCCTGAACACTAACTCAAAGCCATTTCTAACCTTTGAAACAAGTAGACTACCTGCACTCAGCTCTGCCTGACTCCCTCACCCTGCGAGATGTGGGGGATGGGTCCCCATTGTTTACAGGCTAGTCTGTTTGCACCTCTGGAGCTCTCCAGTTACGTACCACACCCAGTGACCTCTGATTGGGACATTTGATTGCCCATCACCACCTTTGACCTTTGATCTCCTCAGGGCATCTGTCCAATAGGTAGGTGGGACTGGGACGAGTATAAAAGCACAGTCCAAGCTCAGTCTTCACCAAGCAATGACAGATAGTGATGGGTTGTTCAGTCAAAATAACAAATCTTTCTACTCATTTCGTTCATTTGAGTCAGCAATGCTCAGAGCACTCAGGACCCCCTATCAGCGAACGATGAACTGAAAACTCGGAAGTGTCCTAATTCTACAAGCCTCTCTTTCAAGTCATTCACCATAAGCAGAGAAGAAGAGGCAAAGTGAGAGGTTTCGCTCCTGCCAAAATCTGTCCAAATAAGCCTAATGTGTTTCTATGGGTTTATTTTCAACCTAAGGAAATTAAACTCTATATCTGTACTTAATGGGAAAACAAACAGACAAGTGGAGAAACAAAGGATCACCTGGGGGGGCAGGGTAGCCTAATGGTTAGAGCATTGGGCCAGTAACCAAAAGGTTGCCAGCTCGAATCCCCGAGCTGACAAGGTAAAACTCTGTCGTTCTGCCCCTGAACAAGGCAGTTAACCCACTGTTCCTAGGCCGTCATTGTAAATAAGAATTTGTTCTTAACTGACTCGCCTGGTTAAATATATGTATTTTTTTTATCACAGAGGAGAGCAGGAGTTGATTGACCAACACAGGGGTAATTTGAGAGAATGAAGGGTAATATGTAGGGGAAACACACACACACACACACACACTGAAGCCTGTGTGCACACACATAGTGCATGCCTTAACTGAGACAAACTGTAGCCATTAGAGGGCTTATTCTTGCTGTGCTGCTCCCTATCTAAAGAAGGGATTGTCCCAGCGCTTAGTCAGTTAGTTCAATAATTACGGACATATTCAATCAGTTTTAATAAAGCCCTACTGTGGGGGGAAATAATTCTGATTGTGAGGGCATAGACCCAGTCATGTGAAATCAATAGATGAAGGCCTAATGAGTTTATTTCAATTTATATGAATTGTAACTTCGTTAATTATTTGACATTATTGCATGTTGCGTTTATATTTTTGTTCAATGGAAATCTTTGGTGATGTCCAATTTCTTTCGAATAATTCTGTCTCGTTAGTAAACGTAAAAGTTTTACATGCAATGACTGTGAAATGTGATATGTGGTTGTCTTACCTACGTTAGTTATATTCACTGACTGCAAAGTGTCTGCTAAATCACAACATTTTAATGGAAATGTTGCTTTGTTACAATATAATAGTGTAGGTGATATGCTAGCAGAGGTATTGCATGTGAGATAGGACTGTGCATCTGGTCCCGGTATGCGGTAGGAAGGTATGAGCCTATAGACCGCAGACCTCCTATAAAGGCATACTGATAATTTCAAATCCAATTCACTCCATTTGTATCACCTATCACTGTATTTGTGTGTGCATAATTGAAACAATATTGAATTTATGGGAGTGAGTGTCATTTAAAGGAGGCCCATAGGTAGAAAGCACACGCACACATATACAGTACCAGTCAAATGTTTTGACACACAATCTGATTCAAGGATTTTTCTTTATTTTTACTATTTTCTACATTGTAGAATAATAGTGAAGACATTAAAACTATGAAATAACATATATGGAATCACGTAGTAACCAGAAAAGTGTTAAACAAATCAAAATATATTCTACATTTTAGATTTTTCAAAGTAGCCACCTTTTGCCTTGATGACAGCTTTGCACACTCTTGGCATTTTCTCAACCAGCTTCATAAGGTAGTCACCTGGAATTCATTTCAATTAACAGCTGGGCATTGTTAAAAGTTAATTTGTGGAATTTCTTTCCTTCGTAATGCGTTTGAGCAAATCAGTTGTGTTGTTACGAGGTAGGGGTGGTATACAGAACATAGCCCTATTTGGTTAAAGACCAAGTTCATATTATGGCAAGAACAGCTCAAATAAGCAAAGAGAAATGACAGTCCATAATTAAGACATGAAGGTCAGTCAATCCGTAACATTTCATGAAGTTTCTTCAAGTGCAGTCGCAAAAACAATGAAGTGCTATTATGAAACTGGCTTTCATGAGGACCACCTAAGGAAAGGAAGACCCAGAGCTATCTCTGCTGCAGAGGATACATTCATTAGAGTAACTTCTCCCAACCATCCAGGAACAGTTTGGTGACGAACAATGATGGAGCACCTTGCCACAAGGCAAAAGTTACAACTAAGTGGCTCGGGGAACAAAACATCGATACTTTGGGTCCATGTCCAGGAAACCCCCCAGAACTTAATCCCATTGAGAACTTGTGGTCAATCCTCAAGAGACAGGTGGACAAACAATAACCCACAAATCCTGACAAACTCCAAACATTGATTATGCAAGAATGGGCTGCCATCAGTGTGGCCCAGAAGTAAATTGACAGCATGCCAGGGCGGATTGCAGAGGTCTTGAAAATTTGACTTTTTGCATCAACTTCATGTAATTGTCAATAAAAGCCTTTGACAATGATGAAATACTTGTAATTATATGTCCGTTTTCCATAGTAACATCTAACAAAAATATCTGAAGACACTGAAGCAGCAAACTTTGTGGAAATGTATATTTGTGTCTTTCTCAAAACATTTGGCCACGACTGTAGTCAGTATGTTAGTGGGACTATCCATTTGTTTTTCAACATGAAAATAACCAACACACCTCCAGGCTGTGTAAGGGCTATTTGACCAAGCACGAGAAGATGAAGTGCTGCATCAGATGACCTGGCCCCCAAAATCACCCAACCTCAATCCAGTTGTGATGGTTTTGGATGAGTTGGACCGCAGAATGAAGGAAAAGAATTCAAGTGCTCAGCATTTGTGGGAACTCCTTCAAGACTGATGGAAAAGCATTCCAGGTGAAGCTGGTTGATAGAATGCAAAGAGTGTGCAAAGCTGTCATCAAGGCAAAGGTTGGCTACTTTAAAGAATCGTAGTAACACTTTTTTGGATACTACATGATTCCATATGTGTTATTTCATAGTTTTAAAGTCTTCACTATTATTCTACAATGTAGAAAATTGGAAAAATAAAGAAAAACCCTTCAATGAGTAGGTGTGTCCAAACGTTATACTGGTACTGTATATATGACCCTGACCTTCCCTCTTCTTTAGTTAATACTCAATGACTGCGCCCTGATTCTTCAGATCATATTTTAACCGTTACGGCCTTCCCCTCAACCAAGTCACTTAGTTGAGTATAAGGCCATTTCCCTGCCCTCAAAGTCAAACAATTATCCCTCCTTCCCCTCCTCTCCCCAACCCGAGGTCTTTCATTTCCTTGTATATCAAAAGACCTCCATTTCACTCTGATTTTCGACACCCACTTTTGAAGAATTTTATTAATTGTGTCCTCACTTTTTTTTGTAGAATGCACTCAAATTTCCTCCATCGCAGCCTGGAGGCAAAGGGATTGTATTAATTAAGCGTACAATAATACATTTCTAACTTCCCCTCCGTCTTTTAGAACGCCCTACCTCCCCTCCCGTGCCGGATAGGTTTGCTCTTGAATCTGACCTTGGCTTCATCATATGCTCTCCACCTGAGCGTTGAGAGGAAGACAGGAATGCTTGGTCAAGAGTATAAGCACGGGGCCTTTTGGAATATGGTGCTACTGCCATGTGAGTGCTGTAGTGTTTCGTCTCTTGAACAAGAGTGGTAGTTTTGGTCTTTGTAGTTTTCTACGTCAACTGTACTTTCGCTCTCCTTGTCCAATTATCATTGTTTTCAGATTACAGTAGAAAGAGGGCACTTATTTAGAGTACTAAAACACTACACTGGACTGTGTCAGCCAATGTATCACATTGTTTTCCATCTGTATGTACAGACAGTGAGATATGTGTGAGGCATGTCTAATAATACACTGATAAACTATATATACGAAAGTATGTGTACACCCCTTCAAATTAGTGGATTCGACTATTTTAACCACACCCGTTGCTGACAGGTGTATAAAATCGAGCACACAGCCATGCAATCTCCATATTCAAACAATGACAGTAGAATGGCCTTACTGAAGAGCTCAGTGACTTTCAATGTGGCACCGTCATAGGATGCCACCTTTCCAACATGTCACTTCATCAAATTTCTGCCCTTGTAGAGCTTCTCCTGTCAACTGTAAGTGCTGTTATTGTGAAGTGGAAATGTCTAGGAGCAACAACGACTCAGCTGCGAAGTGGTATGCCACACAAGTTCAAAGAATGGGACTGCCGAGTGCTGAAAAAATAGTCTGTCCTCGGTTGCAACACTCACTACCGAGTTCCAAACTGCCTCTGGAAGCAACGTCAGCACAATAACTGTTTGTTGGGTCCTTCATGAAATGGCTTTCCATGACCGAGCAGCCTCACGCAAGCCTAAGATCACCATGCACAATGCCAAGTGTCGGCTGGAGTGGTGTAAAATTCGTCGCCATTGGACTCTGGTGTAGTGGAGACGCATTCTCTTGAGTGATGAATCACGCTTCACGATCTAGCAGTCGACAGACGAATCTGGGTTTGGCGGATGCCAGGAGAATGCTACCTGCCCCAATGCATAGTGCCAAAGTTTGGTGGAGGAGGAATAACGGTCTGGGGCTGCTTTTCATGGTTCGTCTAGGCCCCTTAGTTTCAGTTAAGGGACATCTTAACACTACAGCATACAATGACAAATTCTGTTCTTCCATCGTTGGGGTAACAGTTTGGTGAAGGCCCTTTCCTGTTTCAGCATGAGAATGCATGAGGATGCCCCTGTGCACTAAGCAAGTTACATACAGAAATGGTTTGTTGAGATCGGTGTTGAAGAACTTGATTGGCCTGCACAGAGCCTCGACCTCAACCCCATCGAACACCTGTGGGATGAATTGGAATGCCAATTGCGAGGCCTAATCGCCCAACATCACTAATGCTCTTGTGGTGTAATGGAAGAAAGTCACCGCAGCAGTGTTCCATCTCGTGGAAAGCCTTCCCAGAAGAGTGGAGGCTGTTATAGTAGCAAAGGGGGAACCAACTCCATATTAATGCCCATGATCTTGGAATGAGATGTTCGATGATCAGGTGTCCACATACCTTTGGTCATGTAAGTGTATATCAGTCATGCCTTGAGATGCGCTGATGGATGTTAGTGACCTTTCTCTTCTGATGGGCTGGGTTAAAAAAAAACATTATTACCTTTATTTAACTAGGCAAGCCAGCTAAGAACAAATTCTTATTTTCAATGACGGCCTAGGAACAGTGGGTTAACTGCCTGTTCAGGGGCAGAATGACAGATTTCTACCTTGTCAGCTCGGGGATTTAAACTTTCAACCTTTCGGTTACTAGTCCGACGCTCTAACCACTAGGCTTCTCTGCCACCCTGGATGACTGGATGACCAATGTTTATCAGGCTGGATCAATATGATCATAAACAGACCACTACGCTCCCAGGCCAACACAGGCTAGCCAGAATCAATCTGGAACCAAGTATGAAAGACCGTTGTTATAACTCACAACATACAAACTATAGTGACGGATACCTCAGTAGAATATTCTTTACACGGAGGTTGCATCTTATCCGACTATGTAGTGTCCATACAGGTTGCATAGAAATACTTAGTAGTTCGCGCTAGACTGGTCTTATTTTAGCTTTAGATTTATTTCATATGCTTTAGCTCAACTTGCTATCATAGAACTGAGGTTTTAACCCAGTCGGTCAAATATCCACAATGATCCTATAGATTAGCCATACACAAGATTTGATAGAGTAAACTGTCTTCAAGTATTACATTATCTGGAGAAGGCAAGTACTACACCTTTATTGAGTCTTTTCTCAACACTCAAATTAAGTGGACATCGCAACAGCAATGTACAATAAACTGTAGAGACAAGCATAACAGAGGATACAAATGTGCAGAACTATTCTTTATTGATTTATATTCATGGTAATGTACGTGTTATGTAGTCTCTTAACATCAAATCAAATCGTATTGATCTTCATAGCATAGCTGTAGCCTATTGACTGTGAGTGTAGACCGCAGTAGGGAGAAAACGTTGAAAATCCCTCCCACTAAATGTAACAGAAATGGATAAACTGCAGTTGGCCATATTCACACACCTGCTAATTGCTGAGAAATGCGATGGGGGGGGGGGAGAAAATTGCAGTGTTCTTTTTTCCTGGCATGCACAATGCCACTCTTGTATCTGTCAGAGGGAAGTGAAGCTTGCACACCATCACGCTGACAGCCCCTCCTGTACTTTGACAACCTAATCTTTATCACCTGTCAGTCTGACATTAGGCCCGCGCACTTGCCCCCCTCCTATCCTCTCTCCCTCCTCTCTCTCTCTCTCTCGCTCCCTCCTTCCCGCTCTATTGCTTTCACATTCTCTCTCTTGGATTTATGTCTCTCTGTTCCCTAGCTTAATGGCATTTTTGTCTGTCTGTCTGTCTACATTTTATGTTCTCTTTCACTTGGTATTAACGGTTTGGTTTCCCCACCTCATCAGTCAATATTCAATGAAACTCTTTCTTACCTTATTATTTCTCTTTCTTTCTTTATTTCTTTCTTTCTTATTCTGACATTAATTTGGACCTCTGGATGTCTCTTTCTCTGTCTCTTTTCCCACTCCATTCTTTCTCTTTCTTTCCTTGGTTTCTTAGACTCCCGGTGCCTAGTGAAATAGGTTGCCTCAATTGACCCCATTTGGCTATTGCCGAGTACAAAAATCAAACACTATGCAGCCAAAATTACAAAGGTTTAACTCACAAAGGTGTAACTCTGACACAATTGGATATCAGTCACCACCAATCTGTTAGCAGTTTGAAATTGCTTAAGAATCCATTTATGCCCCAGGTAGATTGATCTTTCCGGTTTATCTACAAGGAGTGGTTGACAGATGTGCATCACTAAGGATAGGTCCCAAATGTCATCACATTCCCTATATAGTGCACTACTTTTGACCAGTGTCCATAGGGTTCTGGTCCAAAGCAGTGCACTATACAGGGAATAGGGTGCCATTTAAGGCAGAGCCTAAATCTATCTTTACTGCAGCAATATGGTCATGAGGGCATTCTGGCTAATTCATGGCTTCCGATCCAATAGCTGCCAATAGATATCACAGAATATAGAGGCCAGTTGGGAGGATTGATTAGATTGAATACAGGCTAGTAATTATATTCCATAGATGTAATGACATCTTTAGGAATATTGTTATGGGTGGATGGTAGGCTGCACAATTAATGAGTGATGACCGAGCTGTGCTCAGCTAGGGAGATCAACCCTATCGTTCATTGTCAGGCAACCCCACGTTGTCAATTAAGGTAGATTATGAAATGTACTAATTGGTGTTAATTACAGTCATGGGGTTAGAGATGAGCAAAAGGGAAAAAAATCTAAGTGATGACTGTTTTTAGAGGCCCAGTAGTGGTCTCAGATAAATTATGAAGATGATGACAATGTTCGATCGTCCATTGAAGGGTAATTCTGACTAATCTCTGATCAAGGAAAGTTCACCCATAGTCACATAGCAAGCAACTGCACACTGTTTTTATGTTGATTTTGCTACATTGTGGTTATCCAGTTGGCTTGTTGAGTGTTTTATATTGGTTTCAGTCACAGGTGTCACGAAGGAAATGTGAACACTGCATTGCAGTATTCAGTTTGAGATGTGGCACCTTAACTGTCCTTCAGTTGACATGTGCCAATCAACATTTCACTCAAACTCCACTGTTCAAACGTAGCAAAAATGTCTGGCAGACATGTCAATATGTCTCTCTCTCTCTTCAAGGGGAATATTCATTTTGTAATGTCTCTAAAGATTGGGATTTGTGTTAAAGTATGGATTTCAAAAGCTTGGTCGATGATGACTCATGTTTTTTTTTTAACAGCTGAATGAAGGTGTAGTGTTTTTATTCGGCATTGTCTGTGGTATTGTTCTGCTCTTCTTTGTACACTTGTCTTTTTTTCTTTTGGCAAATACTCGTTATCAACTCTTTGTAATATAGTTGCATGTACTTCAGTGTTCCAGTAATGAACGTGCCCACCGTTCCCCATTCTAGAATGCACAATGCAATGTGCACACACGCACCGTTTCATATCCAGACAGCTACAGCTGTTCTCCATGACCCAGTTTGACATGTGACCGCCCTTGGCATTAACCCCTACGAATGAGGTGAAATGTTTTCTTCCTTACCTCAATACATACCGTTACAACTCCTCTGAGGGGACTTCATTGACCTCTCTTAATATAGATTGTCGGAGCCAAGAACCCAGTATGAAATTAAACATGCTGTCAGTTTGCTGGGTGGGTTTCTGCAGTGTGAGTTTGATTTGAATTCTACAGTGGGATCTACAAACTATGATGTTTAAAAAGGGCTGTGCTATGCAACTTGCTCTGTTTCTCTTCTTACTTTGCATAGTCCGACTTAACTGAACTAGTTACCAGTACATAGTGAAATGTTGTTGCTATAAAGGTTTGGTTTCAGTAGGTTAGTTGCACTGTTTTGAAACCCCCAAGGAGAATTAAATGAAAACATCATATATTATTATTTATACCCTTACAGGTTGTAGCTATTGCAGCTTTAATGACTAATGACATGCATAATTATTCAGAGATGAACACTGTTTAATTGAGAAAATGACATTGGTGGTATTCCCTCAGGTTAGCTCATCCCACGGCAGTGGAATACATTACTTGTATCACACAGCATATGGGTGCAATATTTTGTGCAAAAGCATGCGTTTTTTTCCCAGTAACAACAAAATGGTCTGTTCACAAAAACAGCTGATTTTTCAAAGCTGTTGTCCCGGGGCAAATTACTGTTCACTCTTGAACAAATTGCTTTTCTTAGAAGGTTCACACAAGGACTTTGAAGTTGAAAAGGGTTTTTTATCAACTTTTGGCAGCTGTATGAAGATGCAAAATTGTGTGTATGTACTCAACACAAATTGGCCCTTTTTTAAAATGCCTTTTCTTTCACACAGACGGTATCAGTAAGTCACAATATGCGTAAACAACAACCATGCAATGACTAAGACAATTATGAATATATAGTGAAATGGAAAAAGTTACTTCTCTTAGTCAAACTGTTTCCTCAGTCCTTTTATTAGTCCTCAACAGTCTGCAATTTTGTGACCTGGACCCTTTGTTTGTAGGCAGCATGGATGCTTGCCATCATCTAAGCACACTTGTCTCATATGACAACTTGAGTACCTTATCAAAACTATTTTGTTAATCAACCTCCTGGTGCAATATCTCTGCACTACATTGACAGTCCTGTATATTTCTGTCCCAGTCCCTCATTATATGCCTAAATAGGTTAGATTTCATCATATGAGTCACAAATCTAGTGCCTGTTGCCAAAATAACCCTCCAAAACCTTCAAATAATGCAGTGTTGTAATTTTGGAGGAGAATGTCTGACTAATACGTCCTTCGTGTGGCAACATTATCGAAAGGGTATTAGATTTGACGGTGATGAATGCTTTGGGCTAGAGCCGGGCTTCCATTACGGCACTGAGGCGTGGGAGTACACGGCCCGGGCCTTTAGCAGACTTCAATTCATCTCACTGAGCCACCTTCATTTAATTGTTCCAACTGTAGCCAATAATCCATCTAATGACCCATAAGGAGTTCTTCCTCTCCTTCCTTTAGCATCTGTTTTGGATTAATTATTACTGTTGACGTCGCTCTTCCTGCTGTATCCACATTCTCCCTTTATCTTAAAATGTTGACTTTGGGTTCTCTCTCAGAAGGACCGCATTGCAGGATGACTTTATTGCAGTCACACTGGGTTAATTATATCAGGAACCACATGAATATGTCAATGCAATCGTTGGAGATGTGCATCTTCACTGCAAACAAGACGATCTGGAACGCAATCAAAGTGATGTAATGCCTTCTGGAGAGATGATGGGGTATGAGGAAATGTACAGTCTAAAGTAGGTTTCCATCCAATCATAATATTCTGAAATCTGCATAAAAACAATATGCACATTTTCACGCCAGAGATGTTACCATCAAATTGACTTGTTGCGGATAAAAGACTATGTGTGATGACGTAGTGCACATAAAAATAACTTTTGCGGATGAATTCCCATTTACCGAATAAAAAATACAAGTTCAATGGGTTTGTTGGTTTTGTCACAATTTGTTTTTTTCATAACTAATTCAATACACCAACTTTGTGACGGCAGTTCAACACTTTCCGGGACGCCATCTCACTCTCATATTCAAGCGGGCCACAGGGCAGTGGTGTGATGTCAACCATGAAGCCAATCACAAATTGCCACCAGAACCTGAATGAGAAGGAATTACAGTGGGAATAAATATCTTAGATGAAATCCTTTGTATTTTTATTTAACATGGATCACAGATGCAACCCGGATCAAGTACCTATATCCCCAGCCTCTATAGCTATGTCAATATGATCTATCAAGGCAGATCACAGAGAGACGAAGAGACCAATCGCTTAATCTTAAACCCATTAACAGCGTGATTTAGAGTTGGGACGATAAACTGAAAAGTATCGACACCGACCATACCGAACACTTATCGCAAACATTTTGCTGATATCGTTCATTATGATAACTAGTAGTAGTAGTTTTAAAGGATAAAAAAACTGTGGTGCACATTAATCTTCTAAACTTATCGTTCTATTTATCGTTATCGCATCAATTCATCCCATTTTTATCGATATGCATTTTGGTCCATATCGTCAGGCTTGTAAACCTCATGTTTGATTGCTACTTTTGGTGTTTTTTCCCCTGACGCCTGCATTGCAACTTCAACGGATGCCGAAGTGGGCTGTCAAATTAGCCGGGATGTCTGAAACGGTGCCAATGCTAAGGCACATCAAAGACGCATCATCAAAGTGAGCCATCTGTCCTGTGTGGCACTGCTGCCTTTTCCTTTCCTTCTTCCACCCTGTTGATGATGTCGGCATAATAAGGAAATGCTGAGGGAAGTGATCCATGAAACTGT
Source organism: Oncorhynchus tshawytscha (assembly GCF_018296145.1). Taxonomy (NCBI): domain Eukaryota; kingdom Metazoa; phylum Chordata; class Actinopteri; order Salmoniformes; family Salmonidae; genus Oncorhynchus; species Oncorhynchus tshawytscha. Next base: position 15,486,863 of record NC_056442.1, on the reverse strand, counting down.
AGAATGGCTGAGCCGACAGGACCCGCACGCACACAGGCTGGCAGGGAAGGGACTCAAGGATAGAGCTATTTCGGGGGCCACTGCAGTAGGAGACCACGTGCTCTTTCACCAAACCTCAATCGACTCCCATTCCAGTTAAACTTCAAAAGTGTATCCGAGGGAGGATGACAATTGCAGTCAATATGACGTTATGAAGCATCCTTTTTATTTACATGCTATGATGCCCAGGTATTAAGTAGCAGCAAAAATATACAACACCAGTCATAAGTTTGGACAGACCTACTCATTCAAGGTTTTTTCTTTTATTTTTAATATTTTCTTCAATGTAGAATAGTAGTGAAGACATGGACGCTATGAAAGAACAAATATGGAACCATGTAGTAACCAAAAAAGTGTAAAACAAATCACAATATATTTTATATTTTAAATTCTTCATGACAGCTTTGCACACTCTTGGCATTCCCTCAACCAGCTTCATGATGTAGTCACCTGGAATACATTTCAATTAACGGGTGTGCCTTGTTAAAAACTTCTTAGGGCTGAGATCCCGCTAACGGGATCGATATGACAGCCAGTGAAAGTGCAGGGAGCCAAATTCAAAACAACAGAATTCCCATAATTACAATTCCTCAAACATAGAAGTATTTCACACCATTTTAAAGATACACTTCTTGTTAATCCCACCAGTGTCTGATTTCAAATAGGCTTTACGGCGAAAGCACCACAAATGATTATGTTAGGTCAGAGCCAAGTCACAGAAAAACACAGCCATTATTCCAGCCAAAGAGAGGAGTCACAAATCCAAAGTCACGAAGCGCGTTCACTAGCAGCAGACTAAATGTCAAAAAGTTCCGTTACAGTCCGTAGAAACAGGTCAAACAATGTATAGAATCAATCTTTAAGATATTTTAACATAAATCTTTAATAATGTTCCAACTGGAGAATTCCTTTGTCTGTAGAATTGCGATGGAACAGAGCTCGCTCTCACGTGAACGAGCGTCACGAGCTCAAAGCATTCTGCCAGACCTCTGACTCATTCCCCTCTCATTCGCCCCCACTTTACATTAGAAGCATCAAACTAGGTTGTAAAGACTGTTGACATCTAGTGGAAGCCTTAGGAAGTGCAACATGACCAATATCCCACTGTATCTTCAATAGCGAACGAGTTAAAAAAACGACCAACCTCAGATTTCCCACTTCCTGGTTTGATATTTTCTCAGGTTTTTGCCTGCCATATGAGTTCTGTTATACTCACAGACATCATTCAAACACTTTTAGAAACTTCAGAGTGTTTTCTATCCAAATATACTAATAATATGCATATATTAGCATCTATTATGAATATATTAGCAACTGGGAATGAATAGTAGGCAGTTTACTCTGGGCACCTTATTCAGCCAAGAGTTATTTTGTGGAATTTATTTCCTTATTAACCTCTCTTGGGGGTGTGGGACGGTAGCGTCCCACCTGGCCAACATCCAGTGAAATTGCAGAGCGCCAAATTCAAAAACAGAAATACTCATAAAAATGCATAAAACATACAAGTGTTACACATTGGTTTAAAGATGAACTTCTTGTGAATCCAACCACGGTGTCAGATTTCAAAATGGCTTTACGGTGAAAGCATACCATGCAATGATCTGAGAACAGCACCCAGCAGACAAATCATTACATACACTTACCAGCCAAGTAGAGGAGTTACACAAGTCAGAAATAGTGATTAAATGTATTTCTTACCTTTGATGATCTTCATATGGTTGCACTCACAAGACTCCCATTTACTCAGTAAATGTTAGTTTTGTTCGATAAAGTCCCTCTTTATATACAAAAACCTCTGTTTTGTTTGCGCGTTTTGTTCAGTAATCCACAGGCTCAAAGGCAGTCACAACAGGCAGACGAAAAAATCCGAAAAGTATCAGTAAAGTTCGTAGAAACATGTCAAACGATGTTTATAATCAATCCTCAGGTTGTTTTTAGTCATAATAATCAATAATATTTCAACCGGACAAAAGCTTTGTCAATATAAAAGGAAAACAAGAAAGGTTCTCTCTCGGTCGCGCACATGAAAAACCTCTGGGACACTGCAGTGTCCACTCATTCAGAGTGGTCTTACTCCCTAATTTTTCAGAATACAAGCCTGAAACAATTTCTAAAGACTGTTGATATCTAGTGGAAGCCATAGGAAGTGCAATTTGAGTCCTAAATCAATGGAATCTGTATAGGCAGTCAATGGAAAACTGCAAACATAAACAATTCCCACTTCCTGGATGGATTTTTCTCAGGTTTTTGCCTGCCATTTCAGTTCTGTTATACTCACATACATTATATTAACAGTTTTAGAAACGTTGAAGTGTTTTCTATCCAAACCTACTAATTATATGCATATCCTAGCTTCTGGCCCTGAGTAGCAGGCATTTTACCATGGGCACGCTTTTCATCCAGAGGTGAAAATAGTGCCCCTTAACCTAGTGAGGTTAATGCATTTGAGCCAATCAGTTGTGTTGTGACAAGGTAGTGGTGGTATACAGAACATAGAATACCAAGTCCATATCAAGGCAACAACAGCTCAATTAACCAAAGATAAACGGCAGTCTAGACATCAAGCTCAGTCAATCCAGAAAATTTAAAGAACTTGAAGGTTTCTTTAAGTGCAGTCACAAAATAACATCAGGCACTGTGATAAAACTGGCTTTCATGAGGACCTCCACAGGAAAGGAAGAACCAGAGTTAAAACCAGAGTTATCTCTGCTCATACCTCTAAGTTCATTAGAGTAACCAACCTCATAAATTGCATCCCAAATAAATGCTTCAGAGATGAAGTAACAGTCACATCTCAACATCTCAACATCAATTGTTCAGAGAAGACTGCGTGAATCAGGCCTTCATGGTCAAATTGCTACTAAGAAACCACTACTAAATTACACCAATAATAAGAATAGACTTGCTTGGACCAAGAAACACATTAGACCGGTGGAAATCTGTCCTTTGGTCTGATGAGTCCAAATTTTAGACTTTTGGTTCCAACCACTGTGTCTTTGTGAGACACAGAATAGGTGAACGGATGATCTCCGCATGTGTGGTTCCCACCATGAAGCATGGAGGAGGAGGTGTACATTGTGATGGGGTGCTTTGCTTGTGACACTGTCGGTGATGAATTTAGAATTCAAAGCACACTTAACCAGCATGGCTACCACAACATTCTGCAGCGATACGCCATCCCATCTGGTTTGCGCTTAGTGGGACTATCATTTGTTTTTCAGGACAATGACCCAAAACACACCTCCAGGCTGTGTAAGGACTATTTGACCAAGGAGAGTGATGGAGTGCTGTGTCAGATGACATGGCCTCCACAATCACCCTACCTCAACCCAGTTGAGATAGTTTGGGATATGTTCGACCGCAGAGTGAAGGAAAAGCAGCCAACAAGTGCTCAGCATATGTGGGAACTCCTTTGAGACTGTTGGAAAAGCATTCCTCATGAAGCTGGTTGAAAGAATGCTAAGAGTGTGCAAAATAGTAAAAGGCAAAGGGTAGCTACTTTGAAGAATATAAAATATATGTTGATTTGTTTAACACTTTTTTTGTTACTACATGATTATATATGTTATTTCATAGTTTTGGTGTCTTCACTATTATTCTACAATGTAGAAAATAGTAAAAATTAAGACAAACCCTATCCAAACTTGTGACTGGTACTGTATATCTCCCACTACATCTCCCACTGTATATTATCTTCACCTAGATCATTGATTCACTGTCTTTGTCTTTCTCTTCCTGTCAAAAACCAGCCAGGTCATGGTGCCTCACTGTAACTGTTAAATATCCAAAACTTTCTAAACTCAGTATAGTGCATTCACATTATGCCGCTGTTCAGCAGCAAGCTCTCTGATAAGCACAGTCATAAGGTCTAATAAGAGTGTCCTTCCTCACAAAGCCAATCTCTCAACGAAATAAAGTAAGGCCACTTTAGTTATCTATCATTAGTCATTCCCCCCATCTCCCAATTCTGCCCATTTGTGTCCTACTCTATTGTTATAGCAGCCCTTTGTGTGTAGGAGGTTGTCACTTTTTCACCTTGTCAACACCTGGTCCTCTAGTGGTCAAAGACACTTTGAATCATCACGTCTCTCCTCACCATCCACTTGGTCCTCTTCTGTGTAATAGCTCATATAATAGCTCCGTAGGATGGTTGTCCTCGGCTCCAACCTCTCCAAGTACTGTACATTGGACAACAAAGTAATCTATAGAATAGCTCAAATGACCTTTGTTTACTATATTAAAGTTGAGATTGTTATTTGAGTGAGCAAGCACAGGGCACATTCTCTCCCCTTTCTCTGTTTATTGAGTTTACCCTCCACCTATGCTGCAAACCATTATATCTGCATATATTTTCCTCTCTTCTGAGAGGACTTATGCAGTATATTGGTCCTTTCATAAATGTTTCACTGCAGATCAGTGGAAAACCGAGTTCTAGTCCCTAGGAGTCCATTAGCAGACAGCAGGAGATAGTAGGAATGCAGGCAGTGGCTTTTTTACAGCAAGGAGGAGAGAGAAAGAGTGACACCCCCCACCTCCCCTCTTCTTTCTCACTCTCTTTCACTCTCTTACTCTCTTTCTCTCTCTCCTCAACTACATCTTTTCACATGACCTCACCACCTCTTGTCTTTTCTCTCTCTCTCTCTCTTTGTCCCCCCCCTCTCTCTCTTTATCTGTCTCTCTCCAACTGCATCTGGTGTAGGTCAGGCAGACTTTACTCAAGTCAAGTGTTGTGTTAAAACATAAAGATGCCCCCCAGGACTGGACTGGGAGTAAACCAAATGCATTCTGGGAAAGCCAAAGCAGCAAAACACGGGATGCAGAATCTGGAGCTTGTTGTGAACCACTACAAAATAAAACTAGAAAAACTACAACCAGGCACGTGCACAGATGGATATTTAAGGGTGCCTGAGCAGCTGCCTTTTTAACCTCTTGTGAGAAAAATGCCCTTTTCAGATTTGTGGCTTAGTGTTAATTATTGCATTTTATTTCATTTGAGTCTATTTTCTCTTTTATAATTTTAATGAATTAACCATCAAACTGGCTAATTAAAAAAATATATTTATATTTGAAAATCTCCTCCCCCCCATGCAAGCACAAACTGACAGCACTCATCCTGAAGGCAGAAGCTACTGGCACCTAGCGGTCAGAGACGGGCCCGCTCATTAGGAAGGATTAGGCATCCACCTATGTCGGTAGATTGACGAGGATAGCATTTTATGAGCTAAACTGACCCATACGAACCTCCAACAACACATAAATCCTCACATAGTTCTGCCCAAAAACAATGACAATATCTCTCAACCAGTGGCATATGAGCTTTTTATGTGAGCGCTGATGCCACCCTGTGATAAGCAGTGCCCACTTCTATCTTGTCCATTCCCAGTGCTCCTCTCCAGGGTGCTGTTGGAGAGACGCATCGCTGTGGTGCTCCACCAACGTTACGTTCAAAAAATTATCTAACATAAATCATGTAACAGATATAGCATATGGTAGGAAGAGTATGTTGCCTTTTCTGTAGACTACAGGCTTGAGATACTGGCAATCTTTTTCATCATGCAGGTTTCTCTGATCAAATAGCCTAAAAATTCAATTTCAGACAACACTGTAGGCTATACCTCAGTAAGCACGGGCCGACGCTGACGCCTGTTGGGCGTCTTTTTTTGGTCCTGTCAGACTGGACGTCTTTTTTTGTTGCAGTCCAGATCGGCCTTGATTTCCACAGACAATGGGTTTTTGGTCCGGATCAAGTCTCTACCAATCATAGATGTCTATGTCTGGTTCAGATTTGGTGTGGTACGGACCCGTCTTGATTTCAACATCCACGGACATTGATTTTTGGTTCAGGTTCAAACCAAATCTGAACCAATCCTAGATGGCTGTGTTTGGTTAAGATTTTGTCTGGTCTGGACCAGCTTTGATTTGATCCAAATAAATGACTTTTCATTCAGAACCTCAATTGAACCTAATTTCAACATATTTTAGATGTCTTTTTGCTTACTGGGTCTATTCTAGTTTTGCAGAGGGCTGCAATTTTGTCTCGCCTAGGGCAACAAAACGGCCAGGATCGCCCCTGGCAATGGTAGTGTACAATCAGGAACAGGGAAGCCTTCAATTCGACTATTTGTTAGTTGGTCAAGAGGCAGATGTCAGCAGCAGAAAAAAACTCAAATCATAGGTAAGGACTAGTCAGATTGCTTCCAAATCATAGCTAACTAGCTGATTTACACTGAACAAAAATATGAACGCAACATGTAAAGTTTTGGTCCTGTGTTTCATTAGCTGAAATAAAAAAGATCCCAGAAATGTTACAAACACACAAAAAGCTTATTTCTCTCAATTGTTGGCACAAACTTGTTTTACATCCCTGTTAGTGAGCATTTCTCCTTTACTCCTTTCTCCTCAATCAATCCATACACCTGACAGGTGTGGCATATCATGAAGTTGATTAAGCAGCATGATCATTACACAAGTGCACCTTGGGCTGGGGACAATTAAAGGCCACTCTAAAATACGCAGAGACAATGCCACCACAGGTCTTGATAAAATAGTCTACAGTACTACTGCCAAGAGATGAGCTATAGGTGTACCTACCGTAGGAGTTCCCTCGAAGCCTACCATAGACTATGTACATACACAGCGTGTGACAGAGCTGCAAGAATTGTGACCCGTTTTTGTTGGTTATGTTTTCATAGTTGTGCCTAGGGGGGCATATGGGGGAGGGAATGTTGTTACCTCCAGGCAGGTGTTTGTCCCCCTGTGTGCTGAAGGTGTCAGGTTCTTGTACGGTTTTGGCATTTAGGTTGCCACAGACTAGTACATGTCCCTGGGCCTGGATTTCCCCCTCCATGATGAAGAAGCTGTCTTCATTAAAGTATTGGGGTTCTAGTAGGGGGATATAGGTAGCACACAGGAGGACATTTTTCTTTGTTAAGATCATTTCCTTTTGAAATTCTAGCCAAATGTAAAATGTTCCTGTTTTGATTAATTGAATGGAGTGAGTTAGGCCTGCTCTATACCAAATTAGCATACTCCCTGAGTCCCTTCCTTGTTTCACACCTGGTAGTTTGGTGAATGGGACTACCAGTTCTATGTAACCTAGAGGGCAACCAGTGGGTCTATCTGCTCTATACCATGTTTCTTGTAGGATGACAATGTCTGTATTTCCGATTTCAGGTTACTGCTTCTTTAGGCCAAAGGCAGATGACCTCAGGCCTTGGATATTCCAAGATGAGATAGATCTCTCTCTCTCCCCTTTCTCTCCTTTCCTATCACAAGTTTTAACTTGTGTCAAATGTTTCGGGTAACCTTCCACAAGCTTCCCATAATAAGTTGGGTGATTTTTGGCCCATTCCTCCTGACAGAGCTGGTGTAACGGAGTTAGGTTTGTAGGCTTCCTTGGTCTCACATGCTTTTTCACAAATGTTCTATATGATTGAGGTTAGGGCTTTGTGATGGCCATTCCAATACCTTGACTTTGTTGTCCGTAAGCCATTTTGCCACAACTTTGGAAGTATGCTTGGGGTTATTATCCATTTGAAAGACCCATTTGTGACCAAGCTTTAACTTCCTGACTGATGTCTTGAGATGTTGCTTCAATTTATCCCCATCATTTTTCTACTTCATGATGCCATCTATTTTGTGAAGTGCACCAGTCCCTCCTGCAGCAAAGCACCCCACAACATGATGCTGCCACCCCCGTTCTTCACGGTTGGGATGGTGTTCTTCAGCTTGCAAGCCTCCCCCTTTTTCCTCCAAACATAACAATGGTCATTATGGCCAAACAGTTCTATTTTTGTTTCATCAGACCAGAGGACATTTCTCCAAAAAGTATGATATTTGTCCCCATGTGCAGTTGGAAACCGTGGTCTGGCTTTTTTTTATGGCGGTTTTGAAGCAGTGGCGTCTTCCTTACTTAGTGGCCTTTCAGGTTATGTCGATATAGGACTGGATATAGATACTTTTTTACCTGTTTCCTCCAGCAGCTTCACACCAAGGTACGTTCATCTCTAGGAGACAGAACACGTCTCCTTCCTGAGCGGTATGACGGCTGCGTGGTCCCATGGTGTTTATACTTGCGTACTATTGTTTGTACAAATGAAGGTGGTACCTTCAGGCGTTTGGAAATTGCTCCCAAGAATGTACCAGACTTGTGGAGGTCTACAATAATTTTTCTGAGGTCTTGGCTGATTTCGTTTGATTTTCCCATGATGTCAAACAGAGGCACTGAGTTTGAAGGTAGGCCTTGAAATACGTCCACAGGTACACCACCAATTGACTCAAATTATTTCAATTAGCCTATCAGAAGCTTCTAAAGCCTTGACATCATTTTCTGGAATTTTACAAGCTGTTTAAAGGCACAGTCAACTTCTGACCCACTAGAATAGTGATACAGTGAATTATAAGTGAAATAATATGTCTGTAATCAATTGTTGGAAACATTCTTGTAATTAAAAAAGATAGATGTCTATGAGTCATGTGATTGATTTCTTTCAATTTAATCGTTTCAGCGATGTGCCTGTCAAATTAGTCACTTGGGGAAGTTATACACTTCAAACAGAGCTGACACTGCCCAAAACATTTGCACAGTATGCTTTTTGGAATGTCTACAAACCTTTTGCCATGTACTGTATACACAACTATCCTCAAGGTTATCCTATATCCAAGGCCTTTGAAAGTTGTCCTCGCTTTGCAGAAAGATCATGAGATACACAAATCTCAAACTTCATGATAACTAGGCAACTTCTTGATTAATCTCTATATGTTTGGTTGTTTGTTTTTCCATGGGGAGCATTGATAAACTGACAGAAATCTGTAGATTAACATTTAAAAAGCATGAAGAAAATCCATTTTTTGGGGGGGTTAATTGAAGGATAACCTTGTTTCAACATCTGCCTGGAAAGTAATCAGATTGAGATTGTAGAGAAAGAAATCACAACACACCCAAAGGCAGTTTGCAGAGGACGTAGCTGAATGAAAACGTATGTGTGTCTTTGTACTGTGTGCTGGTGTTGGTTTGCACGTTGTTTGTGTGTGTGTGCGTGCATGCATACATGCTTGTGTGTGTGATTGTGTGTGGATTGGTAGTAGAAAAGGTAACTTTGGTGGTGCTGTATGGCAGATCAGTGGAGGGTTGAAACAAGCGCCTGTTTGGTGGTTTGGACCTTTTCGAGGCCTTGTAGCAGAACTCACAGCCCCAGAGATGTGAGAGAATAGCAGAGGAAGAAAGTGACACTTCGGGCTGTTACGGTGACCGTATTACCGCCACACTGGCTGTCACGAGTCATGATTCCACGTGACCTTTTAGTCATGATAATTAGGCTTCTCCAAGCTCTGATGCTGCTGATGGTCATTAGTACCAAACTTGCTAACTGTCTGGTACCCCACACTCTATTATCCCTGGAATCGCTCTGACATCAATGCAAATGTAATCAAAATTCTAATCAAATACCTCAAGAGCCCATGAGAAATGTAAAAAATAAAGAAAATCCCTGGAATGAGTAGGTATGGCCAAACTTTTGACTGGTCTGTATATTATTTTGTATATGTAAAGACAATATTAAATCAAGAATGGTGTGATGGATGACAATATTAGCCTATCAATTGTGAATGATGTACAGTATTATCACTTGTGAATGATGCCCAGGAAAACAGTGCATGCTTTATTAAACAGTTGCACACCTCATGTAGGCAAGCCCATTAGGCCTATATGTTTTTATAAGGTGTGTATCACAACTAAAGTGGCCAAATAACTTCTTAAAGTGAAGTACATGAATCCTCTTTACAACGGGTGTAGAGCCTAACTGGAATAAATAAGCAGTGCCTGAGTTTAAAGTTTGGGGAAGATCATTTTCACCACAAAAATGCACCTTTTCATAATAAAAGCATTACACGCATAATCATATTTGTGGTCACTTTTGAGAATGGTGTTTTCCTGCTCTTGGAACATTTACGCTTATAGCCTACTGCCGTGTGCACATTGGTGCACTCATAATGTGAAGAAATAGCCTGAAGGTTTATCAACATTTTTTTTGCTAAATGTTCTCATCTGTTGCATCAGGCCCATTGCTTATATCAGGTTTTTTGATGCTAGTGGTTTTATTAATTTGGGATCTATCACATCCCACAACTGTCCCAGACTATGTTTGGAATATGTGTTTCTTGCACAGAATAGAATAGGTCCATTTTTGTACTATGGGGGTGTCTTGACGTGACTACCATTAATGTGATTTATTTTATCGAATCAATGAACAGTGTTTAATTATTACGTGATTAAATTAATCATATAACAATTAACTCATTAGTACCTTGGGGCACCATGGGAAAAGTTTGTTTAAAGTCATAAAACCGTCCCGACCCCCTCCCCCTTTCTCTCTGGTGTGTGTGTGTGGGGAGGGGGGGTCTGTTATCATTGATCCTCACCCAGGAGAGAAAGAGAGTTTGGCTATCTGTCAGCTATTGGCCTAGCTGTTCCGACACTTTTGATCCTCACTTAAGAGGGAAGGTCATGACAGGGGATAGTAGATTGACATAGGCTAGTGTTTTTTCTGTTCATTAGGCCTACTCATCTTGTTTTCTGACGAAAAGTAAATGTGGACAATATCTTCAATATGCACCTCGGAATTGTATAAGGACGTGCACAGTTTCATCCCCGAAGTGTCTATCTTCACTTGTAGCCTGTGAGAAAGACCCAATCACGTGACGGAGAGCCATGTGAGTGAGATGTGCTTCGGCACGCAGCCGGGAGAAGGGAATTGTAATTATTATATTCAGCCCAAGGGTACAATAGTGACTGGCCACAAAAGGCATGGATTTCTTTAGGGGGCATTACAGCCACACAAATGGGATGCAGCCAGGAAATTTGAGACATTATTAAGTGCTTGTCAAATTGTGAATGAGAGTTGCATCATGCAGCCTTAGAATGTATTAAAAAAATGAAAAAATATAGCCCAACATTTGTATCACAACTAAAGTTACATAAATAACTATAGATTACGCATATAGGAGTGCCTGTTTCATTGATAACTGCTCAACACAGAATAGACTCATGTCCGCACTCCCTCAAACATTTGGAGAAAATATCCATGGAATTCTAAGCAAATATTGTCTGCTAGATGAACTAGCGTAGCCCACAGCCATATGGCATAGCCGAATCAGGGCATTTACACGAGGAGAACTGAGAACTATGCTAGAGAACTATGAACTATGAACTATGCTATTCTGTTCTTCTGAAATAAACTATATTTTCTTCATATCATGTTTCTTTAAACCTGTCTAAAATAAATAATGGATTTATTGTGATGGTGTAGGCTATATTACATGGATTTATTAGACATTTTTTACATTTAGATGTTCCAAAGTTCTGTTAATTAATGGTCAGTTACCGTGAGTCTGGCAGTTATTTGCTTGACAGTCACCGGCTGACAATTTCATGACCACCACGTACCTAGTGACACCCATCCCTCGTTACCTCCCCTGTTAGCACAGAGAGAGAGGAGAGAAAGAGAGTTAATAGTACCCTCTCAAAAGGTTAATCACCCAACACAGTAAGCAAGTTACCCACTCTCGCTCACTCACAACCAGCAGTCATAATCATAACTTCAGAAACTGCCTGGGCACAGTGCTCAAGTCATCCGTCCAAGCACATTGGCACCAGTCCTCCCCCACAGTAAAGCAATAGGGAACCCACTTGTGTCACAGAATGGCATGGGTGGGTGCGAGTGTGTGTAACGACTGTCTTAATTGAAACGTAACGTCATGCCACAAGTAGAGACCCAGAGGCGAAACATTTCTCCTCCTTTTTCCCCTCTGCCCTGCTCTCTTTCCTCTTAGGGGGGGATGACACCACTTCCCACCACCCATATGACTTTTGTCTCTCTCGCTAGCTCTCCTGCTAGCTTGCTAGCTCATTAGTGACTTTTTGTGTGCAGATTGCGCCTTGATTGTTTACTAACCCTCCGTGTTTGATCTTAATGGTTTGTGTCCTGAGGGGGCTCTTGCTCTCTTGTCCACACTTCAAAAAAACATACACACAAGTATTGATGCACATATTCGCACGCACTTGCACGTGTTCCGCTACCGCCGTACTCTCACTGCTCATATTACTTCCATATCTCAGTTAATGGTTCTGTTATGTGTTGAGATTACCAGGGCAGAAAAGGATGATTTGTTTGCTAGGGATAATTATAATTGTCACCTTCATCCTATCTGAACCCTTTATGATGCTATTGTATCAGATAACTGGTATAATGTCTCGGGTGGTTCTTATTCCTATCCCAGCTAGCACCTAAACGTTCTGAGAACCATATGTTTCTTAGAGCTTGGTTGTCCTATGGTTATTTTGCGAACAACCTTACCATAACTTTCTGGGAATTGTGCAGAAGTGCTTGACAAAAAGGAACTTGACAAAAAACACAATTTTCTTCATATTTCATTACTTTAACAGAACGTTTCCCTAAAGTTCGAACATTTAATAAAAATGTTGGTAATGTTCTAGGAATGTTCTCCAACTGGTTTGACAATGGAAATGTTCTCTAATTGTTCAGAGAAGGTTAAGAAATTGTACCATAAAAACGACAAGAAAACTAGTAACATTTAGAGAACTTTCTAAGAATGTTATTTAAAAACATTCTTACATTCCATTTTCAGCATCAACAAAACTCTCTCTAACCTCTATCTTGTTAAGTGTATTCAGGAGTGGTGCTGTGCCCTCTAATTGACCACACCTGCTCTTAATATGTGATTGTTTCCTTTGAAATGGGGTCTGGTTGAATAGACTAAAATGAACAGCTTTGTTTGCTTAAGAAAATATAGCATGCCACCTCCATCCTGGTGGCGCAGTGGACTAATACCTTGGATAGAGAACACAAGGTTATAGATTTGAATCTCACTGATGCCGTTTCACAAAAATGAAAGAAATTTATTTTCATGATTAATGCCTAAAAAAAAGCATATGTCCTATCTGTGCTTGGAGTAAAACAAAAAAAGGTAACCCAAAATAAGCTAGCAGTGTTATTGAAATAGTCAGTGAAAGTTTTAAGGAAGTTATTCAAAAACATCAAAATAACCTATACTTTCCATTTTCAGAGCGTTACTAAAACCTCCCAGGAACACTTTCAAGGAACCGGAGTAAAACATTATCTAAACCTCCCTGCAACCTAAAAATAAATGTTCCCAGAATAGGCAAAAATGTCACTTTACGTTCTCAGAACTTTAAAAAAAAGTCCAGTTGTACCGATCAAGAAACATATGCCTTCATTCCCACAACCAATGACACCAAAAACATACGTTCCCACAACTTCCAAGGAACCAAATATGCTAGCTGGGATGTCTGCTTGTATCTGCTCAGTAAGTACAGTAGCACATTGCTAATGCAGATTTTACTGCTGGATTTTACTGAACAATGATCCCGCTAATTCAGATTAGCAATGCAGTGTGTGGGTGGGGTGGAGGAATGTGTGTGTGTGTGTGCTGATTTGTGTCTGTGTATATACCCGCAGACATGCATTTGCGTATACAATTTTGTTTTTATGAACGTCTCCTCTGTGTGCTGTTGTGACTTCTTTCTCTACAGCATAGGAATAGCAGAGAGAAAAACAAAGCACGCCCCGGAGGCTGCGATCGGCTGTGTCTCTCCACCTAACACCCACCACATCATTTACCTCTTAATGCACAGATCATAATCCCTCATTCATCTGCATGCTGCTCTCTTTCTCACACTGTCTAAAGTAGGTTTTTAACCTAGTGATGGAGAACAACGCTCGTCGTCTCCCACCAGAATATCTATGGCAATGCTGAATCTGAATCGCGTGGGAGGAAAACACATTTTATGGAAATCAAATGTGATACAGAAAACAAACAATACACACACACACACAAAACGGAGCGCGAATCTGGCCCTCATCCACCCCGGCTTATTTCACGCCAGGGCACAGCGATTAGCATTACATTAATAAACCAGACTTTTGGAAAGAGAGGGGTGATTACAGAAACAAATAATATGACGGCGGGTGGAGACATGAGCCGGGCGAGAGTATCATGACTAACTGACATTTGGTATTCACGACCTCCGTCTTGGCATTCAATAGCGCCGCTTAACGGATAAGGTTTTGTTAATTATCAAATCGCGGAGGCTGACCACGAGGACAACAAAACTCTGTGCCAATCATGATAATGACGTTTTTTTTCTTCTTCTATGGCTGGATGTTGCCGTGTGTATGGGGAGGGGTGTGTGTGTGTGTGTGTGTGTGTCTGGAGGAGTGTTTACTGAATGTCTGCATCCTGCATCGAGAACCAGACCAGCTCCGGTAATCCTGTTTGTTTGTTTGTTCAGATCTACATGAATGTAAATGCACTCTGGGTTGTTGCTGTGATACACCTAAAGGCTAAATATGTTATATGCTTTGATCTTGTTTTTTTGGATTCCCTACCATGATCAAACATGTCGGCCAGTTTCATCATTACATTTTCACAATGTTACTCAGTCTGTCTGAAGAGGATTCAGGTGGATAAAATGTAATGTCAATATGTTTAGAGGTCTGGCTGGAACTCTTCTAGGCAACTGTTTCATTTGTTCACAAAAAGAGAGGGCACATCATTTGTACACTGACAACAATAAATGCCACATTTTGGAAGGACTGAACGAAAAAAAATGTAATGGATGAATTAATGAAGGAAAGAAGGAATCATGTTTAAATGTTTGTGTCAAGTCATTCTTAGTGATACATAATCTATACAGGATTAATTGACAGATTTTCAGTAATGAAAATGATAACAATTTCACAAAAACAAACAATGTCATCTTTAAGCATTATTCATGTGTCTTTATTTTCCCTGTATGTATCTTTATACTGGTGACAATTCCAATTTCCCAATTTTCGAGTTTCGTTGTCGTCCCCCATTGAGTACTGACCGAAAACATATGGTCACCAATTTACTTTCTACAATTAAATACATTTCTACCTCCCCTCAGTTGTTGGCAATTATGAAGGTATTGTCATGGCACAAATAATATTGATTTATTTAACCTTTTATCTTACAAATTGTCTGAGAACACACTTTCAAATACTGCAACTAGCTGGGAAATAGTTGCAGAGGAGAGGGCATGAATGAGCCAGTTAGAGAACGCTGATTCCCCAGACTGTGTCATTCAATTACCAAACATTCCCTCTTACGTCCCAAATTACACCCTATTCACGATAATGTGCACTCCTTTTGGCAAAGGCCCATTGAGCTCTGGTCAAAAGTACAGTGCCTTGCGAAAGTATTCGGCCCCCTTGAACTTTGCGACCTTTTGCCACATTTCAGGCTTCAAACATAAAGATATAAAACTGTATTTTTTTGTGAAGAATCAACAACAAGTGGGACACAATCATGAAGTGGAACGACATTTATTGGATATTTAAAACTTTTTTAACAAATCAAAAACTGAAAAATTGGGCGTGCAGAATTATTCAGCCCCTTTACTTTCAGTGCAGCAAACTCTCTCCAGAAGTTCAGTGAGGATCTCTGAATGATCCAATGTTGACCTAAATGACTAATGATGATAAATACAATCCACCTGTGTGTAATCAAGTCTCCGTATAAATGCACCTGCACTGTGATAGTCTCAGAGGTCCGTTAAAAGCGCAGAGAGCATCATGAAGAACAAGGAACACACCAGGCAGGTCCGAGATACTGTTGTGAAGAAGTTTAAAGCCACATTTGGATACAAAAAGATTTCCCAAGCTTTAAACATCCCAAGGAGCACTGTGCAAGCGATAATATTGAAATGGAAGGAGTATCAGACCACTGCAAATCTACCAAGACCTGGCCGTCCCTCTAAACTTTCAGCTCATACAAGGAGAAGACTGATCAGAGATGCAGCCAAGAGGCCAATGATCACTCTGGATGAACTGCAGAGATCTACAGCTGAGGTGGGAGACTCTGTCCATAGGACAACAATCAGTCGTATATTGCACAAATCTGGCCTTTATGGAAGAGTGGCAAGAAGAAAGCCATTTCTTAAAGATCTCCATAAAAAGTGTTGTTTAAAGTTTGCCACAAGCCACCTGGGAGACACACCAAACATGTGGAAGAAGGTGCTCTGGTCAGATGAAACCAAAATTGAACTTTTTGGCAACAATGCAAAATGTTATGTTTGGCGTAAAAGCAACACAGCTCATCACCCTGAACACACCCCATCCCCACTGTCAAACATGGTGGTGGCAGCATCATGGTTTGGGCCTGCTTTTCTTCAGCAGGGACAGGGAAGATGGTTAAAATTGATGGGAAGATGGATGGAGCCAAATACAGGACCATTCTGGAAGAAAACCTGATGGAGTCTGCAAAAGACCTGAGTTGGGACAGAGATTTGTCTTCCAACAAGACAATGATCCAAAACATAAAGCAAAATCTACAATGGAATGGTTCAAAAATAAACATATCCAGGTGTTAGAATGGCCAAGTCAAAGTCCAGACCTGAATCCAATCGAGAATCTGTGGAAAGAACTGAAAACTGCTGTTCACAAATGCTCTCCATCCAACCTCACTGAGCTCGAGCTGTTTTGCAAGGAGGAATGGGAAAAGATTTCATTTCCAAGCGACTTACAGCTGTAATCGCAGCAAAAGGTGGCGCTACAAAGTATTAACTTAAGGGGGCTGAATAATTTTGCACGCCCAATTTTTCAGTTTTTGAAGCCTGAAATGTGGCAAAAGGTCGCAAAGTTCAAGGGGGCTGAATACTTTCGCAAGGCACTGTAGTATAACTTAAAGGGAATATGGTGTCATTTGGGATGCAGACTCCATGGATTGAGTGAAACACATCTTAACACACCTTTTCAATGTACTATAGCTACATATTTCCATCTCCAATGCTCACTATGGACATCCTTTCACATTGGACCCTGAGAAAAGGGTGAATGTGTCTGAAAGGCTGCCGAGCATATAAAAGAGATTTCCAGAGGAGATAGGGCCGCAGACACACATGATAATGACCCATCTCCTGGCAGACCAAAGAACCATGACTGGCCCTCATTCCCAGCTCCAGGGCAGGTTGGACCGATAAGGGCAGCTAGGCAGTCTGCCCCCCATAATGTATGCTGCTGCTCTGCTACTGACCTGACAGGAACACACAGTGGGTTGAACACTTTTATTATCAGCACTGCATTGTGTATTACCTTTACTGTACTGTAGGTTCTGTTGTCTATGCTGGAGACCTTATTAACCAAATGGTTAATAGTGGTCTTAAACTGTATAGTGTGTATTTTCTGTAGGGAGGGAGGAAGAGCGAGAGAACCAGTTGGTTGGAGGAGAGAGAAACAATGATGGATCGGGCTCAAGCTAATAGCTTCTGGACGTGGGGAAGGATGGTGAGCTGGGACACAGGAAGACAGAGTTGGGTCTCTGTTGATTTCCACACTGCAGATGAACCATGTATTAAGCGAGTTGGATTGCTCCCCACTCTAAATGGTAATGGCAGAGGTACTAGCGCTCTAGGTCCATGGCTGCCAGAGATGGCCTGCATATGTAACAGTCACACATGACTGTCAATCAGCATGAACAGTGACGTGGTCAAACGGCTCAACCGTTCCACATGAGGCCAGAGTGACCTTGCACGCAGAATGGAAATGCTGCCAAGACTGTCCTTGGACTCACTCCCTGTGTAGATGGAGAAAGTGTGAGTGTGTGTCTGAGAGATGTGAGTGTGGAGTGCCGCTATTGCAGCCTTCTGCTGGCGCTCAAGTCTGGTGGTTAGTCTGGCCAATTGCATTGGACCTCATGGCACTGATCATCCAAACGGCTCGGACTTCACGTGCCATTGAGCCAGTCAACTTGGACTTGCATGCATGGTAATGCTTTGGCCCTCACTCTCTCACAGTTGGAGTGTGTTGACTTGGACCAGTTTGGATGCTTTGAGGCCTCTGTCTTTCTAATCTCAGCACACCAATATGTTTCTGTGTCTTATCACTGATGGACAGCAGAACTAACACAAACACACACAGATACACAGACTCACACAAACCGTCTCCCCCTCCACCACCTCACACTGACTGACAGGCAGATATCTGGATCGGGAATGCTTTGTGTTGGCTCATGATCTATGCTGATGAGAAATGAATTAGACATTTGTGAGACATTAATGAGACAATCACATGTTAATGTCTGTCTGGTGAACACGACTAGTCAGCTGCTGTGTGTGTGTGTGTTTGTGTTTAGCTGGTCATTACACACACACTGGGTGCAAATGGTGAACTGACATACTGCCTCTTCAGATGTCAACATCACTCTGGTGGTGGCGTGTGTGTGCGCGGGACGGTGGATGGTGGTTGTTTATGTAAGGGGAATGTGTTTGTGTGTGATGTAGGGGAGATGTGTGTGCATGTATGTGTTTGAGAGAGTGCTCATTAGTGTGTGTGAATATGTGACTGTGTACTGTATGTGTTTCCAACCTGATGTGTGTTTTCCAACTTTCACTTCAAATTTGCCAAAATTGGATGAATATAGATTTTCTTTTACTTTTTATTAATTCCACATGGTTACATGGTTAAAACAGAAGCAACTCAAAGGGTTACGTTTAAGTATTAATTTAGAGTGCTTAAGGTTAGAACTGTAGTTTGGGGAAGGCTTAGTATCATCAAGTACTCTCACTGCTTGTTAGAGAATTGTGAACTGTTTTGGCGCAGTGGTCTAAGTAGTGCTCTGAGCCTCACGAGTTTGATCCCAGTGCTGTGCCATTTTTATGAGTGAGTGCCGACGAAGGCATATATTGACGTCTTCGGGACCTTTTTAAATGTCCGAAATTGACATCTCTTGCTTGGTACCAGGCTGGTTCTCACTACTGTCTATCAGCAGTATTTTCTTGGTACTTTAGTTATATCCTCTACTATCCCAGCACAACTGGGCCCGTAGCATATGTGACGTTGAGGTGAGCCTAGAAGCAGGGTGGCATTTGCGTGACTACACTTACTGTAAGTCGCTCTGGATAAAAGCATCTGCTAAATAACTAAAATCATATTATTGGTAATCTCCCTGTGCTGCTGAGTACTGCTGTGTGTGTGTGTGGGTCACCGGCCAGGGACGGTAGCCTCTTACTGAGTAATAATGGGATTTTCTGTATAGGGATGAGAGACTAGCGAGCGTGTGTGTGTGTGTGTATGTATGTGTGTGTGTGTGTGTGTACAGGGGTCCACCGTGGCTGTATCTCTGCACAGCCTGTCTGGGTGACTAATGTGTATAGTTAAGCAGTGCAGCCCCGGGTCCAGATATGAATGTATTGTTAGACAAACACACACCCACACACTTCAGCCCACTCAGTGTAAGCACAAACAAACATACTCACCCACTCTCCAGTCCATGGCCGCACATTGCACATGAGTTTGAGTGTGTGTTTACGTGTGTGTGAGTAATGGAGTGTATGTGGTCTTTCTGTTTGTCAATCACGGACAGACACACACATGCACACTCCAACACTTAAAACAAACACATTTGCTCACATTCACTTACACACACACACACACACACACACACACACACACACACACACACACACACCTATTAGTCAACAAAATCCCAATCCTGAAGTCTTCAATACCCAAATTTTCATCCACAAGGCGTTCATTTGAACTGTAAGTTAGCCATATTGACCGAGTTGCTCTGACAGTACGTCAAGTAAGACAAGAAACAATAGCAATCACATTAATTCATAATTTTATACGATTGCACCCAGATTACAGCCAGACAGAGTTAATGGATATTGTGTGTGTGTGTGTTCGCTCAGTGAAATAAGGTCAATGTCCAGGTCTGAGAGCTTATTAAAAATGATCTGAACCCAGTCCGCCGTGTTTGATTTATGAGCTTGCCCGGCGTCGCGGAGTCCCAAAGTTTTCTGGTGTCCCGGTGTAATTCATGTAATGTAGAACGCGTGACTGAGATTCCACCAGACCACAAAGCTGCGAGAGTACTGGGAGACTTCCTCCAGCCCTCCACTCCTCCCCCAGGTTGGTTTCCTGCTGCGATGGCTGTTATTGACGATTGGCTCCCGCACTCCGGAGGGGGATCTTATTGAGATGGTGTCTGTGTGGTTACCCCATCTCTCTCTCTGTTTTGTGGAAAGACACACTTTAAATGCACTGGCACACACATTGCTGTTCTAACAAGGAGCCTGCAGAATGGCCTTGACATTACACAATGTTTACTCCTGCTTTTCATTGGCGTGTGTAATCTGTGTAACCTGTGGAGTCCACATGCATCTTTTCTGTGCCTGTCCATGCATGTGCATGGCTTTGTGTGCATATGTGTGTGTGGTCTTACCCGTCAACTCATAATGCTGACTGACCATCTGTTGCCTGCTCGGCTCTGCCCCCATTCAGATGGATGGGGAGCACGGGGTTGTCTGTCTTTTGCATTTCATTAGCAGTGTGTTTTCCTGCTCTAACTCATTAAACCACACACAGCCAGAGCAGCCACTCAAGCCCTGGGACCCGTTTAGACAGGATGGACACACGCTCAGACAGCTATCAGCAGACTGGGGTCCTCGCAAAGCCAGACAGGCAGCTGGTTAGACAGGGGACATAGTAAACAGGTTGGAACAGAGTAGGGCTGGCACAAGGGATGGCACCGTGTCTCCAGCCTGATATCCTTCTTTCCATCCTTCCTTTGTTCCTTCCTTCCTTGTATTATTCCATTCCTTTGCTTCTTGCTACTTTGATAATTTCCTTATTTCCTTCCTTCCTTCCTCCCTTCCTTCATGCCTTCCTCCCTCCCTTCATGCCTTCCTCCCTTCCTTCATGCCTTCCTCCCTTCCTTCATGCCTTCCTCCCTTCCTTCATGCCTTCCTTCTCTGCTTCTTCCTCCTTTTAATTTTGTCCTTCCTTCCTCCTTTCTTCATTCATACATTTCATCCTACAAACATACTCACCCACTCTCTCCAGTCCATGCCCACACATTCGCAAACAGAAAGACCACCTACACATACACTCCAATACTCACACACAAGCAAAAACACGCTCTCAGTATTCACCCATTCATGATCCGTTTCACCTACACATATTCATTTTAGACCAGAGAAAGAAATTGTTGAAAAGTAGTGTGACTCGTATGACTCATTACTACCGCTCTCCATCATTTCCAATGTCACATGTAGCCCTGATGTCAACTGAGGACAGCCAGAACTGCACACATATTCAGGTCAATATCAGCCAACAATATCTCATCCGTTAAAGTACAGTACTGTACTCCAACATCAGGCCACTTTTCTGGCACACCCAACAGGCTATATAAAACAGGAGACAATAGAGTCACTCTCTCTAGACTTGGAACAGATCCCGCTCCAGGCAAAGCTCCAATAATATTGGACTATCGCTCAAATATGAATTAGAGTCCAAGGCAGATTGTGAATAGTACATTTACTTTAGCCCAGAATGGAACAGATCAATAGTAGATATTCCCACCGGCACAGGCATGGCTAGCAGCAATGGGTTATTGTCAAGGGTGTGTGTGTGTGTGTGTGTGCAGGCATGTGTTTGCTTGCATGCCTCTTTGAGTGTTAGTGATGTACCACTCTATTAAATTATTCTACAACATTATAATTACAACAATTGCTCTTTGAAAAAGAGAAAAGTAGATAGCCACATTCATTTTAATTCTATACAGACCAATCAAACATTTCAACCTGGCTTTTTCTCAGGGTCTCCTTGTCTGCATCCAAAATGGTCCCCTATTCCTCATATAGCGCAATACTTTTCACAAGGGCCCATATGGCTCTGGTCAAAAGTAGTGCATTATATGAAGAATATGGTGCAATTTGGGACACACTATTGTCTTTGCCCACAGGGAAAAAAATACTATATTATTTAATGATTTGTTTTTGCGGACTTTACACTGTATTATTCACTGAAGTATACTATTGTGTAGTGTAGTATTTACAGTTTACTATAGTATAAATACTGTAGTAAAAGAAAATGGTAGTATATAGAATTTACTGTAGTACCATAGTATTTACTGCAGTGGTTTTGCGGACTGTAGTATTTACTGTCGTGTTTTTTGTGGACATTATTGTAGTATATAGAAGTGGGGGGCTTTCTCTTTGAGGAAACCTACTGGAGAAATACTAAATTAGCACATTTTACATAACCTGTAAGTAGGTAGGGCTGGGGTCTGAATGGATAGGTCAGAGCTTCTGCTCTTTTTTATAACCTGTAGGGAACACAATATATGGTCTGTACTTGGTATGTACACTACCTTCCTAATATTGAGTTGTACCCCCTTTTGCCTTCATAACCGGTTCAATTAGTCGGGGCATGGACTCTACAAGGTGTTGAAAGCATTTCAAAGGGATGCTGGCCCATGTTGTCTCCAATGCTTCCCACAGTTATGTCAAGTTGGCTGGATGTCCTTTGAGTGGTGGACCATTCTTGATGCACACGGGAAACTGTTGAGCGTGAAAACCCCAGCAGCGTTGCAGTTCTTGATTAATTCAAACCGGTGTGCTTGGCGTCTACTACCATACCATGTTCAAAGGCACTTAAATATTTTGTCTTGCCCATTCACCCTCTGTATAGCACAATCCATGTTTCAATTGTCTCAAGGTTTAAAAATCCTCCTTTAACATGTCTCCTCCCCTTCATCTACACTGATTTAAGTGGATTTAACAGGTGACATCAATAAGGGATCATGGACACCTATGGGTGTCACAAATTGAGATATGGGTCAGGGGAATGGGCAGGACATGTGTACATTAAATACTGTATTATTACTATGGTTCTAAAAACTACACTGTTTTTCAGACATTACTGTAGTATTTATATTTAATATAATACTGTAGCATTTACTATTGTATTTTACAGTATACTACACAATTCTATAGCAAGTACTACACATCATCGAGGGATACTACAGTGTGTAGTATATTATTCTACAGTATACAAAAATTTACTACAGAATGATATAGTAAGTACTATTGTATTCTATTGTAAACTAATGTTTTTTTCATGTGGGGGTGTGAATTGAGGGATATTTAAAGCACTGAGTCTCTTTGCATTGTGGATGCAGAGCATTGTGGGTGTCGTCCTGCCGATAGGCTGTCAAAGCAGTGAATGGAACTGACACACACACACACACACACACATAAATTGTCTGTTTTAACCTGAGGCCAGAGCCTTCCTTTAGAGCTAGGCTCAGACACAAGAGGTAAAAAGACGTAGACTGACAGAACCATGCGGAGAGCAGCCCAGCGTTTCCCGCCAGCATAGTAGGAATGCACTCCAACATGGCACCAATTAGTACCATGCTAATGAGCAGTGGGCATTGAGGTTTGTCTCTTTACCAGAGAGCTTAGAGTGGTATTCACATTGTTATTCCATGCCCGGTCCAGGCACCTTGTCCATGGGGTGATGTGTGGGTATATAAATTGTGTGTGTTTAATGCTGACAGGTATATGTGTGTGTGTGTGTGTCTACGTGTGTGTCTGTGTGTGTGTCTACGTGTGTGTCTGTGTGTGTGTCTACGTGTGTGTCTACGTGTGTGTGTGTGTGTCTACGTGTGTGTGTGTGTGTCTACGTGTGTGTGTGTCTACGTGTGTGTGTCTACGTGTGTGTGTGTGTGTCTACGTGTGTGTGTGTGTGTCTACGTGTGTGTGTGTGTGTCTACGTGTGTGTGTGTCTACGTGTGTGTGTCTACGTGTGTGTGTCTACGTGTGTGTGTGTGTGTGTGTCTACGTGTGTGTGTGTGTGTCTACGTGTGTGTGTGTGTGTCTACGTGTGTGTGTGTGTGTGTGTGTCTACGTGTGTGTGTGTGTGTGTCTACATGTGTGTATGTGTGTCTACGTGTGTGTGTGTGTGTCTACGTGTGTGTGTCTACGTGTGTGTGTGTGTCTACGTGTGTGTTTTTTAACGCTGGTAGCTAAGAGCTGAGGTGTGGTACTGCGTGAATGTTTGTTTTAGGAGATGGTGTTGGCTCTGGGGGCTGCCAGGTAAACACATGGAGGATGACTCAAGGGCAGGCCGGGCGGCTAATGGAGTAATACCCATGCTTTCATCCGTGTGTGTGTGTGTGCTTGAGCGTGCACATGTGTGTGCGTGTATGGATCACTCCACATTGAGGAGTGGGGGGCATAGGGATAAAGAACAGGGAGTGTGGAGTTTAGGAGGTGGTATTGGATCAGCCATCTGTCTCTCTATGATTCAATGAAGGCAGTGTAGTCTGAGTGGTTGTGGGACAACTAGCACTCAAAACAGTTAAGCCAGATCAACAGTATAGCATACTTTTTGGGCCTTTTATTCCCCCGACTCTGTAAGACTTAAGTCAGTCTCTCAATTGGCCATCAAACTCACAATTTGTCCAGACTCTACCCTTTTACTCTATTTATCCAGAGTTTATACAAAACTATGAGAGATAAAAGAAACATCCTACAAACTATATTAAACAGAAATGGGAGGAGGTACTTAACATTGAAATAACTGATGAAAAATGGTTGAACATATTTGAGATTCAACAAAGCCCCACCAACTCAAGATCATGGAGAGAATTCTGTTGAAATAATGTTTTATGTTTCTTCATAACACCTAAGCTGAAATCAAGACAGACTGGCTCCCTACACCCTTGTTGGAGAGAATGCGGTCTGTCGAGGGTGGATCACTCTCAAATCTTTTGGACCTGCCCTGCAATCGAAACTTACTGGGGAGAAATGAGATCTAACATTGGAAAAATAATGGGATTTGACATAGAACAAACATGAATTTCTTTGTACTTGGGTGAAATACCTGATAACTTACACAATAGAGAACAGTATCGGTTGAAGGTCCTACTGGCAGCCAGTAAAAAGGCTATCACTAGGAAATGGCTACAAAAAGACGCTCCAACCATGACGCAATGGATAGATATTGTAAAAGAAATACACCATATGGAGCGTATGACCTTTGCTTTAAGAAGTCCAGAGGAGAGAGGTCAGGAATACTGGTAAAAATGGGTTTCGTACTTGAAAATGGTCTAATTCAAAGATGATGTCAATGTAACTAATATGGTGAATGCATGATGTGCGCTATCACTGTGTTTTGTGGGATATTGTTTGTGTGTGTGCTAGTTGCACCACTTATGTTTTGTTGTGTTCAAAGTTTCACTAAATAAAATATGTGGAACACAGAGCACGCTGCGCCTTGGTCCGTCTCTCCACACATCCGTGACAACCGTTCAGGGGGTGACCCCATACATTCAGCTGTCTATCCTAAGTGTTATTATTATTTCGGTTGTTACTTATAAATATCAATCAACAAATGAAGAAATTCCAGGTTGTAGAGAATCTGTCAATTTTTTTTATTGACACAATATTAACGGAGTCTAAAGAAAGATATATATGCCTACCTTGTCTCTTGGCTTTTCTGCAGAAGAATGTAATAAATACAAGTCGTATTTGAACGCACCAAACCATTCAAACAAAGTCCGGTGGATTTTCTCCCACTTTTCCCAAAATATTTGCATAATGTCACAAACCATGCTGCTGGTATATTTTGGTATTGGCATATGTTTTTCAAAGAGAGGACGCCATAATAAGATAAATAATGTAGCCTAAGCTTTTGAAAATAGGCATTTTACCAGATTAAATAATGACAGGAGCGTTATATTTTTATTGAAGAGATGGAATCCAGACTGGGTACTTTAGGAAACTTTCTATGGACATATAGGCCGATAGAGAAAATCAGCAAACTCACACACGCACAACCCCGTATAAAAGCACCCGTCAATCAAAGCCACCAGCAAATGTCAGACACAAGCAGAAACTTCTCCTTTTAAATCAAATCAAATCAAATGTTATTTGTCACATGCGCAGAATACAACCTTACCGTGAAATGCTTACTTACGATGCAGTTCAAGAAATACAGTTAAGAAAATATTTACTAAATAAACAAAACCAAAAAAAACTATAGTAACACAATAAAATAACATTAACGATGCTATATACAGGGGATACCAGTACCGAATCAATGTGTACAGGTTAGTCAAGGTAATTTGTATATGCAGGTAGGGGCAAAGTGACAATGCATGGAAAATAAACAGTGAGTAGCAGCAGTGTAAAAACAAAGGGGCGGGTGGGTGACAATGTAAATAGTCCAGGATGGCATTTGATTAATTGTTCAGCAGTCTTATGGCTTGGGGGTAGAAGCTGTTAATGTTGAATCTAGGGGGTACTATTTTCATTTTTTGAAAAATAACGTTCCCAAAGTAAACGGGCTATTTTGTCAGGACAAGATGCTAGAATATGCATATAATTGACAGCTTAGGATAGAAAACACACAAATTCTCAGCCAAAAGTGAAGAACTAACGGAGTTATTTCGGCTACAAAAATAATATTTTGGGAAAAAAAGGAACATTTGCTATCTAACTGGGAGTCTCGTGAGTGAAAACATCCGAATCTCATCAAAGGTAAACGATTTAATTTGATTGCTTTTCTGATTTTCGTGACCAGGTTGCCTGCTGCTAGCTAGGCATAATGCTATGCTAGGCTGTCGATAAACTTACACAAATGCTTGTCTTGCTTTGGCTGTAAAGCATAATTTCAAAATCCGAGATGACAGGGTGATTAACAAAAGGCTAAGCTGTGTTTCACTATATTTCATGAATATGAATATTTTCTCGAAAATATTTTTTGTCTGTTTTTTGTCCGTTGCGTTATGTTAATTACTGTAGTTGATGACAACGCTCCCGGATCCAGGATGGGTAGTTACAAGAATTAAGGAGCCTTTTGAACCTAGACTTGGCGCTACGGCACTGCTTGTCGTGTGGTAGCGGAGAGAACAGTATTAGGTGATTGGGGTATTTGACCATTTTTTGGCCATTTCTCTGACCTCACCTAGTATATAGATCCTGGATGGCAGGAAGCTTGGCCCCAGTGGTGATGCAACCGGTCAGGATGCTCTCGATGTTGCAGCTGTAGGACGGCATGGAGACCCATGCCAAATCTTTTCTCCTGAGTGGGAAAAAGTGTTGTCGTGCCCTCTTCACAACTGTCTTGGTGTGTTTGGACCATGATAGTTTAAACATATAAAACAAAAACTAATCCTACCTTAGGTTTTCTGAAAGTAGGCTATACGATCATAAAATGACAAGGAAAGTATAAAGAATGACAGCAATGCTGTAGTATGAAAATGTTATTGACAATCATTCAAATGGAAACAAATACACGCAACATAGCCTATTTATCAGCAACACTGATTGTCGAGGGGGATAGTGATGGAATGTTTTTTCAAATACTGTGAGGAACTATTTATAATTTCAATGGATGTATAAAAAAAAATTTTAAAACATGTTAAACTGACTTAATTCACTTACTGTGTGAGGTGAAGAAAAAATTACTACATTCCCACGATGAGTTTAAGCCAATATCTGGATAGGATAACAAGAGGCAAAAAAGGTCCTGTCTTTCTCTGTCTTGACTCTTTTGAAGTGGTGCGAGTGGAAAAGAGCAGACATAATGAATGACTAGTGAATGATTGTATAAATGCCTTCAAAGGTTCAGTGAATAAAAATAGAATTGTCACCATCATTGCTATGCTGTCTCAATCCATATCTGACTTGGGTCAAATGCATATACAGTATTTTCAAATACTTGAGATGCACTACATTTTGATAGCCAGTGGTAAAATAGAATAGTCCCAAAAACAAAAACACCAAGCTATGTCAAGTATTTGAAGGGTTACACTTCATTTGGATAGTCCAGATAGTCCTGCTCTACAGATGATCATACTATCAAACCATCTGTTGACAAACAACTGCTTGCTATGGTTACAGTTAGTGTTAGGTTTAGAATAAGGGATGGTGTAAGGGTTAAGTTTAGGGTTAGGATGAAGGTTAGGGTTAGTAGATAGTTTAAACCCTCCTCCTCCTCACACCCACCTCCTCATCCTCTCACACCCTCCTCTTCCACCATCCTCCTCCTCTTAGGAGCCCCCTGGGTGTGAGTGGAAGAACAGAATAAAACCGTCAGAGGAGTTCAAATCCATGTCAGGGACTGGGTCAGTGGGTGGATGAATATTAGTGAATGAGAATCAAAGGGTAAATAGAGCATGGGAACATGACCACATTAGGCACATCAGCTAAATGAAATCCACAACTTGATGGCCCATTTACAATAATTGAAATGGAAATATGCCTTTGAACTTTATAATGTCCAGGTTCATAGACGTACTTCAAATTATTTCCCGTAGCTTCTTGAAGAGCGAAGGGACTCAACAATGCATCTCTACTGAATCCTATTCTGGGCAGTTTGTTTTGACTCCAGGTGATTTTATCTGCATTGGTCCTTCTCCATGTCGTCTTTGGCCGGTTAACCTTTCTTTTTTTTGCCATGTCCAGCCACTTTAATCTCAAACAGTCACTGTGCAATCTAATTTAGCTTGTGTACAATGGCAATGATTTCCGATATTGTCTTTTGTGACTGCAATGCACAGTCACTCTTCTCCACTACATTTATGGGGTCAGACTTTTTTTTCAGAGCAAATTCCCTACCCTGTCTCAATGTCCCACAGCATCAGCCTCACCTGCACCCCGCTATCGTTAGCAATTCCACAATGAGTGTATGTCACCCGGCAACCCGTCTCGGCAGTGACCGCGGGTCAGCGGTCTCTCAGGCTGCATTACCTTCGCCACGTGACACCGGCCCATCCAGCTGTGTCTCAACACAGGCTCCGACCAGTCAGTTGAACTGGGTCATTGAGCTTTCACACATTATTAAGGCCTCGGCCTGAACGTCCAGTGCCCACGCACAGACCGACCGGCCACATGAACCCCATTGTCACAAGTGTAGATGCTGTTTCAAAAGCTTGAACCAGTAACACCACTCTATGCATGGTCGGGTCATCCCTAGTACTCGCATTCTCCCACATAAGAAAAGTTGGACACTGGAAGAGACAGACGATTGGCTGATTCAGGGCCAGTTTGCGCCGTACTTTAGTTTGTGCCGTACTTTAATACTTTAAATGGGGCTGTAGAGTTCACACGCTACTGCAGGCTTTTTGACGGGCCCTTCAATACTGTATGTTCATTAGATATATTTTAATGTAGGATGGATGACTCATCATTGCCATGACTCTTAATATTCATGCTAACCTCGAAAGTATAAAGGGTGATTCCATCCAAGCGTGGTCCGAAAATGTTTTTGGTATATCAGATTGTTCTGGAAACTCTTACATAGAAACTTAATTGGGAGGAAGGATGTTTGATATGTTTTTTTGTATTCAGCTTTAAAAAAAATACCATGACTTAAAAAGAGCTTATACCTATACATGATACAGACATCATCTTGGTGCCATTATACTCCTTATAATGTGCGCAAAAATATGGAGTATGTCTAGATTAAGGGTGTAAACCTTATAAAATGAAAATCAAATTGGGATGCTTAACATTAAGAAAAATCCCTAACCCACAAATCATTTTTCTTTTTTTCACAAAATGAAAATCACAGTGCAGTTATCACAAAACATATGATTTTCTGTCTTATAGCCTAACTAGACTATAGGCCATAAAGGCCAGGGGAAAGTTTTGTCGTTTAAAAAGTTTTTAATATATTTTTTTATTTAACCTTTATTTAACTTGGCAAGTCAGTTAAGAACAAATTCTTATTTACAATGATGGCCTACACACCGGCCAAACCCAGAGGACGATGTGCCAATTATTTTGGAGTCGACTATCCGCCACAACATCAATGTTGTTAATAGTTGGAACAGCAGCAAAGTCCTTTATTGCAATACTTTGAGAAGTTAAATGTGAAGAAAATGCAAACTTTGCAAGGTGGAATTGAGGTACGGTAATGGTAGTACAGGTGCAATGTATTACCATCTGAAAGGGATGCACTGTAAGAGCCAAACTGTTTCTGGCAGCACCGCAGCTGCATTGTGAATTCACATGGCATTTCATACATTTTTCTTATCGTTTTAAATTTGACAGAAGTATATTATTCCCCCACCCCTACAAAATAAGCTAATCTAAAAAGTGTACTTTTGAGATATTCATATTAATATTTTGAATGTTGAATAAATTGTAAAATTCTATTTCAGAATCTAGACATACTCCATATTTTAGAGCACAGTACAGTATAAGGAGTATAATGACACCAAGATGTTGTCTGTATCATGTACGGTTCAAGGATCACGGATCATAGGGTCTTACTTCGGAAAGTATTCAGACCCTTTGACTTTTTCCATTTAGGACGTTACAGCCTTATTCTAAAATGTATTAAATTGTTTTTTTCCCCTCATCAATCTACCCCATAATGACAAATTAAAAAACGTTTTTTGTTTACATTTTTGCTATTTAAAAAAAAAATGATATCACATTAACTAAAGTATTCAGACCCTTTACTCAGTACTTTGTTGAAGCACCTTTGGCAATGTTGTCTTGGTTGTGTGCTTGGGGTTAATGTCCTGTTGGAAGATGAAACATTACCCCAGTCAGAGGTGCTGAGCGCTCTGGAGCAGGTTTTCATCAAGCATCTCTGTATTTTGCCCCATTCATCTTTCCCTTGATCCTGACTAGCCTCCCAGTCCTTGCCGCTGACCAACATCCCCACAGCTTGATGCTGCCACCATGCTTCACCATAGGGATGGTGCCAGGATTCCTCCAGACTTGACGCTTGGCATTCAGGCCTTTTACTTAGGAGTGGCTTCCTTCTGTCCACTCTAGTATAATTGCCTAATTGGTGGAGTGCTGTAGAGATGTTTGTCCTTCTAGAAGGTCTTCCCATACCCACAGAGGAGCTCTATAGCCACTCCTCAGTAAAAGGCCCATGACAGTCCACTTGGAGTGACCATCGGGTTCTTCGTCACCTCCCTGACCAAGGCCCTTTTCCCTTGATTGCTCAGTTTGGCCAGGTGACTAGCTCTTGGAATAGTCTTGGTGGTTCCAAACTTCTTCCATTTAAGAATGATGGAGGCCACTGTGTTCCTGGGGACCTTCAATGCTGTAGAAATGTTTTGGTACCCTTCCCCAGATCTATGCCTAGTCACAATCCTGTCTCTGAGCTCTACGGACAATTACTTTGACTTCATGGCTTGGGGGATCTTACAGTACATAGACAGGTGTGTGCCTTTCCAAATCATGTCCAATCAATTTAATTTACCACAGGTGGACGTCAATGTATAGAAGCATCTCAAGGATGATCAATGGAAACAGGATGCACCTGAGCTCAATTTTGAGTCTCATAGCAAAGGGTCAGAATACTTATGTAAATAAGGTATTTCTGTTTTTGATGTTTATTAAATTAGCAAACATTCCCAAAAATCTGTTTTGGCTTTGTCATTATGGGGTATTGTGTGTAAGTTGATGAGGATTTTATTTTAAAATTTAATCCATATTAACACAACACTGTATTTAACACAATCTCGAACAAGTCAATGGGTCTGAATACTTTCCAAATATACTGTATAAAACGGGCCTAAAATTGCCACTTTCACCAACAACAACAAAAAATGTCTTGTGAATCAAATGTAAAAAAGCAGGTCAAAAATACTTCCTCCCAATTAAGTTTGTATGTGAGAAGTGCCAGAACAATCTGACATACCCAAAATATTTTCGGGCGATGCTCGGATGGGACCGACCAAAAATCGTATAATGTTTGATGTCTTTTTTTTCTCATGAGGTTACCTATCCATTTCGTGGGAAGTTTCCTTTGCTTGTTGTTGTTGTGCTACTAGTTATATCCTGTGTTCAGGGATCTAACAGTTATGTAGGTCGACAGGTCAAATCTTTTGTCGAGCTGCTTACATGTAGGACTTCTGTTTTGAATGTTGTATATTTTAATCTAGTTTGCTTTGTAATTCCAATTTACTGGGAGGTACTAGGGTTGGAAATTGCCAGGGACCTCACAATACAATATTACCATGATACTTAGGTGCCGATATGATATGTATTGTGATTCTCAAGATTCTACAGTACCAGTCAAAAGTTTGGACACACCTACTCATTCAAGGGTTTTTCTTTGTTTTACTATTTTCTAGTAATAGTGAAGACATCAAAATGATGATATTCCACATATGGAATAATGTAGTAACCCAAAAAAGTGTTAAAGTAGCCTTGATTAAAGCTTTGCACACGCTTGGTATTCTCTCAACCAGCTTCACCTGGAATTATTTTCCAACAGTCGAAGGAGTTCCCACATATGCTGAGCACTTGTTGTCTGCTTTTCCTTCACTCTGCGGTCCAACTCATCCCAAACCATCTCAATTGGGTTGAGGTCAGGTGATTGTGGAGGCCAAGGTCATCTGATGCAGCACTCCATCACTCTCCTTCTTGGTCAATAGCCCTTACACAGCCTGGAGGTGTGTTGGGTCATTGTCCTGTTGAAAAACAAATGATATTCCTATTAAGCAAAACAACATATGGGCTGGCGTATCGCTGCAGAATTTTGTGGGAGCCATGCTGGATAAGTGTGCCTTGAATTCTAAATACATCACTGACAGTGTCACCAACAAAGTAACCCCACACCATCTCACACCCTTCTCCATGCTTCACAGTCGGAACCACACATGCGGAGATAATCTGTTCACCTACTCTGCATCTCACAAAGACTCAGTGTTTGGACTCATCAGACCAAAGGACAGATTTCCACCGGTCTAACGGCCATTGCTCATGTTTCTTGGCCCAAGCAAGTCTCTTCTTCTTATTGGTGTCCTTTAGTAGTTGTTT
Organism: Oncorhynchus tshawytscha; assembly: GCF_018296145.1. Classification (NCBI taxonomy): domain Eukaryota; kingdom Metazoa; phylum Chordata; class Actinopteri; order Salmoniformes; family Salmonidae; genus Oncorhynchus; species Oncorhynchus tshawytscha. Next base: position 15,454,177 of record NC_056442.1, on the reverse strand, counting down.
CTTTGCAGCAATTCAACCATGAAGACCTGATTCACACAGTCTCCTCTGAACAATTGATGTTGAGATGTGTCTGTTTCTTGAACTCTGTGAAGCATTTATTTGGGATGCAATCTGAGGTGCAGTTAACTCTAATGACCTTATCTTCTGCAGCAGAGGTAACTCTGGTTCTTCCTTTCTTGTGGTGGTCCTCATGAGAGCAAATTTCAACATATCGCTTGATGGTTTTTGCGACTGCACTTGAAAAACTTTAAAAAATTCTTGAAATTTTACGGATTGACTGACCTTTATGTATTAAAGTAATGATGGACTGTAATTTTTCTTTGCGTGTTTGAGCTGTTCTTGCCATAATATGGACTATGGACCAAATCTTCTGTATACCACCCCTACCTTGTCATAACACAAATGATTGGCTCAAAGCATTAAGAAGGAAAGAAATAACACAAATTAAAGTTTGACACCTGTTAATTGAAATGCATTCCAGGTGACTACCTCTCGAAGCAAGTTGAGAGAATGCCAAGAGTGTACAAAGCTGTCATCAAAGCAAAGGGTGGCTACTTTGAAGAATCTCAAATATAAATATATTTTGATTTGTTTAACACTTTTTTGGTTACTACATGATTCCATATGTGTTATTTAATAGTATTGATATCTTCAATATTCAATAATATAAGTGCTGAAAAGGGTGGCAGGTAGCATAGCAGTTAAGAGTGTTGGGCCGACTAGGTGAGCAAGGCACTTAACCCTAATTGTTCCTGTGAGTCGCTCTGGATAAGAGCACCTTCTAAATGATTAAAATGTAAATGTAAAATGTGTGAAAACAAATTGCCTCTCTATTTAAAAAGAAAATGGAGGATTGATAGATCCACTAATATGATTCCAATATGGATTATGTATAGTTTTTCGGCTCGAGGTTAGGATATGCATGCCCCTCAGAATGGTACCTGTCAAGGGAGCATGTACTGTTGAAATGGAGCCGACCTGCCATGCAGTGACAAGACAGCCACTAGAGAACGCTGCACGGGCCAGGTTCGGGTTTCCATGGAAACAAATGAAATTCAAAGGAGATGGGTAGGAGGATGATAAGGTAGGGGGGGAAGAGACGGTGTATCAGAATGTTAGCAGAGATGGGCAAATCATAAAATAAGATTCTTATTTTTTAAAAGTTGGCGTCTGAAATCCAAAGAATCTAGGACTCCTTCATAGCTATGTTATTTTTTAATCAACCCTTCTGAACACTGTATCCCCAAAGTCTCTATCTGCTAACACTGCTCAATCTCCTTTCATCCTTAAACAGACTGAGTGATATTTGTCGAATGACACTTATATGTTCACATATGAGAATAGATCAGATTCGACAGGCGAATGCAGTCACAGCTAAAGATGAGTTGAATCTTCTTGTTGTTCATCTTTCCCGGGATTTGGTGCTTAAGGTGCTTAAAGTACTGGAATGCCTTGAAAATCTGACATTTTCTCAAATTGGTATTTGAAAGGTGAGATAAATTGATAAAATATGTATTTGAAAAATGTGTTGGTCTTGCAAATTAATTTCCAGGCAGACTACCAAATTGTATTTCCTAACATATTTTGCGCTCTGGTTGCCAGGCGAGCTCGCTCATTCCAGCCAAAACTGGCACTCAGCCAGGCAGGCACAGAACTGACTGATGAGGCGCTGGAAAATGCCACATCAATAGCTAAAATGCCGGGCTGTTGTAGATTTAATCCTGCCTGGCAGGATATTGATGTTTATGAATGTGTTTTGCCAGACCCAACCAAGGATGTAGTGGAGGGTAAATGCCTTTCACGCACCTTTTCATTTGTGACATACCTCGACTCTTGCCATGTCAACACACATTACCTAAACAAAGCCCCCCTCACTCTCGGAGAATGAGTTTACAACTGGTAAATAGTTGCAGACATTTCAGTCAGATGTCAACCTAGCTAGCTAGGTAGCTCAAGGGCTTTGGCTGTTAGCCAGATAGCTAGCTATACGAGCTGGATAGAAGGATGAAGTTAGAAGCTAATGAGTGAATGGAGCTTGACGTCAGCGGGTGCAGTTAACTGAAATTAACCTAGCTATAATCAAAATATGGGCTACTATAAGTTGTCATAACAAAATGCATTTATTTTCAGAAAGTAGTGAGACAGACAGTGGGGAATCAGGCTGCAATGGAGGCAAAGAGAGAGGTTAGTAGTATACAGTGGTTCCCAAACTTGGGGTCTGGGATCCATGTGGGGTCCCCTTAAATGTAACCTGAGAGAATCTTAAATCTTATCAAACACATGAATTACTTGTTTCTCTTCAAATGGGAGTAGATTTCAGCTAAGGGCCTTATACACTGTCAGCATTCACTTTCATGTCATTCTGTGTTGGGACAGCCTGTGGTGAAATGTAAAGACAATTTTAATATTATCATTTACACTGAACAAAAATATAAATGCAGCATGCAACAATTTCTAAGATTTTAGTTACAGTTCATATTAGGAAATATGTACTGAACATCATCAAGTACTGACTTACCACTTATGTATGTAGTAAATCGGTTGTAAAACTTTGATTGTTGAGTAGAGCTTGTAAGGGAGTGATGAATAGTCAGTAGTCGCCACCACAGAACACCTGGTGGCGACTACAAACAATTGCACAATAGGAACTATTACAAATTGATGGTCCTTGAAAATAAATATTACTTGCTTGAAAAAGTACTTTAACCTTTTCATGTGTGAGTTCCAAATATCTCTAACGGTCGCCCCAGCGTGAGTTTTTTTTAATGCACTTGATGTTAGAACATTCTCTCCATTCCAGAAAGTAATTGTTACGTAACAGTACATTTTAATCTGCTGTTTTAATTTATAGGCTGTTTTCAACTTCAAATTATTTTCTAACAAGTTTTTTTTTTCTAAGACCAGTTTGAATTGAGGTGTGTTCCACCTCATTCATTCACAGAAAAGTAGTCATTTGAACTTTTGCGGACCAATTCATTTTTTGGACATTTCTGACCCGGACAAAATTCCCCAAACACTTCCCAATTGTTTGTGCAGTTCAAGACTGCAGACATTTGCTCATCTCCCATCCTGCACACACGTGTTCATATTTGTCGTCTGTTGCCTGCATCGCAGTCAAAGTTGTTTTCGTTACCAATAATAACTTTATAAATGTGTGTGTTTCAAAGTAAGTGCCTTATTACTTTATAATCGTTTTTGCATGTCGTGTTATGTCGTTTTTACTGGAGCATAATATTTTTGTGTATATTCCTTATTATCGCGGACACGCGGGGTAACGTTACTCATTTCATAACCTTTATGGTGTTATATTCAATCGTGCTTATGTAGCTAGTTACATTCCTCTATTAGCTCTGTAAAACAATGCTAATTGCATCAGAGAAGTATTGGCTTGTTGTATTTTGAAGCTACCCTGGAAAAATATATTCTTATACCACTTGGTTGTTTTCCGAGTTCATCCCACAAAGCTGTTTATCATGTCTGCCCCCATTTTGAGGTTATAGTCAAGCACACAGTCTGGTTTGATGTTTCTCTGTCTGGTTTGGTGTTTCTCTCTCCTGTCAGGTGGTCCACCCTCCCTGTGGCCGACATGGTTACTGTGTGGACAGTGGAGAGGACATGGATGTTTAGTTTGTCAGGCCACTTTACTGCCAGCTGTTAACATTTTTATATTGTATAACGGGTCATTTAGGATGGCAGTAACATTGTTGATGAAATGCAGTCATCGCAGCAGAACTAGGAAGCAATCTTGGGAAAAGAGGGTGACAAAGAAGGGAGTTGCAAACATAGGATCTGTGCTCCAGAATTATCTTAGGGAGTTCTTCTTTACTATCCCCATGAGAAGGACTGTCACCAGGAAGGTATACATTTCACTAATTGTGGTTGTCCCCCCCACTCCTGGCTCTCTCTTCTCCTGTAGCTCCAAGGCAAAATGATTGGTCTCTGCTATGTCGCCCACCAGCTCCTCTGTCAGAAACAATTTGAAGCACTCTGCCTCAGATGGAAATGGCAAGGGGTGTTGCACTCCAGACTGGGACTCATCAAAGCAAACAGCAAGGCCAGGAGGGGTGAAATGGCTGACGGCCTTCCAGCTACCACAGAACTCCTGTACTTCATCCACTGTCGGTCTGCCTTCATCACCACCAGCATCTTCAAAGGGATCTGGGACTTTATCAGTGGACAAGGGGTCCTCAGATTCAGGGTTCTCAATGGCTGGGGAACAGCTCCTCACTGTCAGAATCTGATTCCTGACTTTCAGACTCATTGTCATATTTTTTTTAAATCTCCAGAATGTCCGCATTTGTGAGGTGTCTCCTTTTGAAAGACATTGCTAATGCTACAGCTTAGCTCACTAGCTACATACATAAACAACAACACTGAATGGCTCAGAAAGGGAGTGAGAGGTTACGTGATTGACTGGCAGCATGCAACCATTTGAATCAATAAATCACTATCAGAAAATGTTTTGTGCGGTAATTATTGATATATTTACTGTTTTATTCACATGTTTTTCAATTACCAGTGATACATCATGCATTGTAATGGGCGCATAGTATGTGTGTAAAATACTTTTTGGAAGGTTGTACTGATTATGATGATCTAAGCTTATTCCAGCTACTGTATGTGTGGAGCAATGTTTGTTGACATACAATGCATTCTGGGTTTCACGTAATTGTCTGTCGGACCAAAGATGCTATAACAAAATGAGGTGAGTAAGGGTTCACTCATTTTTTGAGAACTTCAGGAAGTGAATGGTGGGATGTGAACGATGGTAGACGACACACCCCTTCAACATGCATACTATAAAGAGACCAAACTCATCTTGTCTTCTCTTATTATCTTTGGTTTCTGTAAGTAAAAAAAGCATGGCTGCACGCTGAAACTCATCATCATCAGATTACTTAGCTAATTCATGTTGTAGTTTATGTCAGCCGAGAGTTAGAAAATATGACCGCTTGTGTTGCGTCAATCTTTCCTTCATTAGCCCTAGAACAAATGTAGGCTACATTTTTCTGGTTTGGATGATTGTGTTATGCTATAGATACTTCTGTGAATATATAAGCGTTCTAATCACACCGGTGTGATCGTACGCTTCTGTGACCACTGTAGAATGATCACACCCATGTGATGGTACGTGTGAAAGGGTTAAACTCTGTGAATTTGACTTGCCACTGTTTGTACGAACCCTGAGCCAAGCATCCTTTGTTCTGTCATTCGCTGGGGTTCCCTCACTGATGCCTTGGCTGCATGCAAACACAGTAATTTCTCTCTCAGAAGAGTGAGAAACCCACAGCAGTTGAGATGGATTCCCCGCGACAATAGCGTGAGAAAAAGGCCACCATGAATAATAGAGGAGGCCATCAAGTGATAATGGCGACAGAGAACAGAGCTCTTGATTCTAGCCATCCCGGATCCGGGATCGTGAATACAGCCTCAAGCTCATTACCATAACGCAACGTTAACTATTCATGAAAATCGCAAATGAAATGAAATTAATATGCTAGCTCTCAAGCTTAGCCTTTTGTTAACAACACTGTCATCTTAGATTTTCAAAATATGTTTCTCAACCATAGCAAAACAAGCATTTGTGTAACAGCTAGCGCAGCTAGCGTAGCATTTAGCGTTAGCATCAGCAGGCAACATTTTCACAAAAAACAGAAAATCATTCAAATAAAATCATTTACCTTTGAAGAACTTCAGATGTTTTCAATGAGGAGACTCTCAGTTAGATAGCAAATGCTCAGTTTTTCCTGAAAGATTATTTGTTTAGGAGAAATCGCTCCGTTTGGTGCGTCACGTTTAGCTACGAAAAAAAACCTGTATCCAGGAGTGTAATTATCCCCGCAGCTCATTAGCATAACACAACGTTAACTATTCATGAAAATCGCAAATTAAATGAAATTAATATGCTAGCTCTCAAGCTTAGCCTTTTGTTAACAACACTGTCATCTTAGATTTTCAAAATATGTTTCTCAACCATAGCAAAACAAGCATTTGTGTAACAGCTAGCGCAGCTAGCGTAGCATTTAGCGTTAGCATCAGCAGGCAACATTTTCACAAAAACCAGAAAATCATTCAAATAAAATAATTTACCTTTGAAGAACTTCAGATGTTTTCGATGAGGAGACTCAGTTAGATAGCAAATGATCAGTTTTTCCTGAAAGATTATTTGTTTAGGAGAAATCACTCCGTTTGGTGCGTCACGTTTGGCTACCAAAAAAAAAACGAAAAATCAGTCATCAAAACGCAGAACTTTTTTTCCAAATTAACTCCATAATATCGACTGAAACATGGTAAACGTTGTTTAGGAACAATCCTCAAGGTGTTTTTCACATATCTCTTCATGATATATCATTCGTTGAAAGCCTCCTCTCTCCTCTCAATCACTGGATGACTGCGTGCAGCTTGTAGATTACGCACCAATTTAGACAAAGGACACCGGGCGGACCCCTGGTAAATGTAGTCTCTTATGGCCAATCTTCCAATGATATGCCTACAAATACGTCACAATGCTGCAGACACCTTGGAGAAACGATAGAAAGGGCAGGCTCATTCCCGGCTCATTCACAGCCATATAAGGAGACAATGGAAAGCAGAGCCTCAAAAATTCTGCCCATTTCCTGGTTGAAGTTTCATCTTGGTTTCGCCTGTAGCATGAGTTCTTTGGCACTCACAGATAATATCTTTGCAGTTTTCTTTCCAAAGCTGCCAATTATATGCATAGTCGAGCATCTTTTCGTGACAAAATATTGCGCTTAAAACGGGCACGTTTTTTAATCCATAAATTAAAAGAGCGCCCCCTATATCCAAGAAGTTAACGACGAGGGACAAACTGCAAAGGAGAGGAAAACTTCACTTTGATTTTTTTTTGTTTTTTTTGTCAGCATGTTGTTCCCTAAAGACGGGAAAATATTCAGCTGCCTAGCAACTATTGTAGGCTCTATTTTAATGGGTTCTACAATAAATAAGTTAGAATTAGTGGTCAGTGATCATTGTCCGCTGCGACTATTGTGTTTGTGTCAGTGAAATGATCCAAAGAGTAAAAAAAATGTATCCACACTCAAAAATGCGAACAAACACACACAAATACTAGAATGTACGTACATGCGCGCACACACACACACACACATACATACAGACACACACGCTCCATCCAACAAACGATGCATGTAAATGTCTTTCCAACTTCCGAGGCTCAAACGTTTCATGTGTCCTGGTGGAGTAGCTCATTTCAAATGGTAATCAGAAATTAAGAGATCCATCCAGTTCTGAGAGCAGTGCTCTGCCTCCTCTCAGCTCTTCATAACACAATTATCGCTCGCCGTCAGAGCCACCCATAACGCCCATTGTCTTCGGGCATCCATGGTGCAGTGGCGGGAGCCAGCACCATCTCCCACTCTGCCGAAAAAACAAATAACGATACACAAACTACAGCAGCAACTGGAAACAGCCAACAAAAGACAGAGGAGATAAAGGGAGGGGACACATTTGAGCATCGCGCAAAGCCAGCAGGGGCCAGGTATTCTCTCACATATGTTAGCACGTTAGCATGGTAAAGCTTGCCAGTCACTCATTGTAGGAAGAACGCCTCTTCTGAGTATAGCACAATGGTTAGACAACAGCCAGATAATGCTAGGCCGTAAGCCATCCAACCACCATTTTGTATACAGGATAACTGACTGAATAAAGAGAGGGAAAAGGACAAATAAATGACAACAAAATGACTTTGTCATGGCAAGTCTCATCCGTAGATCAGATGGGAATAGGTTGGAAACTTGCTTACGCTCAGTATGTCTATTATGAAGACTTGAGTATATTGACACACTTTCCAAACCCAAGCTAGTGTGACAAAGCAATGCTCTTGTTTGCTCCATTATGTTCTACTGCTATTCATCAAAGGCTCTGTATGATACACTTCATATACCAAAACATCCTCCCCTCCCTTCCCTTGAGACCTGAATCCATTCAATTGGTAGCAAACTTTTTCGCAGGGAGTTTTTATTGGGGTCAAATCTGTCAAAGTCTTCGCACAGTGATTCACATATGCCCAGTTATCTATCTTCCCGAGCATGACTCAGAACATTTCCACCTGCAACTTATCCGACAGGGACGCAATATAGTGCATTACCCCTACGCCTCCTGACACACCCAGCCAGGGGTAGTGGAAGAGTAGGTGGCCCATCAAACTTTAATGACCGGTAGCTGGATCAAACAGGATACTGATATATGGCGGGAGAGTGTGTGTCATTAACTTGAATGAGCCAAGAGGAGGAGAGGAGTAAGGTACGTGAAGGGGGACACTTTCATGAGACCCCTTCCCCACTGATTTAGTGACAGACTGATTTAGTCAGTCAGCTCCTACAGCAGTTCATTAAATTGAAATACCTGTGCCGGAGTTGAGCTTTGCTTTTATTCTAATCCCTCGCCTGTTTTTTTGATGACTTGGCAATGCATGATGGGTAAATGTATTTGGTCTATATTCCAACGTGTGCTATTGTCCTTTGTTTCACAACTGACTACTGATTACTATAGAACACCATTGTATAGTAGCTAGTCAGTAGGTATTCATAGTAAATGTTTTTCTTCGATATCTTGACATGTGCTTTGTTTTTCTGCTCTACAATATGCCAGGCTGTAGGTACACAACCATTGCTAAGTATTCTGAACAAAAATATAAACGCAACAATTTTAGCGATTTTACTGAGTTACAGTTCATATCATTAAATCAGTCATTTGAAATAAATTAATGATGCCCTAATCGATAGATTCCACATGACTGGGCAGGAGCGCATCCATTGGGAGGGAATATCCCCCCCCCCCCTTATGGTAGAGAAATTAACATTAAATTATCTGGCAATAGCTCTGGTGGACATTCCTGCAGTCAGCATGCCAATTGCACGCTCCCTCAAAACTTCCGACGGCTGTGGAATTGTGTTGTGTGACAACTTTTATTGTCCCCCCTTTTATTGTCTCCAGCACAAGGTGCACCTGTGTAATGGTCATGCTGTTTAATCAGCTTCTTGATATGCCACACCTGGCAGGTAAATGGATTGTCTTGGCATTTGAGAGAAATAAACATTTGAAAGAAAAACATTTTGTGCATATGGAACATTTCTTGGATCTTTTAATTCAGCTCATGAAACATGGAACCAAAACTTTACATGTTGCGTTTATATTTTTGTTCGGTATAGTTCGTGAGTAGGTATCCCATAGCAAAATGATAACAGTAATAGGTAGGCCTATTTATTGTAGCAGATTTGAGTGTTTAGCCTAGTTTCTGCCTGAAACTTTCTTCCGTTTTCACCTTCTATTTTCCTATGAATGTATTTTAATTTCCTTCTTTGGTATATTCCCCAGATTCACTTTAATTAAATTCAAACAAACAATATAATACACATTTAATTTGCAAATTAGACAGTTTTCCAGTTACCATCATGAATATGCTAATGCTTAAACTGGAGGATATGTTGTCTTTTGAGTGTCGGTGGTGACAATTATCTAAGTCATTGGTACCAAGAGAAATATTGTACTGTGTGTGTGCGCGTGTGTGTGTATGTATGTGCACGTGTGTGCATACATGCATGCATTTGTATGTGCTCACTGGTGTGTATGCGCATATGTGTATGTGAACATAATTCCATGGTTGAGAGTGTGTGTGTGTGTGTGTGTGTGTGTGTGTGTGTGTGTGTGTGTGTGTGTGTGTGTGTGTGTGTGTGTGTGTGTGTGTGTGTGTGTATTTATATGTGTGTGTGTGCGCTCGCATCCATATGCATGTGTTTGCATACCTTTATCTCAAATAGGATCCTGGAGTATGTATTTCTTTGACAGTGGTAATTGAAAGCCATGCTGTGTTTAGTCTATGTATGCAGATGCACCCGTTCCTCCAATCCATCAGAGATAGTGGAGGAGAAGAGAGAGAGATAGGAAGGAGGGATGAGGCACTCGTCCGTGCACTCAGACTCCTATCTAATGTGCCTACCAGAGCACCAGCAGCAGCCGCTCACACATCATACACACACTCCACTGAGCCACTGCATTCAATACACTGGGCATATGCATGCACACACGCACACATTGAAGAATAATGATGTGCATCTGATCTGAATACATTCCGATGGAAACACATATACTCGACTTACACTACCATTCAAAAGTTTGGCATTGCTTAGAAATGTCCTTGTTTTTTAAAGAAAAGCAACATTTTTTCCATTACAATAACATTAAATTGATCAGAAATACAGTGTAGACATTGTTAACGTTGTAAATGACTATTGTAGCTGGAAACAACAGATTTTTTATGGAATATTTACATAGGCATACAGAGGCCCATTATCAGCAACCATCACTCCTGTGTTCCAATGGCACGTTGTGTTAGCTAATCCAAGTTTATCATTTTAAAAGGCTAATTGATCATTAGAAAACCCTTTTGTAATTATGTCAGCACAGCTGAAAACTGTTGTTCTGATTAAAGAACCAATAAAATTGGCCTTCTGTAGACTAGTTGAGGATCTGGAGCATCAGCATTTGTGGGTTCGATTACAGGTTCTAAATGGCCAGAAACAAAATAACTTTCTTGAGAAATTAAGGCTATTCCATGCGAGAAATTGCCAAGAAACCGAAGATCTCATACAAAGCTGTGTACTACTCCCTTCACAGAACAGCGCAAACGGGCTATAACCAGAATAGAAAAAGGAGTGGGAATCCCCAGTGCACAACTGAGCAAGAGGACAAGTACAATAGAGTGTCTAGTTTGAGAAACAGACGCCTCACAAGTCCTTAACTGTTCATTAAACAGTGAAGAGGCGACTCTGGGATGATGGCTTTCTAGGCAGAGTTGCAAAGAAAAAGCCATATCTCAGACTGGCCAATAAAATAAAAGATTAAGATGGGCAAAACAACACAGACACTGGACATTGGAAAATTGGAGAAAAAAAAATATGGACAGATAGATCTAAGTTTTGTTGTTCGGATCACAAAGAAGAACATTCGTGAGATGCAAAAAAAAAAATTAAAATATGCTGGAGGAGTGCTTGACGCCATCTGTCAAGCATGATGGAGGCAATGTGATGGTCTGGGGGTGCTTTGGTGGTGGTAAAGTGGGATATTTGTACAGGGTAAAAGGGATCTTGAAGAAGGAAGACTGTCACTCCTTTTTGCAAAGCCATGCCATACCCTGTGGACGGTGCTTAATTGGAGCCAATTTCCTACTACAACAGGACAATGACCCAAAGCACAGCTCCAAACTACACAATACCTATTTAGGGAAGACGCAGTCAGCTGGTATTCTGTCTATAATGGAGTGGCCAGCACAGTCACCAGATCTCAAACCTATTGAGCTGTTGTGGGAGAAGCTTGACCGTATGGTAAAAAGTGCCCATCAAGCCAATCTAACTTGTGGGAGGTGTTTCAGGAAGCATATGGTTAAATCTCTTAAGATTACCTCAACAAATGTACAGCTACAATGCCAAAGGTTCGCAAGGCTGTAATTGCTGCAAATTGAGGATTCTTTGACGAAAGCAAAGTTTGAAGGACACAATTATTATTTCAATTTAAAAAAATAATTATTTATAACTTTGTCAACCTCATTGGCTATATTTCCTATTCATTTTGCAACTCGTTTCATGTATGTTTTCATGGAAAACAATGACCTTTCTAAGTGATCCCATAGTTTTGAACGGTAGTGTACATAGAATGCTTTCCGATAATATAGCCTGAACACATCCATATACAGCACATATCCAAGTATGCATGCTCACACACACATTCTCTCTCTCTCTCCGCTCATACACACACAACCATTTGAAAAAAAGCATTTCTCTGTGACATTTGGATAGCTAAAGAAAATGTTGACAGCTCTGGCATTTCTTGCCAATTTCAAAGTGGCGGCATCACCCTCCCAAAGACATGGCATTTAGGCAGACGATGGAGATGGTTTCCCATGGCAACAGTTTTCCATATATCAAAACGGAGAGATCATCACATTGATATTCCCTTCTAATGTAATTGATTTACACTCAAATGTAACAAATGAAAATGTGAAAAATATTAAGGGAGTCAAAGAATCATTCACACATAAATCATAATATACAGTGCCTTCAGAAAGTATACACAACCCTTTAGTTGTTCCACATTGTGTTGTTACAAAGTGAGATTAAAATGGATTGAATTGTCATTTTTTGTCAACGATCTACACAAAATACTCTGTCAAAGTGGAGAAAACATTTAAAAAATGTTTTAAAAATAGAGCTTGGGCCTCCCGGGTGGCGCAGTGGTTAAGGGTGCTGTACTGCAGCGCCAGCTGTGCGACCAGAGACTCTGGTTTCGCGCCCAGACTCTGTCGTAACCGGCCGCGACCGGGAGGTATGTGGGGCGACGCACAATTGGCCTAGCGTCGTCCGGGTTAGGGAAGGTTTGGCCGGTAGGGATATCCTTGTCTCATCGCGCACCAGCGACTCCTGTGGTGTGTTGTGGCGGGCCGGGCGCAGTGCACGCTAACCAAGGTTGCCAGGTGCACGGTGTTTCCTCTGACACATTGTGGCGGCTGGCTTCCGGGTTGGATGCACGCTGTGTTAAGAAGCAGTGCTGCTTGGTTGGGTTGTGTATCGGAGGACGCATGACTTTCATCCTTCGTCTCTCCCGAGCCCGTACGGGAGTTGTAGCGATGAGACAAGTTAGTAGCTACTAACAATTGGATACCACGAAATTGGGGAGAAAAAGGGGTAAAGTAAAAAATAAATAAAAAATAGAGCTTAATATCTTGACTAAGTAGTCAACCCCCTAAGTCAATACATGTTAGAATTTCCTTTGGCAGCAATTACAGCTATAAGTCTTTCTGTTTAATTCTGTCAGAGCTTTGCACACCTGGATTTAAATCATCTACCAATACTGTAGGTGCTGTTTTTTGCAAAGCATTGGAGAACCTCCCTGGTCTTTGTAGTTGAATCTGTGTTTCAAATTCACTGCCCGAAGGGACGTAATTGTATGTGTGGTGTACAGAGATGAGGTAGTCATTCCAAAAATCATGTTAAACACTATTGTTGCACAAAGAGTGAGCCCATGCAACCTATTATGTGACTTGTTAATTAAGCACATTTTTACTCGTGAACATATTTAGACTTGCCATAACAAAAGGGTTGATTGAATATTTATTGACTCAATACTTTTTAACTTTTCATTTTTATTTAAAAAAAAATGCAATTCCACTTTGACATTATAGGATATTGTGTGTAGGCAGGTCAGTGACAAAAACATATATATTTAATCCATTTAAAATTCAGGCAAATTGGCAAATTTTGGCAAATTGTTTAAAAAATCAATACTGTAAATACTGTACATAACATATGACCAATTGTTCATTTGTAGTCCTTATGATTTGCCTTTGCAAAATTAAATGTCTCCTTTCCTCCTGTCCCAGCCCTTTCTGTCCCTTCTCATCCACTCCCCACCCCTCTCCTCCTCTTCTACCCTGCCCTGTCCCCACCCCTCTCCTCCTCTTCTCCCCTGCCCTGTCCCCACCCCTCTCTCCTCCTCTTCTCCCCTGCCCTATCCCCACCTCTCCCCCCCCCCTCTCCTCCTCTTCTCCCCTGCCCTGTCCCCACCTCTCCCCACCCCTCTCCTTCTCTTCTCCCCTCCCCTCCCCTGCCCTGTCCCCACCCCTCTCCTCCTCTTCTCCCCTGCCCCATCCCCACCTCTCCCCACCCCTCTCCTCCTCTTCTCCCCTGCCCTGTCCCCACCTCTCCCCACCCCTCTCCTCCTCTTCTCCCCTGCCCTGTCCCCACCTCTCCCCTACCCTTTCCTCCGCTTACCTGCCCCGTCCCCTCCTCTCCCCACCCCTCCCCTCCTCTTCTCCCCTGCCCCGTCCCCTCCTCTCCCCACCCCTCTCCTCCTCTTCTCCCCTGCCCTGTCCCCTCCTCTCCCCGCCCCTCTCCTCCTCTTCTCCCCCTGCCCCGTCCCCTCCTCTCCTCCTCTTCTCCCCTGCCCCGTCCCCTCCTCTTCCCACCCCTCTCCTCCTCTTCTCCCCTGCCCCGTCCCCTCCTCTCCCCTACCCTCTCCTCTTTTCCCCACCTGTCAGACTTTAGTAGCCTAGAGGAAGCCCCTGGCACAAAGACTGAGGAAACACAAAGGACTCTGCTATGGTTACATGGATAAGATTGTACTTTCCTGTGGTCTTAAACCTGACCAGAGACAGGCTAAATACTGTATGTCCAGAGTGGTCACAAAGAGTATGATTTTTTTTTTTTTGTAGGTAAAAATCACCCCGTTAGAAAATCCCAAGAAAAACATGTTTCTCATTCTTATTGATGCTACAACTATAACTGTATCTCTTGGTAGAGCATAGATGAAAATAAATACAACCTGAGAATAGAAATCCCCATTGTAATATTTTCTCAAAGGATGTGTCACCATCATACATGCACACAATGACCTTTACAAAAGGACGTGTTGTATGATGCAAGGAACCACTTCACAAAATACATCTCAGGGAAATCTTGACAGCATAGGAGTTACTTGTCAATTAAGCTATTCTAAGAACATATATATTTTTACTTTGTCAGAATGACATGGCCAGTATTGACTAGAGGAGAATCCTAGGCTATTTTGAGAGCTTGAGAGACTGTTTTACAACCAGAATATGCAGCATTGGTTTCATCAACTGTGCATCCATATCACCTGCGTGTTGGAAATGTGCGGTTATACACGAGTGCTGGTGGAAAGTTATTTTAGGACATCGGACATGACATTAATGCATGCTAAATAGTTAACTGGTGAGAACCACCCAAACAAGAAACATTTTTGAATTGGCTCTCTACCCTGAGGGTACAAAACATGTATCTTTCCTTGACATATACTGACCAGGTGAATCCATGTGAAAGCTATGATCCCTCATTGAAGTCACTTTTTAAATCGACTTCAATCAGTGTAGATGGAGGGATCTGCAATGCTGCCGGGTTTTTCACACTCAACAGTTTTCCTGTGTGTATCTAGAATGGTCTATCCAGCCAACTTGACAGAACTGTGAGAAGCATTGGAGTTAACATGGGCCAGCATCGCTGTGGAATGCTTTCGACACCTCGTAGAGACCATGCCATAACGAATTTAGGGTGTTCTGATGGCAAAAGGGTGCAACTCAATATTAGGAAGGTGTTCTTAATGTTTTGTATATTTTTGTAGTTACCTGCTACGCAAATATCTCTCTCTGTTTCTTGCTTTCTCTCGCTATTCTCTGGCAATGGCCCACTGGCACCTACGCATTCGATGCAACCGCCATGAATTTCCCAGGATTTTAATTGTTGACCAAAAATGACTGGGCAAATAACTCACTAACAATTATTATCAACAAATGTACAAACGTGACTAGGCTCGCTTTGATCTCAAAAACGCAGCTCACGTCTGCATGATTGAAAGACCACTTGTGACGTCAATGCAGGCCTACAATAATTCTATACAATAATTATAATTATGCGCTCTGCAGAGATTGGGATGACAGTGAGCCAAACATCACATCCGGAGGACACTTTGATCCAATTATGATCGGGTAGCCTAATTGCTTTATATTGTGATTTTTAGTTACTTGTCCATTCGGACAATTGTTAATGTCGAGCCCTGAGCCTATATTTGCAATCATACAATAATATATTTGATTGAAGCAACGGGCCTGGAAGTGATGACAGCAACTAGCTCTTTTTGTATTGTCTTGTCCCCCTACACTGCTGTTGTCAGTCTGTGTACTTACAGCATACAAAACAACTCCACTTTAGTGCTGTGGAAATAGAGAGAAAGAGATAGATGGTGGGGTAGAGAGAGCGAGAATGGAGGGGAGAGCAAGAGAGAGAGGAGTGGTGATGAACATATAAGAGGGAGGAGAGAGCAAGGGTGAGGAGAGGGGAGGAGGAAAATTAGGAGTGGAATGAGAGGATACATGTTTCAGTGTGGGAGATAGTGGGATCTGGTCAGATATTCAGACCACTTCCCTTTTTCCACATTTTGTTATGTTACAGCCTTATTCTAAAATGTATTACTTTTTTTTCCCCCATCATCAATCTACACACAATACCCCATAAAGACAAAGCAAAAACAGGTGTTTACACATTTGTTGCAAATGTATAAAAAAACAGATACCTTATTACATAAGTATTCACACCCTATGAGACTCGAAATTGAGCTCAGGTGCATCCTGTTTCCATTGATTGTCTTTGAGCTCTTTCAACAACTTGATTGGAGTCCACCTGTGGTAAATTCAATTTATTGGACATGATTTTGAAACACACTCACCTGTCTATATAAGGTCCCACAGTTGACAGTACATGTCAGAGCAAAAACCAAGCCATGCAATCAAAGGACTTGTCCATACAGCTCAGAGACAGGATTGTGTCGAGGCACAGATCTGGGGAAGGGTAAACTAATAAATTCTGCAGCACTGAAGGTCCCCAAGAACACAGTGGCCTCCATCATGCTTAAATGGAAGACTTTTGGAAACACCAAGACTCTACCTAGAGCTGGCCAAACTGAGCAATGAGGGAAGAAGGGCCTTGGTCAGGGAGGTGACCAAGAATCCAATGGTCACTCTGACAGAGTGACCATCCAGAGTTCCTCTGTGGAGCTGGAAGAACCTTCCAGAAGGACAACCATCTCTGCAGCACTCCATCAATCAGGTCCTTATGGTAGAGTGGCCATGGAAGCCACTCCTCACTAACATGCACATGACAGCCCACTTGGGGTTTGCCAAAAAACACCTAAAGGACACTAGAGAAACAAGATTCTCTAGTCTGATGAAACACAGATTGAACTCTTTGGCCTGAATGCCAAGCGTCATGTCTGGAGGAAACCTGCCACCATCCCTACAGTGAAGCATGGTGGTGGCAGCATCATGCTGTGGGGATGTTTTTCAGTGGCAGTGATGGGAGACTAGTTAGGATCAAGGGAAATATGAACGGAGCAAAGTAAGGAGAGATCCTTGATGAAAACCTGCTCCAGAGCGCTCAGGACCTCAGACTGGGGCGAAGGTTCACATTCCAAGAGGACAATGACCCTAAGCAGACAGCCACGAGAATGCAGGAGTGACTTCGGGACAAGTCTCTGAATGACCCAGCCCGGAGCCCGGACTTGAATCTGATCTAACATCTCTGGAGAGACCTGAAAATAGCTGTGCAGCAACGCTCCCCATTCATCCGGTCAGAGCTTGAGAGGATCTACAGAGAAGAATGGGAGAATTTCCCCAAATAAAGGTGTGCTAATCTTGTAGCGTCGTACCTAAGAATCCTGCCAAAGGTTCTTCAACAAAGTACTGACCGAGTAAAGTGTCTGAATACCTATGTAAATTTAAATGTTCCATTTTTTATTTGTAATAAATGTGCAAACATTTCAAAAGCTTGTATTGGGTTTTGTGTGTATATTGATGAGGGGAAAAAAGCATTTTAATACATTTTAGAATAAGGCTGTAACATTACAAAATGTGGAAAAAGTATTGGGGTCTGAATATTTTCCCAAATACACTGTATCTGGGCATTATGTCACGATGGTGCCACCCTGCCCTGGTATGATAGGATCTCCTTCTCAAGGCTTGAGCTGACAACCTGACAGTGAGTGGCAGCCCCTGACAGTTACAGCACCAGTCAAACCACGAATCTGGCAGAGAGAGACAAGGAACAAGAGAGAGACAGAGAGAGATGGAGAGGCAACGAGAGAGAGAGGGGAAGAGAGGAAAGGAGAGAGAAGTGGAGAAGGAGAAAGAGAGAAAATTAGAGATAAGGAGGCTGAGACATAACAGACAAATACATCAGTTATTAGGTGACTTTTGACATAGAGTGAGAAAAGGGAAATATGAGGCAGGGAGACGAGGGAAAGACCATTAGGAGAGAGGGAGAAAATAAAGGAAGAAGGATGTGGGAGGAGACGTTAATGGAGGTGAGGACATGAAAAGAGAGAGACCATTTGTTATTTATTCAACAGATTTTATACCATTGCATTGGTCCCTTGTTGATAGTGATAATGTGATTTAAAGCCTTCAGTATGTTCATAATTATCCCATGGGCAAATTGAATTAAATATTTTTTGTAGAACACAATGGATTCTAAATTGACTTAAATAATGTGATTTTATAAACTCAGCAAAAAAAAAACATCCTCTCACTGTCACCTACGTTTATTTTCAGCAAACTTAATCATGTGTAATTATTTGTATGAACATAAGATTCAACAACAGAGACATAAACTGAACAAGTTCCACAGACTTGTGACTAACAGAAATAAAATAATGTGTCCCTGAACAAAGGGTGGGGGGTGTCAAAATCAAAAGTAATAGTCAGTATCTAGTGTGGCCACCAGCTGCATTAAGTACTGCAGTGCATATCCTCCTATTGGACTGCCCCATATCAGGTCCCAGATGTGCTCAATGAGATTGAGATTCGGGCTCTTTACTGGCCATGGCAGAACACTGACATTACTGTCTTGCAGGAAGACATGCACAGAACAAGCAGTATGGCTGGTGGCATTGTCATGCTGGAGGGTTATGTCAGGATGAGCCTGCAGGAAGGGTAACACATGAGAGAGGAGGATGCCTTCCCTGTAACGCACAGCATTGAGATTGCCTGCAATGACAACAAGCTCAGTTCGATGATACTGTGACACACCGCCCCAGACCATGACAGACCCTCCACCTCCAAATCAATCCCGCTCCAGAGTACAGGACTCTGTGTAATGCTCATTCCATTCGACGATTAACGTGAATCCGACCATCACCCCTGGTGAGACAAAACCGCGACTCGTCAGTGAAGAACACTTTTTGCCAGTCCTGTCTGGTCCAGCGACGGTGGGTTTGTGCCCATAGGCTACGTTGTTGCCGGTGATGTCTGGTGAGGACCTGCCTTACAACAGGCCTACAAGCCCTCAGTCCAGCCTCTCTCAGCCTATTGCGGACAATCTGAGCACTGATGGAGGGATTGTGCGTACCTGCTGTAACTCGGGCAGTTGTTGTTGCCATCCTGTACCTGTCCGGCAGGTGTGATGTTCGAATATACCGATCCTGTGCAGGAGTTGTAACACGTGATCTGCCACTGGGAGGACAATCAGCTGTCCGTCCTGTCTCCCTGTAGCGCTGTCTTAGGCATTTCACAATACGGATATTGCAATGTATTGCCCTGGCCACATCTGCAGTCCTCATGCCTCCTTGCAGCATGCCTAAGGCACGTTCACGCAGATGAGCAGGGACTCTGGGCATCGTTCTTTTGGTGTTTTTTTCTGAGTCCGTAGAAAGGCCTCTTTAGTGTCCTAAGTTTTCATAACTGTGACCTTAATTGCCTACCGTCTGTAAGCTGTTAGTGTCTTAACGACCGTTCCACAGGTGCATGTTCATTAATTGTTTATGGTTCATTGAACAAGCATGGGAAACGGAGTTTAAACCCTTTACATTGATATCTGTGAAGTTATTTGGATTTTTACGAATTATCTTTGAAAGACAGGGTTCTGAAAAAGGGACGTTTATGAGTATTCAATGTGTAAAATCGTCCCCTCCCCTTACCTTTCTCTCTATGTAATCCCATGAATTATACATTTCGGATTTAATGTAATCTGGATTACAATTGAATCCATACTCCATACTGTTGAAATCCAGTTGATATTTTAATACCTGAATAGAATGAGAACATTTTACACACTTAATTCAGATTACATTGTAATATTGTCAGTTTCCATGACAACAGCTTCACCAATCAGAGGAGGACACAGGCACTTGACCTTGTATCAACCCTCTATTACAATCAATTTACCTTTTGATGTCTATTAATGTCTCATGAGACCCC
This sequence comes from Oncorhynchus tshawytscha, assembly GCF_018296145.1. Classification (NCBI taxonomy): domain Eukaryota; kingdom Metazoa; phylum Chordata; class Actinopteri; order Salmoniformes; family Salmonidae; genus Oncorhynchus; species Oncorhynchus tshawytscha. Next base: position 15,434,385 of record NC_056442.1, on the reverse strand, counting down.
CATCTCCTCTCCCATAGACCCCGAAAATCCCCCGTTCCTCCCCCGATCCCTCCACCCTGCTTAGCAGTGCTAAAGCATAGTGACCCCTTCTCACAGGTGAAATTAATTCCCTAGCATCTAGGATAATGCCCTTGTCTCAGGCACGAGGCGGAGAGACAAGTGAGAACACGTAATAACGCTGTCAACGCGACAATGATGACAATGGCCGTTTCTCTATTTCTTCACAGAACCAAATCATGTCAGTGATTCAGTTGTTTAGGCATTGACGGTGCAGCTTGTTGAAAAGAAGAGTTAAGATTCCGACACTTATGGCAAATCAGGCTGACTAGGATGGCTGGCTGTTATCTTCTTGCTTTGCTTTTTTTTGCTTTACAAGAGGCTTTTTTTGTCCCTGAATTATTCATTGTTGTATAGAGATGCAGAAGATCAAAGGAACTGTGGATAGTGCTGAGAGGCCTGATAGTGCTTTATGTCTTTAAGTAAAACAGGGCTCAGTTATTTGTTTCTCAGCAAAACAATCTTTTCTACAGAGCAATTAGGTCCGATTGGAATCTGACACATTTGCTCCCGAACAGAAAAAAATTGCTTGTTTCACTTCCTTCTTTTGGATTTTGTCAATAGTATCCCATTCAACGACACTCCAAGCCTCCAATCCATACACTAACAAATTCAATTTTGTGAGATGAGAAGAAGCCGGTTCAGTAGGATTTGAATTTAATAGTTGTTCATGTCCTGACGCGTAAAACGGTTGTATACTGTAAGAAGGGGCACTGGGTTACAAGAGAGAGAAATACTCCATCATGGTATTACTCTATCATGCATTGGGGAGAATGAAGGACTGGCAAATTTTGTGTGTGTGTGTGTGGGTGCGGTTCAGTCTGCAGACATCATAGACTCATTGATTTATAGAGACATAATGGGTTCCATAATGAATTCCATTCTCAGAGAAATGACAGAGCACAACAGTGTTTCTCCTAGATTATATTGCAGCCAGGCGGTTCTCAAAGGTCCTCACATTCGCATCAAGAAGCCAGTCTAAAAAATACTATGGTTCAACCAGGGTCATATTAGCGTATATTGTAGCAAACATAGCAAAACAATTGCAACGGAAAACGAAATCAAGTGTTTCTTATCGGACTTTATTCTTATCAGCTTTATTCTGTTTGGTGCTTAATAAATGCAAGCCTAGTCTATATAGAAATGAGCCAAAGAGAACACTCTCTTCCTCTCCTGCTAGCTTCTAAGAGTTTTCAACTGAGTTCCAACTGGCACCATATTTCCTATGTAGTGCACTTTTTGACCAGGAACGATAAGGCTCTGGTCAAAAGTAATGCACTTTGTGGGGAATAGGGTGCCATTTGGGATGCTGGCACTTAGGCTAGGGTCTAATTACCCCACAAGTGGCAGAGAGGTCCGGATATCTATCGAAGAAGGGATTAGGGAGAGGCCTTAAAAAGAACATATGCCTCTCAGAGCTCCAGTTCCACTCAGCAGGTCCCGAACCCTCATCGCATTATTCGAGTCGACACTGAATATTCAACACAACCCAAGAACCCGAGACCTCGAGGGCCACGACGTGGGTGCAACTGGAGTCTAGCGGAGTAGAGCAGAGTGAAGAAGCCAAATGTACAGAGACGAAGAAGGTCTCGTCCTCGGTGCACTAGACTGCAGATTGTTGTAGAGTGCAGTTTTTATGGGAAATGTTTTTAAAAAATAATGATTTCTTCACGGCATGGGTTCAGTTCTCTAGATAGACTCAAGGGTTTCATACCAGCCTGTTGAGAGTGGGGTTATTTGCTCTTTTTAAACTTTCAGTTTGGCAATGTTTTAGGACAATCATTTATAAAGGCACTCCCCTTTCGTTGTAATGTCAGGTCTCAACTGAGCATGTGGTGTATGATAGAGAAGTTCAGCCTTTTTGCCAAGTAGGGGATTTTACACAAAACATGTTTTTTCCCCAGGCCTAGAATTCGATGCAGCAACCTTCCGGGCTACTGGTCTGCTTCTCTAACCTCTGGGTTTACTCACCAACTTATCAGCATACATATAATGTAACAATATACTGTATAATATAATACTGTAACATGGTCTGTACTACAATTAAGATCCCCTACTGAACCGCGTTACTGCCCCATATATCTGCTGTCCGCACATTACTACATAATGCGCTGAAGAAAGGTATGATGAACATAATGGCACTACTCCTTCCCTTTAGACCATAGACATGCACTAGATAGCCTTCCTCTCTTCATTGTTTATTTAACCTTTATTTAACCAGGTAGTCCCATTGAGATCATAAGAAATAGACATGCATGTTCATAACCAGTACAGTGCATACACAGAAAATAACATAACTCTGAAACTCTTTGTTGTACAGTTGCACGGTTGTTTAGTGCTTGGTGCAGGTCTTCACCTGTCAGCTTTTCTATTTTAAATCCTGGACTAAACAGCATGCTCAATGAAGAATCTACACGGAATTAGCTTTTTACTCCAGGACTAGGCTAAATCGGTGTCTGACATACTGGCCCTGAGAGGCAGGCTGTAGACTAAAGACGGGTCATTTTGACGAGTGAGCGATCTGATAGGGTCTCTCAGTGAAATGGATGACAGTCTTCTCGCTGTATCTCGGTAGTGAGCCTCATCACACAGCAGGTGCACTAATCGAGCGTTATCGGGGGCAAATGGGGCATGAAGGCGCCATTCATACAAATTAAGATCATATACAGAGCTCTGCGGCTGTTGGAGCTCCATTACTCTCCTGCTCTGATTGTTTGCCGTTCAATCGACAGGGCGATATTATAAACTGAAAAATCACAGATCTCCACCCATCACTAGTGTGATTTCAGCGAGAGATTATTAAAATGATGGTACTGTGATTTCAATCGGCATTTCTTACATATCTAGGTCTCGGTCTAGTCAGTGTGAAACTGTGTTGCACGTGATGCAATTGCCAATTGAATTACTCAGATTGCTCAGATTCAGATTGCCTTTTTCTAATTGGTGCTTAAGCTATGGGAGATGGCACATGAAAGGTACTGTAGGCTAATTAAAAAGACGATGTGAATGCAATTTCCACAAATGTCTACAAATTCCACCCAGCCAATCAGAAGGCAATATGAAGCTCTTACTATAATGCTTATATCTATCCAATTGTCACAGGTCTACTGGAGTAAAGCCCATAGTGCGTAGGAGCAAGGGGGCTTTTCTTACAAGCACTGATTTAATTAAACTGATAGTTGCTTTATTGAGGGAAGTTTGACTTGCAATGGCTATGATATGTGTTTGTCTTACCTACCTCAGTTTAATGCACTCACTGTGTCACTCTGGATAAGTGTATGCTAAATGAACAAAATGTCAATTTAAAACTGGATAGATTTGGAATTCAGTGGCACTGTATCTCAGAACTGATTATTCTCAAACATGTACCTGTTTATTATTCTGAACCCTACGGCACTGTGGAAATGTTTTCCTTCGACTCTCTTCAAAATGTCTTCATTTTGAAAAGGGGACACATTAAATCAGTTGGTTAGACGTCCAGCTCTGAGAGAGTGGGCGGCCATTTATAATGCACTGATTGCCCTAATCATGTGACAGGGGACCTTTTCCCCACTGATGGAGTAGCTGATTAATGCAGAGTGAAGGGCTTGCTTCCCAAATGGCATCCTATCCCCTATAAAGTGCACTACGTTTCACCAGAGCCCTGGTCAAAAGTAGAGCACTACAAAGGAAATAAGGTGTTATTTGAGATGGAGTAAAGAATAGGGTAGGGAACAGGGTGTCATTTGGTACGCATTCAAAGTGTTACAGGACACGGACGGCTAACAGTGCAAGCTAGCTACTTATCAATTACACACTTTACCTCACCTCCACTCTTAGAATAGTTATTAGTTATTAGCCTAATGTAGCTGCTGGACTAAGAAGAGACAGAGTTATGGTGAGTCACATAATTCATGGTCAAAACGGGGATGCTTAATCATTTTTTTTTTTTGTCTATTATTTTTTATATTTTTTATTACAGGTAAATCTCATTGATACTTTGCAGAGAGTAGTTACTTTGATGTACCTACTGCAGGTATAGCAATTTTACCCTGTGTGGAATGGTAATAACATGATTGGCATACATGCAGTGTCTGTATAAGGTTTGGATTGATTGGTAGTCACACTATTAGCAGCTGAATTAGTATGTTATGAAGTCAGAGCTAAAACCGTGCTTTTAATTGACACAGCATGGAGGAAGTTGAGTCCCAGGCTAAGAGCTGTGTTTGACAGGGCTGGAGGGCTGTGTGGGGAATGCAGTGTCACTGGATAAGTGGTGTTTAACTGCTGTCGCTACTGTGAGCCTATAGTATGAGCCAGTGCTGTAGCATGAGCCAGTGTGGAGTCGTTTAGGGAAATGACTGGGATTTAGTCTCCCCAGGAGGCTATCACACTGTGGCAGAGCCTGCTTGGAACAGATAGCTGGGATGGGTTCAGTGTGCTCTGATTAGTTTGTGTTTAAAAGGAATTTGTATTTAACAGATTTTGATCAAAAAAGTGTCATTCATTGAGATCTGGTCGGGCAGGTGTGTTTAATTTATATTTTCATGGACATGCACAGACACACGCACGCACACACTCATCTGCTCAGTGACCTGGCAGAAAACTGCTCAAGAGTAGTCAACAGGCAGCATCAGGCTATGCTTATGCTTAGTGCTTTCACTCCAACTTAAGTCAGGCTCCTTGAGCTGAACTACATAGCTGATTATAATTATACAGAAGTTTGATGACTACTCCTCATCCACCTTGCTCTGACGATCTTATCGTGTGAAAGTCTCTAGAAACTTCTCTACCGCTACTATGCTTGTGTAACATGGCAAATCAGCTAGTTGTGTCCCTTACCGCTATCGTTTCCTGAAATGTTGTTTCCAGAATTGTTGACATTTTTAGCAATTTCCCATTCAAATAATCCTAGTAAAGTAAGATAAGAGTAAAGTGAAACGATTGTAGCGGTGTTGTCACGGGCTTTTACTGGGATATGGAGCTAGAAAGAATGTAATTTCATCATTTCCCCTGAAGCATCATCAGCATGCTTCCTGGAAATGCTGTTTTGTTTTTGTTTTGTTCAGTTCCTTCAGAGAGAGAAAGAGAATGTCTCACCAGCTCAAGGGCTCTGGGGTTAGCGCTCTAAAGAGTGGGTGATAATCACTGTGAAATCACCATTAAAGAGGAGAGAGACAGAGGGAGCTAAATAGTGATGGAGAGAGAGACTGCAAACACAGATATGGAGAGAGATAACAATGAAAAAGTAGGGAAGGGAGTGGGAGTGAGAGACAGACAGAGAAAGACTAAAAGAGTGAGAGTTAGAAAGAGAAATTGAGAGTCTGAGTGTAAGAGAAGGATGGGGAGTTAGAGGGAGGAAGGTAGAGAGGGAGAGGAGCAGAGGCTAAGTGTAAGAGAGAGATGGATGGGAGACGGGAGAGAGAGAGAGAGAAGATGATTCCGAATGTAAGGCAGAGATATAGGGATGCGGGAGGTAACGACAGGAGGGACATCTCTGAGCAGCGTTACCTGTATTTTTAGTTGCAGAATCTCTGTGATCTGCTTGACTAAGCCCAGCGCGCCTGAAGGGCTGATGTAGTCATACACAGAAACATGTGGCAGCTCCTGATTTAATTAACCAAGGGAGAGAGGGAGAGAAAGGAGAACGAGAGAGATAAGGATGACAGACCGAGAAATAGGAGAGAGGAAGAGTGAAAGAGAGGCCAAGAAATACTGTCCTAGTTAACGAGAGAGAGGGAAAATCAGTGAGAGAGAGCGAGAGAGAAATTGTCAGCAAGAGAGAGCCAACGAGAGAGGAAGAGGAAAATAGATACAGTAGGTTAGAGAATTACTGATAGTCTTAGAAAGAGAACAACAGAGGAAAATATAATGAGTGCGAGGAGATAGAGAGCAAAATGGAGAAAGAGGGGTAGACAGAGAAAATAAAACAGAGTGCATTATTATGATTCCCAACTGTATTTTCCAATCCTAATCTCATTTATATTTTGAAAAGAGACAATTTTAAGGACGTTATCTCCTACCAATGTTTACCGGGGCATGTCCCGCATTTTAGCTAATGCGTTTCTATAAATACATAGGACAATACTGGAACCAATGCGATTACTCTCAATTTGCTCTATCGCATTGTGACTCCACAGTTTGGCTTGTGAATGGGGAGTGGTTGGGAGCACCGACAACTCTGTAGATGTCACAATGGTCACAATCGTGAATGTGTCTCTCAATTCCCGTGTTCCCCCCATCACCCCATCATCCTAGGTGAATATAAAACCATTTTGACGACAGACAGACGCTGGGCCGTCTGAAAGTCGTGATTGCAAGGAAGTAATTGAAAAACCCAAATGGACATCCTGCTAATAGGTGCTATTGCTTTTATTATTTCCTTATTTTATTTTCCACAGCTCTACCAGACTATGGTGTTTATATAGCTTGTGCGATGAGACAGCAATTGTGTGTTAAAATTGCTGTGCTCCAATTCTTGGTATACTTTCACCCTATAAGTGTGTATTGGGCTGGAGTTTCTGCTATTTTTGGTACACCAATCTGGGAGTGTGTTTCGAACTTTCAGCAAACTTTACTGAACATGTCAATCAGCTACAGTGCATCAAGTAAGTTATTTCCATTTCCTGTGTAACATCAGTATTTCTACAGAGTGCACCCTTTCGGAAAAGGGTATATTGGGACACAATAATACGATAGACTTAAAAAATATATATAAACGCAACATTTTCAATTTTTTTTTACTAAGTTACAGTTCGTGTAAGGAAATCAGTCAATTGAAATAAATTAATTAGGGCCTAATCTATGGATTTCACATGACTGGGCAGGCGTGCAGCCATGGGTGGGCATTGAATGGCAGCTCATGGTAGAGAAATTAACATTACATTCTCTGGCAACAGCTCTGGTGAACATTCCTGCAGTCGGCATTTCAATTGCATGCTCCCTCAACTTGAGACATCTGTGGCACCTGTGTAATGGCCACAGTGTTTAATCAGCTTTAATCAGCCCAGATAAGGAACTTGCTCCAGTTGCTGGCCTGAGTGGGGGAACTTCTCCAGCTCCTTGTTGGCCTGCTCCCTCTGGGGGTGGAACGCCGAGGAGAGACTCACCGACACGTTCTCCAACAGGGAGCAGAAGGCTTTCCAATACCATGCAACAAACAGAGGCCCATGATCCGAGAAAATGTCCTGGGGAAGTCTGTGTAGTCGAAAGACATGGGTAATCATGAGATCAGCGGTCTCCTTCGCTGAGGGCAACTTGGGTAAGGTGATGAAATGGGCTGCCTTGGAAAACTGATCAACGACCACCAGGATAGTGGTAAGCCCTTGGGATGGGGGTAACCCTGTGATAAAGTCTATGGACAGGTGGGACCAGGGCCAGCTGGGAATGTGCAGAGGTTGGAGCAACCTCGCCAGTTGCTGTCGTGCGGACATGCTTTGGGCACAGGTGGAGCAGGCCTGAATGAAGGATCTCACATCCTCAATCATGTTGGGCCACCAGCATTTCTGCCTGATTAACCCCTGGACGCCCAATTAATTTAGAGGAATGTCCCCATTGTAGTATTCGGGAGGGGCTGATCGCTGAACATAAAGTCTGTTAGTGGGACCCCCACCGGGGTCAGGTTCTCGGGTCTGGACTCACCAGACTGTGGTCTCAATACTCAATATCACAGGGCCACAATGCGGAAGCTGGTGATGATGGACTCAGAGTCCTTCTCCTCATTAGAGACACGTGTTGGCGGGCCAGGGCGTCTGCTTTCTGATTCTTGGATCCCGGGCAAAAGGTTAGTGTGAAGTTGAACCTGTCAAAGAACAGAGGCCACCTAGCCTGGCGAGCGTTCAACCTCTTGGCTTCTTGAATGGAGACCAAGTTATTGTGGTCCGCCTGATCACGAAAGGATGAGGTGCTCCCTCCAACCAGTGTCTCCACCCCTCAAGGGTCTACTTACCTGCCAAAATCTCTCGGTTGCCTACATTGTAGTTGCATTCTGCTGGTGAGAACCGCTTGGAGAGAAAGGCACATGGGTGCAGTTTCTTTTTTCGCTGTGAAAGGTGTCTGAGGCGTCCACCTTTAACACAAAGGTACAGGTAGGATCAGGATGGACGAGGATGGTTCTGGAGGTCGAAGTACTCAGGCGGGAGAGTGGAAGAGTCTTGGTCTTCAATGGATGCCGGGAAACATGGCGAGGCTCTTGGTGGGGGTCTTTGGCATTTAGTCTGGCAGTTCTTACCCTGTTCTAGTAAGTATCCTGTGGACTAGGATAATAGTGGGTTATGTAACATTAGTCAGGGGTACCCTAGGATAAGGGGATTCTCAGGAGCAGTGATCAAAAGAAAACTAAGAGTCACTGAGTGGTTCACCCCAACCTGCAGTAGAATGGGCTTGGTCTGATATTCCACTTGGCTGGAGCCGATGGGGCTTCCATCGAGGGCTTGAATCTGCAGAGGGATGGGACATTTCACGCAGGGGATTTGTAATTCGCTGGTGAATTATCCGTGGCTCCGGAGTCCATGGAGGCTTGAATGTGGTGCTGACGGTTGTCCCAATTGAGGGTTGTGGGTAGTGTCAGATGGTGACACGGTAGCTGGAGTATAACTGCACAGCTCGTCAGGGTCTCCCCTTGTCGTGTAGCACAGAGATGTCCAATACCTCCGCAGTAGAGGCAGCAGCCGTCACACATGCGCCTGTCATGTTCCTGTGCTCTGACGTGTGCATCCCAGCTGCCTAGGCTCCTCAATGCTGGGCTTGGGAGGCTTAGGGTGCTCCGGAAAGTGGGATACAGGGGTGGTGTCAAAAAGGTGCTGTCTCCCACGTTCTCGGATGTGGTTGTCATTCCTGATGGCCAGCATTATCCGGGACTCGGGGTCCTCTCCCAGTTCCCGAGCGGCCAGTTCATCCTTGATGGAGTTAGACAGACCTTGGTAGAAAGCGGTGACCAGTGCCTTGGTTTTCCACCCACTCTCGGTGGTGAGGGTGCGGAACTCAACGGCAAAGTCAGACACTGGTCTGGCCCCTTGGTGGAGGTTGAACAGTCAGCTTGCTTTTTCTCATTCGCCGATAGGGTGGTTGAAGACTCGTCGCAGCTTGGCAGTGAAGGCTAATATGGAGCTGCAGGATGGTGGCTGCTGTTCCCACACAGCCGTTGCCCACACCAGGGCCTTGCCCGAGAGTAGAGAGATGATGTAGGTGATCATGGCCCGATCGGTGTGGAACGAGGAGGACTGTAGCTCAAACAACAGAGAATACTGAGTGAGGAACACCTTGCATCCTCCCGGGTGGCCGTCATACCACTCCGGGGTTGGGATCTTGGGTTCACGGTGCAGGTTCCCTGGAGGCACTACGGTGAAGCCTGTACCACTAGGCGATGAGACTTGGGCATTGGCTCCTCCTGGGTTGAGGTTGGGACGTGGTTGGAGGGAATCGGTAAGTGCCCGGAGGGTCTCTGATATTTGGTAGAGTTGTTCTTGCTGCCAGCCCGGCAGTGCTCCTTGGTGGGTTATAGAATTCTGGATCTGGTTGATCTCTGCTGGGTCCATGTTTAGGCAGAAGCTTGCTGTGATGTGGTGAGGTTGGACCCAGGTGCAGAGAAGAGACCAGACGAGGAATCAGTGGTTAAGGATAAACATCATACTTTACTGAGAAACGGTAGCCGCAGGATCACAGTACATTTAAAAAACAATAAACACTAAGTCTCAAACTCCCTCAGGAAACAAATGCACGCGGTAAACAATCCAAGCTTCTGCAAAGGACAACAGAAAATGTTTATTTTAACAGGGAACTCTTTACGAGTAAACAGGATACACCTGAGTGTCATTAATATCTCTAGGACGGTCTCTGCCGCCCTCTGGTGACAGGTGGAACCATGACATGTACTTGGCATGTTGCACATCTATTGTTCATCAAGATTGACTGATTCAATGGCAAAGTGTTCATGGCCCCTAAAAGGCTAGAAACAGCCCTGTGTGTTTGTGTGTGTGTGCGTGTCTGTGGATCTATGCGTGCACACGTGTGTGTGTGTGTGTGTGTGTGTGTGGGCATGATTCCATCCATCAGTCCAAGAAAATAGAGGGTGGTCTCTCTCCACATCTCCACGAGGCCAGCTTGCGATATGAGAGGCTTTAAAGAAAGGAGAGGGAAATTGGAAAAGCAGTGGGTACGCAATGTATCGAGGGATACATTGAGAGAGGGAAGAGAGCTAGTTCTGCCAGGGACCATACATGAGCTGATATGACAGGACGATTGGACATGGTTTGGTGACAAGAGTCACCACTGTCGTGTCCAGAGGATTGGATGCCATAGTGACAGGACGAGGAGTGAGACGGATGGATGGACAGACAGATATGTCCAAGCATCAGTCAAATGCTCTCTTTCTTCCCTACCAGTTCATTGATTGATTGACCAGAGTGCCCAATATATTGCATAGGATTTGTTGTGCATTATAGTCCTACAGTAGTCCCATTATGTAACAGGCTCTGTTACTTCCATTGCTTGGCATTCTAAACAAACACCCCTGCGTAGAGCGTGTGTATTAGCAGTAATTGAGCACACAGTGCAGATGTGCCCTGAGGCGAGACTGAAAGAAACTGCTCATCTGTAATTCCCTGTGATTTCACAGAGGACTTGAAGGCGTTCCAGGCGCCCCTCTTGACATCACATAGCTGGTGTACAATACACACACACACACACACACACACACACACACACACCAGGCAGCCCCCTCGACACAGAGCTACTGTACAGCAACAGAGGAAAAGGAAAGTAAAATGCATTCTGGGTAATTTCCTCAACTACGTGACCACAGGCTGTGAGGTGACATGCAAACACAATGGTGTGTTGAGGAAGGAAACCTCAAGGGGTTATGACTTGGGGGAAGTGGGGGATCTGGGTTATTCTATCATTTGAGGAAAAAGGGAGAGAGGAGTGGGGGAGTATGTGATTGACATAGCAGCTTGAAATATTTTATATTGGCCTGTTGATTGGGCCTTCTAATTAATGAATTAGTACTAGTATGTGTTCACATTCCATTGTGTGATGATTGCACAGTCTCTTGTTGTGGAGGATATGGCAACAATTATCATTTGGGATGATAGTAGAAGATGATTGCAAAAGTGACACTGCCAGACAATGTCAGTTTTCATAACATTCTGAAGTATCTTAAATGGTTACAAATCAATATAGCTTGACTGACATAATTTAAATAAAAGTCAATGGTAGAGAAAAAATATATGTATTGAATGTTCGATCAACACCCACCATTGTTGTCATCAATTGTGTAATGACTCATTTGTTTCCCCATTTGATCCATTGCGATTGCTATAGCGGCACTTTGCAGTGTTTGTCTCTGCTATGTGACACTTCCTATCAAATCAATTTGTTTTGTCATGAACAACTAGTGTAGATTAACAGTAAAATGCTTACGGGCCCTTCCCAACAATGCAGATAGAAAATAAATATAAAATAATAACACAAGGAATAAATACACAATGAGTAATGATAACTTGGCTATATACATGGGGTACCAGTACCGAGTAGATGTGCAGGGGTATGAGGTAATTGAGGTAGATACATAGGTTGGGATAAAGTGACTAGGCAACGGGATAGATAATAAACAGTAACAGCAGCGTATGTTATGAGTCAAAAGAGATAATTGCAAAAAGGGTCAATGCAGATATTCCGAGTAGCTATTGGTTAACTATTTAATTACCTATGTATCAGTCTTAAAGCTTAGGGGTTGAAGCTGTTCAGGATCCTGTTGGTTCGAGACCTTGTGCACCGGTACCACTTGCCATGCGGTAGCAGAGAGCGGCTGGAGTGTTTGACAATTTTTTGGGCCTTCCTCTGACTATATAGAGGTTATGGTATAGAGGTTCTGGATGGCAGGAAGCTCGGCTCCAGTGATGTACTGGGCGGTACCCTCTGTAGCGCCTTGCATTCGGATGCCAAACAGTTGCCAAACCAAGCTGTGATGCAGGCATTAAAGATGCTCTCGATGGTGCAGCTGTATAACTTTTTGAGGATCTGAGGGCCCATGCCAAATCTTTTCAGCGGTGTTGTCATGCCCTCTTCATGACTGTGTTGTGTGTGGACCATGATAGTTCCTTAGTTATGTGTCCACCAAGGAACTTGAAGCTCTCGACCTGTTCCACCACAGCCCCATCGTTGTGGATGGGGGCATGCTCTGCCCTCCATCTTCTGTAGTCCACGATCAGCTCCTTTGTCTTGCTGATGAGAGGTTATTGTCATGGCACCACACTGCCAGGTCTCTGACCTCCTCCCTGTAGGCTGTCTCATCGTTGTCGGTGATCAGGCCTACCACCGTATGTCGTCTGTAAACGTAATGATGTTGTTGGAGTCGTGCACGGCCACACAGTCGTGCTTGAACAGGGATTACAGAAGGGGTCTAAGCACATACCCCTGAGGATAAGCGTTGCGGATGTGTTGCTGCCTATCCTCACCACCTGAGGGTGGCCATCAGGATGTCCAGGATCCAATTGCAGAGGAGGTGTTTAATCCCAGGGCCCTTAATTTAGTGATGAGCTTGGAGGGCACAATGGCGTTGAACGCTGAGCTGTAGTCAATGAACAGCATTATCGCGTAGATGTTCCTTTTGTCCAGGTGGGAAAGGGCAGTGTGGAGTGCAATCAAGATTGCGTAATCTGTGGATCTGTTGCGGCGGTATGCAAATTGGAGTGGGTCCAGGGTGTCTAGGATGATGGTGTTGATGTGAGCCATGACCAGCTTTTCAAAGCATTTCATGGCTACAATTATGAGTGCTATAGGGCAATAGTCATTTATGCAGGTTACCTTATTCTTGGACAGGGGGACTATGGTGGTCAGGGAGAGGTTGAAAATGTCAGTGAAGACACTTTCCAGCTGGTAAGCACATGATCTGAGTATGTGTCCTGATAATCCGTCTGGCCCTGCAGCCTTCTGAATGTTAACCTGTGTAGCCCTTTCCTGCAGTCAAATTACCTAGTGGTCTCATGGGTGGAATGTTATTCATATTTTTCATAATTTTATAATGAATAAACATTATTTAAAAAACCCGCCGAAAATGTGGTGTTTCTATGACAAACAGTTTTGTTATATTTCAGTCTTCTGTGATGTATATAAAGTGTAATATTGGAATGCAAACTCAAAATGTAACACATTTCAACTCTATATCTGACATGGTACAGGTGTCCTCTTTTTTTGAAGCCCATAACTATGTGTGTGAGATATATACTTTTGTTGTAAAGTAGATTTGTTTAAGACTACCAAGAAACACTCTGTTTGACCCTGATTTAGCCCACAGCGGTAAAAGAGTAAATGTATTACTCACATTGGCTATGGAGAGAGTGATAACACAGTCTCCGGACCCTTTACCCTTACAGCTGGTGCTCTCATGCGTAGTTCAGTGTTGCTAGCCTCGAAGCGTGCATAGAAGGTATTTAGCTCATCTGGTAGGCTTACGTCACTGGACAGTTCGCGGCGGGGTTTCCCTTTGTAATCTGTGCTAGTTTGCCAGCCCTGCCACATGCAACGAGAGTCAGAGCCGGTGTAGTAGGATTTGATCTTGGTACTGTATTGATGCTTTGCCTGTTTGGTGGTTCGTCGGAGGTGTAGCTTGGATTTCTTATAAGCTTCCGGATTAGTGTCCCGCTCATTGAAAGCGACAGCTTTAGCCTTTAGCCCAATGTGGATGTTGCCTGTAATCCATGGCTTCTGGTTGGGATGTACGTACGGTCACTAAATATTAATAACGACCCTTACAACGTGAGTTATTTTTGCACACGGTACCAGAATTCTATGCTGCCATTATCCACTGCATCAAGATCGCATTTTCTGCCTCATTAGTTTTTAAACCACTCAATCTCTTATCCTTTCTATTTATAGAAGTAGCAGCGAGTATCTATAGTATTACTGATATATATATATAATTATTATAGTCATCTCTGTTACATGTATTATTATCTGAAAGAGGCTTTGGTATTAGCCTGTCGGAGGGTCTGCTCTTGTAAGACAGGGCGGAACACCTGAGGTGCTAAGTCCGGTGTGTTTGACACAATAGTTGCGAAGAAACAAAGTGAGAGCGGGGTATCAGCATATTTGACACATGCCAACCATGGCGAAGGTAAACGCTGGCTTTGTAAATACTTTTTGTTCATATCAACATGTTATCACCACTGGACATGTAGCCTACAAATGCCTGCGTCGTCGCCAAGCGAAGGAGATATTTCGCAGTCATCAAATGTGGTGAGTATTATGGCATGGATAGGCTTTAGCCTGGTCGGGACAGAGGAGAGAGAGTGAGAACAGGGTGGATCCAAGTCATGTAAGCAAGAAAGTGAGGTCGTTTGTGTGGATGATCAGATTGAATGGTGTGTGCGTGTTATCAGCTACAGTATATTGTGTGCAGAGACCGTGGCATGAGTGAGGTGAGGTTGTATATATGGGTTATCATAAACTATGGAGCTAGACAGGATTATTGATCTCCAGCTATTGATCTCCTAAAATGTGGTTACATTTGTATAAACTTCAAGTATCACGAACTACAAATCCCCCTATAATGGTTTCACCCAAATCTGGCAACACTTTAGGTTTCGTGCTACGGCTAGGCAGTAAACTAGTATTTGAGGTGATAACATTTTATTTGCTTTGTGATTCGTCAAAAAATGTAAACTTGTCAAGTCATGAGCTCCGGTTCTTGTATACACTGTAACAAGCACATCGAAGATTTGTAATATTCTGTGGCCAAACTAAGTTGATTTTATTCAGGCAATGGGCGCAGCCATCTTTGACTTTGTTTATTTGCGTTTTATAGTGAATGGCATTCTGGGATTAGGGAGTTTTTCCTTGTCAAACATAAACAAGCTGCCGTCATAAAGAATTTAGCTTAGCTGACACATATCTCCTTTCTTAACAATATTCAATTTCTCCCTTGTGCTCACCAGAGATATTACATTGTAAACAAGTCTAGCTTTTAGGTCGCCAACTTATGTTTTGTTTTTTGTCAGCGCAACCCTAGACTGGTTTATAGAAGTATTTTGGCCCTGGATGTGTTCCGTGTGATGCTTGGATGATGAAGTTTTCATTTTTCTTTTACAAGAAAAGGTGAAATTGAGGAACAAAGTTAAGAGCTATATATTCCATCAATACAAAACATTGTTTAGATGCTTTTCAGACAACAATGAAGTTTTAGATATGCTTGTTGCATCATGTGTTCTGTTGCTACTGTTCCAATCACATATTTGCGATGGTACGCTGCAGGGACCACTCAACAATGATCAGAAATATGTGTTCATACGCGTCAAAGGGTTAATAAAGCTGGTAACTGATGTGGTAAACAATCCTGTAGCGTAGCATCCTCTTCATCGGACCACTTCCGTATTTGAGTTTTTTTGTTTTTGTTTTTGCTTGTAAGCAGGAATTGGCTGCAGTGGTGATGGAGGGAGGGGTGGAGTGTGTATGTGTGCATCGGGCCAGAGTCTGTGTGTGTGTCTGTGTATCTGCGTACGTGCATATGAGTCCTCTGCTCGTTAATCAGCCAGTTGGAGCAACTGTAAGGTATTGCAGACAGCCTACTTGTTACCTCTGAGATTAGGGGCACCAGGCACAGCTGGAGCTCCATGTCACAGGGAAGAGGAGGAAGTGGGGCAGAGCTGAGAGGACAGAACTGGCAACTGTAATATAGTGCTACCCTGGGGATGGGGCAGTGTGTTGTGTTTGTGGGGGGTGTTGCCAGGGGGTTGTCTGTGTGCGTGCGAAAAGGGAGAATGGAAAGTTGGAGGATAAATATATATTTTTTTAATTGAACCTTTATTTAAGTAGGTAAGTCAGTTAAGAACAAATTCTTATTTACATACATACCCCGGACGATGCTGGGCGCCGCCCTATGGGACTTCCAATCACGGCCGGATGTGATACAGCCTGGATTTGAACCAGGGACTGTAGTGATTTTTCTTGCACTGAGATACAGTGCCTTATAGACCACTGTGCCACTCGGGAGCCCATAGACTGAACAAAAACATAAACGCAACATGTACATTTTGGTCATATGTTTCATGAGCTGAAATAATATATTCCCTGCACACAAAAAGCTTATTTCTCTCAAGCTTTGTGCACAAATTTGTTTATATCCATATTAGTGAGCATTTCTCATTTTCCAATATAATCCATCCACCTGACAGGTGTGGCATATCAAGAGTTTCAAAGGCCACTTTAAAATGTGCAGTTCTGTCACACAACACAATGCCACAGATGTCTCATGTTTTGAGGGAGCGTGCAATTTGCATGCTGACTGCAGGAATGTCCACCAGAGCTGTTGCCAGAGAATTGAACGTTCATTTCTCTACCATAAGCTGCCTCCAACATCATTTTAGAGAATTTGGCATTACGTCCAACCAGCCTCACAACAGCAGACCCCGTGTAACCACTCCAGCCCAGGACCTCCACATCTGGCGATTAGTGCCTAATTTATTTATTTCAATTGACTGATTTCCTTAAATGAACTGTAACTGTGTTTATAGTTTTGTTCAGTATGGATAAATCACAATAAATCATTGTGATGTAGATGTGTATTACCAGGCATGAAGCAAGGTATTGACATTACAGTAATGTCCACCTACTGCTATCTATAGGCAGCTCTCTGACACAGAAAATGTGTGTGTGTGTGTGTGTGTGTGTGCATCTACAGAACAAACTGTAGCAAAATAAAATAAGAGATTCAAAGAAGGGATAATCAAAGGATAGCCAGATGGAGAGAGAGAGAGAGAGAGAAAAGATCAAAGGTGCTTTCTCCTCCACTGCCTTTGGTGTCGCCCCTAACTAGATTCACGCTATACTTCTCTGGCTGCCCTGTGTCCCAAATGACACCATATTCCCTATTTAGTGCACTACCTTTGACCAGGGCCCATACGACCAGCTCACAGGCCTATGGTCAAAAGAAGTGCACTATATAGAGAATAGGGTTCCATTTGGGATGCACACTTGGCTCGGGAAGGGGTAAGCAGCAAGCAAGACACTTAAGTACAACTTGCAATGAGGTGCAGCTGAACATCTACATTCGAATTGTGTGGGTGATTTCAAGCTTTTATATGGTAAAGTGAAGTGTCGCAACACCACTCATTACCTAGTCCTTCATCCTATGTGAATCGCCGCATGATACCCTATTGTGTAGTAGTAGCAGTCTCCGAGCAAAGGGGAAAGGCTCATTGCTTTGTACTTTTGAAACTGCCATTGAAGTAAGCCTCTTGTGATGCATAATTTGAAGTATTTAAGCTTCATAGAATAGTCCAGTGGTTCCTCCTTTAAAAGTTACAAGCTTATGCCGCGACCGTTAATGGTAGATGGTGGTATTCTGTCATTGCACCACACTATCACAAAGGGCAGTTAGAACGCCGATCTAGCGGTAGTCTAAACTGTGGCAATTAATGGAGGCGTTTTCAGTCTGAGAGTCTCTCCTCTGGCACTGGAGTCTTGCATCAGGCATCAACAACAACTGTCGGTGGTCCTGGAGTTAATTAAGAGAGAACCTGGGTAAATACAATGGGGGAATTTCACTTGACATGTGGACTGACAATTTTCGGAAAAAAATATACACGGTGGGCGCTTTTTTTCTCTCCCTCTACAAACAGAAATAAATCATTCTAAATAACAAACTGGCTTTATTTAGAAATTAGTTGGAATGTCTCACCCCATTTTCAAGAAGGGCCCTTTTCTCTTTATTCAGATTACAAAAAAGTTGGTTGCAATTTCAGTTAAAAGGATCAGACCCTATTTTTTTCAATTTTCGCCTAACATTACATACTCAAATCTAACTGCCTGTAGCTCAGGATCTGAAGCAGGTATAAGCATATTCTTGATACCATTTGAAAGGAAACAATATGTGTTCACTTTTTCACTTTGTGAAATACCTTTGTGGAAATGTGAAATTCATGTAGGAGAATATAACACATTAGATCTGGTAGAAGATAATACAAAGAAAAAAAACATAATTGCCTTTCTGAAAATGCATATGACTTACGAGTCTAGGTGCAATTTAGCAGTGTACATGCAAAGTTTTAGACTCATCCAATGAGCCATTGTATTACTGTTAAAAATGTGTTATCAAGTCTGCCAAAATGTGCCGAATTGGTCAATTGATATATTTGCAAGTACATAACTATACAGAACATACAAAAATGATATGGTAATAAAGCATTTAAGTTTAGACACTCCCAGGAGTGTCAAAAATAATGGATAATTAGCTTTCCTACAGAAAATACACTGTTAAAAGTTTTTAGTTGTTGTGCACTCTCCTCAAACAATAGCATTGCATTTGTTCACTGTATTAACTTCTGTAAATTGGGCAGTGTAGTTAGATTATCAATAATTTAAGCTTTCTGCCCATATAAGACATGCCTATGTCCTGGCAAATGTTCTTTCTTAATTACAATGTCATGCTTTTCACATTAGTGCACATTAGCTCCGCGGGGTGGGGGGGTTGGGACCGTTCCCGTAGAGGAAAAATAAAAAAGTAAGTCACTTGTCTACCGGCCCTGCATTAAAGACCAGTTTCATTTAAGGACCATAAAATTGACAGCTGTGACATACAGATTGCAAAATAGTTTTTTTGATGTACTGATTCCATGGCACATGCTTTATGAATTGACACACCATTTTCAGTTCATTATAACCTACTGCAGGCCTAAAACATATGGGTTTAACCTTCTGAATGAATTATCATATTGAATATAGAAGCCACGTCTTAATGAGTTCTGAGAGCCGATCTGTTATCCAACAATTATTATTATTATTATTATTATTATAATTAACCCTACATTATAATTATATAAAAGCCCATTGGATATTCTCACAGACCAGATTTGCCCTAACGAAAAATGCTTTGGCTGTTTTGACCCAAGTTAATCTGCTCATGTTGTGTGTGTGTTTGATTATTTGTGACATTGTGGTTACGATGAAGAATGTAATCAAACGTTATGTGCATTTTTATTTTGACGCTGTGTTTTTATTTAAAGTGGTGATGAAGAGCTGGAGGCATTTTGAAAACATGTTTACAAACACTTGTTTTTCACAAGTGTACTCTAGCAGGTGTAGACCATCATATGCAAACAATGTTTCCATGATGGGCTATTAGTAGGACATTAGACTCTTCATACATCGAGTTAATTACAAAATGGTAATTTAATAGCCCGCTTACTATATGTGTGAAAATCCCACCAATTTGCAATGTATTAGTTCAGTACATTTTAGTTGCACTTCCCCCACATCTCCACGACCACGGGTAAAACCTTGCTGAGATAACCAATGCATTTGTTGCATCGTTGTATCGTCAATTTCTCAAGCCAAAACGTCTTGATGGCGTTCACCAGTTAATCTTTGCTTGTAGGCTTGGCATAGTCACGGATGAATGTTTTCAGTTGATAACAATGTCTACACTGCATTTCTGATCAATTTGATGTTATTGTTATGGACAAAAAATGTACTTTTCTTTCAAAACAAGGACATTTCTAAGTGACCCCAAACTTTTGAACGATAGTGTATATATATTAAATGTCTTACAGAGCCTTTCCATAAGTCCACTCAAGTTTCTTAAACTGTCATCAGTGAGTCGATGGCTTGAATCATCTTGCTAGAAATGGAAAACCATGGTAGATGATGTGTTTTTGGTTGATGGCCAATATTAAAAACAGCCAAATGCGTTTATGAATCGCTTTATTGTTGTATTATTTTAGGCTCCTTTCTCTTCTCTGTGCTGGAGTTCTTTTAAGAATAAAGTAGACTAGTGAAGGCAACACATTGTTGCATACTGGAACACCAAAAGTCATCCAATTGTTATAATAGGATTTTAAGCAACAGCATACCCACGTGTGGTCAACTATTTCAGCACAGTTTTGCACTGCCCTTAGACACACATGGGAACTGGTCTTGATAAATCAATATTCTGATTATTTTGCTCTTCACTCGCAGTCACTTAATATCCTACTCCCGACCGGTCACGTTGTACAGCGCCAACTTTTTAAAACCAGTCACCCCCCCACCCCTCCTATGTTATCTTAGTGAGTTTTTGTGTGTGTATATACTCATCTTTTTTCTCTTTCTCTCTCTCCTCGCAGCTGTTCTGCAGGTATCCATATCCTTGAACAAGGTGGAGCTAAGTGTGGGAGAGTCCAAGTTCTTCAAATGCACAGGTAAGATGCCTATGGCAAAGAGAACATGATTGTCTGTGTGTTAAATCAAATGTAAATGTGGATATGTCATCCTGAGTGTGTGGTGAGATGGGCGATGGGTTGGATGGAGGTGGTGGGGTTGTTGGGCGACATGGTTGCCCCCCATCCCACACATAATCATCCTTCCAAACCAACAGTATCAACCCTCTCCCCAATCCCTCAGCCTTCAGCTAACCCCTTGCCCATCCCACCCTGTTGCAGATCCTGTCCTATCCACCCCTGTTTGGGGGGTCTATGTGCCATGGGCCCCAAGCCAAGTACCTGCAGCTCTGTAGGGTGGCAGTGTGGGCTGGCAGTGCTTTGTTCCACAGTTCCACCCCTGCTGTGTCCCTGTCTTCTTCTGCCAGCACATCACAACATGGAGCTAACAGCAGAGGAATAGGAAGGAAAGGGGCAGGGAGAAGGAATGGCTGAGGGTGGTGAGGGGAGTGAGGGGTGGAGATGGTGAAGAGAGCTGATGGACAGAGAAGAGAGGTACAGGGACAGAGGGTGGTTGGTTGAGGGAGATGTAGAGTGCGGAGAGTAGAGGAAGGAAGAGGAGAGGGGCAGGGAGAAGGGTGGGAGATGGGTAGGTGGAGAATAATGGGGTGAAAGTGGGGGAGAAATGGGTGAGAGGAGAGAAGAGGGATGGGAGAGAGAGAGGCGCACACACACACACAGTCTACAATAACTAACCATGTGGGAACACATTTTCAGTCCAATTCAAAATCCTATTTTGCCTAACCTTAACCCCAAATCCTAACCTTAACCCTAAAACACTCACACACACACACACACACACACACACACACACACACACACACACACACACACACACACACACACACACACACACACACACACACACACACACACACACACACACACACGCACAGTCTTCTATAACTAACCTTGTGGGGGGGACACAATTCAGTCCCATTCCAAATCCTATTTTCCCTAAACCTATCCCTAAACCTAATTATAACCCTAACACTAATTATAACCTTAACCCTAAACCCCCTAGAAATATAATTTTACCTTGTGTGGGGATTAACAAAATGTCCCCAGTTGGTCAAAACATTTCCGTTTATTATTCTTGTCAGGACCTCTGGCAAACTGCATGGTTTATCTACTTGCCATTTTTCATTATTAAAAATAGTTTTATAGAGTTATGTCAGTGTTTAATCAGATGTCATTGCTAAGTGGTGCCTCTCAGTGCTCCACCCAGTCTCGAGTTACACTTTAACCACATGGTGGTTGGCAAGACATGTCAAAATATACCTCTCCCAGAGACATACAATAGTTTTACCGGTGTCCCAGCCTTCAAACAATCCCTGCACATCATGTTAGCTCAACAGATCCTTCTGCAGACAATATGGAGGATGCTGGAGAATGGAAGCTCTATCGCATATCCCTCCTCCACTGGCCTCAATGACTGAGGATCTATTTATTGCCAGGGTGTGCAGTGACCTCTCAGTTCTCCTTTCACAGCCAAAGCAGTTCATACATACACACACCTGCACGGATACAGTGTACAAGCACACAAGCATACATAAACACGCACGCACTCACACACACAGAGTGAGAGCGAGAAGAAGTTAGTTAGGCAGAGAGAGAGAGAAAGAGAACCACTGAAGGAGCAGTAATTGTCTCATGTTTGTTGACTCTTTGGATGACTCCCAGAGTGTCCTGAAGTATTCTCTAAGAGTATGTGCATGTACCTGCATGCATGTGTCAGTGGAGGGGAGGACGGCTCATAATAATGGCTGGAACGGAAGCAATGAAATGGCATCAAACACATAGAAACCAATTGTTTGATGTATTTGATACCATTCCACTAATTCCGCATCAGCCATTACCACGAGCCCTTTCTCCCCATTTAAGGTGCCCCCAACCTTGTGTGATGTATGCGAAATAGTCCCTGAATGTGTGTCTGGTGTGCCCCGCTGACACCCAGACACTGAGGTATTCTGGGAAAAACTTCAAGACTCCACTGTGTCACCGACCGTGAAAGGGCAGGAACAGTTCTAATGGTCTAATCGTGTCATAGACATATATTGTATATGTGAGGGTTGAAAGATGATAGAGATACACAGTAAACATGTATGGGATATGCTTTATGGTTACTGATTTATAGATATTCCATTTAACCAAAATATGGGAGCATATAAACACACAGGCACACATGTACACACAAAGGGACACACATCCACACAAAACACAAATAATCAAGGTATTCACCTTTGTTATTGACCAAATACTTTTTTTCACCATAATTTGCAAATAAATTCATTAAAAATCCTACAATGTGTTTTTCTGGATTTTTTTTCTCGTTTTGTCTGTCATAGTTGAAGTGTACCTATGATGAAAATTACAGGCCTCTCTCATCTTTTTAAGTGGGAGAACTTGCACAATTGATGGCTGACTAAATACTTTTTTGCCCCACTGTATATATGGATATACACACACACACATCCAAACAAACCAACACACACACACACACACAAACAAACCACACATTTCATTGCAAATTGCAAAACATATATATATTTTTTTTGCAAAAATATATATATATATTTAGATTTTATAAAACGGCATTAGCACCAATTCAGAAGTACGTCCTGCCCTTGCAGAAACAGCTCCTCAGTTCCTGTTTGAATCATAACACTCAAAGATTCCTCAAACACAAAATCTGTCTCACTTTCACTCTTTCACTTTCACTTTAGACTGACTTCACTTTTCCTGATTTATTCGCCATGATATCTTCAATGAAATCATTGAAATTCTGAAATACTGTTGCGCGTAACAAGCCTCACAGCAACTCCTCTGATAGTCAAGGCGAGAAGGGAGTTCTTTACGCGTGCATTTACAAACAAGGAATGGTGGTCCAACCCAAAACCATTACATACTGGCGTTTACCTCAGCTCATTGGCTATCTACCCAGCTAGATTTCAAGAAGATCATTGGTCATCGGGCAGAAATACAGTCAATCAATGAAGCTTCGCTAAAATTATTGGTGCGCAAGGTAGTCATTGTTCGTTGTCTTCAAATCAGTTCACTTCGGTCAATACTCCCCGCAAAAAAAGTTTGGCTGTGTTGCAAACATCCAGAGGAATGCACTGAAACCAACCATGACTAGATAAGCGATGGTTTACCGTGTGTAATTACGTCGAATGCTCCATAAAAAATTGATAGAGATGGAGTTCACGGCACAAATGGTTTACAAAATTTCGATTTAGGCTATAAAATGGATTTTATCAAAGGAAACGGCAGTTTATTTGATCACTGGGACCCTCAAGAAGAGAAATAAGAGCAAGATATCAGAATTCAAGTCATAATTTTACCTTCAGATGTGAATGTGTAAAAACTGCCGTGGCAGAAAATGTTTCTGTTGTTGATTGCTCTTGTCAAACAAAAGCTTGATATTTGTTCTCTGTAATAGATATTTTAAATCGGAAAACGTAGTTTAATTACCAAGATTCTAATCTTTTGAAGGATGTAAGACACTTGCATTTACAGAATGTTTAATGTTACGACGTTGTATTTTTAGTTGTCACTCTGATGTTGATCCCTGTACGGGGATCGCAGCCATAAGAGGTTTTAAACCCTTTCCAATAAAGATGCGCTGAAGTTATTTGGATTTTTACGAATTACATTTGAAAGACTGGGTCCTGAAAAAAGGACATTTATTTTTTTTGCTGAGTGTAGTATTTATTATTGTACTTTTGGAATGGTTTTAGAATTATTTACTAAACTGTTATCTTTTCCTGGATATCTATGCGCTTGACAGTTTACACTTCAAATTAACAAAATTACAGTTGGGTAGATATCCAGAAAGATTGATGGAAATACAGTACAAAACCAGTCAGTCCGATTGCACAGATCAGGTCAAATATTATTAGTTATGCAAACATACTTAGTAAAAAAGTCTAGGACAAAAATATATGCCTTCTTGAACATGTGAACATTCATATGCCTTAAAAGTACTTCACCCTTTACTTTGGGCATGCTTTTCATCCGGACGTGGAAATACTGACCCCTATCTCAAACAGGTTTAAGAAGCATTTTTTTGTCCTAGATTTTTTTACTAAGTATGTTTGGGATTGATTTGAAGAAAAACGATGAGATGAAATTGGACCTAAAACCAAATTTTCCCCAACTCTTAAGTAAATAACCCCATTCCACCCAGGCGAAAGCCTTCTTCGCATCGAGAGATAGTATATTGTTCAAAAGCCGCCGTACATTGGAAAACAGTTGTCGCTCTTTGATGTAACCCGTTTGATCATCAGATATGACATCCTGAAGGCAGGGTTCCAACTGGTATGCTAGAACCTGAGCTAATAATTTAACATCCGCGTTCAAAAATGAAATGGGCCGATGTCCACCACATTCCACCAGATCTTTATCTTTCTTAAGTATAAGTGAGATGGAGGCTTGAGTTAGCGTCGGGGGGAGAGAGCCCTGTGATAACGAGTCGGTGAACATATCTAATAGTAATGGGGCGAGTTGATATGAGCATTTTTTGTAAATCGATGGGGAAGCCATCAGAGCTTGGGGCCTTGCCACTTTGCATTAACTTTAGACCCTTTGTTATCTCATAAAGATGCAGAGGGTTGTCCAGAACTTTACTCATGTCCATATCAATGGATGGGATATCCAAGTTATCTAAAAAGTTGTCCATAGCCGTATTATCTGATGGGTGGATCGGATTTGTAGAGGTTAGAATAAGGTGACACGAAGGTTAAATTAATATTAGATGGATCTCTTGTAAGATTACGAGATTAGGCATACCTGAGAGATAAGATGAGATGCTGACTGGCATTTAAGTTGGTGTGCCAAAAGGCAGCTGGCCTTGTCACCATATTCGTAGTACGTCCCCTTTGTTCTTTGCAACAGAAACTCTGCTTTATCAGTGGAAAGCAGATTAATTTGACTTTGAAGTTTCAGACTCTGCATATAATTCAGGGGATGGTGTATTGCCAGGATTGAGTCCAGCAGTTCCTGATGTTTCCGTTTTCTTTGTTTGACATAATGAGCATTGTAAGAAATTATCTTTCCCTGTAAAACAGCTTTGAAAGTCTCCCAAAGAAGATAAGGGGAGGTGGCATCATTTTTATTTGTTTGAATGAACACATCTATTTTGGTTGAGATAAAGTCACATAATTATTTGTTAGACAATAGGGCCGTGTTAACTCTCCAATTCATTTTATTTTGCATTCGGAGTAATTGCTAAATCCAGAATGTGGTGGGAATGGTCCGAAATCCCTCTTGCAGAATATTCTGTCATTTTAACTGAGGGGAGAAGGGCTCTATCTAAAAAAAGTTGTCTATGCGTGAGTAGGTTTGATGAATAGGAGAAGTATTTTGTGACCGGATGGAGGTAGCGCCATTGATCAACACAACCCATGTGCGTCATGAATATAGAAAGAGCTTTTGCCATCCCGGAAGGAGTAAGTGTACTGGGATTAGACTGGTCAAGTCTTGGTTCAATAACAGAGTTAAGGTCTCTGCCCGAAGATGAGGCGGTGGGTGTCAAGATTAGGGAGAGAGGCTAAAATAGATGTCAGAAATCTAGTGATAGGGGCGTAAACATTCCAGTTAGGGGCGTAAACATTTGCAAGTACTACAGGGGTTTGGAAGAGGGTGCCACTAGCTATTATATAACGTCCTCCAGTATCTGAAATTATATATGAGGGTGAAAAATGTACTAGTTCGTGAATCACTATTGCTGTTCCCCTGGCTTTGCCGTTAAAGTTAGAATGAAAAACCTGTCCAACCCATGCTTTATGCAATCTAGTCATTAACACTTTGGTGCATTTCTTGAAGAAATGCGATATCAGTATTCAGGCTCTTCAGATGTGAAAATACTCTGGAGCGCTTAATTTGCCCCCCACAACCGCAAATGAAACCCTAAAGTACCACCCTGACTTGTTGTTAAACTATACATGAATCCTTATTAAAGAGGAGAAGTCAAATGAAAAAGAAAGAGGAAAAGAAAGAATGAGAGAGGAGCAG
Source organism: Oncorhynchus tshawytscha (assembly GCF_018296145.1). Classification (NCBI taxonomy): domain Eukaryota; kingdom Metazoa; phylum Chordata; class Actinopteri; order Salmoniformes; family Salmonidae; genus Oncorhynchus; species Oncorhynchus tshawytscha. The sequence goes on along the minus strand of NC_056442.1, from coordinate 15,408,145 downwards.
CATGAGCAAAACATCTGAATTTTGTATTTATTTAAATCCTCTAAAAAAAGCAAAGCACAAAAATCTTTGGATAATGCCAACGTAACCCCTCCCCCCACCACCCTCAACATTCCCACAAAAATAAAAATGATAGTACAACACCCTTCAAAGACAAAAGAAAAAGGAAAAACTCGAGAAGAGCAGCAGGAATTCTCTCTTACTCAGCATCCAGATATGTACAATTAAGCAAACAGGGTTTGTTTGTAGTAAAATGATGAAATCAAAATGCTGTGCTTTTACCAGTAATTGTCTTTGATTAAGAAACAAAAAAATATCAAATGGACGTTTAAAGAGCCGTGAGTCTGTATAGTATGTGGCCGGTGGGGATTTCCTTGTCTCATCGTGCACCAGCGACTCCTGTGGCGGGCCGGGCTAACCAGGTCGCCAGATGCACGGTGTTTCCTCCGACACATTGGTGCGGTTGTGCTATGTTAAGAAGCTGTGCGACTTTGTTGGGTTGTGTTTCGGAGGACTCATGGCTTTCGACCTTCGTCTCTCCCAAGCCCGTACGGGAGTTGTAGCGATGAGACAAGATAGTAACTACTAACAATTGGATACCATGAATTTGGGGAGAAAAGGGGATAAAAAGGGGATAAAACCTACAAAAAGGTAGTCTGTCAGGTACTCAGCAGGAAGGTCTGATTTCTCTATTATAAAACAAGACCCAGATGGCAAATATAAAGACCCAGTCTATCTAAAAAACAGGAGGCCCCTTTACACTTCAATGTTGTGATGCAAAAATACTAGCAAAATGCATAGCACTCAGAATTAAAAGGGTTTTACCAGGTACTGTTCATCCTGATCAGACAGGTTTTTTTACATGGACGATACATTGGAGATAATATACGACAACTACTAGAAATAATAGAACATCATGAAACATGAGTCCGCAAGCTAGATCCCTGCAATGTCTCATTAAAGATCTAGATAACTTTTCTGTACTCTCTGGACTAAAACCTAATTATGATAAGTGTACAATATTATGTTTTGGATCCTTAAAAAATACAACTTTTACATGACCATGCAGCTTACCTATAAAATGGTCTAATGGTGAAGTAGACATACTCGGTATTCATATCACAAAAGATATAAATAAGCTCTCCACAATGAATTTAGATAGAAAACTTGTATAAATAGACAAGATCCTGCAACAATGGATAGGTAAATACCTGTCTATTTATGGAAAAATTGCCCTGATTAACTCCTTGGTCATATCTCAGTTTACTCACTTACTTATGGTGCTGCCTATTCGTTTTTCAAATCATATGAGCAAAAAATATTTAGCTTTATCTGAGATGCTAAACCAGACAAAATAAAACGAGCCTATCTATATAATGAATATGAATTGGATGGGTTGAGATTATTAAATATAAAAGCACTAAACCTCTCTCTAGAAGCTCCACTCATTCAGAAGTTTTATTTGAACCCTAAATGGTTCTCAAGCAGATTAATAAGAAAAGCTCACCCATTGTTTAAAAATTGCCTTTTTGCCTTTGTGCAGATTGCCATGTCTCATTTTCGATTAATTGAAAATGATACTTTTTTCAAAGTATCTGTCTTTTTCAAACAAGCATTGCAGAGCTGGCTACAATTTCAATTTCATCCCCCTGAAAAGAACAAATATTACTGCTGAACTCAAATGTGCTGGTTGATAAAATACCTGTATTTATGGGAAAGATGTTTGAAAAGGGTATTTTGTTCTTAAATGATATTGTAAATTGTAATGGTAGAGTTATGTCCTTCGTGGAGTTGTAAGGGAACGTCTGCTCAATCCAAGAGTACAACCAATTGATTACAGCATTGCCCTATAAATGGAGGAGGCTGGTGGAAGCAGGAGGAGGTAGGGAACTGGTCTGTCTTCCCAATCTAAAGGATCAAAACTAAAAAATAGCATAAAAAGCATAAAAATCAATAGGAAAGTATACCAGTTTCATTTGAGGACCAGGATGTTGACAACTGTGCCATACAGATTGCAAAATAATTGGGAAGAGATTTTTGATGTACCGATTCCATGGTACAGGGTGTATGAGTTGATATATAAAACAACGCAAGATTCAAGACTTTGTGCTTTTCAGCTGAAATTATTATATAGAATTCTTGCCACCAACAAAATGTTGAATATTTGGGGCCTAAAATCATCGAAGCTCTGCAGATTTTGTTGTAAGTATACTGAATCAATAGACCATTTATTTAGGTATTGCCCTCAGGTAGCCTGTTTCTGCTCTCAGGTTCAGGAATGGCTGAAAATGCATAGCATTGATCTAAAATTGACCCTAGAAATAGTACTGTTAGGAGATCTGGAGAGACCAGGTCAGTCAATTACAAATATACTAATACTCTTAGTAAAAGTATTTATCTTCAACACGTAATCTGTAGATTCTATTTGATTAGATAGATTGAAATTGTACGTTAAACGTCATAGCATAGTTGAAAGATATGTGTTGCGTAGAAACATGAAGTGGGTGGCCAGCAGCGATAGATGGGATGGGCTGAGGGAAGCTGACGGTTGGTATGTGGAATTGGAGACAAGTGGGAGTGGAGTTGTTGTGTGAGAGAGAGAATGATGGTCAAAAGATAAAGGGTGAAAAAGTCTAAATAAAACATAATAAAAGGACATTTGAAGGACACTAAGTGGCAGTGTTCTTACAACTAATGCCGGTTTGCCTGAGGCTCATGCTGTGCAGATGTTTGTACACATGCATATACACACACTCTCATTCAAATAAACACATACAAGAACACACACGTACATGTAATAGTGGCAGACATGCACACAAACATATTCAGTTGGCACTGCTGTTATTTCAGTTGTCCTTGATGTCCTTTGTTTTAAATGTATTATTTTGTTAGATTTTTTTGCTTTGTTGTTTTCTGTTTTCTTCTGTCCTTTCCTTTTTTCTCTTTCGTTCATTCTCTTGGTTGTCGGTGCATTGGGGGGTTCTTGGGGGTGGGGAATGGAATTCATTGTATATATATTTTTTTTCTTCTGGTGGGGGACTGTGGGAGGGGTCTCGGATACTTGAGGGACAGATATTGGGGAACGGACGGGGGATCTTGGAGGGTTCGGGTTTCACAAGATTGTGATCATGAAAAAGGAAACTACGACATATATTTTATATCACTATCATGCACACGTTCCCTCACACATAAGGATGGCTCTGTTGCGGAAAGACTGATACATGTTTGATAGTGTCTTGATGTTGTATTGATTGTCCTTCATGTTCTAATACTTTAATTTGACCCCTTCCTTGTGTTTTTTTTGTAATAAAAAAATATATATAAATAACTAAATAAAAACATTTAAAGACTGGTTTCCAGTCACAAGGCCTCAACTTCGGCCAGTGTGGTAGTGTGAGATGCCACAGAACCCCGAATGGTTTCCACGGTTGCCTGAATTGCAGCCAGTGTAGCCGCCCGTGAGTTATTCAGCCATTCGGTGAGTTCTGCTACCAAACTCTCACACGATTTTGCCAGCTCCCAGACAAGGATCTCCAGTGTTATCGGGTTAGCCGTATCACCCGGAGTGGCTATTGAAGCCTTCAATGGAGGTGGGGTGGTAGCCATTTTAGCTGAATTTGATTTGGTGGAATGTGAAGTTCTTTCCGTCGATTTTCCAAAGCGTGTGACTGGTTTGCTCATTCTAATTTAGGTGCACTATTACTGGGTAATTAAAAATACTTTTTAGGTATTGAGAAGTATGAATTTAGGCTCAATTGAGGATTATTTACAAAAGTTGTCGGAGATTAGACCTCGTGCGAGTTCTTTCTTACATTGCTCAACCGGAAGTTGATATCTAAGGGGCATTTTTCTTTACGGCAAATCTGATCTGTGAGAATATCTAAGGGGCTTTTATATCATTCTAAATGAATTAATAATAATAATTGCTATGTTTAAAAAATGACGATATTTTGGAGATTTCATTTTCAAATAACCGAAGGTGAGTGAGAAAAAGGCCATTCTTGAACGCCTCACAAGTCCTCAACTGGCAGCTTCAATAAATAGTACCCGCAAAACACCAGTCTCACTGTCAACAGTGAAGAGGCGACTCCGGGATGCTACAAAGGAGTGGTTAAAACATGCTAATGCTTTGAGTATATCAAAAAAGGTTTGCCATCCAGCCCTGGAGTTTTCCCTGCATCAAGAAGTTCCTCCTCTGTAATTTCACCTTCACATGAGTCTTTCTGTATGGCTGTTAATTTTACATGTTTAATAGGAAACAAATCCATAAAACTAGCTTCGGTTAGAGGTAGATGGAGGAGGCTGAAACGAAAACCTATTCCTGGACAGCTGAACATCCTTAATAGCGGAAATGATTTCGGATTTATTTTTGAAATCATCAAACAATCATTCTGTTGCCTCTAAAAAAAGGCCTCTTTTACCATTTCTCCATCCTGGAACAGTTTCTTTGCTAGTATGCGACTCACCCGGAATGATGCAATCGTGGTTGCCTTTGATTTTGAGCCGGGCCTTGTAAAGATCGATTGTTGGGCAGCTAGATGAGACTTCAACTCTTTTACTTTTCTCTTACGTAGTTCACTTTTACCTGGAAAGTCACTTTCATATTTATTGTGAACGGTTTTGAAATGCCTCTTGACATTTCCCTTCTTACCAAGAGCTATGTTTGAATGGCAGATCTTCCCACTCACGGTGAAAGTGGTAGATATTCGTTTTCTTGCTGCTTGGTCCAGCACTCATATTAAATACGTAACCGCAACTTCATAGAAAAAAAAAAGTCTGGAACATCAAAGAATATTCTGTTGCAGGTCTCGCAAGAATTGGAAACGTGCTAACTGCAGACGGTTGCTATGGTAGCTACAGTTTGGGAAACAAATGTAGCAACTATAGTTATTTTTAAGCAGACTCGATGGTAACGCTGTGAATTGCCAAACATATATTTTTAGTGCATACATTTTGAAAACTTTTTTGCGGTCTCCTAGAAAGAAGTTTGCGATCGACGTCCTGGGCACCAATGCTCTCGAAAGTGTGAAAATCATTCAACTGCATTTTTCTCCTACTCGTCTCCAAAGTGGGATAACAAGTTTATCAAATTTCAAAGAGGCATAACTTTCCCATGTTGAACAAGGGCTGATTTATTTACCATTTATTTCAGGTGTGCTTATGAATATATAAGGGGTACTCAAGGGGAGGTTTGGGAAATACTGCTCTAAAGTCTAAGGCTTGGCTTGGTTCTTTTTAGAGTTTCTTAATGTTACCTATAAGTTTTCTCTGTCCCACCAGTGATCGGAGAGCCGGTCAACCTGGAGTGGTTTAACCCCCAGGGGGAGCGCATCGTGTCGTCCCAGCGTGTGGCCCTGCACACCGGGGAGGACAGCTCCAGGCTGACCATCTATAATGCTGAGGTGGAGGACGCGGGCATCTACCGCTGCCAGGCCACCGACGCCCAGGGACAGACACAGGAGGCCACCATGGTGCTGGAGATGTACCGTGAGTGTCACTTACATGCATATGTAACAGAGGAGAACACACACACCACACTCTCTCCATTACCTCTGTATCCATTCCAGCCTCTGTAGGGGTCCTTCAGACATACAAAGACATGAGTTGAATACATCGCTGTCTCCCATGTTAGATCATAAAGATACACCATATTTACATTCCATTGCACCTCCGTAATAACTTGCCCATTAAAGAGTGTAGTGAATGTTCGCTGGGTCTGGTGGTGTGTGTGATGAATTGTGTTGAATGTGTGCAGGCGAAGGAGGCAGGCTCTAATCGTATGGGAGAGGGAATCTTCTGTGGCCGTTAATGGGACGTGACACACGGAGGAGTTTTGCGGCTGGTAGCCATCTGGCAGACGCTTGATTTGAATTACCGGTGTGGTGTGTGTACTGTGTGTGTACAGTTGAAGTCGAAAGCTTTCATACACTTATGTTGGAGTCATTAAAAATAATTGTACAATCACTCCACAAATGTCTTGTTAACAAACTATAGTCAGTTAGTCGGTCGGTTAGGACATCTACCTTCTGCATGACAAGTAATTTTTCCAGCAATTGTTGACAGACAGATTATTTAACTTATAATTCACTGTATCACAATTCCAGTGGGTCAGAGTTTACATACACTGTGCCCTTAAACAGCTTGGAAAATTCCAGAAAGTGATAGGCGAATTGGCTCATTTGAGTCAATTGGAGGTGTACCTGTGGATGTATTTCAAGGCCAACCTTCAAACTCAGTGCCTCTTTGCTTGACATCATGGGAAATTAAAATATATCAGCCAAGACCTCAGAAAAACAATTATGGACCTCCACAAGTCTGGTTCATCCTTGGGAGCAATTTCCAAACACCTGAAGGTACCACATTCATCTGTACAAACAATAGTATGCAAGTATAAACACCATGGGACCACGCAGCCTTCATTCCGCTCAGGAAGGAGAGGTTTTCTGTCTCCTAGAGATGAACGAACTTTGGTTCGAAAAGGGCAAATCAAACTCAGAACAACAGCAAAGGACCTTGTGAAGATGCTGGAGGAAACATGTACAAAAGTAACTATATCCACAGTAAAGCGAGTCCTATATCGACATAACCTGAAAGGCCGCTCAGCAAGGAAGAAGGCACCGCTCCAAAACCTGCCTTAAAAAGGCCAGACTATAGTTTGCAACTGTACATGGGAACAAAGATCGTACTTTTTGGAGAAATGTCCTCTGGTCTGATGAAACATAAATAGAACTGTTTGGAGGAAAAAGGGGGAGGCTGCAAGCCGAAGAACCCCCATCCCAACCGTGAAGCACGGGGGTGGCAGCATCATGTTGTGGGGGTGCTTTGCTGCAGGAGGGACTGGTGCACTTCACAAAATTGATAGCTTCATGAGATACAATAATCTCAATAATCTAATTGTGTGGATATATTGAAGCAACATCTCAAGACATCAGTCAGGAAGTTAAAGCTTGGTTGCAAATTGGTCTTCCAAATGGACAATGATCCCAAGCATACTTCTAAAGTTGTGTCAAAATGGCTAATGGACAACAAAGTCAAGGTATTGGAGTGGCCATCACAAAGCGCTGACCTATAGCGCTGTCCTTTACAACTGCAAAGGCGTGTGAGCAAGGAGGCCTACAAACCTGACTCAGTTACGCCAGCTCTGTCAGGAGGAATAGGCCAAAATTCACCCCTTATTTAGGGAAGCTCGTGGAAGGCTACCCCAACGTTTGAAACGTTTGACCCAAGTTAAACAATTTAAAGGTGATGCTACCAAATACTAATTGAGTGTACGTAAACTTTTGACCCAGTAGGAATGTGATGAAAGAAAAGCTGAAATAAATCATTCTCTCTACTATTCTTCAGAAATGTCACATTCTTAATATAAAGTGGTGATCCTATAACTGACCTAAGCCAGGGAATTTTTACTAGGATTTAATGTCAGGAATTGTGAAAAACTGAGTTTAAATGTATTTGGCTAAGGTGTATGTAAACTTCCGACTTCAACTGTATGTACATATGCACGCACACACACGTACGCACACCCCCCTCTGGAAGGTGCTTACCTTTCTCTCCCTCTCCCCTACCTCCTCTCTCACACACCTCGTTACAGCGGCACCACAGCTTGGCAGCTGTATCCATGACAACATCAGTCAGCCACCGTTCAGCACTGTGTGTTCAGTATGTATGAGCAGTAACAGGAAGATAGTCACCTAAAGGGCTTGAGCAGGCCAGTAGTAGCCAGCACCCATCTGAGGCTACACCGAACGTGATTTCTTGTGATAAACATAAACACCACATGTTACGAAAATTGGACAGCCACTTGAAATGTGCTGCACATTACCATTTGTGAGTGTTGACATTTCCAGAAGACGTCAACACACACCCACACACACGTGCACACGTCTTGACATTATCATATGTGTTCATGCATCACATCTCACAACCTGACAAAATCTATCCATATTCAAACTCATATTATAACTTTTTTATAGCTCACGGACGAAAGACTATAATTTTCCGCACTGCTGAGTAGTTGACAAGTATAGTTTCCAGTGTCTATCTTTGAGCAACGGCCAACGGAGAACCATTTCAGACAGGAGACATTGGAGGCAGTCGATGCCCCACCTGAGGGAGCTCCAAGAAAATTGTCATGTCACCCCACTTTGACAGTTGCCCTTGCAGCTATGTGGGCAAAATGACGGAAGAGAAATTCTCACTGTGTTACCAATTTGACGGTGTCAAGTGAGCGGTAGACTGTTACACGAGAGGATTTGTTTTTCTTACTGATTTTCTTGTCGAGCAGGGTAACGACAAAGGAGACAGGAAATGGAAAATAAGTAGCGGGAGAACAAGGGAAAACAACGTGTTTGAATCCCAGGGAGAGAACTGGGGGAAGGAGAGGGAATGAGAGGGAGTGAGGGGAAGAGAGAAAGCGGGAGTGAGGGAATTAAATAGAGCACGAAAGAGAGAGAAAAATGGAGAGAGAGGGGTGGGGGAATTTGAGATTTAGTGAGAGAAGGAGAGGGAGAGAATGAGAGAGAGGGGGTAAGGGAATTAAAGGGAATGGCATAGCACAAGAGAGGGGGTGAGGGAATGAGACACAGAGAGAGAGGAGAGAGACCAAGCGACGGATTGAGAAAATGAAAAACAATGTTTACAATAACAGCTTTAAAACATGGATTGAAACCGGGCAGATGAGGAGGGTTGAATCTCACATTCAGAGTCAGGAGGATGCAAGGCACTTTAAAGAGCAGCGAAGAGAAAAAAGTATGTTTTGAAGAGCCGCCTGACATAAATCACTTTGAAAAATGCTAATGTGCTAGGTTGCAGAGTGATCTAGTGGATGGGACTGAAATAAATAAGGCCATGCATGTGATTAATGCACACTTTCATTTTGCCACACACAGTGGATAACCATGTGCCAAACTCCACGTGCCAAATACACACGCATGCACACTCTTTTTTTCTCTCCATACAACATACACACACGCCGTGTGATAAGTTGACGACACTAGCCAGCACTACGGGTTCTGAGAGGGTGGTGGAGTGTTTTTTAAGAGAAGAGAAATGCAGGTCCCAAGTCAGCTTTCCCCAGGTGTAACCTATCAACCATCTGCCAGGGCTTGTCAGACAGGTGCCACAGCTTTAGACCAACACAAGTTGAATCAATCATTTGATTTACAAACAGAACTTTTAGGGTGGGAGGATTCATTCAATATGTTGTGGGAAAGTTGATGGGACTATTTTAGAGCACAGAGAATCCGAGTTGTCTCAGTGCTGTAGAATTATAAACAATATGTAAAAACAGTTTGTTCTATAGAATGGAGTTTACGCTCTACTCCACTGCAGGGTTTCCCTCAATCAATACACGTTACTTGGGCTCTGTTCCAAAGTCCACACTCGTATACTACTTAGAATGAGGTGATGTATTGGCCATGCATTCTAAATGGTATACTTGCGTGAATATTGTAACATAAACTCTCTTGGAAAGACATCTCTAATGTGTCTTCAGTTCCTGTTACCTCATTTCCTATGTGACAGAGAAGCTGACGTTCCGCAACGTGAGGTCCCCCCAGGAGTTCCGTCACGACGAGGCGGCAGAGGTCGTGTGTGATGTCATCGCCTCCCCGGCACCCGCGGTCACTTGGTTCTACCAAAAGGGCTTCAGGAGCATGGAGATCACAGAGGAGCACTACAGTAAGTCTGCTTATGGTCATTTGATACATGCTGCCTCTGCTGATGTGTTGGTAAACCTTATTTGCTTGTTAAAATGCCTAACTTTGTAACATGCTTACTGTAGCTACCATAATAGCAACATAACTTGACTCATGAAAAGTAATCTTTGAGCAGTACAGGCCATATTGAAATCAAGTAATATTTTCATGTGAAAATGTCATTGGATTTTTTTTTATGGGCCCACTCCTTGATGTTAATTTACAGTCTGCTTTTAATGAAGCAGCTGATAATTACATTATCATTGATATCAGAAGACAATTAACAGGTTTGCTAGCGCATCAAAAAATGTAACATCTAATCAATTCAGTTTACATGTCAGATTGCTTCACACACCATTTTGAGACCATTTTCAGTTTAATAAATGTGCTTACTGTAGAACATGGGTGTGTCCCAAATTGCACCCTATTCCCTATGTAGCCCTATGGGCCCTGTTCATATGCAGTGCACTGTATAGTGACAAGGGTGTCATTTGGGATGTAACCTATTTAAACAAACCACTGTTATGAAAAATGTACTCCCCAGATTCTGTCAGGGGTTTGACACTATAAATAGTAAGTTCTAGCAATAAAAGCCAAAGCATGTGATTTCATTAAACATATTGTTGGACAATAAAGCATGTTAACAAGCCTGCCTAGACGATTTAGAGTAGAGGATGCAAATGTCTTTTGGTGGTCCGATGCTCGCTTCCATGCTTTCTTCCTTCTTCCTCTTACAGTGGGGCAAAAAATATTTAGTCAGCCACCAATTGTGCAAGTTCTCCCACTTAAAAAGATGAGAGAGGCCTGTAATTTTCATCATAGGTACACTTCAACTATGACAGACAAAATGAAAAAAAAAAAATCAGAAAATCACATTGTAGGATTTTTGATGAATGTATTTGCAAATTATGTATTTGGTCAATAACAAAAGTTTATCTCAATACTTTGTTATATACCCTTTGTTGGCAATGACAGAGGTCAAACGTTTTCTGTAAGTCTTCACAAGGTTTTCACACACTGTTGCTGGTATTTTGGCCCATTCCTCCATGTAGATCTCCTCTAGAGCAGTGATGTTTTGGGGCTGTTGCTGGGCAACACGGACTTTCAACTCCCTCCAAAGATTTTCCATGGGGTTGAGATCTGCTGAAAGACCCAGCCACGTTTCATCTTCAATGCCCTTGCTGATGGAAGGAGGTTTTCACTCAAAATCTCACGATACATGCCCACATTCATTCTTTCCTTTACACGGATCAGTCGTCCTGGTCCCTTTGCAGAAAAACAGCCCCAAAGCATGATGTTCCACCCCCATGCTTCACAGTAGGCATGGTGTTCTTTGGATGCAACTCAGCATTCTTTTTTACCAAAAAGTTATATTTTGGTTTCATCTGACCATATGACATTCTCCCAATCTTCTTCTGGATCACCCAAATGCTCTCTAGCACACTTCAGACGGGCCTGGACATGTACTGGCTTAAGCAGGGGGACACGTCTGGCACTGCAGGATTTGAGTCCCTGGCGGCGTAGTGTGTTACTGATGGTAGGCTTTGTTACTTTGGTCTCAGCTCTCTGCAGGTCATTCACTAGGTCCCCCCGTGTGGTTCTGGGATTTTTGCTCACCGTTCTTGTGATCATTTTGACCCCACGGGGTGAGATCTTGCGTGGAGCCCCAGATCGAGGGAGATTATCAGTGGTCTTGTATGTCTTCCATTTCCTAATAATTGCTCCCACAGTTGATTTCTTTAAACCAAGCTGTTTACCTATTGCAGATTAAGTCTTCCCAGCCTGGTGCAGGTCTACAATTTTGTTTCTGGTGTCCTTTGACAGCTCTTTGGTCTTGGCCATAGTGGAGTTTGGAGTGTGACTGTTTGAGGTTATGAACAGGTGTCTTTTATACTGATAACAAGTTCAAACAGGTGCCATTAATACAGGTAACAAGTAGAGGACAGAAGAGCCTCTTAAAGAAGAAGTTACAGGTCTGTGAGAGCCAGAAATCTTGCTTGTTTGTAGGTGACCAAATACTTATTTTCCACCATAATTTGCAAATAAATTCATTAAAAATCCTACAATGTGATTTTCTGGATTTTGTTTCTCATTTTGTCTGTCATAGTTGAAGTGTACCTATGAGGAATATTACAGGCCTCTCTCATCTTTTTAAGTGGGATGATTTGCACAATTGGTGGCTGACTAAATACTTTTTTGCCCCACTGTATATCTTCCTTCCTTCATGTCTACTGAATAGTTGAAAGAACAGAATATTATTCCTCCATTATGTCTTTCTACTTTTTATATACTATTTTTTTTGTTCCCATGTTGTTGAGATCTGTGGAAAGAAGATCTTTCTACTTCCTTCCCTCATGGCTGCTGAAAAGTCACAGTACAGGATATTATTCCACCTTAATTATCTTTTCTTTCTTTATTTTGTATTATCTCTTCAATTATTTTTTGTGTGCTTATGTTGTTGAGATACAGTATGTGGGGATATGAAGGGGATATTCCGTCTGTCTTGAACACTGATACTGTAAGTGACAGCACAGGAAATAATTCCACCATATTTATCGACTTTTATTTTTTTTCATTAAATGAGTTATTTCAGATCATTGCTCCTAAAAGGAAAGGAAACAAAGGTGTTGTATACTATTGGAACCACATCCTGTAACAAAGGAGGAAAGGATAAGGAAAGAACAGTGTCTTAGATTGAAACACATCCTATGGCTTAGAAGGAAAGGAGAAGGGAAAGTATCTTCGATTATTGGAACACATCTTGGGGCTGAGAAAGAAAGGAGAAGGAATAAAATGTATCTTCGACTATTGGGAAAACATTCATGGCTCTTGCATGATGGACAGAAGTTAATTTGCAGGTTCAGACTTGTTTACCAATACCCTGTCACCCCATCATTACTTTTCCTCCTACACCTTCCCTCTCATTCACCCATCACATAGACAGACTTCCTGATTAGGTAAATGATTTGTTTGAATCCTTTGAAAGTAGTCAGGTTTTTTAATTGAAATTCAAAGGCCCTTCCCTTCGACGCACTATCTCCCCTTACCGTGCAGTAATGATTAAAGGTAGAGATAGGGGTGCTTTAAAAAAAATCCACGCTAATTACGGGACAAGGTTTTAAATATCTTTGCGCTCGACAGAGAGAGATAGGGTTATCACTTATCTGCCAGTGACAACAATTAAGAAGGATGGGAAACTTTTTGTAAACTGCAGACCTAATTGCTAAAGTATTTATCTCACTTCGCTTAGCTAACTTTATTTTAAAAAGCTAAAAGTGATAAAGGTTTCTGAAAATATTATTTGATAGCAAGTGTTTGATTGGAGTCATGGTACTTCCTTTCACTATTTTTCCTTTCTATCATTTTCCTTGTATCTTTCTTTCCTTATTACACATTTCTTTCTAACTCTCTCTCTACCCCTCTCTTTCTTTCTTTCTTTCTTTCTTTCTTTCTTTCTTTCTTTCTTTCTTTCTTTCTTTCTTTCTTTCTTTCTTTCTTTCTTTCTTTCTTTCTTTCTTTCTTTCTTTCTTTCTTTCTTTCTTTCTTTCTTATGCTCTATCCCTCTCTCTATTCTTGCCCCCTTTTCTCTGTCTATCCCTCTCTATCACTCCCTTTGTCACTCTGTATCGCTCTCTCTATACCCCCCCCCCGAAGGCAGGTTCCAGGTGCTGCCCAATAACAACCTGCAGATCCACAAGGTGACCAAGGCAGACGAGGGCGTGTACCGCTGCGAGGCGCGAGTGGAGGCCCGCGGCGAGATCGACTTTGTCGACATCGAGGTGGTGGTGAATGGTGAGAAGCTATAGAGTCCACTATAGCTAATACCTATCCATTCATATGCAGTGGTGAACGAAGAGTTAGCCATCTAGCTAGCATATCATATCATATCTCCCCTTGACTATCATAAATGTTCAGTTATATATGTAACCTTGGTTCTCTGAAGGAACAAAGCTCAACAAATCAGAATCATTAAAACCCTACCCAGACATATTTTTCCTCTCACTGTAGCAGCTGGGCCTGATCTCAGAGCAGACTTATGAAGACTAGTGTAGCATACAATACGGCTACCTGCTCTCGTTTTATACATATCAAAAGCCTATCCAACCATATACAATGGTCCCTTCTACAATAGCAGCCATACAGCAGTGATGTTAAGGATGAGAAGCCCCTTACGGAGCCACAGTGTAAAGACTCTCTTAGGCCAGGCACTGGGGTGTATCGATCGGTGGCATACAGAATTGTTGCTCCTCTCAGGGTGAGAATAGAGTCACCTAGTGAGACAGAATCATTCTCCCCTCCTACACTCCACAGTCACAGCACTGACACAGGTACAGGGTTGCCAGGTCCCAAACAATCGCACCCCAGGACCACAGGCAAAATGAAACGCTTATCGGTCCAGAGACACTTGGTCTCATACAAAGAAGGAACTTCTGTCTCCGTTGGTAGAGATTGTCAATCGTGGTGGAACATTTATTTTTCTCTGATATGATTCAATTCAGGTTCTCTTTTGAGTTATTGATACGAAAATAATCATACCTGGTGTGTAAGAATCGAGTCATTGATTCAGAATTAATCTGGTTAATTGTGTAGGTCACAGGAGGTTGAGGGAACCTTAATTGGGGAGAATGGGCTCGTGGTAATGGCTTGAGCAGAATTAGTGCAATGGTGTCAAATACATCAAACACATGGTTTCCTTGTGTTTGATGCCATTCCCTTTGCTCTGTTCCGGACATTATTATGAGCCATTTTCCCCTCAGCAGCATCCTGTGGTGTAGGTGGAAGTGTGATGGACAGGGGTTTGAACCTGTCCATCAGGTCTCAAGCAAGGTTACTCATCACGCAAGTGTAGTTTTGAACCACCACCGCTACAAAGGCAGTGACTCCAGCAGTTAGAACTGTAGAGTCACTAAATTGTGCTGTGTTGAACATATGAACTGAGCATTCACCTCAGATCGGCTTAGTTTGAGACAAAGAACAGACTCACCGATCTAGACAGGCTCATTATAGAGCTACTTAATGATCAAAGGAGCAGCTGCCACCGCTCCTTTGATTTCTTCTATATTCGCACTGTTTCTGTGATTGAAGATTTCAATTAGTGCCAGCTCGGGGCTTTGTAGCCCAAAAAGTGAAAGGTTGTCATTTTAATTCTATAATTTGTCTTCAGGAAGGCCCCAAGTGAAGCCAGGAATGCAAGCCACCTGAGAGTGTTTCGGGAGTGATTGAAATGTGATCTCTCGCGAGCTATAAGCACCGGTTATGCATGAGCGCCCACAATATTGTCTCGGCTATCTTGCTCTTCCCACCTAATGTAATAAACGCACTCGGTGAAAAAAAAAACACGGATTGTGTTCAATTTAGAGCACCACTTATAGTTGTGAGGAAGATCCAATAAGCTTGCTCAATGAGGCGAGTCCTATTATCCACCCGGCAACATGGCACCCGCCAAACGGCTACGGAGATGGGACATTCCACCGCAGCCATCACTATAGAGTGTGTCCGACTGAGATAAGGAAAAACTCAGAAGTAACCCACTGGGCACAAACTGGTTGAATCAACATTGTTCGAATGTAATTTTTCAAATTATTCTGATGTGGAAAATACATTGGATTTGAAAAGAGTCATCAATGATATATTTTTATTTATTTATTTTTGTAGGGGAGGTCAGCTTTAATATTGCAGTTACATTGTGGATTCTATCAGTGTAATTGTCTGCATAATTTTCAATCCCCCATATACCAGTCAAACATTTGGACACACCTACTCATTCAAGGGTTTTTCTTTATTTTTACTATTTTCTGCATTGTAGAATAATGTTGTAGACATCAAAACTATGAAATACCACATGGAATCATGCAGTAGCCAAAAAAGTGTTCAACAACTCAAAATATATTTTATATTTGAGATTCTTCAAAGTAGCCATCCTTTGCCTTGATGACAACTTTGCACAATCTTGGCATTCTCTCAACCAGCTTCAACTGGAATGTTTTCCAATAGTCTTGAAGGAGTTTCCACATATGCTAAGCACTTGTTGGCTGCTTTTCCTTCACTCTGTCGTCCAACTCATCCCAAACCATCTCAATTGGGTTGAGGTCGGGTGATTGTGGAGACCAGATCATCTGATGCAGCACTCTATCCCGCTCCTTGGTAAAATAGCTCTTACACAGCCTGGACATGTCTTGGGTCATTGTCCTGTTGAAAAATAAATGTTAGTCGCACTAAGCGCAAAAGCAGATGGGATTGCGTATCGCTGCAGAATGCTGTGGTAGCCATGCTGGTTAAGTGTGCCTTTAATTCTAAATAAATTCTATCATTCTAAATAAATTCTAAATAAAAGCACCCCCACACATCACACCACCCACTCCATGCTTCATGGTTGGAACCACACATGCGGAGATCATCCGTTTACCTACTCTGCTTCTCACAAAGACATGGCGGTGAGTCCAAATTTCAAATTTGGACTCATCAGACCAAGGGACTGATTTCCACCGGACTAATGTCCATTGCTCTAATGTCCATTGTTTCTTGGCCAAAGCAAGTTTCTTCTTAATATTGAAGTAATTTAGGAATGGTTTCTCTGCAGCAATTTGACCATGAAGGCCTGATTCATGCAGTCTCCTCTGAACAGTTGATGTTGAGATGTGTCTGTTGCTTGAACTCTGTGAAGCATTTGTTTGGACTGCAATTTTTGAGGCTGGTAACTCTAATGAACTTATCCTCTGCAGCAGAGGTAACTCTGGGTCTTCCTTTCCTGTGGCGGTCCTCATTAGAGCCAGTTTCATCATAGCACTTGATGGTTTTTGCAACTGCACTTGAAGAAACTTTCAAAGTTCTTGAAATGTTCCACATTGACTGACCTTCATGTCTTAAAGTAATGATGGACTGTTGTTTCTCTTTGCTCATTTGAGCTGTTCTTGCCAAAATATGGACTTAGCCCTTTTTGGTAAAAGACCATCTTCTATATACCACCCTATCTTGTCACAACACAACTGATTGACTCGAACGCATTAAGAAGGAAAGATATTCAACAAATTAAATTTTAACAAGCCACACTTGTTAAATGAAATGCATCCCGTGGGACTACCACACTTTTGAATGGTACTGTATATATTATATATATATTTTCCTTTTATTTTTTCCCCCTAACCCTGCCACCCATCCCCTAATTGGAGTAAAATAATTAAATATATTTTCCTTTTTTGTTATTTTTTCCCTAACTGTACCACGCGAATTGGAGTAAACTAATGGACAACAATACTTAGGATTCCACTTCCAGCTTAAACATACAAATCAAATCAAATGGTATTGGTCACATACACATGGTTAGCAGATGTTAATGTGAGTGTACTGAAATACTTGTGTTTCTAGGTCTGACAGTGCAGTAAGATCTAACAAGTAATCTAACAATTCCACAACAACTAGTGAATACACACAACTCTAAAGGGATGGAATAAGAATATGTACATATACAGTGCCTTGCGAAAGTATTCGGACCCCTTGAACTTTGCGACCTTTTGCCACTTTTCAGGCTTCAAACATAAAGATATAAAACTGTATTTTTTGTGAAGAATCAACAACAAGTGGGACACAATCATGAAGTGGAATGACATTTATTGGATATTTCAAACTTTTTTAACAAATCAAAAACTGAAAAATTGGGCGTGCAAAATTATTCAGCCCCTTTACTTTCAGTGCAGCAAACTCTCTCCAGAAGTTCAGTGAGGATCTCTGAATGATCCAATGTTGACCTAAATGACTAATGATGATAAATACAATCCACCTGTGTGTAATCAAGTCTCCGTATAAATGCACCTGCACTGTGATAGTCTCAGAGGTCCGTTAAAAGCGCAGAGAGCATCATGAAGAACAAGGAACACACCAGGCAGGTCCGAGATACTGTTGTGAAGAAGTTTAAAGCTGGATTTGGATACAAAAAGATTTCCCAAGCTTTAAACATCCCAAGGAGCACTGTGCAAGCGATAATATTGAAATGGAAGGAGTATCAGACCACTGTAAATCTACCAAGACCTGGCCGTCCCTCTAAACTTTCAGCTCATACAAGGAGAAGACTGATCAGAGATGCAGCCAAGAGGCCCATGATCACTCTGGATGAACTGCAGAGATCTACAGCTTAGGTGGGAGACTCTGTCCATAGGACAACAATCAGTCGTATATTGCACAAATCTGGCCTTTATGGAAGAGTGGCAAGAAGAAAGCCATTTCTTAAAGATATCCATAAAAAGTGTTGTTTAATGTTTGCCACAAGCCACCTGGGAGACACACCAAACATGTGGAAGAAGGTGCTCTGGTCAGATGAAACCAAAATTGAACTTTTTGGCAACAATGCAAAACGTTATGTTTGGCGTAAAAGCAACACAGCTCATCACCCTGAACACACCATCCCCACTGTCAAACATGGTGGTGGCAGCATCATGGTTTGGGCCTGATTTTCTTCAGCAGGGACAGGGAAGTTGGTTAAAATTGATGGGAAGATGGATGGAGCCAAATACAGGACCATTCTGGAAGAAAACCTGACGGAGTCTGCAAAAGACCTGAGACTGGGATGGAGATTTGTCTTCCAACAAGACAATGATCCAAAACATAAAGCAACATCTACAATGGAATGGTTCAAAAATAAACATATCCAGGTGTTAGAATGGCCAAGTCAAAGTCCAGACCTGAATCCAATCGAGAATCTGTGGAAAGAACTGAAAACTGCTGTTCACAAATGCTCTCCATCCAACCTCACTGAGCTCGAGCTGTTTTGCAAGGAGGAATGGGAAAAAATGTCAGTCTCTCGATGTGCAAAACTGATAGAGACATACCCCAAGCGACTTACAGCTGTAATCGCAGCAAAAGGTGGCGCTACAAAGTATTAACTTAATGGGGCTGAATAATTTTGCACGCCCAATTTTTCAGTTTTTGATTTGTTAAAAAAGTTTGAAATATCCAATAAATGTCGTTCCACTTCATGATTGTGTCCCACTTGTTGATTCTTCACAAAAAATACAGTTTTATATCTTTATGTTTGAAGCCTGAAATATGGCAAAAGGTCGCAAAGTTCAAGGGGGCCGAATACTTTCGCAAGGCACTGTAAATACTGTATATGGAAGAGTGATGACTGATGGGCATAGGCAAGATACAATAGATGGTATACAATGCATTATATACATATGTGTAACATAAGATATGTAAACATTTTAAAGTGGCATTATTAAAGTGTCTAGTGATCCATTTATTAATGTGGCCAATGATTTTGAGTCTGTATGTCGGCAGCAGCCTCTGTGTGTTAGTTCTGGCTTTTTTACAGTCTGATGGCCTTTAGATAGAAGCTGTTTTTCAGTCTCTCGGTCCCAGCTTTGGTGCACCTGTACTGACCTCGCCTTCTGGATGGTAGCGGTGTGCACAGGCAGTGGCTCAGGTGGTTGTTCATGATGATCTTTTTGTGACATTGGGTGCTGTAGGTGTCCTGGAGGGCAGGTAGTATGCCCCCGGTGATGCGTTGTGCATACTGCACCACCCTCTGGAGAGCCTTGTGGTTGTGGGTAGTGCATTTGCTGTACCAGGCGGTGATACAGGCCGACAGGATGCTTTCAATTGTGCATCTGTAAAGGTTTGTGAGGGTTTTAGGTGGCAAGCCAAATTTCTTCAGCCTTTAGAGGTTGAAGAGGCGCTTTTGCGCCTTCTTCACCACACTGTCTGTGTGGGTGGACCATTTCAGTTTGTCCGTGATGTGTACGCCAAGGAACTTAAAACTTTCCTCCTTCTCCACTGCTGTCCCGTCGATGTGGATAGGGGAGTGCTCCCTCTGCTGTTTCCGGGGAGTGCTCCCTCTGCTGTCCACGATCATCTCCTTTGTTTTGTTGACGTTGAGTGAGAGGTTGTTTTCCTGACACCACAATCCAAGTGCCCTCACCTCCCTGAAAGCTGTCTCTTCATTTTTGGTAATCAAGCCCACTACTGTTAAGTCTTCTGCAAACTTGATGATTGAGTTGGAGTCGTGCATGGCAATGCAGTCATGGGTGAACAGGGAGTACAGGAGGGGGCTGAGCACCCACCCTTGTGGGGCCCCAGTGTTGAGGCTCAGTGAAGTGGAGATGCTGTTTCCTACCTTCACCACCTGCGGGCGGCCCGTCAAAGTCCACAACCCAATTGCACAGGGCAGGGTTGAGACCCAGGGCCTCAAGCTTTATGATGAGCTTGGAAGGGACTATGGTGTTGAATGCTGAGCTGTAGTCAATGAACAGCTTATTCCTCTCCTCAGTATTCCTCTTGTCCAGATGGGATAGGGCAGTGTACAGTGTGATGACGATTGCATCGTCTGTGGACCTATTGGGGCAGTATGCAAATTGAAGTGGGTCTAGGGTGGAAGGTAAGGTGGAGGTGATCTGATGCTTGACTATTCTCTCAAAGCACTTCATTATGACATAAGTGAGTGCTTCGGGGCGATAGTCATTTAGCAACTGCACCGCCCTCAACCGTAAGGCTCTCCAGAGGGTAGTGAGGTCTGCACAACGCATCACCGGGGCAAACTACCTGCCCTCCAGGACACCTACACCACCCGATGCTACAGGAAGGCCATAAAGATCATCAAGGACATCAACCACCCGAGCCACTGCCTGTTCACCCCGCTGTCATCCAGAAGGCGAGGTCAGTACAGGTGCATCAAAGCTGGGACCGAGAGACTGAAAAACAGCTTCTATCTCAAGGCCATCAGACTGTTAAACAGCCACCACTAACATTGAGTGGCTACTGCCAACACACTGTCAATGACACTGACTCTACTCCAGCCACTTTAATCATGGGAATTGATGGGAAATGATGTAAATATATCACTAGCCACTTTAAACAATGCTACCTTATATAATGTTACTTACCCTACATTGTTCATCTCATATGCATACGTTGATACTGTACTCTATATCATCGACTGCATCCTTATGTAATACATGTATCACTAGCCACTTTAACTATGCCACTTGGTTTACATACTTATCTCATATGTATATACTGTACTCGATATCATCTACTGTATCTTGCCTATGCTGCTCTGTACCATCACTCATTCATATATCCTTATGTACATATTCTTTATCCCCTTACACTGTGTATAAGACAGTAGTTTTTTTTGGAATTGTTAGTTAGATTACTTGCTCGTTATTACTGCATTGTCGGAACTAGAAGCACAAGCATTTCGCTACACTCGCATTAACATCTGCTAACCATGTGTATGTGACAAATAAAATTTGATTTGATTTGATTTGATTTAGTTAGTTATCTTTGCCTTCTTGGGTACCGGAACAATGGTGGACATCTTGAAGCATGTGGGGACAGCAGACTGGGAAAGAGAGAGATTGAATATGTCCTCATGCTCTGAGGACGCAGCTAGGGATGCCGTCTGGACCGGTAGCCTTGCAAGGGTTAACACGTTTAAATGTATTACACAGGTTAGCCACGGAGAAGGAGAGGGGTGGCCCGCAGTCCTTGGTAGTGGGCCACTTCGGTGGCACTGTGTTATCCTTAAAGCGGAAAAATAATGTGTTTAGTTTGTCTGGAAGCAAGACGTCAGTGTCCGTGACTTGGCTGGTTTCCTTTTGTAGTCCGTAATTGCCCGTAGACCCTGCCACATGCGTCTCATGTCTGAGTCGTTGAATTGCGACTCCACTTTGTCCCTATACCGACATTTCGCTTGTTTGATTGCCTTGCGGAGGGAATAACTACACTGTTTATATTCCACCATATTACCAGTCACCTTCCATGGTTAAATGCGGTGGTTCGCGCTTTCAGTTTTGTGCGAATGCCACCATCTATCCACTGTTACCTGGTTAGGGTAGGTTTTAATAGTGTTAGGTTCTTATTCTTCAGAGTAAATAACTCAAGGACACTAGAGAAGCTTTAACCAAGTTTAATCATCATTAAACATTTCAGACATCACAGTTTATATGCATCGTACTTAATACACTCCTCCACTTTACAGTTTATGGCTCCACAGGAAAGAAGGTAACCAGATACAACCCTGATTACTCCCTTAAGAGGAACTGACCTCACTCCTCACCTAATGACCTCAACCCCTTCTTCACCTAATCCGCAGATATCCATCTGTCTTCCCTATATCAACACATCACTCTCCTCTCCTCCATCAAACACATGCCAAAGCCTTCTGGCTTTTTACAAACTCTTTCTATTCAAGGCTTTGTCTCTATCATTTATTTAATATCTCAATGTTCAAGGTTTAGCCGATTCCAACAATAGTCACAGTGTGTACAACATCTCCAATGCACTTCCTTATAAACTCACTTACCGAATCGAGGGTAAAAAAAACACGCCCTGTTAAGAACTCTTTTTTTTTTAATATATATCAACTTTCAAGGGTATGTTATTTTCTTAGGCTGCCCAGAACATTTCCCAGTCTGGGTGTTCTTAACAATCTTGAGGTGTGGATTCCGATTGGTCAGACCAGCGTTGAATATTTATTTTCACGGGTACATCCTGTTTGAGTTTTTTTCTATTTTTTTCAATATTTTTCTGTATGAGCAAAATGGACAGTATATTTTACATGAGTTATCTTTTGTTTGTTTTTTGTCCCAGCCTTCAGCTACCCTCAAATCCTCCCATCTATCGCTGAAGACCAAACCAGTTTTGATTTCTAGCTGCCATATATGTTTCTACTGTGCTGTGATGTTTCAAAGAAGTTCTGAACCTTTCTATTTTCATAGTTTCTACAGATTATATATTAAAGATAAACACCTTTGATAAGAGTATTATTATAATATTGAATGATTGGCTATGACTTTTCAAATCACCCAGCAGTGCTATTTGCTCCAAGGAAATGTTGCAATTTTTCAGCCGTTCCTGAATCTGAGACCAAAAACAAGCTACACATGGGCAGTACCAAAACAAGGGATCTAAATGCAAAGCTGAGATGGTTGTATCCCCCATATAGATAACATTCTATTGGTTGCAAGAATTTTGTATAATAATTTTTATAAAAGTTTTTAATCCGGCATCATTTTGTACATCAGTTCATAAACCATGTGCCATGTGCCATGGAATCTCCTCCCAACTATTTTGCAAACAGTATAACGTAGCTGTAAATGATATACTATCTTATTTATCACAAATGTTATTTTTTGCCAATTTTGGTCTTTAATGTAGGGCTGACAGACATTTGCCTTACATCCTTCCCTTTCCACTTGCTTCATCCATTTTGTAACTACATGTGTGACATAACTCCACCAGTCCTATTTATGATATTTACAAAAATTACACTTTTTTTTGTAAAAATAAAAAGTGTTAGTATATTGAGTTTAAACATAATATTTGTTCTGTCTTTTCTGTTGCATTAAATTGAAATTGCAATCAGCTTTATATGGCTTGTTTTGAAAATAGCGATATTTTGGAGAAAAAGGTGATTCCCGAAGGTGATTCCTGGACATGAGGTGAGCCATTCTTACTAATCTACTAGAGAACCAGTTCGGATTTAAGTATAGGTTTTGTGTGATTGAAGCCTTTAGTGAGAGGTCCAATGCTTTAATATTTAATCATTTTCCCCCTCCGAATTCATATTCATTATATGAATAGGCCCCTAAAATTTTGTCTGGCTTGTCATTCCAAATAAAGTGGAATATTTTTTTGCTCATAGAATTTCAAAAACAAGTCATTAGTGTAGGTTGATCCATAAGTATATAGGTAAACTGGGAAAAAACTATAAAAAATTATCTAGATCCTCGTAGATCAGGCTGTGCAGAGATCCATATTGGAGATTTAAAATACAAGCCCCTTGATATTATTGTTGGATCTGATTTTAATAGCTAGCATTTCGATGGCCATAATAAATAGATATGCTGATAGTGGACATACAATCTTGTTTTTCTCCTCTTGACAATTTAATCCTTTCAAAGAAGTAGTCATTATTTACCATTTTACTCCTAGGTTAACTATATATAACTTTATCACATTGTATAAGAGATTCTCTGATATTAAAATAGTCCAGGCATTTATATATAAATTCCAGTCAAACTTGATCAAAGGCAGCTATAAATACCAGGCTTGGTTTTTCATAGTGTTCTATTGTTTCCAGTACTTATATTATCACCAATGTACCGTACATGTAAAGAACTGTCTGATTAGGATGAATAATATCCAACAATATCTTTTTAATTCTATGCGCTATGCATTTTGCTAAGAATTTGGCATCACAACATAAGTGTAAGGGGTCTCCAGTTGTTTAGGCGGACTGGATATTTATATACAGTGGGGCAAAAAAATATTTAGTCAGCCACCAATTGTGCAAGTTCTCCCACTTAAAAAGATGAGAGAGGCCTGTAATTTTCATCATAGGTACACTTCAACTATGACAGACAAAATTAGAAAAAAATCCAGAAAAATCACATTGTAGGATTTTTAATGAATTTATTTGCAAATGATGGTGGAAAATAAGTATTTGGTCACCTACAAACAAGCAAGATTTCTGGCTCTCACAGACCTGTAACTTCTTCACGGAAATTCTGTAAGAGTTATGTGTATACTAATTATTTGATGGTCTGACCTATTATTTCTGTCCCCTATCAACACTCTTAACTTTTGGTAAGAAAGTAGTCAAGACGACTAGGGGATCAGATCTCCAACAACAGCACGATCACACTGCTCATTCCGTGGGTAAGCGAATGCTCCTACCACTATCTCTCCCAAGCATCTTCAACCGGTATTTTGGCTTACTGCCCAGGATAATACTTGTATCCACAGCACTAACTTGCAAGTTGGTGATCTCCTGCTCGTTTAGTAAAGTGAAGCCAGGCTCCATGCAGTGAGTAAGTCCTCTGCCTTCTCTCTGTTTATCATACTGGTACATGTGTGGTCAAGTCTGTGTTGCTTGTGTGTGCTTGCTATTTCACTGGCAGAGCTTGTTTTTGGGAGTGTGGATTTGAGTACGAACTCATTTTAGCTCACAGCAAACTTGTAGCCTGGCTAATACTAGATAGAAAAATGCTGCAATTTTCCCAAAAACACTTGATAAGAACTCTTACAAAGGAGACTACCTCGAAAACCAATCGAGGCACAATAAAATTTTAATCGATGGAATTGAGGACGTAAAGACTGAAACTTGGCATGACACAGAAGTCAAGGACAAGACACTCCTGGCAGATCAAGTCAAACTGGACCCAAAACTCATCGAGATGGAGAGAGCGCATAGGAATGGCACTTTCTTCCCGATGGACGGCCCAGGTCTGTAGTGGTGAAAGTACTCAGGTTCAAAGACAAGGTGGAGAGACAAGTGCCTGAATGGAACCAAAATCAATGAAGACTTCTCCAAACAGTTACGCCTCAAAAGAAAGGAACTGCTGTCACGACTAATTGAAGAACAAAAAACTGGCAACATCGCATACCTGAAGTATGATCAGCTGGTCGTTCAACCCCCCTCTCGTAGAACTATGGCAAGTGACTCCACTATCGTCCACTGATTTGACACACACACACCCACATATACTGTAGATAAACATATTGAATCTACTTTGTTCATGTGTGTCATCTAACCTCATTACCAAAAACACACATTGCTCTAAATGTCATAACCCTCTGAAGTCTTCAGTGGTATTATGTGGACTGTGTCAATGTGTATTGCATAGGAAGTGGACCCATATTGATAAAACTAACACAAATGTGTGGTTGTATTGGACATGTGAGGCATGCAATTCTATCTTTCCGTTCCACTCTGTGGATGAATCTGACTGTCTATCTCTCTTAGTTGGGCAGGATATCAACCATGATAACATGGTCTTTACCTCATTAGATATTAATGAGGCAAATTATAAATATCATGATTGTGTTGATTCAGATTCAAATTTCTTGAAATTTACCAGAAATAAGTCTATCACTTGTGATTACTATAATGTTAAGCAATTTAACAACTTGTTTAGCAGTTTATCTAATTCCAAGATGATCTTATTAGTTGAACATTTGCAGTCTTCCTAAAAGTCATGACCATCTTGTTCATTATGTCTTTACTCAGTCATGAATTTTCCATTGTTGCCCTTTCAGAAACATGGTTGGCTGAAGAGACAACCATGCTTTATGACATGTCTCCTTATAATAATATTCACCACCGTAGAACATCAAGAGTGGAAGGAGAAGTGTCCATTTGTGTTCATAAAAGTTTTCAATTCTCTGTAAGAGAGGACCTCGCACTTACATCTGATAACATTGATGTTGGATCTCTTTTCGTAGAAATTTCTTCCTGTTAATTTTTAGGTGGTAAGAAAGTGGTAATTTGATGCATCTATCGGCCACCTGATTATGGCATTGGTATCCTTGGATTTGATTAATAATGAAGATAACATTTGTTTTCTATTGGGTGATTACAACATACAGTACATTTATTTAAAAGTGAGAACCACTCACTGACATCTGATAAAAAAAATAAAAAATACTTTATACTCCAGCTATCTGTATTCCCTCATCTATAAGCCCAAAAGAGTGACCAGTTCATCTGCCACCATTATTGATAATGTTTTTACAAATGCTTTGAATAACGTGGATAATACGGGTATAATTTATACTGACATTTCTGATCACTTTCCAATTTTCCACTTTTCATTGGCAGCTGAAAATGAACTGTTGAGAATGATTAGTAGCATTAATTCAGGAAACTAGGCATATGTCGCAGGTCACTACTTCACTTTTTTAAAATCAAAATGCGTTTTTTGGTAGAAATACCTTCTCAAACATGTGCCTTAATAATAAACTTGTATGCCATCTGTAAATATGAATAAAATTGTTAAATTACGAACCTAGTTGGTTTAGCCACAGAAAAATGCAGCAACCTTCCCACCACCCATGAATGGCTGAGATAATGAGTGGGCTGGACATGCCGAGAGATGAGTTTCGATTGGTCTGCCATATAACATGCTTCTGTAAATTTGAGCTGCTCAGTATGTCAGTATCCTGTTTTAATGCAGCTTTTTTAAAATATATTGTGTTGTAAAACTGCATAAGTGTTGCTCCGAGTTTTGAAATCAGTGGAATTAGAGTATGATAGCTAAGGAGATGGAGAAAACATACATTTTCAAACTAAGGGCAGCCATTTCATCTGACATACATCCATCCATGAATGATGTATAGTCCAGCTAGGTACATTTTCAGATATTACACATTTCTAACTTTGACAGAAAGTGGTTTCATTTCAAAATAAAGCATGCTGTTAGCTAGCTAGCCGGCTCGCTAGCTAACGTTATGTGTATGATCTTATTATTCGTATCTCCGAGCCATTTGCTTGGCTAGCTATAGCCTAATGTTAGCTAGCTAACATTGAACCAGATTGGTTAGCTACCTGCAGATTTATGCAGGTTAGTAACGTCATGAGTTGGGATTATGGTTAGTTGTTTACAAGTAACGTCTTAACTCCACTAATCAAGTAACTATTTCGAGTGCATTCGTAAATTCAGTCTGGCCATCTACTCCGATTTCACAGCACTCTTGTCTGAGTGTGCCATAGCGCAGAAGAACTGATGAATTTACGAACACTCAACACCCGTTGAATATGGCCGGTGTCAGTAAACATCTGCAAAAAGCGTAATTAAATTGTTACCAGCAGCACAGTTACAGTCACCAATGCTCTGGATGACATGAAAACAGCCTAAACAGCTCTGCTAGGTCGATTAAAATGGTCAGCGTGGGGTGTTCTCTCATTTGTCTGGAAGTATCTAGCAAGCTAGCCAATGTTAGCCAGTTAGCTTGGGTACTTGACTGCCGTTGTGAACATTCGGATCAACCCTACTCATCGGTCAGAGCGTCCAGTGTGCATTCTGAATGCTCCGAGATACAAAACGCTCGGAGTTTACGAACAGAGAATCTGACAGCACAGTTGCAGTCACCAAAGCTATGGATAACATAACAGCCTAACCAGCTCTGCTAGGGCGAGTAATGTTTAGTGAGCTGTTCTCTAATTTGTGTCTGGAAGTAGCTAGGAAAGTTAGCTTGGGTGTTTGACTGCTATTAGTACAGAATACTTGGATCTACCTTAAAGAGATGGGTGAGGCCAAAGCTTAAGAAGGTGTGAACGATGCTGAATGGGTGTAGACAAATAAGGGTTCTCCAGTAGTAGTACCAAAACATTAAAAGGGAATTTTCTCAAGTTTTTCAACTTTCAAAGCATAATTACTTTCCCATTGTTCTTTAACTGTAGTATATGATATGCCATTTTGTAGCTCTGAGTTTCTACTTTTATCCAATGTAAAAAAAAATATTTAAATGTTGCTACCTAAGACTGATTTGAACTGGTCGCTCACAAATGTAGTGTATTTAACTAAAGCAATTGTGAGCACTTTAAGATGGTAATTGATTATTTTTCATGGGATTTTTTTTTAATAATCAATCATCTTTCAACTCCGTTTTTTACCACTGCATTCCCTTAGTTAAACCGCGAAGGAGAGCAGCAGAATGATTCTGGAAACCTTGGTTTACAACCGTTCTCAAAAAAATCCTAAAAAAACAAAATAACAATTTGTATAAAAAGTTTCTCACAAATCCCTCTCACCTGAATTCTGCAAATTACAAAAAGTATAAGAACTAATTTACTCACCTACTTAAGATATCCCCAAAATTATATTTTACCAAAAAATCCTTAAATCCTATAAAATTATCAATCGAGCTGTTGAATAAGATAAAAAGATCTGTAACTATTCCATCTCAATGTAATGTTGTAAATACGACCTATAGTGATCCTGATGTTATTTAATGTCAATTAAATAACTTTCTTGTGAATGTGGGTTCCTCTCATTCCCCCAAAAAAGAGAGAACTGATGGAAATCCCTTGGATTACATTTAAGGGACATTTCCTTTCTCTGGTTCAGTTTGATCCTTCTGATGTAATGGAGGCGATGGAGATAATTGGTAGATATCAGCAGCAGGTCATGATGAGATTGGTGTCTCTTTGGTGAAATCAGTGTCTTCCTCGTTTACTGAGCCTGTAACATATATCTAGACCCAATCTATGCAAACTGGTATTGTTCCTAAAGATAAGAAAATTGTCAAAGTTATCCCCCTCTATAAATCTGTGGATCCAAGATATTTTACACATTTTCGCCCATTATTCGTACTACCATGTTTTTCTAAAATCCTACAAAATTGGTGTGTAAGAGAATGTTGAAACATTTTAAATCAATACGGTATTCTATATTCCATATGAGCACCAATATGGTTTTCATAAAAGTACTCCACAGATATGCCTCTTTCTGCAACTTGTGGATAAAATCGTTAAAGCCCTTAACAACAATAATATGCTCTTGGTATCTTTTTAGATTTATGCAAAGCATTTGATCATGAAATATGACTAAATTGTAAATTGTTTTAAACTCAGCAAAAAAAGAAATGTCCCTTTTTCACGACCCTGTCTTTCAAAGATAATTCACAAAAATCCAAATAACTTCACAGATCTTCATTGTAAAGGGGTTAAACTCTGTTTCCCATGCTTGTTCAATGAACCATAAACAGTTAATGAACATGCACCTGTGGAACGGTCGTTAAGACACTAACAGCTTAATTGCAGGTAGGCAATTAAGGTCACAGTTATAAAAACTTAGGACACTAAAGAGGCCTTTCTACGGACTCTGAAAAAACACCAAAATAAAGATGCCCAGGGTCCCTGCTCATCTGCGTGAACGTGCCTTAGGCATGCTGCAAGGAGGCATGAGGACTGCAGATGTGGCCAGGGCAATAATTTGCAATGTCCGTACTGTGAGACGCCTAAGACAACGCTACAGGGAGACAGGACGGACAGCTGTTGATCCGTGCAGTGGCAGACCACGCATAACAACACCTGCACAGGATCGGTACATCTGAACATCACACCTGTGGGACAGGTACAGGATGGCAACAACAACTGCCCGAGTTACACCAGGAACGCACAATGCCTCCATCAGTGACAAGACTGTCCGCATTAGGCTGTGAGAGGCTGGGCTGAGGGCTTATAGGCCTGCTGTAAGGCAGGTCCTCACCAGACATCACCGGTAACAAAGTCGCCTATGGGCACAAACCCACCATTGCTGGACCAGACAGGACTGGCAAAAAGTGCTCTTCACTGACGAGTCGCGGTTTTGTCTCACCAGGGGTGATGGTCGGATTCGCGTTTATCGTCAGAGGAATGAGTGTTACACCGAGGACTGTACTCTGGAGCGGGATCAATTTGGAGGTGGAGGGTCCGTCATGGTCTGGGGACGTGTGTCACAGCATCACGGACTGAGCTAGTTGTCATTGCAGGCAATCTCAATGCTATGCGTTACAGGGAAGACATCCTCCTCCCTCATGTGGTACCCTTCCTACAGGCTCATCCTGACATGACCCTCCAGCACGACAATGCCATCAGCCATATTGCCTGTTCTGTGCGTGTTCTGCCATGGCCAGTGAAGAGCTCGGATCTCAATCCCATTGAGCACATCTGGGTCCTGTTGGATCGGAGGATGAGGGCTAGGGCCATTTCCCCCCAGAAATGTCCGGGAACTTGCAGGTGCCTTGGTGGAACAGTGGGGTAACATCTCACAGAAAGAACTGGCAAACTTATTTTATTGACTTGGCCAAAGCTTTTGATACGTTAGACCATTCCATTCTTGTTCGCCAGCTAAAGAGTATTGGTGTCTCTGAGGGGTCTTTGGGCTGGTTTGCTAACTACCTCTCTCAAAGAGTGCTTTGTATAAAGTAAAAACATCTGCTGTCTCTATAATTGCATGTCACCAAGTGCGTACCCCAAGGCTCGATCCTAGGCCCCATGCTCTTATCAATTTACATCAACAACATAGCTCAGGCAGAGGAATCTCTCATCCGTCTATATGCAGATGATACAGTCTTATATTCAGCTGGCCCCTCCCCGGATGTTGTGTTAAATGCAGAAAATGTTTCTGATCCATCAACCTCTGGGTTATGGGCCCAGCACGCATCCGCTGCACAACTCTGCTTTCAGCCACTTCAGAAAAGACTAGATCTCACAATCCATGGCTTAGGAGGCCAGTGTCTTAGGCCACTGTGGTTCTTTGTAATCAATATGACCAATACGAAGTGATGGAAGAGGTAAAAAAAATGTATAATGGCATTTACACATGGAATGAAACTACGCATTTTTTAAATATTTGTTTGCACTTCAATGCTAAAAAAAGCTTTCTTAGTGTCCAACAAGATTTCTCTACCCTTAGCCTTGTTCTAAACACCTCAAAAACGAAGGTCATGTGGTTTGGGTTGAGGAATGCCCCTCTTCCCCCACAGGTGTTATTACTACCTCTGAGGGTTTAGAGTTTGAGGTTGTCGCATCATACAGGTACTTGGGAGTATGGCTAGACGGTGCACTGTCATTCTCTCAGCACATATCTGAGCTGCAGGCTGAAGTTAAATCCAGACTTGGTTTCCTCTATCATAATTGCTCCTCTTTCACACCAGCAGCCGAATTAACCCTGATTCAGATGACCATCATGCAAGAGACATACTTTTTAGATTGGCAGGTAAGGGTGCTCTCGAGCGGCTAGATGTTCTTTACCATTCAGCCATCAGATTTGCCACCAATGCACCTTATTCGACACATCACTGAACTCTACAGAGGAGTATAAACTGGTCATTTCTGTATACCCGGTGCAACACCCACTGATTGATGCTTATTTATAAAACACTCTTAGGCCTCACTCCCCCCATCTGAGATATCTACTGCAGCTCTCATCCTTCACATACAACACCCATTCTGCCAGTCACATTCTGTTAAAGGTCCCCAAAGCGCACACATCCCTGGGTCGCTCCTCTTTTTAGTTCTCTGCATCTAGCGACTGGAACGAGCTGCAACAAACACTCAAACTGGACAGTTTTATCTCAATCTCTTCATTCAAAGAAAATACTCAATCATGGACACTGTTACTGACAGTTGTGGCTGCTTTGTGTGATGTATTGTTGTCTTTACCTTCTTGCCCTTTGTGCTGTTGTCTGTGCCCAATAATGTTTGTACCATGTTTTGTGTTGCTTCCATGTTGTCGTTGTTGTGTTGCTACCATGCTGTGTTGTCATGTGTTGCTGCCTTGTTATGTTGTTGTCTTAGGTCTCTCTTTATGTAGTGTTGTCTCTCTTGTTATGATGTGTGTTTTGTCCTATATTTATATTGTATTTATTTGGAATTTTTAATCCCAGGCCCCCGTCTCCGCAGGAGGCCTTTTGGTAGGCCATCATTGTGAATAAGAATTTGATCTTAACTGACTTGTCCAGTTAAATAAAGGTTAAATAAAAAATACAATGTAAAAAATGATCCAATTTGAAATGACGTAGTGTGCCCAGTGGGAACTTTCTAAAGGGGAGGAAATAGGGAAAGACTAACCTAAGAGTCCTAAGGAGGGGAACACTAAGTAGAAAGGAGGGAAGAAAACCTCTCTAAATAGCCCAAAGTAAGGCCCTCTAAAGAAGATACTATATGTGGCCCTAATGGCATTTGAAGTATAGTAACACATGCCTTAAGTGAACTAGACCTTAGGAGACCATAAGTGAAACACTAAAAAAAGAAACACCCAAAGTAAGGCCCAAAGTAACATAAATATGTGTAGCCATTTGTGTGTTTTTACTCACTCTGTAACACAGCGGGTATAATTTTCCTCAAGCCTCAGAATTATATATGAAACTATAGAGTCAACCAAATAGTTGTGTAAAAACATATTTATAAGTTTAGTTGAGGGGGGAATAATTACATCAGTCAGTGTGTCAGTCAGTACAGAGTTGGTCTATAATGGAGTAAACCGCGATATGGCTCAGATGTTTTTGAATAGTATTTGCATTGATATTATCATGCAGACAGTGTGGCTAGCCTAGCGTACCCTTCCCTCTCAGGCTCCGGCGTTATCATTAAAGGGCTGGCCTCTCGCTGATTGGCTGGTGGATAGAGGGTCAACTCAGCAGAGTGTCCTACTCCTCTTCTGATTGGCCTGCTGAAAAGAAAAGGTCGCCAGGAGGATGATACCCATCGGCTACACCAGCTTTTTCCTCACCCTTTCCAATTGAAACAACTTTTAAATACAAACTGGAGCTGTAGCCTTTTCAAAGTGATCATTGTTCAGATGACCTTCAGAAATAAGTCTGATTTAGGTAGATTTTTCCCCCACATTTTTTTGCGATTGATTACAGTCAACTACACTGTATGATCAAAAAATGAATTAGTGCAATTATATGTGCGTGTGTGCATGCATAGGTGTGTGTGTTTCTGGGCATTCTTGTCTATTACCATATGTTTGTGTGCACAAGGGAGCATGTGTTTCCCCCATATATCTCTCAACCTCTCTTCTTCTCCAAGTCTTTGAAATTGAAATGATAAAGGAGATTAAACATTTATTATCTCTGCTACTTAGCATGTTGCTGTCTCTGTGCCTAGTATGGGTCTCCCATTAACTGAGCTGTTTTCAATGAGGCTCACTGATGTGGGAATGGACTGTATTGGAACAGGGACTTGAGAGAATGGTGTTCGATTGGCAAGCAAATCAATGGTAATCTTGTCTGAGAGCGAGATAGAGAAATTCTGTCTCAGCTCAACCTGTGGCACAGTAGTACTGAATAAAACACATGCAATTGATATTACTTGGCCGTTTCAATAGCCTGAAGCTTGGAAAGTTTTAATATTCATATACAGTGGGGTTGCCTTGATAAAGATGAGCAATAATGACTATATAAAATAATTAAAATACTTAGTTATCCTCCCTAGTGTACGTGAGATGGTAGCGTCCCACCTCTTCAACAGCCAGTGAAACTGCAGGGCGCCAAATTCAAAACAACAGAAATCCCATAATTAAAATTCCTCAAACATAAATGTACAGTGGGGCAAAAAAGTATTTAGTCAGCCACCAATTGTGCAAGTTCTCCCACTTAAAAAGATGAGAGAGGCCTGTAATTTTCATCATAGGTACACTTCAACTATGACAGACAAAATGAGAACAAAATCCAGAAAATCACATTGTAGGATTTTTTATGAATTTATTTGCAAATTATGGTGGAAAATAAGTATTTGTCACCTACAAACAAGCAAGATTTCTGGCTCTCACAGACCTGTAACTTCTTCTTTAAGAGGCTCCTCTGTCCTCCACCTGGATTAATGGCACCTGTTTGAACTTGTTATCAGTATAAAAGACACCTGTCCACAACCTCAAACAGTCACACTCCAAACTCCACTATGGCCAAGACCAAAGAGCTGTCAAAGGACACCAGAAACAACATTGTAGACCTGCACCAGGCTGGGAAGACTTAATCTGCAATAGGTAAGCAGCTTGGTTTGAAGAAATCAACTGTGGGAGCAATTATTAGGAAATGGAAGACATACAAGACCACTGATAATCTCCCTCGATCTGGGGCTCCACGCAAGATCTCACCCCGTGGGGTCAAAATGATCACAAGAACGGTGAGCAAAAATCCCAGAACTACACGGGGGGACCTAGTGAATGACCTGCAGAGAGCTGGGACCAAAGTAACAAAGCCTACCATCAGTAACACACTACGCCGCCAGGGACTCAAATCCTGCAGTGCCAGACGTGTCCCCCTGCTTAAGCCAGTACATGTCCAGGCCCGTCTGAAGTTTGCTAGAGAGCATTTGGATGATCCAGAAGAAGATTGGGAGAATGTCATATCGTCAGATGAAACCAAAATATAACTTTTTGGTAAAAACTCAACTCGTCGTGTTTGGAGGACAAAGAATGCTGAGTTGCATCCAAAGAACACCATACCTACTGTGAAGCATGGGGGTGAAAACATCATGCTTTGGGGCTGTTTTTCTGCAAAGGGACCAGGACGACTGAGCCGTGTAAAGGAAAGAATGAATGGGGCCATGTATCGTGAGATTTTGAGTGAAAGCAAAGGCATTGAAGATGAAACGTGGCTGGGTCTTTCAGCATGACAATGATCCCAAACACACCGCTCGGGCAGCGAAGGAGTGGCTTGGTAAGAAGCATTTCAAGGTCCTGGAGTGGCCTAGCCAGTCTCCAGATCTTAACCCCATAGAAAATCTTTGCAGGGAGTTGAAAGTCTGTGTTGCCCAGCAACAGCCCCAAAACATCACTGCTCTAGAGGAGATCTGCATGGAGGAATGGGCCAAAATACCAGCAACAGTGTGTGAAAACCTCGTGAAGACTTACAGAAAACGTTTGACCTCTGTCATTGCCAACAAAGGGTATATAACAAAGTATTGAGATAATCTTTTGTTATTGACCAAATACTTATTTTCCACTATAATTTGCAAATAAATTCATAAAAAATCCTACAATGTGATTTTCTGGATTTTTTTCTTCTCATTTTGTCTGTCATAGTTGAACTGTACCTATGATGAAAATGACAGGCCTCATCTTTTTAAGTGGGAGAACATGCACAATTGGTGGCTGACTAAATACTTTTTTGCCTCACTGTATTTTACACCATTTTAAAGATTCTTGTACACTTCTTGTAAATCCAGCCACAGTGTTTCAAAAAGGCTTTACGACGAAAGCAAACCAAACGATTATGTTAGCTGAGTGCCTATTCACAGCCATTTTTCCAGCCAAAGAGAGGATTCACAAAAAGCAGACATATAGATAAAATTAATCACTAACCTTTGATGATCTTCATCAGATGACACTCATAGAACTTCATGTTACACAATACATATATGTTTTGTTTGGTAAAGTTCATATTTATATCCAAAAATCTGAGTTTACATTGGCGCCTTACTTTCAGAAGATCCAAAACATCCTTTGATTTTGCAGAGAGCTACATCAATTGACTCATAATACACATTGCTAAAAGATACAACTGTCATGCATGGATTTTAGATGCACTTCTCCTTAATGCAACCGCTGTGTCAGATTTCAAAAAAGCTTTACGGAAAAAGCAAACCATGCCATAATCTGAGTCGGCGCTCAGAGCCCAATCAAGACGCAAATATATCCGCCATATTATGCAGTCAACAAAAGTCATAAATAGCAGTATAAATCTTCACCTACCTTTGCTGATCTTCGTCGGAATGCACTCCCAGGATTCCCACTTCCACAATAAATGTTTGTTTTGTTCGGTAATGTCCATCATTTATGTCCAAATAGTTACTTTTGTTAGCGCATTTGGTAAACAAATCCAAAGTCATGAAGCACGTCACTAAAAGCAGACGAAATGTCAAAAAGTTCCGTAACAGTCAGTAGAAACGTGTCAAACGATGTCTTGAATCAATCTTTAGGACCGGAGAATTCCATTGTCTTTAGAAGTGTG
Organism: Oncorhynchus tshawytscha; assembly: GCF_018296145.1. NCBI lineage: Eukaryota > Metazoa > Chordata > Actinopteri > Salmoniformes > Salmonidae > Oncorhynchus > Oncorhynchus tshawytscha. Next base: position 15,372,233 of record NC_056442.1, on the reverse strand, counting down.
ATGGAACAGAGCTCCCTCTCATGTGAATGCGCATGGTCAGAGCATGTTCAGTTCATGGCATACCTTACTCATTCCCTTGTCCTTCGTCCCCACTTCACAGTAGAAGCATCAGACAAGTTTCTAAAGACTGTTGACATCTAGTGGAAGCCTTAGGAAGTGCAACGTTACCAATACCCACTGTATCTTCAATAGGAGCTGAGTTGAAAATCGACCAACCTTAGATTTCCCACTTCCTGGTTGGATTTCTTCTCAGCGTTTTGCCTGCCATATGAGTTCTGTTATACTCACAGACATCATTCAAACAGTTTTAGAAACTTCAGTGTTTTCTACCCAAACTAATAATATTCATATTCTAGCTTTTATGGCTTTGTAGCAGGGCGTTTACTCTGGGCATGCTTTTCATCCGGAAGTGAAAATACTGCCCCCTACCCCAAAGAAGTTATGCTATTTTATATATATATAATACAAATGCTTAGAGAACAAGATTTTGTTTAACAATAATAACAAGAATACACCTACTGCTTTCATATAGGCTAACCAGCTAGGTCTAGGATAACAGGGTAAATGCAATCTACCACTGTTAGCCTGGTTAGCTAGCTAGGCTTGGTTGACTTGCTACATGCTGGCTAACACTATTAGCCTGGCTAACCAGCTAGGGACAGGCTAAATTCTAGCTCAATGTTAGCCTGGTTAACTAGCTGGGATGACAGGCTAAATGCTAACTACCATTGCTAGCATGATTACCTGTCTACCTGTCCCTTGGAAGACTGCAGAGTGACATTACAATGTCCCATTGCCCCTCTAAGGACAAGACAGTCCAACACGAGCATTGAACGTGCACAGTAAATCACTTGGTGTTGATGAACGGTGGCGAATTAAGATGTAGAATCATTTGGAAATTTGAAAAAAATGGCTGATATTCTATGGTCAGAGGCAATAGCACGACCACTCTCTGCACAACCACTGTGCACGGCCGACATTCGTGTTGATCTGTCTTGTTCTTAAGTCACAACAATGACTTCATTCATCTTAATTTGAAGATGGGGTGGGGAAGGTGAAAATGCTAGTTGCCTGTGTGCATATTGTTTCACTGCCACTGTTTTGCTCTCGCATGTGTAATTTGATGAAGTTCTCACCACTATAACTGTCATCTTTGTCTTGTTCCTATAGTTCCTCCTGTGCTGTCGGTACTACAGCAGTCATTCAATGCCACAGCAGATTACCAGGAGTCAGTGACTTTCACCTGCATCACATCAGGATCCCCCAACCCCGAGGTCACCTGGCACAGGTACAGTTAGCCCCCTACACACTACGTCAGAGTTGTGTTCATTAAGCACAAAATGGAAGAACACAGAGTATGCATTACCTGAACTTCAATAAGAAGCCCTTGATTTCGTTTTACATTGCAAAACGATTTGCAACCTTGTGACCTAATATACATGATTAATGTGTTCTATTCATACATCTAAACTTCTTCCTACGCTTGTGGCTTGGCAAACCAAATGCAATCCACCCATTCGTTGACAAAACTATTAGCCAACCAGACCACTAGCTCAACCACATTTGGGGTATGTGTTGATTCATATTATGGCGATGTCACCAAGTGTAGTCTGGTTTATACAGTTGAAGTCGGAAGTTTACATACACCTTAGCCAAATATATTTAAACTCAGTTGTTCACAATTCCTGACATTTAATAAGTACAAATTCCCTGTTTTATGTCCGTTAGGATCACCACTTTATTTTAAGAATGTGAAATGTCAAATAATACTATAGAGAGTGATTTATTTCAGCTTTTATTTATTACGTCACATTCCCAGTGGGTCAGAAGTTTACATACACTCAATTAGTATTTGGTAGCATTGCCTTTACATTGTTTAACTTGGGTCAAGTGTTTCAGGTAGCCTTCCACACCCTTCCAACAATAAGTTGGGTGAATTTTGGCCCATTCCTCCTGACAGAGCTGGTGTAACTGATTCAGGTTTGTAGGCTTTCTTGCACGCACACGCTTTTTCAGTTCTGCACAAATTATCTATTGGATTGAGGTCAGTGCTTTGTGATGGCCACTCCAATACCTTGACTTTGTTGTCCTTAAGCCATTTTGCCACAACGTTGGAAGTATGCTTTGGATTGTACATTTGGAAGACCAATTTCCGGCCAGGCTTTAACTTCCTGACTGATGTCTTGAGATTTTGCTTCAATATATCCATATAATTTCCCTCTCTCATGATGCCATCTATTTTGTGAAGTGCATCAGTCCGTCCTGCAGCAAAGCACCCCCACAACATGATGCTACCACTCCCGGTTGGGATGGTGTTCTTCGGCTTGCAAGCTTCCCCCTTTTTCCTCCAAACATAACGATGGTCATCCAGCAAAAAGTACGATCTTTGTCCCCATGTGCAATTGCAAACCGTAGTCTGGCTTTTTTTATGGCGGTTTTGGAGCAGTGGCTTCTTCTTTGCTGTGCGGCCTTTCATGTTGTGTCGATATAGGACTCGTTTTACTGTGGATATAGATACTTTGGTACCTGTTTCCTCCAGCATCTTCCCAAGGTCCATTGCTGTTGTTCTGGGATAGATTTGCACTTTTCGCACCAATGTACGTTCATCTCTAGGAGACAGAACGTGTCTCCTTCCTGAGCGGTATGACGGCTGCGTGGTCCCATGGTGTTTATACTTGTGTACTATTGTTTGTATAGATGAACGTGGTACCTTCAGGCATTTGAAAATTGCTCCCAAGGATGAACCAGACTTGTGGAGGTCCACAAATGTCTTTCTGAGGTCTTGGCTGATTTCTTTTGATTTTCCCAAGAAGTCAGGCCTTGAAATACATCCACAGGTACACACCTCCGACTTGCCAAAACTGTAGTTTGTTAACAAGACATTTGTGGAGTGGTTGAAAAACAAGTTTTAATGACTCCAACCTAAGTGTATGTAAACTTCCCGACTTCAACTGTATATCACTGTTACAGACTAGTGCTTTCTTCAATGTCCCAATGTTCTAAATGACACACGCACACACACACTCTTCACAAGCCAGTGCTGTCGACAGACACTGTAAACGATGACATCGCGTTGACACTGTGACATGTCCTTCTAGAATGTGCCGCCATCTGTACCATGTGTCACATTAGTCATACCTGCATCAGTTTACATGTTACATCTAACACACTCATTCATTCATACAACAGCTGTTGCATATATCCTGAACCTGAGTGACACAGACATTAGCATGGTGTTAGAAGCTATAATAAAAGGATTGTGTTCATTAGGCACCAAATGGAAGAAAACAGTCTGAAACAAGGAGGAACCACTTGGGCTTGTCCAATGAGAAATGCAAATGTTTCCTCCATTGCAAAACACTTGAAAACACTTTTCATTGTATGCCCTAATGAACACAACACTGTTATCCTATTACAGATGTAGGATCTTAATTTGACCAGTATTGTCGTAGCAAAATAATCCTGCAGCAACGGGATTTGAGTGTTTAGTCCGTAATGTTGCTTGTCCGGTGACTAGGCGATTAGGTGGACAAAAGTGAAAAGTGCAATACTGTTACTGTGTGAGTGAATGTTTTCAATGAATTTATGTAAATCATAAAACTCATCTGCAGCAGATCCTACACCTGTAACTTTTTGGTAACTTTCGTGAGTTAATGGCTTGTTCTGCCCTCTTCACAGCAAGACAACAACCCCCTTTTCTCTTTCTAGATCTGTGTTTCCCTTCCTTCTTTCGCAAAAGACCCCCAGCCTTTCCCGTTATTTTGTATATTCCAGTGCTAGCACACCGGATTCTTCTGGTCAACTAATCATCAAGCCTTTGATTAGTTCAATCATGTGTGCTAGTGCTGGAATAGATGTAATAAGTGGAGTGGCTAGAAATACTTGAGGAGAGAAATGAAACTTTAGAGGGTCTCCCAAATGTGCAGTCATGTATATGCTGCTCTATCAAATGCTAATACAGTTGTGTGGGAGGAATTCATAAATGTTGTGTGCATGTCAAAGGTCATTTTCAACTTTCAGAAGAAAAGTCTGAACTGTGCATATAACCTTTGGAGTGGCTCCAAATATAACCGTTTTTGTATTGGCTCTGGGAAGGATTTTGACTGACAATTTTTTTTGTTCCCCCGCCTCAAATTCACTCTTGTAATAGCTTTTCTATCAATGGGAGAGATGGAGTTTTAATTGGCCATGTAATTACGGAAAGCAATTGAAATGTTAAGTCTAGGTTTATCCTGTGAAAATTATATCTCGATGTGCCTCGCCTTGCACCACTGGCTTGCCTAATTGCTCCATGTAGACTGTCACACACACTGTATTGAGTTCAAATAAATGGTTTAGAAAGCTCTGTTTTTTTTCAACCAAGCTTGACTCTGTACTGTGGCCGCATGTGACCACATCATCGTACACTTTTAGAAAAAAATATGCTTTCAAGAGTTGATCCCCCTTTGAAGGACCCTTTTTGGTTGCCGGTAGAACCCTTTTGGTTGCAGGTAAAACCCTTTCTGAAGTAAAACTCAGGGTTGTGCATGGAACCAAAAATGGTTCTACCTGAAACCAAAGATGGTCCTAACAGGAACCAAAATGGTTTCTCCTATGGGAACAGCCGAATAACCCTTAGAGTGTACTGCCCTCTTTGTTCCACCTTGAACACTACTCCACACTGACCACAACTCAACCCTGACCGTAACTCCATCCTGACTGCTGCTTCACCCTAACACTTTGATCATCGCTCCACACGCTAACCACAGGTCATCACTGACCACAACTCAACTATGTCCATTGTGTTTTCGTCATCATGACAACTGCAATCTGACCACTGTGCCACCATAACCATAACCATACCCCCCTCCCTCCCCCTCACACTGGTTTTCAAGACTGCACTCATAACGATTCTGGTATTAATGGTATTAAGGAGCTAGAGGACACCTCTTTCTTTCTCATCTTCTTTCTCTCATACACTCTCCTTCCCCTCCTCCCTCAGTTACATTTCCTGTTGTGGTGGGTGGAGTTTCCTCCTGGCTGGCTGGTTGTGCCTGCTTTCAGTCAGTCATAGACTCTGATACGGCCAGTGTAATTTCCTGTGCCTAGCGTGCTGCCCGCTCCACAGACCAGCTTGTACGAACACACACACAGTTCTTCATTTCCTCCCTGGCTCCCTCCAGCCTTATTACTATACCTCAGTGTTTCTCCCAGTCCACTTTCAATTATCCTCCCTCTCTCTCGCTCTCTCTTTCCTTGAGAGACGTAGTTTTAACATCATTATAACGTGTGTGGGGGATGTGTGCGTGTGACAAACAATTTATTGTGAAATGCAGTAAAGCTATTTTATGCTTATCGTATCAGGTGGTTTTGGTGGTGGTGGGGGGGTGTTTGTGTCTGTGTGCATGCATAGAGATATACATGTTTTATCTCTATGTTTGCATGTGTGTGTAGTTGAATTGGTTGTGCACCTCTAGCCTAGATGTTTTTATGTGTATTGTACGAATTAATCATCTCTACCTGTACTGTCTCTCTGCACACAGGAAGGGCCAGCAGTTGGAGAGGTCAGAGCAATATGTCCTCAACACCATGGAGGCAGGCAGGAGTACCCTGACCATCCGCAACATCATCCAGGGGGACGGGGGCGACTATACCTGCCGAGCCACCAACAAGGCCGGGGCAGAGGAGAGGGAGCTCTTCCTCAAAGTGTTCGGTGAGTGTAGCAGCATGTTCTTCGTGGGCATCCATACTTATGTTATGACACTCTCAAATTGAAGTAAACATGTCAAATGGTCTCGCGTCACATTTAATAATTACAACCAACATATAATGTCCTTCTCAGCCATCTTAATGTCATCCTGCTACTGTACCTGGATTTTATCTGGTTATTTGATTCGACCAGAACCAGAATTGGACCTATAGTTGATGTCATTTTAGCATACCCATTTACTTTTGCCTATAGAAATCTAAAGTTTTTCTTTAGATTTCTATAGGTATTAGGCACTATAGAACGCTTTTAACATGTTTACTGTGTATTCCTTGATGTTCCTCGGAAGTGTAAAGTCTTGGACCTTAAGCACGTCTCTCTATGAATAATGGATTGGAATGAAAGATGCTGCATCTTGAGAGTTACAAACTGCAAATTCCGCCATAGGCAGTAGGCACTATAATAATCTACATGTTTCCTGTGCATTATAAGCAACATATTCCAACATAAGCTACATATTCCTGAGTATTACCAAAGATTTTTTATAAATAACCTAAGATAGACCACAGCCTGTTGTTTCCAATGAGAAGAAATAAGTCATAGTGGGCAGAACAAGCATGGAGGGGGGCAGAACCAAGCACGAGCATTCTAGAACAGGGCTCCCCAAACCTGTTCCTGGAGAGATATCGTCCTGTAGGTTTTCGCTCCAACCTTATTCTAGCGCACCTGATTCTAATTATTAGCTGGTTGATGGGTTAGTTACAACTGGAGTTACAGCGAAAAACCCACAGGAGGGTGGCTTTCCAGGAACAGGGTTGTAGAGCCCTTACCTAGAATGCATTTCCATATTTCCATTAGGGTGAACACATACTCTGTGAAGTGCACGTGTGTAATAACTATATCCACCCTTTTTTAAACTTTTGCAAAAGGTAAAATCGACTAAATTTTGTCCACTCTGTTCGTAAAAGATTCTAGTTTTGGGAACAGAAAACTATATTGTGATCAAATGTTTAATCGATGAGAACATTTGCATAATGTCGGCCAAAATCCATTTTGTTCCATCTGCCGGCCACTGGGCTTCTTCCTATCACCATATTTGTCATTGAGTGGAAACGGCAACCAGATGCTTCACAATTATACATCTGGTGAAATATCTGGCTAATTGTTCTATCTGTGTTATTATGAATACATATTGATTTGAATATAAGGTGTTTCGTCTTGAGCGCAACAAACAGCCAATTCCTATTCACCAAGGAAAACTATTATTTCAGAGGAAAACATTCACCATACAAATCGAATCAAAGTGTATTTGTCACGTGCGCTGAATGCAACAGGTGTAGACCTTACAGGTGTAGACCTTACAGGTGTAGACCTTACAGTGAAATGCTTACTTACAGGCTCTAACCAATAGTGCAAAAAAGGTATTAGGTGAACAATAGGTAAGTAAAGAAATAAAAACAACAGTAAAAAGACAGTGAAAAGTAACAGTAGCGAGGCTATAAAAGTAGCCGGGCTGATTGAGGTAGTATGTACATGTAGATATGGTTAAAGCGACTATGCATATATGACTATGCATACAGTTGCGTACAGTTGCCACTACCTCAACCAATCATCCAACAACATTAATCTAATACAATTCCAGATTTATTGTGCAGTCGGTGACAACCTGTTCATAAACGTTTACATTTAGATTTTCATAAAACTGCCAGCATATTTCCTCCCTGATTATTCTGATGGAGCTCTTTCCTCTTTAAGAAAATATATGGGGATTTGTGCTCTAGTAGTCATCAAGATCCTTTCAAGGCCAAGGATCCGGTTGTTCTTCAAAATGCACATTTTAAATGAACAAGTTAGCAGAGGGCTTGAGTTTTGTTTCGCAAAGTGCGGCGTGAAACACAGTTGTAAGGTAGTTTTATTACCCCTGACAGTTGAGAGAGCAGGGGATGAAGAGAAGAGAGCCCGCAGAGCGCTGCACTGGCTGACATCTGGTCTACCATGAAACATCAATTTATATAAGGGTCTTTTATATAATTTTTAATTTATTAATAATAATAATTGCTTTGTTTAAAAAGTAACGATACTTTGGAGATTTTATTTAACCTAGAGTGAGCGAGAAAAAGGCAATTCTTGAACATGGGGTGAGACATTCTCACTCATTTGTATATAAAGCCGCCAATAATTACATTTGGAGGATTCTAAATTAATATCTAAAGGTCATTTTCCATTAGGATCTGTGAGAATATCTGAGAATATCTAAGGGGCTTTTATATATTTCAAAATAAATTAATAATAATAATAAACAATATTTTGAAGATTTCGTTTTCATTTAACCTGGAGTGAGTAAGAAAAAGGCCCTTCTTGAACATGGGGTGAGACATTCTCACTAAAGCCAGTTTGTTATTTATAATTACTTATTTCTGGAGAAACCTAATTTGATTATTTAGCAGACATCACTTGCTTATATTCAGTCAACACATATATCTTAAGAATATCATGGAATATTAATTGAACATTTTCGTTTCTCCATGCTTGTCTCAGAGCAGCGCGAAACGGTGCTGAAATAGATGTCAACAGTGGGAAGGCTATTTATAACAATATTTTGGAGATTTTGTTTTCAGAAAAACGACAGTGAGCAATTGTAATCTGTATAAAGGCCAAAATAATATTTATAAAGGACAAAATATAGCCCTGCTAATAGCCATAATGTTCTGTAGTTTCGCCCCAATGATTCATCTGACGAACAAAGACCCTCGCGTCCTGCAGGCCCAGGCATGGATCATAGCTGGCGGGACATTCAATGACGTCATCTTCACAGTCCAACCAACCGTGGCCCGTGAGCAATGTGCTCAAAATTGCTACAGAAAATAAGGAAGAAGATGAAGCAAGCCAAGTCCCAAGTATCCGCTCAAACAATTTCTCGCCAGGGACCAGGCCCATATTTGATTTTTGATGGTAAGTTTGGCTATTTACAAAGCAAAAGGTATATAAAATATTGTAGCCTACACCTCACGGACAGTTATCTATAATAATTCACTCTTGCCTCCTTTTTCAGGTATCGTGGCTCGTGATTTCTTTGAGGAACAAATCATCAAGAGATATGCTGGACCCTATGTCAGAGTGGTGTTTCTGGGACCACATCGTTTCTTTCAAGGTAGGATTATACTAATATTTTGTTATATTTAGGCCTATTTACATGTATATTTCTATTATTGTACCTAATGTTGGCTGTTAGGCTAAATAAATAAAAAATCTTCTCCAAATGCAGACAATGGCCCAAAACGCATTGCCGCCCGGGTTTGCATTACAAATGAGGGCATAAACTGGGTCAAGACGCCAGCGAGTAAGAGTAAGTAGAACTTCATGTAGTTAAATAAAGGTGAAATAAATAAAAAATAAATAAATATATTTCTTTAGTGGCAACTGTATGCAACTGTATTTCTTTCTTTCTCTACATGTAGGTCTCCTAACTTAAACCTGATCGAACTTGTTTGGCATCAACTGAAAACATTAATCCGTAACTGCCAAGACGACATGGAAAGATTAACTGGTCAAGGCCATCAAGATGTTTTGGCTAGAGAAATTGACCATACAACAATGCAACAAATACACTGATCATCTCATCAATCATCTCACCCGTGGTCATGGAGCTGGGTGGAAGTGCGACTAACATCTGCATTTGAATGTATTTTTTCTCGTTATTTTATTAACGAAAGCATAAAGATGTTGATGAAGAAATACTGTACTGCTGTTTTGAGTTAGAAATGTAACAGTTTAGAGTACTTAAGCATCAAATACATTGCAAGTTGAGGGATTTTCACAATAGTAGCCGGGCTATAAAAAGTATATTGTCCTGCTAATAGGAAACATTTGCATGATGGGCTACACCTGCTACAGTACTAAAGTACACTTGTGGAAAACAAGTGTTAGAAAACCTGTTTTCAAAATGCCTCCAGTTGTCCATCACTACAGTAAATAAAAACACAGCATCTTGTTTACATTCTTTATTGTAACCACAATAAAGATACAAAATAATTTGTATAATTTGTCATTTCTAACTACCTTTTCAATTACTTTTAGAGTTTGCTATTTACAAATGTTTGCTTTTCATTATTAGTTACATTGTTTTAGACTTTTTTCTTTAAATGATTGCTTTTATGTAGGATGCTACATTTTTGACCAGTTGCAATTGTATGTAGGCCTAATAAAGAAAACCCTACTACTAGAAGGCTGTTAAGCCTCATGGCCTACCTCAGCCAGGAAAGTTATTTTATATAGGTCTAGGCGCCAAAGAAATAGACTCCAATTAAACCCTCTTGTTGTTTGTAAAGTCAAATTAAAATGAAGATTATGGTTGAAATGAATTGTTTGACTGCTGTAGCTCTTCTCCATCTGTTGGTGTGCAACATTTACATAAGTTAGTTATATTTTCAGCACCAGCCACTGTTCACCTCCTATTGATTGTGCTGCGGTTGCCAGTTGTTTTTTTAAATGTAACCTTTATTTAACTAGGCAAGTCGGGTAAGAACAAATTCTTATTTACAATGACGGCCTACCATAGCCAAACCTGGATGACACTGGCCTTCTCTATGGCGCTTCCAATCATGGTCAGATGTGATACAGCCTGTTTTCGATCCAGGGACTGTAGTAAAGCCGCTTGCACCGAGATGCAGTGTCTTAGACCGCTGCTCCACCCGCGGCCAAACCTGGATGACACTTGGCCAATTGTGCGCTGCTCTATAGCACTTCCAATCATGGTCAGACAAATGCTCACTGCTTATTTCATGACATTATTATGCAGGTCTCAGAGCAAATAGCCTGGATTGTTACTCCCATCTCGTTCCTCTCCCTATTCCACGCATCATTCTCCCCCTGAAGTGGCTCGCTTGTCGGCGTGCTGGCAGGATATGGCAGCACCTTCGGTTATGCGTCAAGTATTCAGCATAGCAAGTTTGTATGAAGGTCTGGTTATTCACAGGCAAATAGTAATATGCTCTTAACCGCTCTGGTGACAAACAAACTTTTCTGCCCTGTTTTCAGTCGTCCACATGGCTGGGGGAACCTCTTCAGATTAATGCAGATGAAGGGAGTTAGATATGCATAGGAAGTGTAGTGTACCTTTTTTTTCCTTCTGTATATATGAATTACAAATCAGCCTTTACTTAAATCATGTTTCTAGTCTATTACATAGTTACACTGTGTAATCATTGATGTCCCAGGAGCAGGTGTGGTAAACACTGTTGAAGTGTATAATTGTAATACATACATGCAGACACTGCACAGCAGTTTGAATCACCTGATATTGGATATGACCGGAAAAAAACTGGCTAAATAGCGATTTTCGTAAATTAATTTTATGACAAAAAAATATGCACAATCATTTATTTGTCTCTACTAACATATTCCTCTGAATTATACTTTTTTTTTGCTTGACTCGTTGTGACATTATTACTTACATATTTGCTTCCACCGTAATGTTTTGTCAGCCATCTTTGCTGAAGAAAGTCACCAGCGACGGGTGGCTCGTGTCGAATTAGTCTTTGGAACCACTCAATATGATTGGTCAAATATAAACCTTGGGACCCAAAATGCACAATGAGTGCTCTAACTCCCCCTTGTGGTGGTCTGGAGCAATGAAGCCATAGCGTTGGGTACCTCTAAGTCCCGGGGTGTAAGCTCACAACTTTTAAAGGAGGACCCACTGTAGGCAATATTGAAATGGGAATCTAATCTTCATGTTAACAAAACTTGAAGCAAAAGCTTATTTTACACAATAATGTGTATAAGAGAAGACCTTGATGAAGCTATTGGCTAAATGCATTCCATTGTGCTACCAAGAGTCGCTTAATATCTTTTCATCTTCAGGTTGCTCCACTGAGCAGTTATTCGTCTATAAAGGAGAAGACACACTTGCACAGAATTTACCATCTCTTATACCTGTTGTTCAGAAGCTTAAGCCCATTCCCATATCATATTGATAAATACTATCATATTTAATTTGAAGGGGGTAAGATATTGTTCATCCTTTACAGCAACTTTCCCACCCTGGAGTGAATCATAGGCCTCATCTGTGTATCGCTGCTTGGTTCCCACTAGGGCCTCTGGGTGTAAATAAAAATGTGTTGTAGTACTTGAATCAGGTCTCAGGGCCGTGTTTGAAAGTATTTAGCTTACCTTGAAATTGTTTTTTTGTACGTACATGTGCATGTGCGTTAGTGTGTTAGTGCATATAAGCATATGTGTGTGTATGACCCTGTTACGTGACAAGCTCTAAATCCCCTTAGATGGCTCATCCACCCTAAGGTTCACTCTTTTTGAAATGACAAACAACTTCTTGATCTCGCCAAGATAGCTTTAAAAACCAGACACACTTTAGGCCTATTTCTCCATTAACTTCCATTTCTTCACAGTTTTACAGCCCTTGCTACTTTACTTTACTTGTACAGGTTGTCATTTCTTTTTTATATTGCACACTATTTGCCCATGACACACGTGACGTTCGGGCGCTAGCTTAGACGGCCATGTCTGAGAGAGTGACTTAACGGTGAGCGGATCTCTACACCACAGCCACAATTCCCCACTCCTTAATGCTGTTTATCGGGGGCGCTCAGCATTTAAAAAATGGTTTGTCTGGAAAAAAACTATTTTGAAGAGAAAAGGAGGAGTATAGGAGTTGTGAGAAAGAGGTTGTAAGGGAGTAGGGAGACGTAACTCAAAGTCCTGGTTGTCTGTCTGGTTGTCAGTCTTGGCACGGTGTGGACAGGGGACTCGACTGTACAAAGGACTACTTTTTCTCGAGGCTATAAACTGTGATGCACACCCCTTCTTTCAGAAGTGGAAAAGTATGATTCTGAGCAGAAGATTTAGATCATAGGGCCTCAATAGTCAAGCCCAAAGTCGTCTATCCTCCAATACATGGTGTTAGCACTAGGCGTCTGTCTAAAATTATTGTCGTTCTCTTTCTCCTCATCTCACTTTCTTAATTTCACTCTGACTCCCTATCTCTCTCTCTCTCTCTCTCTTTCATCCCCCCTCTCATTCCCTCTATCTCTCTTGGTCCCTCTCCTGCTCTCTCTATTTCTCTCTCTTTTATCTATCTTGGACGCTCCCCCCTTCTCCCTCCCTCTTTTTAAATTTCTCTCTTTCTCTCTCTCTGTCCCTCCAGTCCAGCCACACATCACCCAGCTGCGTAACGTGACGGCGGTAGAGGGCAGCGCCGCCATGATCTCCTGCGTGGCTGAGGGGGAGCCGCTCCCTGAGATCTCCTGGAGGAGAGCCAGTGACGGTCAGAGCTTCGCCGATGGAGACAAGGTAACCCTGGGCTGTCACCTGCTCTTACTTCCGCCCTCCTTTTCATTGTATGTTGCCTACTGTTGCACACTACTGGTACCCGTATCACCCTTTCTAGACACATACAGTCCCACGCAAGCAAGCATGCAAATACACACACACACACACACACACACACACACACACACACACACACACACACACACACACACACACACACACACACACACACACAGACAAGGTAACCCCGTTGTCCCTGCTTTTACTGTCCACCTTCCACTTACTGCATTCTGCCTACAGTCACACAAAGTACCGTCCTCAACCCTCTCTCACCCTTTATTTCTTGCTCAGACCAGATGGCCGGTATTAACAAAGAGCACGTCTGAGGAGAATGCTCACCTTTGAGGATGGATGTGACTGGATCATAGAGTAATTCTCAGTACCGAGAAATTTTTTGAGTATACGTTTTGTGGGCCCAGTAATTCCAACATCTCCTTCCTAGAGCTCTTTAGAGGCACCACGTGATATCCACCATGCAATAAGGTATATGTGAAGTAAAAGATTGTTAATTGTGTTACTGAACAAAGAGAGAAAGGTAGGCCATAGGGTAAGCTACCTCATCCAAAGATTAGTTATACTCAACAGTGTATCATGGTTGGATGCCATTGGTGACTCATTTGAAACAAAACCATGTTGTATACGACTAGGATGTTTTCAATGAAGACCATTAATCTCTGAGATTCTCGGAGCATACATTGTGAAACATAGTGCCTCAACATACAAAGGTTAAAGAAATGCTCTAATCATGGCTAAGAGTAAACAGACAGCTACCATGTGTTTTTCTGTCATTGTCTCAGTAGCCGCCGAGCACTAATGCTTTTCGAGAGGCGCTGCATTAGCAAAGATGGCTTCTGCTTTCCCCGGGAAAAAAGGTCAATGGCTGAGATAAATGAATGTGTGCGTTGGCGTAATCCGCTCAACTTGATAAATCAAGGCACCGAATGAGAGTAAATACTTCTTTGCACGTTGAGGCAAATGAAATTATGGAAATGTGAGTGTCAAGCAACACACCTGAATGTATGGGAAAGAACAAACTTGGGCTTTGTGTATACTGCTTCCTTGATGGATGGCCATGTTCATTTAGGTGAAAAGCTAGTCGCCGCTTCTTTCAATCTTTATATCCAGACACAGCCAGCGTGCTGCTCTCTATTCTCTTATCCAGTACCATAAAACGTAACTCCACTACTTTTATGTCGGTCTTGTTTTGTCTCCTTTTTGCCATGTCGCTAGCCAACTTGCGTATTTGCTTCTCATTAAAGCAAATACAAACCAAGCAAACTAGCTGAGAAACAGTGTACGCTGACTGAAAGTCAATGATACATAGTAACACAGCATTGTGGGTTTCTGTTTACCTGTTTTCTCTTCTCAATGCCACTGGCGAGGTTATGCTAGCACTAGCAGCGAGCCACTGCAGCTCCCCATTCACGACAGCTTAATAAGGTCTTACAGTGAGACGACACTCCCAAGGTCAACAGCCACAGCCACTGTATCTTAACTGAATGAAGAGGAAAGGAAAAATTATGCATCTTGTTTTAACTGATCCAGAGCCAGCACTAATACCATCGGAGAACTTTGCATTGGGTTACTTAGAGTTCAGCTTTGTAGATATCTTATTTAAGATCGTGTGTGATCATTGCAGGGTGTAGCAGGGCATGTCCAGTGTCCTCACATCAGATGGAGAGGGCTTCCACTGATCTGCTCTGCTCGCCATCTTTCATCTTCCACCTACCTTTACCTCTCTCTCTCTACCGATCTCTCCCCTTTTCCTCTTGCTATGTGGGCTTGATGTCTCATTCTCTCTCTCTTTCTCCCTCCTTCTGTCTGTCTGTGTCTGAGTGTGTGCTCCTGCAGTGCCTCCTGTCCATGTCAGCTCCTCTGCACTGCATATCAAACAGGCTAGTGTCTCAGTCCCTCCCTCCCTCCCTCTCTCTCTCTCTCCCTCCTCCCTTTTCTCCCCCCATCACATCCCTCCTTCTCCCTAGAGAGAGCATCCCTTCCTCAGCCAGTGGAACCTGGGAATAAATAACCCACATCTAGGAGAGAGAGCAAGAGAGATAGAGAATGCATAAAGCCCAGAGTCAGCATTCTCTTCCTCTGGCAGATTTGCTGTTTATTTGACAGTGTTTCTATTCACTCCAAATGCAATGTCCAGTTCCACTCCTGAATTGTTCAAATGGACTGTGGAGGGCACCTGCTGTATATGTGCAGTAGCACACTGTGACCATCCTACTGAATGCACCACTTTCATAGCCAACCACAATTATATTAAAAATAATTACATTCAAGGTAAAATAGGATCAAACCCACTTTAATCTACACAAGTGACGATTCACGCGAGATCAAACCAACTGTATTATACCCTTTACCACTCCTTAAAGGGAGGCCTCTTTAACCTGGCAGTAGCGAGAGACTGTGTGAGCTGAAATGACTGCAAGAGACCTCACAGTCAGGGCTAATACGACTGAGGCATTTTATAATCGGCATTAACAGCTGGAGCTGGATATGCATTGATTGTTTAGGGAGATCTATAGAGTGGGCGTCGGAATCAGTGTGAGTCTGCCACATCTGCACACTGCAGGGGCGAGCTCTCAGGAGACACCAAGGCTCAAAACTAAAGGAGAAGGGAGGAAAATGACACAGAGATGGGTCCCAGAGGGTGGAGAGATATCTATGGGCCAAATTGGCATGGGAACTCCAGGGGTTACGAATACTGGGCCCAGTCCTGCTGGTTTCTAACCCTAGGACTTGATTAATCAATTGCAGTTACTATCTGCTTACGGAGTCAACACAGCTAGCACAGCTGAGTTCAAATAGTATTTGTTTTCTTTCAAATATTAAAATCACCAATGGACTAGTCCCAAAAGTGCAAAGCCCGCCCATCTTGCACACCAGACAGGCTTGATCAAACTCTCAAAGTATTCGAAGAACCCAAAATATCTCCTTTCTAAGTGATCACGCTGAGCCAGTTTGTCTTTGTTAAGTATCACTGATGATTACAAGGAATGATTGCTGCTCCCAATCTAATTGACCCTTGGCATCAAATTGAGACCATCTGTCTTCACAGTTCTCTATCTAATTATTGCAAATCAATTGATAGTCAATCACATTAATCCTAGCCTGAGGCGTAAAACTGACTTTACATCAGATACTTGGTTTGACTGAGTGTCAGGGGGGTTTAACAGTTTTGAAGGTGTGTGAGTTTGTTATGGAGTAAAAAGTCAACAGAAAAAAGTGTATGTGTGTGGATGAAGTGGATAAAGCAAATTATTCACATGAGATGTACAGTATGCAATACATTCACGATCCATGTGTGTGTGTGTGTGTGTGTTTCTGTGTTTGTGCGTGTGCGCATGCATGTGTGCCTGCACAGAGCCAGGATGGGCGTGTGGACGTGCGGGGCCGCCATGGCAAGTCCATGTTGACCATCAGTGGGGTGAAGCTAACTGACTTAGGCCGTTTTGACTGTGAGGCCCTCAGCAGGATCGGGGGCCACCAAAAGAGCATGTTCCTCGATATCGAGTGTAAGTACAGTTTGAGAACAAAAACACACATGCCTACACAGATACAGTATACACACAAGTTTGCACATCTGCACAGTATACAAACAAAGGGAATGGTGCACAGCCGCTACCTCGCTTTTTAACCAAGGTGCATGAATAGAGGCTCAAACTGAAGTAGAGATAAGATTCTCTATTGGAGGACAATGGAATTTAATTTAAAAAAGCTTCTTCATTATTACATCTAAAACCAATACAACTTGTTTGCACAAGCAAAGCATCAAAACCACACACACAAATCTGCTGACTTGTAATATTCCAGAACACAGTTCAATTCAATCCAATGGTGCTTTAAACCTTTGATGCATACAATCACATATTTGTGATCATTGTTGAGTGGCCCCTGCAGTGTACCATTGCAAATATGTGATTGTAAACAGTAGCAACAGAACATCTGATGCAACAAACGTGTCTAAACATTTGTCTGAAAGCATCTAAAAAATGTTTTGTACTGATGTCTTCAACTTTATTTCTCAATTTCACTTTTTATTGTAAAAGATGAATGCGATCTTCATCATCCAAACATCACACGAAACACATCGACAGCCAAACTCATTCCATAAACTAGTCTAAATAACAGGTTACGCTAACAAAAAACAAAACATAAGTTAGCGACCTAAAAGTTAGATTTGTTTACAATGTACCACATCTCTGGTGAGCACAAGGGAGAAATGTAATACTGTTTAGAAAATAGCTGTGTGTCAGCTAAGCTAACAGCAGCTAAATACTTTATGATGGTAGCCATGTTTGTTTGTTTGACAAGCGAAAAGTCCGTAATCCCAGAATGCCATTCATTATAAGACCCAAACAAACATAGTCAAAGAAGGCTGCGCCCATTGCCTGAAAAAAATAGAAGCACATGACTTGACAAGTTGTTTACCGTTTTTAACAAATCACAAAGGACACAGATGATCACCCCAAATACAAGCCTACTGCCTAGCCTAGCCGTAGCGCGAAACTAGACAGGGATGAAACTATTTTAGAGGGGTTTTCAAGTCCATGGGCTGTAGAAATGGGGGAGGTATTGTGTGGAGATATGATGCAGGAAATACTACTATAATGGGGGATTTATCAATAAATGGGGAGCAAACACAGGAGAAGTTTATACGCTAAATAAAAACAAAACCCCTTGAAAGGGGGTCTGAGCTGGCAACCATGAGTTACCGTAGTTACAATCTGATGCCGCATTCAAAACAACTGGGAACTCAGAAATCTCCGACTTGGGAAAACTAGTTTTGAACAGTCGTCCAGCTTGGGAAATTGGGCCTCTTTATAAAGCTCCAACTTTCTGACCTGAAAATCACTAATGTCCTGATTTGATCTCGTATTTTTCCCAGTTCCCAGTTATCTTGAAAACACCATAAGTCAGTCGAGTGAACTATGCCCTCACTTCATTTTTTTTTACAACATCTTTGGTCTGACAGACGCTTACGTGACAACCAGAATGCATTGTATGATATCAACAAACATGGCGGCACACATAGCTGGCAAATAGCTTAGCATTAGCTCATCATAATCAGTACACATAATATGTGTCCATTAAATCTATGCAAGAGTTGTAAATGCATGATTTGTCACTAGTACTTCAAAACGTGAATAAAACAGTAAATACATTACATTACATACATATTATATGCTACAGCAGGAACGACAACACAATATACAGAAAATAAGGAACTTACTTTGATAGGAACGCACACGTCCAAAGTTATTAGCTGTGAATGAACAGCAATGAAGGCAATGCGGGCGCCAGCCAGAAACTGTGCCAGGTGGGAAAAGTTTGTGCAAGACCTGTTCTGCCTAGAGATGTGCAATGTCTTCATACTTGATCTGGGGAAAAACTGGGGAAGTGCTTGGGTTTGTCCGGCTCAGTCTCAAACATAAATTGTCACCAACAGTGACATGGGCTACTTCTTATGTGAAGTAATGATGAGGCGTAGTACACCTCCATTCAATCTGTTGTTAGAAAATAAAACTTGTTAGAAAATACTAAAAAGTTGACAAGTTGAAACAGCCTATAGATAATTAGCAGGCAGCATGCCTTGGTTTGAGGGCAGCGTAGGTTAACTGTCTTGTTGCATAACAACCACATTTTGGAACAGTGAGTGGATTCTGACATCACACACATAAAAAACTCACGTTGGAGCGACCATTTGAGATATTTGGAACTCGCGTGAAAGGCTAATGGCATGAAACACACATGTAATAACTGCACCTCAAGTAGAGATGCAATTGCAATAAGCAACTATATAGACCCAGGTGTCTGTCTTTTCTAACAAACTTGCTATAAGTGGCACCCTTTGAGGTGAGCATGCATGACAACACTGCCCTCACTTTTCCCACGCCACCCTTGGCAGTGCTACACCCTCAGAGCAGTCACCCATCAAGCCCTCCCTCAACACATGACAGTCAGAAAGTAGATGGACAAAATGGGCCCAAGAGGTGTGTGACTGAGCGTAGTTGCGGCGGGAGCTAAGGCAACTGTCACCGCAGAGCTAATTAGCTCATTTATTTAGTCTGTGGCGGGACGAGAGGAGGTAGAGGCACATCCTCCTTTGTGACAAAGCGGCAAGCATAAAACAGACCATAATTCCACTCTACTGACTACTGGATGAATGCAGCGTCGAGCAGTGATGGCAAGCGGCCCCCCAATGCAGTGGGGGGATTGTTCATTAGAGCCCATCCAGCTCGTCACCCCAGATTCATACACACACACACACACACACACACACACAACGACACACACACGGAAAGAGTATCGTAATGGAAATCTCTCGTCCAGCATGATTTGTCTCAATTAAGTTTAAGCTTCCTTTTAACTTTAGCAAAAGTTTTTTGAGACATTCATGAGACACCCTTTTCACTCACCCAACAACCCATCTTTTGGATTTTTCATCTCAGATTTTCTGGCTGTTTCTTATTTGCCTGGTTAAGCATGACTTGGAAGCTAACCGACCAATCATGTTGTGCCTTGGATAGACATGCCCAAGTTCCAGACCAACCAAACCATCTTTTACTCGTGGGAGGGCAACCCGGTAAACATCAGCTGTGACGTCAAGTCCAACCCGCCCGCCACCATGCTGTGGAGGAGAGAACGCCTCACCATCTCAGCCGAGGGCACTGCCAACACACGCATCCACACGACCGATGGCAAGTCCCTGCTAGAGGTGGGTATAGGAAGCAACAATCTAACTTCAGAAATAAAAATCATCCCCAGCTTCCAAGTGGTCTATTCAACTCCTTTCCTCTCCTCTGCATCTCTTCCCTAGGTCACTGCCAACTTATCTGGTAAAATAAGGGTTGAATGAAAGAAACAATTCTTTATAATGGCTAAACTAGTGTGACCCGAAGTCTTCACTCAGTGTAATGCCAGTGTCATTGTATTGACTTAGCTCTGGTCTCTGTGCTCACTCAAATGTTTGTCCCTAGGTCACCCCAGTGTCCGACAGGGATTTCGGACGCTACAACTGCACGGCCCGGAACAACATCGGAGTGAAATACCAGGAGTTCATCTTGGCCCAGGCAGGTAAGTGCTGACCTCCATAAAGTAACCAATCCTCCCTCATTATAGCACATTGGACTTTTTTGATATCATACATATGGAATCGGGTAAACCATGCACCTCAACATATCAAAGTTCATTCATCAATCAAATCGTTCCAACTGTGTATCATCCATGTGGCATGATTGACCAAATATCGCCCCAATCATTCAATGAAATATCTAGTGCTGACCAAAGCAACAAAGTGCCACTTCATATAGTATCTTCCAACTGTTTTGCACCCCTCTCTCTCTCTCTCTCTCTTGTTGTTGATGACCTCCTTTTTTGCTGTTACCATGGCAGTAAATCCCATAACCACCCCCCAACCTCTATTTAGCCTAACCTAATCTCATATGGTTCTCACTGATTTAACATACTGTAGCTCCCCCTATTTACTAAAGTACCGCCTAAGTACGGTTTATGTTGAGATAATACACATTCTAACTATTCAACTTTAGCGACTTGGACGACTTATTTGGAAGGTTTGAGAATCAATTGTTGAATCTGATTTTGTGCACAGACGTTCATAGCTCAAACTTCCCTTTGTGTGTGTGTGTGTGTGTGTGTGTGTGTGTGTGTGTGTGTGCGCGCGCATTTATACTCGTGTGTTTGTGTGTATGCTGCATATCAGTGTGTACGTGCATTGCTGTGTGTACGTGTGTGCATTTATGCTTGCCCAGATAGTGTCTTCCAACTGTTTTGCACCCCTCTCGCTCTGTTTTGTTGTTGATAACCTACTTATTTGCCATTTCCATGGCAGTAAATCCACTAACCCCCCCACAACCACCCCCCAACCTCTATTTAGCCTAACCTAATCTCAAATAGTGCTCGCTGATTTAACGTAGTTCCCTCTATTTACTAAAGTACCCCCTAATTTATGGTGCATAGAGCAGGCTAATATAAAATAAAACAGTCCAATTCACTTTAGTCCAGATTCAATTACTTCAAACGCAGGGCCTCTTAGAAGTAGAATTCTGAGAAAATGGACTTACGATGTAGTTTTAAGAGATTTTCTTCCACACACACACCCATATAGGTATGCATTTTTCGCATACATGCACACACACATGTCGGAATACACATTTCAAACACACAGAGACACCTTTACAAACTCTCTCTCTGTCACACACAGACACAATCACTAAAGGAAAGTGAACAAGTCTTCGCTCAATTAAGATTCAGATCTCTTTCCCTTTATCGCAATGAATGGAGTGTCGCCACATTGTGATTAAAAAACCAAAAGACTAAAACAGCGGTTTGGGGATCCATGAAGTGAAACAATGGGTCCTTCATACACACTCTCCCGCCCATCAGTTGGATTCGGCTTCAAAGTCTGATCATTAAAGAGAGAGGAAAGTCTAGTGTAACAACTCTAGATAGAAGACTGTGAGCCAACTACCCCGCTAAATGCTAACACTTGATTCATGATCAGTTCATTCCTATGGAAACCGTGTCGCAGCACTAACCCGCTTATGCAACTCCTTATGTAACTTGAATGATATTATGAATGTTACTGATGCAAGTAAATGGCAGATCATAGTTGAAAAGTCATGCATTATCCCTGATGTTAAGAAGTTTTGGGCCTGAATTCACAAAGCCTTTCAGAGTAAGAGTACTGAACTACTGTAGGATCAGGTCCACCCTGTTATTCATTATGACTTAAAAGGTTAAATCAGATCAGTACTCCTACTTTGAGATGCATCGTGAATATGGTCTTTGATGTATTACTCAAGATACCATGGGGTTGTGCCAAGTTAAAAATGCAGTATTATAAGACTGTTAAGGATTGACTCTGATGGCTTGAACTGCCTATACCCACAGTGTTAGCAAAGATAGTTTGATTTGTCTCCCTTCCCACTCTAACTTTGTGTCATATAGCAACAGAAATGGAAAGAAATACAGTTTATGTGTAAATAATAACTTGACGTTAGATACACATTGTAACTATGCAACTTTTGCAACGTGTATGACTTATTTAGAAGGTATGTGCTGGGTTCTCAGAATCAATTGTTGAATCAGGCTTCGTACATACACATTCATAGCTCAATCTTTGCTTTTATCCATATGGTTGATGCTTCCCTTTGAGTGTGTGTGTGTGTGCGCACATGGCCGTGTGTGTGTGTGTGTGTGTGTGTGTGTCTGTGTGTGTGTGTGTGTGTGTGTGTGTGTGTGTGCATTTATACTAGTGTGCGTGCAGGCTGCATATCAGTGTGTACGTGTGTGTGCTTATGCTGGTGTTTGTACATGTGTGCATGTGTGTGCCCGATTGTGTGTAGCCCCACAACCATGCTGAAAGGCCTCTCTCTACTTAATGTATTCCTGGTCTTATAAAAGAGAGGCTCTGTAGGACAGCAACGGTTTCTTTTGATTTGCTCAAAGCCCTGTGGCTCCACCAGATAAAAGGGAAGTGTTTGTGTGATAACGGGATTGAGTCAACCGCTGATAAATATAATGGCCTTGGCTTTTTTTTACGCCTGAACACTGTATGTGGGTTAACACAAAGCATTCTGCGTTGTAAAACCCAATAAGGCTGAGTTGCCATAGCGACATCTTTGTATCACTTGTGAGAGTTTTGATTTGCCAATAACGACACACCAACGATATTTTGTTTCCAAACAAATAGAGACATCAATGTAATGTTTCTGAAGGGTTAGCGGAACTGATGTTTGGATGTGTGTTGTTTCGGTGGGGGATGGTTATGAGTGTGACACT
This sequence comes from Oncorhynchus tshawytscha, assembly GCF_018296145.1. Taxonomy (NCBI): domain Eukaryota; kingdom Metazoa; phylum Chordata; class Actinopteri; order Salmoniformes; family Salmonidae; genus Oncorhynchus; species Oncorhynchus tshawytscha. The sequence continues at coordinate 15,349,390 of NC_056442.1, read as the reverse complement.
TGTTTCTCTGCTTTTTTGTAGACGTGCCCTCGAACCCGTACTCGGTGCGCTTGTCGGCCGTGTCACAGCGCATCGCCACGGTGACATTCATGAAACCCGACTCCCATGGCGGTGTACCCATTGGCCACTACCTGGTCAACTACAAAGAAGTGGGCTCGCAGGACTGGAGAGACGTCAAGTCACATGGCGTCCAGAGTGAGCATGTTCCCCTATTTCCTCTGTTTTGATCTTCATTATCCCTATTCTGATCATTGTCGCTGTCATTATGTCATCATCATTGTTATTTTCATTGCCATCATCATCATCTACATCAAAATGGACATCATTTTCATCATCATCATCATCGTCATTATCGTCATAAAAATGTACAATCATCATCAACAATGGTACGGCAATTCTAGATGACCATCTCCATTATAGCGACATATCTCATGTTTTCTCACATTTACAGTGGGGCAAAAAAGTATTTAGTCAGCCACCAATTGTGCAAGTTCTCCCACTTAAAAAGATGAGAGAGGCCTGTAATTTTCATCATAGGTACACTTCAACTATGACAGACAAAATGAAAAATAAAATCCAGAAAATCACATTGTAGGATTTTTAATGAATTTATTTGCAAATTATGGTGGAAAATAAGTATTTGGTCACCTACAAACAAGCATGATTTCTGGCTCTCACAGACCTGTAACTTCTTCTTTAAGAGGCTCCTCTGTCCTCCACTCGTTACCTGTATTAATGGCACCTGTTTGAACTTGTTATCAGTATAAAAGACACCTGTCCACAACCTCAAACAGTCACACTCCAAACTCCACTATGGCCAAGACCAAAGAGCTATCAAAGGACACCAGAAACAACATTGTAGACCTGCACCAGGCTGGGAAGACTGAATCTGCAATAGGTAAGCAGCTTGGTTTGAAGAAATCAACTCTGGGAGCAATTATTAGGAAATGGAAGACATACAAGACCACTGATAATCTTCCTCGATCTGGGGCTCCACGCAAGATCTCACCCCGTGGGGTCAAAACGATCACAAGAACGGTGAGCAAAAATCCCAGAACCACACGGGGGGACCTAGTGAATGACCTGCAGAGAGCTGGGACCAAAGTAACAAAGCCTACCATCAGTAACAAACTACGCCGCCAGGGACTCAAATCCTGCAGTGCCAGACGTGTCCCCCTGCTTAAGCCAGTATATGTCCAGGCCCGTCTGAAGTTTGCTAGAGAGCATTTGGATGATGTCATATGGTCAGATGAAACCAAAATATAACTTTTTGGTAAAAACTCAACTCGTTGCGTTTGGAGGACAAAGAATGCTGAGTTGCATCCAAAGAACACCATACCTACTGTGAAGCATGGGGGTGGAAACATCATGCTTTGGGGTTGTTTTTCTGCAAAGGGACCAGGACGACTGATCCGTGTAAAGGAAAGAATGAATGGGGCCATGTATTGTGAGATTTTCAGTGAAAACCTCCTTCCATCAGCAAGGGCATTGAAGATGAAACGTGGCTGGGTCTTTCAGCATGACAATGATCCCAAACACACCGCCCGGGCAACGAAGGAGTGGCTTCGTAAGAAGTATTTCAAGGTCCTGGAGTGGCCTAGCCAGTCTCCAGATCTCAACCCCATAGAAAATCTTTGGAGGGAGTTGAAAGTCTGTGTTGCCCAGCAACAGCCCCAAAACATAACTGCTCTAGAGGATATCTGCATGGAGGAATGGGCCAAAATACCAGCAACAGTGTGTGAAAACTTACAGAAAACGTTTGACCTCTGTCATTGCCAACAAAGGGTATATAACAAAGTATTGAGATAAACTTTTGTTATTGACCAATTACTTATTTTCCACCATAATTTGCAAATAAATTCATAAAAAATCCTACAATGTGTTTTTCTGGATTTTTTTTCTCTCATTTTGTCTGTCATAGTTGAAGTGTACCTATGATGAAAATTACAGACCTCTCTCATCTTTTTAAGCGGTAGAACTTGCACAATTGGTGGCTGACTACATACTTTTTGCCCCACTGTACATGCTTTACAAAAAGCTGCTGTAAAGTTAGGTCTTTCACTGCATTGTCCTGCTCACCTAAGCCAGACTAAGACCCCTCATCCTTGATGAACCTTTGTTTCCACACATTAGTCCCCGTCCTCACACAAACATGTCGAACCAGTGAACCAGACAAACGAGCGTGAACAGGAAGCCGTCGCTACTTGATTTGCGCTGCGAACCGTCTCTCTGCGGCAAGCCTCCACAAGATCAGGAGGCCTCCTACGCTCTGGTCATAAAGCCTGTGAAAGGGAGGGAGAGAGAGAGGGGGGGCAGCTAACCAGCAGGTCTGAAAAGCAACTGTCTTTCCCTTTCCACTCTGGCTCCACGACTCAAAATTGATTTTAGAGGCACTCAGGGGAGTGGGTGTGAGTAATGTGGAGGACTTCAAAAAAAGATCACCTCAGAGGACGAATTCTCAGACGATAAGCAGGTCTGACAAACCTGAAGGGCTTATCGCTAATATCCCTCATTTTGGAGTCTATTACAATAGTGAGATGGAACGCCGAGAATGCTGAGAAGCATGGAAGCATTGAGGAATAGAGAGAGAACAAAGTGACATATACAGGCAATGTGAACAGAAAGAAAGACCGACAGAGTTAAAGAGGATAGAATGAAAGAGAAAATATGAAGAAGATGGAGAGAAAAAAAAAAAAAAGATAAGATTTTAGAGAGAAAGAGAGAGATTTGGGAGAGAGAGATGTACAGTGAGTAAGAAATCAAGGTTGTGAAGTATATTGTATGAATTCTTAAATGGTGTTAGTTCTTGTGTTCCACCACCTCCCTTGTCTCGAGGTGAGCACGTTAACGGAGATAGCCAAATCAACTAATTACCAGTTGCAAATATTATTTGGAGCCACTTCAGGGACTTAATAGTAGTGATGCACTTTACACTATAAAACAGCTCTGTGTATAATTTAATATAAGCTCTGAGTTGTCATAATTTGTTCATCTGAATGCCACTGGCGCTCACTAAAGGTCTCGTCAAACCCCTGGTAGAGCCAAAATGTTAGCAATTAGCTCATTTTGCATTTAGATCCCCCATTATTCAATTGCAAAGCAGCCATTATCCTTAGCGCACTTTTACAGCAGCGCAAGTTGCAAAACAACAACCTTCACCCATGTTCAGCGAATCCCTATTTAATTTTTTTATTTCACCAGGTAAGCTAGTTGAGAACATGTTCTCATTTACAACTGCAACCTGGCCAAGATAAAGCAAAGCAGTGTGACTCAAACAACAACACAGAGTTACACATGGAATAAACAAGCTTAGTCAATAACACAATAGAAAAAAATAAAGTCTATATACAGTGTGTGCAAATGGCGTGAGGAGGCAAGGCAATAAATAGGCCAAAACTGGTTGTCTAGTGCGTTGGGGACAGAGAATAAAAGGAGCAGATTTCTGGGCATGGTAGAATAGATTCAGGGCATAAAGTACAGACAGGGTATGGTGGGGTGCGTGTACAGTGGAGGTAAATCCAGGCACTGAGTGATGATAAGAGAGGTTGCATCTCTGGATGGGCTAGTTATGCTGGGTGAGGTTATCATGTGTGTGGTAGGTGGGACAAAGGAGGTATTTGAGGCATGTTGAGTGGGACTAGGGGCTCCGCAGTAAACTAAGACAATAATAACTATCCTAAACAACAGTGTGCAAGGCATATTGACATTTGAGAGAGACATAAAGCGAGGCATAAAGCAATCACAGGTGTTGATTGGGAGAGCTAGCTAAGTCAACAACGGGTAAGACAACAGCTATTCCGCTAAGACAACTGCAACAGGTAAAATGGCGATGAATGGGCAGAGAGGGTCGGTTAACTACACACAGGGCCTGAGTTGGGGCCGACAGATAAACAAAATGGAGTACCGTGATTAATGAACAGTCCAGCAGGCATCAGCTATGTAGCCAAGTGATCATAACGTCCAGTGAACAGCAATAGATGGAACAGGGAAGCCGCGGGGTAGTCGTTACTACGCTAGCACACGGGAGACACAGCGTTTAAATTTAGCAGGCCAGGGTACGTAGATGCGTCTGCTCCGACATTCGGCGAAGGCCGATTGAGGGCACAGCGGATGGAGTTAAGTTGGCTAACCAGTCGTGGTGGCATGGCTGGGCGCCGTGTCGACAAAGGGTCCAGACCAGATGGCGAAAGAGGTAATTGTAGTTGTAGTAATTTAGTTTGCTAGCCAGGAGATGCGCCTGCGTCTGTGATCACAGAGTTGGCCGGTAGGTGGGCCTGGCTCAGGGCTAGCTTCGGGGCTGGGTCACTCGGTGGCAGCTAGCTAGCTGTGATGATCAGGAGTAATTGTCCAGGGTTTACGGCAGGAATCCGGCGTTGTAGTGGAGAAAACAGTTCGATGCTGGCAAGTATTATCCAGGCAAAAAAAAACGGCTGGTGTCTGTACAGAAGGAAAGGCCGCTAGCAGTGGCTAACAATGGCTAAATAGCTAGTAGCTAATTAGCTGGCTAGCTTCTGATGGAGGTTCTTGGCTATAACGTCTAAAAAATAGCGGATCCGTGTCGCATTGGGTGAGGCAGGCTACCGGAAGGTATATTTAATTTAAAAAGATGTTAAAGAGATTGAAAATGAATTGAAATATATACAAAAAAAGACTAACAATAAAAAGTACACGAGAGGATGACAAACCACGTCTGCACTGCTACTCCATCTTGGATACCTAACTCGGCATGAATGTCCTTTTGTAATTTCCGCATGATGAACTATGTAAATTACTTTATTGTAGAATTTACATAGAAATCTATGATTTTGAGCTGACTGCTGAGAAAATGTTATTAAGCTCTACTGATTAATATATTGGTATTTTAGGAGTGGTTGTATGATCTAATGGCTTTGTTAGAGAACGACCAATATGGATTTTGTAGGGTCGATGTCGATACCGTTTTTTTGAGGAGCCGATGGCCAATATTTTAGGCTGATATTCAATATCATTACATTTTAAAATGTTCAAGATGTTATTGACAGATGCGTATCATTTCACTGCACACTGTGAAGTTGTCACATAGTATTTCAGTAGAGTTTAAGAGTTCCAAAGACATGCTGTCCTACTCCGAACATTGATGCTGAAGCTTTACTATCTACTGATCCCAGAGAATCAACAATGGAGTACTACTGTTTTCATACTGTTTCCACACAAACAGCGCTCCCACATATTGGCATTGAGCCCTTACAGCTTTACCTTCTATACTATCTCTCTGGCCATGAATGGAAGGTGGCAGGGAGGAAGAATGCTGGCTAGCTCCAGCTGCAGTGGAATAATCACCCAACACAGCTAGGTACACAGATCCCCCTGTGTCACTCCACTATGGTACGTCCCACCCCCTGTATTGACAAGAGAGTGGACCTGATAGGAACAGGGGATTTGTGGCACTAGCATTAGTTTTACCATATGCTGCGGTCCCCCCTTTGACACATAGTGGTGTTAGTAGCTCTGTTAGCGATTAGCTTTAGAGTAGCTGGCGACCCCGCCCCTCCCATTGACTGATAGTGGTGTTTGTGGCACTGTTAACCTATACTGTTAGCGTGTTAAGCCAGCTTGTTTACCAGGTGGAACAAAGAGGAGCTGGGGTGGATTAGTGGGATTCAACAGAGAGGAGTGGGAGGTGGTAGGCGTCTCTCACATACATACACACACAGCGTGAGAGGTTTCAGTCTCGCAGCTATCCTCCATTTCGCTGTCACTCCACAAAAATCTGTGTCTGTCTGTATCCCTCTGACTTTCTACATTTCTTTGTATTTCTCTATTTTTCTCTGAATCTATCTCTTATTCTGTCTGTCTGTCTTTTCTCTTCTCTCTGTCTGTATGTCTGTCTCTCTGTCTGTCTGTATGTCTCTATCTCTCTCGCTCTAACTCTGTCTGTCTGTCTGACTGTCTGTCTGTGAACAAGCTAACAACATGATAATGTGCTAACTAACACTCTCCCTGGTTCTCCTCCTACAGCGATAGTACTGCTGACAGGCCTAGAGCCCAACACCACCTACGAAGTGCGAGTGGCTGCAGTCAATGGGAAGGGCCAGGGGGAGTTCAGTCACACGGAGTCCTTCCAGACTTTACCCATACGTGAGCCCAGCCCTCCGGCAGTGCATGGCCAGAGAGGGATGGGAAAGACCTACCGGCTGGGCCTTGTCAAGCAAGACGACGGGGGCATGCCCATTGTGGAGTACATTGTCAAGTACAAGACAGTGAGTAGCTGGATGTCAGGATTTCCATTAAATACAACCATACATTCTTAGAAAAAAAAAGGTGCTTAGTAGAACCATAAGGTTTTTCAATTAGTCCCAATTGGGGAACCTTTTTTGGTGCTAGGTAGAACCCTTTGCAGAAGGTTCTACCTAGAACCTTCTATGAAGGGTTCTTCCAAGAACCTTTTTATATTTTAAGGGTTGTTCTTAGAACCATCCATGAACTGTTCAGCTAGCTTTATTTGCATATGTTTTATGGCAATACATTACATGCACTGAGTGTACAAAACATTAAGAACACCTGCTCTTTCCATGACATAGACTGACCAGGTGATTCCAAGTGAAAGCTTGGATTAATACCACTTGTTAAATCCATTTCAATCAGTGTTGATGAAGGGGAGGAGACAGGTTAAAGACAATTGAGACATGGATTGTGTATGTTGTGCCATTCAGAAGGCGAATGGGCAAGACAAAAAATGTAAGTGTCAAGAACTGCAACGCTGCTGGGTTTTTCATGCTCATCAGTTTCCCGTGTGTATCAAGAATGGTCCACCACCCAAAGGACCTCCAGCCACTGTGGAAAGCATTGGAGTCAACATGGGCCAGTATCCCTGTGGAACGCTTTCCACACCTTGTAGAGTCCATGGCCATGGCTAAGAACCACAGTATTTACAGACTGCCAGTGCTCCTGAACAAGGCCAATTTGGTCCAAGCATTTTCAACCACACAATTACCACCGAGTCAAGATGGCCACTTCTACTCTAAAGCACTCTCGTAAAACACAATCACCGGACCACAAGTAGTTTTTGTTCTAGTTTAATGGTAGTAGATAATGTTGCATACCTCCACTTAAGGTAATAGCAAATAGCAGTGTCAATCGCATTACTTTGACTGTGTGTGCGCACAAGGCTTATGCTCTATTTTTCTGTCCTCATGCTGACATGCACACACACACACACTCAATGCCTAAAAATAATAGGTACACCCCCTTTGTTTATGTCTGCTTTGAAGTGTTTTTGGCAGTGAAACTATGGGGGTAAATACTGTATATTATTCTGTGGAGAGACTAGTATGGACTAAGGCCGTGTCCAAAATCTGGCTTGCCTATTACTTACTTAAACTACACACTGTGAACTAATCGTACTAAACACTAATCAGAATGCACTATTTAGCCTCCCGAGTGGCGCTACATTGCAGTGCTTAAGGTGTCACTACAGACCCGAGTTTGATCCCAGGCTGCGTCACAACCGGGCGTGACCAGGAGTCCCATAGGGCGGTGCACAATTGGCCCAGGGGATGGTTTGGCCTGGGGGGCTTTATATGGCTCATTGCACTCTAGCGACTCCTTATGGCGGGCCGGTAGCCTGCAGGCTGACCCCGGTCGTCAGTTGAGCGGTGTTTCCTCCAACACATTGTTTCGGGTGGGTGTTAAGAAGTGTGGTTTGGCAGGTCATGTTTTGGAGGACGCATGACTCGACCTTAGCCTCTCCCGAGCCCGTTGGGGCGTTGCATCGATGAGACAAGATTGTAGTTGGATAGCAATTGGATATCACGAAATCAGGGAGAATTTTTTTTATTTTTTTTAATTTTGTATAAGCAAATATAAAATACAAGCAAATATCAATATAATAGGCTCATCCATATTGCGAAGGTGTCATCTTATGCACAATTGTGTTGAATCACGCCATTTGTTCATTTAGGTAGAGACACTTCTCTTCCTCAATAGTGTGAATTTTACTGGAAGCCAAAATTATGACATCCTGGCATTTAAAGCATAGTCAATTTCCTGTCACATACTATAACATTTGCATACCCAAAATACCTACTATTTAGAATGCTAGTACAACTATTCGGACACGGCCATTCACTATGTCTCAGATCCTACATACTAATAGACATGCTTGCAGATACACTATTCATACAAATGTACATACTCATCCACAAACAAACACATTCATATTAACCTAGTCTCTCCTTTTCCGCCTCTCCCTCTCTCTCTCTCTCTCACACACAGTCTCTCTCCCCCTCTCTCACACACAATCTCTCTCTCTCACACATAGACACACTCTCTATCTCTCTCTCTCTCTCTCTCACACATACACCCCCCCCCCCCCCCCACACACACACACACACACACACATTGATCTGTGGGATTTGATGTAACCAAATCTAACATGTCCATACAGGTGTGTCTCTGTCTCATTGGGAGGCTGCCAGCGATGTGTAGTTATACTAAAGCAGATGAAAGTGTGTGTGTGGAGAGAAGGTCAGGGACTCTCCAGCAGGCCCTTTGAAGGCCAAAGGCAGGGGAACGAGGGGAGGAATAGGACAATCCTCCACACCCCAGTAATCACACCATCCATCCTCCTCTGTCTCACACTGTGACCCTGACTCAGGCAAGCACACACAGGCTGGAGTGCATGCACACACAGGCTGGAGTGCATACACAGATGTGTGTGTGCACATACACTACCGTTCACAAGTTTGGGGTCACTTAGAAATGTCCTTGTTTTTGAAAGAAAAGCACATTGTTTTGTCCATTAAAATAACATCAAATTGATCAGAAATACAGTGGTGGCATGATTAATGTTGTAAATCACTGTTTTTTTTAATGGAATATCTACATAGGTGTACATGTAGATATTGTTCTAATTAAAGAAGCTATAAAACTGGCCTTCTTTGGACTAGTTGAGTATCTGTAGCATCAGCATTTGTGGGTTCGATTACAGGCTCAAAATGGCCAGAAACCAAGCACTCAGTTGTGCACCAGGGCCTCCCACCCCTCTTTCTATTCTGGTTAGGGCCAGTTTGCACTGTTCTGTGAAGGGAGTAGTACACAGCGGTGTACAAGATATTCCGTTTCTCAGCAATTTCTCACATGGAATAGCCTTCATTTCTCAGAACAAGAATAGACCGATGAGTTTCAGAAGAAAGTGCTTTATTTCTGGCCATTTTGAGCCTATAATCGAACCCACAAATGCTGATGCTCCAGATACTCAACTCAAAGAAGGCCAGTTTTATTGCTTCTTTAATGATAACAACAGTTTTCAGCTGTGCTAACATAATTTCAAAAGTGTTTTCTAATGATCAATTATCCTTTTAAATTATACATTTGAATTAGCCAATTAGCCACAATGTGCCATTGTAACAGGAGTGATGGTTGCTGATAAATGTACATATTCCATAAAAAATCTGCAGTTTCCAGCGACAATAGTGATTTACAACATTAACAATGTCTACACTGTAATTCTGATCAAATTGATGTTAATTTAATGGACAAAAAAATGTTTTTCTTTCAAAAATAAGACATTTCTAAGTGACCTCAATCTTTTTAACGGTAGTGAATATGCACTCTTACACACACACACATACAGTATGCACACACGCAACACACACACACATATTTGTATTAACACACACAGTCACCCGTATCAAACTGCTTTCCAATGCTTGGCTGGCCTTAGCTTTATTCCACCTTCCATGACTCTGAAAAATAAAACCATGGCCCATTTCCTAAAGCCCATTCCACACTATTATCTCTCTCTCTTCTATTTTGACATTTTGTGGAAGAATCCAAGGAGGCTAAATGGTTGCATATGCATTTGGCATGCTGTCAAAGCAAAGGCCTCACACTGTGACACTTCACTCTGTTCTCCTATGATGAGATAAAAAGTTTATTTAAGAAAGGAAAAGAAAGCAAATGAGTGGAAAAGGGAAAAAAATAACTGGGAGGGGTACGGAGAGGAGAGAAAAGGAGAGGGAAGGGAAATTGAAATAATAGGATAAAGAAAAGAAGCAATGTGGCAGTGGTGATCTGAACAGTTGTTTTTAACACACAAAAAGTGAATTTCTCCTTCTCTGTCATTGTGGAAATGTGCGTGTAATGAATACTCAGGGAGAAAAAGGTTTAGATTCATGCGCAGAGCGCAGCAGGTGTTTATTTCCCCTTCCAGAAGGCAGGAATTGTGGTCACAGGCAGGCAATGGTCATACACAGGAAGGCAAACAGGCAGGTGAATCAGAACTAGGACTGAAGGCTATAAATTCTTCTCACAAACGAGCTAGGAAAAGGCTTTGTAGAGTCAAAACGAACAAACAGAATGAACTGAACTAAATAAGGAGCTGATGAGACCAGGTGAGTAACTAACGCAGGTGAAAACAATGAACAAAAATGAAAGACAGGGCTATGTTCAAGAACACAAAGAAACAGGGAACATTCAAGAACACAACGAAACAGAACACAAGGTTGACTAAGAAAATAAATACAGAACCTTCCAGTGCGTAGGCGTGTAGCCTATTTAACTTTTTCACACATACCAAAACATTTCTGTGATCATTCTACAGTAGTGTGGTCCCTGTAGCATATAATCAAACCGGTGTGATTAGAACACTTATTTAGAAGCTTATTTAGAACTTCCATTTTCAAATGACACAACAATCAGCACTTGAGCTGGCCACACTTTTTTCAGAAACTATTTACACAAACACAGTCCTTACAAAGTTATGTCCAGAATGCGAGCAGTTTATTTTTGGATGCAATGTTCAGATATTCACAGAATTATCTATAGCATAACACAATCATCCAAACCGGAAAAATGTAGGCTACATTTGTCCTAGCGCCAACTGAGGAAAGATTGACATAACACAAGCGGTCATATTTGTATTACTCTCAGCTGACAGAAACTTACAATATGAATTAGCTAATAGCAATTACTAGTTATAATTAATCACACCATGGGTGAGCTCAACATTTATCGAAGTAATTGAGTGAAAGTAATCCTACTTTGTTTTTCACAGAAACCAAAGATAATAAGAGAAGACAAGATGAGTTTGGTCTCTTTATAGTATGCATGTTGAAGGGGGTGTGTCGTCTACCATCTTCACATCCCACCATTTACTTCCGGAGGTTCTCGAAAAATGAGTGAACCCTTACTCACCTCGTTTTGTTATAATATCTTTAGTCCGACAGACGATGTGAACCCTAAAATGCATTGTATGTCAACAAACATGTGTCCACACAAGGCTGGAATTAGCTTTGCTCATCATAATCAGTACAAACTTCAGAAAGATATTTTACACACATAATGTGTTCATTACAATCTAATGTAAGAATTGGAATGCATGTATTGTCACAGTACTTGAAAACGTGAATAAAACAGCAAATACACGAATAATTACCAAACAAAACATTTTCTGATGGTGATTTATTGATACAAATGGCGCGTGCCGGCAGTCAATCACGTAACCTCTCACTCCCACTCTGAGCCATTCAGTGTTGTTTATGTATGTAGCTAGTGAGCTAAGCTGTAGCATTAGCAATGTCTTTCAAAAGGAGACAACCCACAAACGCGGAAATTCAGGAGTTCTGTGGTAGCTGGAAGGCCGCCAACCATTTCACCCCTCCTGGCCCTGTTGTTTGGCTTTGTTGAGTCCCAGTCTGGAGTGCAAAGCCCCTTGGCATTTTCATCTGAGGCAGAGTGCTTCAAGTTGTTTCTGACAGAGGAGCTGGTGGGAGACATAGCAGAGACCAATCGCTATGCCTTGGAGCTACAGGAGAAAAGAGAGCCAGGAGTGATGGGGAAACTCGCTAAATGGGTGACAACCATAATTTGTGAAATGTATACCTTCCTGGTGACAGTCTTTCTCATGGGAATAGTAAAGAAGAACTCCCGAAGAGAATACTGGAGCACAGATCCTATGTTTACAATTCCCTTTTTTCCCAAGACCTCTTCCTAGTTCTGCTGCATGCCTGCATTTCGTCAACAATGCTACTGCCAACCTAAATGACCCGTTATACAAAATAAGAAATGTTCATACCAGCCTGATATCAGCATTTGGTTGGGTCTTTGTGCCATACAAGGACCTATGCATTGATGAGTCGCTGATGTTATGGAAAGGTAGGCTGGCGTTACGTCAATATATTCCCTCCAAAAGGCACAGGTTTGGGGTCAAGTTCTTTGTCATGTACGACGTGAAAACAGGATTTGTGTAAGACATTATAATTTACACAGGGTCCACCACTGACATCCAACCATATGAGAGGCTTGGGGTGTCCGGGTCCGTCGCTCCTCATCTCGGCAAGGGACACACTTTGTATGTGGACAATTGGTACAGCAGTCCCACACTCTTCCAGCATCTGCTCTCCAACAGCACAGGGGCCTGTGGCACAGTCAGGTCGACCAGGAAGGGGATGCCGGCATTCGGATGCAGGAAGATGCGGAGAGAGGAGGTGGAGTTCAAGGAGAACGGTCAACAGATGGCAGTAAAGTGGCATGACAAACGAGACGTCCATACAGTAACCATGTCGGCCACAGGGAAGGTGGACCACCTGACAGGAGAGAGAAACATCAAACCAGACTGTGTGCTTGACTATAACCTCAAAATCGGGGCAGTAGATAAGGCAGACATGATAAACAGCTTTGTGGAATGCACTCAGAAAACAACCAAGTGGTATAAGAAGATATTTTTCCATCTGATCGACACTGCTGCCCAATGGCCACATAGTTCACTGCCAACTAACAGGTGAGATGATTAATGAACAAGGTTTTATTTGGATGTACAGTTCACATACACATAATTATGCAATTATAGTGACAATATCTCACCCACCTACCCACTGCCTCATCATCCTCTCCCTTCCATCATCCTCCCCACTCCCTCATAGGTAAAGTAATTACCGACCAAAAGTACAGAGAAAACCTGAGAGCTGCTGGAGGAGCACCACACCCCTCAGTGCCCATCCACTTGGGGTCGTCCTGCTGCAGACAATCCCCTACACCTCACTAACGGTATTTCTCCTGCAAAGTCCCTCAAACTGCTGCTTAAGGTAGTCGCACACGGAGGCACTGCAAAGTCTGCCTGTCTGGCACCAGGAGAAGGAAGCAGAGGAAGTTGACAAAATACATGTGTTTAGCTTGTGTTACACCTCTATGTATTTCACCATGCTTTGGAGAGTATCATATGCTCAAGCCCCATTGAGCACATCTACAGCAATTACTGACTGATTGACCTGGCAGGTGACCTGCCATGGGTTATGCATATTCCGCCCCCCACCCCCTAGTAAAACAAGTTTTTGCTGTTGTTTTTCAACCAACCGCCACCAATACTGCAATAAAATAGACATCTATTACATATTGGCCTGTGTGTTTTCTTGCTGTGTTTTCATCCAGTAAAACTGTTAAGGAGTGTCCGCTATAGCATACAAAAACTGGCCTCAATCTTCAGCTCCAAAGATGTCCAGCCTCAGTTCCAATTATGATATTGGCAAATACTGTTTGTGGTTTCTGAAAGTACAGAATAAAGAGGAATTATTAGTAAATAGGATATAGCAATAAAACAATATCACAAAGAAGTAACATAAACACTGCTATAAAAAATACAGTTTATTGCATTGACAAAATCACAAATTTGAGTTATAACAGTAAGAAACAGTAACTTTTGAGCTCCACAAGGGGGCAGGGCAGAACAGAGCTATGCTAAATAATAATTTTTTTATTTATGTAACCTGGCAAGTCATTTGAGTCATTTGGTCGGTAGGGATGTCCTTGTCTCATCGCGCACCAGCGACTCCTGTGGCGGGCCGGGCGCAGTGCGCGCTAACCAAGGTTGCCAGGTGCACGGTGTACCCGCCGACACATTGGTGCGGCTGGCTTCCGGGTTGGATGCGCGCTGTGTTAAGAAGCAGTACGGCTGGTTGGGTTGTGTATCGGAGGACGCATGACTTGCAACCTTCGTCTCTCCCGAGCCCGTACGGGAGTTGTAGCGATGAGACAAGATAGTAGCTACTACAACAATTGGATACCATGAAATTGGGGAGAAAAAGGGGTCAAATTCAACAAAAACTAAAAAATTCATGGATTTATCGGTGGTGACCGTGTTACCTAGCCTCAGTGCAGTGGGCAGCTGGGAGGAGGTGCTCTTGTTCTCCATGGACTTCACAGTGTCCCAGAACTTTTTGGAGTTAGAGCTACAGGATGCAAATTTCTGCCTGAAGAAGCTGGCCTTTGCTTTCCTGACTGACTGCGTGTATTGGTTCCTGACTTCCCTGAACAGTTGCATATCACAGGGACTATTCGATGCTATTGCAGTCCGCCACAGGATGTTTTTGTGCTGGTCGAGGGCAGTCAGGTCTGGAGTGAATCAAGGGCTATATCTGTTCTTAGTTCTGCATTTTTTGAATGGAGCATGCTTATCTAAAATGGTGAGGAAGTTACTTTTAAAGAATGACCAGGCATCCTCAACTCACAGGATGAGGTCAATATCCTTCCAGGATACCCGGGCCAGGTCGATTAGAAAGGCCTGCTCACAGAAGTGTTTTAGGGAGTGTTTGACAGTGATGAGGGGTGGTCGTTTGACTGCGGATCCGTAGCGGATACAGGCAATGAGGCAGTGATTGCTGAGATCCTGGTTGAAGACAGCGAAGGTGTATTTGGAGGGCCAGTTGGTCAGAATGACGTCTATGAGGGTGCCCTTGTTTACAGATTTAGGGTTGTACCTGGTGGGTTCCTTGATGATTTGTGTGAGAGTGAGGGCATCTAGCTTAGATTGTAGGACTGCCGGGTTGTTAAGCATATCCCAGTTTAGGTCACCTAACAGAACAAACTCTGAAGCTAGATGGGGGGCGCTCAATTTACAAATGGTGTCCAGGGCACAGCTGGGAGCTGAGGGGGGTCGGTAGCAGGTGGCAACAGTGAGAGACTTATTTCTGGAGAGAGTTTTTTTTAAAATTAGTAGTTCGAATTGTTTGGGTATGGACCTGGAAAGTATGACATTAGTTATGATTCACGCAACAGTCAGCATTTGAGCTGGCCACTGTTTTTTCACAGAAACATTTTGTACAAACACAGTCTTTACAACTTTATGTCCCCATTGTGAGCAGTTTATTTTCAGATGCAATGTTCAGACATTCACAGAAGTAGCAAAAGCATAACACAATTCTCATCCAAATGGGAAAATATAGGCTACATCAGTCCTAGCACTAACTGAGGAAAGAGTGAGCTAACACAAGCAGTCATATTTAGCTAACTTTCGGCTGACAGAAACCATAATATGAATTAGCTAACAGCAATTACTATTTACAATTTATCACATGACAGGTGAGCTCACCTATGGCTGTGGCGGTCATGAAATTTATCCACTGGATAATTGTCATGCAAATGACTGCCGGACTCACGGTAGGCCATCATTGTAAATAAGAATTTGTTCAGACTTGCCTAGTTAAATAAAGGTTAAATAAAATCGACCATTAATTAACGTAATCACATTTAGCATATCCAGGCCTCCACGCATACAAACCGCTGAGGAAACCTTTTTAAAAAGTGTAATAAACCCATTTAATATACACCATCACAATAAATTATTTATTTTAGGCAGGTCTAAAGAAACATGATTTGAAGAAAATGTATTTCAGTATGTTATCTGGCTATGCACCATGCCATAGGTTAGCTCATTTAGTAGACAATATATGCTTAGAAATCCTGTGGCATTATTTTATATTATGTGATTAAAATGATTCCAGAGTGAGTGTGCATATGAAGTGGCTATGTCGAACATAAAAGTTAGAATTTGTAACAGGTCTTATGAGCTAGATTTATAGTTATTTGGCAACTTTAGTTGTGAATAATACAAACGTTACAATGTCTTAGAAATTAAAACGTATATGGTTTGCATGATGCGACTATAGGCTATTGATTATTTGAAAAAGTTGCAAAAAAAGCTTGTGCTCTGTTCCTTGCCTCAGGCTGCACATGTTGTTCTCTCATCAAGTGTTCATATTTTCACCCATCAGGCTATTCTCAGTTTAATCTTGACTAATATCTCAAATTAGTTTCGATTTAGAAGGGCCCATTATCAAATGGGCAGGAACAGGGGCAGGGGAAAAAATACATGTCATCTGTATGCACTCAAAGAGCAAATGGAGGCCGCTTTCCCTTGGTTTGTTTTTCAATCATGGGGAGTAGCCTACTCTGGTTTTATAGTGGCACAGTGCTTAATATTAGCAGCTGAGAAATAAATATAGTAGCAGTAGAAGGCAGGGATCCTCTTCTTTTTAGTGGCAACCATCAAAACTCTGCTTTCACAACGGTTTGCATATAGAAATGTCTGGGTTGATAAGAACACTTATTTCACTCCACTCATCAACCAATGTTTGAGGAGCATGTAGCCTTTCCTGCGCGACAGGTGATATTCCACCCAAACTCTGAAAGCTATTTTCTCTCCAACCCTGTTCCTGCAGCTATCCCGTGCTTAATTTGGAAACCAAGTGAAAAAAATCGAAAGTAACGTTTTCACAACAAAACGTATTTTATCAAACTGTCGACCACCCCTCTCTCTACAAGCTCAAGAAAGGAATGAAGGAGACAGAGGAGATGAAACACACGGTGGTGAGACATTCTGTAGCTAAAGATCATGTCAACCTTTTAATTATGAAAATATAAAAAAATGCCCTTCTACTAGGCTATTCAAAATCAAATATAAAATCACTATATTTGAAGGCTAATGATCCAGGGACTTCATTTAAGCCGCCCTGCACAATCAATGAACCAACAGCATTGCATATGTTCTCTCCCAGACTCATGGATAGAAAGTTTGGAGCATAGAATATGGTAACCAGTCCATCCAGTATGCATAATACTACTTCCGGGTGTTTACTCAAATGACGAGTGAACCATCCCTTCACTTCATTTTGCGCTAACATCTTTGGTCTGACAAACATTTACGTGACACCCAGAATGCATTGGATGGTGACAACAAAAAATAACATAGCATTAGCTCATCATAATCAGTACAACTTTCTAAAAAAGTATTTTACACACATCGTACAGTGCATTCGGAAACTATTCACATTTTGTTGTTTCAGCCTTACTCTAAAATGGATTCAATTGTATTTTCTCCTCATCAATCTACACAAAATACCCTATAATGACAAAGAAAAAACTATTTTTTTGCTGCACAGTTATTTTCATGTCTCTCTCTCTCGATTTTCAATCTGGTTCAAATCCGGACTCTGGCTGGGGCACTCAGGGACATTCAGAGACTTGTCCCGAAGCTACTCCTGCATTGTCTTGGCTGTGTGCTTAGTGTCATTGTCCTGTTGGAAGGTGAATCTTCACCCCAGTCTGAGGTCCTGAGCGCTCTGGAGCAGGTTTTCATCAAAGATCTCTCTGTTCTTTGCTTCGTTTATCTTTCCCTCGATCCTGACTAGTCTCCCAGTACCTGCCACTGAAAAACATCCCCACAGCATGATGCTGCTACCACTATGCTTCACCTTAGGAATGGTGCCAGGTTTCCTCCAGATGTGACACTTTGCATTCTTGCCAGAGAACTCAATCTTAGTTTCATCAAACCAGAGTATCTTGTTTCTCATGGTCTGAGAGTCCTTTAGGTGCCATTTGGAAAACTCCAAGCAGGCTGTAATGTGCCTTTTACTGAGGAGTGGCTTCGGTCTGGCCACTCTACCATAAATGCCAGATTAGGCTCCTTGAGTGGTGCAGTGGACTAAGATACTGCAATCCAGTGCAAGAGGCATCACTCTAGTACCTGGTTCAAATCCAGACTGCATCACATCCAGATGTGTTTGGGAGTCCCATAGGGGTGTGCACAATTGGCCCAGCGTTGGCCAGGGTAGGCCATCATTGTAAATTATAAATGTTTTCTTAACTGACTTTCCTAGTTAAATAAATAAAAACATTAATTGGTGGAGTGCTGCAGAGATGTTTGTCCTTCTGGAAAGTTATCCAATCTCCACAGAGGAACTCTGGAGCTCTGTCAGTGACCATTGGGTTCTTGGTCACAATCCTGAACAAAGCCCTTCACCCCTGATTTTTATACCAGGTAGGCCAGTTGAGAACAAATTCTCATTTACAGTTTGGCCAACCAGCCAGCTCTAGGAAGAGTCTTAGTGGTTCCAAATTTCTTCCCTTTAAGAATGATGCAAGCCAAAGTGGTCTTGGGGACCTTCAATGCTGCAGAAATGTTTTGGTACCCTTCCCCAGTTCTGTGCCTCGACACAATCCTGTCTCCAAGCTCTACAGACAATTCCTTTAACCTCAGGCCTTGGTTTCTTCTCTGACATGCAATGTCAACTGTGGGACCTTATATAGACATGTGTGTGCCTTTCCAAATCATGTCCAATCAATTGAATTTACTACAGGTGGACTCCAATCAAGTTGCAGAAACATCTCAAGGATAATCAATGGAAACAGGATGCACCTGAGATCAATTTCAAGTCTCATAGCAAAGGGTCTGTATACTTATGTAAATACGTTTTTTCAGTTTTTATTTTTATATATTTGCCAAAAAATCTAAAAACCTGTTTTTACTCTGTCATTATGGGGTATTGTGTGTAGATTGATAACTTTAAAAAAATCAATTTTAGAATAAGGCTGTATTGTAAAAACAAAAAACAAAAGGAAAATGTCAAGGGGCTTGAATACTTTCCGAATGCACTGTATGTGTCCATTTCAATCTATGCAAGAATCGGAATGCATGATTTGTCACCAGTACTTGAAAATGTGTGAATAAAAATTACTGAATTATCGCCAGACAACCAATTTTCCACAAACGAAGTTGGGCTTGCCGGTGTTATGATACTGATGATTTGTCGTCACAGATGGTTTGCTTGCATTTCTACAGTTGCGACTAGATGGAGTAGCTAGGCCTACAGCAGCTCAATCTAGTGGTCACATCGGGGACAACAGTTAGCATTGTAACTAAGCCTAAGCCTAACCTTTTTCGTTAACCTTAACATTATTCTCTTATACTCCTACTTAAATTCACCTAACCTGATGCGTTAGTTCCCCTAACCCAGGGGTGGGAAATTCCAGTCCTCAAGGGCCTGATTGGTGTCAGTTTTGCCCCAGCTCCAGCTAACACACCTGACTCCAATGCTCACCTAATCATGATCTTCAGATTAGAATGCAATTTGATTTAATCAGCTGTGTTTGCTAGGGATGGAGAAAAAGTGTGACACCAATCAGGCCCTTGAGGACTGGAGTTGCTCACCCCTGCCCTAACCTGCCATGCTAATTCACCTGACCTACTTTGTAAACAAACTATCTGTGGAGACAAATCATCAGTATCACCACACCGACAGCCAATCACATCACCACTGACACGCACTTAGAGCCATTCAGTGTTGTTGTTTATGTATGTAGCTAGTAGGCTAAGCTGTGGCATTAGCAATGTCCTTCAAAAGGAGCCAACTCACAAATGCAGAAGTTCTGGAGATTTTGGTGAATTCTTACAATGAGTCTGTGTATGAAAGTGAGGAATCATACTCTGACAGTGACAGTGAGGAGCTGCCCGCCCCCCAACCTTCTGGTTGTTGAACCCTGAATCTGAGGACTCCTTGCCCACTGACGAAGTCCAAGGCCCCCCCTCTGATGCTGGTGGTGCTGGAACTCTGTGGTAATTGGAAGGCCGCCAGCCATTTCACCCCTCCTGGCCCTGCAGTTGGCTTTGATATGTCCCAGTCTGGAGTGCAAAGCCGGCTTGCCCTCTCCCTCCGAGGCGGAGTGCTTCAAGCTGTTTCTTACAGAGGAGCTGGTGCGAAACATAATGGAGGAGACCAATCACTATGCCTTGGAGCTACAGGAGAAGAGAGATCCACATGAATGGTGGAACACCTCATGGGACAGAGATAGGTCAAACCAGATTGTGGGCTTATGGCGCCAGAGAAGAAGACATACGTTTTACGTACCCCGAGCCAATTGTGTTTTTTTGTTTGTTTATTTGCATTGTTTGTAACTTGTTTTTTTACTTACTTTGTACATAATGTTGCCGCTACCGTGTCTTATGATCGAAAATAACTTGGAGACATCAGGACTGCAATTACTCTCCATGGACTAGCAGAATTCCTTTTTTCCTTTCACAACTCTGACGAGCCCGACGCAAAGGATATACTGCTTCCTCAGGAACAGGCTCCGATCCCGGGGATCTGCGTGAAGAAAAGGTGGAGAAAGAGGGGCCAAAGGGTGGGCTTCCTTCTGAGAATTTGTAGGCACTTCAATAAACCCCCACTTTCCTCCATTCTGCTAGCAAACGTGTAGTCCTTGGAGAATAAAATCGACGAGTTACGAGGAGGATTAAACTACCAACAGGACATTAAAAACAGGTAACATCTTATGCTTCACAGAGTCGTGGCTGAACGACGACAATATCAACATACAGCTGGCTGATTATACGATGTACCGGCAGGATAGAACAGCGGCATCTGTTAAGATAAGGGGCAGTGGACTGTGTATTTTTGTAAATAACAGCTGGTGCATGATATCTAAGGAAGTCTCAAGCTATTGCTCGCCTGAGGTAGAATATCTCATGATAAGCTGGAGACCACACTACCTATTGAGAGAGTTTTCATTTGTATTCTTCATAGCTGTTTACATACCACCACAGTCAGAGGCTGGCACTAAGACAGCACTGAATGAGCTGTATTCCACCATAAGCAAACAAGAAAACGCTCACCCAGAGGTGGCGCTCCTAGTAGCCAGGGACTTTAATGCAGGGAAACTTACATCCGTTTTACCAAATTTTTATCAGCATGTGCAATGTGCAACCAGAGGACAAAGAACCCCGTACCACCTAAACTCCACAAACAGAGACACATGCAAAGCTCTCCCTTGCCCTCCATTTTTCAAATCTGACCATAATTCTATCCTCCTGATTCCTGTTTACAAGCAAAAATTAATGCAGGAAGCACTAGTGACTAGATCAATAAAAAAGTTGTCAGAGGAAGCAGATGCTAAGCTACATGCCTGTTTTTCTAGCACAGACTGGAATATGTTATGGGATTCCTCCGATGGCATTGAGGAGTACAGTCATTGGCTTCACCAATAAGTGCATTCATGATGTCGTCCCCACAGTGACCGTACGTACATACCCCAACCAGAAGCCATGGATTACAGGCAGCATCCGCACTGAGCTAAATGCTAGAGCTGCCGCTTTCAAGGACCGGGACTCTAACCCGGAAGCTTATAAGAAATCCCGCTATGCCCACCGACGAACCATCAAACAGGCAAAGCGTCAATACAGGACTAAGATTGAATTGTACTACACCGGCTCTGATGCTCATCGGATGTGGCAGAGCTTGCAACCATTACAGACTACAAAGGGAAGCACAGCCGAGAGCTGCCCAGTGACACAAGCCTACTAGACGAGCTAAACTACTTATATGCTCGCCATGAGGCAAATAACACTGAATGAGAGCACTAGATGTTCTGGAAGACTGTGTCATTGCGCTCTTCGCAGCCGATGTGAGTAAGACCTACCCCAGGTCAACATTCACAAAGCCGCAGGGCCAGACAGATTACCAGGACGTGTACTGCGAGCATGCGCTGATCAACTGGCAAGTGTTTTCACTGACATTTTCAGTCTCTCCCTGTCCGAGTCTGTAATACCAACATGTTTTAAGTAGACCACCATAGTGCCTGTGCCCAAGAACCCTAAGATAACCTGCCTAAATGACTACTGACCCGTAACACCCATCTGTAGCCATGAAGTGCTTTGAAAGGCTGGTCATGGCTCACATCAACACCACCATCCCAGAAACCCTAGACCCACTCTATATGCATACTGCCCCAACAGATTCACAGATGGCGCAATTGCTATTGCACTTCACGCTGCCCTCTCCCACCTGGACAAGAGGAACACTTATGTAAGAATGCTGTTCATTGATTATAGCTCAGTGTTCAACACAATAGTGCCCTCTAAGCTCATCACTAAGCTCATGATCCAGGGACCGAACACCTCCTTCTGCAACTGGATCCTGGACTTCCTGACGGGCTGCTCCCAGGCGATGAGGGTAGGCAAAAACACATCTGCCACGCTGATCCTCATACACGGGGGCCCCTCAGGGGTCCGTGCTTAGTCTCCTCCTGTAATCCCTCTTCACCCACGACTGCATGGCCGTGCACGACTCCAACACCATCATTAAGTTTGCTGACGACATGACGGGTGTAGGCCTGATCACTTAAGACGATGAGACAGCCTATAGGGAAGAGGTCAGTGACCTGGCAGTGTGTTTCCAGAACAACAACCTCTCCCTCAATGTCAGCAAGACGAAAGGGCTGATCGTGGACTACAAGACATGTAGGGCCAAGTATGCCCCCATCCTCATTGACAGAGCTGTAGAGGAGTGGGTCGAGAGCTTCAGGTTCCTTGGTGTCCACATCACTAAGGAGTTAACATGGTCCACAAACACCAAAACAGTCTTGAAGAAGGCACGACAATGGCTTTTCCCCCCTCAGGAGGCTGAAAATATTTTTCCTGGGCCCTCAGGTTGCTATGAGAATTGCAAATGTGTTTTTACCTGCATTCTTAGTAGGGCATCACTAAGCCATTTCCTGTGCATTCCTTCATGTTGTGCTGAAAAAAGGAAAAGATCTTCTTTAAAAAAATAAAATAAAAAAATTCAAGATCAACTGGCCCTATAAGCCAACTAATCCCTTTCAAAACATGTCAACAAATCATGCCCCCATTTGCCAAGCTCATGTGCGGTCTACTCAGTGACACCCACAGAACACAACTTTTAGCGTTGTATCTCATATTGCAGGACTCTGAAACCACTGTGAAATGAGCCATAGTAAGCTTATCAGTCAACCTACTATGTGTATCCTATTGGACATTCATATTGCATTGTACAGCCTTACCTTTGGATTGTGGATCAATGAAATAGGGTCGTCAAATTCCCTCTATAAGAGCTGTGACACTAATATTTATGTAAACTCTTCACAGTTGTGATCTGTGGGTGTCGCTAAGTAGACTGATAATCTATTTCATTGATCCATAGGTAAGGCTGTACAGTGAAATATAGGTATGCCCCCCAGGCAATTCTGAAGTCTAATATATCCACAGTGCAATTAGCAGATGTTTACTTTTATTTGTCCAATTGACAAATTATTGTCTTTTGTTGAAATGATATAACAACTTTCCAACCTTGTTGAGCATTTAGTCCAAATATGGCATGATTCCACTCTTTGTATCCATTTACCCGCTCTTGTACTGCCTATTCATCCACGACTGCGTGGCTGCGCACGACTCCAACACCATCATTAAGTTTGTAGATGACATGACGGTGGTAGGCCTGATCCCCGACGACAATAAGACAGCCTATAGGGAGGAGGTCAGAGACCTGGCATTGTGGTGCCATGACAACAAGCTCTCTCTCAATGTCAGCAAGACAAAGGAGCTGATTGTGGACTACAGGAAACGGAGGGATGAGCACACCCCCATTCAAATTGATGGGGCTGTAGTGAAGCGGGTCGAGAGCTTCATGTTCCTCGGTGTCCACATCACTAAGGATCTATCATGGTCCACACACACCAACACATTGTGAAGAAGGCACTACAATGCCTCTTCCCCACCCTCAGGAGGCTGAAAAGATTTGGCATGGGCCCTCAGATCTACAACTGCACCAATGAGAGCATTTTGACTGGCTGCATCACCAGTTGGTATGGAAACTACTTGGCATCCGACTGCAAGGCTCTACAGAGGCTAGTAATTACGGCCCAGTACATCACTGGGGCCGAGCTTCCTGCCATGCAGGAACTCTATACTATGCGGTATCAGAGGAAGGCCCTAAAAATTGTCAAAGACTCCAGCCACCGAAGTCATAGACTGTGCTACCGCATAGGAAGTGGCATTGATGCACTAAGTTTGGAACCAACACGACTCTGAACAGCTTCTACCCCCAAGCCATAAGACTGCTAAATAGTTAACCAAATTGCTACCTGGACTAGCATTGACACTTCTTGCACTAACTCTTTTGACTCATCACACATGCTCCTCACACATTTTTCTCTCTGCTTTGCTCGGAAGTAAGAAACAAAGCATACCACTGTTAGTCTAAACCTGTTGTTTATTAAGCATGTGACAAATAAAACTGGATTTGATTTGGATTTGATTTGGATCTATTACAACGATGTTCTTGACTCTGGTTCCAAATAATATTTTCTCCGATTTTTCAGACAAACATAAAGGTTAGGAACACTCACAATGTAATTACGTTATGGCCATGGCCAAAAGTATGTGGACATCTGCTCGTCGAACATCTCATTCCAAAATCATGGGCATTAATATGGAGTTGGTCCCCCCTTTGCCAGCCTCCACTCTTCTGGAATGGCTTTCCACTAGATGCTGGAACATTGCTGAGGGGACTTGCTTCCATTCAGCCACAAGAGCATTAGTGAGGCTCGCAGTCGGTGTACCAATTCAGCCAAAAGGTGTTTCATGGGGTTCAGTCCAGGGCTCTGTGCAGGTCAGTCAAGTTCTTCCACACTGATCTCAACCAACCATTTCTGTATGGACCTCACTTTTTGCACGGGGGCATTGTCATGCAGATATAGGAAAGGGCCTTCCCCCTAACTGTTGCCATAAAGTTGTAAGCACAGAATTGTTTGGAATGTAATTGTATGCTGTAGCGTTAAGATTTCCCTTCACTGGAACTAAGGGGATTAGCCCGAACAATGAGAAAGAGCCCCAGACCATTATTCTCCTTCCACCAAACTTTACATTTGGCGCTATGCAGCAATCTCTTGGCATCTGCAAAACCCAGTTGTGTCTGTTGGACTGCTAGATGGTGAAGTGTGATTCATCACTCCAGGGAACGTGTTTCCACTGCTCCAGAGTCCAAAGGCGGCAAGTTTTACACCACTCCGGCCGATGTCTTGTGTGCGGCTACTCAGCCATGGAAAATAATTTCATGAAGCACCCGACAAACAGTTATTGTGCTGACGTTGCTTACAGAGGCAGTTTGGAACTTGGTAGTGATGAGCTTGTGTGGCCTACCACTTCGCGGCTGAGCCGTTGTTGCTCCTAGATGTTTCCACTTCACAATAACAGCACTTACAGTTGACCAGGGCAGAACTTTGACAAACTGACTTGTTGGAAAGGTGGCATCCTATGACGGTGCAACGTTGAAAGTCACAGTAAGGCCATTCTACTGTCAGTGTTTGTCTATGGAGATCGCATGCTCAAGTTTAAAATACCTGTCAGCAACGGTTGTAGCTGAAATAGCTGAATCCACACATTTTAAGGGGTGTGCAGCTACTTTTGGCCATGTAGTGTACTTTGATCTATATTTGATTTGAATTTGAACATAAAGATGAAGTGTATACAAAGGCTGTAACTTATTGAGCATACTTGTTCTCATACTGTCTTTAACTCTCTCTCTCTCTCTCATCCTTTCTTCTTTCCCCCTCCCTCCCTCAATACCCCGTTCCCCATCTAACCCTCTATCTCTCTCCCTTCCATATTCTCCTCCCCCTTTCTCTCTCTTTGCTTCTCTCCCTCTGCTCTGTCCACCCTCCTCCCCTTCTCCATAGGACAAGGAGGAGCAGTGGATGACGAAGCTGGTGTCGGGGCAGCATGACTTTGCCCTGCTGCAGCCGCTGCAGTGGAACATGCGCTACGAGGTGGAGATCACAGCTCGCAACGTCAAGGGCCTTTCGGAGCCCACCTTCTACCAGTTCTTCATGCCCCAGAAACCCGACATCATAGGTACACACAGTTGTGAGACCTGCATGTTCAAGCATGCATACACAGACCATCATGTGCACACATACTGACAAAAATCCTTAGACAAACACAAAGACAATTCTGCACACAGACAGACACAAAGTTGTGTTTATATTCACTGACACTCACAGATGCCCGCACGCACACACACACACATACTAGTGGTGGCTGGTGACACTTTAAATGGGCAGGATGGGCTCATAGTAATGTCTGGAATGGAATTAATGGAATGGTCTCAAACACATTACACAGCTGGTTTCCATGTGTTTAATACCATTCCATTTACTCCATTCCATTCATTATTATGAGCTGTCCTCCCCTTACCAGCCTCCTGTGACACACACTGCTGGGCACAAACACATACAGTGCCTTCGGAAAGTATTCAGACCCCTTGACTTAAAAAAAAAAAGTATGTTACAGCCTTATTCTAAAATGGATTAAAAATATATTTTAACAATTCTCAGCAAACTACACACAATACCCCATAATGAGAATGCGAAAACAGGTTTTTAGAAATGTTTGCAAATGTATTAAAAATAAAAACAGAAATACCTTGTTTACATAAGTATTCAGCTCCTTTGCTATGAGACCCGCAATTGGGCCAAGGTGCCTCCTGTTTCCATTAATCATCCTATCCTTGAGATGTTTCTACAAGTTGATTAGAGTACACCTGTGGTAAATTCAATTGATTGATCATGATTTGGAAAGGTACAAACCTGTCTATATAAGGTCCCACATTTGACATTGCATGTCAGAGCAACTACCAAGCCATGAGGTCAAAGGAATTGTCCGTAGAGCTCCAAGACAGGATTGTGTCGAGGCACAGATCAGGGCAAGGGTACCAAAAAAATTAATTGAAGCATTGAAGGTCCCCATGAACACAGTTCATTCTTAAATGGAAGATGTTTGGAACCACCAAGACTCTTCCTAATACTGGCCGCCCAGCCAAACTGAGCAATTGCCTCTATGGCTTATTTATTGCCTATCTCTCTACTCTTCTACATTTGCACACACTGTACATAGCAATTGGCGGAGAAGGGCCTTGGTCAGGGAGGTGACCAAGAACCTGGTGGTCACTCTGTCAGAGATCTAGAGCTCCTCTGTGGAGATGGGAGAACCTTCCAGGAGGACCACCATCTCTGCAGCACTCCACCAATCAGGCCTTTATGGTAGAGTGGCCAGACAGAAGCCACTGCTCAGTAAAAGGCACATGACAGCCTGCTTGGAGTTTGCCAAACAGCAACTAAGAATCTCAGACCATGAGAAACAAGATTCTCTGGTCTGATGAAACTAAGATTAAACTCTTTGGCCAGAATGCCAAGCGTCACGTCTGGAGGAAACCTGGCACCATCCCATTGGTGAAGCATGGTGGTGGCAGCAAATCAAAGTTGTAGACCTTACAGTGAAATGCTTACTTACAGGCTCTAACCAATAGTGCAAAAAAATGTATTAGGTGAACAATAGGTAAGTAAAGAAATAAAACAACAGTAAAAAGACAGGCTATATACAGTCGCTAGGCTATAAAAGTAGCAAGGCTACATACAGACACCGGTTAGTCAGGCTGATTGAGGTAGTATGTACATGTAGATATGGTTAAAGTAACTATGCATATATGATGAACAGATAGTAGCAGTAGCGTAAAAGAGGGGTTACCGGTTGGTGGGTGGCGGGACACAATGCAGATAGCCCGGTTAGCCAATGTGCGGGAGCACTGGTTGGTCAGCTCAATGACTCATGCTGTGGGGATGTTTTTCAGCTGTAGGGACTCTGAGACTAGTCAGGATCGAGGCAAATATGAACAGAGCAAAGTACAGAGAGATCCTTGATGAAAACCTGCTCCAGAGCGCTCAGGACCTCAGACTGGGGCGAAGTTTCACCTTCCAACAGGATAATGACCCTAATGACACAGCCAAGACAACGCAGGAGTGGCTTCAGGAAAGGTCTCTTAATGTCCTCTCTAGCCAGATCCCGGACTTGAACTCGATCGAACATCTCTGGAGAGACCTCAAAATAGATGCGCAGCAACACTCCCCATCAAACCTGACAGACTCAATGCTGTAATCGCTGCCAAAGGTGCTTCAACAAAGTACTGAGAAAAGGGTCTGAATACCTATGTAAATGTGATATCAGTTTTTCATTTTTTATAAATGGGAAAAACATTCTAAAACCTGTTTTTGCTTTATCATTATGGGGTATTGTGTGTAGACTGAGGAGGGGAAAAAATACTGAATCAATTGTAGAATAAGGCTATAACGCAACAAAATGTGGAAAAGGGGTCCGAATACTTTCTGAAGGCACTGTACTGCACCTAGTCACCCAGGTAAACCCACTGTAGAGTTATGAGCACACACTCAAATCACCTTCTATTGGGGTTATGTGTGGGCAAAGGGAGCAGGATCAAACGCAGAGAGCGTTGGTTTGATTAGGCCATGCTGTTTGATAAGCATATCTGTCTGGGCCTCTCAATGTTCCTGGGAGAGAAGAGGCCGACTGTAGGATGCTTATCATTATCAAACAGTCCCCAGAGTTTTATGTAAGACCACACACACATACACAAACCATCACAAAGGGAACAGTTTACAGTGAATCACCACTTCCATATATATGCCCCCCTGTGGAGCCTGATTCTTTTTGTTGTTTAGGTCATTTCTGCTGCTGCTCATGAAGGAGCGAATGTTTGCCTCTCTCATTACTGGAGTGGCTAAACTGGCTGTGTGTGTGTGTGTGTGTGTGTGTGCTCCTTAAATGGAAAACAAGGCTGCGAACACAGTGCTTAAGCCGAGTCACTTCGATTGGCTGTCCCCTCTCGATAGCAAACAGAGGGTGAGAGAGACCGGGGGCAAAAAAACAATAACAAATAGTTTTCTTTTAATCCCAGTTTATTTCCTGTTGAATGGTCCAATGAGAGGGAAAGGAGTGGCCAAAATTGACCAATGACAATGGAGTCCTGTCACCTGTCAGTATTCGTCATTAATCGCCATCTGTGGGGTCTATTCAGGAGGTTGAAATGTTAAAGAAAAATAAGATAAATGTATTATGTAGAATAGATATGGTTGTCTGTTGAATAGGGATTCGTGACAGCTCTATTCATTATATTTATTACTGCAACCTTCTGAATTAGTTCCCTCCACTGAACACATCCAAATTGTTTAACTTTTGATATGGTAGTGACACCATGAAGATGCCTACCTGCAGTGTATCTGATATGCTGTATAACCTCCAAGGATCTACTATATGCCTCTCTGTGTTTATTTTCTAAACAATCTCTATTCAATTCTCCCTCTTTATGCATTATGCATTCCCTGGGTCTGAAATGGTTGCTTTTCTTTTTTCCGCCCCTCCCTTTCTTTCTCTCTCCTAGATTGTCTTGCAATGAACTGCCACTACACCTCCCCTCTCCCGTACTTTTTTTCCATCCATGAACTCCCCTTTGAAAAATGTCATTGATTGCCACTCTACCCTTGGTTCCTTTCCCTCTATCCTTCTTAAATCATAGCACCACTCACTTTAGACCTCCTGAATCACTATAGAGTCTTCCCTATTTCCCTCCTAAATCCTGTCTCTTCCCAGCTGTTTCTTTTTGAATGATCTACCTTCTGTAGGATTTTTGGCATCCATCTTGGTTTTATGCCTTCATATGTGTTTACCATATGACCTGATGGATGTGAATGGAACGGAACATTTTGTATGTTGAATGATATGTTTAAAGCTCCTGTACAATATCATATAGTACTCACTTCTAACACACACCAGTGGTGCTGGTTTAAATACAATGGAAATAATATAACAGAAATGCCCGCAAACTATGTGCTCCTTATAACACCTTTAAAGGATCATTAAAGTTGTAAGTTGAACCACTCTTCACTGGTAATGTAAACTTCTAAAATATTCCCCTTGATTTTGGAAGAATACAACATATGCATGCTTAAACTATTGTAGTACAACACTACTGTTGCTATCAAAATAATAATGATGCCCGTTAATGCAACTGCAGCTCTCATGAATTCTGTTTCTTTTTTCAGGGGAAAACAAGACAAGGTGATGTACAGCCAATTATCTTGAACACGCCCCCCCCCCCCCACCCCAAAAAAACTCACAAGCATGTACATACAAAACACTCAACACTGTTGCAATACATTTTTTCATCAAGAGTAATTTCAGTTTGGAAATTAACTATGATGGGGAAGCAGCCTAGAAATGCTGTGAAAATGTTTACTTTCTTACGGAGCCACTTAGGGATCATGGTGGAGAAAAAAAAGACTGGCAGGCAAATCCGTTCCCTAGTTTTTTTTTATCCATTCCCTCAGATGTTTTATTTGTTCCATGTTCTCCTTGTGTCGACTAATATGTTGTTCCTACTTGCCGAAAACATATGGCAGCATATATATATATATATATATATATATATATATAGCATATATACATATATATCATTATATTTAGTAAATTACATGTTTCAAATGGTGATGATTACTTAACATTTAATAGCTTATTTCCAGTTTCAGTGATTTCATATGCCTCCAAATCATAAGGGCAAATAATAGGTAACGGGTGTGAAAACCCCCTCAATTAACCAAAGTAATTTCAGTCATAACTGAATGATGGACAGTACCAGTCAAAAGTTTGGACACACCTTCTCATTCAAGGGTTTTTCTTTATTTTTACTATTTTCTACATTGTAGGATCATAGTGAAGACATCAAAACTATGAAATAGCACATATGGTATCATGTAGTAGCCAAGAAAGTGTAAATATATATATATATATGAGATTCTTCAAAGTAGTCACTCTTTGCCCTGATGACAGCATTGCACACTTGGCATTCTCTCAACCAGCTTCATGAGGTAGTCACCTGGAATGCATTTCAATTAACAGGTGTGCCTTTTTAAAAGTTCAGTAGTGGAATTTCTTTCCTTCTTAATGCGTTTCAGCCAATCACTTGTGTTGTGACAAGGTATGGGGTGGCATACAGAAGATAGCCCTATTTGGTAACAGACCAAGTTCATATTATGACAAGAACAGCTCAAATAAGCAAATAGAAAAGACAGTTCATCATTACTTTAATTAAGACATGAAAGTAAGTCAATTTCAAGAACTTTGAGCGCTTCTTCAAGTGCAAAAACCATCAAGCACTATAATGAAACTGGCTCTCATGAGGACCACCACAGGAAAGTAAGACCCAGAGTTACCTCTACTGCAGAGGATAAGTTATTAGAGTTGGCAGCCTCAGATATTACAGCCCAAATAAATGCTTCACAGAATTCAAGTAACAGACACATCTCAACATCAACTGTTCTGTGGAGACTTCAGGCCTTCATGGTCGAATTGTTACAAAGAAACCACTGCTAAAGGACACCAATAAGAAGAAGATACTTGCTTGGGCCAAGAAATACGAGCAATGGACATAAGACCCGTGCAAATCTGTCCTTTGGTCAGGTTGATTCCAACTTTGAGATTTTTGGTTCTAACCGCTGTGTCTTTGTGACAAGCAGAGTAGGTGAACAGATGATCTCTGCATGTGTGATTCCCACAGTGAAGCATGGAAGAGGAGGTGTGATGTGGGGGTGCCTTACTGGTGTCTGTGATTAATAAAAAATTCAAGGCACACTTAACCAGCATGGCTACCACAGCATTCTGCAGCGATACGCAATCCCATCTGGTTTGTGCTTAGTGGGGCTATCATTTGTTTTTCAACAGGACAATGACCCAACACACCTCCAGGCTGTGTAAGGGCTATTTGACCAAGAAGGAGGGTGATGGAGTGCTGCATCAGATGACCTGGCCTCCACAATCATCCGACCTCAACCCAATTGAGATGGTTTGGGATGAGTTGGACAGCAGAGTGAAGGAAAAGCAGTCAACAAGTGCTCAGCATATGTGGGAACTCCTTCAAGACTGTTGGAAAAGCATTCCAGGTGAAGCTGGTTGAGAGAATGCCAAGAGTGTGCAAAGCTGTCATCAAGGCAAAGGGTGGCTACTTTGAAGAATCTGAAATATAAAACATATTTTGATTTGTTTAAAAAATGTTGGTTACTACATGATTCCATATTTGTTTCTTCATAGTTTTGATGCCTTCACTATTATTCTACGATGTAGAAAATCTGACCTGAATTAGTGGTTGTGTCCAAACTTTTGACTGGTACTGTATGTTTACACTTTGTGCAAACTCGTATTTATGCAACTTGGACAACATGAACAGTTGTCAATTTTGTGTGCTTACCCCTCATGCATAAAGTTAGGGCCATATATAAGTCCAGTAAAACATGGTGCATCCAAGCACCTGGATGTGTTTATGTTGTTTACAATTGTGCATATGACTCATCTGAAGGCAGAAAGGAAAGGCATGCAAATTTATTTTGCATCAAACTCTTTGTTCATAACTAAAACTGTAGGCTATTTGCTTTGATGCAATGACAATACATTCACCTGGAAATGAGCTAATTGCCAGGCTAGAGTAGGTTGTGAAAGAACATAATATAGAATATAGATATAGAACAGCTAAGGTCATAAAGCAGAGCCAGACAGAATTCCTGCCTAGGGATGAGAGTGCATCATTGTACCATATTTGCACCTTGAGTTGTTTTAAATGCCCGTTTACTTATATGCCCTTATGATTTGGAGGCAAATGAAAATAAGCTATTGAATGGTCATTGATCACCACCATTTGAAGCATTTAGGCTGCAATATGTTGTTGGCCACGTGGGACCGTCATGATAGCCTACATAAATAGAAGAGGGGACAAATACAAAATCAAAGGGAACAGATAAAAAAGAAAGAGGGAACAGATTAACCTGGCTGTTTAATTTCTTCTCCGCCATGACCCCCAAGGGGCTCCATACTTTCTCTAACATTTCTAGGCAATAATCCCTGCTGGAGCCTCTGAATATGACAGAAACTCTCCGAAAGGACAGACCATGTCAAGTCACTATGATTACAGTCGTTTGGTTGTCAGGCGTCCCATTTAGGCGGCCATTTTGAGCCATTTGAGCTTTGTGATTTAACAAGTGGCTGATTCTAGGCCCTATCACTCTCCCTTCCCAGGAACACTTTTGTCTGTGCTTTACAGCAATCACCACACCATCGAGCCCAACTAACCGGCCCCATTTCGTTCCACAACCCTAGCGGCAATGAGGGTACTTTGCTCTTTAAAAGTGTGTTCGGCGGTAACGCTTCTTTGGGCTCGCCATTTTGGAGTTGCGTGCAGGCTAGATCTAGGGCCTTTTCATGAGTCATCATTCTTGACGAATTGTTGGAGAGTGGTTAATTAAGGAGAGAAAGTGCCTGAACGTCTGTGTCTAATGTTTCTGTGACCTTTGGTCTTGGATGTGGAAGAGATGTAGTATACCGTATAAACGGAACATTGTAAATGCACTGGGATAAAGTGTGAACTTTTGGTCAAGGCAATTATGTCTCGTAACTGCATGGAGAATGTTTTAAAATGACATTATAGAGTAGATATTATAATATTACATGCAATTCAAGCATTAAAGTGCAAAGTTATACACTTCTTAGTTTGCTTGAAATGGCATGAGAAGAATGATTTACAACATAGTCTATGTTGCTCCGGACAACACTCTAGTTTTAAACAACATTATAATAGTCTTTGATGGTTTTTCCATTTCCTGATTATTGAAGTGTACTTCAGCTATGTTAAGGCTCTTTAATTCAGCCTTAGTAATGGTGGAGACTCATCATTCCTCTTATCTCTTAAATAAGAGGATCTGGTGTGGGTGTGCTGATTCTCTTCCAAGGCTTTCTCTAATGGAGTAGCAATACTTCCCCATGGCATAGAGCACAAATTGGACGCTCAAGTCTAGCTATGATGGCGTCACACACACACCCACTCACAGTGATGTTTATCCCTAAAAACCACTAGCACCCGCAAGTTTCCGCCCAATCAATGGCTCCCGTTTTGTCATCGTTAATTGACCGACTACCTCTCAGATCTAATCAAGTCCAACTCAATGAGTGCTCGGGCCTAATGAGTTGATGTCAGAGACGTAGCTGTATACGGATGGCTCCCACTCTGAGAGAGATGCAGGATGACTAGCATTAACAGACTATCAAATTGAGCCGCTAATGGGCTAATAAATCAAGAGCCAATAGGACGTGCTTTCAAGATTAATCACATGGAATAAGCAGACAGGGAAATTGATATACATCGCCATCGGTTTGATAGGATATAGAGTAGAAGACCAGAAAGAAGCACAATTAGCGAATTTTAACAAACTTTGTCATTTCCGGTCTTTTCAGCTACTATGAGCTGATTTGTCACTGCTTGGATTATGAGGGTAAGATCAAAAGCTATAAGGTTTAGAGTTCTATCCTCTCACTGGGGCTCTGAAACTGATGTGGTCGCTGTTATTTTCAACGACCTCAGACATAATTCAGCACTCCGAAAGGAAGTAATAGTAGGAGTTGTGTTTTGAAGCCGAACCCAGGTAATATATTTGGCGGAATAGATTGGAATGAATTTCGAACACACACAAGGTAGGCAGCTAGAGCAGCTAACCCCAGAGGCACTTGACAGCAGAACAAGACTTTTCCTTGTTCCCCTTTTCCGTTTTCCCTCCTTTTTTCTTTATTTTCATTGTCTTCAGTCGAGAGATCTAGCTACCACGAGACCTTGAGACACCCCAGCTGTCATCGTTTGAACATTGCAAGGCACCTAATAGACATTTGTCTCTGTCAAGATTTGAATTACATTCACTTGGCGAGGATTCTTTTTCATTTCACCTTATTGCTCAGCAAATTGGAAATCGGAGGTGCGAAAAGTAAAAAAGTGTTATGTATTTCCCCCTGGCTTCCTTCCTTCCTTGGTCCCGCTTATTTGAAATGTGTTGCTTCACGTCCATTGATTCCCTCCAATAATAAAGAGATCAAACCAGGCTCGCAATGGAATGCAAGGCAAACGACTGCTGAGCTAGTAGCTCAGGAAAGATTGATACGGTTTAATGAGTATGTGCCACTGTAAGGAAAAAGACACTGTTAATGGGTTCTCTCCCTTGTAATGCCCCATTTTCAATCACTAACCATTTCCAATTTACAATATATGCTTTGACAATGTCCTTTCCACTATTTGAACCGAGGTCAGTGAACCATCATAACCAGTCGGCAAATTTTGTAAACTGGTTTCTAGTTATATTTGATTTGATTTGATTTTTATTTCACCTTTATTTAACCAGGTAGGCTAGTTGAGAACAAGTTCTCATTTGCAGCTGCGACCTGGCCAAGATAAAGCATAGCATAGAGATGTCAGATTAAAACCAGGTAAAAGTGTCCTTAATTATAACCCCCAAACTCTACGACATTAAAGTGATGCAATTACACTATCTTTTGTCTCTCTTTTTCTTCCTGTAATTGTCTTGATCGACAAGGATCTGCCCTGTCCTTCAAGAGTCTATAATTGAATAGGAAAGTTTTATTACTATGAATACAAGAAGTTTAAAGCCGTAGAGGGCCAGAGCCACCAGCCTCCAAACCAAAGGAGTGGATTGGACAGGAACCAGGATGTGTGCAGAATGTGACTCAGCACAACAGTATAATACCCTTCTATGGCTATGACCAAATTCTCATAATGTGCTATTTAGACGGTAACTTGGAGTAAATCAAAGTCAATTGTGTCTCTTCTATGTCCTTAAATTATTATTTTCTCCATATCCTTTGTTCAGGATGTTTTTTTAGCAATCATCCATTATTGTTCTGTTTTGTTTTTGTATGCGTATTCCATAGTTTTCTCTTTTCATAACACAATGGCTTTTGTGTGATTATTTTATTCAATTGATTTTAATTGATTTAGTTAAATTCATCCTGTTTGTTTAACTGTTAACCAATGCTGAATTGATTGCATTCATTGACAAGGTCTTCAAGGCCTCACCTCTACCGCCAAAGGAAAACAGCTCCACATTAGGCTGTCTATTATTATTATTACTATTGTCTAAATCTATTGAATCTTTCACAAAGATTTGCCCTGACCAACCTTAAGATTCACACTCGGAGCAGTTATCAGTAATCTGAACACATATGATTTTATACACAAACGAGTGTTGCATCAAAATATTTAAACAGACAATTGAACTGAGATTTAATGCACTCTGAGAGCAAAATAGTTCAATACGACATTGCGCAGTTTTGATGAGAAAATGTCAATAAGGTAAACATGTTTTATCATTGTTCTGTTTACCCTTGAGGATTACTTGCAAAGCAGGCATTTCAAATGGCACCCAATTCTCTATATACTGCACTACCGCTTACCTGGTCAAAAGTAGTGCGCGATAAAGGGAATAGGGTGCCATTTGGGATGCAAGCTAACATTCTTAATGGGAGACAGGAAAGTAGTTACCACCTACTAAGCTTTGGCTCATCTACCTTCAAATTAATTCAGATACATTTTGCCGACAGAGCGAGCCCCGTTGCGGAGGAGAAATATTGATCCAATCAAAGAGGTTTGCCGCTGCCTCACGTCCCATGATGCAACACTAAAAACCCACTACTTTAATTTAAATTCCTAGCTTACAAGGCTTTCCCTCTCTCTTTCTCTCATTCACTCAATCTTCCTCTCTCCTTCTGTCTCTATTCCCTCTCTTCCTTGCGCTAAGCTGCTCGTTAGCTCTAACGGTGCTTGCCACTGATTGCTCTCGCCGCCAGCGTCGTTCGTTCTCGTTCAGGTGTGTCTGTAGGTGTTCGGATCTGACCCTATACCACAGGCTCTATTTGATCAACAACAAGGTTACCGGTGCTTACCAGTGCTCACAATTAGAAAACAGCAGGGGTGTGTCCCGAATAGCACTACAGTAGTGGGACACAGCCCAGATGAGGAGAGGAGAGGAATCTGAGCTAAATGCTTGAGTGTGTATTCGCATAATATGTATGAAATAGATATTTTTGCTGGGGTAAAAAAAAAAAAAATCTATGTGGAAATAGCTGGGGTAGCTTTCAGTGAGGGGTATCGTATGAGTTTGGTTATGACCACCTTTGTCCAGGTTACCGGCGTAGGTTATGGCTCACAGTGTGTGTGTGTCTGTCTGTTTGTATGTCTGTCTAGCTTAGTGATGGTGCTCTCTATGTCCTCTTGTCCTACCTGGGCCTGCATTTATCTCCAACAGCCTGTGCCTGGGGTATATGACTATGAAGTGTGTGTCTGTCTGGGTTGGTTATTGGCTCGCTGTGCAGGATCCTGGGCGTGAAGCATCTCAGACTATGCATATCTGGCTTCGTGAGTGACAGTGTTCTCTCTGTCCCTCTTATCCTGCCTTAACAGTCTCTGTTGTGGAACTGGGGTGTTTTACTGTATGATTTGTACTATGCCTGTCCGGGTTATTGGCAGCAGCTTCTCAGAGGGGTTGGGTTAAAAGAGGAAGACACATTTCAGATGAAGGCATTCAGTTGAACATCTGACTAGATATCCCCCTTTCCCTTTCCTTTCTTCCTGGGGTCCGAACACATTAATGCACTTACATTACACATAAAACACAAGATAAAACAGTACATGCTATAACATTATTACACCACTACATACAGTGCATTCAGGAAGTATTCAGACCCCTTGACTTTTTCCACATTTTGTTATCTTACAGATTTATTGTAAAATTGAATATTCATGCAAGCTACTCAATACTGCCCCCCAATCACCAAGTGGTTAAGGACAGTATAACAAGATAAATGTACTCTGAAAGTAGACACGTACGACTTACCAGGGTTGCATCCAAATGTTGTAAAACTTATGTGATTGAGAATATTTTTGTGAAGATGAAATGTGATTTTAGCCATCTAACTGATATAATTGTTTTTCATATAATCTTTTGCCAAGTCAGTAACCACGCCCACGTGAGCGCCGAAATTGTGGCAACGTGATGAAACCGCCCTCCAAGGTGAGTGCTTAAAATGACTCGCTGAAGAATTAACATATCAGACCAAAACATGCCGGGTTGCTGCCGGTATGTAAAGTGGTCCTAGTTCTAACCCGAATAATCAACCATTGAGACCAGTCTACGTGCAGCGCGAGCTGAATACATAAAAAATGGTTTAA
The DNA here is from genome assembly GCF_018296145.1 of Oncorhynchus tshawytscha. Lineage (NCBI taxonomy): Eukaryota > Metazoa > Chordata > Actinopteri > Salmoniformes > Salmonidae > Oncorhynchus > Oncorhynchus tshawytscha. The sequence continues at coordinate 15,311,612 of NC_056442.1, read as the reverse complement.
CACTACAAAACCAGAAAATAGTGTGACCCTCTGGAACTCTCAAGCGAAGAGGATAGGGACTATATCGCAATATTCCGTCTGCAACTGTTTAAATTACCGGTAGCCTTGTAAACTTGACCGAGGACAATCGCGTGGGTACTGCTGAAGGAACCAGTCTAACGAACACTCAGAGACAAAGAAGCTTACTACAACTTGTAAGGATATTGTGACTTCTGGTGGACAACCAGAGACTTGCATCGAACTCACCATTGACGGATCGAGTGGTTTCAACAGACAGAGACGACAAAGACATACAAGCGTAAATATATTCACTACCTTTCAAAAGTTTGGCGTCACTCAGAAATGTCCTTGTTTTCCATGAAAAGATACATGAAATTAGTTGCAAAATGAATAGGAAATATAGTCAAGACGTAAATAATGATTTTTAATTGAAATAATAATTGTCCTTCAAACTTCAAAAATCCTCAATTTGCAGCAATTACAGCCTTGCAGAAATTTGGCACTCTAGTTGTCAATTTGTTGAGGTAATCTGAAGAGATTTCACCCCATGCTTCCTGAACCACCTCCCACAAGTTGGATTGGCTTGATGGGCACTTCTTACGTGACATACGGTCTAGCTGCTCCCACAAATCAAATGAAATGTATTTATATAGCCCTTCGTACATCAGCTGATATTTCAAAGTGCTGTACAGAAACCCAGCCTAAAACCCCAAACAGCAAGCAATGCAGGTGTAGAAGCACTGTGTCTAGGAAAAACTCCCTAGAAAGGCCAAAACCTAGGAAGAAACCTAGAGAGGAACCAGGCTATGTGGGGTGGCCAGTCCTCTTCTGGCTGTGCCAGGTGGAGATTATAACAGAACATGGCCAAGATGTTCAAATGTTCATAAATGACCAGCAAGGTCAAATAATAATAAGGCAGAACAGTTGAAACTGGAGCAGCAGCACGGCCAGGTGGACTGGGGACAGCAAGGAGTCATCATGTCAGGTAGTCCTGGGGCATGGTCCTAGGGCTCAGGTCAGTTGAAACTGGAGCAACAGCTCAATAAGGTTGAGATCCGGTGACTGTGCTGGCCACTCCATTATAGACAGAATAGCAGCTGACTGCTTCTTCCCTAAATAGTTATTGCATAGTTTAGAGCTGTGCTTTGGGTCATTGTCCTGTTGTAGGAGGAAATTGTCTCCAATTAAGTGCCGTCCACAGGGTATGGCATGGCTTTGCAAAAAGGAGTGACAGCCTTCCTTCTTCAAGATCCCTTTTACCCTGTACAAATCTCCCACTTTACCACCACCAGAGCACCCCCAGACCATCACATTGCCTCCACCATGCTTGACAGATGGCGTCAAGCAATCCTCCAGCATCTTTTTATTTTTTGTGCGTATCACGAATGTTCTTCTTTGTGAGCACCTTTGTGAGCACCTAGATTCATCTGTCCATAACATTTTTTTCCAATCTTCCTCTGTCTTGTGTCTGTGTTCTTTTGCCCATCTTAATCTTACATTTTTACTGGCCAGTCTGGGATGTGGCTTATTCTTTTTAACTCTGCCTAGAAGGCCAGCATCTCGGAGTCGCCTCTTCGCCATTGAGACTGGTGTTTTGCGGGTACTATTTAATGAACCTGCCAGTTGAGGACTTGTGGGGCATCTGTTTCTCAAACTAGACACTCTAATGTACTTGTCCTCTTGCTCAGTTGTGCACCGGGGCCTCCCACTCCTATTTCTATTCTGGTTAGAGACAGTTTGTGCTGTTCTGTGAAGGGAGTAGTATACATAGTTGTACAAGATCTTCAGTTTCTTGGCAATTTATCACATGAAATAGCCTTAATTTCTCAGAAACAGAATAGACTAATGAGCTTCAGAAGAAAGTCTTTGTTTCTGGCCACTTAGAGCCTGTAAACGAACCCACAAATTCTGATGCTCCAGATACTCAACTAGTCTATAGAAGGCCAGTTTTATTTCTTCTTTAATTAGGAAAACGGTTTTCAGCTTTGCTAAATGGTTTTGTAATGATCAATTAGCCTTTTAAAATGATTAACTTGGATTAGCTAACTCAACGTGCCAAAGGAGTGATGGTTGCTTATAATCCAATCAAAAATTCTTCTTACATCAGCTGATATCTCAAAGTGCTGTATATAAACCCAGCCTAAAACCCCAAACAGCAAGCAATGCAGGTGTAGAAGCACAGTGGCTAAGAAAAATTCCCTAGAAAGGCCAGAACCAAGGAAGAAACCTAGAGAGGAACCAGGCTATGATGGGTGGCCAGTCCTCTTCTGGCTGTGCCTGGTGGTGATTATAACAGAACATGGCCAAGATGTTCAAAGGTTCATAGATAACCAACAGGGTCAAATAATAATAATCACAGTGGTTGTCGAGGGTGCAACAGGTCAGCACCTCAGGAGTAAAGGTCAGTTGGCTTTTCGTAGCCGATCACATTCTGAGTATCTCTACTGCAGTCTCTAGAGAGTTGAAAACAGCAGGTCTGGGACAGGTAGCACGTCCGGTGAACAGGTCAAGGTTCCATAGCCACAGGCAGAACAGTTGAAACTGGAGCAGCAGCACGGCCAGGTGGACTGGGGACAGCAAGGAGTCATCAGGCCATGTAGTCCTGAGGCATGGTCCTAGGTCTCAGGTCCTTAGAGAGAGAGAGAAATACTCCAGATATAACAGACTGACCCTAGCCCCCCGACACATAAACTACTGCAGCATAAATTCTGGAGGCTGAGACGGGAGGGCTTAGGAGACACTGTGGCCCCATCCGACGAGGCCCTCGGACAGGGCCAAACAGGCAGGATATAACCCCACCCACTTTGCCAAAGCACAGCCCCCACACCACTATCTTCAACCACCAACTTTACCATCCTGAGACAAGGCCGAGTATAGCCCACAAAGTTCTCCGCCACCGCACAACCCAAGGGGGTTGTGACTCAACCCACTCAAGTGATGCACCCCTCCTAGGGACGGCATGGAAGAGCACCAGTAAGCCAGTGACTCAGCCCCCATAATAGGGTTAGAGGCAGAGAATCCCAGTGGAGAGAGGGTTTACAGCTAACCTACAAAGCATTACATGGGCTTGCTCCTACCTATCTTATCAGAGACAGGTATCCTATCAGAGACAGCAAGGGCGATTCATTGTTCCAGTGCCTTTCCATTCACCTTCCCACTCCTGGGTCAGACTACACTCAATCATAGGACCTACTGAATAGATCTTCAATAAAGACTTAAAGGTTGAGTCCGAGTCTGCGTCTCTCACATGGGTAGGCAGACCATTCCATAAAAATGGAGCTCTATAGGAGAGAACCCTGCCTCCAGCTGTTTGCTTAGGTATTCTAGGGACAATAAGGAGGCCTGCATCTTGTGAACGTAGTGTACGTGTAGGTCTGTACTGCAGGACCAAATCGGAAAGATAGGTAGGAGCAAGCCCATGTAATGCTTTGTAGGTTAGCAGTAAAACCTTGAAATCAGCCCTTGCCTTAACAGGAAGCTACTGTTGAGAGGCTAGCACTGGAGTAATATGATCACATTTTTTGGTTCTAGTCAGGATTCTAGCAGCTGTGTTTAGCACTAACTGAAATTTATGTAGTGATTTATCCGGGTAGCCGGAAAGTAGAGCATTGCAGTAGTCTAACCTAGAAGTGACAGAAAGTTTCTGATTTTTGCAATGTTACGTAGATGGAAAAAAGCTGTCCTTGAAATGGTCTTGATATGTTAGTCAAAAGAGAGATCAGGGTCCAGAGTAATGCCGAGGTCCTTCACAGTTTCATTTGAGACAACGGTACAACCATTAAGATTAATTGTCAGATTCAACAGAAGATATCTTTGTTTCTTGGGACCTAGAACAAGCATCTCTGTTTTGTTTGAGTTTAAAAGTAGAACGTTTGCAGCCATTCACTTCCTTAAGTCTGAAACACAGGCTTCCAGCGAGGGCAATTTTGGGGCTTCACCATGTTTCATTGAAATGTACAGCTGTGTGTCATCCGCATAGCAGTGAAAGTTAACATTATGTTTCCGAATGACATCACCAAGAGGTAAAATATATAGTGAAAACAATAGTGGTCCCAAAACAGAACCTTGAGGAACACCGAAATTTACAGTTGATTTGACAAACCATCCACAGAGACAAACTGATATCTTTCCGACAGATAAGATCTAAACCAGGCCAGAACTTGTCCGTGTAGACCAATTTGGATTTCCAATCTCTCCAAAAGAATATAGTGATAGATGGTATCAAAACAGCACTAAGGTGTAGGAGCATGAGGACAGATGCCATTAAAAGGTCATTTACCACCTACACAAGTGCAGTCTCAGTGCTATGAGGGGGTCTAAAACCAGACTGAAGCGTTTCGTATACATTGTTTGTCTTCAGGAAGGCAGTGACAGCTTTTTCTAAAAATCTTTGAGAGGAATGGGAGATTCGATATAGGCCGATAGTTTTTTTTATATTGGGCCTCTGTACTCATATGTAGATATTCCATAAAATATCTGCCATTTCCAGTTACAGTAGTCATTTACAATATTAACAATGTCTACACTGTATTTCTGACCATTTTATGTTATTTAAAGGACAAAAAATAGCTTTTCTTTCAAAAACAAGGACATTTCTAAGTGACCCCAAACTTTTGAACGGTAGTGTACATTGCATTTCTTTTCGAATGAGTGGTCATTCTTGTGCGAAGTATTCACATTCCCATGATCATAGTTTTTCAACTGTATGTATAATGGGTCCCCTTCTGTCTTTCCCAACCTTTATCTGTCCCCACCCCCTCTCCATTGTGTAACTATACGCCATATCGGGTTAGTCCACTAGGGACTTTTCATTTCATTATGTTAATAATCAATTCAGCCTATACTGTGTGTTTATGTATTTCTGTGTGATTATTTAGTGAGTATGTAAATACATAATTAAGCCATTTTGTGTATTGCTGATTTATACGTTAGGTTAGGGTTCGTGCAGATATCCAAGAATTGTGCGACGTTCAGAATGAGACTGATGAGGTAATGATTAATAATTGACTGTGATTGATGTAAGAGATTTGTATCTTTAGAGTTTAAGTTGGGAGATAGTAACTTGTTAAATAACTTTTCCTGTAGTGCCCCAACATTGCTAATGAGTTAATTGTTACATGATTAATTTAATCACGTAATAATTAAACATAGTTCATTGATTTGATAAAATAACAGTCAACACATTAATGATATTCACATCATCATCTCCTATGCAGTTCCTTATAAACTCACTCACCGAATCAGCGTATAAATTGATATTATTCTCTGAGGCTACCCGGAACATTTTTTTATTTTTTTAAAATATTTTTTATTTATTTAACCTTTATTTAACTAGGCAAGTCAGTTAAGAACAAATTCTTATTTACAATGACGGCCTCGAAACAGTGGGTTAACTGTAGCATTGAAGATCCCCAAGAACACAATGAACACCATCATTCTTAAATGGAAGAAGTTTGAAACCACCAAGACTCTTCCTTGAGCTGGCCGCCTGGCCAAAAATTGAGCAATCGGGAGAAGGGCCTTGGTCAGGGAGGTCCAGAGATCCTCTGTGGAGATGGGAGAACCTTCCAGGAGGACAACAATCTCTGCAGCACTCCACAAATCAGGCCTTTATTGTCGAGTGGCCAGGCGGAAGCCACTCCTCAGTAAAAGGCACATGACAGCCTGCTTGGAGTTTGCCAAACGGCACCTAAATGATTCTCAGATCATGAGAAACAAGATTTTCTGGTCTGATGAAACCAAGATTAAACACTTGGGCCTGAATGCCAAGCGTCACGTCTGGAGGAAACCTGGCACCATCCCTATTGTAAAGCATGGTGATGGCAGCATCATGCTGTGGGGATGTTTTTCAGTGGCAGGGACTGGGAGACTAGTTAGGATCGAGGAAAAGATTAACAGAGCAAAGTACAGAGAGATCCTTGATGAAAACCTGCTCCAGAGTGCTCAGGACCTCAGACTGGGGCAAAGGTTCACCTTCCAACAGGACAACAACCCTAAGCACACAGCCAAGACAACACAGGAGTGGCTTTAGGACAAGTTTCTGAATATCCTTGAGTAGCCCAGCTAGAGCCCGGAATTGAAGCCGATCAAACATCTCTGGAGAGACCTGAAAGAGGCGACACTCCCCATCCAACCTGACAGAGCTTGAGAGGATCTGCAGAGAAGAATGGGAGAAACTCCCTGAATACAGGTGTGTCGAGCTAGTGTCATACCCAAGAAGACTCATGGCTGTAATCGGTGCCAAAGGTGCTTCAACAAAGTACTGAGTAAAGCGTCTGAATACTTAGGTATATATGTTATTTCCGGGGATATTTTTTTTATACATTTGCAAACATTTCTAAGAATCCATTTTTGCTTTGTCGTTATGGGGTATTGTGTGTTGATTAATGAGGGGGAAAAAAAATTCAATTTTAGAATAAGGTTGTAACGTACATTTTTGGGGGAAAAGGTCAAGGGGTCTGAATACTTTCAGAATGCACTGTATCTTACAATACAAAAAATGTATAATACCATCATCCAACGTTATTTCAAATGATGTGTGTGTAGAGTGCTAGCGTTTGTGTGTGTATATGTGTGTGTGTACCTGTGTGTGTCTCTTCACAGTCCACACCATAAGGTGTCTTTTTATCTGATGTATTTATCTGATTCTACATCTTGCATCAGTTACCTGATGTGGAATAGAGTTCCATGTAGTCATGGCTCTATGTAGTACTGTGTGCCTGCCATAGTCTGTTCTGGACTTGGGAATTGTGAAGAGACCTCTGGTGGCAAGTCTTGTGGGGTATGCAGGGGTGTCCGAGCTGTGTGCTAGTAGTTTAAACAGACAGCTCGGTGCATTCATCTTGTCAACACTTCTTTAAAAAACAAGTAGTGATGAAGTCAATCTCTTCACTTTGAGCCATGAGAGATTGACATGCATACTATTAATGTTAGCCCCCCATGTACATTAAAGGGCCAGCCATACTGCCCTGTTCTGAGCCAATTGTAAAGTCCTTCTTTGTGGCACCTGACCACACCTGGACTACTGACAAAACAAGGGCCTGTAGGACTGCCTTGTTGATAATGTTGTTAAGAAGGCAGAGCAGCGCTTTATGTCAACATGTTTTGACCATGTCAGTTTACAATCCAGGGTTACTCCAAGCAGTTTAGTCACCTCAACTTGCTCAATTTACACATTATTCATTACCAAATTTAGTTGAGGTTCATGGTTTAGTGAATGATTTGTCCCAAATACAATGCTTTTTCCGAAACCAGCTGCACCTCTTTGTTAACATATTCATATTCATAATCTCTTATTTAGAATGCTTATTTAGAACAGGCCAGTTTCGAATGACGCCACACTTTTTTCAGAAACTATTTACACAAACACAGTCCTTACAAAGTTATGTCCAGAATGTGAGAAGTTTATTTTTGGATGCAATGTTCAGACATTCACAGAAGTAGCTACAGCATAACACAATCATCCAAACCGGAAAAATGTAGGCTACATTTGTCCTAGCACTAACTGAGTAAAGATTGACATAACACAAGCAGTCATCTTTTCTAACTCTTGGCTGACATAAACTACAATATGAATTAGCTAATAGCAATTACTATGTATGATTAATTACATCACAGGTGAGCTCACCATTTATCAAAAGTAATCCGATGATAGGTAGTTTGTGCGCCCCGCCATGTTTTTTTCCCCGCATAAACCAAAGATAATAAGACGAGACAAGATGAGTTTGATCTGTTTATAGTATCCATGTTGAAGGGGGTGTGTCATCTACCATCGTTCACATCCCACCATTCACTTCCTGAAGTAACCCTTACTCACCTCGGTTTGTTATAACATTTTTGGTCCGACAGACGATTATGTGAAACTCAAAATGCATTGTATGTCAACAAACATAGCTCCACACATAGCTGGAATTAGCTTAGCTCATCATAATCAGTGCAACCTTCTAAAAAGTATTTTACATACATAATAGGTGTCCATTACAATCTATGCAATAACCAGAATGCATTATTTGTCACCAGTACTTTAAAACGTGAACAAAACTGTAAATACATTTGGAACAGTGAGTGCATTCTGACGTCAAGTGCATAAAACAACTCACGCTGGCGCGACTGTTAGAGATATTTGGAACTCACGTACGAAAAGGTTAACATTTTTTACAGTGATTTTCTTAATAGCTGCATGAGTATTTGTACCTGGAATAAGCAATTTCGTAAAGGTGTCACGTGAGGTGTCTGGTTGCTCCTAATTACACATCACAGACCAACAAATATTTTTTACATCAACAACATAGGAATCAATACAAAACGTATTGTATTACCTATCACACACTCTATTAGGCCCAACCTTTGGAACTTTGGTTTTCCTAGATATGGCTACTGTATTGTGATCACCACATCTGATGGATTTGTATACTGCTTTAAAGCACAATTCTGCAGCATCTGTAAAGGTGTGATCAATACATGTTGATTATATAATTACTGTGCTGTTTGTAACTACCGTTTGACTGATAACCTGAACCAGGTTGCAGGCATTGGTTACAGTTTGAAGCTTTTTCTTGAGTTGGCAGCTTGATGAAAACCAGTCAATATTTAAATCATCCAGAAAATATACCACTGTTGATGTCACATACTGACTGTTAGCACTTGGTGGTCTATAGCAGCTTCCCACAGGGCTCTCTCTGTTTCTCCCATCTAAGCAGACTCGCTGTTCCGCAGCTTGGGCCTGGGGGCAGTGGTGACTCGGTATATAACTTGTTGAGTGACAATACTCTCCCTGTCTGGCCTCCATCCAGCAGACTCCCTGTTCAGGGGCCTTGGACTCAGGCCTGTGGGTGGCCAGGGTTATGTTAATAAGATGTGTGTCACTTACTCTTTCTCTGTAACTCATTGAGTGACAGTACTCTCTCTCTCTGTCCGGCCTCCATCCAGCAGACTCCCTGTTCAGCGGCCTAGGGTTGGGGCCTGTGGTGGGCCTGGGCCTGGTCGGCTTCCTCCTGGTCCTCGTAGTGGTGGACGTCAGCTGCTACTTCCTGCGCCAGTGTGGCCTGCTCATGTGTATCACTCGCAAGCTCTGCAGCAAGAAGACGACCACCAGCGGCAAGAGCAAGGAGATGGAGGAGGGCAAGGCCGCCTACCTGTGAGTGGACCTTTGAATTGTGAAGACTGACCTTTTGTCATAGTATGTGTGATGTGACATTGTCAGTCAGTCAGGCAGTTATTCGCAAGTGATTGTTCACCTGCTCACTCAGTCATTTGCTTACTCACTCACTCCCTCGCTCCCTCACTCACTCAGAGTGTATCTCAATTCTTTCTACTCCCTTTTCCCTCATTACCCTTCTGATCTGGAAGAATTGGATAGGTGAAAGTTAATCCTCCATTTTGTTTCTGACATATAGTGCCTTGCGAAAGTATTCGGCCCCCTTGAACTTTGCGACCTTTTGCCACATTTCAGGTTTCAAACATAAAGATATAAAACTGTATTTTTTTGTGAAGAATCAACAACAAGTGGGACACAATCATGAAGTGGAACGACATTTATTGGATATTTCAAACTTTTTTAACAAATCAAAAACTGAAAAATTGGGCGTGCAAAATTATTCAGCCCCTTTACTTTCAGTTGCAGCAAACTCTCCAGAAGTTCAGTGAGGATCTCTGAATGATCCAATGTTGACCTAAATGACTAATGATGATAAATACAATCCACCTGTGTGTAATCAAGTCTCCGTATAAATGCACCTGCACTGTGATAGTCTCAGAGGTCCGTTAAAAGCGCAGAGAGCATCATGAAGAACAAGGAACACACCAGGCAGGTCCGAGATACTGTTGTGAAGAAGTTTAAAGCCGGATTTGGATACAAAAAGATTTCCCAAGCTTTAAACATCCCAAGGAGCACTGTGCAAGCGACAATATTGAAATGGAAGGAGTATCAGACCACTGCAAATCTACCAAGACCTGGCCGTCCCTCTAAACTTTCAGCTCATACAAGGAGAAGACTGATCAGAGATGCAGCCAAGAGGCCCATGATCACTCTGGATGAACTGCAGAGATCTACAGCTGAGGTGGGAGACTCTGTCCATAGGACAACAATCAGTCGTATATTGCACAAATCTGGCCTTTATGGAAGAGTGGCAAGAAGAAAGCCATTCTTCATCACCCTGAACACACCATCCTCACTGTCAAACATGGTGGTGGCAGCATCATGGTTTGGGCCTGCTTTTCTTCAGCAGGGACAGGGAAGATGGTTAAAATTGATGGGAAGATGGATGGAGCCAAATACAGGACCATTCTGGAAGAAAACCTGATGGAGTCTGCAAAAGACCTGACACTGGGACGGAGATTTGTCTTCCAACAAGACAATGATCCAAAACATAAAGCAAAATCTACAATGGAATGGTTCAAAAATAAACATATCCAGGTGTTAGAATGGCCAAGTCAAAGTCCAGACCTGAATCCAATCGAGAATCTGTGGAAAGAACTGAAAACTGCTGTTCACAAATGCTCTCCATCCAACCTCACTGAGCTCGAGCTGTTTTGCAAGGAGGAATGGGAAAAATTGTCAGTCTCTCGATGTGCAAAACTGATAGAGACATACCCCAAGCGACTTACAGCTGTAATCGCAGCAAAAGGTGGCGCTACAAAGTATTAAATTAAGGGGGCTGAATAATTTTGCACGCCCAATTTTTCAGTTTTTGATTTGTTAAAAAAGTTTGAAATATCCAATAAATGTCGTTCCACTTCATGATTGTGTCCCACTTGTTGTTGATTCTTCACAAAAAAAATACAGTTTTATATCTTTATGTTTGAAGCCTGAAATGTGGCAAAAGGTCGCAAAGTTCAAGGGGGCCGAATACTTTCGCAAGGCACTGTATTTATTTTCACCTGTCCAAACTTTACATATAATTGCAGATGATGGAAAGTAAGCCAATTTAGACTATTTAGACACACACAAAGGCAGTTTATATCTCACCCGGACACTCCCCACTGTCAAAATATGTAAATCACTCATTCAATCATTTAATGCTCACTCTTCATTACGCAGAAATATACTTGGCACAGTTTGTTTTTTCATATGAACTTGTATGTGGTATGTTTGGTGTGTATGCACGCTCGTGTTGGTGTTTGCACGTTCGTGCATGTGTGTCAAATCAAATCCAATTGTATTAGTCACATGCGCCGAATACAACAGGTATTGGTTGACCTTACAGTGAAATGCTCACATACCTAACCAACAATGTAGTTAAAAAAATATACGGATAACAATAAGACATAAAAGTAACAAGTAATTAAAGAGCAGCAGTAAAATAACAACAGTGAGACTATATACAGGGGAGTACTGATACAGAGTCAACATGCGGAGGCACAGGTTAGTTGAGGTAGTATGTACATGTAGATAGTTATTAAAGTGACTATACATAGATGACAACCAGAGAGTAGCAGGTGTGTAAAGAAGGGGGGGAGCAATGTAAATAGTCTGGGTAGCCACTTGACTAGATGTTCATGAGTCTTATGGCTTGGGAGTAGAAGCTGTTAAGAATTCTCTTGGACCTAGACTTGGCGCTCCGGTACCGCTTGCCGTGCAGTAGCAGAGAGAACAGTCTATGACTAGGGTGGCTGGAGTCTTTGACAATTTTAAGGGCTGTCCTCTGACACCACCTGGTATAGAGGTCCTGGATGGCAGGAAGCTTGGCCCCAGTGATGTACTGGACCGTTCACACTACCATCTGTAGTGCCTTGCGGTCAGAGGCCAAGCAGTCGCCATACCAGGCAGTGATGCAACAATTCAGGATACTCTCAATTGTGCATCTGTAGAACCTTTTGAGGATCTGAGGACCCATGCCAAATCATTTCAGTCTCCTGAGAGGGATTGCGTTTTGTCGTGCCCTCTTCACGGCTGTCCTGGTGTGCTTGGATCATGTTAGTTTGTTGGTGATGTGGACACCAAGGAACTTGAAGCTCTCAACCTGCTCCACTGCAGCCCCGTCGATGAGAATGGGGGTGTGCTCGGTCCTCTTTTTTCTGTAGTCCACAATCATCTCCTTTGTCTTGATCACATTGAGGGAGAGGTTGTTGTCCTGGCACCACACGGCCAGGTCTCTGACCTCCTCCCTATAAGCTGTCTCGTCCATGTTGGTGATCTGGCCTACCACTGTTGTGTTATCGTCAAATTTAATGATGGTGTTGGAGTCATGCCTGGTCGTGCAGTCATGAGTGAACAGGGAGGACACAAGAGGGGACTGAGCGAACACCCCTGAGGGGCCCCTATGTTGAGGATCAGCGTAACAGATGAGTTATTACCTACCCTTACCACCTGGGGGCGGCCCGTCAGGAAGTCCAGGATCCGGTTGCAGAGGGAGGTGTTTAGTCCCAGGGTCCTTAGCTTATTGATGAGCTTTGTGGGCGCTATGACATTGACCTCTGAGCTGTAGTCAATGACTAGTATTCTCACATACTAAGTGATCCTTTTGTCCAGGTGGGAAAGGGCAGTGAGAGAGCAATAGAGCAATAGAGATTGCATCATCTGTGGATCTGTTGCGGTATGCAAATTGGAGTGGGTCTAAGGTTTCTGGGATAATGGTGTTGATGCGAGCCATGACCAGCCTTTCAAAGCACTTCATGGCTACAGACATGAGTGATACAGGTCGGTAGTCATTTAGGCAGGTTACCTTAGTGTTTTGGGGCACAGGCACGATGGTGGTCTGCTTAAAACATGTTGATATTACAGACTCGGACAAGGAGAGGTTGACAATGAAGACACTTGCCAGTTGGTCAGTGCATGCTCGCAGTACATGTCCTGGTAATCTGTCTGGCCCTGCGGCCTTGTGAATGTTGACCTGTCTAAAGGTCTTACTCACATTTGCTGCGGAGAGCGTGATCACACTGTTTACTGGAATAGCTGGTGCTCTCATGCATGTTTCAGTGTTATTTGCCTCATGGCGAGCATAGAAGTAGTTTAGCTTGTCTGGTAGGTTTGTGTCACTGGGCAGCTCTCGGCTGTACTTCTTTCCTAGTCTGTAATGGTTTGCAAGCCCTGCCACATCCGACGAGCGTCAGAGCCGGTGTAGTACAATTCAATCTTACTCCTGTATTGACTCTTTGCCTGTTTCATTGTTCGTCGGATGGCATAGCGGGATTTCTTATAAGCTTCCGGGTTAGAGTCCCGGTCCTTGAAAGCGGCAGCTCTAGCCTTTAGCTCAGTGCGGATGCTGCCTGTATTCCAATCCTTCTGGTTGGGGTATATACGTACAGTTACTGTGGGGATGACGTCACCGATGCACGTAATGATGAAGCCAATGACTGATGTGGGTTACTCCTCAATGCCATCGGAGGAATCCTGGAACATATTCCAGTCTGTGCTAGCAAAATAGTCCTGTAGCTTAGCATCTGCTTCATCTGACCACTTTGTTATTGATCTAGTCACTGGTGCTTCCTGCTATAATTTTTGCTTGTAAGCTTGCTTGTAAAGCAACGTTTGTGGCGTGTGTGCACATACATGTGTACGTGAAAAAATCTGTATATGTGAAAGAGGGGAAATACAAGGCTATGTGTTTGTTCGGGGTGTCTAAATCTAGGTTACAGTGTATGCTTATCTGTGTTCAGGATTCACTGAGCATGCCATTACAAAACCACAGCTATTACTATTTACCTCCACTCTCATTCCATGGAACTGGAGTTTAAATTGAAACAGCATGAATAATTAATAAATGCAAGATAGGACTGACTCTAGCACAGCAGAATGGATGGAAAGAGTGATAGAGCTTGGGAAAGATGGAAAGAGAGAGAGAGGTTAGGGAGAGCAAGAGATAAAGAGAGTGAAAGAGGAGAGAGGAACAGAGGGAGAAAGATGGATAGAGTGGGAGAGTTGTCAGTGTGCGTACGTGCTGTCTCTCAGCCAAGGCAAAGGAAGCAAAGATGCTAACAAGACAGCGTGTAGCTAAACTAACATTGTGCTGATTTACAAGGAGGTGTAATGGAGTCTACAGTGTTTTTGTGTGTGTGTGTGCTTGCGTGTGGGTGGGTAGGTGATACAGAACTTTTCAAAGTATTCATCCTCGCGCTGCACTGCAGTGTCAGCTGTGCCACCAGAGACTCTGGGTTCGAGCCCAGGCTGCGACCGGGAGGTCCGTGGGGCGACGCACAATTGGCCTAGCATCGTCCGGGTTAGGGAGGGCTTGGCCGGTAGGGATATCCTTGTCTCATCGCGCACCAGCGACTCCTGTGGCGGGCCGGGCGCAGTGCACACTAACCAAGGTCGCCAGGTGCACGGTGTTTCCTCTGACACATTGGTGCGGCTGGCTTCCGGGTTGGATGCGCGCTGTGTTAAGAAGCAGTGCGGCTTGGTTGGGCTGTTTATCGGAGGACGCATGACTTTCGACCTTCGTCTCTCCCGAGCCCGTACGGGAGTTGTAGCGATGAGACAAGATAGTAGCTACTAACAATTGGATACCACGAAATTGGGGAGAAAAAAAAGAAAAAAAGGATTCATCCCCCTTGGCGTTTTGCCTATTTTGTTGTATTACAACCTGTAATTTAAATGGATTTTTTTGGTGATTTCATGTAATGGACATACACAAAATAGTCCAAATTGGTGAAGTGAAATGAAAAAAATAACTTGTTTAAAAAATAAATAAAAATGTAAAACGGATAACTGGTGGGTACATTTGTATTCACCCCCTTTGCAATGAAGCCTCTAAATAAGACCTGGATCAACCAACTACCGTCAGAATTCACTTAATTAGTTAAATAAAGTCCACCTGTGTGCAAACTAAGTGTCACATGATCTCAGTATATACAGTGACTTGCGAAAGTATTCTCCCCCTTGCATTTTTCCTATTTTGTTGCCTTACAACCTGGAATTAAAATATATTTTGTGGGGGTTTGTATCATTTGATTTACACAAAATGCCTACCACTTTGAAGATGCAAAGTACTTTTTCATGTGAAACAAACAAGAAATAAGACAAAAAAACTGTAAACTTGAGCGTGCATAACTATTTACCCCCCAAAGTCCATACTTTGTAGAGTCACCTTTTGCAGCAATTACAGCTGCAAGTTCTTGGGGTATGTTTCTATAAGCTTGGCAGATCTAGCCAATGGGATCTTTGCCTATTCTTCAAGGCAAAACTGCTCCAGCTCCTTCAAGTTGGATGGGTTCCGCTGGTGTACAGCAACCTTTAAGTCATACCACAAATTCTCAATTGGATAGAGAAGCCCCAGAGTCTGCAACACCACTAAGCAAGGGGCACCATCAAACAAGTGGCACCATGAAGACCAAGGAGCTCTCCAAACATGTCAGGGACAAAGTTGTGAAGAAGTACAGATTAGGGTTGGGTTATAAAAAAATATCCAAAACTTTGAACATCCCACAGAGCACCATTAAATCCTTTATTAAAAAATGGAAAGAATGGTGCCTCCTGGGTGGTGCAGTGGTCTAAGGCACTGCATCGCAGTGCTAGCTGTGCCACCAGAGACTCTGGGTTCGAGCCCAGGCTCTGTCGCAGCATGGGGCGACGCACAATTGGCCTAGCGTCGTCTGAGTTAGGGAGGGTTTGGCCGGTAGTGTTATCCTTGTCTCATCGCGCACTAGCGACTCCTGTGGCAGTCCAGGAGCAGTGCATGCTAACCAGGTCGCCAGCTGCACTGTGTTTCCTCCGATATTGGTGCGGTTGGATTCCGGGTTGGATGCGCGCTGTGTGAAGAAGCAGTGCGCTTGGCTTGGTTGGGTTGTTTTTCGGAGAACGCATGGCTTTCAATCTTCGTCTCTCCCGAGCCCGTACGGGAGTTGTAGCGATGAGACAAGATAGTAACTACTAACAATTGGTATACCACGAAAAAGGGGGGTAATTATTATTTTTTTAAATGGAAAGAATATGGCACCCCAGCAAACCTGTAAGAGCCAAGGTGGGCATTAATCAGAGAGGCAACAAAGAGACCAAAGATAACCCTGAAGGAGGTGCAAAGCTCCACAGTGGAAATTGGAGTATCTGTCCATAGGACCACTTTAAGCTGTACACTCCACAGAGCTGGACGTTACGGAAGAGTGGCCAGAAAGAAACCATTGCTTCAAGACAAAAATAAGCATACACGTTTGGTGTTTGCCAAAAGGCATGTGGGAGACTCCCCAAACATTTGGAAGAAGGTACTCTGCACTGATGAGGCTAAAATTGAGCTTTTTGGCCATCAAGGAAAAATACCTTTCATCACCCCAAGAACACCATCCCCACAGGGAAGCATTGTAGTGGCAGCATCATGCGGTGCAGATGTTTTTCATCGGCAGGGACTGGGAAACTGGTCATAATTGAAGGAATGATGGATGGCGCTAAACATAGAGAAATTCTTAAGGGAAACTTGTTTCAGTCTTTCAGAGATTTGAGACTGGAGGACAATGACCCTAAGCATACTGCTAAAGCAACACTTGAGTGGTTTAAGGGGAGACATTTAAATGTCTTGGAATGGCCTAGTCAAAGTCCATTCATCAATACAATTTAGAATCTGTGGTATGATTTAGAGATTGCTGTACACCAGCAGAGCAGTTTTGCCTTGAATAATGGATGAAAATCCCAGTGGCTAGATGTGCCAAGCTTATAGATACATACCCCAAGAAACTTGCAGCAGTAATTGCTGCAGAAGGTGACTCTACAAAGTATTGACTTTGAGGGGGTGAATAGTTATGCATGCTTTGTTTCACAAGAAAAAATATTTTGCATCTTCAAAGTGTTAGGCATGTTGTGTAACTCAAATGATACAAATCCCCCAAAAATCTATTTTAATTCCAGGTTGTAAAGGCAACAAAATAGGACAAATGCCAAGGGGGGAGGGATACTTTTGCAAGCCACTATATCTTCCTGCTGAGACTGCAGACTGCCTCTGACTTACGCCTTTCAACACATCTGAGGGATTTGGATTAATGGAAAGTAGGAGATGCTTTAAGTTTAAGATGCTAATTCAGATCCACCACGGTGCTTAAGTGGTGCTAAGATGGGATTCTAAGTCTTAGAGATGTGTTGAATGTTTTGTAGGATTGTATAAGTTATGTAAGACACTTACATGTAAATGGTCCACCTACTCATGACAGTAAGTGGTGAATGGAAAGAGATGATACCGTATGTATAGTAACATTAGATTCTTATGGAGTTGACTTGGGTAGGGTTGTGATTCGTAATTCGTGTATGGTTGTGCTGGTCATGTCTATGACGGGAAGCATACAGCGTGTTTTACCAGTTTGCTTTGGGCAACATCTCATTCCAAAAAGTTGTTCCCTTTTTTGCAGCCTCGCTAGATCTGATTAATATCAGTATAAGCAAAATAGAAGAAAATAGCTAGAGCTACTGCTTACACCAACTCAATTGTCTCAGATCTGCAGGATGGTTGAACAAGGGCAGAGGGAAAGGGACATTATTACCCTCTCCTTCCCGCACAATAGCGGCCCACTTTATTTTTCCCAAAGAATCACATTATCACTAAACAATTTGATTAAATTAAAATAACTTTAATTCACTGGCTAATTAACTATTCATTGATTTCAGGAATGCATGCTTTCAGCATTTTTAGGTGACTATGCATACAAATGTAAATTAGCAATGTATAATTATTTAGTTGCATATTTGATGTGTTTTTGCCTGACATAATTAATATTGTATTGAGCAAGGACGTGCTTATGTGGAAAAGGTGGTAATAAACAGTTTGTCCTTTTTAATATATTCACATTGTGTTTCTATACAAACAGAGATAAGTCATAATTAGAATAATTTATTTAGCTTATACTGTATAGTGCTTTTCAGTACAAAGAAATAATCTCAAAGTGCTTAAAAAACTAAATAAACAAGCACAGCGTTATAAAAACAAATGAACACATGTTAAAATAGAGAGAAATGCATTTAGGGACCTAATACTACTATGAATAACTATGAACACTCAACATGATTGATTAACCCATTTATGTCTTCTACAGAGACAAATGTAGAAGTAATCTCCTATACTTAATTATTGTTTAGCATTTAAAGCACTGTACACTTTTCACTAAGTGGGAAATATAGTGGCAAAGTAACTGACCAGGTTTTTTTTAGGTTTGTAAGACTAGTTCTGCATCTTGGAGGAAATAGTAATTGAGTCATCTTTGGTTTAGGAGTGTTGTCTTATGTTTTTAGGTTATAATTGGATATGTAAGGTCTGGTGGGACTTGAGCACTGCACTTTTGCTTCGTAAAAAGTATGGTTTATATGTGCTTCCTACATGCTGTTTAGAGGACTTAGACTCATTTTCCCTTGTATTTAAAGCAGGGGTCTCAAACTACAAGTGGGGCCAAAGGCAAGCTGCTTTAATGTGGATGGTACTTGTCAATTGTCTTTAGATGTTTATATTCTGCCTTCTCAGACTGCTTGAGGAATGAAGCTTATACTAGGCATACACTACACACTTCTAAAATCTTAACAACTTGGACGTGCGCCAATTTCCTTGTCCCAAATATTACATTCTGTCCCTCCTCAACCCCAGGTTGCTCACATTACACAATGATTCCCTAGTTGATCTTGCCCTGAGTTTCTCGGTTGTCATAGGAAAACAATTCTGACACATAAACAGTAAGCTGGTTTATTAGTGTGCACATTATTATGTGCAGAAACATTTTAAAAAAGAGACAGAGGAGCAGATTATGGATTTAATATGAAATAAAAATTATAATATGAAATTATCTTTTTGGTTTCTAACACGGTAGGATGCAGATGTAATATTGGTGCCCCTGGTGGGTGGAGATTTCACTTAAGAACCAATGGAATGGTCTAAAATGAGCAAACTCCGCTCATCCGGGTCACCAGGCCATGTAAAATGAACTTGCCATTGAAAGGCATTGCGTTCTCTCCACAGCTCCACCAATCTATCTTGGTCTCTATCTATCTCTATCCATGTGTGTGTTGCTGTTGCTTTCTTCTTCGCCATCATTGTTGGTCTCACATGCTGAGTACTCATTGGCTATTGTCAGCAGTCCTTGCCCAATTGCATCGTAGTACTGCACATACTACAAGATGTACGACCAAAATGTCAGAAAATTCTCAGACAACCGACAGGGGTCTGGAGAACGGAACAGCCATCATCGGTGTGTCCTTGACACGCTCAAACTTCGTGAGTCCCAACATACTAATCCTAGCCCTAATTCATAGGATTTCACCCCGATCATGGAAATTTGTCTGGGACGGCAAAAACGTGGCGAATTTGTGGCAGAATATTGAGCAGTGTATGCCCGGCATTATGGATTTTTCGGGCTTATTATAGGACATCGGCCCCCTCAGAGTCACTACTGACATACTGTGGAGCTTAACATCGAAAACCTCTGAGATAGGAAGTGGTTGAACCCAGGGCCAACCAGGTTCCCCCGACTCAGGTTCCCCCGACTCAACCCAATTCAATCCCTTTGGATTGTCAGCAAGCCCCAAAGCACTGGTGTGGATAGCCTTATTGGCGCGATTAACATTGTCGTAGGAAAGAGCAAGCGAGGGAACGAGAGAGGCTTCCCCACTGTGCTTTGGTGTCACTTGGAGGCTCTGTTAGATTATAGGCAGGCACACTGAGATATTGCCTCAGCATTCTGTGTGAGGGTTAAGTATACAAGGTTGCATGGAGACATGGCCGCTGGAGATATCATAGAAGAGGAGAGATGAGAACAGGAAAGCGCTGCTTCTGTCTGCTTTGTGTAACAAATGGATTTGCTGAAGTTTGTGTGTAACTGTGTGTGCACGCATGTGCATGCTCATGCCTGTGTGTGTGTGTGTGTTTGTGCGTAGGGGCGATGGGTCCAAGGATCCTATCGTTGAGATGAGAACGGAAGAGGAGAGAATAACTAACCACGATGGGAGCCCAGTGCACGAACCCAACGAGACTACACCTCTCACAGAGCCAGAGTAAGGAACCAGAACCACTAGGATTCTAAGGCCCTGTCCACCCTAATGCTGTATTTAGATGGTACGAGGTAGACGACAATCCGGATGTCATTGTTTTCAATGACAGCACGACGGTAAATGCCATTGAGGCAGGCGGTGAATGCCGTCAGTTGCGACTGTAGAAGGGACTTGCCCCCAGTTCAAATATTTAAACTTTTACCGTAGCGTTGTTTTCTACCGGATGTTGATTTACAGTGATTGTTTACTGAAATCCCTATAGCAACGCATACGAGCGTGCTGGCTTGCTTTTGCCATCCCCCTCTTACTTGAGTTCATGTCCGGCTATGCTTACTGGTATGATGTTTTTTGCGTTCCTCGTCTAAATGCAGCATAATGTAACCCCACCCTAACCCAAATATGCAGCCATATTAGTAGAAAAGGGCACTTTAGTTGAAGTTGACAAGAAGCAAGTTGGTGTTTTAGTGTGTTTTCTAGGTCTTGGCTAATGGTGTTGCCCTTGCACTCACTTAACTGATATAATTTATGGACATGGTTATAGGTTGTAGTAGTGGACTAGACATATAGTGGTGGAAATGTGCTTTAGTATGAAAGAGTATGGTCAATTCAGGCCACAACCGTGTCCTGTCAGTGAAGAGCCTTCTATAATATATGGTTCAACAGCCAGGGGCCAAAGTCAAGGTTTATTCCATCTTATAACAGGCCTCTTCAACACAAGGGTGTACCTTGCCGATGGGATCATTGAACGCTACTGGATTTGATAGTTGTAGTGTTGTCTTTAATCGACTGAGCTTGTATGAGTACTAGAAACGGCAGATTTTTAAGGAATATCTACATAGTGGTACAGAGGCCCATTATCAGCAACCATCACTCCTGTCTTCCAATGGCATGTTGTGTTAGCTAATCCAAGTTTATAATTTTAAAAGGCTAATTGATCATTAGAAACCAATTTTTCAATTTTGTTAGCACAGCTGAAAACTGTTGTTCTAATTAAAGAAGCAATACAACTGGCCTTCATCAGACTAGTTGATTATCTGGAGCATCAGCATTTGTGGGTTCGATTACAGGCTCAAAATGGCAAGAATCAAATAACTTTCTTCTGATACTTGTCAGTCTACTCTTGTTCTGAGAATTTCCATTGAGAAATTGCCAAGAAACTGAAGATCTCGTACAATGCTGTGTATTATTCCCTTCACAAACAGTGCAAGCTGACTAACCAGAATAGAAAGAGGAGTGGGAGGCCCCGGTGCACAACTGAGCAAGAGGACAAGTACATTAGAGTGTCTAGTTTGAGAAACAAACGCCCCGCAAAACACCAGTCTCAACGGCAACAGTGAAGAGGCGACTACGGATGCTGGCCTTCTAGGCAGAGTTGCAAAGAAAAAGCCATATCTCAGACTGGCCAATAAAAATAGAAGATTAAGATGGGCAAAATAACACAGAAACAACAGTTTTCAGTTGTGCTAACATTATTGCAAAAGGGTTTTCTAATGATCAATTAGCCTTTTAAAATGATAAACTTAGATTACCTAACACAATGTGCCTTTGGAACACAACAGTGATAGTTGCTGATAATGGGCCTTTGTACACCTACGTAGATATCCCATTAAATATCAGCCGTTTCCAGCTACAATAGTCATTTACAACATTAACAATATCTACACTTTATTTCTAATCGATTTGATGTTATTTTAATGGACAAAAAAATTAGCTTTTCTTTGAAAAACAAGGGCATTTCTAACTGACCAAAAGCTTTTGAATGGTAGTGTAGGTTCAGTAATTAATTTGAGGGCTGTTGAAACTGTTGACATTATAAACCACCATGTTAATATATTGATCAAGTAAATGTATTAATTGGACAGTGATAACTTTGAATGTATTACATGCATTGAGTAGCAGTAAGGTACCACTACTTATGTTATGGATGCATCATTCTCCATCGTGCTCACTCTATGCTGCCATGGAAACTACCACTCATCCCACCTCTTATAGTTTGCCAATAAGCATGCATGCTCTGTATGTGTGTATGTAAATTATTTAGCTAAATGTCATATCAAAATGTATACATTTCACAGGGTGATAAAGTCCTTTCACATTCCACATTTCTACGTATTGATTGTTTATGAGTGTCTTCTCTGAACTGTTACCGTAATTAACAATGAACTCATGGTCATGAGTGAGACTTGGGTTGAGTGAAATATGTAGTTATAATGAACCCTTTCATCTGAGGTCTCTCACTCAGACATGTCTGTCTCCTTTGTCTCTCTCCCACAGGAAGCTACCGCTGAAGGAGGAGAACGGGAAGGAGACGCTCAAGCCCGACATGATCGAGATCAAAGTGCACAGCGACAACAGCATCCACACAAAGCGGGACGACAGTAAAGCATAAAACGTGTGTGCCCTTTTGCCCCTCGCTGCAAACGAGAACATTTCGGAGCATCTTGAGATCAAAATACAGAAAATAACACAACACATAAAAAAATATATGTCCATAAGGGCCCAGAGAAAAAGAAAAGTGTGTGTAAATACAAATAAGAGAGAGCAAGCCAGAGAGAAAGAGAGAGGAAGACCCCAACAACAAGCGTTTATATGTGACTAATCAATTATATTGTTTCTATCCAAGATGGCTCCAGTCAAGGACAGTTTGTGTTGATCAGTGATTGTAATATTGTTTCTTTTTTTTCCTCTGACTCTGGTTTTGTTGTTGTTTTTTACGCCTTTGCCGTTGCTTATCCGTTGCTTTTATTTATTTTCCTTCCCCCTCTTATTCAATCCCCATTTGCGAAAACACCCGCTCCTAAACACATGCATAAACACATACACACAATACACACCAAAGCTCTCTGTCACACGGATAAGTACCGCCACTATCAACTCCCACTCAAGTCTGCTGTGCCTGGTAAAAAGATCTCCAACAGTAGCATTTACAGAGTAAGCTACCCTACCCTCACTGCAGCAGTCTCGTCTGTATTCTATTGCGGTCTAAGATGTGATGTCTGGGCTGTCCTGTCTAATGCCTGTGTACTACGCTACATTCGCCCCTGTATGCCTGAGTATGCCCACTCCTCTTTGAGCTTCCGGCTCAGAGAAAGTTGAGCTTGCTCATCGGTTATGCCACCATTTTGTTTTGTTTTTCTTTTAAAAGAAGATGAAAAAATAGACAGGTACTGTAAAGGTACCTTTGCACATTGTAGTGATATTCGTCTTGGTGTGTCTGAATGAGAGCTTCCGCTGAAGCGTGTGTCTGCTGTTATAAGTGTGAGAGCTATTTTTGTGTAAATATATTCAGCATATTTGATCAAAATCGTTTGCGTTAACTATGCAGACCGTCTGTCTCCATTATTTTACTAGTGTACCATGTATTTCCATAAGGTGACAGTATGACAGGAAAAAAAATCTCTGATGATAACAGCTATATAGCCAGTCGGAAAGAATCCCCCAAGATCCATTATGGTTCTAGGTGGTTACATCTGGGAGGACTACATGGTCAGTACACATGGTCTGTGTGGTCAGGAAGTAAGCCAGGAAATTTTAAATATTTTGAACAGAATATGAACATCGTTACACCTGCCACTGTTGACCAATGAGCTGGCTTCATTGTAGGGGATTGTGCAAGGCTGTGTTTTAGCACTGGTTTTGATGTGATGCCATGACCAATAATGTCAAAAACAGAGTACTGCTGTTTTTTGGCAGAAAATTCATCTGTACCGAGCCCTTAGAGTTATAGGTAATGTTTCCTGTGTATATGTTAACCGTCTTCATGGTGTATCCGTAACCAGGCTACAGCGCTTGTTATCTCACACAACAATAAACAACAGAGACCATTTTGTGTTATTTCATGGTTACTCTGCTTTACATTGAATGTTATTTTAATTCATTTTTTGCAGTAAAACATTTTTTTTGCCATTTTTTTCTCAAAGACAAGAAAAAAAAACAATTGATGTTGACATGAAATTGAAATGTGAAAATAATGTGGTTGTCATGCAGTTCTGTGAGTAGTTATTGGGAAAAAATGAGTCTATAAAAAGGAAAAGACGGTCATGCCCGATATTGTTTGTTTCATTTGAAAGTTGTGCCACCATTCTATTGGCTAAAGGCAAAAACCAATGAATGTCGAATTGTTCTGTTCTCAACTGCTAAAGACTAGACTCCAACACACGGGCATAAAGTATTTCAGTCATGCTATTTAGACACACTTACATTATAGCTGATTTTAGTTTCATGCCAATATTAATGATCAAAAACCAATAACTTTTTTCTGTTCATTTCCTGTATCTGATGTTGTCATGTAAATAGGTAAAGAAAAAAAAGATATTTTACAAAGCTCGTGTAAATAGACCCAGAAAATATTAGTCTTTTTTCAAAAGCAAAAACAGGCTTTCTTGTGTGAACGCTCTACAGCTGAAAAAAAACACTTATTTTAGTTCTGGTCCGACAGTTCAGTGACGACGTGACAGTGGTCTTTACTATTCATCACTTTACCCTCAAGAAACCACACACACAGTGGGCCCTTAGGCCATTTCACATCATTTCAATGGAGGCTGTAATAAAGATAATAGCATGCCTTGGTTTTCCCACGGCCCATTGTCCCCCTGGTCCCTTGCTGCAGTGGCAACAGTGTAAACCATTAAATAAAAATTTAATAGGCTTGTTTGCCATTAGCCGAGGGAGCGGCGCACATGATCTTTGGAGACTGGACTGTTCCTTGCAGAGTCGACGTGACGGATACCGACGTGCTGCCCATTAGTTTGTAATTACCCTGTCGTTAATTATACAGTGGTGCTGTGAATGCTGGGGAATGTAGTATTCGCCACTGCTTGAGAGCTAGGTGGACTCTGACAGTTAGCTCTGCTAGGGTAACTAGGGTTTTAGCACAGGCAGCATATAGTATTTGAGCACTGAAATGTGTGTGTGCGTGCCTGTACATGTAAGTATAAGTCCATATGTGCTGTGTGCGTGTGCTGTGTGTGTCTTACACTGAATTAAAAAACGGATTATCATGTATATCGCTGTCATCAATTCTCTGGGTGGAGCGCTCTGCATGTGTGTCTGAGAATCCCCTCTACCCCTTTTTGCTCCATTGGTTTTACCCTATAGAACTGACTTTGTTTTCTCCCCCAAAGCACGATGTGTAAACTGTACCTGCAATCTTGGAGTTTCTCTGTAGCCTGTTAAGACAACTGTAAATAGGGAGCACAGTGCCTGATGGCCATGAGATTTGTACATGTTATTTTATATCTGAATATGAGTCTTTTTCCCCATTCCCTCCTCCCAAATCTCTCCCCCTCGGACTCCGTCTCTGTCTCCATAGACAGTACTGGTGTGTTTCTAGCTTCGTGGATTGTGTCCCCCCCCCCTCTTGTCCCCTTCTGGACTGAGTGTGCTTACGCAGGTAGTGGAAACTGTCGACGTGGCCGTAACCTGTTGAACACCCTGTAACAAACCTCCTGTCATTTTATCATCTGTAAATAAACATGTCCTGGTAAAAGATGATGTATGTGGGAGTCGGCCATTCAGGAGGATTTATCTTGTCTTTTATCTTGGTTTTGGTTTTACTACATTTGGTGACCCACGTGAGGAGAAAAAAATAATAACTGGGGATGTCCCCAATGGTATACTGAAGTGCACTATATAGGGAATAGGGTGTCATTTGGGACATAGATATCCTCATACAGGGCACCGGGTGTAGTGGTGCAACACAAAACTTGAATGGGAATTGATTCAATGTCAGACCTGGGTTCAAATACATTTGTATTTAAGCATTTGTATTTTAAATATTTATTTTCTTTGTATTGGAGTATTTTCAAATACATGCCAATATTTTACAAGTGTATTTCCAGATACATTCCATTATTCAACTACTTGTATTTTCAAAGAGAAAATCTTCAAATACTCACTTCGAAATGTATGTGAAAGTAATTGAAATACAATAAATAGTACTTTAACTGAGAATATTCCAAAGACACCATTTATCAGCATGCTTTTCCACTTTAAGCAAAGCACGTAAGTGCATATTTGTAAATAAATCTCAATCGCACCAAGGTTGCTTCCAAACCATATCAGTCAGCCTCGGATATTAAACTCGATTCTATTTCAAGAGACAAAGTGCTTTATTAATGATATTTTACACAAAAAAAACTTAGAGCTCTGCTCAAAGGGCTCCAATTGGTTCAAAATGAGAGACAACGAGAACTGAAGTGTTTTCTAACTAAGTTGCCCCCTCTTCAAACCTCATTTGAAGTTTATAGATAACATGTACTCGCACTGCTCGCTGCTCTGTTTTCACTATGAGAGGGCACTGTTCACTGATGGTTTGATTTGGCTTTGAGGGCTTCTCTCTGTTATTGCTCGATGTCAATGGACTTTTCACCAAATTGGATGGTATTTGTCTGAAACCAGTTCAAAGTAGGGTGACCCAAATATGAAAAATGACTAACTGGTACATTGATCAAGTTTGATCAGAAGGTTACTGCTCCCCTCCCCCTGTGTCAAACAATTGGATTCAGGAGGCAGGCATTAACATGGATTTACTTCCGGCTTTATGCAATAAAGACAGAAACGTTATACACCAATAGTAGCCTCTTATCATCTTAAATAATTTAAATATGTACCGTTATCATTTGTGCACCTTTACCTTGCTTTGGCCTCGTTTTTAAACCGTAAATCTCAAGCAGAACGTACTACCAAAGATACTGGTAACGTTTCATCTGGGGTTTGACTTAGCTAGAAAGATACTTACCAGCATGCCGGAAAAAAGCACACTGTGTTGTGACTGGATGCCGTAGTGTAAAAATAACCTTACACTATTTCCCGAAGAATGAAGACATCCCGAAATCAGTGGCTGCTTTGCATTTTGGGTGGAAAGGCTGCACAGAAAATTACGATGTGGTCAGGCATGTGCAGTGTACATTTTGAGTGAAATTCTTTATCAGTTGGAGAGAACATACGATAGGTCTTGCCAGGAAGCTAATCCTGAAGACTGATGCTGTACCATTATTGGCAGTGGATCTCGCAAGCGCTGACCATAATGTAAGTATCAGCGTTTGAGGAGTCTGACATGTTAGCCAACATTAAAAGTTAGATAATGCAACTGTGGCTGTAGATGCTTTGACTTGTGAACGGTGTATTTTCTGTAACATACAGTGAGGGAAAAAAGTATTTGATCCCCTGCTGATTTTGTACGTTTGCCCACTGACAAAGAAATGATCAGTCTATATTTTTAATATAGGTTTATTTGAACAGTGAGAGACAGAATAACAACAACAAAAAATCAGGAAAAACGCATGTCAAAAATGTTATAAATTGATTTGCATTTTAATGAGGGAAATAAGTATTTGACCCCTCTGCAAAACATGACTTAGTACTTGGTGGTAAAACCCTTGTTGGCAATCACAGAGGTCAGATGTTTCTTGTAGTTGGGCACCAGGTTTGCACACATCTCAGGAGGGATTTTGTCCCACTCCTCTTTGCAGATCTTCTCCAAGTCATTAAGGTTTCGGGGCTGGCGTTTGGCAACTCGAACCTTCAGCTCCCTCCACAGATTTTCTATGGGATTAAGGTCCGGAGACTGGCTAGGCCACTCCAGGGCCTTAATGTGCTTCTTCTTGAGCCACTCCTTTGTTGCCTTGGCCGTGTGTTTTGGGTCATTGTCATGCTGGAATACCCATCCACGACCCATTTTCAATGCCCTGGCTGAGGGAAGGAGGTTCTCACCCAAGATTTGACAGTACATGGCCCGTCCATCGTCCATTTTTGGTGCGGTGAAGTTGTCCTGTCCCCTTAGCAGAAAAACACCCCCAAAGCATAATGTTTCCACCATGTTTGACAGTGGGGATGGTGTTCTTGGGGTCATAGGCAACATTCATCCTCCTCCAAACATGGCGAGTTGTGTTGATGCCAAAGAGCTCCATTTTGGTCTCATCTGACCACAACACTTTCACCCAGTTGTCCTCTGAATCATTCAGATGTTCATTGGCGAACTTCAGACATGCATGTATATGTGCTTTCTTGAGCAGGGGGACCTTGCGGGCGCTGAAGGATTTCAGTCCTTCACGGCGTAGTGTTACCAATTGTTTTCTTGGTGACTATGGTCCCAGCTGCCTTGAGATCATTGACAAGATCCTCCCATGTAGTTCTGGGCTGATTCCTCACCATTCTCATGATCATTGCAACTCCACGAGGTGAGATCTTGCATGGAGCCCCAGGCCGAGGGAGATTGACAGTTCTTTTGTGTTTCTTCCATTTGCGAATAATCGCACCAACTGTTGTCACCTTCTCACCAAGCTGCTTGGCGCTGGTCTTGTAGCCCATTCCAGCCTTGTGTAGGTCTACAATCTTGTCCCTGACATCCTTGGAGAGCTCTTTTGTCTTGGCCATGGTGGAGAGTTTGGAATCTGATTGATTGATTGCTTCTGTGGACAGATGTATTTTATACAGGTAACGAGCTGAGATTAGGAGCACACTCTTAAAGGGAGTGCTCCTAATCTCAGTAAGTCACCTGTATAAAAGACACCTGGGAGCCAGAAATCTTTCTGATTGAGAAGGGGTCAAATACCTATTTCCCTCATTAAAATGCAAATCAATTTATAACATTCTTGACATGTGTTTTTCTGGATTTTTTTGTTGTTATTCTGTCTCTCACTGTTCAAATAAACCTACCATTAAAATTATAGACTGATCATTTCTTTGTCAGTGGGCAAACGTACAAAATCAGCAGGGGATCAAATACTTTTTTCCCTCACTGTACCTGATAGTCACTATATAGTTTTTGTTCTTCCATCCCTAAGTCCCTACATTGAGTCTTAGAACTGCCAGCACACAGCTGGCATGAAGGAATGTAGTCCCCAAAAGGAGTTGCGGTGTGTATAGTATTTGTAAATTACCTCTGAAAATCATATTTTGCCATCTCGTTTTGTCCTTCCACTATCACCAAACTGTAATGATAGACATTTTAGAAAATTCAACATCTACTCTGTCTGCACATAACAAAAAGGAGACAACTTGGAAATAAGGAATAACAAAATATATTTATTAACTGAAGTAAACTAAATACAATTAACAATGGTGTGTGTAGTCAGTAATCAGTAGTGTGAGTGTTTGCATGCATAAATGTGATAATGAGGGCTGTGAAAAGGTGCCAAAGTAAACAACTGGCCACAAAAATGCCACAACGAAAATCTGCAAGTGTGTCTGTATGGATAGAGTCTCCCCAATGAATGGGGAAGAGGTGTATTTATCCTGGGACACACCAGAGCCCAGGTGTGTCCCATTTCGCTGACGACCCTCCCGGCTCCGCCTGCCGACATCCTATTAAGGAAAACAAGAGCAAAGAGACAGAGTGGGAGGGTCGTCACAGCACAGCTTCCCAGGCAACCACCACAGATTGAATGCTGTGAAGCGTGTGAAGACAGACCCAACATACTGTATGTCATAGTTATTAATTCATAGAATGAGTCGATCACTACATCAACATATTGATAGGGTCATAACTGAACAGTAAATTAAAGGAAATCAAATTCACTAACCATTTAACAAACATTTCCCTTTTCAAAAACATTACAGGCTATATTAGGCTTATGGTTCGAATTATTTTTTTTATGTCAAATGATGTCTCACCATTATTTTGTACCTTTATTATTCTTGAGTGTTCATGTTGATCAATATTTAGTCTATGCTGGCCTATTGTAAATCAAATCAATCTTTATTTGTCCCATGCGCCGAATACAACAATTGTAGACCTTATCTTGAAATGCTTACTTACTGTTATTCCTTAACTAACGGTGCTGTTCAAGAAAGAGTTAAGAAAATATTTACCAAATAAACTAAAGTTTAAAAAAAATAACACAATAAAATAACAACAACCAGGCTATATACAGGGGGTACCGGTACCGAGTCAATGGGCGGGGGTAAAGGTTTGTCGAGATAATTTGTACATGTAGGTAGGGGTGAAGTGACTATGCATAGATAATAAACAGTGAGTAGCAGCAGTGTACAAAACAAATTGGGGGGAGTCAATGTAAAGTAGTCCGGTGGCCATTTAATTAATTGTTCAGCAGTCTTATGGCTTGGGGGTAGAAGCTGTTAAGGAGCCTTTTGGTCCTAGACTTAGCCGTGCAGGAGCAGAGAAAACAGTGTATGACTTGGGTGGCTGGGGTCTCTGACAGTTTTTTGGGATTACCTCTGACACTGCCTAGTATATAGGTCCTGGATGGCAGTGAGGTTGGCCACGGTATGTACTGGGCTGTACGCACTACCTTATGTAGCACCTTCCGGTCACATGCCGAGCAGTTGCCATACCAGGCGGTGATGCAACCCATCAGGATGCTCTCAATGGTGCAGCTGTAGAACTTCTTGAAGATCTGGGGACCCATGCCAAATCTTGATGTGTTTGAACCATGATAGTTCGTTGGTGATGTGGAGACCAAGGAATATAAAACTCTCGATCCGCTCCACTCCAGCCCTGTCGATGTTAATGGGGGCATGTTCGGCCCGCCTCCAGGGAGTACCAGAGGGGACAAAGTACACACCCCTGAGGGCACATGTTGAGGATAAGCGTGAAAGATGTGTAGTTGCCTACCCTTACCACCTAGGGGCAGCCTGTCAGGAAGTCCAGGATCCAGTTGCAGAGGGAGGTGTTTAGTCCCAGGGTCCTTAGCTTAGTGATGAGCTTCGTGGGCACTATGATGTTGAACGATGAGCTTTAGTCAATGAACAGCATTTTCACATAGGTGTTCCCTTTGTCCAGGTGGGAAAGGGCAGTGTGGAGAGCGATTGAGCTTGTGTCATCTGTGGATCTGTTGGGGTGATGTGCGATTTGGAGTGGGTATAGGGTATCCGGGAGCATGCTGTTGATGTGAGCCATGACCAGCCTTTCAAAGCACTTCATGGCTACCGGTGTGAGTGCTACGCACAGGGACCATGGTGGTCTGCTTGAAACATGTAGGTATTACAGACTCGGTCAGGGAGAGGTTGAAAATGTCAGTGAATACACTTGCCAGTTGGTCTGCGCATACTTTGAGTACATGTCCTGGTAATCTGTCTGGCCCCGCAGCCTTGTGAATGTTGACCTGTTTAAAGGTCTTGCTCACTTCGGCTACCGAGAGAGTTATCACACAGAACAGATGATTCTCTCATGCATGCTTCAGTGTTGCTTGCCTCGAAGCGAGCATAAAAGGTCATCTGGTAGGCTTGCGTCACTGGGTTGCTCGCATCTGGGTTTCCCTTTGTAGTCCGTAATAGTTTTCATGCCCTACCACATCCGACGAGCGTCAGAGCCAGTGTAATAGGATTCTATCTTAATCCTGTATTGATGCTTTGCTTGTTTGGTGGTTCGTCTGAGGTTATAGTGGGACTAATAAGTGTCTGGATTATTTTCCCACTCCTTGAAAGTGGTAGCTCTAGCCTTTACCTCGATGCGGATGTTCCCTGTAATCCATGGTTTCTGGTTGGGATATGTACGAACGTTCACTGTGGGGACGATGTCGTCGATGCACTTATTGATGAAGCCGATGACTGAGGTGGTATAATCCTCAATGCCATTGGATGAATCCCGGAACATATTCCAGTCTGTGTTAGCAAAACAGTCCTGTAGCGTAGCAACCGCATCCTGTAGCATAGCAACCGCGTCATCTGACCACTTCTGTATTGAGCGAGTCACTGGTACTTCCTGCTTTAGATTTTGCTTGTAAGCAGGCACCAGGAGGATAGAATCATGGTCAGATTTGCCAAATGGAGGGTGGGGGAGAGTTTTGTATGCATCTCTGCGTGTGGAGCAAAAGTGGTCTAGAGTTTTTTTTCCTCTTGTTGCACATGTGTCATGCTGGTAGAAATTAGGTCAAATGGATTTTAAGTTTGCCTGCATTAACGTCCACGGCCACTAGGAGCACTGCTTCTAGATTAGCATTTTCCTGTTTGTTTATGGCCTTATAGAGTTGGTTGAGTGCCGTCTTAGTGCCAGTTTCGTTTTGTAGTGGTAAATAGACGGCTACGAGTAATATAGAGGAGAACTCTCTTGGTAGATAGTGTGGTCTACAGCTTTTCATAAGGTCAAATCAAATTTTATTGTTCACATACACATTGTTAGCAGATGTTATTGCGAACGTAGCGAAATGCTTGTGCTTCTAGTTCTGATAGTGCAGCAATATCTAACAAGTAATCTAACAATTCCACAATAACTACCTAATACCCACAA
The DNA here is from genome assembly GCF_018296145.1 of Oncorhynchus tshawytscha. NCBI lineage: Eukaryota > Metazoa > Chordata > Actinopteri > Salmoniformes > Salmonidae > Oncorhynchus > Oncorhynchus tshawytscha. Next base: position 15,279,537 of record NC_056442.1, on the reverse strand, counting down.
ATCTAAGTAAAGTGATTGCAGGTAGCCTCGAATCCCCAAGCTGACATGGTAAAAATCTGTCATTCTGCCCATGAACAAGGCAGTTAACACAGGCCGTCATTATAAATAAGAATGTGTTCTAAACTGACTTGCCTAGTTAAATAATGGTTAAATAAAAAGAATAAGAATATATACATATAAATGTATGGATGAGCAAGAGCGAGCGGCAAGGGCCAGATGTAATAGATTATATAAAATACAAAATATACATATGGGATGAGTAATGCAAGATATGTAAACATTATTAAAGTGGCATTATTAAAGTGACTAGTGATCCATTTATGGAAGTGGCCAATGATTTCAAGTCTGCATGTAGGCAGCAGCCTCTCAGTGTAAGTGATGGCTGTTTAACTGTTAAAGATAGGGCTGACTACTGCCCCCTTTGGAGGAATTACGTGCCCATAGTAAACAGAAAAAAAATCTGTCAAAAATTGCTAATATATGCATATAATAATTATTATTGAATAGAAAACACTCTAAAGCTTCTAAAACCGTTCAAATTATGTCTGTATGTAAAGCAGAACTCTCAGGGCAGCCATTCTCCCAAACTCTCTCTTTCCATCATGAAAGTTGGCCCAACTTTGACATCATCGCCCCCACCCTTCCCATCCAGCTACGGATCTGGGAACAGTTCCTATCTCTTTAGCGCGATGTCCCCTTTCAGTGGGGCCTCTCATTGTGAGAATCGTGTGCTCCCTCGAGTTTTGGCGGGCTGAAACCTCCGGGTCACGCGAAAATACATGTACTTTCATGCGCGCGTCGGGTCTTGAGCTCCCTTTGTTCCAAGATTCACCAAACAATGTAGGTTTGTCTGTTCGAGCTAAGGATTGTTTTGCACGTTTAGAACATGCTAAAGTTTGATTCTGCACTTAGTTTGACCAGTTTAGTCGACATATAATATGTAATTTTGAAGTTTAGATGCGCATCCACTAGAATTTTGGCTGCATTTCAACCGGAATTTGTCGTGTTTGATAACCTAAAGACACAGACTTGAAAACCAAACGCAGTTTTTGGTAAGTATAACTCCTTCCACGTCTTCTGATCGAAGAACATCAAAGGTAAGGGAATATTTATGTGTTAGTTATGGGTTTCTGTGGACTCCGAGATAGAGGAGAAATAATGACAATTTCTGAACATGGCGTCATTGTAAACAGAGATTTATGGATATAAATTGCATATTATTGAAAAAAAACAAATGTACTGTGTAACATGTCCTATTACTGTCATCTGATGAAGATTTTCAAAAGGTTAGTGAATTATTTTTCTTTTAATCCTGCGGTTGTTGATTGCATATTTTGTTCAACTTGGCTATTCAAATTATCTGTGTCTTTGGTGGTGGTTTGACATAAATATGTGCTATGTTTTCGTCGTAAAACATTTTAGAAATCTGACTTGCTGGCTAGATGAACAAGGTGTTTATCTTTCATTTGAGCTATTGGACTTGTTAATGTGTGGAGGTTAAATATTTCTAAGAATATTTTTGCATTCCGTGCGCCACCGTTCCAGCTGAACGTGGGAGGGGTCGTTCCCAAAAGGGAACCCTATCCCGTCAACAGGTTTTAACAGTCTGATGGCCTTGAGATCAAAGCTGTTTTTCAGTTTCTCGGTCCCAGCTTTGATGCACCTGTACTAACCTTGCCTTCTGGATGGTAGCGAGGTGAACAGGCAGTGGCTTGGGTGGTTGTTGTCCTTCATAATCTTTTTGGCCTTCCTGTGACAATCGGGTGCTGTAGGTGTTCTGGTGGGTAGGTAGTTTGCCCCCAGTGATGTGTTGTGCAGACCGCGCCACCCTCTGGAGAGCCCTGCGGTTGTGGGCGGTGCAGTTGTTGTACCAGGCGGTGATACAGCCCGACAGGATTCTCTCAATTGTGCATCTGTAAAAATTTGAGGGTTTTAGGTGACAAGCAAAATTTCCTCAACCTCCTGAGGTTGAAGAGGCGCCGTTGCGCCTTTTTAACAACACTGTCTGTGTAGGTGGACCATTTCAGTTTGTCCGTGATGTGTACGCCGAGGAACTTAAAACGTATCCCTTCTCCACTGCTGTCCCATTGATGTGGATAGGGGCGTGCTCCCTCTGCTGTTTCCTGAAGTCCACAATCCCTTTGTTTTGTTGACGTTGAGTGAACTTCTGGACATCAAAACAGCAATTAGTGAGGAATAGGAACTCTACCTCAGGCGAGCAATACCTCGAGACTTCTATAATATTAGATATCGTGCACCAGCTGTCATTGACAAATAGACACATCCCCACCCCTCGTCTTACCAGACTTAGCTTCTCTGTCCTGCCGGTGCATGGAAAATCCCGCTAGCTCTATATTATCCATGTTGTTGTTCAGCCACGCCTTGGTGAAACATAAGATATTACAGTTTATTTTCCTGTTGGTAGGATAATCTTGATCGGCGGTCATCGTTCTTTTTCCTCCAATGATTGCACATTGGCCAATAGAACGAAAGTTTGTGCTTGATTGCGCAAATGTCCGCATACTTGATCTGCAGAAACACTGGGGAAGTGCTTGGGCTCTCATAGAGAGAAGTTTGTCCGGCTCAGTAAAGCCTCAAACACAAATTGTCCGCAACAGTGAAATGGGCTACTTCTATGTGAATTACTGAATTCATCAATTCAATTCAAACTGTTGGAAAAGACGGCCGCCAGAGCCGCCCATCTGTCCGGAGCAGCCAGAGCCACCCATTACTCCGGAGCCGCCAGAGTCTCCCACCTGTCTGGCACCGCCAGAGTCTCCTTCCTATTCGGGGCCGGCTGTAAGGGTCCCCAGTTCAGGGTCGGCGGCGAGGGTCGCCACTCCAGAGGCGCCACCTAAGTGGACCAAGACTAAGGTGGAGTGGGGTCCACGTCCTGCACCAGAGCCACCACCGCGGTGAAATGTCCACCCAGATCCTCCCCTATAGGTTCAGGTTTTGTAGCCGGAGCCCGCACCTTTTGGGGAGGGGGGGTACTCTCACGTCCTGACCTTAGTTCCTTTTTTATATCTCTAATTTGGTTTGGCCAGGGCGTGAGTTGGGGGGTATTCTATGTTTTGTTCTATGTTTTGTATTTCTGTGTTTGGCCTGGTATTCTTCCCAATCAGAGGCAGCTGTCTATTGTTTCTGATTGAGAACCATACAAAGGTAGCTCTTGCCCACATGGGTTTTGTGGGTAGTTATTTTCTGTTTAGTGTGTTTTGCACCTGACGCAGCTGTTTCGGTTGTTCTTTTGTTGCTTGTTTGATAGTGTTCAGTTTTACCATTAAAATGATGAACACTTACCATGCTGCACCTTGGTCCTCACCTTCTCCCTCGTTACAGTATGTGTGCCATTCAGAAGGTGAATGGGCAAGACAAAAGATTTAAGTACCTTTGAATGGCTTATTGTAGTAGGTGCCAGGCGCACCGATTTGTGTCAAGAACTGCAATTTTTTATTTTTTTATTTAACTAGGCAAGTCAGTTAGCTTCTTGGATATAGGGGGCGGTCTTTTAATTTATGGATAAAAAACCGTTCCCGTTTTAAACAAGATATTTTGTCACGAAAAGATGCTCGACTATGCATATAATTGACAGCTTTGGAAAGAAAACACTCTGACGTTTCCAAAACTGCAAAGATATTGTCTGTGAGTGCCACAGAACTAATGCTACAGGCGAAACCAAGATGAAATTTCATACAGGAAGTGCCCCAGATTTTGAATGCGCTGTGTTCCAATGTCTCCTTATATGGCTGTGTATGGGTCACGAATGAGCTTAGACTTTCTGTCATTTCCCCAAGGTGTCGACAGCATTGTGACGTATTTGTAGGCAAATCATTGGAAGAGTGACCTTAAGAGACTACATCTACCAGGTGGCCGCTTGGTGTCCTCCGTTGCAATTATTGCATAATCTCCAGCTGCGTGTATTTTTCGTTTGCTTCGAGGAGAAACACAGCTGCCACGAATGATTTATCATCGAATACATATGTGAAAAACACCTTGAGAATTGATTCTAAACAACGTTTGCCATGTTTCTGTCGATATTATGGAGTTAATTTGGTAAAAAGTTCGGCGTTGTAGAGACTGCATTTTCAGATTTTTTTCTTAGTCAAACGTGATGAACAAAACAGAGCGATTTCTCCTACACAAATCATCATTTTGGAAAAAATTAACATTTGCTATCTAACTGAGAGTCTCCTCATTGAAAACATCCGAAGTTCTTCAATGGTAAATGATTTTATTTGAATGCTTTTCTTGTTTTTGTGAAAATGTTGCCTGCTGAATGCTAGGCTTAATGCTATGCTAGCTATCAATACTCTTACACAAATGCTTGTGTAGCTATGGTTGAAAAGCATATTTTGAAAATCTGAGATGACAGTGTTGTTAACAAAAGGCTTAAGCTTGTGAGTGAATGTATTTCTTTCATTTCATTTGCGATTTTCATGAATAGTTAACGTTGCGTTATGGTAATGAGCTTGAGGCTATAATTACGCTCCCGGATACGGGATTGCTCGACACTAGAGGTTCATTCTTGTAACTACCCATCCCGGATCCGGGAGAATTGTCATCAACTGACACTAAAAGTAGCATAACGCAACTGACAAAAAAATCTTACTATAAAATATTCATATTCATGAAATTACAAGTGAAATATATTCAAACACAGCTTAGCCTTTTATTAATCACCCTGTCATCTCAGATTTTGAAAATACAGCCAAAGCAAGACAAGCATTTATGTAAGTTTATTGATAGCCTAGCATAGCATTATACCTAGCTAGCAGCAGTCAAACTGGTCACGAAAATCAGAAAATCAATCAAATTAAATTGTTTACCTTTGATGAGCTTTGGATGTTTTCACTCATGAGACTCCCAGTTAGATAGCAAATGTTCCTTTTTTCCAGAAAAATAATTTTTGTAGCCAAAAATAGCCGTTTTAGTTCTTCACGTTTGGCTGACAAAACGACCGGAAATTACAGTCACGACAATGCCGAAAAATATTCCAAATTAGCTCCATAATATCGTCAGAAACATGGCAAACGTTTATAATCAACCCTCAAGGTGTTTTTCAAATATCTATTCGATAATATATCAACCGGGACAGTAAGACCGGGTGGAAAAATGGCTACCTCTGTCTTTTGCGCGAGAAATACACAAAGAGCCATCAGGTGGACACTGACGCAATGTTGTCGCTCAGGCTCATTTTTCAAAATAAAAGCCTGAAACTATGTCTTGTGATACTAGACACATTAAGGAAGCCATAGAAAAAGGAATCTCGTTGATATCCTATTCACTGCTCAATAGGGAAGCATAGGAAGGGACTCTTATTTAGAAACCGCTGCGTTCCTGATTGGATTTTTCTCATTCTTTTGCCTGCAATATCAGTTCTGTTATACTCACAGACAATATCTTTACAGTTTTGGAAACTTTGGAGTGTTTTCAAACCTAAGCTGTCAATTATATTCATATTCTATTTTCTGGTCCTGAAAAATAGCCTGTTTACTTTGGGAATGTTATTTAAAAAAAAATAAAAAATGCCCCCTAGATTCAACAGGTTAACCAGTTATGCATTAGGGGGCGCTATTAATTCTTTTTGAAAGAAAACACCCCGACGTTTCCAAAACTGCAAAGATATTGTCTGTGAGTGCCACAGAACTGATGTTACAGGCGAAAACCAGATAAAAAATCCAATCAGGAAATGCCGCATTTTTTGAAACCGCCTCATGCCAATGACTCCTTATATGGCTGTGAATGAGCTACGAATGGGCTTACGTTTTCCACGCATTCCCCAAGGTGTCTACAGCATTGTGATGTCTTTTTAGGCATTTCCATTGGAGAATAGCTGTAAGGGACCATATTTAGCGAGTGGTCACAATGGTGTCTCCCGGAGAAAATCTTGCGTAAAATACTGAGGTAGCCATTTTTCCAATCGCTTCTTATGAGAAACCAATTGCCTCAACGGATATATTATCGAATATATATGTTAAAAACACCTTGAGGATGGATCCTAAACAACGTTTGCCGTGTTTCTGTCGATATTATGGAGCAAATTTTGAAAAAAGTTTGCCGTTATAGTTGTAGCATTTGTCGGTCGATTTCTCAGCCAAGCATGATGAAGAAACGGGAGCTATTTCGCCTACAAAAATAATATTTTTGGAAAAAAGGAACATTTGCTATCTAACTGGGAGTCTCCTGAGTGAAAGCATCTGAAGTTCTTCAAAGGTAAATTATTTAATTTGGTTGCTTTTCTTATTTTCGTGAAAATGTTGCCTGCTGCCAGCAGAGCCTAGCAGAGCATTATGCCATGATAAACTTACATAAATGCTTGTCTAGCGTTGGCTGTAACGTATATTTTGAAAATCTGAGATGACGTTTTTCATCCAAAAATTAAAATAGCGCCCCCTATATCCAAGAAGTTAACAAAAGGCTAAGCTTGTTTTTGAATATATTTATTTCATTTAATTTGCGATTATCATGAATAGGAAAAGTTGCGTTATGCTAATGCGTTTGAGGCTATGAATATGCTCCCGGATACGGGTTTGCTCGTCGCAAGAGGTTAAGAACAAGTTCTTAGTTACAATGACGGCCAAACCGGGATGACGCTGGGCCAATTTTGTGCCGCCCTATGGGACTCCCAATCACATGAGCCAGTATGAGCCAGCATCCCTGTGGGAACGCTTTCTACACCTTGTAGATTGTCGGTAGAGGGTGCAATTCAATTTTAGGAAGGTGATCCAATTCTTTGGTATGCTCAGTGTACTCTTTGTGTGAGTGAGTGAGTAGGTGAGTGAGTGATAGGTTGATTCCCAAATGACACCCTATTCCCTACAAAGTGCAGGGCCCTGATAAAGAATAATGGCTATGCCATTGGGAAGCAATGAAAGACAGCAGATGGTCTTGGGGCTGCAGGGAGTTGTGCTCTATGACCATATGTCAATTACTGGGTGTGTTCAGTTGGGCCAACGACAGCGAGGAAGGTCTCTGTGTTCCGAGTGCATGACACGGTACCTATGGCTAGGCTATAAAGGAAAAACTGCTGTTTTATGCATGTCATAAGTGAACACAATAATATACACAGACTCTCTCTTTTCTCTCCACCCCCCCCCACTCTCTCTATCTTTCACACACACACACGCCCGCTTCCTCTGTCTCATGTCCTCCTCTGCATGAACAGATGTCTCGGCGAGCTTTCAGCCAGGTACATTTCCCCCTAATCTCCCTGTTTCCAGAATCTCCCATGATGCTGACAGCACTTTAATCCGCACAATGAGAGAACTCTGGGAAGTTTGCAAGGGAATAGTTAATGTCACTGTTGCATAGACTTACCCCACACACACACGCAGGCATACACAGTTACAAATACACAACCAAGCATGTACACGTAGACACACACTTACACACACAGGTTCACAAACGCACACACACACAACAAAGTCAGAAATTCCTGAAGTGTGGAGAGGCCTCCCCAAACTCTACGCCACATGAGCAAATCCTGTAAGCCTGTTGGCAGGTGCTCCCCTCCTTAATCTCCATGATTTCAGAATCTCCCACAATGCTGCGGGGGTTATCCTGAGGCTCGCATTACCTCTGATAACGGGAGAGGAGGGAGAGAAGGAGGAGGGGGAGGTCAGTGGCCCTGGAGGGACACGTGCAGATAACCACTTCCTAATTATAGAGGGGGAGGTATGTTCCGTTCCTCTGGCTGCATCTTGCAGCTCACGCCTGGCTGCAGGCGTGCCCGGCTGCAGGAGTGTAGCACCGGGGAGACCATCTTGACTGCAGCCGAAGCCCTGCCTTTATTTGGGCCCTCAGTGAGACACAAGCACTTTTAATTTTAGAGCATGGTAATCCTACGAGGGAAAATAAAATAAAAAGTGACAAACAAAAGCAAATCTGTTTATCTGTCAAAGACATGTTGGTGGAACTTGGATCCAGAGTTCCTATGTGTGTGATTATTCAGTATTATTCCCTAACTCTATAAGAAGAGGTGTTAACATTGCACTGTTTGAGTAGACTGTTTTTGATGTCATAACATAATTTGAAGCATGTTGTCATGACGTTGGCCTGTGGGTAAGGTTTATGACCCCCCAATAAATAGCTTTCTCCCTCCGCTATATAAGCCCTTGATGAAAATGTTCCGAGGACGATAGGATGACGGTCCATACATTGAAAAGGACTAGCATGTCAACTACAGAACTAAGCCAACCTCAGCGTGAGCTTTGGTTGCGAATGGTATGAACTTTGAACTCTTATTCACTACAGAAGTGATACCTCCTAGCAGTTGAGTTAGCAGCGGCCACTGTAAACGTGGGCTAGGAAAGGACGGACAGAGTATCCCATCTACCACACAACGATGACACTACAACGTATCCCGTATCCCAGAAACACTCGTCAAAGGACAAAGGACTCTGTTGGGCAACACGGCCTTCCATCTACCACCAACTTATTGAAGCGCAGCTCAGAGTAAATATTTATTGCATTTTCCTTTTCCAAATGGGTGGTCATTTAGAATGCATAAGATACTGTATTTACAATAGTATGGCTTCTCCCTTTGTTCCTCAAGTCTTCCCGCTCTTTCACTCAAGCCCAACCCCCGTTCTTTGTGTAACCATATCTGTCCACTTGGGAGGTTTTCCTTTATGACATAATTTGTAATCAATGTATGATTAATTCTGTGTATATGTAATTTTGTGTGATTAGTTAGGTATTTAGTAAATAAATAATGAAACCCAATTTTGTATTGCTGATTCAACTTGTTAGCCAGGGTTCGTGAAGTTAACCAAGATTTTACAACTTTCAGATGAGATATTGACTGCTATTGATGTAAAATATTACTAGGTCTTTAAGTGTTTATTCGGAAGATAACAGCTCTATAAATATTATTTTGTGGTGCCCCAACTTTCTAGTTAATTACATTTACATGATTAGCTCAATCGTTTGGCCAAACGAAGGGCTATTTCTGCCTCGCGCATTTCAGACGCGTGTAGGCTTGGTCATTATTAATTTCTTGAGCGAGGACAAAGAGCCAGCCGATTGAAATTCAGGAGACATTAGCTTGACCAGCGATAATTATCTCTCTGTCTCTCTCGCGTTTACACGCTAGTAGACCACGGTGCATTTCGTTGTTTGCCGCGAGTTCCAGTTAAAACATTGTCAAATAACGGCGAAAAGGGTTTGAACATAATATGTTATGAGTAAAACCTTTCCCTTGCCAAGAGAATCCTATATTGTGCATTTTTCATGCATAAAGTAGGATTAGCTTGCACAAGATGCTAAGCTAACAAAGGGAAAATAGCCATTTTGTTTTCTTGTGCCACATTGTAATTCCTCCGCCTTGCAAAACGGAAGTCCCGCCCGGGTACTTCCGTTTGATTTCAGCGTGTGCAATCAGTGACGGCTGAAGTGTGTGACTGTACATTCCTTCAAGAATTATTCAGGTCACACTCAAGTCATTACTTATGATATCCAGACGGATGTCAATGTCTTATTCAATTGAACTAATAAGAGAAATTGCCAGATTTACATTATCAAATGGATCTTTTAAATAATATCCAAATGGATGAGTTTTCTAAATAAGACATTGTAAACTTTTTCCAAACTAACCTAGTTGAAGCAAGTTTATTTCCCAAATAGCCTATACAGGTTTGATTTATCATTAAATTGATCAATCAGTAAAATTCAGTAATCCATAAGTGTACCATAGTGGTGAATGTTCCCAACATTTGATCTACTGTTTACACTTATGATATCCAATCAATGGAGATTGCATGGATTATCGTCTCATTCAATTTAATAAGTTAAATTGTTGAACATACCTTAATGTTCTTCCAATCAAATGAGACACTTTTAAACTTCTCATATTAACCTGGATGAAGCAACCTCTCAGGTTAATTAAAGTTTGATACCTAGATAGCTTACCCAGGTATGATTAATCATTGGCATTGATGAATTAATTCAAATTTGCTTTTGCAAATTCATTCACGTCCAACTTCCACATTACTGGTACGGTACTGTTGGTTCGTCAACATCGATAAATAGATGAAACTTTTCTTTGCAGCGTCCAACGAATTCCAAACCCAAACTTTGAAAAAAAATGTTAGGAACATTTTTCCTCTAAATTGTTCTAATAATGTGCAAGCTATCAAAGGAGGTGGTCACCCCTCCTCTGCTAATTAGTGAACCCCCACCCATAAAAGGATTGATCTCTGATACCAACCCTAATTATGCCATTAGCAAAAAAACAGCTGAAATTGCGAATGCTCTCCAAAATCAACCATCAAACACAGGCTTTGTGACGGTTCTCTCCACTTTAGCACTCATGTATCGCCATCAAAGGTTAGCATCGGTCCAATACCACAGTGCACAGCTGAAGCACGTGCAAGACATGGCTAACATGAGGACACAGGTGGAGAGAACAGAGCAAGAAATGAAAACATTCTGCTAGTCGAAGACTACTCTGCTAGGCAAATACTTATGACTATGAACGAGCACAAACTCTTCAACAAAATCGTTGTCTCCAGGAACAACTCGATTTAGCCAAAACTAAATACGATGCAGTCCACTCCAAACTAGATAAATCTGTTGAGTTATCTACAAACAGGAGCACGCAATTTGATAACATGCAGGCAGTTTTGTTGAACGTTACTCAAAGTAACATGGTTCTACTCAAAATGCTGCAGAATAAAGACGATCAGTTAATGAACACAATGACAAAGTTGGATGACAAATCAGCAGAACTCATTGAAGTCGCTGACCAAATGAATGATGAGAGAACTCAGGTGATGAAGATGGAAATATTGATTTCTAAACAGGCGGAGGAAATCTCATCACTGAATCTCTCGCTCCGTACTCAAGACCTCTATCTGGAAACCATGACAGATAAGTTTGAGACCAAAAGGAGCAAGTAGGACACTCACGTGTTCAAAATCAGTACTCTAAGCGCTCAAGTGGACTCTGCAATGCAGCAGATAACCACCCTTAGGGACCATCTGGAGGAAGTCCAGAATGGTCACGCTCTACAGCATGACTATCCATCCAAGAATCCGGAGTCCGGTACTCAAAGGAGTGAAGACGATAGGTTTCAGACTTTGCCTCCATCATGTGTCCCTCAGTCTTCTCCTCTTGGCCATTCGGCACTGAGTAATATGGAGTCTCTTGGCCTTTCGGACCCAACTTCCCCACGGGATGAAGCCAACCCTCTCCGCCCGCTTGACGCGGAATACCTTGACAGACTCGTCAAGAATTTCCCCACCTTTGACCCCGTTCCAGGTCAGCCAAACGATATTGAGATGTTCCTAGCTGACATAGAGGATGCGTTGGGTGGCCACCCGAAGGCTACGGGTTCTGACAGGGTTTACCTGTTGAAGCGAACGTCGAATAGACACGTGACAAGGTTCATTCGTCTACAACAGCAACAAGTGCTAAATGACTATGCTAAACTTGTAACAGCTTTGAAAGTAGAATTCAGTGGTTCTGCGACTCGCAAACACGATAGCTCACTGGCTAACACGGTCAAACAAGCTCGGAATGAACCCCCACAAGCTTACTATCAAAGGCTTCGTTTAGCTTACTTTGGCCTACTTACTGAAACAGGAATGGAATACCTGTTACCATTTAAAGAAATGTTTTTTGTCAAACATGTATCCCACCTTCATTACCTACTTGGTCCCTGCAGCCCACGATGGCTTGCCTATCTTACAACAGAGAGCTTGCAAGCACAGCTTTTGAGGCAAAAAAGCATCCTGTCCCAAGACACAAAGGGGGGGAATAGTAGCCCAGACCCATGATGAGCCTTATCGAGGCCGGTGGGGGGGTCGAGACTATGGACAACACCGTACGAGGCCACCAGAGCATAAATCAAATCTAGTTATAAACTCCCCTATGAGAACAGTGAGGAGCAGACAGGCCCCTAGACGGGGATTATCTTAGAACACATCTAAGATAGTACTGAGGTGTACCACACTGGTCGTAAAGGAAGTCCAGTGGATGTGTCCACCTCCAAAACAAATGGCAACAATAATCATTCCTTGTCATGTGAAGTAGCCACTACAAGACAACTAGTAAAATTATCTAATCATGTATTCCTGTAGGATAACATTTCAGAATAAATCAGTAGGACAACTGGTCCCCTTCAGTACCAATACCACAGTCAGTCCAGCAACACTCAGTAAAAGTATTAGTAGCTTCAGAAGTTAAATTGCAATTGATAATAGCGTCATAGGAGTCACTCGGAGTGCAACGCGGGGCAGGGAATATCCATTGCACTCTACCAATGGTTAAAACACGCTACTAATAAATAGAACCCTCCGTTCAGGAGAAAGGCGGCAGAGTAGCCTAGTAGTTAGAGCGTTGGACTAGTAACCGGAAGGTTGCAAGTTCAAAATCCCAGAGCTGACAAGGTACAAATCTGTCGTTCTGCCCCTGAACAGGCAGTTAACCCACTGTTCCTAGGCTGTCATTGAAAATAAGAATTTGTTCTTAACTGACTTGCCTAGTAAAATAAAGGTAAAAAAAAAAAAAAAAGGAAGTCATGAACCATGATCACACCACGTATGACTGGTGTGCAATACTTAGAGAACTTCCGTCATGAGGTTAGCCCCTCCGTGGATAACATAGCTATGAAGTAGACTTCTTAGTCTTCTTCTACTGCCACTAAAATAGTGGAAGACAGTGACTGGTAGTAAAATCAGTACAGACTCCCTCGACACCAATTCTGACTGACCTCCAGGCATTGACCTGAAAATGACCTGACTACGTCCAACTCATTCTAACAAGTTGTAATCTGCCAGGATACTTGGTTTCCTTCCCTTGACATGTGCGCTTGCATAAGCATAAACGCACATGCACGGAACATCCAATTAGGATTTATGCTAGGATCACTTAAGCCTTAGTAAAGTTGAACATTTATTTTGAGGCCTTTAACTCTACAGCTCACTCACCAGTTGTCTTCTCAGAAGTCCATTGGTCATCCCTGTAGACTGCCCAAAACTAGTGCCTTACAGCTGTAGACCTATCATATAGTTATCAACTTAGGATAGTACCCTAACGAACACCCCTCAAATTAGGAAAGCCCTAGAAATGGCATTAGACAATGCCATGATAGAGTCATTTTGCCAAGACCATGGACGTATACAGAATACAGTCCAATTAGATGATTAAGGTGGCATAACTATATCCGGACATTCGCTGCCCAGCCTTGGAGCGGACTTCTTCATTTGCAGACATCCTACCCGGGTCGACCACCAGAGGGGGGACTGCAACAGCGATCACCAACTGGACATCTGCTGCCCAGCCTTGGGGCGGACTTCTTCATTTGCAGACACCCTAACTTGGTCGACCAACAGAGGGGGGACTGCAACAGCGATTACCAACTGGACATATGCTGCCCAGCCTTGGCGCGGACTTCATTCACATAAACACTACCCGGGTCAACCACCAGATGGGGACCACAACGATGTTCCACAACCAGGACAACCCACGGTCATTTTTATGGTTTTCAACATGCAGGTTAATAACAAGATTGAACCCACCATGGGGGGGGGGCAGTCATGACGTTGGCCTGTGGGTAAGGTTTATGACCCCCCCCCCATAAATACCTTTCTCCCTTCCCTCTCTCTTGACTCTACAGAGGGACTTTTGAATAGCCTTTGTTAACCTGTCTAGGACTGGCTAGCGGAACCCCTCGCAAACAGCCAATGAAATTGCAGGGCGCCAAATACAAATCAACAGAAATCTCATAAATCTAATTTCTCAAACAAACAAGTATTAGGCACCATTTTAAAGATACAATTCTCGTTATTCCAGCCACAGTGTCTGATTTCAAAAATGCTTTACAGTGAAAGCTCCACAAATTATTATGTTAGGTCATGACCAACTCACAGAAAAACCCAGCCATTTTTCCAGCCAAAGAGAGGAGTCACAAAAGCACAAATAGAGATCAAAATAATCACTAACCTTTGATGATCTTCATCAGATTACACTCATAGGACTTCATGTTACACAATACATGTATGTTTTGTTCGGTAAAGTTCATATTTATATCCAAAAATCATATTTTACATTGGCGTGTTATGTTCAGTAGTTCCAAAACATGTAGTGATATTGCATAGAGCCACATTAATTTATACTCATTATAAATGTTGATGAAAATTCAAGTCTTATGCATGGAACTTTAGATACACTTTTCCTTAATGCAACTGCTGTGTCAGATTTTTAAAAAACTTTACGGAAAAAGCATAATCTGAGAACGGCGCTCAGAGCCCAAGCCAGCCAAAAGAAATATCCGCCATATTGCGCAGTCAACATTAGTCATAAATAGCATTATAAATATTCACTTACCTTTGATGATCTTCATCAGAATGCCCTCCAGGAATCGCAGTTCCACAATAAATGCTTGTTTTGTTCGATAATGTCCATCATTTATGTCCATTTATGTCCAAATAGCTTCTTTTGTTTGGCGTTTGGTAAACAAATCCAAAAGCACGTTCAGGTCCAGTCGGACGAAAATTTCAAAAAGTTATATTACAGGTCGAAGAAACTTGTCAAACTAAGTCTTCCTGTTTGGATTTTTTTCTCAGGTTTTTGCCTGCTATATGAGTTCTGTTATACTCACAGACATCATTCAAACAGTTTTAGAAACTTCAGAGTGTTTTCCAATACTAATAATAATATGCATATATTAGCATCTGGGACTGAGTAGGAGGCAGTTCACTCTGGGCATGCTATTCATCCAAAAGTGAAAATGCTGCCCCCTATCCAAAAGAAGTTAAACATAGAGAGTCTGGGAACATCAAACAAGTGGAGGGAAATGAACCATATTTCGGTAATAGAACCAGTTGAAAATATACATTGGTACTTAACGAATATGAGTTCGGTTGTCATCTGAGACATTATGACTGACGACAGGATGACCTAAACTGTATCTGGGAAAGTCTACACATTATAGTTATCAGATTCACATGGAATTGTTGTGCAATTCAAATGTTTAAATGTACAATTATTTGTGAAAAGATTAAATGCCATTTTAGCTTCCAAATTAGAGATTTGAGGTTTCATAAGGTTAGGTCCCTGTGAAGAAACATGGGTTATAAACTATGAAACACACCCTTCTCCCCGTTCTATAAATATTATTTTGTGGTTCCCCGACCTTCTAGTTAATTACATTTACATGATTAGCTCATTCAGGTAATATTAATTACAGAGAAAGGATTTTATAGGATAGCATGTCATATCACTTAATCCGGCAAAGCCAAAGGCACAACAATGTACAAAGCTAATACATGTATGAGCCTGTGAGTCTGTCCAATGTGGCATGCATGCATCGCACCCTGGGATTGCCAAGCCCCCCTAGTTACTTACTTATGTATAGGAAGTGAGCACACTATGGAAACATCTTGTGTGTATGTGAAAGCTTTCACTTGTCCCATTATTTCTTTAGACTTTCTCACAGCCGAGGCATTACATCTTAGAAGTGTGCCATCTTCAACATGCTACAATATCTCAGGGGAAGGACAGCTTCAGTACTGAATGTGCTGAGTTTTTCCCCCTTTACTCTCTCCCGCTCTCTCTTTTAGATTTGTTTTAGCTCAGAACGGGGTCAGGCCACCCACTCACAGCATTTAAATTGGTTATTGTCAATGCCTGCGGAAATGAGTATTGCCATGCATAAAGTATCCAAAAACTTGCTGATGGATTTGTTCAGACTGTTAATATTTTCTCAGTCACAGAATCAAGTAATCTAGACTGATGTTCGAGCTAACGTTATTACAGCCCTCTATATTTTAGAAATGTCCTCTTGATTATGTTATTTTTACTACATTTCATTGACATACTTTACAAGTAGAAAATATATTATTAGATACCTTGTTTCTTTTACATTTAAATAGTATAATATTAGCATAGTTTTAATTCGCTTATCCTATTCCACAGATTGGGATGGGACTGGATGTGAAGTCAACAAACCATTAAAAAGCTATGACATATTTAGCATACTTTTTGTAAGTGTAACTGCTTCCAATGATTAAAGGGGCAATCTGGGATTCAAACAACAACCATGTTAAAATTAATAAATGGCTATCTTTCATGAATTTCAAATGTTAAAAAAATGGAGGTACCAATCCCAGATTCCCCCTTTAAATCCTATGACAATTGTTATAGCAGTGAGTCCCTTGAATCACTTGTAACTCAATATATATCTTGATGAGCAGCCAACTGAGTGAGAGGGGGATAACATTAAACCATTAGACTTCATTGTTATGGACAGTGGAATTCACTTCCATTAGTAGAATGTGCCCAAGCTTCTCCACTCTCGGCTTGTGCAAATTCATATTGGATTTTTATTAAAATGCAAACCAACAGTAATAGAAGTGCCTCTGGGGTAGCTTTAAAAAAATCTATTTCCTAAACACCACACAATTACCCGCCTAATTGTCTTATTGGATTGTAATTAGTGTTGAAGGTGATTCCAGTTCGAGCGAGAGTCAACTTGACTGCCCATCTATGAATGCATTTGTTTGACTCTGCGAGGACTCAGGGACGGTGAGCACAGTGCTTGTGTCCTGTCATTACCGGCGACAATGCCACTTCGGCACCACAACATGGTAGCGTTTTGGGGGTCGAGGCTGCGTTTTAAACCCAAAATCACAAGACACTGCGTGAGTGAGGAGCGAGCTGGCGCTCTGGCGACTCAGTACCAAACTATTAATGAAGTCCGGTGAAGTCTGCCAAAAGAGCCGAAATACAGCCATAATATTTGGAATTGGAACGTGAAGACAATAAGCCAGGCTCAGCTTTTCTAATGATCCAGGGAGAGAGAGGAGACAGGATTAATTCATTACAGGCTGTCATTTATGGATAATAACCTTATTGTGGATAAGACATTAGCAAATTCACACCAAATTAATATGCATGAGCTCATCAAACACAACTGAAAACAGGGAAGATGAACACATCTGAGTCCACTACACAGCGTAGTTCCTACTCTTGCTATAACGTTGCTATACCGTGTGTTAGGGAGAGGGGGTGGGGAGGTGAGTGGTTGGATGAAGACATGTTGACTTGGGTGGGGTTTGGGAAATGGAATGGGAGGTTGGGGGTGGAGGCCCACTTCTTTTTTGTGTTCTTGTTTGAATATTGTACGAATATTTGTTACCATTGTATCTGTAACCCCCAAATAAAAAAGTCTAAAATAAAATAAACATTGGTCCCCCACAGAAAATAGACATGTCATTTTTTTACTGCTTGTAACTGTCCATGCTGTAACTGACATGGGTATTGAATATACTGTACAGAGTAAAAATACTTAAGTCGTTTTTTGTGCTATCTGTACTTTACTATTTATATTTTTGACAACTTTTACTTTTACTTCTCTACATTCTTAAATAAAATAATATACCCTTTTCCTCATACATTTTCTCTGACACCCAAAAGTTGAACACTCATGCTGCATCCCAAATGGCAGCATATTCCCTATATATGGCCAGGTCAAAAGCAGTGCACTATAAAGGGAATAGGCACCTTCAGTCAGGATAGATAGATAAGATAGATAAGATAGATAAGATAGATAAGATAGATAAGATAGATAAGATAGATAGATAGATAGATAGATAGATAGATAGATAGATAGATAGATAGATAGATAGATAGATAGATAGATAGATAGATAGATAGATAGATAGATAGATCCAAAGGTGTTATGTTGAGTGTCTGATTGTAGTGTTGGCCTGTAGGAATTTGTTTGCACATGCATTTATCCAGGCACAGGTACAATTTCAATCATGTTGATACAATAATGTGTGCTTTTGTAGGTTTATATAGGTCAAACTAATTAAACATTAATTGGTTCCACAACAAAGAGCATGTGACTACACAGAATCTCCCTCATATTAATTGTCACAGTGGTAAAGGTCACACTAATTGGATATTGGATAAAAAATGACCAACAGGTTTTCTACCAATTGGCTAAGGGTACAGCCACAGAAGGATACTGAGTCAGAAAGTTATGGATTGAGATAATGATGTGTCAATGGGATTCATCACTTGATGGATAAGGGACCACAAAGAGGATTGTCCTTCAATTTCTCTGTCCTTAGCCTGAATGGTTGAGCTCCCATCAAATAAGGGACATTAATGCAATGTCCACAAATGACGTTCCCTAAATGATGATTGATATTGAATAGAATCGATCTTTATTCATCCTATATTTCGGGATATTGTGTCCCTTTTCTTATTGGTTTTCGTCTAGTCTACAGCGTCAATCACCATCTTGGTATGGAGAATGAATCATTTTGAGGTTAAACATGGGAATATGTATCAATTTATCTTAGAATAAGAAGAAATGCTATGATATGTCTTAATGTATGGGGTAACTATCAAGGAAGCCATCACCATGCCCACCATGCAGAGTCACCCCAATTTACCAATCACTGGAGTTCTTCCTGAGGCCAGAACCAATGAGATCATGGCATGCTGGGTCAACATCCAATCCAACCAAAGCCCTGGGTCTCCTGTCGAAAATGAAAACATGGTTCGGTTTCATCCCAATAGAGTCCCAGTAAGTGGATTAGTACCCGGCATCTCAACAGTGTTAAACCCACATTGATAAGGACTTAACACAGAGTGAGGGGAGTGGCAATCCTGTTAGGCTAGGGCTGCATCTCAAATGGCACCCTATTCCTTAGGTAGTGCACTTCTTTTGACCCTGGGCCCAATGGGTTCTGGTCAAAAATAGTGCACTATGTAGAGAATAGGGTGCCACTTAGGATGCACCCATGGCGTTTGGGACGACAGGGAGGAGGCCTGTGTCTGGGATGGGATGGGGAAATGGGCATAGGGATGAGGGGCCTGGGGAATATCACCGGAATGCTCTTGGCTAATCCTTACCACAGGGTCTCCCATGGGTCAATCGCTTCTGATACCGAAGTCCGTCCACTTTCCTCTCAGGACCACCGAGGGGTTACAGATCAGTAGCAGCACCAATGCCAGGTTAGCCTGGTCCCATATCAGTTTGTGCTGTCTAGCCAACTATAGTAGTAATATGTAAGTTTTTTGCGTATGTACGTTTTTTGCTTAACTGCTAATAAAAAAGCTGATAGCAGTAGTATTTCCACTGAAATGCCAAACATGCTAATTGCTAACCCGTCAGCTAACACACCAACAATCACAAAACATTGATGGCTTGATGACAAGATAACACTGTTGAAGGTAATATACTTCTTAAACGCTGTTGAATATGCTGGTAATACGGGATTACTCTGATCAGTCACAAGCTTCCTTTTGTATTGCCTCATCTGTTTAGAAATGCATGTGTCCTCTCCACTTTCCACTGCCTTTGCCTCGTCTATTCCCACTACAGCCTTCGCCAGCACAGCATGTGTTCTTTGGCCAGCGGCCATCCTGTCCCTTACCAAAGAGATGAGTTATGTCACCTTTAGCGGACCCCTGATGGTGAAATAACATTTGAGCGCTGTGCCAAATGAGAGTGGTCTCCACTCAAACGCTCCTGTCAGAATTGATCACTGTTATTTCGGCATGGCGCTCCAACGGGGTCTCGGGCAGCTCACCCCAAAACTATATTAAGTTAGTCCAGATAGGAGCCCTCAGCTTGGCCCCTACTGGATAAATATGATTAAAGGGGGCCTAATAGCACATTGTGGGGAGAGCACTATAGTGTGTGAACAGAAGACCGAGAAGACACAGTCAGGACTTACCCTCTGTACAGTCCCCCTCTCCTCTACCTCATCTTCTTCCCCCACTCTCTCAGTTCACTCTCTATTCATTGTCCCTCTTTCTCTCTCTCTCTTTCTCTCTCTCCACATCAGAGTGTATTATGGCGCTACGGTCACCTTGGGGTGTGATGGGAACAGAATAGACCACTCAACAGACAGCGAAATCAAGTTAGCTGTTATTGGTTTTAGGCCCCACTGAATGATCAGGATTCTGTGAATGCACACACACACACACACACACACACACACACCACATGCAGCATATACTTGAGAACTGCTCGTAACAAAGAAAAAAGTTGAATTACAAGAACTTTGAAAATACCCATGGCCAGGACCGTGTTGAACAAAGAAGAAAGAGATTTGAAACCATAATAATAATACAATGAGTGGTTGTGTGAACCTCTTACCACATTTTGTGGAATTGCAGGTAGGCTACGGGGCTTCTTGTGATAATAGCCATGCCATAATCTTTGCTCTGAATGGTTAAGAAACATTCTCTTAATTGTTTTAGAAAGCTTATTGAATAGACGTGAACTAGTCAAGAGCTGTTTGTTGGAGAGAGCTATTGGCTTGTTCCCTGAATAGGGCCTTTTATGTCCTTGTGACATTAAATTACTAGGTTATACATATGGAGTGTGCGACTCTCTTTGTTTTTATACAGTAGCTTACATTTTATTCTCTGTTAGTTAGCACCTCTACACTAAATAATTTTCTCTGGGTTTGAGTCAGCCGATTCTTTTTAATTAGACATTTGATAAAACACATCATGTAACACAGTTGGATCACTTACATCTACACTCTAACACTCTTGTAGTGCGTTTTCATTCAAATTAATTAATTAGTTGTTTTCTCTGAAAATCCCAATTTTGGCATGTCCCACATCATGTTTGTTTGACTTCTAGGAAGATTTGAACTCACTTAACTCCATAATTTACCCAAGTTTTCATGCTCATTGTAAAGCCCGAGTTCTGTGTTGCTTTGACAGTCATTTATGAAGATTGTTATTTATTTCATGTCATTAGCAATTAATTCACATTCGACCCTCGGGTTTAATATTCTTAAACTGTCACTGGGATTTTTTAAAACTCTGCTAGCTTACTTTCGATTAACTGTTTTGAACTCCAAGCACAGATACAGATGTTGGATCTTAATTTGACCATATTAGGAGGAAAATAATCCTGCAGCAGGAGGATTTGAATGACTTATATTTAGAATCGCTGCTAGAGGGCCACTGGAAGCGGTGTTTGTATGCTGTACAATCACTTAGACTGCAGGTCCACTAGACGTCAGTTCCTAAGTAGCCTATGTAGGCTATGTGTATGTGAAGTATTATGTGGATTATAATAAATTGACATTTTTAGGGGTAGATGTATTTTTCATGAGGGAAAATCTTTTTTTTTCATCAATCGTTTTATTATTGTCACGCCTACTTACGTTCCCTCTCTCCGGTGCTTAACGTTGCTGGTCTACTTTCCACTGGTCTTGGCAACCCACATTACGCACACCTGCCCCCCATCATTATGCACACCGGGATTTCATCATTACCTTGATTACTTCCCCTTTATTTAGCCCTCAGTAGCCTCAGTCTTCAGGCAGAATTGGTTTTGTTCACTTCAGTATGCTTTCCCTGTTTTGTTAATCTGCTTATTCTCATTATTAAACTCATGTTCTGCACCTGCTTCCTAGCGTATACGTTACAATACTATCTTCAAGGCAAGTAATAGGCAGAATAAATGAATGGTTGCCTTAGTGCCTGTGTGTTCCAGCGGTTACAGCCGCTAACCTTTGAATTTTTGGAGGAACTAGTAGGCCTTCTTTTCAAGTTACTCTCTGTAGGCTGTACTCTAAAAGTAATTTCTGAAGGAAGTAAATTACTTTTTAGTCTGCTACTTTCAGGGCCGGCTCCAGCCTTTTGGGAGCCCTACGCGAGATTTGGTTGGGGGCCCCCCCACCATGTGGAAAACAGCGGAGAAATATATATATATATATATATTTGAATGTATTTCCTGCAAATCTACACATTTTGCCATGGTTGGCAGGGTGTAAAGAAATGTTTGCCTTTTTAAAGCAAGTTCTGCAGTTCTACACATTCTACACATTAGAGGCAGAGAGACATGTTAGCAATTTTATAACACATTTTCTGCAATGAATGCCATGTTAATAAAATCTGAGTGAAAAAAACATCAATGGGGGCCAGCTGAAAGTTAGGGCCCCTGGGCACGTGCCCTGCATGCCCGGGTGGTAATCGGCCATGATTACTGCAAGTTTAGATAACTCGCTAGACCAGGGGTCTTCCACCTTTTCTTGCCCAGGGATCAGGGATGTTGTGCTGCCATAGTGCGGGGGAGTGGCGCTCCCTCACTTTTACAATTTAAGAATAAACAGTGCTGTCCACCCTGATTCAAAGGGTGCTCAAATCGCTTAAAATAACCCACATCAAGATCTGTATGTCTGTTGCCTGCGCATAATAGTCCTACTCATCACTTAGTATTATTATTACGAATAGAAGATTATCACTTCTCACAAATGGTGCTCGTTTTGTAAAGTTAGATCAAAGCTGAATCAATGTCTCGCAAGATCACACAATGATTCATTTGCATCTGACATTACCGAATATAACAGCACATGTGATATTGTGTTTTTTTTACATTGGATAAAAGCAGAGACACAGAGCTACACAATTGTATATCATTCACTGCATTTGAGGAACAATGGGAAAGTAATTCTGCTTTCAAAGTTGATAAACTTGTAACCTCAATTTTGAGAAAATGGCATTTGAATGTTTTGATACTACTAGGAGAGAGCTCTCCTTTGTCTACACCCATTTAGCACTGTTCACAAGCCAACCCCCCTCTCTTTAAGGATGCACATGTGAGGTCATGTGCTAAACAGTGAGTAGTGTAGTAAAGATTTCAACTAAAAGTAGTAAAAGTAGTAGCCTATAATTAGGAAAAATTACAGGTAAACAGTGCGTCTGTAATGCTCCGGGTGTCGTGGGCGTGGAGTCAAATGCAGGAGACAGAGAGTGAAATGCTGTGCGTCTTTAATAGCACCAACGTACCACAGGGTGCTCACAATAGTTACGTTCCCAAACACAGGGAATCAAAATGTACAACGGAAAAAATCACGACCAGGCACTAACACGTACCTCTACAACAGAGCCGAAGGTTACACTGAAATAATCCCGCACAACAACCAGGCGGGCCGGGTGTCTAATAAAGACAAACTAATTAAACATAAACAGGCAACCAATAAACAACCAATAAACATACAAGGAGGGGGAGGAAAGACAATCAGTGGCAGCTAATAGGCCGGTGACGACGACCGCCGATCGCCACCCGCCCGGGAAGGGGAACCACCCTCGGTCGGACTCGTGACAGCGTCCAGATAAAAAATATTTTATAAATATTAGATGATGCTTACCAAAACACACTTGTGTAAATTGATGGGTCATGTGAAAGGCTAGCTTCTTAGGGCTGCAATCCCGTTAATGGGATCGATATGACAACAGCCAGTGAAAGTGCAGGGCGCCAAATTCAAAACAACAGAAATCTCATAATTAAAATTCCTCAAACATACATCTTATACCGTTTTAAAAAGAATCTTGTTGTTAATCCCACCACAGTGTCCGATTTCAAATAGGCTTTACAGCGAAAGCACCACAAACGATTATGTTAGGTCACCACCAACTCACAGAAAAACCCAGCCATTTTTCCAGCCAAAGAGAGGAGTCACAAAAAGCACAAATAGAGATAAAATTAATCACTAACCTTTGATGATCTTAATCAGATGACACTCATAAGACTTCATTGTTACACAATACATGTATGTTTTGTTTGATAAAGTTCAAATTTATATTAAAAAAATCGCAGTATACATTGGCGCATTACGTTCACTAGTTCCAAAAACATCCAGTGATATTGCAGAGAGCCACATCATTTTACAGAAATACTCATTATAAATGTAGATGAAAATACAATTGTTAGACATGGAAATATAAATATACCTCTCCTTAATGCAACCGCTGTGTCAGATTTCAAAAAAACTTTACGGAAAAAGCAAACCGTGCAATAATCTGAGACGGTGCTCAAATTTTTTTTTTAAATCCGAAATAACCTTATAAATATTCCCTTACCTTTGATGATCTTCATCCTAATGCATTCCCAGGAATCCTAGTTCCACAATAAATGTTTGATTTGTTCGATAATGTTCATTATTTATGTCCAAGTAGTGACTTTTGTTAGGGAGTTTAGTACACAAATCCAAACGCTCATGCAGGTCCAGCTGAACGTCGGACGAAAACTTCAAAAAGTTATATTACAGGTCTTAGAAACATTTAAAACTAAGTATAGAATCAATCTTTAGGATGTTGTTATCATAAATCTTCAATAACGTTCCAACCGGAGAATTGTCTATAGAAAAGCCATGGAACGCAGATCTCCATCATGTGAAATGTGCGTGACCATCAATACGGCCCCTGCAGCCATAAGAAGCTAGCCACATTTTGCTAATTGGATGAGTCTCTACAGAAGTGGTAAACAGTACAGCCATAGTAGCAATATCAGGAATAGTTGTCAATATAAATAAAATAATATACAGTTTTTACAAGAACAATATCAGTAACAATATCAGTGATATATGAGGTAGTTATATGCATACAATCAGGGGTAAAGGCAGCGGGATAAAAAAAGGTAGCAGCAACTCTCTCCCAACTCTCTCTGTTGGGAGAGAGTAATGTGAATAGTGGCACTGCAGATAGTGCTGATGACTGGTCCGTATTCAGAGAGCCTGTTTCTGTCCTGTCCTTGACTTTGGTGCAGGGCATGTGATGTGCATAACCTCTTCGTCGCAAAACTCCCTGATCTTCTCAAAAAGATAAGTTTGTCTAGCTGTGTCCAATCCAGGTGGTGCTTGTACAGACAAACCATCTACGGGAGGAAGGATGTCAGCGTTGCGCAGCAGCTGAAACCGACTGAGTCCGAACGGTCCTTGGCGACAACAACACCAGGCTCCAGAGCATCAAAGCTGTAAAACAGGAAATAACCAAAACAAATTGAAAACTTTACAACCTTGCACAACATCAATTCACCTCCCAAGATTAGATAAGAAGAATAACCTCATTCAATGCAATGAAAATGATATTCCCCTAAAGTGCTGGTACTGCTTGATCTGTGGCTGTGGCCTGAAGTATGGAGTCAGGTCTTGTTGCCAACCATAGCTTTCCACCAGCACTGTACCATCCTCCAGTCCAAACAGCTGTGGGATGTTGACCCCGGTCACAGTGCTGTCCTTGACAACACCAGCAATCTCAGATGAGAACACCATCCCCACAGGGAAGCATGGTGGTGGCAGCATCATGCTGTGGGGATGTTTTTCATCTCCAGGGACTGGGAAACTGGTCAGAATTGAAGGAATGATGGATGGCAAAAAAATACAGGGAAATTCTTGAAGGAAACCTGTTTCAGTCTTCCAGAGATTTGAGAATTGGACAAATTCTCTTTCGTGTCGTCTGAGATTCCCAAAGATTGGAAAGCAGCTGCGGTCATCCCCCTCTTCAAAGGGGGGGACACTCTTGACCCAAACTGCTACAGACCTATATCTATCCTACCGTGCCTTTCTAAGGTCTTCGAAAGCCAAGTCAACAAACAGATTACCAACCATTTCGAATCTCACCATACCTTCTCTGCTATGCAATCTGGTTTCAGAGCTGGTCATGGGTGCACCTCAGCCACGCTCAAGGTCCTAAACGATATCTTAACCGCCATAGATAAGAAACATTACTGTGCAGCCGTATTCATTGATCTGGCCAAGGCTTTCGACTCTGTCAATCACCACATCCTCATCGGCAGACTCGACAGCCTTGGTTTCTCAAATGATTGCCTCGCCTGGTTCACCAACTACTTCTCTGATAGAGTTCAGTGTGTCAAATCGGAGGGTCTGCTGTCCGGACCTCTGGCAGTCTCTATGGGGGTGCCACAGGGTTCAATTCTTGGACCGACTCTCTTCTCTGTATACATCAATGAGGTCGGTCTTGCTGCTGGTGAGTCTCTGATCCACCTCTACGCAGACGACACCATTCTGTATACTTCCAGCCCTTCTTTGGACACTGTGTTAACAACCCTCCAGGCAAGCTTCAATGCCATACAACTCTCCTTCCGTGGCCTCCAATTGCTCTTAAATACAAGTAAAACTAAATGCATGCTCTTCAACCGATCGCTACCTGCACCTACCCGCCTGTCCAACATCACTACTCTGGACGGCTCTGACTTAGAATACGTGGACAACTACAAATACTTAGGTGTCTGGTTAGACTGTAAACTCTCCTTCCAGACCCATATCAAACATCTCCAATCCAAAATTAAATCTAGAATTGGCTTCGTATTTCGCAACAAAGCATCCTTCACTCATGCTGCCAAACATACCCTTGTAAAACTGACCATCCTACCAATCCTCGACTTTGGCGATGTCATTTACAAAATAGCCAATACCCTACTCAACAAATTGGATGCAGTCTATCACAGTGCAATCCGTTTTGTCACCAAAGCCCCATATACTACCCACCATTGCGACCTGTACGCTCTCGTTGGCTGGCCCTCGCTTCATACTCGTCGCCAAACCCACTGGCTCCATGTCTTCTACAAGACCCTGCTAGGTAAAGTCCCCCCTTATCTCAGCTCGCTGGTCACCATAGCATCTCCCACCTGTAGCACACGCTCCAGCAGGTATATCTCTCTAGTCACCCCCAAAACCAATTCTTTCTTTGGCCGCCTCTCCTTCCAGTTCTCTGCTGCCAATGACTGGAACGAACTACAAAAATCTCTGAAACTGGAGACACTTATCTCCCTCACTAGCTTTAAGCACCAACTGTCAGAGCAGCTCACAGATTACTGCACCTGTACATAGCCCACCTATAATTTAGCCCAAACAACTACCTCTTTCCCAACTGTATTTCATTTTAATTAATTTATTTATTTTGCTCCTTTGCACCCCATTATTTTTATTTCTACTTTGCACATTCTTCCATTGCAAAACTACCATTCCAGTGTTTTACTTGCTATATTGTATTTACTTTGCCACCATGGCCTTTTTTGCCTTTACCTCCCTTCTCACCTCATTTGCTCACATTGTATATAGACTTGTTTATACTGTATTATTGACTGTATGTTTGTTTTACTCCATGTGTAACTCTGTGTCGTTGTATCTGTCGAACTGCTTTGCTTTATCTTGGCCAGGTCGCAATTGTAAATGAGAACTTGTTCTCAACTTGCCTACCTGGTTAAATAAAGGTAAAATAAAAATAAATAAATAAAAAGGTTCACCTTCAAGCAGGACATACTGCTGAAGCAACACTCGAGTGGTTTAAGGGGAAACATTTAAATGTCTTGGAATGGCCTAGTCAAAGCCCAGACCTCAATCCAATTGAGAATCTGTGGAATGATGTAAAGATTGCTGTACACCAGCGGAACCCATCCAACTTGAAGGAGCTGGAGCAGCTTTGCCTTGAAGAATGGGCAAAAATCCCAGTGGCTAGATGTGCCAAGCTTATAAAGACAAGAGACTTGCAGCTGTAATTGCTGCAAAAGGTGGCTCTACAAAGTATTGACTTTGGGGAGGTGTATAGTTATGCACGCTCAAGTTCTGTTTTTTTGTCTTATTTGTTGAAAAAATAGTGTCTATCTTCAAAGTGGTAGGCATGTTGTGTAAATCAAATGATAACCCCCCAAAAAAAAAATCTATATTAATTCCAGGTTGTAAGGCAACAAAATAGGGGAAATGCCAAGGGAGTGAATACTTTCTCAAGCCACTGTATTGATATAGTAGAATGAAAAAAAGTATTACTTTTATTATGCATATTGTAACATCTTGTGAGGAGTTACTTTCTATATAAACACCCTTGACATCTTTCTCATCAAACCTTCTAAGATTGCTTTCTGTGCTGTATTGATGTATCCTGAAAATGATTTCTGCTGCTTTAGATTGAACGGTCATATCTCAGTTATTGTTTTCTTATCTCCAAAAAAATAAGCTAATTTCTTTATTTTCTGAGTGCGAGCTGATCAAGGGGACAAAAATGTAGATAATGCCAGATGTATGTTCACTGTCCTAGGAACAGGTCGTAGAAGCTTTATTGCTGTCAAAAGTGTCTAGAACCAGAGGTAATTAAACTGTTCTGTGTTATTTTTCTCCATCTCTACCTGTCTTGTTGTACATCGAACCTGTCTCACATGCATTAATTTAAAAAACCTTAAGATGTCAGCTGCTAATTTTCTGATTTACACCAAATAACAGTTGCAAGATCGAATCTCCGAGCTGACTAGGTAAAAAACTGTCACTCTGCCCCTGAACAAAGCAGTTAACCCACTGTTCCTAGGCCGTCATTGAAAATAACAATTTGTTCTTAGTGAAGTGACTTGCCAAGTTAAATATAGGTCAAATAAAAAATATAAAAAAATAAGCACAACAATTTTAACTGGACTATCTGTCACGACATCCGCCGAAGTCGGTCCCTCTCCTTGTTTGTCCGGCATTCGGCGGTCGGCTTTCTAGCTACTGCCGATCCACTTTTCATTTTCCATTTGTTTTGTCTTTGTTTCACACACCTGTTGTCAATCCCACAATCACTTGTTCAATATTTAACCTTCTGTCCCCCACATGGTTTTTGTGAGTGATTGTTTATTGTAATTTCGGTCCGTCTGTGTGTGCTCAAGATGTTACTTTGTATATTTGTCTTTTTTGAGTAAAGCACTTTTGTTTTTACTCGTATCTGCTGTCCTGCGCCTGACTCTCTCACCAGCAACACACAGGACCCGTTACACTATCTGTTGCATGATTTCCCTGGGGGTTAGCCTTGCAATAATCAAGTGATGAGACACATAGCCCTCTATATGTAAATGTTTCAGGTACACTTCGATAGGTGTCTGCGTCACGTACAGTATCTTCTATTGACGTTATCTTCTATTGTTTGTCCTCAAGTGTCTGTTTTTCAGCATAAAGTACTCTGTAGCCACTTAGTGTGGACACCAGGTGAGACCACACACATACAACAACAGTCTCTCTTCTTCACTTCATCCCTTGCCCCCTTCTCCCTAAATCCTCTAGGCTATATCAGCTGTTTTGGTGATGTGAGAGTGGATTCCAGTCCCATCATTGCCACCTCACCCGCTCTTAAGATAACCTCCGGGCAAATTAGGGGCCCAAGGCTGGTTAGGAGACACATCAATTGTGATGAACTGAGAGAATATTAGGGTAGCACTATCCCTGAGCTGACAAGGTAAAAATCTGTCATTCTGTCCCTGAACAAGGCAGTTAACCCACGGTTCCTAGGCCGTCATTTTAAATGAGAATTTGTTCTTAACTGACTTGCTTAGTTAAATAAAGGTTTAAAAAAGCATGACATCGGCCGAGTCTGACTCTCAGCCGAGTGCCCCGACTCTCAGCCGGAAACAGCCCAGATCCACTGTGATAGCTGGGAAGTTCCTAAGATGTGCCTTTAACTCCAAATTTGTTGATTTTAATTGTTTTACAAGAATCTATGCTATTGGTTTCCCTTTACGTCTGTATAAACGTTTCAAGACCCATTGATTAATGAATTGTATTCAAAATAGCTTGTCATCAAAACTCTTAAGTCCATTGGCTCTCAAAGTTGTCCTTCAAACTCCTTATCTCCACCACAGCTCTTGAAGTGAAGAGCACATCTTCACTACTGAGGATATTTTTGTTCATGGATTCTTAGCAAAACACGATAATTACCTTCTGCCTTTGTAATATGATATATTTCTGGAGCAAGATAAGTATTTCTCAAATATAATTCTGCTGTTGAAATTGGGTTTTGAGGGTGAGTGCAAATAAAATGGCTAGTAGGATTGGCTAACCCAGAATCTGACTAAGTTTAATCTTCTGTTTTTAGCTCCCCATATGATCTCTGCTTGTTGGCTAATTAGCCACCTTGTCATTGGCATAAACAGTGAACAGATTAATCAGATATGTGTGGCAATGGCTAACTAGCTATCAAATTAGGTTGCCACTAAAAAGCTGGCTAAGCTAGCTAGCTAGCTGTGTCAACCATGTAGCTAATGTTAGCTAGATCAACCAGTCAGTCCAGTGCAGCATCCTCCCACTCCATTGCTCTCTCTCGGTGGGGGTGTGTCTTTGTGTGTGTGTCTTAAAGTCATTCTGTTATTATGACAAGGCCTATAAGCACATCATACAGTCAGTGTATCATCATGTGTCTTTTTATTTACAGCTTGTAGCGGAACAACCGAAGGGGAAGAGAATCGGCCAGCCTAGCCATTGATCATGACTCTCAATTCCATTCCATTACACATAAGAATCAATGGATGGAGCCGTCTTCTGTATGGGGGAGTTTTGTTAAGAGCCCCAACTCTCAATCTGAACATTAACACGCATTGCTTGAGGTACGGTTTTGGAAGCATAAGGATCTTATCTTTCATATCAGTGAGAATTATCTTTTTTTAATTATTTTTTTTACAAGATGTTAAATTGATACACACCTTGATAGGGTTATTGTTCCCACACGGCCATATCCCACATCTTTCTGGTAAGAAGAGGGGCGGGGGCGTATGCCTTATGGCTAACGAGACATGGTGTGATGAAAGAAACATACAGGAACTCAAATCCTTCTGTTCACCTGATTTAGAATTCCTCACAATCAAATGTAGACCGCATTATCTATCAAGAGAATTCTCTTCGATTATAATCACAGCCGTATATATCCCCCCCCAAGCAGACACATCGATGGCTCTGAACGAACTTTATTTGACTCTTTGCAAACTGGAATCCATTTATCCGGAGGCTGCATTCATTGTAGCTTGGGATTTTAACAAGGCTAATCTGAAAACAAGACTCCCTAAATCTTATCAGCATATCGATTGCGCAACCAGGGGTGGAAAAACCTTGGATCATTGTTACTCTAACTTCCGCGACGCATATAAGGCCCTGTCCCGCCCTCCTTTCGGAAAAGCTGACCACGACTCCATTTGGTTGATCCCTGCCTACAGACAGAAACTAAAACAAGAGGCTCCCCCGCTGAGGTCTGTCCAACGCTGGTCCAACCAAGCTGACTCCACACTCCAAGACTGCTTCCATCACGTGGACTGGGAGATGTTTCGTATTGCGTCAGATAACAACATTGACGAATACGCTGATTCGGTGTGCGAGTTCATTAGAACGTGCGTTGAAGATGTCGTTCCCATAGCAACGATTAAAACATTCCCTAACCAGAAACCGTGGATTGATGGCAGCATTCGCGTGAAACTGAAAGCGCGAACCACTGCTTTTAATCAGGGCAAGGTGACTGGTAACATGACCGAATACAAACAGTGCAGCTATTCCCTCCGCAAGGCTATCAAACAAGCTAAGCGTCAGTACAGAGACAAAGTAGAATCTCAATTCAACGGCTCAGACACAAGAGGCATGTGGCAGGGTCTACAGTCAATCACGGACTACAAGAAGAAATCCAGCCCAGTCACGGACCAGGGTGTCTTGTTCCCAGGCAGACTAAATAACTTTTTTGCCCGCTTTGAGGACAATACAGTGCCACTGACACGGCCTGCAACGAAAACATGCGGACTCTCCTTCACTGCAGCCGAGGTGAGTAAGACATTTAAACGTGTTAACCCTCGCAAGGCTGCAGGCCCAGACGGCATCCCCAGCCGCGCCCTCAGAGCATGCGCAGACCAGCTGGCCGGTGTGTTTACGGACATATTCAGTCAATCCCTATACCAGTCTGCTGTTCCCACATGCTTCAAGAGGGCCACCATTGTTCCTGTTCCCAAGAAAGCTAAGGTAACTGAGCTAAACGACTACCGCCCCGTAGCACTCACTTCCGTCATCATGAAGTGCTTTGAGAGACTAGTCAAGGACCATATCACCTCCACACTACCTGACACCCTAGACCCACTCCAATTTGCTTACCGCACAAATAGGTCCACAGACGATGCAATCTCAACCACACTGCACACTGCCCTAACCCATCTGGACAAGAGGAATACCTATGTGAGAATGCTGTTCATCGACTACAGCTCGGCATTCAACACCATAGTACCCTCCAAGCTTGTCATCAAGCTCGAGACCCTGGGTCTCGACCCCGCCCTGTGCAACTGGGTACTGGACTTCCTGACGGGCCGCCCCCAGGTGGTGAGGGTAAGCAACAACATCTCCACCCTGCTGATCCTCAACACTGGGGCCCCACAAGGGTGTGTTCTGAGCCCTCTCCTGTACTCCCTGTTCACCCACGACTGCGTGGCCACGCACGCCTCCAACTCAATCATCAAGTTTGCGGACGACACAACAGTGGTAGGCTTGATTACCAACAACGACGAGACGGCCTACAGGGAGGAGGTGAGGGCCCTCGGAGTGTGGTGTCAGGAAAATAACCTCACACTCAACGTCAACAAAACTAAGGAGATGATTGTGGACTTCAGGAAACAGCAGAGGGAACACCCCCTATCCACATCGATGGAACAGTAGTGGAGAGGGTAGCAAGTTTTAAGTTCCTCGGCATACACATCACAGACAAACTGAATTGGTCCACTCACACAGACAGCATCGTGAAGAAGGCGCAGCAGCGCCTCTTCAACCTCAGGAGGCTGAAGAAATTCGGCTTGTCACCAAAAGCACTCACAAACTTCTACAGATGCACAATCGAGAGCATCCTGGCGGGCTGTATCACCGCCTGGTACGGCAACTGCTCCGCCCACAACCGGAAGGCTCTCCAGAGGGTAGTGAGGTCTGCACAACGCATCACCGGGGGCAAACTACCTGCCCTCCAGGACACCTACACCACCCGATGTTACAGGAAGGCCATAAAGATCATCAAGGACTTCAACCACCCGAGCCACTGCCTGTTCACCCCGCTATCATCCAGAAGGCGAGGTCAGTACAGGTGCATCAAAGCTGGGACCGAGAGACTGAAAAACAGCTTCTATCTCAAGGCCATCAGACTGTTAAACAGCCACCACTAACATTGAGTGGCTGCTGCCAACACACTGACACTGACTCAACTCCAGCCACTTTAATAATGGGAATTGATGGGAAATGATGTAAATATATCACTAGCCACTTTAAACAATGCTACCTTATATAATGTTACTTACCCTACATTATTCATCTCATATGCATACGTATATACTGTACTCTATATCATCGACTGCATCCTTATGTAATACATGCATCACTAGCCACTTTAACTATGCCACTTTGTTTACATACTCATCTCATATGTGTATATACTGTACTTGATACCATCTACTGTATCTTGCCTATGCTGCTCTGTACCATCACTCATTCATATATCCTCATGTACTTATTCTTTATTCTCTTACACTGTGTATAAGACAGTCGTTTTGGAATTGTTAGTTAGATTACTTGTTGGTTATTACTGCATTGTCGGAACTAGAAGCACAAGCATTTCGCTACACTCGCATTAACATCTGCTAACCATGTGTATGTGACAAATACAATTTGATTTGATTTGATTTGATGTTACAACACTTGTTTACGGAAGACAAGAGGCTAATTAGCTATCTAGCATGCATAAGCATAACTCGGGACATGTAGCGGAAGTGTTGTTTCATCAGATTGAGGTGCCCATAGCTGTATGAATCTCTGCATAACTGCTACAGTATGTGTATATATTTTATTTGAATTCTTTCTCGCTGATGAAATGTGTTTTTCGAAAGTGGTATTGCAAGCAATGATTATTGACGTTTCTAAATGTTAAAACACGGTGTTGGGATTGCAGTTCACACGAGGTAGTCGTGGGCTAAGCAAATGGCTGAAAACGGTAGAGAGATTGTTTTCGAGAGCTAGGGCTAGCCAAGTAAAGAAAATACCCTTCAATGTGGAAAAAAAGAGGTTTGGAAGAGAAGGATGGAGGGCAAATCCTAGCTTGGCAGGAAAAAGATGATTGAATTGACTATGGCAATTGATATCTGCAATGTTTGATTATAGATTACTTACCTGAATACCTTGATGTTTAATTCCATGCTGAAATTGACCTGATTTGCATACTAGTAACATGATTGATAGGGACATTTCAATATTGATTGCTTGACTGTTGTAACACTTAACTGATCCTCCTTGATATTTCATTCTGATTGAAAAATTTAACATCACACTTGGTTAACTTCTTCGAGATAGGGGGCGCTCTTTTAATTTTTGGATAAAAAACGTTCCCGTTTTAAACAAGATATTTTGTCATGAAAAGATGCTCGACTATGCATGTAATTGACAGCTTTGGAAAGAAAAAACTGCAAAGATATTATCTGTGAGTGCCCCAGAACTAATGCTGCAAGAACTTTTGGATATCAGAGCGGCGGTAACTCACCTGCATTACCAGCATTACGACTTTCCTAAATTGAATCCTTTGTTCGTACCCCTCAGGGCAATTGAACTGATTCCAGAGGCTAATCCAAAACACCGCCAGCGGAAGAGAGGTATTCGGAGTGGGCTCCTAGTCCGACTCGGAAGTGGAGGAGGCACACACACACCACCCTCCACTTCCTAGAATATTACTTAGTAATGTTCAGTCTCTGGATAATAAAGTTGACGAGCTCATGGTGAGGATTTCCTTCCAGAGAGATATCAGGGATTGTAACATACACTGTTTCACGGAAAATGGCTCTCTTGGGATATACCGTCCAAGTCCGTACATCCAGTTTCGTTCTCAGTTCATCGCCTTGACAGGAATAAAGATCTCTCCGGAAACAAGAAGGGTGGGGGTGTATGTTTTATGATATACTATACATGGTGTGATTGAGATAACATACAGAAACTCAAGTCCTTTGGTTCACCCAACCTAGAATATCTCACAATCAAATGTTGTCCGTATTACCTCCCAAGAGAATTCTCTTCGATTATAGTCCCAGCCATTTATATTCCCCCTCAAGCCAATACCACGTCGGCCCTCAAAGTACTACACTGGACTCTATACAAACTAGAAACCACATATCCTGAGGCGGGATTTATTGTAGCCTGGGATTATAACAAAACTAATCTGAGGAAAATGCTACCGAAGTTCTACCAACACATTGACTGTAGCACTCGCTCTGAGAAAACATTAGACCCCTGTTACTTTTCAAAATGCCTCCTAAGATTGAAGAGGCTCTGTTGCGCCTTCACCACACTGGCTGTGTGGATGGACCATTTCAGATTGTTAGTGATGTGTACGCTGAGAAACTTGAAGATTTTCACCTTCTCCACTGCGGTGCCGTCAATGTGGATAGGGGGGTGCTCCGTCTGCTGTTTCACGAAGTCCACGATCAGCTCCTTTGTTTTGTTGATGTTTGGTGAGAGGTTATTTTCCTGGCACCATTCCGCCAGGTCCGTCACCTCCTCTCTGTCGGCTGTCTCGTCAGTGTTGGTAATCAGCCCTACTATTGTTGCGTTGTCTACAAAGTTTATGATTGAGGTGGAGGTGTACATGGTCACGCAGTCATGTTTGAACAGGGAGTACAGAAGGGGGCTGAGCACACTCCCTTGTGGGGCCCCTGTGTTGATGATCAGCGTAGTGGAGGTATTGTTTCCTACCTTCACCACCTGGGTGTGGCCCATCAAGAAGTCCAGGCCCCAGTAGCACGAGGCTCATTTGAACTTCTTGATGCAGCAGGAAAAGACAAAAGAGTGATCAAGTTAAGATTCGACATCTATAAACACATGGGAATTTATTTGATTAGGCATTAATCCTTTAAAGTCTAGAGTAACATAATACAAAAATACCCATCACATTTGTCAGTTTAAGCTAGATATATATTCTTGTAAGGGATGCGTATCAATCCACCACATCCGCCTATGTCAGACTTCCGCATCTGCAGTGGGAAGTGGCCGAGCAATAGCAGTGTTTGTCAGACCACAAGACATCCTGAAAATCCGTCTTATCACGAAAATATCTGTATCGTCCGAACGTTTGAACAGACAACACACACTATGGAAGGATGAGATTTTCACAAACACAATTGGTGTTTTCTGTTTACTCTACGACCCGCACAAGTGTCACAGGACTTGTCTGACGGTACAGTGCATTCAGAAAGTATTTAGACCCCTAGAATTTTCCACATTTTGTTACATTACGTCGTTATTTGCAAATGTATTAAATTGTATTTTTTCCTCATCAATTGACATCCATTTTTGCAAATTTATAATAAAAAGTATTAAGACCCTTTACTCAGTACTTTGCTGAAGCACTTTTGGCAATGATTACACCCTTTATTATTCTTGGGTAGGGTGCTGCAAGCATGGCACACCTGAATTTGGGGAGTTTCTCCCATTCTTCTCTGCAGATCAGCTCAAGCTCTGACAGGTTGGATGGGGAGCATCGCTGCACAGCTATTTTCAGTGCTCTCCAGAGATGCTCTATCAAGTCCGGGCTCTGGTTTGGCCACTCAAGAACATTCAGAAACTTGTCCCGAAGCCACTCCTGCATTGTTTTGGCTGTGTGCTTAGGGTCATTGTCCTGTTGGAAGGTGAACCTTCACCCCAGTCTGAGGTCTTGAGCGCTCTGTAGCAGGTTTTCATCAAGGATCTCTCTGTACTTTGCTCCATTCATCTTTCCCTCGATCTTGACTGGTCTCCCAGTCCCTGCTGCTGAAAAACATCCCCACAACATGATGCTGCCACCACCATGCTTCACCGTAGGGATGGTGCCAGGTTTCCTCCAGATGTAACACTTTGCATTCAGGCTAAAGAGTTCAATCTAGGTTACCTTAAACCAGCAAATCTTGTTTCTCATGGTCTGAGTGTATTTAGGTGCCTTGTCCAGCGTGGTCCCAATCAGAGGCAGCTGTCTATCGTTGTCTCTGATTGGGAATCATACTTAACCAGCATTTTTCCCACCTGTGTTTTGTGGGTAGTTGTTTTCTGTTTCATGTCATTACCTGACAGAACTATGCGCTTTCATTTTTTTTTCACTTTGTTATTTTGTTCAAGTGTTTTTTTGGTAAATGAATAATCATGAACACTTTCCACGCTGCACTTTGGTCCACTCCTTCCGACGACAGGCGTGACAATGTGTTTATTTTGACATATATTTTTGAATACAATGTTTACCTACAGGGGTCCTAAAAAAAATCTAATAGCTAAATTATCCATAATATGACTATCTTAAAATCACTCCAATTAATCATGCAAACACAGTTGTATATTTTGACCACCATATAATTAACTACTTTTAGAGAGAGAGAGAGAGAATGAGAGAGGGAGAAGGAGAGAGAGATGTGTGGACTTTCTGCTATATAATTTGTATTTTGGGGAACATTTGCCTGTAGCTGTTGAGTGTCAGCATTGCAATGGCTCACAAGCGGTCGATGGGAATGTCAGCTAATTCCGAGCGTTAAGTGCCATTACACATGACTTGCAAATTGTTGTGTTGCCATCTGTCACAGAATGAGATGTGCCTCTAACTACAATGCAGTCCCTCATAGGAACACATTGTATAAAAAAATAAAGATATACCAGATGGGTCTTCTTTTTTGCATTATTTTAAGGAGACTGGAGTTCCAATCCACCCTTTTTTTTTTTTTTTTTTTTTTTTACAGGACAGATGTAAGCAGAGATGGGGAGATACAGACAATGGCACAGCCGTCAAACCCCCATCGCCAAGGGGGCATGCGTGGTCCAGAGTGGGAGCTTAGACCACTACAGCAGACTTCCGACCCAGATGGGTCTTCTTAACAAGATTAAAAAGAAATATTGGATTTAATTTCTTATTTTAGAAGGAATTATGTTCATGGCAATGTAAACATGTGATTGATATATCTAAAATAGCTTTAAAAAAAATTGGGGCAAACCAAATGACAAGTGCAAGGCATTCCCAATGGGAGAAAAAATGGCATGTGACAAAATAATGATGTCATATTCTGCTGTCGTGAAGACGGCAAGGAAAGAGGTCACATTTTGTTGTTAATGGGTCAGTTACCCAGATTACAACCAATTAAAATGTATTATTCTGGTTGCAAAGAAGTAAAAAGAAATGATATTTTACAACCAGTATAACATGACCATAGCGCAGCCAAAGACATAATAATGACGTAATTTCAACCAGTTTTCCCAATGGGTTTTGATGTTGAGGTGTCATGCTTCCATTTTGATTTCCCTCTATTCCTAATGATTCTATGGGGGTTATGCAAATAGATGTTTAATGAAATGAACTAATGATCCCCAGCCCATTGTCGTGTGAGAGCGAATAGGAACAGATCTCTATGTGTGAATCACATACCATTATATTGGAGTGTCCTTGAGCACTATGTAAATCTGTTGGGGATGTACAGTGTACAGTTTTACCACATGATAGACTAAACTTGAAGCCCACTGGGTAAAGAAAATATGCATTCAGATCCATCTTCCGTTGAAACCTGACAATCAGATAAATTGACTTCCAGGGCATACAGAGCCTTGCAAAAGTATTCACCCCCTTGGCATTTTTCCTATTTTGTTGCCTTGCAACCTGGAATTCAAATAGATTTTTGGGGGGTTTGTATCGTTTGATTTACACAACATGCCTACCACTTTGAAGATGCAAAATATATTTTATTGTGGAACAAACAAGAAATAAGACAAAAAACAGAAAACTTGAGCGTGTATAACTTTTCACCCCCCCCCCCCAAAGTCAGTACTTTGTAGAACCACCTTTTGCAGCAATTACAGCTGCAAGTCTCTTGGGTATGTCTCCATAAGCTTGGCACATCTAGCCACTGGGATTTTTGCCCATTCTTCAAGGCAAAGCTGCTCCAGCTCATTCCAGTTGGATGGGTTCCGCTGGTGTCCAGCAAACTCTAAATCATGCCAAAGATTCTCAATTAGATTGAGGTCTGGGCTTTGACTTGGCCATTCTAAGACATTTAAATGTTTCCCCTTAAACCACTCGAGTGTTGCTTTAGCAGTATGCTTAGGGTCATTGTCCTGCTGGAAGGTGAACCTCCATCTCAGTCTCAAATCTCTGAAAGATTAAAACAAGTTTCCCTCAAGAATGTCCCTGTATGTAGTGCTATCCATCATTCCTTCAATTCTGACCAGTTTCCCAGTCCCTGGCAATGAAAAACATCCCCACAGCATGATGTTGCCACCAACATGCTTCACTGTGGGGATGGTTTCCTTGGGGTGATGAGAGGTATTGGGTTTTTACCAGACATAGCGTTTTCCTTGATGGCCAAACAAAAAGCTCAATTCTAGTCTCATCTGACCAAGGTACCTTCTTCCATATGTTTGGGGAGTCTCCCACATGCCTTTTGGCAAACACCAAATATGTTTGCTTATTTTTTTCTTCAAGCAATGGCTTTTATCTGGCCACTCTTCCCTAAAGCCCAGCTCTGTGGAGTGTACGGCTTAAAGTGGTCCAATGGACAGATACCCCAATCTCCACTGTACAGCTCCTTCAGTGTTATCTTTGGTCTCTTTGTTGCCTCTCTGATTAATGCCCTCCTTGCCTGGTCCGTGAGTTTTGGTGGGTGGCCCTCTCTTGGCAGGTTTGTTGTGGTGCCATATTCTTAAAAAAATTTAAAAACGGCTTTAATGGTGCTCTGTGGGATGTTCAAAGTTTTGGATATTTTTTTTATAACCAAACCCTGATCTGTACTTCTTCACAACTTTGTCCCTGACCTGTTTTGGATAGCTCCTTGGTCTTCATGGTGCGACTTGCTTGGTGGTGCCCCTTGCTTGTTGCAGACTCTAGGGCCTTTCAGAACAGGTGTATATATACTGAGATCATGTGACAGATCATTTGACACTTAGATTGCACACAGGTGGACTTTATATAACTAATTATGTGACTTCTGAAGGTAATTGGTTGCACCATATCTTATTTAGGGGCTTCATAGCAAGGGGGGTGAATACATATGCATGCACCACATTTCCGTTTTTTTGTTGTTGTTTTTTTAAACAAGTTTTTATTTTCCTTTCACTTCACCAATTTGGACTATTTTGTGTATGTCCATTACATGAAATACAAATAAAAATACATTCAAATTACAGGTTGTAATGCAACAAAACATGAAAAAAGGGGGATGAATACTCTTCAAGGCACTGTACAGTACTGTTTGAAACAGACTGTTTCCTCCTGTTGCGGAAACCTCTCTCTTTCTCCATCTCTCTCCCTCACTCTCTCACAGTATGGGAGGAACACCTGGAGCTTCCGTGTTATCTGTTCAACAGCAAACATCTGCTTTTCTCTGCCACGTTGTCAGCTGGTGGTGAGGAATCCTCTCTCTTGTAGTCTTTGGGTGTCTGTGAGTGACACCAGCCTCTCCACCTCATTTTCCCTTTATACTCTCTCCGGCCAATCTCCCCCAACCTCCTCTCACCCCCTGTTTAGTCAGCAGGCTGCCGGCTCCCCACCTGCCTCCGACCTGCCTTACTTGCCCAGGGTCGCAGACGGCCAGGGCTAACGTGACAGACACATCTGCTAATCAACCGCCGAACTGGGTACTCATCAGCTATGTTCGGATGTAAGGGGTTGTTCAGGTTGGCCTGCAAGAGCCACATGATGCATCTCTGCTGACTGAGACAGAAGAGCAGATAAACTCACCTCCACATAGGAAGGTGAGATCGTCCTGTCTTTAGCAACACCCTGGTGGAGGAGAACAGGGATCTTGGACACAGTAAACTTGAGCTGGAAGTTACTTTCAGATGTTTCGAGGTTGAAAAATATTTTCAAGGCCATCAAATATGATACGTTTTTATCATTGTGACTACAAAAATGGCCTAATCAATGATGGTATTTCCTTCTATTCTATGCCTTTTGACCAGAAAGAGCTGCAGAGAGTAGATCCCAAACAAAACCAAACATTGGTCACTTTGAAAGTTTGGAATTGATAATAATATAGGCTTCCCCATTGCAGTGATGACGATCAATGCTAACACAATGGGAAGACAAACCTCTCCAGAGCTGCAGAGGTTGCAACTCTCCAAACAATCTGCACAAACAAAAGCTAACCAAGCCCTCTCCGGCACTAATTGTTAATAAGAGGGTTCAGCGTAATTTCTTTTTCCTTTGTTTGTCTCTCCAATTTACCCTAGTGATTGTGTGTGAGTGTGTGTGTGTGTGTGTGTGTGTGTGTGTATATATGTGAGTGTCCTTGGGGTCCAATCCAATCTAACACTTCTGTTTCCACTAGAAGAGTTTTTCAGCAATCATTCCCAACAGGCATTGAGGCAGGCAAGATATTGAGAGACTCGAAAACACACAGTGTATTTCCATTTCCCACCTATTCCCTTCACTAACAGATGCGTTTCATATGTAAATGGGAGTGCACCTTCGAGACTTTGGGATTGAGCTGTCGGCGAGGCAAAGTTCGACTCAGTTTTGTAGTAGCTCTTGGTGGCTTTTGATGCAGCAGTAAAGTCATGGATTAGCATGGACATGGAACCACATGGAGTCACTACATTTGCATACTGAAATAGACAGCTGCCAAACACAATTTCAGTCTTTGTTGGTGTCTCTTTGAGCCTTGAGTGTTACCATTTACCGTGTGTTTTTACCAAATACTACTAAGTAACCAAACTACCAGAAATCAGTCATTTTCGACGCTGATCTTGGGTCAGTTTTTAGCATTCTCCCCATTAATGGTTAAGGTTGGGGAAGGGGAAGCTGGTCCTATATCTTTACACAGGGGAACTTCACCCCAGAGTGTTTTCCATGGTGTTCAGAAGAAACATCCACAAGGTGTGATGCCTTACTACAACGTAGTGTGAAAACGCACTGTTATTCTATCAACATTTATGGAATCAAAACTGTTACAATAAAATATAGCAGAAATACCCTGAACGTTACGAACACCTGCTTTAATTTTATGACAGACTGAGCAGGTGAAAGCTATGATCCCTTATTTATGTCCCTTGTTACATCCACTTTAATCAATGAAGATGAAGGGGAGCAGACAGGTTAAAGAAGTATTTTTAAGCCTTGAGATAATTGAGACATGGATTGTGTATGTGTGCTATTCAGAGGGTGAATGGGCAAGATAAAATATTTAAGTGCCTTTGAAAGGGTATGGTAGTAGGTGCCAGGCACAACGGTTTGAGTGTGTCAAGAACTACAATGCTGCTGTTTTTTTTACGCAGTTTCCCTTGTGCATCAAGAATGGTTTACCACCCAAAGGATATCTAGCCAACTTGACACAACTGTGGGAAGCATTGGATGTCAACATGGGCCAGCATCCCTGTTGAATGCTTTCGACACCTTGTAGAGTCCCATGTCCTGACGAATTGAGGCTGTTCTGAGGGCAAAAGGGGTGCAAACTCAACATTAGGAATGTGTTCCTAATGTTTTGTACACTGTGTTTATTGTGCTTGACGTTTGGTTTATTTAATGCAGTTTTCTTGCCCAGGACTGAATTGTAGTACAATATGCCATTCACTGCTTTGCTTTCTATTCCACCATTATCTAATTGTTCTTGGTGCTGAGGATCGATTGACATCCCACTGTAGCCAACCTTTCATTTGATATCTTCTGTTTTGTTTAGACACAATGAAATTACCACACTACTTTAAACCTTATCATGTCAGAATCAAATTGGAATTAATCTGATTAGATTAGTAAATTAGCAGCGTCTTGATTAATTCAATTAGCTGTCAAATCCTCAAAGCTTTTTTTTTTCAAGAAATACACAGAATACCAAGGTCTGCAAGCTTCTACATTTGATCTCGTCTCTTTAAAAATAAACTGTACTGCTGGGCAGCAAATGCAGGGTTTTACCCATTGTAAGGGATTTCTTCCATTGACGGAGAGGCGGACCAAAGTGCAGCGTGGTTATTTTGATTAATGTTTTAATAAATCACTTCACATGAACAAACTTACAAAAACAAGAAACGTGAAAACCCAAAACAGCCCTATCTGGTGCAAAACACAGAGACAGGAACAATCACCCACAAACACACAGTGAAACCCAGGCTACCTAAGTATGATTCTCAATCAGAGACAACTAATGACACCTGCCTCTGATTGAGGACCATACTAGGCCGAAACATAGAAATACCCAAATCATAGAAAAACAAACAGACTGCCCACCCCAACTCACGCCCTGACCAGACCAAACAATGACAAAACAAAGGAAATAAAGGTCAGAACGTGACACCCATGGACGGACTCTAACACTGAATGTGCAAAACCTCTGTTTACTGGAATCTGTGTAGAATTGTGTTTAAACTCTTCACTCTTAGAAAAAAATGTTATATCTAGAACCGTAAAGGGTTCTTCGGCTGTTCCCATAGGAGAATCCTTTTTTGATTCCAGGTAGAACCCTTTCCACAGAGGGTTCTACTTGGAACCCAAAAGGGTTGTACCTGGAAAGAAAAAGGGTTTTCCTATGAGAACAGCCGAAGAA
This sequence comes from Oncorhynchus tshawytscha, assembly GCF_018296145.1. NCBI lineage: Eukaryota > Metazoa > Chordata > Actinopteri > Salmoniformes > Salmonidae > Oncorhynchus > Oncorhynchus tshawytscha. Next base: position 15,236,486 of record NC_056442.1, on the reverse strand, counting down.
CCCTTTTTGAATCCTTTTCTATAAGAGTGTTTGAAAGCACGGCAAAAGATATGGACTCACAACTTATTCAAAACCTGCCACACATAGACTGTACACAAGCACAGCTAAACATATGGATTGATAGACACGCTGCGTCACACGAGTGGGTTACATTTTTGTAATACTGGTTCACTTTACTCGTTTATACCGTATATACAGTAACTTTTGATTGCTGAGAGTCTGTCTCTGTTTTACTCACGCACACACACACACTTGGAGAAAGTACCACAACAAAACTTGGGTTGGCTTCTCTTTACAGGGGTATAATAGTATCTACCACTTGGCAGTATATGGTATTAAACCTAAGAGGACAGTTTTCACAAGATATCATGAACAACCTCTCCTTTTGTTTTCCGAAATTGGACCCACAGTGCCTTTCTACCTTTATAACCCTGAGATTCCTTTCCCCCTTTTGCAGTTGTTAATGATTATTTCCTGCAGGTCCATATTACTTCTGTCCTATACTACTACTTACACCATGAAAATTATTGGCTCTATCGCAAATTGTCTTTCCCCGATTCCTTGCTTCCTATCTCCTCTCCTCCTTATTGAAGGAGCAGAACTAAGGTCCCTCCTGCTTCTCCAATGTTTTTTTTTTGCGAAGGAGGCAAAGAGAGAGGGTGCAAGGAAATGAGGAAGGATGAATTGAGAAAGAGTCTATGTGTTGTTCCACAGCAGGTCAATCAATTCATTGATGGTGGCATGGTGGCTGGCCAAAGGTAGCAATGATATAAACTATGTGCACCATTTATTTGGTAATCATGAGGAAGGCAAAACAATGATTCATTTTCCATTGTGATGAATAAGAGAATAAGAGAAAGTGAATAAGAGAAAGTTAACTATCTCAACCACAAGGCACACCATTTCCTGATTGCTGGCCACACCCTGTTTGCTTGTCACGAGTCCGACCGAGGGTGTTTCCTTTTCCCGGGCGGGTGGCGCTCGGCGGTAGTCGTCACCGGCCTATTAGCTGCCACTGATTGTTTTTCCTCCCCCTCCTTGTATGTTTAGTGGTAGCACCTGTGTAGGGTTAATTAGTTTGTCTTTATTAGACAGCCGGCCCGCCTGGTTGTTGTGCGGGATTATTTCTATGTAACCTTCGGCTCTGTTGTAGAGGTACGTGTTTTGTGCCTGGTCGTGATTTGTTCCATTGTACATTTTGATTCCCTGTGTTTGGGAACGTTACTTTTGTGAGCACCCTGTGGTGTGTTAAGCGCTATTAAAAGACGCACAGCATTGAACTCTCTGTTTCCTGCATTTGACTCCACACCCACGACACCCGGAGCATTACATTGCTCCTGTTTGATTCTTTGGCTTGATCAAAACATATCAGGAAGACTAAGTTGGATAATATATCAGACAATGCTATGGATAGTTTCATTGTGGATGGAAGTACAACATTTGACAAATGTCTTAGAAGTACACACATACTTCAGTTTACTAAAATAAGTTGAACATTACGAAGAAGATGGTTTAATGGTGGCAGAAAGCTATGACTGGCACACACATCTTGCTCTGCACTCCCCCACTGCAACACATCAAGAAGTATCTGCACTTAAGGTCTGTGTGTGTGTGTGTGTGTGCATACATGTGCGTATATGTATAAGTAAGCCTACAAAGAATTTCTGAATCTCCAAGGTTAGTGTGGTGCAGCATTATTTTCATTATGTTGAGGTGCTCTGTAGGATAATGTTATTATTGGTGAGCAAAACCACTTAGTTCACACTGTCTGTTTGGGGCAATGTCCTTGGTAGGGGAACACGGCTTCGTACACAACCCAAAGGCCAATGCATGAAGCTGCTCTGTCTTTCCTAGCCGTGTATATTTTCTACAAACCAGCCATATTAGCAACCTACAATAATATCTGAGCCATCAGGTCGAGCCCTGCTTTTTCTCAATTTAGAGATCAACCCATAGCTGAATTAAAAAAAAAAAAAAATTTAGGAAATGTATCCTATAAAGGAGACACTTGTTCCCTTGTTACATGACTTTTAAACAGCATTCTACTCTACAGCACTCATGTTGAATTTTTGCAGCTCACTATGCTGAACACAGGGGAGAACAATGTTTGGGACAATGAATGCGTTTTGGCAGAGAAAAATCTCCCAAAGTGCAAAGTTCAAACGTTTCCTCTCGTGGCTAACCCAATTACACATGAACAACGAACGAAAGTGAGGCGCGAGGAATTCCCTTAATTGCTGTTAGATGAAACACAAGTGGAGACTTATTTTCTTCAGGTGGGCTCCTCTCGGGAGCTTGTTATTCCTCGTGACACCATAAGGAGGGGTCAACCGATAGTTTAGGGCTGTGGAGCACCCTGCGGCGAGCTCGACACACCAAAGAACCTAAACAAATTCTCTCTCTTTCTCCTGCTTTTGTTTATCAGCCATCTTCCCACTCCAGGAAAGCAAAAAAAATAAAAAATTAATAAGCACCATTAATGAACTCCTCATCTGTGACTGAGTCTGAAATGTTTCCCATACAAAACCAGGGAGGAGGGTTGTTAAAATCATATTTAATAGTTAGTTCAGAACCATTTAATAACCAAATTAGTTCAGAAGCAAACACACAAGCAATTATCTCACCTTCTGACACAGGCTTGTTTTAATAACTACAACTAATTATAAATGTGGACCGGAATGAACTTGACACTGACACGATGAGATCTACTGTAATTACAGTATATGGTATTAGTTGGGGTTACTTCAGCATAATGTGTTTTGCATCAGAAAGTGGCACTAGCTTGACACTTGGTTTGTTAAAGCTGCATTGGTTTCTTGACTGTGTAAAAGTCCCCTGATGACAATGTCTGAGTCCCAAATGGCAACCTATTCCCTATGTGGTGCGCTAGTTTTGACCAGGGCCCATAGGGGAAAAACACTCTGGGTCAAAACTTGTGAACATTGGAACAAATTTAAGCATCAGCCAAAATAAATTGTTGCCGCAGTTGCACGTGAATAAAGGCTGGCTACATATGAGCTGTAACGCCTGGGGAAGGAACCAAAGGGAGTGACATATATAGGGAAGGTAATCAGGGAAGAGATTTAGTCCAGGTGAGTCTGATGACACGCAGGTGCGCGTGACGATGGTGACAGGTGTGCGCCATAACGAGCTGCCTGGTGACCTAGAGGCCGGAGAGGGAGCACACCTGACAATATCCCTCTGTTGGCCAAGTTGACCTATTTTAAGAAATGCCATTGGTTTGTGGAGAAAAGGTTTAAGATCTTTCATAGGATGATGCGGAATTTGTTACAGGAAATAATCACTGCCACCTGGTGAGGTGGGGATAGCATAGGGATAAATGTGCCAGTTTATATAATGGGAACAGCTAACATGTAGCCTTTGATCACATGCAACTCTACGTCAATGTTTATAATTGGTTGATGCCATAACTAAAACAAACCTTTTCTAATATTCGCAGGTATGGACTCACAGTGCCTACTCCACTAGTTAGCCTGTCACGTTCGTCGTAAAGAAGAGACCAAAGCGCAGCGTGATTAGAATACATGTTACAGTATATATTTTAATAAAGACGGACACTAAACAAACTACAAAAACGAACGTGAAGCTTTACTATAAATGTGCATACACAGGCAACTAGACATAGACAATAACCCACGAAATACCCAAAGAAGATGGCTGCCTAAATATGGTTCCCAATCAGAGACAACGATAAACACCTGCCTCTAATTGAGAACAAATCTAGGCAGCCATTGACATATATAAACACCTAGATGATAAACAACACCATAAACCTAGAAAACCCCTAGACAGTACAAACACATACATCACCCATGTCACACCCTGACCTAACCAAAACAATAAAGAAAACAAAGAATACTCAGGTCAGGGTGTGACATAGCCAATTGTCAGATTACACTGAGATCAAACAAATCTGTGGCATGTCAATTTTGGCACTACTAAACCTGCAGACAAAAAAAAAATGCATGAATACTTAGATAGATACCACATGTAGTGATTAATGTTTGAGAGATATCCACATACAGGTATGTGTGTGTGATATGATATACGCACACTCAGTTTTCTTTTGAAATGAGTCTCAAAATAATTCTGAGAGACTCTCAGAACATTCTCTCGTTTTGTTTTTCTCTTTTTGTTTTTGTTGTTGTTTTGGACATGCATGGCGCTTTATTGAAGGTGATTTGGACACCGCAGACTTGAGACGGCGAAGGCAATTGTGGGCTTCCTCAATAGTGCTGCTGGGTGGCAAACCGGAGCTAGCGCACAGTGTTTACAGCCTAGCATGGAGTTCCCCTCCTCGTCATATGTGGTGCCATTAATCATTCCTCATCAAAGGTCTCGCCTCCCTCAGGGATAAACACACACCGGGGGGCCCCATCTTCAAAGGCCCCTCCAACTTTTTAAAGAGCCTATATGCCTCGCCAATACGTGGAGTTTTCATGAATTACCTCTTCAACACAGACCCCTGGACTCCCTGCTCCTTTTGGAGTATGGCTTCAAATATTTAGGATGAATTGTAAGGAATCTGGGTACATTATTAGCGTGAGGATGAGCTAATGCACTCTATGTTGCCCAGTGTCGGTCGCTAATGTGGCACTTTAAAGAGCATTGATTGATTGGGTTCTGCCTTAACTTGATGCTAAGCACAGCGAGCAACCAAGTCAAACAGGGGTCATCTTGAACCCCCAACTTGAGTTGTTGACGTATTCCGGTTCCTATTTGTGTCTGTTATGCATCTCCCACCCCAGCATTTATCATCCACAAACCTTAGACAGATGACACCCATGTATTCAATTAACCACAGCCTCCACAGCATAAATCACCATGATGCCTTACAATTTTCTTTGCCCATATTAGCAGTAACACACAAACGCTTGCAGACAAAAACAAACTAAGCAGATGGTTAACCATTGGTCAACCATATGGTCAACCATATGGGAGAAAGACAATGTTTGGTTTATTATGTAGCATCTTGTTTGCAATTGGCTTTAGATTGTCAGCATTCTATTCTACTTTTGAGCTTTTATCACAATATTCTGATATTCTGTTTCAGCTCGACCTCAAGCCCAGGAGCTGAGAGGGTCGACGCCCTCCTCAGAACTTGTTAAAGAGATGAATACCAGTTACCATGGCAACTCGACAGGTTGGCTGAAGTCAGTTTAACCTTGAATAGCCTTCCAGAGAGGGAGGACAAAAGCTGTGCACGACTGAAAACAAAACTATTCGTCCTTCTAGTGAGCAGTAATTCTCTCCCTTTTGTGTGTCTTCTTTTAACTCAATGTCTCAATCAATAAATATTTTGAAATGGAATTTCTTTTGTGCAATGTCCATCCCAAAACAAAACAACAAATATTGACAATGCAAAATTCAACGCTACTGTGTGATTGGCTTATGTGTTTTTCCTTGTTGTCTGGAGAGTAAATGCATAAAAACTGAATCTGTGTTTTGAGTTCGTCACATGGAAATGTTGGGCAACACAAGAACAAATTAAGTATATTGTTGTATGCCAATTATGACTAAGACAGACGAGGCATTAGCCAAATAATTTAAAAGTCCATTATAAAACCATGTTTGCATATTTTTGTCTGTGCGAAAGTAATGACATATGAGACCATATTTTAAAACCTGCACTGTGTTTACAACTGAGAAGTCTGTCAAAAACAATATCTGGTGATTTTAATATCCAATGATGGACTCAATGTATAGTAAGCTAGTTAATTGTACATGAATTCACATTGGTGCAAACTGCAAAACACTTTTTTATTGATATAACCACAAAAAAACAAAGCACAATGATTTTAACAGCTTTTGAAAAACTCTATCAACGAGATACACATGTATTACAATGTAATAGCTGCATAGTCTACATCTTCAAATTGCGTTTCTCAATTTAATAGTAGGAAACCACTGGAAAATGCACTACACTGTAAATAAATTCCTGCAAATAAATCCCCCCTTATTGCGATCCATTCGCTTTTCATTACGGCTTAGTTACGAGGATTTTTCGCCTTGGAAGCCAAGACTCCATTTTACTGCGGTTATAAGCAACCCTGTGCATCCTCTCACTCATGTCTAAAGGCAGCTAATCCCCCCTTCCTGTGAGCAGAGAGACAGGATTACGGCGACGCTTTGTGTGCCTGTGTGGTGATTGCGGGGCGAGAGTGAGACCCGAGAGTGGGGCTAATCCTCTCTGTGTTCTATTAGAGAAAATGGCAGATCCTATTACAAGGGTTGATATTCTGGCCAGGGCCAGGGCTGTGTCCCATATGGCCCCTATTCCCTCCATAATTCACTACTTTTGACCAGGTCTTATTGGGCTCTGGTCAAATCTAGTGCACTATGTAGGGAATAGAGTGCCATTTGGGATGTACCCCTGGGCCATGGTAGTGTCCAGTGACCTTGCTGAACCCAACCAAATCTCCTGTGGCAGATCAAAAGTCAATAACTAGTTTGGAGTTGGTGTTGTTGTCGCTCAGAGTTGGTGTCTTTATGGCTTGAGATGGTGTCATTGTCGCTTGGAGTCGTTGATGCTTGGAGTTGGTGTTGTTGTCGCTTGAAGTACAGTGCCTTCAGAAAGTACTCATACCCCACATTTTTGTTGTGTTAGACTGAATTCAAAATAGTTCATATACAGTTTTTTCTCTCACCCATCTACACACAATACCCCATAATGACAAAGTGCTAACATGCTTTTAGACATTTTTGAAAATATATTGAAAATGGTGTTCAGAAATATCAAATTTACATACGTATTCATTTTAGAATTAACTTTGGCAGAGATTACAGCTGTGAGTCTTTCCCTGGTAAGTATCTAAGAACTTTGCACACCTGTATTGTACAATATTTGGACATTATTCGTAAACAAATTCTTCAACCTTGGTTGTTGATCATTGCTAGACAGCCATTTTCCAGTCTTGCCATAGATTTCCAAGACAATATAATTCAAAACTGTAACTAGGCCACTCAGGAACATTCAATGTTGTCTCGGTGAGCAAACTCCATTGTATATTTGGCCTTGTGTTTTAGGTTGTTGTCCTGCTGAAAGGTGAATTTGTCTCCCAGTGTCTGTTGGAATGCAAGACTTAACTAGGTTTTCCTCTAGGATTTTTCCTGTGATTAGCTCTATTCCATTTATCTTTATCCTAAAAAAAAGCTTGCCGATGACAAGCATAGCCATAACATGATGCAGCCAGAACCATGCTTGAAAATATGAGGAATGGTACTCTGTGATGTGTTGTGTTGGATTTGCCCCAATCATAACACTTTGTGTTCACAACATAAAGTTAATTTCTTTGCCACATTCTTTGCAGTTTTCCTTTAGGGCCTTATTGCAAACAGAAGGCATGTTTTGAATATTTTTTTATCTGTACATGTGTCCTTCTTTCCACTCTGTCATTTAGGTTATTATTGCAGAATAACTACAATGTTGTTGATCTATCCTCAGTTGTCTCCTATCACAGCCATTAAACTCTGTAACTGTTTTAAAGCCACCATTGGCCTCATGGTGAAATCCCTGAGTGGTTTCCTTCCTCTCTCACAATTGAGTTAGTATGGATGCCTGTATCTTTGTAGTGACTGGATGTATTGATACACCATCCGAATGGTAATTAATAACTTCAACATGCCCAATGGGATATTCAATGTCTGTTAGATTTTTTTTACCCATCCACCAATTAGTGCACTTCTGTCTGAGGCATTGGACAACCTCCCTGGTCTTTGGGGTTGAACCTGTGTTTGCAGTGGTGGAAAAAATATCCAATTGTCATATTTGAATAAAAGTAAAGATACCTTAATAGAAAATGACTCAAGTAAAAGTGAAAGTCGCCCAGTAAAGTACTACTTGAGTAAAAGTCTAAAAGTATTCAGTTTTAAATATACTTAGCATCAAATGTAAATGTAATTGCTAAAATAAAAATAAAAGTCTACATCATTTCAAATTCCTTATATAACCAAATGGCACCACTTTCTTTTAAACGTTTTTTTTTTAATTTACAGATAGCCAGGGGCACACTCCAACACTCAAACATAATTTACAAACGAAGTATGTGTGTTTAGTGAACCCGCCAGATCAGAGGCAGTAGGGATGACCAGAGATGTTCTCTTGATAAGTGTGCGAATTGGACAATTTTCCTGTTCTGATAAGCATTCAAAAACTATTTTTGGGTGTCAGGGAAAATGTATGGAGTAAAAAGGACATTATTTACTTTAGGAATGTCGGGAATAAAAAGTAAAAGTTGTGAAAAAATATGAATAGTAAAGTAAAGTACAGACACCACCAAAATGTTTACTTAAGTACACCACTGTGTGTTTGAAATGTACTGCTCGACTGAGGGACCTTACAGATAATTGTATGTGTGGGGTACAGAGATAAGGTAGTCATTCAAAAATCATGTTAAACACTATTATTGCACACAGAGTCCATGTAATTTATTATGTGACTTGTTACGCAAATGTTTACTACTGAACTTATTCAGTCTTGCCTTAACACAGGAGTTGAATACTTATTGACTCAAGACATTTCAGCAGTTTTATTTAATTAAAATGTTTTACACATTTTTATTGACATAATTACACTTTGACATTAGGAGGTATAGTATGTTGGCCAATGACACAAAATTTCAATTCAATCCATTTTACAATCAGGTTGTAACACAACAAAATGTGGAAAAAGTAAATGGGTGTTAATACTTTCTGAAGGCACTGTAAGTGAATGCAATAAGTGATTCCTTTCCTCGATGTGTGACTGTCCTAATATGGACACCGTACTCATAATTAATTATCTCGACAGATGGAACCCAATTGACACATGAAAGAGAAACAGGGAATGTAAATGCAAATGAGATCTGATATGGCTGCTTCGACAGATCAGTCTCATCATCATCAGATCAGATATAGTGTATAGTGAATGAACATGACACATAGCTGACTAGAATGGACTAGCTTTATTGACTTCTATTCTATTTTGTATTTTTGCACTGACTCTATGCACACTCATAGGACTCTATACACTCACTCATACACAAACTCACACTGACACTCCAACAAACACTCACACACACATTTCATTTGCTCACAAACATAACATGCACACACATTCATACTGACTCTGCACACATGCATACACACTCATCATCATCACGCCATCACCTCACATCATCACATACAATCGTCATATACACAGCTGCTACTCTGTTTGTCATATATCCTGATGCCTAGTCACCTTACCTCAATACTTATCTACCCCTACCACTCCAGCATCCCTACACATTGTAAATATCGTATTGGCACTGACACTGGAACTTACACTATTGTTAGTTCATTTTTGTTCTACTTTTTTTTATATAGTACCAGTGATATTGATTGTTGGGAAAGTGATTGCAAAAAAAGGCATTTCACTGTACTTGTGCACGTGACAATAAAAAACTTTAAACTTGAACCAACGAATGACTGAAAGAAGCAAAAGCACCTCACCAGACCCAGGTACTTTAGCTTTAGCCAACTTGTATTAGTCAGCTCACCGGGCTGATTAATGAAATACAGGTCCAATTCACACATATTGGTAAACAGACAGAGCCACATGTGATTGGTGCCAGGAATCTCCTCACATGTGTAATAGTCAATGTGGTGACTTCCTTTTCCTGTGGGGAGTAATAGGTGTGATAGTCTATAATGGAGATTTAGGGATATAAGAATTATTAGAAACATTGGCTTTTGTTGTGTGTGTATGTGGAAACAATGGTGCATAAGACACGGTTGGTAGTTATTCTAATGTAAATACTGCATTAATTGAAAAAAGTACCATATTGACCACACACATACCACCCCCCACCCCCCACCCCCCTCCCCAAAAATCTGGATAGTCATTTGTTGGGGACATGTGAAAGCTAATCCTTAGTTGTACGGCGGTCTTATTGTGGCTTACAATATGAACCGAGACTTAGCGTTGGGGTCACCAAGCCGTCGTCACCTATTCAGGGACCCTTGTCATAGAAACTAATGCACTGTAATGCTTTTGTCACGGCAACATTGTGTCTCGTGAAATTAGCTAGCGAGTCAATTTATCCCGGATTAATGCTACTCACAAATACAAAAGGACTCCCTTAACTCCCCTTCCCCGTTCCTCATTCCCTCTGCCATGTATGCGACTCAAATGGTACCCTTTTTCCAATATACTACTTTTGACTGGGGCCCATATGGCTCTAAAGAGGGAATAGGGTGCCATTTTGGATGCAGATCCTGTTTTATTTTGGATACACTGCTGTACTGTATACAGTGTGGGTTTGAAATAGTACTCCAAGCACATATACCATTTGTCTACTGTATATGTGGTTGCTGTTATTGGGGACGTTTGGAATTTAATTCTGTGTTGGTCTGACATCTGCCTTGTGAGCAGCACTCTCCAAAAGCTATTGCATACAATGGAAAACGAAGATAATTTATAAGCCCCTTTGACTGACATATCAGTCAGAATGACTGAACGTCGATGGGGAAAGAGAGAGAGCAAATGGATGCAGATAGGGAGGAGAAAAAAATAAAGATGACTATCACACAACAGGACTCTCAGCGAGACATGAGTATCATGCACCGACAGGCATCTGGGTTGTTTGGGTGAGAGATGGGCTGGGAAACAACAGGAGTGCCCTGTGTGTGTATGTTTTAGAAGCTCCATCCATCCATGTGTGTGTTTCGCATGTGTGTTTTGGTGGGAGGCATGAAACAACATGAGCTCCCTGTGTAAACTCATACTGCCCCGCTGAAAGATGTGTGGTACACCGCAGAAGTCCTTAGTTACGCCTGGATTCCTGAAAGATGGCCGACCACACAACGGGACCCTGTGAAGCCTGGCGTGTAGTGAGAAATGGGGGTATAAATGGGGGAGTTTACAGGGGGTATAATTTTACATTTGGTGTAGTGAGGGGGAAATGTTTGTGTGTGTGTAGAGAGCTGTGATAGACATCGTGAAGATGGAAGTATTTTTTCCTGTGTGTGTGTGTGTGTGTGTGTGTGTGTGTGTGCGCGTGCGTGCGTGTGTGTGTGTGTGTGCATGATCAAAGTAACCTAGCTGACTGACTAGATATTGTATTTTTACAATGATTCATGATTGTCCCTAAAGGACGGTTAGCAATGACTCGTGCAGGCTACTGTGCAACGTACAACAGGGTGGTATTCATTAGTTTACACTGTTTGCAATAGAAAACAAAAGCAAGCATTTCTCATTGAACAAGTTCAGGTAGCCACTCCCTGTTTGTCAGTTTTCTTCTGTTTGGTGCCAAGTGAATAAAACCCTGATTTACAGTATATTCTACCTACCTGAATTGTAGTTGCGTTTGATGATCTCCCTGGCACAATTGAGTTGCAGGCTAAAACTATCCTAACTGGCTATCTATATATTCCTCTCACGCCAAACACTGGTCAGCATAACTCATAAAACGAATTTAATATAACTCAAACCATATGGTGTACATTTTAGGACAGTCTCATCCATGGAAATTGTGTCAGTCACAACTTCTGTGATGTGACTGTCCTAATATGGACACTGTACACCGAACAGTGATTTCCTTTAATTGAGTGAACGTATGGCAGGGACAGCCACCTGTCCAGTACATATGCATATTAATATTCTCAATAATAAAGATGCAGATGTTTACTAACGAGATCAGACTGCTGTAACGAGTGGTGGCTGGAGCTGGTAGCTGGTGCCCTCATGTTTTCCTTTTGACTAGCTTAGCATGGGTCCTTTTCACTTGACTCGGTAGTACAGATACCCCTCACAGGTTGCCTTTTCTACCTGTCATGGGTGGTTCTTTCGTAACAAAAGGCTTGCGGATGTTTTAAAAAAAAAATTGTTTAAATAATAATAAGTCTTTCAGGGTTTGTCGAGTGCCTCTACACCCAGTGGGCTGAAAACATTCTATTGTGGATTAATTATTTTACATGCTCACACACAAGCAAACATCGGTGCGCACACACAAACACACTTTTTTCTTTTACAAATAAACTTTTTACCTAAATTCAATGACAATGTGAAATGCTTTGTTGATTTCCTGTTGTTTTCATGTTAGTTGACGACTCAACCAAATATGTATCAAATATAGACGTTGAACTGACGTCTGTGCCCAGTGGGAACATACACACAAACAAATACACACACACGCAAAAGGCATAACTAATCCACCACTCCCATAAAGCATATGTTGGGTCTCAGCGATGCATCTGTCACTCTGATGTCCACTAGCGTGGTCTGGACACGCCAGGCCTAATCCATCTGTGGTCTTCGGGGATGCTCTTCCTGCCAACTGGATCTATCCCTAAACCACAGCAGAAGCCTTCGGATCCAATCCGAAGCTTCCAACAGCATGCTTTAATAAGTGTTTATTTATGATTTTGACGAATGTGTTCTCTGATGAATCGGAAGCCTGGACGGCTGGTTCTTTGATGTCGTTGGTTGAGCTTGATGTTCCAGCGAGAGATGGAGTCGGGAAAACTTTAATCCCAGACACCAAAGGCAGAATAGGAGGCCCTCCGCTTTGATCTCGCTCATGTGAGAATTCCGTAATTTTCCACTGCTACGCCACCGTGGTAGTCACATTGGATTGGAAATATCTGATGTTCCTTTTTAATCCTTCCTGTCCACTCGTGTATGGCCTGAGGTGTCGACGGCCATGGCCCGTTGGAGCAACCTCATCCCGGTACGGACGATAGCGAGAGGGGAGAGCGAGAAAGAGAGGGAGAGAGAGAATCTGTTTTTGCTGTAACATGTGAAACTTTGTTGCTCCTTTCTGACACAAGCAAGGTGTTGTACCAAACAAGTCTTCGGTTGCCTAGGTATCTCCGCCCTCTGCAGCAGCAGCAGCACATGCAAGTCAGGAGCGGAGGAGAGGATAAAATGTTAAAAGAATATATATAAAATGCTATTCGAACAGTTATAATGGTGACTGTGGTCATTTGGCTGAGCAATAACCATCATCCAAAATTCCATGACTGTCATAGCCCTAGTACTGATATAGTATATCCTCATGAAGAAAAAGGTACCATAGCCATTCCATAGGCCCCGTGACAGACTAGTGTCTGGTCTGTTTGGACAAGTTTTGCTCCTACTTAAAGCAATTCTTGTGGATAGTGTGTGTGTGTGTGTGTGTGTGTGTGTGTGTGTGTGTGTGTGTGTGTGTGTGTGTGTGTGTGTGTGTGTGTGTGTGTGTGTGTGTGTGTGTGTGTGTGTGTGTGTGTGTGTGTGTGTGAGACTGGTGTCCTCACACACACACTATCCAGGTCTGTATCTTGCTATGGTAATGCACAGAATGATCAAACATCATGTAATACATTGTGTAATATATTTGTGTTTACATATAAGGGTGTATTCAAGTTGGTTGGAAAAAAGAGTAGTGGATAGTGTTACTGCTGTTATGCCCAGTCCCATAGTGATGACGCGTGTGTACAGCCAAAGTGAAGGATACAAGATCCGCTGTATCCCCCATCTTGTCAGGGCTTACGTCTTTGTTGCGCTCTCTATTTCACAGACACACACATACGCACACACACATGCAGGTGCCCTCACGCACACACACAAGAACACACTCTCTTTCCCCGACACACACACTTTCAGGAGAGCTCCCTTGGACACACTCACTCCTGATATCTGGGCTATTAAAATGGCCTGTCCATCAAGGGTATTTGTGTCTGAACCCCGCACATCTCCACTAGAGCAGACACCTCTGCCCAGAAACCACGGTGACCAGAAACCATGTTAACACTTTAAGGGGGTTGAAAATACAATAAAGTACTGTGACTCCATTGAACTCACTCAATTGGCTACTGTGCAGTAAAGTCCAGTATTATAGAACACTGCCAAGGTTTTAATCTGGCATAGCGTATAATAATACATGACCCTAGCACACCCACACCGCCCCAATGCTCTGCATTACGTGACATGTTGATTATATGGTATGTGCGGGTCTATACAAATGTTTCTCTGCCCACGAGAATATGTCTACGTCCCAAAAGGCTCTGGTCTGAAAGTAGTGCACTACCCAGCAAACAGGGGACGTCCTGAGGACATTCGGTAACAGTCCCATTAGGTCCCTTAAGGTTTTCCGCAAGACATTAGTCCACTGACGTTTTGAGAACGTTCTAAGAATGTTGCGTGATGGTCCCAAGGGAATGTTGAAGACAGCTTGTCTGTCAAAACATTGGTTATTAGGTTATTAAATTATTACATCTAAGCTACTTTTCTTTTTCAAGTGTTCTACTACGCTAGCCAGCACCTCGCATTAACAGGTTAATGTTGTCTGTTGGACCTTTGTTTAGTTCCCTGTACATTCCCAGGACGTCACTGAGGACCATGTCGGGACCTTTTTAGGATGTTCTCAGGCCTGAATGTCCCAGGGGGACGTTCTCTAGGGGACTGTTTTATAGTTCCCGGTTTGTCCTGGGGATGTTTTTAGGACATTCTTGGGACACTGTGTCATGGTCCCCTGGAAGTTTTTGCCACATTATGGTCCCAGGTGTCCCAAACCATTACAGGTAAAGTAATTAAATGGTATAGGGGATTTAAGTGGTACACTGCACAGCTAAAATAGTGAACCAATCTTTAATTAACAACATTAAGATTATATTTGACATGATCACTTAGTACTGACTTTTCAATTTGACCCCACCTGAGATTTGAACTCATGATCTCTGGATTTTAGGTATGCTTATCTTTCTGCTGTGCCAAAAAGTCTGCAGAATTTCAGAAGTCCCTTACACATTCATTACCTATAATACATCTCTGCACTTAGCAAAATAATAATAATAATAATGTCTTTGCGACCATCAGGTGACGTCAAAATGGGAACTAGACATAATCCTTAAAGGGAACCATGACCCAACAATCCAAGAAAGTTTGTAAAACGTTACTGGGACAAACCAGGAACTACACAACACCGCCAGGGGACCATGACACAATGACACAAACTCATTATTGCTTGCTGGGTACATAGAGAAGGGTGCCATTTGGGATGCATACACACACACGCATGCACACGCACGCACATGCATGCATGCATGCACGCACGTCACTCTTAAATAGCACCCGAGCTATACGTGCTCTGGTGGAAAAAACAAAACCTGTAACATATTGAGTACATCCCATCCCATTGTCCTTGAGTCAGGAACTGTCCATGTTTCTGGACTGACTCAATCACTGCCACCATGCAGCACTTAAAGCCCTTTTAGCTCTCAGCTTAGTAGCCTACTAGCTGGTGCAGGTAAATACATGCTCCAGAGGAAAAACTAATGAGCTACGTGGCTTTTGGACTGTGTAATGCAATGGCAATAATACACATAAATAGCCAATACTACTTCCAATATCATTTGCTATACGGTCGCTAAGGAACAAACAAAAATGTATTGGTCTTGTAATTTACACAATTTACACAAATGTATTTAAGTTTAATTTAAAGCTCAGCTTGATCATGCTGCATAATCATTAAAAGGAGAGTCACTTTCAGACAGGGAGTCGTAGCTGAGTGTAGTCTGAAAAATATGTTGTCTTTGCTTTAAAAAAAAAAGTAAGGCAACTTTAAAAGAAAAAAATGCATATATTTATTGCTTTGCTTTAAGTCCTTTTTTTTTATATGAATAACATTTTCCAATAGGGTTCTAGCGGTCTTGTGGTGCAGGTTGGGTGTTGGCGTCCCTCACTCTCCCTCTATGGGTTTAGGAGAGAGAAAGAGATGAGGAAAGGGGAAGAAAACAAAGGGAGTGTAAGACAGAGAGAGATTGGAAAGAAGAGACCAAAAGAGAGAAAGTGAAAAATAAAGAGAGAGGGGTAGAGAAAAATAAATGGGCAGTTCATTTTTCAGCAGCAGCAGTGGAGGGTTGTTGGTGGAGAACCCAGCTCCAGCTCACTGGAGACTGTCGGTACATGTTTGCTTGGAGGTAATAAAGCTTGGTTGATCTGTGATCTGTGTAGGCTACTTGCAGGACCTTTTGGCCAGGGCCTGTCAAACAAACAGATTAATCTCTTCCCTTCTGTCAAAATGAGACCCGCTAAGGCTGAAGGAGAATCCACCAGTACATATCATAAATCATATAGGAATTTATCTGTATGTGTGTGGGTGATGTGTGTGTGTGTGGGTTCCTGACATTTAATCCTAGTAAGAATTCCCTGTCTTAGGTCAGTTAGGATCACCACTTTATTTTAAGAATGTGAAATGTCAGAATAATAGTAGAGAGAAGGATTTATTTAAGCTTTTATTTATTTCATCACATTCCCAGTGGGTCAGAAGTTTACATACACTCAATTAGAATTTGGTAGCACGTTTAAGATAGTCTTCCACAAGCTTTTGGCCCAATTCTCCTGACAGAGCTGGTATAACTGAGTCAGGTTTGTAGGCCTCCTTGCTCGCACACACTTTTTCAGTTCTGCCCACACATTTTCTGTAGGCTTGAGGTCAGAGCTTTGTGATGGCCCTCCAATACCTTGTCTTTGTTGTCCTTTAGCCATTTTGCCACAACTTTGGAAATATGCTTGGGGTCATTGTCCATTTGGAAGACCCATTTGTGACCAAGCTTCATCTTCCTGACTGATGTCTTGAGATGTTGCTTCAATATATCCACATAATTTTTCATCCTCATGATGCCATCTATTTTGTGAATTTCACCAGTCCCTCCTGTAGCAAAGCACCTCCACAACGTGTTGCTGCCACCCCTGTGCTTCACGGTTAGGATGGTGTTCTTAGGCTTGCAAGTCTCACCCTTTTTCCTCCAAACATAACAATGACTCAAATGATGTCAATTAGTCTATCAGAAGCTTCTAAAGCCATGACATAATTTTCTGGAATTGTCCAAGCTGTTTAAAGGCACAGTCAACTTAGTGTTTTTAAACTTCTGACCTACTGGAATTGTGATACAGTGAATTATAAGTGAAATAATCTGTCTGTAAACAATTGTTGCAAAAATGTCTTGTGTCATGCACAAAGTAGATGTCCCAACCGACTTGCCAAAACTATAGTTTGTTAACAAGAAATGTGTAAAGTGGTTGAAAAACAAGTTTTAATGACTCCATCCTAAGTGTATGTAAACTTCTGACTTCAACTGTATGTGCCTTTAAATGGGGTATGGTCGTAGGTGCCCGGCGCTCCAGTTTGAGTGTGTCAAGAACTGTAAAGCTACTGGGTTTTTCACACTCAACAGTTTCCCGTGTGTATCAAGAATAGTCCACCATCCAAAGAACATCCAGCCAACTTGTTTTGTACACTCAATATATGTTTGGAGTTTGCATGTGTGTTGTGTGTGCATTTGACTCTGTGTGTGTATGTTGTCAACGTTAAAGTAAATTGTACATAACTACTTAGTGTATTCTCTAGTCTCAAATTATTTATAGACCTGCACAAATGTAGGATTTTGTTTTTAGGAGGTAGATCAGCTTTAATCAGATGTTAGATCTTAATTTAAGCCACTTTGCTACAGCAGAAAATAATCTTGCAAAAACGGGAAATGTAAATTATTATGTGGATTATAATTAATGCATTTTGTTTTGTAGGGATTGATGATAAAAAAAAAAATTTGCAAATCAAGTCTGACATCATAAAGTTGAAATTACAAACTTTAGAAGCCTTTTTAAAACTTGAAATTGCAACAAGTCTGACATTCTCAGGAACAACAGTGATCAAATTAAGTAATTATCATAATTGGTCACCCACGAGAAAAACACTAATAAAAACACAAAACACAGTTTCCACCATTCCCCAAGTTTTTTTCCTAACACTGTTAACTACCCTTAGTGGAGCACTTCACTGTGTTGATGGGGACTGCAGACCAACTAAAAGTTGCTAAAAGTCACAAAATATTTGCTTGAGCATGCAGAAGCGAGAGCTAAGAATTGTACCTATCAAATTGCCCCATAATGACAGGTAATCGTTAGGGGTAGAATGTGCCTGTTAATACTACTTATCTGGCCTGTGTGGCTCAAAATGGACACAAAAATAGACACCCTTGATGGTGTTAAAATGCCTTTTAGAGCTGCCTTTTGCAAACCATACAATAAAGGTGCTGAGAAATGCTCTCTGTAGAAATGTTCATGAGTGGTTCAGAAGGTTATGGACCAAGCTCTCACAAATGATGTTTTTCCGGCTAGCATCTCAAACAACTTGGCTGCTACTGACCAATAAACATTCACGTGGGCACATAAATGCATATAAATCAGACACAGTTATTTGTATAGAAACAATATTTGATACACATGTTCCAAACACTGTCCAGACTTAGCATCTACAAGAACAATCAGATCCAACCAAATGGTGGTGCTATAACAGTGGCGCTCTCTTGATCTGTTTGACTCAGAGTCATGCAATTTGGCACACTTGCTCAACGATGTGAGTCTAGCTAACCTGTACAGTACAGTTCTGTTTGGCCTCATGGTGGCGATGTTGGATAGGAAAAACCATTCAAACAAGCTCATTGGCTTATAACTGCCATGTCATTTGGTAAATGTGGTTAGAAGTATAGAAGTAGCTCATCCAAGGGTGATTTGTCCAATTTGTCCTGAAGATGGTGCTGTGGGGCCAAATCTTGAACACCGGCACAGTTGATTGCAGCTATATTTTAATTTGTGGCTGTATGTTCAAGGGACTGGGTGTTCCTATATGGCTGTTACAGTATAGTTACAGTATAATGGTACATTGTGGATCAATTAACTTTTTATTTGTATAAGATAATGGACGTACACTTGTAATTATAACACATAGTAGTCTGTGGAACTGCTCTGGCCAACTATGGCCAAGTTTTTTTCTCACTTTGATCCTCACAGCAGCGTAGTTTCACTCATCCATCAAAGTGCTCCCCTTGATCCAGGTCCTGGTCACAAAGATGGATGAGTCCACAGAGTAGAGAGCATGGAACAGTCCGGGCCAACTGTAATCTCTCGATGGATGAGGCACACACGAGCAAGCATGGACACACACACCCATACACACATACACACCCACACACACACACAAACACACACACATATGCAAAGACACACAGACATTGTTTCACACACACACACACAAACACACACACACACACACACACACACACACACACACACACACACACACACACACACACACACACACACACACACACACACACACACACACACACACACACACACACACACACACACACCTCCAAACCTCCAAACCTTCACAACCCTTTGAATTGAGAGTATATACCATACCAGATATAGATTCCCACTCATTCAATTCAATTGTCTAATTAGCGAATGCATGTGTACTATAATCACACGCTTTTACCCCTTCAATTTCCACTATAATGTAGTCAATATGTACAGACAAGCCTGTCTCTTATGGACTAGATTGACATTCCGCGTGGCTGTGTTGACAAGAGCAGCAGTCAATTAGCCGATGTGCATGCAGCAGGTGGTTGAGTTAATTGGCAGGAGGGGTGGAATGAGAAGAAAAAGGAAAAGAGAAGTCCCGCAGAGTGTGGAGTATTGCCTCTGCTGCCTGCTATGATTCAGAGCATTATGGAAGAGGCAGAAAGCATATTGTCATTCCCCCACCCTCCACCATACTAATCATTCATGCAATACACTCCAATCGTCACTATAAACTGGACCACTTTCCAAAGGATCGCTCTCTCTCTTTCTTTCCCTCTCGCTCTTTCTTTCTCTTTCCGACGCCTAGTGGCCGTGGGAATTGACTTCACTTCCAATAGGGCTTCTCCCTAGCCCACCAGTCCACCCACTGCCATGTCAACTAGACACTGGGCTGCTTGATGAGATGCTCAGAGAGGGTGGGCTGGTAATGTTGTTTCCCACTGTAATGAAAATGAGTGGGATGGTTCTTTCCAGTTTGCTGGAAAATCAAGCAAACAAATAGAACGCGCGATGTGAGAGGGAATTTGATGGAGCTTGTTTGTGGAAAGAGGGGAGTTAAGTGATGTAGAACGTGATTGGAGGATCTCATTTCCAACTAGCTTCCTCTGGTGGGACATCGTCCAATCATAGCTGGAATAACAACTCAAGTGTGACTTTGTACATACTCCCTGAGGTGACATCACGAGGCAGCAATAGTCATAATTTTCATGGCATCTGTAACATTTTCACCATGTTTTAACCCATCATGACGGTAATAATACTCTGTCGTCCATACCTCTCTCAACTGTTGTTGTCACTGTTCTATCTCTAAGTTGATGTTTTTTACTGGAAGTTGATTTCAAACTATTTCTGAGCAGTGACATTTACTTTCATGACTGAAGGTCTATGGTTGCGTCCCAAATGGCACGTTATTCTCTATGTAGTGCATTACTTTTGACCAGGGCCCATAGGGCTCTAGTCAAAAGTAGTGCACTACATAGGGAATAGGGTGCCATAGCAAATATTGGTGGTGCTGTTGAGGAAGTGTTTGTAGTGTGGCCCTTATCTCTCTGTGTTTCTTTCTCCTGACCTTCTCTTCAAAGTGAATGAAAGGCATCTGTCTCACGCATAGATCAAAGTAGTGCAAGCCGGGTACGGGTGCCATTTTGCACTCATGTCACTTCCTCGACTTTAGACACACAATAACCTTTACAACTCCAGTGTCCTCGTGATCTGTGAACAATATAATTAGGTAAATAAATCATCAGCCATAACACAACTGACTACTCATTTTAATAAACAATACTGTCATTGGATTTGTATTCATTCATTTACAACATATTGACCCTAAATTCACGCCACACATCTATGCTTAGTAGGCCTCATTCTTGTTGAGTGAGTTGTGTAGAATATAATAGGAGTCTAGAACACATCATTTACTATGTCAAAGTGGATGCTCTTAACTGACGTCTCATTTGGTCTTCCTCTTTGAAAATCCTTGGACATGGCCCTGGGTAATATTCATTGGTGCACATTGTAGCAAGATGTTGGAAGGAAAACTTAAACAAGTATTTGTTATTGAACAAGTTCACATAGTCCCTCCCTGTTTCCGTCTGTTTTTTACTGTTTGGTGCCTATTGAATACGATCCTGTCCTTTAAAAGTGTAACTATCATATCATGGCTTCTGTCTGATTCAAAAATACTGATGTTACTGACACTGAAGCCAAACATATCATTCCTGTTAGGTTGTCTGAGTTTAATTTAACAATTTTGGGCTTGATAACCTTTCTCCATTCCGCGTTCAATTAATTAATGCATAATTTCACAGTAGGGCAGAGTAGATACCATAAGATGATTGAAGTTGTCAATGTCAGTGGGGTTTTTAGGTTTTTGTTGGCAGCAGTTGAAATGGTCACATCAATGGCCAAGTGACTTGCTCGGCGGAGCTATATTAGAGAGGTATTGTGTCGCCCTGAAGGGAGACACAGGGGGATAGAGAAAGACGTCGGAAAGGTTGTGCTATTGAATTTATTTGCTGACAGCTGACTGACCTTTCAGACGAGAAGGAGAGGAAGAGACAGAGATGAGTTCCTGCATGAGCCCTGGAAACCCAAATGCACGCACGCATGCACGGACGCGCGTGCACACACAGAAACACATTTGCAAATGGATGCAAACATGCACACACACGCATATACACACATGAACAGACCCACTGGAACAGTCATCTCGTGTTTTATCTCAGTCTTCTTTAAGAATGTTAATGGAGATTCTATTTACGTCACTTGTCGGACCCTTAGTTAGCATGACCAATTACAATGCATTTGCATTTGTACTGAAGTGTACAGAAGGCTGCATTAGCTAGCATGGATTAAATGAGACGGCACGGATTTCCACTGTAGCCTTATATTACCTTCATATAGTATAGAGCAAGCTCATTAATTTAGGGTTTCTCCCCAAGGCAGCAGGTCTGCAGGAGAGAAAGACAGGTGGGCTCATCCACACAGCAAATTGTCCCCTGTTCTAATCAATTACCTTTTTCCCTGACCACACCGTGAAACTGGCATTCATAACGATTTGTACTATTTTTACAAAATATCACACAGCTAGGGAACCGATGCTAGTGTCTCAGCTAATGACGTATGAATATCAATGAGAATGCTCTCACGCCCTCAACTCGCGTCCCTCAGGGTAAAATGTAATCTCTCTCTACTTCCCGAGGTGAGACACACAAATCAATTAGTTCTTCTATCAATTAGTTCTTCTTCCTATCTTAGGAGGAGATAAGATAGGAAGAACATGGGAATGGGAATGCTGTGGTGGGTATTTGTGAATATATATATGCATCTTGTTGTCCATTCAACTTCTGGATGGACTTGCAATTATTTTCCTGGCCTTCTTCCCATTTTTCCCAGGCATTCCTTCAATTAGAATTCCTGTGGGATTCCAGGAGAAAAAGGCTTTGGCTATAAGATTACTAAGAGGGATAGGTACATTCTACTAGTCTTCCTCGCAGAGTGCTAGAGTGCAGAGTATGAGAAATGAAACATGACTTACTCTGTGTTGCATTCATCATCCTGCAAATTGATGGTAACACACAGAGAACTGTTCTGTATCTATGCTCCATTACTCTACCTGAGCAATTACCCTTAGATACAGAACCTTATTGATTCCCTATAACTCATGCTTTTTGTAACTCAAGTTGTCCCTAGAAACTGATCTCGGGTCAGTTTTGAATTTTAAACACTTATAGATTAAAATTAAGATGTCAAATATGCTAATTTGTAGACTAACGATACACGCACCCCCTTGTGGCTATCTATTAAACTGATGTGTCAAAACTGTCTTCTTTTGTCCCGAATACAACCCCCTTTGAACTCTCAGTGACCCATGTCTCTCTCCTTCAACCTCTCAGACAAATTGTCTTGTAGGAAGAGGTGAGGACAGGCAGAGAGGCGAAGGGGAAAAGGCAAAAAGGAGGGTAAAGAGATGGGTGAGGGATAAAATGCTCTCTTCTTCATCCCTGACTCATCCCTTCAGTTTAGCACACAATGACTTCATCCCAAACTGCACCCTATTTCCTATATAGTACACTACATTTGACCAGGGCCCATTGGGCTCTGGTCAAAAGTAGTGCACTATGTAGGGAACATATTGCCATTTGGGAAGCACATCATGACTATGATCTGGAATGAACCCAACTTCCCATGATCCTGTTAGGCCTCAAGGCCACTGCTCCCTCCCTCCCTCCCTCCCTCCCTCCCTCCCTCCCTCCCTCCCTCCCTCCCTCCCCCTCCCTCCCTCCCTCCCTCCCTCCCTCCCTCCCTCCCTCCCTCCCTCCCTCCCTCCCTCCCTCCCTCCCTCCCTCCCTCCCTCCCTCCCTCCCTCCCTCCCTCCCTCCCTCCCTCCCTCCCTCCCTCCATCTCTGGCTCACAGCCCAGATCTCCCATCTCCTATAACCCTCCTGTCTTGCTGCCCTATGTCACGCCCTGACCTTTAGAGAGCCTTTTGATTTCTCTATTTGGTTAGGTTGGGGTGTGATTTAGGTGGGCATTCTAGTTCTTCTATTTCTTTGTTGGCCGGGTATGGTTCCCAATCAGAGGCAGCTGTCTATCGTTGTCTCTGATTGGGAATCATACTTAGGCAGCCTTTTTTCCACCTTTATTTGTGGGATCTTGTTTGTATGTAGCTGCTTTCTGCACTGCATGTAGCTTTACGTTCGTTTTTGTATTTTGTTGTTTTTATGGTGTCATTTAATAAAAGTAAAATGTACGCTTACCACTCTGCACCTTGGTCCAACCGAATCTCTAAACGATCGTGACACCCTAAGCCAGTTTAGAGGCTTTAGATACTTTAGTTTAGATACTCAAAGCATCAAAGTCAAACTTTGCAGGCAGTTTCCAATATCACTATTTCATCCTTAAAGCTGGATTTTACATACATTATGTGGTGAACAAATTTGGGATGAAACTTATTTTCAAGTGAAAGGTTTTCATTTCACTTACAAGTAAGGCAGTTACATTTATATAGTACATAGCCTAAGTCTACTTCAACACAATACATATCACAGTATGGTATGAGACAGTTAATTGATAGAACCCATTGTTGCACAAAGATATCCAATAAATAAATAACTGTTTTATAAGTCTACCTCAACACAATAAATATCACAGTATGGTATGAGACATTTGTTGACATTAATTGTGTTGTATGGTGTTTATTCTATACAAGAGCAAGGTAATGTTGATTAGAAAGCATTTACTTCAGCATCACTCTGTAGCATGCATACAGCTCCATTCAGTGCATGGTAAGTAAAGCCTAACTTGGCTCACTAGTACTATATAGTATCACACTCAGATACACATAACAGCGGCGACATCTATTGGCTTGGCCACATCCCGTAACAGACGGAACTCATTGTTGCACAAAGATATCAAAGAAAAAATGAAATATTTTCTTCAAGTGTAGAACCTGTGATGTGAAGGCCAACCCCCCCAAAAAATTCAAGTTAATTAACATGTAGCGAAGAATACATATTCCCTTGATTCAATTTTTACTGACAGTTGTCTGACATGATGGATGGTGTTGTCGTGCTTTCTTGAACCCTCTTTTATGGTGAGTATTTCCAGCGCCCTGTAACATCCCTAATTACATTCCCATCTGTCCTATCCCCGAATCCTCCATACATCATCATCACAACAATTCCATTAATTCTCGCAGCGTTCCAAAAAAAGAACTAGGAGGGAGATAATGGCATTCAAAACGCATTGCACGAAATGTTGGACAAGGTTAATCACTCAAACCCATTTGTTTTGATATGTTTTGAAAAGGTTGGTGCTATAAAAAAAAGTATGAACAGGTGATAGGGATCTGTGTGTGTTGGATTTGAACCTCTACGGAGTGCCGTGCAGATCTTTGTGCCTCTCTGTCTCTTTCTGTGTTTGTATGCCCTTGGTATTTGGAAGGTGCTTTGTCACATGGGGGTGAGCTTTAAACAGTGCAATCACAAGGGAATTAATTACCAAAAGCTTTGAGGAAAAGTGTGAGGGAAGGAAAAAAAAACATGATTAAACAACAAAGACCATAATGACCAAAGTGTTATGGATATCGTCGGTCATCCTTGAAAGACTAATATTACTGCTGCGTGTTATGTAATTAGGCAAGTTTGACAAGCTGGGAACACACAAATGTACACACATGCACAAACGCGTACACACACATCAGCATACACAGCCACTTCCTACTGTACTAAACTAGCAGTAACACAGCAAAGCTGTTCCAGCCAGGGAGGGTCGACGACAGCTCTGTGGAGAAATACAGATGGAAGGGTGATGTGATGTAAGAAAAAAAATGGAATTGGAGATTGATCAAGTCGGTACCAAAATCAATAATAAACGGTTTCATTTACAAACAAGATGGGCTGTATGCAATGATAGATGGATCTACCTCCGTCACGTCCATCAGTGAGACAGCAAACGTGATCTACCCACTGAAAGATAAACAAATAGTTTTCTAAAGAAAGATCACACTGATAATCATATCATGAAAATATTTTCCTCTTCTCCAGGAGACTCATTTGTTGTCTTTTGTTGTCTTCCCTCACCTGTCATTCATGTCAGGTCCATCAAAAGACGTTTGGGGTTACATGCATGCAGGAATGTATGCACACACGCACACACCCTCACACACAAACACCAGGGTTGGGCACAATTATAATTGGATGAGCTGAGGAATGAGGTTAGCAATCCAACTCGGTTATATACAGCTCATAATTAATTCTGTGGTAGAGCATTGGTCTTCTGACATTCAGATAAATATCAATGTACAGTACTCTCCAATACTTCAAGTACAGTAGTAATTTTGTTTAATTAGTTGGTACAACAGTGCTACCATTCACCTGCAGAGCATCACCATTGGTCTTCTTACTTTCTGATAAATAAAAATGTGCCATTACTCTCCAATATTTTAAGTAAAGCTCATAGAGGTACAATGACTGTGTTTCAATTTACAAGGATGCTGCCTTTTTAGGCCGCATCCCATATATCCTTCCCCGGGGAGGCTATCCCATAATTAAAGGCAGACACATGTCCCCGCTTGGGAGAACATTTTCCAGAAGAATAAGTAATAACTTTGCGAAAGGTAAGTATAACAACAAATTACTTTCATATGAATTTTACATTCCAATGTTGAGAAACCAGCCCGTTGCCAAACTAGCTAGCACATCGCAAGCAACAGCTAGCTAACGTTAGTAGGCGATCTCGTCCTGCTTATCGTCTGTTTAGAGATTAACAACTAAACTATCTAGAGCTAATCGTACATTCAGCAATGTGTCAATCATGAATTGGGGAACTTGCTAGCCAGCTGAAGACATGTAGCAAATCGTTTTTTCCCATTTGTTCTCAAGGACTAAAGGACTCAAGTCGTTGAAGCCACACCTACCTTTATTAATGTGAAATCGTTTTGTTAACAGTTTTGCATATTTTTAGGCTTGTTCAAATGTTTACAGTAAGAGTAGAATAACTTAGTCTCAAATTGTAATTAGTAACACCAAACCCAACAGAAAGTGAGATATTACTGCACTGTTGGAACTAGAAGTACAAGCATTTCACTACACTCGCATTAACATCGGCTAACCATGTGTATGTGACCAATAAAATTACATTTGATTTAGAGCATCAGCTGTTCTGGACGACTGTGTGATTACACTCTCTGTAGCCGATGTCAGTAAGACCTTTAAACAGGTCAACATTCACAAGGGAGCAGGGACAGACAGATTACAAGGACTTGTACTCAGAGCACACGGGGACCAACTGGCAAGTGTCCCTGACCGAGTCTGTAATACCTACATGTTTCAAGCAGACCACCATAGTCCCTGTGCCTAACAACTCCAAGGTAACCTGCCTAAATGACCTGTTGCACACACGTCTGTAGCCATGAAATGATTTGAAAGGCTGGTCATGGCTCAAATCAACACCATAATTCCAAAAAACCTAGACCCACTCCAATTTGCATTCTGCCCCAACAGATCCACAGATGACGCAATCTCTATTGGGCTCCACACTGCCCTTTCCCACCTGGGAGAAAGGAACACCTACATGAGAATTCCGTTCATTGACTACAGCTCAGCGTTCAACACCATAGTGCCCTCAAAGCTCATCACTAAGCTAAGGACCATCGGACTGAACTCCTCCCATCTGAAACTGGATCCTGAAATTCCTGACGGGCCACCCCCAGGTTGTAAGGGAAGGCAACAACACATCTGCCCATCAACACGGGGGAAACTCAGTGGTGCGTGCTTAGTCCCCTCCTATACTCCCTGTTCACCCACGACTGCGTGGCCAGGCACTCCAATACTATCATTAATTTTGCCGACAACACAACGGCTGGTCACCATTAATGATAAGACAGCCTATAGGGAGGTCAGATACCTGGCAGTGTGGTGCCACGACATTAACCTCTCCCTCAACATCATCGAGACAAAGGAGATGATCATGGACTACAGGAAAAAGAGGGCAGAGCACGACTCCATTCACACTGATGGGACTGTAGTGAAACAGGTCAAGAGCTTCAAGTTAATTGATGCCCACATCACCAAAAAATTTGAATAGTTCAAACACACCAAGACAGTTGTGAAGAGGGCACGACAACGCCTATTCCCCCACAGGAGACTGAAAAAATTTGGCATGGGTCCTCAGATAGTCAAAAAGTTCCACAGCTGCACCATCGAGTGCATGACTGGTTGCATCACCGCCTGGTGTGGCAACTGCTCGGCATCTGACTGCAAGGCGCTAAAGAGGGTAGTTCCTACAGCCCAGTACAACACTGGGACCAAGCTTCCTGCCAACCAGGACCTCTATACCAGCCGGTGTCAGAGGAAGACCCTAAAAAAGACTCCAGCCATCCTAGTCATAGACTGTTCTCTCTGCTACTGCATGGCAAGCAGCACTGGAGTGCCAAGTCTAGGTACAAATGGCTCCTTATCAGCTTCTACCCCCAAGTCATAAAACCTCTGAACAGTTAATCAAATGGCTACCCAGACTATTTGCGTTGATCCTCCCTTTTTTAAGCTGCTGCTACTCGCTGTTTATTATCTATGCATAGTCACTTTAGCCCTACCTACATGTACATATTACATCAATTGCCTTGACTAACCTGTACCCCCGCACATTGACTCAGTACTAGTACCCCCTGTATATAGCCTTGTTTTTGTTATTTTATTGTGTTGCTTTTAATAAACTTTTGTTTGTTTGGTAAATATTTTCTTAACTCTTATTTTTTCTTAGAACTGCATTGTTGGTTAATTTCGTGGTAAGGTCTACACACCTGTTGTATTCGGTGCATGTGACAAATAACATGCCATTTGATTTGACTTGAAGTAACCTGGGCCTTCTTATCTAGATAAATTGCATCATATCACCTTTCAATATTAGTTATCAACTAATTTAAAACCTTGATATCTTGAACATCAGTGTCATTTCATATTATGCACAGGTATGATATTTGTATAAATTCATCACAATCTAAGCCTACTCATAAAAACATTTAGCAGTTCTAATGCAATATTGGCTTCCCAATGAAACACCACTATTCTGGTTATTAATCATCCTTTAACATCAGTAAAATAGCTTATTTAGCTATCTCAAAAAATCCTACCCTGTATCATGCATGCAAGCTTACCTGTCATATCCACAAAGAAGGAGCTGCAGACCAAGCATTATGAGAGAGGAGGCCCCTAATCTGTAGGATAATTATTCTGGTCGGTGCCAACTTAATTCATGAACAGGTACTGAGGAGATTGATTCTGTTATTCGTGTCAAATATTTCCATTTGTGGGAATTGTAAACAGAATTGCTAGCACTAGTTGTTCACGATTAGTGGAACGCAAATGCGTTATCATGTGAAAGTGCCTTAGAATCCCGTCTTAAATGGAAAGGGATACCTACTAAGGTAGATGCCTTTGGATGCAGGTAGGCAGCAGGCAGTTGCCTTTGGATTGGGACACAGCAAATATGTTATCTTTAGTTCTGTGCTACAGCAGCACTAGGATACCATTCACCTGCTCAGTATCCTCACCAGTCTTCCGACTTTCAGATAAATAACAACCTTCAAAGGGAGTGTTACCAAACATTACCCTCCAATATATTAAAAGTACAGCACATAGAGACAGAATATGTTATTTTTAAGTCTGTCCTAGAGCTTCACTATACCATTCACCTGCTCAGCATCTCTATTGGTCTTCATCTGCCTAACCCAGACCGTCAGAAGATTCCTTATTCCCTGCTATCTTTATCAGATGAGTGTATGATTAAAGACTAAATGCATGTCCCATCAAGACGGCACAGGTTTTATTTCAATTTCAAACTTCTGTCCCCAAAAACTTTTCTAAAAGGTAATTTACTCTGCATGTGTAATGCGTTCACACAGTGTAAGAAAAGGAAATGAAAAGGAGAAGGGGGGAAAAACTACAACAAAGTGATTATGCTTACACTATTAAACACTGTTTCTTTTACAGTGTATGTATGGAATATTGGGAGTGAAATGGGAGCTCTCCCCATCTGATCAGGGTTGGGTAGGTTAGTTTCTAAACGTGTTTGTTTGTTAGGCCTAATTACAATTACTAGTTAGCAGTACAAAATTGTAATCAGTAACGTAATTTTGGGATTACCCAAACTCAGTAAAGCAATCTGATTACATTCAGTTACTTGACTGAAAAAGACAAAAATGAATATTACCTATTGCAGATTATTATCTATTGCAGAATAAATCAATGTTAGAGTTTACATAGCTGGATGTTGCATTTGACATTTACGTCATTTAGCAGGCACTCATATCCTGAGTAATTTACAGGCGCTAATAGGGTTACGTGCCTTGCTCAAGGGCATATTGGCAGATGTTTTACCTAATTGGCTCGGGGATTTGAACAAGTGACCTTTTGTTTATTGGCCCAATGCTCTTAACTGCTAGGCAGCCTGCCAACATTATACTTAATTGGTTGGTTATGTAGGCTTATTCTAAACCCATTGATTTCTACTTTAATACAGCTAATAATACAATTAGGCTATATCTTTACATTATAAACCAAACTCTGTCAGATTTCCAGTCATTCCAATTCATTTAATACCCCTTGAACTTCAAGAATAGGACATGGAAATATGGAAATATGGATTAGTGCCAAATTGTTTTAACCTGAGCATAACCCAAAAATGAAGGATTTATTTTGCCTACTCTGTTGTTTATGATTTTGTTGTGAGGACTGATTTGGCTCATTTCTTCAAGTTGAAAAAGGAAATACTGCTCTCGTGGAATGGCATGCTTTGAGCACTACCAAAAATACTATATGCTGGATTTGCTATAGGCCTGTTGTTTATGTTTTTGTTGGTGACACTTTGATATCATGATATTTTGCATCTGTTTAAATCTATCAAAAGTGTGTGTTTGAGTGTTTGTCTGTTAGGCCTATGGATTAAAATATTTTAATCAGCATGAATTCAATTGAGCTATAAAAGCCCCACTCGTGTCTTAATTAATCTAGTTTTTGACAGTATGGAGCACAATACTACGGAGGAGTTTAGAAGGGAGGGACTATAACGACACAAGGTGAGATCCAGATGCAGACACAGGAGGCAGATGATTTGAGTTCTGGTATTTATTATAATCCAAGGGATAGACAGAAGGCCGGTCGTGGACAGGCAAAAGATCATAACAAGGTCAGAATCCAGGAGGTACAGAGGGGCAGGCAGGCTCGAGGTCAGGGCAGGCAGTATGGTCAGGCAGGCGGGTTCAGTCAAGGCAGGCAAGCATCAAAACCAGGAGGACTAGCAAAAGAGAGAAAGCAGGAGCACGGAAAAACACACTGGTTGACAAGACAAGACAAGACGAACTGGCAACAGACAAACTGAATAAATACCAAGGGACTAATGGGAAAAATGGGTGACACCTGGAGGTGGGTGGCAGGCAGGCTCGAGGTCAGGGGCAGGCAGAGTGGTCAGGCAGGCAGGCTCAGGGGCAGGGGCAGACAGAGTGGTCAGGCAGGCAGGCTCAGAGTCAGGACATCTAGGTCAAAACCAGGATGTTGAGGAAAAGAGAGACTGGGAAAAACAGGAGCTGAGAGAAAAATGATGGTTGACTTGGCAAACGAGACAAACTGGCTCAGACAGACGGAAAACACAGGTATAAATACCCAGGAGATAAGTGGGGAAGATGAGTGACACTTGGAGTGGGGTGGAGAAAGGCACAAGGACAGGTGAAACAGATCAGGGAGTGACTGGAACTCCCTCAAACATGAATTCCATAGGCTGGGATCCACACTATGCAGCTGTTGCAAGACCACATTTTTCACTGGCAGTCCTCTGGTCGCAGGAAGCTTACATTTTTCAATTCAACAATTTTTGGGTTAAAATACATGTATACATTTATGAACAGCCATCCACAATAACCACAATCCGTTAGGCGCAAATATCTAAATGAGAGATCAGCAGTGTGATTCACATCAATATTGAGTGATATCTATATCGCTCGTAAGCTACACTGCTGTCTTCCTTTCTTCCAAGCGTTTATTCAAGTTGAAAAATCTTTGGATGATGACAGCAGTAGCACCATTGGAAGACATAGCTTGGACTGTAGCCTAAATGCCTATTCCTGCTCTTTTCCCGCGATCCATTAAACACATTTGGTGTGCCATCATAGTGATCTCTAACTAGTGGTCAGACTCGCTCAGACGGAACAAACAGTACACTTTTTCAAAGTAACAATCTTTGCAGAGAATAGGCTAACCAGGATAAATTAGGAGACAGGAGAACGTTAGCCATAATGCTTTAAGTTACATTGTAGTAACAATGTAAAAAATCTTTAACAACCAACTCTGTAATTACAATGTACTTACCCATGAGCAAGCAACTTAACCGTGAGCGACATTTTAATTACTTTGTAGTTACAATATAACCTTTGCTGTACATAGTCTAACCAGGAGGAATAAAAAGACAGGATAAACATTTTCAGTTTAACTTTTCTTTAATGAATTTGACAAACATTCAATTGCCCATTTCAGACTCAAAGCAATAACTATTTTATTTAGTAAAACATACTAGCACAGGCTGGTGGTAAAGCTAGCTAGCGAACTAGCATTTCCCCCTCATTCACTAATGTATTATGCTCCTCCTCACCTAACTTATCTTCTCCTGTGTCCGTGGAGAGTATCTCTATCATAAGGAGTCGTATCACATAAGCCCCTTTCCCCCATTCAGAAGCACCACCTCTGTGCTCTGCTTTCCATTTCAATCTGTTGTCAGTGTAATAGAGTTTGCTTTACCTCCCTTCACATCCCTCTCTCTCTCTCCCGATGGGCAGATTTATTCGCTGTTGTCTCACTCTCCAATCTCTTTAGCCGTATGTTTTTCATGCCGTCCCCAATGGTTGAAGAAGCTGGTGTCACGGGTCACCGGAGCTGCTGAGAGCTCCTCTTTCCTATCTTTCATTTTCTCTCTCCCCCTATTGCCGGCGCTCCGAGACCTCAGCTGCTTTCGCCTCTCGTTGGAGAGCCGCGGTGTCAACAGCCTCTCCATGCACCCCGCGAGGGCGAATGACTAGCGCTCTCCAGCTGCGCCTTCAATTACCTGCTGTGCACCGAGCTCATACAGGCCCCAGCGAACCATCAGGCTATCTGCTGGGTTTACTGGCATGCTGTATGCCAAATAGCTGCCCGTCGAGATGCCTGTCGAGGAGGCACAGCATCTGTTAAGCCCTCAGTTTTTAAGGCAAACAGTTCGGTTGGAAAGAAAAATGAGCTATATATTGTGTAGTAAGCATCCATAGTGATACAGCTTGACCTCTCTTGACATCTCACCCCAAAGACTTTGGTTTGTATAACAGCCTTCAATTTGAATACATACAGTTGAAGTTGGACGATTACATACACAGGCTGGTATCATTAAAAATCGTTTTTCAATCACTTCACAAATTTCTTGTTAACAAACTATAGTTTTGGCAAGTTGGTTAGGACATCTACTTTGTTCATGACACAAGTCATTTTTGCAACAATTGTTTACAGACTGATTATTTCACTAATAATTCACTGTATCACAATTCCAGTGGGTCAGAAGTCTACATACACTAAGTTGACTGTGCCTTTAAACAGCTTGGAAAATTCCAGAAAAGGATGTCATGGCTTTAGAAGCTTCTGATAGACTAATTGACATCATTTGAGTCAATTGAAGGTGCATCTGTGGATGTATTTCAAGGCATACCTTCAAACTCAATGCCTCTTTGCTTGACATCATGGGAAAATCAAAATAAATCAGCCAAGACCTCAGAAGAAAAAATGTAGACCTCCACAAGTCTGGTTCATCCTTGGGAGCAATTTCCAAATTCCTGAAGGTACCACGTTCATCTGTACAAACAATAGCACGCAAGTATAAACACCATGGGACCACGCATCCGTCATACCGCTCAGGTAGGAGATGCATTCTGTCTCCTAGAGATGAATGTACTTTGGTGCGAAAAGTGCTAATCAATCCCAGAATAACAGCAAAGGACCTTTCGAAGATGCTGGAGGAAACAGGTACAAAAGTATCTATATCCACAGTAAAACGAGTCCTATATTGACATAAACTGAAAGGCCGCTCAGCAAGGAAAAAGCCACTGCTCCAAAACCGTCGTTAAAAAGCCAGACTACGTTTTGCAACTGCACATGGGGACAAAGAAAGTACTTTTTGGAGAAATGTCCTCTGGTCTGATGAAACAAAAATAGAACTGTTTGGCCATAATGACCATCGTTACGTTTGGAGGAAAAAGGGGGAGGCTTGCAAGCCAAAGGACATCATCCCAACCATGAAGCATGGGGGTGGCAGCATCATGTTGTGGGGGTGCTTTGCTGCAGGAGGGACTGGTGCACTTCATGAAATAGATGAAATAAATGAAAATTATGTGGATATATTGAAGCAACATCTGAAGACATCAGTTAGGAAGTTGAAGCTTGGTTGCAAATGGGTCTTCCAAATGGACAATGACCCCAAGCATACTTCCAAAGTTGTGGCAAAATGGCTTAAGGACAACAAAGTCAAGGTATTGGAGTGGCCATCACAAAGCCCTAACCTCAATCCTACAGAAAAAATGTATTGTGGGAAGGTTGTGGAAGGCTACCCGCAACATTTGACCAAAGTTAACCAATTTAAAGGCAATGCTACCAAATACTAATTGAGTGTATGTAAACTTCTGACCCACTGGAATGTGATGAAATAAATAAAAGCTGAAATAAATAATTCTCTCTACTATTATTCTGACATTTCACATTCTTAAAATAAATTGGTGATCCTAACTGACCTAAGACATGGAATTTTTACCAGGATTAAATGTCAGGATTTGTGAAAATTGAGTTTAAATGTATTTGGCTAAGATGTATGTAAACTTCCGACTTCAACTGTGTGTGTGTATATATATATATATTGTCACACACTGACCATAGTTTGCTTTGTATGTTTCTATGTTTTGTTTGGTCAGGGTGTGATCTGAGTGGGCATTCTATGTTGGATGTCTAGTTTGTCTGTTTCTGTGTTTGGCCTGATATAGTTCTCAATCAGAGGCAGGTGTTAGTCATTGTCTCTGATTGGGAACCATATTTAGGTAGCCTGTTTTGTGTTGGGTTTTGTGGGTGGTTGTTTCCTGTCTTTGTGTTTTATGCACCAGTTAGGACGGTTTCGGTTTTCATGTTTATTATTTTGTGTTCTGTTCATTTTTAGTTCTCTTATTAAAAAAAACATGAACTATAACCACTCTGCGTTTTGGTCCGCCTCTCCTTCCCAGGAAGAAAACCGTGCTAAAATATACATATATTATCTGTACATTTTTACATTTATTATTCATGATTATGTTACGGTTTTCTTCTGTGGAAGGAGAGTCGGACCAAAATGCAGCGTGGTTAATTCGATACATCTTTAATCAAGATGAAACATGAACAATACAAAAACGGGACGTGAAATATACAGCCTATACAGCCTATCTGGTGACAATAAACACAGAGACAGGAACAATCACCCACAAAACACTCAAAGAATATGGCTGCCTAAATATGGTTCCCAATCAGAGACAACGAGAATCACCTGCCTCTGATTGAGAACCGCCTCAGGCAACCATAGACTTTGCTAGAACACCCCACTAAGCCACAATCCTAAAACCTACGAAAAAACCCCATACACAAACACACCACAAAATAAACCCATGTCACACCCTGGCCTGACCACATAAATAAAGAAAACACAAAATACTAAGACCAGGGCGTGACAGATTATTTCAGTATTTCTGCTTTTTAACTTGTGTAAATGTGAAATCCAGGCTTCTATCAATTCAATGCCATACAACTCTCCTTCCGTGGCCTCCAATTGCTCTTAAATACAAGTAAAACTAAATGCATGCTCTTCAACCGATCGCTACCTGCACCTACCAGCCTGTCCAACATCACTACTCTGGACGGCTCTGACTTAGAATACGTGGACAACTACAAATACTTAGGTGTCTGGTTAGACTGTAAACTCTCCTATCAAACATCTCCAATCCAAAGTTAAATCTAGAATTGGCTTCCTATTTCGCAACAAAGCATCCTTCACTCATGCTGCCAAACATACCCTTGTAAAACTGACCATCCTACCAGTCCTCGACTTTGGCGATGTCATTTACAAAATAGCCTCCAATACCCTACTCAACAAATTGGATGCAGTCTATCACAGTGCAATCCGTTTTATCACCAAAGCCCCATATACTACCCACCATTGCGACCTGTACGCTCTCGTTGGCTGGCCCTCGCTTCATACTCATCGCCAAACCCACTGGCTCCATGTCATCTACAAGACCCTGCTAGGTAAAGTCCCCCTTATCTCAGCTCGCTGGTCACCATAGCATCTCCCACCTGTAGCACACGCTCCAGCAGGTATATCTCTCTAGTCACCCCCAAAACCAATTCTTTCTTTGGCCGCCTCTCCTTCCAGTTCTCTGCTGCCAATGACTGGAACGAATTACAAAAATCTCTGAAACTGGAAACACTTATCTCCCTCACTAGCTTTAAGCACCAACTGTCAGAGCAGCTCACAGATTACTGCACCTGTACATAGCCCACCTATAATTTAGCCCAAACAACTACCTCTTTCCAAACTGTATTTAATTTTTATTTATTTATTTATTTTGCTCCTTTGCACCCCATTATTTTTATTTCTACTTTGCACATTCTTCCATTGCAAAACTACCATTCCAGTGTTTTACTTGCTATATTGTATTTACTTTGCCACCATGGCCTTTTTTGCCTTTACCTCCCTTCTCACCTCATTTGCTCACATTGTATATAGACTTGTTTATACTGTATTATTGACTGTATGTTTGTTTTACTCCATGTGTAACTCTGTGTCGTTGTATCTGTCGAACTGCTTTCTTGGCCAGGTCGCAATTGTAAATGAGAACTTGTTCTCAACTTGCCTACCTGGTTAAATAAAGGTAAAATTAAAAATTTAAAAATTTAAAAATTAAAGACGCTGCTGCTGGTTTTAAATATATTATTTTTACCCATGGTGTTTGTTTAACTGTGGCTGTAAATGTATGTTGGATTGTTGCTGTTAACAAGTTGTTTACTGTCCTCGGTGAGCTGTTAGTAAATATAGAGTATTAGAGTATGTTGTATTTATAATACCTTACAGTTTCAGTGAGCTGGGCGCATATAATGGTTCTGCTATACCCTTACAACCATTTTCAATGACGTACTATATGAAGGCTCTTTCAAATAAGGTATCTAAAGCTAGCCCCAGTCTCATCCCTACTCTTTCAAAGAGTCCTCAAGTTACCCAGTCTCAATCAATCATGTTCTTGTGACCTCGAGAAACAAAACAATAACACAGTTGCTTGCACAAATGCAATACATGGGAAAAGTTAGATTAGATAAAGATCCAACTCTGAATCTCAGTCTTCATTACAGTATTCCCACAAATTCAATAGCCTAATGTTCCGTAGAGAATACAGAGAACAGAGCTAGGTGTACTCTTTAAGTTCTCATTCACTGAGCGGATGTGAAAGACGAGTGTCAATAATTCAGTCTTTCTCAGCTAGCTCTCCATCTAGACAGTGTTGAGGCCTGAGCCTGAGGCCTCGCATGCAACATCTTGGAACGAGTCTGCCTAATTTGTATGTTTGTACTGCGTCCATATTAGGACAGCCTCAGTCTCAGCAGGATACTGTACCTGTGTTTTAGTAGTGCTTTGACATGGTTATTTATGGTGTGTCTCTGTCTGCGAGAGCCAAGATGGATGACTTACAGGTGAGTAGCATAATTAGCTGCTTAGCCATGTCAGGTCCAGGACATGAACTTTCCTTATTATTAATGTCCACATTTCTCCCTCCCACCCCCAACCCCACCCGAATCTGTATTATTAATTAGTCCCCAGTATTTTTCATAATGTAAATGTCTTAAAACTCAGACTTGTAGAAGATACGGCAAATCCCAGGTAGAGGAACACTTAATGTGCCACTCAGTATCTTCAGTGGGACCTTATATAGACAGGTGTGTGCCTTTCCAAATCATGTCCAATCAATTGAATTTACCACAGATGGACTCCAGTCAAGTTGTAGAAACATCTCAAGGATGATCAATGAAAACAGGATGCAGCTGAGTCTCATACCAAAGGGTCTGAATATTTAAAGAAGTATTATGTAAATAAGTTATACGTAAATAAGTTATTTCTGTTTTTGCTTTGTCATTATGGGGTATTGTGTGTAGATTGATGAGGGGCGAAAAAATGATTTAATCCATTTTAGAATACGGCGGTAACGTAGCAAAATGTGGAAATAGTCAAGGGGTCTGAATACTTTCCAAATGCACTGTATATACTGTATATTTTAATGTCATTACCAGACAACTCCATTATTTATTTAACCAGGCAAGTCAGTTAAGAACAAATTAATATTTACAATGATGGCCTAAATGCCTTGTTAAGGGGCAGAACGACAGATTTTTCCCTTGTCAGCTCGGGGATTCGATCTAGCAACCTTTCAGTTACTGGCCCAATGCTCTAACCACCTGCCGTGCCATTACACCTAGAAGTTACCTCAACCAGTGAATGCTAGAGATGGCATATTCTACCTATCTGTCTTAATGAGTGTTAGCATGCTACTAGCAAGATGGTCATATTATGGATCATTTAGCGATTTGATTTCAAATTTTAGGACCCCTTTAGGTAACAAAAAATAAAAACAAACAAATGATTTGATCAAATATAATATACTGTAGCCCTGGAAATCGCACTGAGTAACACATTCATACATTTATCATAAGAAACGAGGTTTTGAAGTGTCTGTCCTATGTCTAGGAGATATAAGAAAGCTCAGGAAATATATATATATATTACACATATTTAACCTCTTTTTTTGGGTAGGCACAAAACTACCTCCATACTTCCATCATTTTTAAAAACTGATACCGGTTACCTTCAGACCAGTCCTGTGACACTTGTGGGAGTCGTAGAGCAAAACAGAGAACACTATTGTGTTCGTGAGAGTCTCCCCTTTCCATAGTTTGTAGGACGATATGGACGTTTCAGTGAGAAGACAGATTTTTGGGATGTCTCCATGGTCTTCCAAACACCGTTCTAGCTCTGCAGGTGGCAGATGTGGAAGTGCGACGTAGGCAATGTGGTGGATTGAGAGGCAACCATTGAGAGGCATCTACCTTAATTAATGATACACATTGATTCTTTAAGAACATTTATGTCTTAGCAGTATAATACAACTGCCACACTGGTATATAATATCATATTGGGAAATTAATGACATTTTAGTCAATTGTGTATCTATTTATTGTCTTTTGAGTGTTGACAATAACAATCTAAATGTATGTCAATCTTTGCATGCATAGCTCTGTCTTGAATGTCATCACAACAGCACCTACTGCTTTACAGAGCTGTGACAGAATGGGCAATATGGAGAGGCTGAATTCTAGGTCCAAAAGGCTCCTTAACATCTTCTACCCCCAAGCCATAAGAAGACTGCTGAACAGTTAATCAAATGGCTACACGGACAATTTACACTGACCCCCTGTGTATTATCTATGCATAGTCACTTTACCCTTACCTACATGTACATATGACCACAATTACCTCGACTAACCCATGCCCCAGCACATTGACTCGGTACCGATACCCCCTGTATGAAGCCTCGTTATTGTTATTTTATTGTTACTTTTTTAAAAACTTTTGTTGATTTAGCATATTTTCTCACTATGCACTGTTCGTAAGCATTTCATTTTCTCACTCTGCTTGTAAGCATTTCACAGTAAGGTCTACACCTGTTTTATTCGGCGCATGTGACAAATTCAATTTGATTTGATTTGACAATAAAACATGTTGCATAGTGTTGTTAAAAGTGATGTTGGGGGATGGGCCGGCATGCAATTGACAATAAAGATGTTTTGGATTGGGAACGTTTTCCGTATCCATATTGGGGTCACACTCACAAAGACAACCAGTTATTTTGTGAGTGTGTGTTTGCGCGTTTGTAGGTGCATGTGAATGCAAGTAAGTGCTAAAGAGGAAAGCAAATATCTGATGTATCAGAAGACTACGCTTCTTAAGAAACTGAAGTTATACTACAGCTTTACTTTAAATCTGATTTATGTAAATGTTTGCATGCATTTCTTCTCTGACAAGGGAAAGTCGATTAGTACTTGTTTACACCAGCCTCTCCACAGGCTACAACAGAGAATTTAGAGTTTATATTTTTTTGCCTCTCCATTGACAAATTAGCACAGAGGAACACTGCAAATTGCTAGGCATCATTGCCAAGTCATCAACACATGGTACACAAGTCTTTTCTGAAATGGCTCTAGTATTGGGGTTGGTTAAAGATGTTGCACTAGAGTCGTGGCTGGTTTGAATCATTGCTAGGAACAGACACCATAATATTTGTTTCTTCAAGGATCCTTCTGTGTTTTCGAAATATAGGACGGAGAAAAATGGAGAAGTGGCTTTTCGCCCCATTAGCCAAGAGGAACATTTCTTCCAGTCCCCTCAATTACTTTGGCACCTTCTTCTCCCGTGAGCGGCGCCTCTTCCCCAAAGCCGTTTGTCATACCTGCGTCATCGACAAGCATCGCCCTTCACTCTGGTCTTGTGTTTCCCCCACTGTCCTATGGCCAAATGCATCATGCCGAGAATGTAACCGCACACAGTGGTCTCAGATGGGAGCACACTGCATGCATGTGGTAAGCTCTTGAAATGTCTGTCTGTCTGTCTGTCTGTCTGTCTGTCTGTCTGTCTGTCTGTCTGTCTGTCTGTCTGTCTGTCTGTCTGTCTGTCTGTCTGTCTGTCTGTCTGTCTGTCACTGTCCCTGCTCAACACAGGGACTGATGCTGAACACCACACCCGCTTAAGCTACCGTCTCTGCCTAATGGCAGACAATTCCGACCTTTTGTCTCTCTTAAGCAGTTTGGATCATTTCCATAGAAATGAGTTCTAGATCTAGAGATGGATGCACAAATGCACACACACACACACACACACACACACACTCACTCACTCACTCACTCACAGCAAACTCGTCCACCCCCACTCTCTGAGGCCCAATCACTCTGGAACAATAAACACTCAACAAGGAAGTCAGAGGGAAGACGTGATGAGGAATGGATCTGAGGATTCACTTCATGTTTACCAAAGGTGGACAAGGTAGACAAATCTGTCGATGTGCCCTTGAGTAAGGCCCTTAACTAATTTACTCCAGGGGTGCCATAGTATTATTGCTGACCCTGTAAAACAACATAGGGTATTTCACTACACCTATCTACACCACTACACTTATAAACCTACCATTAAAATTATAGATTGATCATTTCTTTGTCAGTGGGCAAACGTACAAAATCAGCAGGGGATCAAATACTTTTTTCCCCCACTGTATTAGGACACCAAGGTCCGGACCTCTGTAATTTGCTCTAAATGAAAAATTCAATATAATCTATTGTTCATATTAAGAAAATCAATTACGGATCAACATCTAAATATTTCTCCTGGCGTTGATCAAAACTCAGAACGCTTATATTCTTGATCTGAGTTCTAATCGCGTCTGCTTCTTTGCAAACAAATGGAATCATGTAGTTTGGATTTGCCTTTTTAGCAGCACATTCACCACTCTCTCCACTAACCGCCCTCTCGTGGCACAAGGCCTGAGACGTGAAACAAACTACCCCAGCACGTAATCGGCGCAATAGGCAACTAGAGACGCTACTGACATTGTGTTTGTGAGATGCTGGACAAAAGGCAATTTTAAAACTGTCCCACGACTCCTGCCGTGTCTACAGACATCCCCCCCAAACAAACAAAGACTGACTCGCGGAGAATGACACACAAGTAGTAAATAAATACAGTCAGTCAGGTGGCTAGCTGCAGGCAGAAACTTCTACTGCAATAATGTTGAAGGGCTCTGGCTAGTATCACTTAGAAGGGTGAAGCTGAAGTTAAACAGAGCCTATTGGTCGGACCAACATGAGCAAAAAATAGGCTTCTAAGTTCTCATAATAACTTTGCTTTACAGAGAGTAGGCTATTGTGACAGACAGTGATGTGGTGCTCAGTGGTGAGGTTGAAGTCTCAAATTCATGCAGGAGGAAAAAGAGCAGAAAGAGAGATATTAAGGAAGCAAGCAGGGAGAGTTTAGTAACGTAATTCCCAAACCTAAGGTCGGGGCCATGTGGGGTCCCCTGAGAAAATCTGTACCAATCTCATAAAACAAGTTAGGAACTTTAAAAAGACGACATGTTTCAATATCAACATCTCCCCATCACCTATCTTCCCTATAGGCCTACATTAAAATGCTATCAAAATGCAAACAATACAGTTCTACATAATACGTTTTTGTTTATATCGGTGGTTGTTCTTCTCATCCCAATCGACCACTGGAGTTTAAAGTTGAACCATTACCCACCTTTTTTTACCCCTACATCACTGATATTAATACAGAATGGTAAATAATATTCTAACAATTCATGTGAATGTGACAACACGATAATCTGTGTGCTACATTGATGTCTGTTTGTGCGGAGCTTAATTAGTAATGCCTAGGAATACAAATGTGAATGAGGATTTTAAGCAATTCTTAATGACAACTGACTGAACAGTCGCTGATGCTACGTGTCAGTGTGAATCATTTATCATATATCCCCCCTTTCAGGGGTATAACAGCAATCAGCCATAACAGGGCTGCTCATTGGGGCCATGACCCAACCTTTCCCCATCCCGATCTCCGGGGTGCCCTAATCTTCTCCCTAGCGGCATGGCTCACGTTAACAATCCACAGTGGCCATTAGGAACAAATGTATCACTATTCACTTCCAGGGAGTACTCTTTTTCTAACACCAAGATCGATCCCCGCCTCCCTCCCGTCCCTTCCGCCCTTGTAGTTAAAGGTGGGCGGAGGAGTCAGGGTGCTGGAAAATCTTCTAAATGTCACAGACTGGATGACTAAATTGGCTCCCCGGCATACAGGAATGGCAGGCGGTCTGGAAATGTAGCAAAGAAAATTGCATTTGGTGTCGAAACCACGAGGAACTCATTGTGCTGAGCTAATGCTCACCTGTCTGACCCAGGTGTTGGAGATGGACGTTGTTTAAACAAATATCCATAGTGCACCTCTCGCTCAAAATGGCGATGGACCTACTTAGCTCATGTTTTAGCCGGAGACTAATATAATGTCAGATGGGATTTAATAAAGTGTAGTGTGAAATACACATACATCTACTTTATGCATGACACAAGACATTTTTGTAACAATTGTTTACAGACAGATTATTTCACTTATCCAGTGGGTCAGAAGTTTACATACACTAAGTTCACTGTGCCTTTAAACAGTTTGGAAATTTCCAGAAAATGATGTCATGGCTTTAGAAGTTTCTGATAGGCTAATTGACATAATTTGAGTCAATTGGAGTTGTACCTGCAGATGTATTTCAAGGCCTACCTTCAAACTCAAATGTCAAATGTCAAATGTCCAGAGTATGTCCAGAGTAAAAACTCCATAGGTGGAGTAGCATGACCATTGTGAAATAAAAATGATAAAAATGATATATTATGATATTGTCAAGACCTGCAAAGAAGGACCGAGTTAAGCTGCAGCTTGGCACTGAACAGAACGGCACGTTTTGCTCTTCATTAAAATCAGAGGGCTAATATCAATACTATGCATGCCAGTCTCTCTTGGCTAACAGTTGAGGAACGACTTGGATCTTGTCTGATAATGTTGTAGTAAGGGATGGAGAATTTTTGAGTAATGTCGGGTAATGTAGGGTATGTAAACATTATATTAAGTGGCATTGTTTAAAGTGGATAGTGATACATTTTTTGTATCAATTTTCCATTTTTAAAGTGGCTGGAGTTGAGTTTGTGTACGCCGAGGAACTTAAAACTTACTACCCTCTCCACGACTGTCCCGTCAATGTGGATAGGGGGGTGCTCCCTCTGCTGTTTCTTGAAGTCTACGATCATCTCCTTTGTTTTGTTGACGTTGAGTGTGAGGTTATTTTCCTGACACCACACTCCGAGGGCCCTCACCTCCTCCCTGTAGGCCGTCTCGTGGTTGTTGGTAATGAAGCCTGTAGTGTCGTAGGCAAACTTCATGATTGAGTTGGAGGCGTGCATGACCACGCAGTCGTGGGTGAACAGGGAGTACAGGAGAGGGCTCAGAACGCACCCTTGTGAGGCTCCAGTGTTGAGGATCAGCGGGGTGGAGATGTTGTTACCTACCCTCACCACCTGGGG
This sequence comes from Oncorhynchus tshawytscha, assembly GCF_018296145.1. NCBI lineage: Eukaryota > Metazoa > Chordata > Actinopteri > Salmoniformes > Salmonidae > Oncorhynchus > Oncorhynchus tshawytscha. Next base: position 15,192,854 of record NC_056442.1, on the reverse strand, counting down.
GCGGCCCGTCAGGAAGTCCAGTACCCAGTTGCACAGGGCGGGGTCGATACCCAGGGTCTCGAGCTTGATGATGAGTTTGGAGGGTACTATGTTGTTAAAAGCTGTAGTCGATGAACAGCATTCTCACATAGGTATTCCTCTTGTCGAGATGGGTTAGGGCAGTGTGCAGTGTGGTAGCGATTGCGTCGTCTGTAGACCATTCGGGGCGGTAAGCCATTTGGGGTGGGTCTAGGGTGTCAGGTAGGGTGGAGGTGATATGGTCCTTGACTAGTGAAGGAGAGTTTGCAGGTTTTGTTAGCGGGCCGTGTCAGTGGCACTGTATTATCCTCAATGCGAGCAAATAAGTTGTTTAGTCTGTCTGGGAGCAATACATCCTGGTCCGCGACGGGGCTGGTTTTCTTTTTGTAATCTGTGATTGACTGTAGACCCTGCCACATACCTCTTGTGTCTAAGCCTTTGAATTGCGACTCTACTTTGTCTCTATACTGATGCTTAGCTTCTTTGATTGCCTTGCGGAGGGAATAGCTGCACTGTTTGTATTCGGCCGTGTTTCCGGTCACCTTGTCCTGGTTAAGAGCAGTGGTTCACGCTTTCAGTTTCACGCGAATGCTGCCATCAATCCATGGTTTCTGGTTTGGGAATGTTTTAATAGTTGCTGTGGGTAAGACATCGCCAATGCACTTTCTAATCAGCTTATTTGTCAATGTTGTTGTTTGACGCAATGCAGAACATATCCCAATCCACGTGATCGAAGCAAATCTTGAAGCGTGGAATCAGATTGGTCGGACCAGCGTTGAACTGACCTGAGCATAGCAGCTTCTTGTTTAAGTCTCTGTCTATAGGCAGGGAGCCACAAAATTGAGACATGGTCAGCTTTTCCGAAAAGAGGGCGGGGGAGGGCCTTATATGCGGCGCGGAAGTTAGAATAACAATGATCCAGGGTTTTACCAGCCCTTGTAGCACAATCGTTATGCTGATAGAATTTTGGGAGTCTTCTTTCAGATTAGCCTTGTTAAAACCTCTTGAAGCTAGGGGGGCACAATTTTTATTTTTGGAAAAATAATGTTCCCAAAATAAACGGCCTATTTCTCAGGACCAGATGCTAGAATATGCATTTAATTGACAGCTTAGGAAAACACTCGAAAGTTTCCAAAACTGTAAAAATATTGTCTGTGAGTATAACAGAACTGATATTGCAGGCGAAAGCCTGACAAAAATCCAATCAGGAAGTGACTCTTATTTTGAAACCCCTGTATTTCTATGCAACACTATTACCAATTAAAAGGGATATCAACCAGATTCCTTTTTCTGTGGCTTCCCTAAGGTGTCTACAGCCTTTAGACGTAGTTTCAGGCCTTTATTTTGAAGAATGAGCGTAAACGTCCACATTGCGTAAGTGGTCAGTTGTTGGCTCTCGGTGTGATTTTTGCGCAAAACAGCGAGGTAGCCATTTCTCCTCCCGGTCCTAGTGAAAAGCCAACTGTCCCGGTTGATATATTATCGATTATACACCTTGAGGATTTATTATAAAAAACGTTTGCCATGTTTCTGTCGATATTATGGATATAATTTGGAATTCTTGTCTGCGTTGTTGTGACCGGATTCCGGCATCAAACTAACGGAGGTATTTGGATATAAAAAATATCTTTATGGAACAAATGGAACATTTGCTGTCTAACTGGCAGTCTCGTGAGTGAAAACATCCGAAGATCATCAAAGGTAAACGATTAATTTGATTGCTTTTCTGATTTTTGTGACCAAGTTACCTGCCGCTAGGTGTACATAATGTTTTGTTAGTATATCGATAAACTTACACAAAGGCTTGTATTGTTTTCGCTGTAAAGCATCATTTTAAAATCTGAGGCGACAGGGTGATTAACAAAAGGCTAAGCTGTGAAAATATGAATATTTTCGAATAAGATTATTTGACGTTATTATTAAACGTTGAACTATGCTATTTAGTGTAGTTGATGACAATTATCCCGGATCCGGGATGGGTGGTTCCAAGAGGCTAAAATGAATGCAGCCTCAGGATATGTGGTTTCCAGTTTACATAGAGTCAAATAAAGTTCATTCAGGGCCATCGATGTGTCTGCTTGGGGGGGAATATATGCGGGTGTGATTATAATCTAAGAGAATTCTCTTGGTAGATGATGCGGTCGACATTTGATTGTGAGGAATTCTAAGTCAGGTCAACAGAAGGACTTGAGTTCCTGTATGTTGTTATGATCACACCATGTCTCGTTAATCATAAGGCATACCCACTTGCCCCTCTTCTTACCAGAAAGATGCTTGTTTCTGTTGACGTGATGCGTGAAGAAACCAGGTGGCTGTACCGACTCCGATAGCGTGTCTCGAGTGAGCCATGTTTCCGTGAAGCAAAGAACGTTGCAGTCTCTTATGTCTCTCTGGAATGCTACCCTTGCTCGTATTTCATCAACCTTGCTGTCAAGAGACTGGACATTGGCGAGTAGTATGCTCGGGAGCGGTGCGCGATGTGCCCGTCTTCGGAGCCTGACCAGAAGACCACGTCGTCGGCCCCTTTTACAGCGTCGTTGTTTTGGTTCGCCGGCTGGGATCCGATCAATTGTCCTGGGTGGTGGGCAAAACAGAGGATCCGCTTCGGGAAAGTCGTATTCCTGGTCGTAATGATGGTGAGTTGACCTTGCTCTTATATCCAGTAGTTCCTACCGACTGTATGTAAAACCTAAGATTACCTGGGGTACCAATGTAAGAAATAACACGTAAGAAAAACAAAATACTGCATAGTTTCCTAGGAACGCGAAGCGAGGCGGCCATTTCTGTTGGCGCTCGAAGTACATTGTGAAGATGCTGGAGGAAACAGGTACAACAGTAACTATATCGTATAGTAAAACGAGTCCTACATCAAAATAACCTGAAATGCCACTCAGCAAGGAAGAAAGACAGACTACAGTTTGCAACTGCACATGGGGACAAAGATAGTACTTTTTGGAGAGGACTTTTTTTGTCCTCTGGTCTGATGAAACAAAAATATAACTATTTGGCCATAATGACCAAAGTACCAAATTTCCATAAACATGTTAAATGTGCAACCAGAGGGAAAACAATTCTAAATCACCTGTACTCCACACATAGAGACACGTACAATGCTCTCCCTCGCCTTCCATTTGCTAAATCCAACCACAACTCTATCCTCCTGATTCCTGCTTACAAGCTCAAATTAAAGCAGGAAGCACCAGTGACTCGGTCTATAAAAAGCTGGTCAGATGAAGCAGATGCTAAACTACAGGACTGTTTTGCTATCACAGACTGGAACATGTTCCGGGATTCTTCCGATTGCATTGAGGAGTACACCACATCAGTCACTGGCTTTATCAATAACTGCATCGAGGACATCGCCCCCACAGTGACTTTATGTACATACCCCAACCAGAAGCCATGGATTACAGGCAACATTCACACTTAGCTAAAGGGTAGAGCTGCTGCTTTCAAGGTGTGGGACTATAACGAGGAAGCTTACAAGAAATCCTGCTATGCCCTGAGACGAACCATCAAACAGGCAAAGCGTCAATACAGGGCTAAGATTGAATCATACTACACCGGCTCCGACGCTCGGCTTATGTGGCAGGGCTTGCAAACTATTACAAACTACAAAGGGATGCACAGCCGCGAGCTGCCTAGTGACACGAGCCTTACCAGACGAGCTAAATCACTTCTATGCTCGCTTCGAGGCAAGCAGCATGGAGGCATGCATGAGAGCATCAGCTGTTCCAGACGACTGTGTGATCACGCTCTCCGTAGCCGACGTGAGTAAGACCTTTAAACAGATCAACGTACACAAGGCTGCGGGGCCAGACGGATTACCAGGATGTGTGCTCCGGGCATGTGCTGACCAACTGGCAGGTGTCTTCACTGACATTTTCAACATGTCCCTGATTGAGTCTGTAATACCAACATGTTTCAAGCAGACCACCATAGTCCCTGTGCCCAAGAACACAAAGGCAACCTGCCTAAATGACTACAGACCCGTAGCACTCACGTCCGTAGCCATGAAGTGCTTTGAAAGGTTGGTAATGGCTCACATCAACACCATTATCCCAGAAACCCTAGACCCAGTCCAATTTGCATACTACCCAAACAGATCCACATATTGATGCAATCTCTATTGCACTCCACACTGCCCTTTCCCACCTGGACAAAAGGAACACTTATGTGAGAACGCTATTCATTGACTACAGCTCAACATTCAACACCATAGTACCCTCAAAGCTCATCACTAAGCTAAGGATCCTGGAACTAAACACTCTGCAACTGGATCCTGGACTTCCTGACGGGGCCACCGCCAGGTGGTGAGGGTAGGTAGCAACACATCTGCAACGCTGATCCTCAACACTGGAGCTCCCCAGGGGTGTGTGCTCAGTCCCCTCCTGTACTCCAAGTTCAACCATGACTGCATGGTCAGGCATAACTCCAACACCATTATTAAGTTTGCAGACAACACAACAGTGGTAGGCCTGATCACAGACAACGACGAGACAGCCTGTAGGGAGGAAGTCAGAGACCTGGCCGTGTGGTGCCGGCATAACAACCTATCCCTTGACGTAACCAAGACTAAGGAGATTACTGTGGACTACAGGAAAAGGAGGACCGAGCACGCCCCCATTCTCATCGGTGGGGCTGTAGTGGAGCAGGTTGAGAGGTTCAAGTTCCTTGGTGTCCACATCAACAACAAACTAGAATGGTCCAAACACACCAAGACAGTTGTGAAGAGGGCACGACAAAGCCTATTTCCCCTCAGGAAACTAAAAAGATTTGGCATGGGTCCTGAGATCCTCAAAAGGTTCTCTACAGCTGCAACATCGAGAGCATGGTTGCATCACTGCCTGGAACGGCAATTGCTCGGCCTCTTTGTGCGGCAACGCACTACAGTGAGTACAGCCCAGTACATCACTGGGGCTAAGCTGCCTGCCATCCAGAACCTCTACACCAGGTGTCAGAGGAAGGAAATTGTCAAAGACCCCAGCCACCCCAGTCATAGACTGTTCTTTCTACTTCCGCATGTCAAGCGGTACCGGAGTGCCAAGTCTAGGAAAAAAGGATTCTCAACAGTGGACTGAATCTTGACAATTATAAGGTTACCCGTGTCTCATATGATTTTCATCACTGTCATTGAAAATCTGTTCCATTTCAGCTGGTTGACGTTATTGTTTTGATAGTCTAGTCTACACCATCATGACACCACAGCTAAAGTAAGGCTTCAGTGCAGACATGTCATACAGTTGAATGACTGTAGTTGATAGAAAGCTAGGGACAAGTAGTTAACCGTTCAACTCAAATCCGTCAGTGTCATAAAATATAATGACAATAACCATATACGACACACACTGTCATTATATGTCTATTGTGTCATATCAGTTCAGTCATAAACCAAGACGCTACCCGTCAATAGAGAGAACGACTGTCATGTGACAGAAAACTAGGGACAACTGGTTAAAGTCGATCTTAAATCCATCAGTGTCATAAAATACAATGGCAATAACCATATACGACACATACATATCAACTGCCATTATATGTCTATGGTGTCATATCAGTTCAGCCACAACCCAAGATGCTACCCGTCAATAGATATAACGACCGTCGTATGACAGAAAACTAGGGACAACTAGTTGAAGTTGATCTTAAATACGTCATTGTCATAAAACACAATGACCAATAAACATATGAGACATAACCATTATAATCGCTATTTGGTGCCATGTCAGTTCATAATGCAAGATGCTACCTTTCATAGTATGTGACAGAGTATGTCATCTGACATAAGTGGTCATGAATGTACATGACATGTATGACAGCTCTTTGGTCAAGATAAGGATACGTTTATGTAATTTCTATATTGCCAGATAGTTAATTGTGTGTCAACACTCCAGTGAACGCGTTTCCACTGCTCCAGAATCCAATGGCGTCGAGCTTTACACCACTCCAGCCAACGCATGGCATTGTGCATGGTGATTTTAGGCTTGTGTGCGGCTGCTCAGCCATGGAAACACATTTCATGAAGCTCCCCACGAACAGTTCTTGTGCAGACGTTGCTTCCAGAGGCAGTTTGGAACTCGGTAGTGAGTGTTGCAAGCTATGCGCTTCAGCATTCGGCGGTCCCGTTTTGTGAGCTTGTGTGCCCTACCACTTTGCAGCTGAGCAGTTGTTGCTTTTTCCATTTCACAGCACTTACAGTTGACCCGGGGCAGCTCTCGCAGGGCAGAAATTTGATGAACTGACTTGTTGGAAAGATGGCGTCCTATGACGTTGCCACATTGAAAGTCACTGAGCTCTTCAGTGTGGGCTATTCTACTGCCAATGGTTGTCTATGGAGATTGCATGGCTGTGAGCTTGATTTTATACACCTGTCAGCAACGGGTGTGGCTGAAATAGCCGAATCCAGTAATTTGAAGGTGTGTCCACATACGTTTGGCTATGTAATGTATACCCATCCATGAGTTATATGTTTCAAAATGATGGGGTATATAATTGAAATGGTGGCAAATCTTCACATGACTGTGGTTTTAAATCTAAATCTGTTTCAGCCCACCAGCCACAGACCCTGTCAGATATACACCCCCTTATACCCTTTAGAAAGGATAGGGATATAACCAGAGAAATGTGCCGAGGATACAGCACACATACAGTGATACTGCATACAAAGCAGGCATGGCACTCAAGGAGGACATACATTCTCTATGATCTAGGTATGTATGGCTCATGATAGGGCTTCCCCATGCATCAAAGCGATTTGTGGAAACCAGAACATAGAAAAAGGAGTTAACATAGACTGTATGGCGATTCCACTAAGCATCAACAACGGAGTTACTGTATTATGCCTATTGATGGGACCTTAATGATACCCATAGTGTGCAGTAAGAGACTGTGTGAAGCAAGACTGACACCTAGAGGTGTTGGGGAATATTTATCATAAAGAACTACATTCTCTTTATTCCTGTGTAGAAGATGGACAGATATGTAAAAATACCATTGCACAAAGCTTCTCAGAGTTGGAGTGCTGATCTAGGATCAGGTTTTCCGTCTTATTCATTATGATTAAGGCAAAACTGACCTGAGATCAGCACTCCCACTCCCCGACACTTTATGAATACGGGACAAAATCTAAATGTTGCCTGTTGTCCAGGGCACATATTCATAAAGCGTCTCAGAGTAGGAGCGCTGATCTAGGATCAGGTCTTCCCTCTTATTCATTATGATTTAAAAATAAAACGTATCCTAGATCAGCACTCATACTCTGAGAAGCTTTATGAATATGGGACCATCTACAATATTACCTATTGCCCAGGCATGTTAGCAGTTTCCGTTGATCACACATGGATGCATCCCAATACGTAGCTTGTTGTCATGGGCTGTTTGTCACAAGTCATGGTCATAATGTTATGCTTAGAGTATCTGTGTAGAGGTCAGCTATTGTGAGCAAATGCTTTGACAGAGCTTGAGTCATCTTGATCCAGTATCACTTAATAAATCAAACACTGTGGAGCCAAGATGCCAAGTCAGAAATCGATCAAAGGGATGCCAAGACAAACAAACATATCAACAGAGATAAGTGCATACTGTGACTGCTTATCTATCAATTTAAACTTGTGCATACACCTGCTCGTCGAATATCACATTCCAAAATCATGGGCATTAATATGGAGTTTGCTGCTTTTTGCTGCCCTTTGCTGCTATAACAGCCTCCACTCTTCTAGGAAGGCCTTCCACTAGATGTTGCTTCCATTCAGCCACAATAGCCTTAGTGAGGTCGTGCACTGATGTTGGGCGATTAGGTGTGGCTCTCAGTCGGTGCTCCAATTCATCCCAAAGGTGTTTGATGGGGTTGAGGTTAGGGCTCTGTATAAACCAGTCAAGATCTCGACAAACCATTTCTGTAAGGACCTCGCTTTGTGCACGGAGCATTGTCATGCTGAAATAGGAAAGGGCGACAAAGTTGGAAGCACAGAATCATCTAGAATGTCATTGTATGCTGTATCGTTAATGTTTCCCTTCACTCGAACTAAGGGGTCTAGCCCGAGGCTTGTGTGCGGCTGCTCGGCCATGGAAACCCATTTCATGAAGCTCCTGACAAACAGTTATTGTGCTGACATTGCTTCCAGAGGCAGTTTGGAACTCAACCATGTTGCAACCTAGGACTTGTGATTTTTACGCACTACGCGCTTCAGCACTTGGGGGTCCAGTTCTGTGAACTTGTGTGGCCTACCACTTCACGGCTGAGCGATTGTTCCTTCCAGATGTTTCCACTTCACAATAACAGCACTTACAGTTGACCGGGGGAAGCTCTAGCAGGGCAGAAATTTGACAAACTGACTTGTTGGAGAGGTGGCATCCTGAAAGTCACTAAGCTCTTCAGTAAGGCCATTCTATTGCTAATATTCATCTATGGAGATTACATGCCTGTGTGCTCGATTTTATACCCGTCAGCAATGGGTGTGGCTGAAATAGCAGAATCCACTAATTTGAAGGGGTGTCCACATACACTACATATACGGAAGTATGTTGCTTTGCCCAAATAATAGTCATCAATCATCACTATGAAAGGCATTAGAGTATTGCTATGAACTATTGAGCAGTCAGTTGGGATGGGTGTGACCTTTTGTAGGAACAAGAACCATCATCGAACCCGAACATAAAATACAATAGCTACATGTGGCATACCAACCAACTCATCAATCAATTCAGTGGCCTAGTGGTTAGTGTCTGCCCTAAGATTTGAAGGTTAGGGTTTTGATCTCCGGTCAAGTTATGCAATGCCTCTCTGCTTGACACTCAGCACTGTGTCCTGTCCATAGGCAGGTTGGCATTTATTGAGATGACTCCAGTATGAAGGCAGCTCTGCAGAGTGGTCTCTAGCTGGCACAGCCAGTCATAAAATCTGATTTTAAACCTAACCTTGCCCACACTGCTAACCCTACTGCTTAACCCTAAATTAAGACCAAGAAGCAAATTTTATTTTCATGATGTAGCCAATTTTTACTTGGCAGCCTTCCCATCTAGCGGAAACCGCTTAGTTCTGCCTCCAGGGCAAGACTCATGACAAATGTCAACCTGCGTCCATAGGGTGTACATGTACTTGTAGACCAAGATGCCTCACGCTATAGAAACAGGCACTGAGAAGGCTTACTTTACTTACATGGGGCATAAGGATCAAAGAGGCAGACAAGAGCCAGGTGGCCTTTAAATTGTCACCATTTATTGTCTCATCTTCTTTACAATCAATTTGATTTACACTTGAGCTTTGATATAGTAATAATGTTGTCAGTCCTACTAACACCGTTATTGTTCCAACCACAGCCAAGAACGGGAAGATGCTGGAGATGGTGGTCCCGCTTCTGGGTGGATAATCTGCATTTTCTCTTCTGAGCAAAAGGGATATACAGTGCATTCGGGAAGTATTCAGACCCCTTGACTTTTTCCACATTTTGTTACCTTACATCCTTATTCTAAAATATATTAAATTGTTGTTTTTCCTCATCAATCTACACACAACACCCCATAATGACAAAGTAAACACAGTTTTGAAGAATGTTTTGCAAATTTTTTTTTTTTTTTAAACAGATACCTTATTTACATAAGTATTCAGACCCTTTATTCAGTACTTTGTTGAAGCACCTTTGGCAGTAATAACAGCCTCGAGTCTTCTTGGGTATGACGCTAAAAGCTTGGCACACCTGTATTTGGAGAATTTCTCCCATTCTTCTCTGCAGATCCTTTAAAGCTCTGTCAGGATGGATGGGGAGCGTCACTGCACAGCTATTTTTCAGGCCTCTCCGGAGATGTTTGATCGAGTTCAAGTACGGGCTCTGGCTGGGCCACTCAAGGACATTCAGAGACCTGTCCCGAAGCCACTCCTGCATTGTCTTGGCTGTGTGCTTAGGGTCTTTCTCCTGTTGGAAGGTGAACCATCGCCCCAGTTTGAGGTCCTGAGCAGGTTTTCATCAATGATCTCTTGGTACTTTTTTAATGTTCATCTTTCCCTCGATCCTGACAATTCTCATAGTCCCTGCCGCTGAAAAACATCCCCACAGCATAATGCTGCCACCACCTTGCTTCACAGTAGAGATGGTGCCACGGTTCCTCCAGATGTGACACTTGGCATTCAGGCCAAAGAGTTCAATCTTGGTTTCATCAGATCAGATCCTTCCCTCAGGATACCCCTCTCTGGCCTCACAGTAGTATGTTCCATGAGCAGGGCATCCTTCACTGATGGGACACTGTAGATGTGTGCTGTAATTTGCTGGTATGAACACAGGGGGGGATGTTTCCAGGTTATTTACAGCTTGTGTTTTGAGTTGTAGATTGGTGGACACAAGTATAATCTCTGCAAATATGGTAAATTTCCTCAAATTTCATAATCATACTGTAGATCCCTATTTTCATGCAGTGATGAGATTGAATTGATGATTGAACATTCAAATGAACAATGACAAATGAAACGAAGCAGAATCTCATTTTAACTAGAGAAATGACTCATTATTATTCAGCCAAAATCTCTCATGTATGACATTAAAAAAGCAATTGAAAACCACTCAGACAAGAAGGGAACGGCACCGGCATCCCTCACCGGCGATGGTAAGAATAACATTAGTGTAAATGAGTGGAGGAAGTCTTGTAGTGATGTGTGTAAGTTCCTTCATCTGTGACAGAGACATTGGCAATGAGCAGGGAGCAGTTCCAAACCTCTAAGTTCAGGAAGAGCTGAGATGTGCTCCGATAGGGAGGGTCTGACACAGTGTTGACATTGCCGTTAACAGTGTTTTCATCAATTTAGTAGTTGACAACTGTGTGGTTACTCTTTTCCCAGACTAGGGTAGGTTGTTTACTGGGAGTGCAGGACTAGGGGAGTAGGACCTCTTGTCCAATAAGGGGAGTCACAGAATCCATTGAATAACCATTTTACATTCTCCAGAACAACTTCATACAGGTCCCCTATGGGAATCGAACGCACAACCCTGGCGTTGCAAGCACCATGCTCTACCAACTGAGCCACACGAGACCCGGTGGGTGAATGGGGAAAAAAGCGTGAGCGTTCCAATTCATCTCAAAGGTGTTCGATGGGGTTGAGGTCAGGGCTCTGTGCAGGCCAGTAAAGGTCTTCCACACTGATCTCGACAAAACATTTCTGTATGGACCTTGCTTTGTGCACGTGGGCATTGTCATGCTGAAATAGGAAAGGGCCTTCCAAAAACTGTTGCCAAAATGTTGGAAGCACAAAATCATATAGAATGTCATTGTATGCTGTAGAGTTAATATTTCCCTTCACTGGAACTAAGTGGCCTAGCCCAAACTATGAAAAACAGCCCGAGACTATAATTTCTCTTCCACCAAACTTTACAGTTGGCACTATGCATTCGTGCAGGTAGCGTTCTCCTGGCATCCGCCATACCCAGATTTATCCTGCCATATGGTGAAGCATGATTCATCCCTCCAGAGAATGTGTTTGCATTGCTCCGAACTGTTATTGTGGTGAAGTTGCTTCCAGAGGCAGTTTGTTACTCGGTAGTGAGTGTTGCAACTGAGGACAGAAGATTTTTTACACGCTACAGCACTTGGCGGTCCCGTTCTGTGAGCTAGTGTCACCTACCACTTCACGGCTGAGCCGTTGTTGTTTCCACTTCATAATAACAGCACTTACAGTTGGCCGGGGCAGCTCTAGCAGGGCAGAAATTTGACAAACTGACTTGTTGGAAAGGTGGCATCCTATGACGGTGCCCCTTTGAATGTCACTGAGCTCTTCAGTAAGACCATTCTAGTGCCAATGTTTGTCTATGGAGATTGCATTTTATACATCTGTCAGCAACCGGTTTTGCTGGAATAGCTGAATCCACTAATTTGAAGGTGTGTCCACATACTTTTGTATGTATGGTGTATCACGATTCTATATGTATTACGATTCGATACTGTGATTTTATTGGGTTTCGATGTTCCAAACATATTGCGATTCGATGTTCCAAACATATTGCTCACTATATTTCTGCTTGTTGGAGGAAATTATAGTTGAAATGATTAATTATGTATACATTTAAATTAGAACCATTTATTTTAATACTATTATGTTATGGTATGAAATGTATGGGTTCTTGGTTAAACTAGGACTGAAAATGTAGTTAAAACGAATGAATTGTCTGTACCTTGCGGGTTTAAGGAAGAGGGAGAGTATATCTTTTAGACAGATTGGAATGTTTGTTTTATGAGGGGAGTAGAAGACAATCTCCAGACCTGAAGACACTGCGCTATTGTGTGGATCGGAGAGAGTGTGAGAAACTGATGATGTCATTTTATGTTCTCTCCTTAAAATGTAATGTTCTTTGTATTTTGGGTCAGTACTCATCAAGAATAAATGCTGAACTTGTTTTTAAGACTGGTCTTGATCTATTTCATGCAAAAATGATAAACTTACAACTTATTATGAAATAGATAGAGTGTGAATTTGGTTTTGGCTACAAAACATATAGGAATTTAGAATTCCTCTAACACTGCTGCAAAAGGACAAGAGAGAGCCTTTCAAAAACTAGATTTGGAGATAAAAGTGCTGGAAACACAGTCGCTCACCATTTAAAAAGAAGATGATGAACAAGTTTTAGCTCAGGTACACTCGGCAACAATAGTATAGCAATTTTCCCCTACAATTCCTCAGATACGTTTTTTTGCCTATCTGTAAGGTCACACTATAGCTTTTTAAGTACCGCCTCGAAACCTCATTGGGAGATGGTGGCTAGTGTCTGCTACATAACATCTTCATATCTTGGCACCACATATAATGTGCTTTCTGCAACCACATGTTTACTAGGTACATATGTGGTTTAACTACTGGCATGTATTTGGGATTGAATTTCACACTCGAAGTCTCGTGGCTGTGTCAGGTTTCCCTTCTTCTTTTCCAGAGTCTGTGTCTAGTTAATGAAATTCTACCTAGGCCGAACCTTCAACGTTTGATAGACTGTATGCCTACTTTGTATTACCAATAGTATTGTAGGGAATGGTGGGGCAGGGAAGCAAACCTGGGTCACTGGCATGAAAGGCAAACATCCAACTCATCTTACAAATAGGGTTAACTCACTTTGTGGGAATTGCAACGTGCCTCATATAGCGAGGCTCATTACACTACCCCTCCGAATGGGAAGGCACATACCCATGATTCGACTACTCAGCCCCCTCATACATCCGGGCCTCGCGTTCTGATGGCCTCACAACCACCATGAGCAAGGAGAAGGGAAGCAAACCCGGGTCGTGAACACTTGGTGGGAATTGTAATGTGGCCCATATAGCAAAGATCACTACAGTATGATTAATTGTATTATGCTATTCTGAATTTGAGACCACATCTAGGATAGCTTCTGGGGTTTATTGAAAGAAAGGGTCAAAATACCAAGGAGCAATCTGTTCTGTTTCGGTGCTTAGCCTGCAATTGTACTGGTGCCATGTTGGAAAACACAAATCTGGAATTCTCATCCTATGATCCATCTCAATCACTATTTTCTGAATTTTTTAAATGTCTGTACGGCAGAATATAGTAACAGACTTACCAGTGGGGCACACAGACACCAACATGCTGTCCACATGCTTTTGTTAATTAAACCTACAGCAAAATAATGGAGATAATAAAGACAATGATTCAAACAAACATAATACCGGTATACATACGTACAAGTTTTTGGATAATGACATTGTTAATGCACTTTTAGCCTGCAATCTGCCAGTATAATGCTGTAACTGGCTATATTGAACCTGTTTTACAACTCTATGTCATACATAAACATCTGTTTTAAAATGAAACACAAACATTTGTGTTGACAATATTAATTGAATTGAGACATTGTTAAAGACTGACTACATAAATGCTGTCATTCTTGATTTAAGTAAATCAAGAATAATTTACCTCCACTGACATTGAACAGAAGTAAATGAGTAAATGCAGAAACATACCTGTTAATTAACATGTTTTGCCCCGAAAAAAATGCAGTTCTTGTAACAGTCAGTCTGATGAGGATGAAAGTGAAGGTATTAAAAGTATCCCTCAACTTTTATGCAGACAGTCACCAGTGATTTGAAATGCCTTACCAGGAAAATAATGGACATCACTGCCCTCGTGTGGTCATAGCGTTCACCCCTTTAATTCGCTGCCATAAATACAGACAACTACTCTCTAAGATATGTATTCATTGCGTTCTATGAGTGATTGACATATTTGTCTACCAATACATCTTAGAAATGTTCTCATCCAATCCAGGAAGGGGGGTGTACCAAAACAACTGGAATCATAGTTTAAAAAAATAGCACGCAGAACAGTTGCTTTTTCTTGTCATTGAAATTACGGTTTGCAGTTATCAAACCCTGCTACATCCGTCAGGCATCAGAGCCGGTGCAGTACAATTCAATCTTAGTCCTGTATTGACGTTTTGCCTGTTTGACGGTTCGTCTGAGGGCATAGCGGGATTTCATATAAGCATCCGGATTAGTGTCCTGCTCCTTGAAAGCAGCAGCTCTAGCCTTTCGCTTGGTGCAGATGTTGCCTGTAATCCATGGCTTCTGGTTGGTATATCTACATTTGGTCATTGTTGGGATGATGTCGTCGATGCACAGGTGACTGAGGTGGTATACTCCTCAATGGCATTGGATGAATCCTGGAACATATTCCTGTCTGTGCTAGCAAAACAATCCTTTAGCGTAGCATCTGCATCATCTGACCACTTCTGTATTGAGCGAGTCACTGGTACTTCCTCCTTTATGTTTAGCTTGTAAGCAAGAATCAGGAGGATATAAATATTGTCAGATTTTCCAAATGGAGAGTGAGGGAGAGCTTTCACCGCCGATGAAGAAGCCGGATGTGGAGGTCCTGGGTTGGCGTGGTCTTCGGTTGTAAGGCCAGTTGGACGTACTGCCAAATTCTCAGCAATGACGTTGGAGGCAGCTTTTGGTAGAGAAATTAACATTATATTCTCTGGCAACAGCTCTGGTGGACTTTCCTGCAGTCAGCATGCTGATTGTACACTCAAAACCTGATACGTCTGTGGCATTGTGTTGTGTGACAAAACTGCACATTTTAGAGTGGCCTTTTACTGTCGCCAGCACAAGGTGCACGTGTAATGATCATGCTGTTTCATCAACTTTTTGGTATGCTACACTTGTGAGGTAAATGGATTGTTTTAGCAATGGAGAAATGCTCACCAACAGGGATGTAAACCCATTTGTGCACAAACTGCATGTCATTAATAGACAACTATAGCCTACTGACGTTACAAGATTTTTAATTAGAGATTTTTAAAAAGAGATTTTTAATTAGAGAAGAATGAATTCACTTTTTCAATGCTAGTTAAGTATACTATAGTTATCACATTGTACATTGGATTTATTCATTAAAAAAAAGCTAAGAAGTGTTTTTATTTTAATTCTGGTGGCACAATGCACACACCAGTGGTGTGTATTCATGAATGCCAAGGGAAGCCAGACTTCCCTAAAATTGTACAACAAAAAAAACATTTGTAAAAAAATTAAAAATAAATAATTTATCTATCGTCTGTCTGTGTTTCATAAATGTTCTTCAATTTGCAAGAAGCTGAATGTATCTCACTGGAGAAAGCATCCGAGCGAACTAAAGAGTTATATATTTGATGCTGTCTGTTCACTGAACTTCTGGAGAGAGTTTGCTGCATTGAAAGTAAAGGGGCTGAATAATTTTGCACGCCCAATTTTTCAGTTTTTGATTTGTTAAAAAAGTTTGAAATATCCAATAAATGTCGTTCCACTTCATGATTGTGTCCCACTTGTTGTTGATTCTTCACAAAAAAATACAGTTTTATATCTTTATGTTTGAAGCCTGAAATGTGGCAAAAGGTCGCAAAGTTCAAGGGGGCCGAATACTTTCGCAAGGCACTGTACCTGCTGGAGCGTGTGCTACAGGTGGGTGCTGCTATGGTGACCAGCGAGGTGAGATAAGGGGGGACTTTACCTAGCAGGGTCTTGTAGATGACCTGGAGCCAGTGGGTCTGGCGACGAGTATGAAGCGAGGAGTCAGAGTCATATACTGTTTAGACAACATGAAAGAGAAGGATGGCATTGGTGCTTCTACAAGTAGGGTGAGTCAACATGTTTTTTTCTACTTGCACACTCACACACACACACACACACACACACACTCAGAAATCAGAACCATGGATAGTCACACCATATTTAGTTTAAATTGACTGGACTAAATAGTTTTTTGCTATCTTTTAGTTGTCGCTGTATTAGACTAAGCATAGGTGAAAAGATGAAATTATGCTGGAATAGTGGAGGCAGCTCTTGTTTTCTTTGCGACTTGCGGTAACTCTCTGTGGTTCTAAATCAATAGTTGTTTAGTAGTCAGAAACATTACTTTGCTTGACCATGCTGTACGTCATGTAACTATTTGTTACATGGAATATGTTTTGTGGACTTCACCGGACAGATGTTGCTCTCCAGTTTTGTAATGAAATAATTGTGTGGTTGAATTTATTCTGCCACTGTCTTCTTATTGTCTTGGCTTTAGGCCTATATATATCACGGTGTCAAGGCATATATGAACTAACAGGTTATAGAGCAAACAACAGGGACAACAGTTTAGCCTACATTATTAAAAACATTTGGCATTTAGGCCTACTGTACTCTTCAAGTTTAGCTGGAATTTAGGCCGAAAGCATTTAAGAAATATGATTGGTTGAGGCCTATGTATGACATTGGCCTACTTCTCGTCTTGTGCAGAATATCGAATCTCAACAACGATTGGAGAAGTGTTTAACATCACCAGTAGGTAGTGGCGGATTTAGATACGGGCGACATGGGCAGCCGCACCAAAACATTTTGAATGGTTACATTTGCGCGATCGGTTTTCTATCGCTGTCAATGATATCATGTCACAGTGTGGGACTGTGGGTCAATTAACTTTGTCAGAGTGGGCGCCCTGATTCTAGTTTGTGAGCTAGGCAGGGAAGGTCTCCCAACTCAGAAGTACGAGATGGGGAGGCGGACGGGGGTAGGTTGACCTCAGGTCTCCCCACTGGAAGCCTGAGGTAGGGGGAGCGGGGGAATCTATCAAATAGTGCACCTCTAACTTTGTACAGTACAAATGCAATTAGTAAAATCAGTCACACTACGAAATGCTACCAAATAAACCACAATTCATTCAAAATACTGTGAATATATAGTTTCACAGAGTTGTTGGATTTTTTTCTGGTTTGTGCAAAAGAATAATATAAAACCAGTCTGCACACCACCAAGGTTAATTGGTTTAGTCTTGGCTCTTGGTTGTTAGTGTTGGGGGATGGGTAATGTATTGATGCTCGAGTGCCAAATCAACACAAATGGATAAGAAAAGATCTAAGCTATCAGGTGCCCAGTTTAGGACAAAGAGGAAAGAAGAAGAGGAGAAACGCACAAAAGATAAAGGTATGCAGCTATGTCATCTCTTTATGAGTGTAATATTATGCATGTTTTGAAATAGTCTTGTATAACACTTGTGTTTGTTAGCCTATGTTGCTTGCTATGCTATTACACGTAGGGCGACAAAATTCTGTTTTCTGCCCAACTAGCTTATACAACATTGGATATAATTTCACACGGTTTCATCTTGATAATGTGTGTAGCCTGCAGCAAAATGATTACAACCTAACTAGCACATTATTGATTTGGTTAACTTTCATTGAGGTGACAACATGAAGGTTTTCTGTGATTGTATTGACTAGGTCCTGAGCTCAGTAAGGGACATTTCCAATGCTGTAGGTAACATAAAATACATCTGTATTATGCTGATATTTTGTATCTTTTCTATTATATTGAGTAGTTTGGGGTGTCTTATGCCTAGAATAAGCCAAGGTTGTATGGTTCATTTGGTTCCTATTCTGAAAGTTTGATAAATTGTGTAAATTTGACATGTATATTTAATTGTGCAACAAATGTATTTAGGGTGTCAGACTCATATACTGTATTTCAATGCATGTTCAGGGGCACTTCTGAAATATTTTGGAGCACCCTCTGGCACTGGCCAGGATGAGGAGCCATCCACCTCCTCAGCCACACAGATGTCTTCACAAATGTTGTCTGAGCCTGAGGATGAGGATGAAGACCCATTTGCTTCCACTTCTCCCCAGCAGGATTCTTCAGATGTGTTTGTGCACACGCACTCGTGTGTGTGTGTGTGGGTACACGCACATGTGTTTCTGTGTGCATCCCTCCATAACATAAACAAAATAAATAATTTACCTTTTGCAAAGTTTTAAGTTGACATATTGTAGGTACCAATGATGATTTTATTATTACTGGGTATGTATGTGAGATGTTCCACCACTATAAATGCTGTGAATAACGTGTGTAAACTAATGCCCATGTGCTTTCCTTTAGAAATGCCTGTAGCAGCATCCCCACCAAATCCTGCTGCTGAGGATGAACCACTCTCTACAGACCCTGCAACTGGCCTTCAGTTCTGACGGACAGAATTCGGACACAACTAATTTGCAGAGGACCAAGTATCAAAAAAGGGGAAACAATTGATGAGCATGAGATGGAGGCTGAGAAGATAAGATGGAGAGAGGTGTTGACATGTCTGACTGCAATTGTGTAGTCTCTGGCAATTAGAAATATTGCACTAGGGAGACACACAGGAACACTGTGCTCTCCTTCAAATGGTAATTTCCTCAAAGAGGTTGAACTGATGGCACAATTTGATCCAGTCATGAAAGAGCACCTTAACCATGTCCATAAAGGGACCTCGAGTCACACCACCAGCTACCTTGGCCACCAAATACAGAATTAACTCATTGATTTGTTGAACAGCAAGGTCATTTCAATAATGGTGACATCAAGCTGGCAAAATTATTCTCTATCTTTCTAGATTGCCACTCAGTTGTCAGCCACACTGAACAGTTGTCAGTTGTGATTAGAATTGTGTCACTGAAGAAGGAGCCCCACATAAAGTGTCACAGATCCCCAGGTACTGCTGCTCATTCTGTTCACCAGTTCCGGAGGTCTACGTCACCGGCTTTCTAGGCTTCACTGAACGGAATTCATTATCATCCACCCCGGTCTGTCTTGTCTGATTACACACACCTGGTTTCCATTTCCACTGATTAGCATGTTATACATGTGCCCTCTGTCGGTTATTGTCCCCATGTCCGTTGGTCATGTGAGTACTTGTGCTTTGGTGCAGCGGTCATGTTCTATATATTGTGTATTACGGGTATCGTGTCGTTCAACAAGGTTTACCCTCGCTCTTTTGTTTGGGTATTAAAAACCCCTATTGTGTATTGCTGCGCCTGTCTCCAAATACTTTATACCAGCGTGACCTAAAGGGATATTTTATGGGGGTTTTGGAGGCAGAGGCATCCACGGACCAACATTTGGCATCCCTGATTCTCAAGAGATTAGAGGAGCTAAAAACTCAGTTTGAGGACTGGGGCCAACATGAGAGGCAAAAACAAAGGTGTCCAAGCCAAACTCCTGGAAATGAATCCAAGAGCTCTGTTTGTGCCATGTGGGGCTCACACATTGAACCTGGTTGTGGCTGATGTTGCTAAAAGTTATGTCGATGCCACAGGTTACTTTGGCATCTTACAAACTGTACATTTTTTAAATATGGGACAAATTAACCTTTTTTTCTAAATTAGTGTTGCTTGAATTTGTTAAAATGTTGGACATGCTTGTTTTGTTGCGGGACTAAGGGTCAAAATGCGTAACTGTCCCGGGACATGTGGTCACCCTAACCACTACTGGCACACACAAGCTTGTAGCTCTGGTCCAATGTTAATACAACTCTCAGAGGTTCAAAGACATTCAAAGTTCCTACATGCCATGCCAACTATTAGCCCTTACAACATTAAAAAACACCACCCCATTCCACCATTTAGCACAAATCTAATTCTACTACAGGCCAACGGTCTTGGAAGACAGAAAACTACTGCTATTTTCTGCGACTTACGTTCCATTTCTGCAGTTGACAACCATGGCTATGAATGCCAAGAAACCCACCTTACTGAAGCAAATATTTTTCCATTCCTGTCTGTTGGTCTCTGCCTACTTGCAGGAATCCACTTAGGATCCCTAACCCTGTACCCATCTTCCTCTACCACTCTCTTCACTGCTTCAGCATACAACACTTTCTGTACTACTCTGACCCTGGGAACCTCAACCTGCCTTTCTCTCTCTGGTCACCTCTGATCTCCAGCCCCATGTCACCCCCACAGGTAACACACACAACTTTCTCCACCAATACTTCCCATTCCTTCCTCTAATGCCCTCCTGCACACTTCTCACATCTAGGAATGTCCATCATACACACTGCTGCAACATGACCATAAGCTTGGCACCAAAAACACCGTAGTATTTTCGGAACAAAATCTCTCATGGGATAACTGACACACACCCCCCCCCGGGGACACACACTCTCTTCACTTTCAGCTGATCCTTCTCAACACTTAATGCCACCCCCGTTATCACTCCTTTCAACGGCTCCCTGCTCCGGAGAACAAAGCAAGTCACAGTTCTTGTCCGTAGTTGCATGGTCCGGGAAGCATGCTTCCGTTGGACTGAAGAAACACAAATCTTCACGAGTCCACTTTGCGTTACTTTCACAGACTCAACAGTCCCCAACCTTTTCTCCACCCAACCTGACACCCACATATGGGGAAGACAGAATACAAGGATCCCAAAAAAATGGTTCTGTTTAGGATGAAACAATTGGAAAATTATTTGGATTCCAACCCTTGGTGTTTACGGAAGAAGGATGCAAAATGTTCCTTAAACTGGAACGAATCAGAGGGGGACCTACCTGAATTTGTTCAATACAAACTCTAGTTTTAGTTGCAACTGTTTGGCTAATGATTAAACCTGTGTTGTCACTGAAAAATACTGTATTCTGCATCTATATTAAAACTGGGTAAAACAGTGGACAGTAAGTGTATATTTCGCATTAGTGAAATTATTTTGATGTGATATGAAAGTGAAGGGATTTATGTTTCTAGAACCATAGGCCAATTGAAAATCGATTTACCTTAGAATGGTGTATTTGGCTGTTTTGGCTGCCAGAGGAAATTTGCCTTTACTGTAAGTGAGGCTTTTTTAGTCTATTATTGGGCTACTTGTCAGTATTCCACAAATGTAGATTCATTTCAAAAGGCTCCATATGCGATTCTCACAGACATAACTATACAATTCATAACAGTGATTCTGATTAGAGTCTATATTGGTCAAGCGTATCAATATGCACTGCGGTCTAAAAAATAAATATGATCATCATATAAGTTGTTTTTCAGCAGGTGTGGCTTGTGAAGATGGAGGTAGTGCATCCTCATGAGGAGAAGCAGACAGAATGTGCCAAAGAAGGAGAGGAGAGGCAGGGACAAGGGGCTATGTTATGGTCCATCCGGGAGGCAGTGGCGAGGCAGACTATGCAGATAGGAGCATCTGCCTATGGGGCAACGGCCATAGTGGACATCCTACAGGCCCTCGGTATCGTCGTGGCACCCGAGACGGCTGACCGGTGTGTGCGAACGTGTCTGAGGAGGAATGAGGCGCCGCTACCCGATTACCTGTCTCCCGGAGCGAGGGCCGACACTGACCGTTGACCTGTACATGTTCTATTTAGCTAACAACCGTGCACTGTTTTCATAATAATCACTTAACCACATCCGCAAACTAACCTAATTACCACAATTTATGACAAGAATCTTTGGCCCCAACCCTGATTTGACTTAACACAACAGTCAACCACAACACTCATCCAGCAGTCTACTCCGACCACAACCAACCACCCTTAGAACTTCCTCATTATACCACAATTTCTCTAACTGGACCACAGGCCCTCAACCATGACCACCAAATGTTCTGTCAACTGTGTTTGTGTGTATGTGTGCGTGCTTGCGTGTTTCTGTATTTATTTTCCACTGTTGTATACCTGTGATACATCCTCCTCTCTGTCTCTTCCCCTCTCTCAGGCACCACACACACGCAGCTGATAGCTGGGGCAGAGCAGGCCAGTGGTGGGCATGTGCTGGGTTGCCACTTCCCCCTCCACTAACGCCGGCGGGTGAGGCTGGTACCCTGGCTGGCACGGTGGATCCAGAAAGGGGCAGTGCCCGTGGCCACCATGAACATGCAGCTGGCATGGCACCACCAACTCATCTTTGGGATCGGACCCAACGCTGTCTATATGACCAACCCCGTGGATGTGGGTAAGTCTTGTGAGAGAGGATAGCCTGTGTGTGACTTTATGCATTCTATGTCCCAGTGAGTGAGCGGGAGGTGCATCAGGATGTGCTGCTGAGATTGACAGCTGATGCCCCTCTGTCTAGCCTATCAGACGACCAGTCTGACCCACACTAGAAAGCCCTGGATGTGGAGGGTGAGAGAGAGATTTCACTGCTCTCTGTTACACTGGTCATACTCCCCTGCTCAGATGTTGCATGCATCAACCAATGGTTGTGTGCCACTTAATCGACTGTGTTTCGTAAAATACCTATCTAGGCATTTTAAGATCTGGCATGCGTAAGTTATGCCTGGGCAGAGGAAGGCACCGTCTGTTTGTCTGTTTCTCTCTCACTCTCTCACTCTTTGTCTCAGAATAACACACAAACAATTTAGTTCTGCCAAAGCAGGATGTCAATGACGAGTGTATGTGTGTGCGTGCGTATGTGCGCACGCCTGTGCTTGCGTATATGCTCACACCTGTCCGTTTGTGTGTGTGTGGTCAGGAGGGCAGGAGCTTCTCCACACCCCTGAACTCCCTTTGCTTTGATATGGCTGGACAGTGGACACATCATTACCAAAAATCTTGCTGTGATTGGACAATACATCTTTGACCTTCCCACTATTGTTGCATATATTCGGTGAGGGGAAACTGGTGATAGAAATGTCATTAATAGAGCTGACATGGTTCCTTATTCTACAGGTAAGAGAAGCTTGTCTGTTCCACATAATGTATTTATATCAGAACATCCCATAGCATGGCACCCTTCTGAACGTGGCCCAGGCGTATTCAGTGAGGTGAAACGCTCAAAAACAGATAGCTCTATCAATTCCATAGTTTCTGACTCAATTTCCTATTCAGACACAACTCAACAGTGATTCTGATATGTCTATCTATAATATTGGACAGTCATGTTGTACACAATAGATTTTTATCTGAACGTTCAGTAATGTTACACAAACCGGAACAAGTCCCTGCTGCTGTACAGTAGGATATCCATCCCTGACAGTAATACCTTGTTTGAACACTTTTCTTGGTTGTATTCACTGACATCAAACAGAAGAAAATGAACCGAAACAGGGAGTGACTCCCTGAACTTAGCCAATAAGAAACACTGATTTTCCTTTTCCATTGCAAAATGTTTTGCTACAGTATGCACTAATGAATAAGACCCTGATCTTATGTGTGTGACGCCTACTTGATGTATGCCCCTGCACCAGTGGAGGCTGCTGAGTGGAGAACGGACCATAATAATGGCTGGAACGGAGCGAATGGAATGGCATCAAACACATAGAAACCATTTCACATTACTATGAGCCCGTCCTCCCCAATTAAGGTGCCACCAGCCTCCTGTGCCCTGCACATTGAAATGGTGCACGGTTTGAAACCCTGTCTACTGCAGCAGGACAATCAACCATAATGCACCACTCTGTGCAATGCCAGATGAGCTAAATCATATGGCACTGGAATGTAAATGTGATGTGCTCATTTACTCAGATACAGATTAGGAATATGTCTGGGTGTGCTCATGATTTGCAGTTCTGTGCTCAAAATTTTTGGCTACCACTTATTTGGCCAGTTTCCCAGACACAGATTAAGCCTGGTCCTCGATTAAGAATGATGTTCAATGGAGATTCTCCATTAACAATAGCAGTTGAATCCAGGACTAGGCTTGATCTGTGTCCAGGAAACCAACCAAATATGAAACAATGTTTAAATCAATCAATGTGTATCTGTTGTTGTTCCAGGTTGTGATGTTTGTTGTGTTAACTCCCTTTTATTTGTAAGCTATCAAAATACATAAAGAGAGTCGGAAAATCTGTATATATAAACTTCCAGTAATTTATTGGGTAAAACACCAATGTTTCGGCATCACTGTGCCTTCTTCAGGGTAATGTCATGAATGCTTGATGCTCCTTGGTAGATGAACATGACCATGTTACATTACAGCCTTATTATAAAATGGATTAAATAATAAAAATCGTCATCAATCTACTCAAAGTACCCCATAATAACAAAGTGAAAACAGGTTTTTAGTATTGTTTGCAAATGTATTATCATTTTTAAACAGAAATCACTTATTTACATAAATTCAGACCCTTTGCTACGTGACTCGAAATTGAGCTCGGGTGCATCCTGTTTCCATTGATCATCCTTGAGCTGTTTCTACAACTTGATTGGAGTCCACCTGTGGTAAATTCAATTGATTGGACATGATGTGGAAAGGCACACACCTGTCTATATAAGGTCCCACAGTTGACAGTGCATGTCAGAGCAAAAACCAAGCCATGAGGTCGAAGAAATTGTCTGCAGAGATCCAAGAGAGGATTGTGTCGTGGCATAGATCTGGAGAAGGGTACCAAAAACATTTCTGCAGCATTGATGGTCCTGAAGAAAAAGTTTAGAACCAGCAATACTTCCTAGAGCTGGCCGCCCGGCCAGACTGAGCAATTGGGGGAGAAGAGCCTTGGTCAGGGAGGTGACCAAGAACCCAATGGTCACTTTGACAGAGCTCCAGAGTTCCTCTGTGGAGATGGGACAACCTTCCAGAAGGACAACCATCTCTGCAGCACTCCACCAATCAGGACTTTATTGTAGAGTGGCCAGACGGAAGACACTCCTCAGTAAAAGACACATGACAGCCCACTTGGAGTTTGCCAAAAGGCACTTAAAGGACTCTCAGACCATGAGAAACAAGATTCTCTGGTCTGATGAATGCCAAGTGTCACGTCTGGAGGAAACCTGGCACCATCCCTACGGTTAAGCATGGTGGTGGCAGTATCATGCTATGAGGATGTTTTTCAGCAGCAGGGACTGGGAGACTGGTCAGATAGAGGCAAGGATGAACAGCGCGAAGTACAGAGAGATCCTTGATGAAAACATGCTCCAGACCCCTCAGGACCTCAGACTGGGGTGAAGGGTCACCTTCCAACAGGACAACGACCCTAAGCACACAGCAAAGACAATGCAGGAGTGGCTTCGGGACAAGTCTCAATGTCCTTGAGTGGCCCAGCCAGAGACCGGACTTGAACCCGATCAAACATGTCTGGAAAGACCGTTATTTATCTTTAATACATTTGCTAAAATTTCTAAACCTTTTTTTCTTTGTCATTATTGGGTATTGTGTGTAGATTGATGAGGCAAAAAACAATTTAATACATTTTAGAATAAGGCTGTAACGTAATAAAATGTGGAAAAAGGCAAACAGTCTGAATACTTTCCGAATGCACTGCATATATTTAATTGCTTCCAAATTAATTACATTTTTGTTACATGTAATCTTTTGGTTCAATGCATAATACACATCATCAACCGGGGGAAGATGTTGGGTGTACGCTGATAAACCGTAGAAAGAATGTATGAATTTATAAGACTTGTTCATAGAAAGTTATTGTTCATATGATGCGCCTGAGATCCAAGTCAATTTTCAGACCACTAGGGGTCAATGTTTTTAGACAGGATATCCGGTAGGCCTCCCTCTGTAGTAGTAGTAGTAGGATCTCAATGTTACCTCCTCTCCTTGGTAGATGAACATGCTCAATGCCTGTGTATTTGATGGAAGAGATAGGATGGTTAGCTTCAACAAAGTGCGCTGCTACTGGATAGTCAGTCTTCTTACACTTGATTGAGCTGCACTTCATTCAGCTATGCGTTATTTTACTTCTCTTTTGTTTGTCCTACGTAGGCGTTCTCAATGAACAGGTGATGAGAGAGATTACTTTCTTTGTCTTGCATGAGGTGATACCACTAACGGAGATGTGGGTGTCTGAAGAGGTATATTTTTGTAGTGCTATTGCACTGTGTGCATGAGCCCCATTTATAGTTCCCATTCGGGAAGGGTGTCAAGAGTGTCTGAGTGGCCTCAGGGGGCATGTCAGATCTCACTAAGCTATCCCCAATACTGTGACCATGCTTATAGATCACCAGTGGAGGTTCCTTGAAGAGATGTGCAGTTGTTTTGTCTGATTGCAAAACATGCCAGTGCTTTTTCAGGATTGCTTTCATTTTCTCTGAACACACTGTTGAATTGTTTTTCTTCTTCGGTTTAGTTTTTAGCAATTACTGTCTTGGTTTTTGAGATAGTTTCATCATTGCAGCATCAAGGGTTTTGTCCTTGTAGCCTCTCATTTTGAATTTATCTGTCATTTTCTTCCATTGCTGTCAAAATCTGACTCATGGCCACAGATTAGTTTAACCCTGCGCCACTGGCTATATGGTAGACCATTCTTGAGGGGAAGGGGATGCATACTATCCGCACGCAGCAGGTTTTGTGGTCTGTGGGCTTTGTGTATAAGTCTGTGTGTAATGGATCATTCTCTTTGATGATCCATAAGTCCAGGTAGTTTATTTCTCTCTCATCAGTCTGCATGGTAAATGGGAGATATTCAGAGCTCTCGTTTAGCTGAGTTTGGAATTCATTTAGTTCCTGCTGATGTTCTTCCAAGAGCACAAAGACATCATCTATGTATCTCTTCCATAGGAAGGTTTTAGAAAGTAGGGGGTGTGTCTCTGTTTTGTAAATGAGTGCTTCCTCAAATTGTCCCACATACTGGTTTACATAGTGGAAGCCCATGGTTACACCCTGAATTTGAAGGAAAAAGTCTGACACAAAGACAAAGTAGTTTTTGGATAATACCAGTTCAGTGAGTTACAAGATGCAATCATTGGATGAAGCAAGGGTAGGGTCTCTCTGCTGAACGAAGTGTTGCAGTGCCTGCAAGTCTCCAGTGTGTGGAATGTTAGTGTACAAGCTCTCCACATCAAAAGTGCCTAGCAGGGTGCCCTCTGGTATCCTTAAGCCCTCTATTAATGAGATCATGTGACTAATGTCTTGTATTTGACGTAAGATGGGAGATTCTCAACCATCGGTTTAGTGTGGTGTTCCACAAACTTAGAAATGTTGGAATCACAAAGTCAAATGCAGCTAAAATGGGTCTACCTGGGTGAGGAGACACTTTTTTGATTAATTTAGCGACTGTATAAAAAGTTGATCTAATGAAATTTCACAGATATTCTCATTCTTTATTGGTGATTTGTCCTGATTCCAAATGGTTTTCCACTGTGGATGTGATATTATGCTGGAATTCTAGGGTTAGGGTCATAATTCAGTTTGTGATAGAAGTCACCTTTGTCGGTGACATTCATTCGCATAGTCACATTTGTTTTGTATGCAAATTCCTCTGTCACATTTTCTCATGATAATCAAAGGATCTGATCTCTCATCTCTACTCAGGTTATCACAGGATTTGTGTTTTTGTTTGTCTTTCAGTAGGTCACTTTCATTTTCAACAATCCTGCCGAAGGTTTGGGGGGAGGTACGAATGAACTTTTTGCTCAAAATGTTGTTCTCTCAGAGCTTACAGTTTATTTGCCGTTAGTCAACACCTCTACACAAAATAATAACAAATAAACAACATTTAACAAACTTGCTTCAATAAAGTACATACTCTAGAGGTCTCAAACTCAAATATGGAACTCGAAGACCGTTTCACTGTGTTTTTTCATTGTTACCCTCTAATCAGGGACTGATTTAGACTTGGGACACCAGGTGGTTGCAATTAATTATCAAATAGAACAGAAAACCAGCAGACTTCAGACCTCATAGGGTAACACGGAAATGCTTGACCCGGAAATGTGGTCTGAGGCGCCGTATAGATGGTGATGCAAATACGGAACCTCCGTTGGCGCAGAGGCCAAAGTGAGCTCAGTACCGCATCGCCATGAACATCTAAAATATTGTAAAAGGATTCATAGGCGCTGTATGGTCAATCTGACATCTGCATTGGCCGTGCTGAATCATTTACGGTAATATGGCCTCTGGAGAAGTCAGGAAGAATGTGGCCTCTGCAGAAGTCAGGACATTCATACTTGCTTTGCGGAGCAGTTCAGAGCTGTTGTGAAAGAAGTGAGTTTGTGTTTATACAGTACCTCCCCCCCTGCGTCAATCAATCATGTCAATGCAGAGCTATATGGAGCCATCCACATTATTAACACATTTAAGAAGCACACTGACATGTGGTACTTAACTCACCGTGGCCTCTGCATTCCTCCAGACGCTCACCAATTGCATCGCACCATCCATATGGCGCCTCATTTTTGGATCAAGCATAAATTGGCTTTTACAATACTGAAGGGTCCATATAGCTATGCATTGGCATGATTGGCTGACAATAGGTGAGGATGGGAGGTCCTGTATTTAAATTTTTATTTTTTTATTTTTATTTCACCTTTATTTAACCAGGTAGGCCAGTTGAGAACAGGTTCTCATTTACAACTGCAACCTGGCCAAGATAAAGAAAAGCAGTGTGACAAAAACAACAGATTGTATCTAAACAACTTCCTTCTCAACAGCTCTGTGCTGCTCCACAAAGAACAATAAGTATTAATGCCCTTACTTCTGCAGAGGCCATATCATCGAAAATGCAGCACGGCCAATGCAGACCCCCAGATTGACCACGCAGGGCCTTTAACAGTTGAATACCCATGCTCTACAGGCAAAAAATATAGGGTTGGCCTAAAAACTACAACTCCCATGATTCTCTGAATGAAAAAACTCGACTACAGGCTAGGGAAGTTAAAACATGTTTTACAGAAACAAAACTTGATATGTACATGATAGACTTCATCTTAAGACTTTTACTAGACACTACCTAAATAAATGGCCTATAGAAGTTACATATCCATTATTTGGCCCGCGTTTAAAAGCTAAACAAACACAGTTGCATATATAATTTAGGGTCCACGTGGTTTGAGAGTTGATATGCTTAGTTCATGTCATAGTTGGAACTAAAAAAGTCAAACTTGTTAAATGGTTGGACGCGGCACATGTATAGCTGATGGGGCTGGGCTGAACGACAACCAGTTATAAAGTCGAAAATGTACGAGTTTGCTAGTTTCAACTAGCACTTTAACGCTGCAATACTCTGAGTCCTTACTGCCTGAGTGCGCACACGTCTCCTCCCAGCTGTGGGCAAGGAAAATACATCTGGATGTGGGCGCGGTTATCAAAAATACGAACTTGCCACGATACAAGATACATGTGAGTATGGCTTTTAAAACTTCAACTAAGTTTTTATTTTATGAGAACTTGCAGTGTTGCGCGTGTGGTCACTGAGTCAGTTTACCATCGCGATGCTAACTACACCTTGGAATCAACTGGGAAGTTGGCAATTAAAATACCTAGATAAAAATACAAGAACACGGCTAATTTCCAAAGAGGGTTATTGTTGTCGCAGTATTTTTTCATGTGGCTGCAAATATATAGATACGTCAATGAACTTGTTAGCAAACGTTAGTGTGGCTAAACTCAAACGCTGTAGTTAACTGCCTACAGTTGTTGCTAGATGCTGTAGTTATCTAAGTTATGTAGTTTAACTTTGCTTGTGGAGGCATTCCACCCACATTTGTTATATTGTAGCCAGTGGGATCGTTCTGCCATCACTGGTCATCAAACTTAGTAAAAAAAAGTTGCTCTTTTTCCACCGTGTAGTTTTAGTACTGCTTGCATCAATTGTGCTGATTAAAAAAAGCGATGGGCTGCGGACAATCATTTGTACATTTTTAGCAAAATTATCTCTCAAAGTTCTCAAACGTCAGTAAATTAATAGTTCCATTGCCTCGAGTCACGAGTGCGTGTTTCCAATCAAAGGGAGCGAGTCGACTAATTGGGAACCACGCGCATCTTGCGACTCACATTATCTATGTAAAAGCTCCTATTTGATAGTCTGCTGATGTAACCTAAATTTTGTACAGAGGCTTATAGGCCATTCCTGGGGGGGTCATGGCTGGAAGAAGGGATCCTGCTTTTTGTCAAATTAACGTAAACATGTTTTTTCTTTTCTTCATTTAAGCAAACCTTAACCTAATTATCCTAGCCTGCTGTTCAAGTTCTCCTAACCTGTAGTAAAAAAGTAAAATCTGACGTTAATTTGATAATTTATCCCTTCTAGCTATGACCTTCCAGGGGCACGTTCAGCAGGATCGAACATTCATATAGAAATATGCTATGTAGAATAAGAAAGCACATTGGCTCTATTCACACATTTCTATCTGCAACGTTAGATAACTGAACATAGTTCCAGTAAGATGAGAGATAGAACTGGTTATTGATTGGGGCAAAGGCATGCCCTCCACTTCTTCAACCCCAATATTGTCCATCTACAACAGTGATAGCAAACTTTGATGCGGGTGGGGACCAACAAAACATTTTAAGTAATTTTGATGGGCACAGTAGCTCAAGGGTTTGCATACCTTGGGATGCCCATCCCTGAGCTACAATGTCTTTCAGGCAAATGAAACGCATACAGTATTCAAGGGGTTGTACATGTTAGTCTCCCCCCCCCAACTTGTTTCTACTGTCATTAGCACGCTGATACATGTGTCACCCACATTAAAAAATAATAATACAAATTGCAGTTTTTAATGGGTCCCTACACAGAATGGGCTCTTGCACAATGACAACTAATTGGAGACAGATTTTTATGGGTGGCCGTGTCCCTACCAATGTGACACATGAATGGGTGATTTAAGTGCTAGGCCCCAGCAAAAGGTCACCAATCCTTCACGGCAGCCTGGTGATGAGGCCTTGGGTAAGGTCTTGCACCGTAGGTCAATTTTCACATGCAATTAAATAGCTTCCTTTATGGATTATAAATTAAAAGTGATTTGAGAAGCTGTTTGACTTACTGTTGCTGTTAGTGCCCCTGGGTTGAATTCAGAAGGGTGCAATGTTCTGAAGGTTGCAGATAGAAATGTATTGAATAGAGCTGACAAGTTTCTTTATTCTACATGACAGAGAAGTATGTCTGTAATACAGAATTTATTTTTATATCAAAGTTCCATGATGTCTTAATGAGCACCTTCCTGGTTCGATGATGTGATTTGATCACATGTGCATGTTTTGTGATTGGTTCTTCCATCTACCTGTCATTCAGTTGCCATGGCAGAGTGGGTGCTGGTGATTGGCAATGGTGGGCGGGAACACACCCTGGCATGGAAGCTGGCACAGTCACCACACATCCAGGGGGTCCTGGTTGCACGGGGAATGCTGGCACCGCCAACTGTGGAAAGATCTCCAACTCTGGTGAGAAGGACATGCATAACTGTTTTGCATATCATGATCTGTCTGGGGTCTTTTATGATCACCTGACATGACCAGGAATCATATGATCTAGTAAAACTCTTAGCCACTCCGTTGCATCTGAAATTTGTGTCCCCCCCCTTCTGCATAGAGGTGTCTGTGAGTAACCACACCATCCTGGCTCAGTTCTGTAAGGAGCATAGCGTGGGGCTGGTGGTGGTAGGGCCCGAGGTGCCTCTGGCAGCAGGTGAATGGCACACATCCTTATCTTCCCCATTTCATATTCAGCCATCTGAAACAGTACAGGTACAAAGGAATTGCCAAGTTTCCAGTCATCTTAAATAAGAATTTGTTATTAATTGCCTTTAAATATATAATTATTATCAATGCACTATACATATAATTATTTTCCTTTTCTCCCATTCTCTGGTCCCTTTCTCCCTCGTTCTAATCTCATCTGCACCCCCCCCAGCATGGTAGATGACCTGCAAGCGGCGGGGGTCCAGTGTTTCGGCCCTTCGTGAAAGGCTGCCCAGTAGGAGGCAAGTAAGAGTTTCTCCACGGCCTTTATGGACCGCCACGGCCTCCCCACAGCCCGCTGGTGCTCCTTCACTGACCCCCAGGAGGCCTGCAGCTACATCCGCACGTTAGTACTGGGCAGTGCTAGAGGGGAGTGTTGGAGGGAGAGAGGTCATGTTCATTAGGGCACACCATAGGAAAATTATTTGCAACGGAAAAGTGTTTCTAATTGGACTAGTCCAGGTAGTCTGTCCCAGTTTGAGTCTGCTCGCTGTGTGTCATCTTAGCACTGTGGCATTGAATTTCTACCCATCTCCTGAACTGAAATATAATTAACCCCTGACCCCAGGGCCAGTTTTCCTGCTCTGGTGGTGAAGGCCAGTGGCCTAGCTGCAGGGAAGGGTGTCATTGTGGCCAAGGGCCAGGAGGAGGCCTGCCAGGCTGTGCTGGACATAATGAAGGTATAGTTTCAAAGTGACCCAAGGTCAGTTTAGCATTTCCCACCCTAATAGTTAAGGCTATGATTCCGAGAGGGTATGCTGTATCTGTGGGCACTCACAGTAGGTGGAGTAGAAAGGTTTGCATTAGAGGTTGACCGATTAGGATTTTTCAACGCCTATACCGATTTATTGGAGGACCCCAAAAAAACGATGCCTTTTATTTTTTTATGTGTATATATATATATGTGTAATAATGACAGTTGCAACAATACTGAATTAACACTTTTTTTTCTTTTTTTAACTTAATATAATACATAAAATCAATTTAGTCTCAAATAAATAATAAAACATTCAATTTGGTTTAAATAATGCAAAAACACAGTGTTGGAGAAGAAAGCAAAAGTGCAATATGTGCCATGTAAAAAAGCTAACGTTTAAGAGCCTTGCTCAGAACATATGAAAGCTGGTGGTTCCTTTTAACATGAGTCTTCAAAATTAACAGTTAAGACATTTTAGGCTGTAGTTATTATAGGAATTATGACGCTTCGATTATTTCTCTCATATACCATTTGTATTTAATATACCTTTGACTATTGGATGTTCTTATAGGCACTTTAGTATTGCCAGGCTAATATTGGGAGTTGATAGGCTTGAAGTCATAAACAGCGCTGTGCTTCAAGCATTGCTAAGAGCTGCTGGCGAACGAAGGAAAGTGCTGTTTGAATGAATGCTTACGAGCCTGCTGCCGCCTACCACCGCTCAGTCAGACTGCTCTATCAGATCATAGACGTAATTATAATATAATAAACATACAGAAATACGAACCTTGGGTCATTAATATGGTCAAATCCGGGAAACTATCATTTCGAAAACAAAACGCTTATTCTTTCAGTGAAATACAGAACCGTTCTGTATTTTATTGAGCAGGTGGCAACCCGAAGTCTAAATATTGCTGTTACATTGCACAATCTTCAATGTTATGTCATAATTATGTAAAATTCTGGGAAATTAATGATGGTCTTTATTAGGAAGAAATGGTCTTCACACAGTTCGCAACGAGCCAGGCGGCCCAAACTGCAACATACAGTCATGGCCAAAAGTTTTGAGAATGACACAAATGTCTTTAGAAATGTTTGTCAGATGTTGCTATGGAATACTGAAGTATTAATTACAAGCATTTCAATATTTGCTGTGTTGACCATTCTTTTTAAGACCTCTGCAATCCACCCTGGCATGCTGTCAATTAACTTCTGGGCCACATCCTGACTGATGTTAGCCCATTCTTGCATAATCAATGCTTGGAGTTTGTCAGAATTTGTGTTTTTTTTGTTTGTCCACCTGCCTCTTGAGGATGGACCACAAGTTCTCAATGCGATTAAGGTCTGGGGAGTTTCCTGGCCATGGACCCAAAATATTGTTTTGTTCCCTGAGCCACTTAGGTATCACTTTTGCCTCATGGCAAGGTGCTCCATCATGCTGGAAAAGGCATTGTTCGTCACCAAACTGTTCCTGGATGGTTGGGAGAAGTTGCTCTCTGAGAATATGTTGGTACCATTCTTTATTCATGGCTGTGTTCTTAGGAAGAATTGTGAGTGGGCCACTCCCTTGGCTGAGAAGCAACCCCACACATGAATGGTCTCAGGATGCTTTACTGTTGGCATGACACAAGACTGATGGTAGCGATTACCTTGTCTTCTCTGGACAAGATTTTTCCCGGATGCCCCAAACAATCGGAAAGGGGATTCATCAGAGAAAATGACTTTACCCCAGTCCTCAGCAGTCCAATCCCTGTATCTTTTGCAGAATATCAGTCTGTTCCTGATGTTTTTCCTGGAGAGAAGTGGCTTCTTTGCTGCCCTTCTAGACACCAGGCCATCCTCAAAGTCTTTGCCTCACTGTGCGTACAGATTAGAGGTCGACCGATTATGATTTTTCAACGGGATACCGATTTATTGGAGGACCAAAAAAGCCAATACCGATTAATCGGCCAATTAAATTTTTTATTTGTAATAATGACAATTACAACAATACTGAATTAACTCTTATTTTAACTTAATATAAAACATCACTAAAATCAATTTAGCCTCAAATAAATAATGAAACATGTTCAATTTGGTTTAAATAATGCAAAAACAAATTGTTGGAGAAGAAAATATGTGCCATGTAAAATATGTGCCATGTAAAAAAGCTAACGTTTAAGTTCCTTGCTCAGAACATGAGAACATATGAAAGTTGGTGGTTCCTTTTAACATGAGACTTCAATATTCCAAGGTAAGAGGTTTTAGGTTGTAGTTAATATAGTATTTATAGGACTATTTCTCTCTATACCATTTGTATTTCATATACCTTTGACTATTGGATGTTCTTATAGGCACTATAGTATTGCCAGTGTAACAGTATAGCTTCCGTCCCCCTCCTTGCCCCTCCCTGGGCTTGAACCAGGAACACATCGACAACAGCCACACTCGAAGCATCGTTACCCATCGCTCCACAAAAGCCGCGGCTGAAGCCCTTGCAGCGCAAAGGGAATAACTACTCCAAATCTAAATGCGAGTGACGTTTGAAACAGTATTAGCGCACACCCAGCTAACTAGCTAGCCGTTTCACATTGGTTACACCAGCCATTAGGCTGATAGGCTTGAAGTCATAAACAGCGCTGTGCTTGCGAAGAGCTGCTGGCAAAACGCACGAAAGTGCTGTTTGAATTAATGATTACGGGCCTGCTGCTGCTTAGTCAGACTGCTCTATCAAATCAGACTTAATTATAACATAATAACACACAGAAATGAGCCTTTGGTCATTAATATGATCGAATCCGGAAACTATCATTTCGAAAACAAAACGTTTATTATTTCAGTGAAATACGGAACCGTTCGGTATTTTATCTAATGGGTGGCATCCCTAAGTCTAAATATTCTTATTACATTGCACAACCTTCAATCTATGTCTTAATTATGTAAAATTCTGGCAAATTAGTTCATAATGAGCCAGGCAGCCCAAACTTGCATATACCCTGACTCTGCGTGCATTGAACGCAAGAGAAATGACACAATTTCACCTGGTTAATATTGCCTGCTAAACTGGATTAGTATTTATAACTAGTGATTATGATTGATTGTTTTTTATAAGATAAGTTTAATGCTAGCTAGCAATTTACCTTGGCTTCTACTGCATTCGCGTAACAGGCAGATTACTCGTGGAGTGCAATGGTTAGAGCATTGGACTAGTTAACTGTGCGGTTGCAAGATTGGAACCCCTGAGCTGACAAGGTGAAAATCTGTCGTTCTGCCCCTGAACAAGGCAGTTAACCCACAGTTCCTCTTGGTGTTAAGGGGCAGTATTTTCATTTTTGAAAAAAAAACGGGATATTTTAAACGGGATATTTTGTCAGGAAAAGATGCTAGAATATGCATATAATTGACAGCTTTGCATAGAAAACACTCTAACGTTTCCAAAACTGTAAAGATATTGTCTGTGAGCATAACAGAACAGATGTTGCAGGCGAAAGCCTGAGAAAAATCCAATCCGAAAGTGCCCCAGGTTTTGAAAGCGCTGCGTTCCAATGACACCCTATATGGCTGTGAATGTACCATCAACGAGCTTACGCTTTCTACGTATTCCCCAAGGTGTCTACAGCATTGTGACGTAGTTTTACGCATTTCTGTTGAAGAATAGCCGTATGGGGGGGGGCACATTGCGTAAGTGGTCACATGGTGGCTCCGAGAGAGATTCTCACGTAAAGTGCAGAGGTAGCCATTACTCCAATCGGTCCTAGAGAAAAAGGAATTGTCCCGACGGATATATTATCGAATAGATATTAGAAAAACACCTTGGGGATGGATTCTAAACAACGTTTGCCATGTTTCTGTCGTTATTATGGAGCTAATTTGGAATATTTTTCGGCGTTGTGGTGACCGCAATTTCCGGGTGATTTCTCAGCCAAACGTGAAGAACAAAGGAAGCTGTTTCAACCTACAAAAATAATCTTTTGGGAAAAAATGAACTTTGGCTATCTACCTGGGAGTCTCGTGAGTGAAAACATCCGAAGCTCATCAAAGGTAAACGATTTCATTTGATTGCTTTTCTGATTTTCGTGACAAGTTTGCCTGCTGCTAGCAATGCATAATGCTATGCTAGGCTATGATAAATGTACACAAATGCTTGTCTAGCATTGGCTGTAAAGCATATTTTGAAAATCTGAGATGACAGGGTGATTAACAAAAGGCTAAGCTGTGTTCCAATATACTTCACTTGTGATTTACATGAATAGGAATATTTTCTAGGAAGATTTATGCCCATTGCGTTATGCTAATTAGTGTCAGATGATGATAACGGGCCCGTTCACGGGCTGGGCGTCACTACAAGTTAACTGTTAAATAAAAGGTATAATTTTAAAAAAAAACATTTAAATTTTAAAAAGAAACGGAAATCGTCGCCCAAAAATACCGATTTCCGATTGTTATGAAAACTTGAAATCGGCCCTAATTAATCGGCCCACCTCTAGTACAGATGCACTCACACCTGCCTGCTGCCATTCCTGAGCAAGCTCTGTACTGGTGGTGCCACTGTCCCGCAGCTGAATCAACTTTAGGAGACTGTCCTGGCGCTTGCTGGACGTTCTTGGGCGCCCTGAAGCCTTCACAACAATTGAACCGCTCTCCTTGAAGTTCTTGATGGTCCGATAAATGGTTGATTTAGGTGCAATCTTACTGGCAGCAATATCCTTGCCTGTGAAGCCCTTTTGTGCAAAGCAATGATGACGGCTCGTGTTTCCTTGCAGGTAACCATGATTGACCGAGGAAGAACAATGTTTCCAAGCACCACCCTCCCTTTGAAGCTTCCAGCCTGTTATTCGAACTCAATCAGCATGACAGAGTGATCTTCAGTCTTGTCCTCATCAACACTCACACCTGTGTTAACGAGAGAATCACTGACATGATGTCAGCTGGTCCTTTTGTGGCAGGGCTGAAATGCAGTGGAAATGTTTTTTGGGGGATTCAGTCCATTTGCATGGCAAAGAGGTACTTTGCAATTAATTGCAATTCATCTGATCAATCGTCATAACATTCTGGAGCAAATTGCCATCATACAAACTGAGGCAACAGACTTTGAAAATTAATATTTGTCATTCTCAAAAGTTTTGGCCACGACTGTATCCCCTGACTCTGCTTGCACTGAACCCAAGAGAAGTGACACCATTTGCCAAGTTAATATAGCCTGTTAACATGAATCTCTTTAAAATATATACTTTTGTTATGATTTTAAGAAAGGCATTGATGTTTATGGTTAGATAAATTTGTGCAACATTTCTGCTTTTTTTCTCACAAATGTGCTTTTGTTAAATCATCACCCGTTTGGCAATGTTGAAGTAGGCTGTGATTCGATAAGAAATTAACAGGCACTGCATTGATTATATGCAACGCAGGACAAGCTTGGTAACCTAGTAATATCATCAACCATGTGTAGTTTCACTGTTTTTTATAAGATAAGTTTAATGCTAGCTAGCAACTTACCTTGCCTCCTTGCAGCCACAACAAGGTCCTTTTGATGCTGTACTTGTGCAACAGGTGGTCAACCTGCCACGCAGTCTCCTAGTGGATTGCAATGGCTTATTACTGATTTGTTATGAAAACTTGAAATCGGTCGACCTCTAGTTTGCGTAAGAATAAGCAATATGACACACACCTACCTATAGTCTTTCAAAGGGTACCTAGGGCAGTGGTTCCATTTTCGTAAAAAATTTGCTCTGCCTGGAGTACCCCGCAAGTTCCCCCTCGTGTGCATTTTACTAGTAGTCCTATTATCGCATGAGTCTTCTCAGGTATACCCCGTGGATTGGCCAAGTACTCCTGGGGGTGCAAATTCCCCTGGTTGGAAACCACTGACATAGGGGATGGGGGTTGTTTCTAGACAAGGCGACCAAATTTCCCCCTCCCCCTGCACTTGACCTCTTTCTTTGGCTCTGCTATGTCCCAGCTACTAATAGGGATGGGCACAATTAATCAAATATCTGGATATCCGAATGAACGTTAGTATTTGTTTTTAAGCCTATTAAACAATGAACAAGCCTTGTCTAAATTTGAATTAATGGAGTGGCTGCAGTTACAGATTTTCTTAAACCAGACTTGATGTTGGTAAAAAGAGGTTTCTGCGCATGTGTGATCCACGAGCCCAGGGGTTCCCAAACTTTTTGTAGTCCTCTACCCCTTCAAACATTCAACTTCCAGCTACGTACCCCCTCTAGCACCAGGGTCAGCGCACTCTCAAATGTTGTTCTTGGACATCTTTGTAAGCCTTCCACCCATACGATACATTTATTAAACATGAGAATTAGTATGTTTTTGTCATAACCCGGCTCATGAGAAGTGACAAAGAATTCTTATAGGAACAGGGCACAAATAATAATCAATAATTTGGCTCTTTATTTAACCATCTTACATTTAAAACCTTATTCACAATTTTCGAATGAACAAATAACTTGCCACAGGTTAACCTCTCTGGGATCGTTCGGGACGCTAGCGTCCCACCTCGCCAACAGCCAGTGAAATTGCAGGGCTCCAAATTCAAACAACAGAAATCTCATAATCAAAATTCCTAAAACATTCCTAAAGTATTATACACCATTTTAAAGATAAACTTCTTGTTAATCCAACCACAGTGTCCGATTTAAAAAAAGGCTTTACGGTGAAAGCACACCATGCTAGGTCAGCGCCTAGCCACAGAAAACCATACAGCCATTTTCCAAAGAAGGAGGTGGGAGGTGACACAGAGGTGTCACAAAAGTCAGAAATGGCGTTAAAATGAATTACTAACCTTTGATCTTCACCGGATGGCACTCCCAGGTTTCCATGTTAGACAAATGTTTGTTTTGTTTGATAAAGTTAATCTTTATGTCCAAATACCTCCGTTTTGTTCGCGCGTTTAGTCCAGTAATCCAAAGAGTGTGCACAAAGTCCAGACGAAAAGTAAAACATTTTCAATTTAAAGTTCGTAGCAACATGTCAAACGATGTATATAATCAATCTTTAGGGTGTTTTTTTCATAAATATTCAATAATGTTTCAACCGGACAGTACTGTTTTCATTAGAAAGGGAACGGAGCTCGCGCTCATGGTCACGCGCGATAAACAACTCATGGCTTTCAGCTGAGCCACTTACTCTGAGTGCTCTTATTCTCTCCTCTTTCACAATAGAAGCCTGAAGCAACTTCTAACGCCTGTTGACATCTACTGGAAGCCTTAGGAAGTGCAATCTGACCCCACAGACACAGGATATTGGATAGGCAATCACTTAATTGCCTACCGGCTGTAAACTGTTAGTGTCTTAACGACCATTCCACAGGTGCATGTTCATTAATGGTTTATGGTTCAAGCATGGGAAACAGTGTTTAAACCCTTTACACTGAAGATCTGTGAAGCTATTTGGATTTTTACGAATTATCTTTGAAAGACGGGGAGGCTATGATTAAAAAGTTGGAGCACTTCTCTGTCTGCATTAACAAGGACCACACACACAGGTCTTTCCATCATTGTATCATTTGTGTGTGCAAATGAACTCAAGCTTACAGACAATGTCAAACATGACATAGCGAAGCACCCAAGTGTGTTGGGTGCGCAATTACGCAGGTACTTTCCTGAAACGGATGACACAAACAACTGGATTCGTTATCCCTTTCATGCCCTACCTCCAGTCCACTTACCGATATCTGAACAAGAGCCTCATTGAAATAGCAACAAGCAGTTCAGTGAAAATTGAATTTAAATCAGAAGTCACTACCTGATTTCTGGATTGGGCTGCACTCAGAGTGTCCTGCCTTGGCAAATCGCGCTGTTAACTTCTTGGTGACAGAGGGCAGTATTTTCACATCCGGATGAAATGCATGCCCAAATTCAA
This sequence comes from Oncorhynchus tshawytscha, assembly GCF_018296145.1. Classification (NCBI taxonomy): domain Eukaryota; kingdom Metazoa; phylum Chordata; class Actinopteri; order Salmoniformes; family Salmonidae; genus Oncorhynchus; species Oncorhynchus tshawytscha. The sequence goes on along the minus strand of NC_056442.1, from coordinate 15,152,690 downwards.
CTGCCTGCTACTCATCCCGAGAAGATAAGATATGCATATTATTAGTAGATCTGGTTAGAAAACACTCTGAAGTTTCTAAAACTGTTTGAATCATGTCTGTGAGTATGACAGAACTTATTTAGCAGGCGAAACCCCGAGGACAAACCATTCAGATTTGAATTTTTTTAGGTCACTCTTTTCAATGGGGTTTCATTGGGAATCCAGATTTCTAAGGGACCTTCTTGCAGTTCTTATCACTTCCACTGGATGTCAACAGTCTTTAGAAATTGGTTGAGGTTATTCCTTTGTGTAATGAAGAAGTACGGTCATCTTGAACGAGGTTCACTTGAAGTGTACTGTTAGAGGCGCGTGGCCAGAAAGCATGCTTCAGCTTGTTTTCTTCCTGTATTGAACACCGATCATCCCGTCTTCAATTTTATTGATTATTTACGTAAACAAATACCTAAAGTTGTATTACAAAAGTAGTTTGAAATGTTTTGGCAATGTTTACACGTAACTATTGAGATATTTTGTAGCCACGTTGCCCAAGTTGGAACCGGTGGTTTTTTGGATCAAACGTGCCAAATAATTGGACATTTTGGATATATATTGACGGAATTAATCGAACAAAAGGACCATTTGTGATGTTTATGGGACATATTGGAGTGCCAACAAAAGAAGCTCGTCAAAGGTAAGGCATGAATTATATTTTTATTTCTGCGTTTTGTGTCGCACCTGCAGGGTTGAAATATGCTTTTTCTCTTTTGTTTACGGAGGTGCTATCCTTAGATAATAGCATAGTTTGCTTTCGCCGAAAAGCCTTTTTGAAATCTGACATGTTGGCTGGATTCACAACAAGTGTAGCTTTAATATGCTATCATCATGTGATTTAATGAAAGTTAAAATTTTATAGTAATTTATTTGAATTTGGCGCTCTGCATTTTCCCTGGCTTTTGTCCAGGTGGGACGCTAGCATCCCACATATCCCAGAGAGGTTAATTAAGGTCACTGTTATGAAAACATAGGACACTAAAGAGGCCTTTCTACTGACTCTGAAAAACACCAAAAGAAAGATGCCCAGGGTCCCTGCTCATCTGCGTGAATGTGCCTTAAGCATGCTGCCATGAGGCATGAGGACTGCAAAAATTGCAATGTCCGTACTGTGAGACATCTAAGACGGCGCTACAGCGAGAGAGGACGGACAGCTGATCATCCTCGCAGTGGCAGACCACATGTAACAACACCTGCACAGGATCGGTACATGCGAACATCACACCTGCGGGACAGGTACAGGATGGCAACAACAACTGCCCAAGTTACACCAGGAAAGCATAATCCCTCCCTCCATCAGTGCTCAGACTGTCTGCAAAAGGCTGAGATAGGCTGGACTGAGGGCTTGTTGGCCTGTTGTAAGGCAGGTCCTCACCAGAGATCACCGGCAACAACGTCGCCTTAGGGCACAAACCCACCGTCGCTGGACCAGACATGACTGGCAAAAAGTGCTCTTCACTGACGAGTTGCGGTTTTATCTCACCAGGGGTGATGCTCGGATTCGCGTTTATCGTCGAAGGAATGAGCATTACACCGAGGCCTGTACTCTGGAGTGGGATCGATTTTTGGAGATGGAGGGTCCGTCATGGTCTGAGGCGGTGTGTCACAGCATCATCAGACTGATCTTGTTGTCATTGCAGGCAATCTCAACGCTGTGCATTTCAGGGAAGACATCCTCCTCCCTCATGTGGTACCCTTCCTGCAGGCTCATCCTGACATGACACTCCAGCATGACAATGCCACCAGCCATACTGCTCGTTCTGTGTGTGATGTTATGTTCATATAAATATTTACACATGTTAAATTTGCTGAAAATAAGTGAGATTACTTTTTTACATTTTTATAATTGCTGTGTGCATCTATCATGTATGGACTGTTTGAAAATGTGAGTCACATTTTATATTTAGTGTAATCCAGTTTGGGAACACATGCCCTAGCCTACCTCCTTACAGCTGCGGTTCAGTCACCCTGTGATGCCGCTTGTACACAAAATAGTTTGTCAGTTGTCACAGTAGCCTAGGCTATTGCAAATCTAAGTAAGACAGACAGGTTGTCTAGCCATTTCATGTTTTTGTCAGGAGGGGAGTTATTTAGGAAAGCAAAATGTAGACTACACAGCATATCAAAAAAGCAAGACACAGGCAGTCAATAGCAATTTAATGTTTTTTTATTCATTGCAAACATTGGCTAAACAAGAGGCAGACTGTTGCATATATGGCAGCATAAATATAAAGATTATATCACACAAATGGTAATTGTTATGCCCTGATGCAATGTGTCTTGCTTATGCTATTGCAAATCCATTACGACAGACAGCAGTTAGTGCATATATATATATATATATATATATATACATACACGCACACACACACACAGTATTTTTTGTAATGTTTGTTCAAATCGCAGTTGTTCAGAAATTAGGAGGAGAGGCTACATCATCAAATTGGTTGTGTGTTCAAAAGAGGGTGAGTAAAGAGGAAATGTGAATGTGTAAAATAACATGTGCAGAACATGATTTCAGAAATAAGTTTCCAGGGCGGTGGGGGTGAAAACTGTTTGTAGCCTGTCCTAAATTATACTGAACAAAAATATAAATGCAACAATTTCAATCTTCAACAATCTTTCAACAATTTCAATTTTGCAAAAGATTTTACTGAGTTACAGTTCATTATAAGGAAATTATAAATTCATTAGGCCTTATTCTATGCATCACATGACGGGGCAGGAGTGCAGCCATGGGTTGGCCTTGGAGCCAGGCCGAGCCAATCAGAATGTTTCCCCCACAAAAGGCTTTATTAATACTCCTCAAGAGCCCCCACTTCCCCTCAGATGATCCCACAGGTGTTGTAGCTGGATGTGGAGGTCCTGGGCTGGCGTGGTTACATGTGGTCTGCGCTTGTGAGGCCGGTTGGACGTACTGCTAAATTCTCTAAAACGACGTTGGAGTCAGCTTATGGTAGAGAAATTAACAACAGCTCTTCTGGACATTCCTGCAGTCATCATGCCAATTGCATGCTCCCTCAACTTGAGATGTCTGTGGCATTGTATTGTGACAAAACTGCACATTTTTAAGGTGGCCTTTTATTTTCCCAGCCCAAGGTGCACCTGTGTAATGATCATGCTGTTTAATCATCTTCTTGATATGCACACCTGTCAGGTAGAGTGAGGTCTTGGCAAAGGAGAAATGCTCACAAACAGGGATGTAAGCAAACATTTTAGAGAAATCCTCTTTTTGTGCGTCTGGAAAAGTTCTGGGATTAAACAAAAAAAAATTCAGCTCATGGAACATGGGACCAGCACTTTGCTGTCATATTTTTATTCAGTGCAGATTGTCTGTTACATTGTTCCACACAAGGATATACCATGACATTTGTTTTGTAAAAATTATGCATTTCAAACTTTAGAATGTAGTGTTTATTTAGCTTACTGAGCTACTGCTGCTTCAGACATCACGTAGCTTTGACAGCATATTGTTTTCAGTTGCACACTGTAAATGTAGCCTACAATTCTGAGGATGCACAAAGTGATAATTTGCTTGAAAATAAAACTTTCTCCCTCATCAGTCTTCGTTCACTGTTGCCGTTTGCCTAAGGTACTTTTAGCCAAAAGCTACCCCCAGGAAAAAAAACTGCGCTTTGTCTGCTATTGTGGCATTTTGCGTCACGATTGATCAAAAGAGTATTTTGAAATGTATATTTTTGGGGGACTATTTGGATATCTGACAAAAATGTGACATTTAGAATAGTGAAATTTCAATTGCCCATCCCTAGCTTACTGCCAGTCTCTTTCCCCTTTCTGGTTGGCTTATTTATCCTCTTCTGTGTTCATGTACTGACAGAATAACACAGTCTATCCTCTTTTGATTGTCACCAAAATGGTATCTGTGGGTTTACCTCAGTTCAGCAGTTTTCATAAGAATGTTGCTCGGCCTTGAATTTTGTTATTTTGGGGGAGATGAGGTGTCACTTATGCACACTCACTAGACTGTGTGTATGTGTATATATAATCTCCCAGACTATATATGTGCACATACCGACACAACACAAACACGCGCACACAGTTTTTAAAATGTATTTTACTCTTACCTATCCTGATGATACCTAGTCACTTTACCCTGCCTTCATGTACATATCTACCTCAAATACCTTGTACCTCTGCACATTGATCTGGTACTCTCTTTTTTTAAAAAGCTCCATTCTTGTGTACTTTTTGATTCGTTTTGCGTTATAAAAAATAAAATAGTATTTTTAAACTGCATCATTGGGAAGGGCTGGTAAGCAAGCATTTCTACACCTGTTGTATTCGGCGCGACTCGACAAATCCATTTCCCATTTTAAAGATAAGGTGTGTGTTGCAGGACAAAATGTTCGGCTCTGCCGGGGAGACTGTGGTGGTGGAGGAACTGCTGGACGTAAAAGAAGTGTCTGTGAGTGTCCGGCCCTCTTTCTTTTTCTTGTGAAATACCAACGTGTACATGCACAGTGGGCAGCACTGTCTCTCTCTCTCCTTCCCTGTGTAGTGTCTGTGTTTCAGTCATGGCTGCACTGTCCCCCATGCCCCCGGCCCAGGACCACAAAAGCCTGCAGGATGGGGACCTGGGCCCCAACACCGGCGGCATGGGGGCCTACTGCCCCACCCCTCAGGTACACACACATTTGACAACCACTGACCATTGTCTCACATTGCTGTGAGATGGCATGAAGGAGGAGGGTGCCCCCTATGTGGGTGAGTAATGAACTGCAGGCAGCACTGGTTATTGAGTGAAAATGAAAGGTGTGCGAAATCTTGTCCTTTCTCTCTTTTATTTGTCTCACTCGCTCGTTTATGTGTTATCCTCTCTTAGGTCTGCTGTACGCTGGGCTGATGTTGACCAAGCAGGGGCCAAAGGTCCTGGAGTTAAACTGTCGCTTCGGCGATCCAGAGTGTCAGGTTGGTCAACTGTGTTTGTGAGCATGTGTTATTGGTATATGCCACTGCTCTATGTTATCAGCTCTCTGATAAGTCAAGTTCTGCACTTGCACTCCACTGCACTGCACTCCACTCCACTGCACTCCACAATGGGTAAATTTAAGATTAATGGATTATGAACTGGTCCTTAATCTGTGCCTATTAGGACAACTCTGATCTTGCCTGAATCATGTTCAATTGGGCAAACTGTACCTAAACATTTTGCAGTGGGAAAACGGAAATTCCAGTATTACATCCCTGTTTCACACTGAATCAAAATATTTTCTTCCTACTGAATGTGACCCTGTTCCAGGTGCTGATGCCCTTGCATCAGAGTGACCTGAGTGACCTGTACGAGGTGCTCCAGAGCACTCTGCAGGGGAAGTTGGCATCCAGCGCCCCTGTGTGGCACCAGGACAGCTCTGCAGTTACTGTGGTCATGGCCAGCCCTGGCTACCCTGGCTCCTATAAGAAAGGTGTTGTAATCACAGGTAGGTACGCTTCTGTCAATCTCTACTCAACTGGCATGTATTCATTAGTAACACCGTTGCAAAGCATTTCCATTGGACAAGTTCAGGTAGGTCCCTCCACGTTTCACTCCGTTTGCCTCTGTTTTCTTTGGTATGGTTCCCTTTCGATATTCCCGTTTGGAACAGATCTGCTGTTAGTCGAAACTGATACTGAACAACAGAGCTATCAACTAATTAAATAACTTCAACCAGGTTTCCATCCAACATTTAATGCGAGTAAAGTACATGTTGGATAAAAAATGTCACAACGGGCCTGATGGAAATGGCACATTTGTCAGTGAACTTTCCAAATGTCGGCAAACTAAATGCGCTACGCAAGGTGGGATAATCTTGTGTCGGTAAAATGTATTACGTGAGAAATGGTGGTGGAAATGCTTTTATTTGAAAATTTCCATATAATAACCATATCTTGGTGACACGGGATGGGTCGGGGGGGTGGGGGTTGATAGCTTACGTACAGTTGAAGTCGTAAGCTTACGTACACATAGGTTGGAGTCATTAAATTCGTTTTTCAACCACTCCACAAATGTCTTGTTAGCAAACTATAGTTTTGGCAAGTCGGTTAGGACATCTACTTTGTGCATGACACAAGTCATTTTTCCAACAATTGTTTAGAGACAGATTATTTCACTGTATCACAATTCCAGTGGGTCAAATGTTTACATACACTAAGTTGACTGTGCCTTTAAACAGCTTGGAAAATTCCAGAAAATTATGTCCATGGCTTTAGATAGGCTAATTTGACATCATTTGAGTCAATTTGAAGTGTACCTGTGGATGTATTTCAAGGCCTACGTTCAAGCTCAGTCCCTCTTTGCTTGACATCATGGAAAAATCAAAAGAAATCAGCCAAGACCTCAGAAGAAAAAATGTAGACCTCCACAAGTCTGGTTCATCCTTGGGAGCAATTTCCAAATTCCTGAAGGTACCACGTTCTTCTGTACAAACGATAGTCCGCAACTATAAACATGGGAGCGCGCAGCCGTCATACCGCTCAGGAAGGAGACGATTATCATACTTTTGTGCGAAAAGTGCAAATCAATCCCAGAACAGCAGCAAATGACCTTGTGAAGATCCTGGATGAAACGGGTACAGAAATATCTATATCCACAGTAAAACGAGTCCCATATCAACATAACCTGAAAGGCCGCTCAGCAAGGAAGAAGCCACTGCTCCAAAACCGCCATTAAAAAAGCCAGACTACGGTTTGCAACTGCACATGGGGACCAAGATTGTACTTTTTGGAGAAATGTCCTCTGGTCTGATGAAACAAAAATAAAACTGTTTGGCCATAATGACTATTGTTATGTTTGGAGAAAAAATGGGGAGGCTTGCAAGCCAAAGAACACCATCCCAACCGTGAAGAACAGGGGTGGCAGCATCATGTTGTGGGGGTGCTTTGCTACAGGAGGAACGGATGTACTTTGCAAAATAGATGGCATCATGAGGTAGGAACATTTTGTGGATATATTGAAGCAACATCTCAAGACATCAGTCAGGAAGTTAAAGCTTGGTCGCAAATGGGTCTTCCAAATGGACAATGACCCCAAGCATACTTCCGAAGTTGTGGCAAAATGGCTTAAGGACAACAGAGTCAAGGTATTGGAGTGGCCATCACAAAGCCCTGACCTCATATCTACAGAAAATTTGTGGTCAGTACTGAAAAAGCGTGTGCGAGAAAGGAGGTCTATACAAACCTGACTCAGTTACACCAGCTCTGTCAGGAGGAATGGGCCAGAATTCACCCAACTTATTGTGGGAGGCTACTCTAAACGTTTGACCCAAGTTAAACAATTTAAAGGCAATTGCTACCAAATACTAATTGAGTGTATGTAAACTTCTGACCCACTGGGGATGTGATGGAAGAAATAAAAGCCGACATAAATCATTCTCTTCTATTATTCTGACATTTCACATTCTTAAAATAAAGTGGTGATCCTAAGACTGAATTTTTACCAGGGTTAAATGTCCGGAATTGTGAACACTGAGTTTAAATGTATTTGGCTAAGGTGTATGTAAACGTCCGACTTCAACTGTATGAACACACACAGACGCTACCGTTCAACAGTTTGGGGTCACTTTGAAATGTCCTGGTTTGTCCATTAAAATAACATCAAATTGATCAGAAATACAGTGTAGACATTGTTCTTGTTGTAAATTTACTATTGTAACTGGAAACGGCAGATTTTTTTCTGAATATCTACATGAGCATACATAGGCCCATTAGCAGCAACCATCACTCCTGTGTTCCAATGGCACGTTGTGTTAGCTAATCCAAGTTTATAATTTTAAAAGGCTAATTGATCATTTGAAAACTGTTTTGCAATTATGTTAGCACAGCTGTAAACAAAACTATTCTGATTTAAAGAAGCAATAAAACTGGCCTTTAGACTAGTTGAGTATCTGGAGCATCAGTATTTGTGGGTTTGATTACAGGCTCAAAATGGCCAGAAGCAAAGGACTTTCTTCTGAAACTCGTCAGTCTTTTCTTGTTCTGAGAAATTAAGGCTATTCCATGTCGAGAAATTGCCAAGAAACTGAAGTTGTGCTGTGTACTACTCCCTTCACAGAACTGAGCAAATTGGCTCTAACCAGAATAGAAAGAGTGGGAGGCCCCAGAAACAGACACCTCACAAGTCCTCAACTAGCAGCTTCATTAAACAGTACCCACAAAACACCAGTCTCAACGTCAACAGTAAAGAGGTGACTCCGGGATGCGGGCCTTCTTCTTCTTGGTCAACCAACAGCCTAACGACCAAACAATCAACCAGTCGAGTCAGCCCTAAACTGTTGTTGGTATTTACTTCATATAAATGTGTGTGTGAGCTGCACTGTATGTCCCACCCAGACGCATCCCGTTGGATCATCCCCCCCTGTGTTCTCGTGGCTCCAGGTGGAGGGGGGCTTGTGCGAGGAGGAGATGGGGCGCTCCTTCAACTATGGCCTTGGGGCTGTGCTGGTGGTGGCCTTTCCGGACGCCCAGAGGGTTCTGAGGCAGCTCCAAGCCCATGAGGATGCGTGGATCGTGGGCTCGTTGGCCCACAAGCAGCCTGGTGAGAGACCAGCTAAAGCATGGGTAGTGAAACACTTATAATGGAACATTTTCAGCTTCCAGGAATTGTGCATATTTCCTTGAACATGGGGCTGTGCATTATCATGCTGAAACATGAGGTGATTGTGGCGGAGGAATGGCACAACAATGTACCACAGGATCTCATCATGGTATCTCTGTCCATTCAAATTGCCATTGATAAAATGCAATTGTGATCATTGTCCATTGCTTATACCTGCCCATACCTCACCACCACCATGGGGAACTCTATTCACAATGTTGACATCAACAAACCGCTTGCCCACATGACGCCATACAACGTGGTCTGCAGTTGTGAGGCTGGTTGGATCTATTGCGGCTTATGGTAGAGAATAGAACATTAAATTATCTGGCAAACGCTCAGTTGGCATGCTGACTGAAGGAATGTCCAACTGCACGTTCCCTCAACTTGAGACATTTGTTGCATTGTTGCATTTTTTTTAGTAGTGACCTTTTTATTGTTCCTAGCACAAGGTGCACCTGTGTAATGATTGTGCTGTTTAATCATCTTCTTGATATGCCACACCTGTCAGGTGGATGGATTATCTTGGCAGAAGAGAAATGCTCACAAACTTGGATGTAAACACATTTGTGCACAAAATTTGAGAGAAATAAGCTTTTTGTGCGTATGGAACATTTCTAGAATATTTTCATTTCAGCTCATGAAAAATTGGACTAACTCTTTACATGTTGCGTTTTAATATTTTTGTTCAGTATAAATAGCCAACCTACAACTGGTAAAAAGTTGTCACGACATGCGCATGTGCTGCTCTACACACACACACGCACACACACAACCACCGGCCCTCCCCACCACTCACTCAGTAATAGCCTGCTCACTGCCTGATAGATACAGTACCAGTCAAAAGTTTAGACACACCTACTAATTCAAGGGTTTTTCACTTTTACTATTTTCTAAATTGTAGAATAATAGTGAAGACATCAAAACTACGAAATTACAAATGGAATCATGTAGTAAACAAATGAAAATATATTTTGAGATTCTTCAAAGAAGCCACCCTTTGCCTTGACAACTTTGCACACTACACTCTTGGCATTCTCTCAACCAGCTTCGCCTGGAATGCTTTTCCAACCGTCTTGAAGGAGTTCCCACATATGCTCCATCACTCTCCTTCGTGGTCTAATAAACCCTTACACAGCCTGGAGGTGTGTTGGGTCATTGTCCTGTTGAAAAACAAATTATAATCCCACAAAGCGCAAACCAGATGGGATGGTGTAGCGCTGCAGAATGCTGTGGTAGCCATGCTGGTGAAGTGTGCTTTGAATTCTAAATAAATCACAGACCGTGTCACCAGCAAAGTACCATCACACCTCCTCCATGCTTCACGGTGGGAACCACACATGCAGAGATCATCCCTTCACCTACTGTGTCACAAAGACACAGCTGTTGGAGCCAAATCTCAAATTTGGACTCATCCAAAATTCAAAATTCCTCAAACATACATGAATTTTATACCGTTTTAAAGGTAATCTTGTTGTTAATCCCACCACAGTGTCCAATTTCAAATAGGCTTTACAGCGAAAGCACCACAAACGATTGTTAGGTCACCACCAACTCACTGAAAAATTCAGCCATTTTTCCAGCCAAAGAGATGAGTCACAAAAAGCAGAAAGAGATCAAATTAATCACTAACCTTTGATCTTCATCAGATGACACTCATACGACTTCATGTTACTTAATACATGTATGTTTTGTTTGATAAAGTTCATATTTATGTAAAAAAAAATCTCAGTATACATTGTTCACTCATTCCAAAAACATCCGGTGATATTGCAGAGAGCCACATCATTTTACAGAAATACTCATTATAAATGTTGATGAAAATACAATTGTTAGACATGGAAATATAGATATACCTCTCCTTGATGCAACCGCTGTGTCAGATTTAAAAAAAACTTTACGGAAAAAGCAGACCATGCAATAATCTGAGACGGCGATCAGAAAAAAAACAAATTATCCGCCATGTTGGTGTCAACAGAAATAACATTATAGATATTCCCTTACCTTTGATCTTCATCAGAATGCACTTCCAGGAATCCCAGTTCCACATTAAATGTTTGATTTAGTTCGATAACGTCCATCATTTAATTCCAAAGAGCTACTTTTGTTAGCACGTTTGGCAAACAAATCCAAATTCATGAAGCGCGTTCCCTAGTTGCAGACGAAATGTCAACAAGTTCCGTTCCTGTCTGTAGAAACATGTATGGAATCAATCTTTAGGATGTTTTTAACATAAAACGTCAATGTTCCAACCAGAGAATTCCGTGGTCTTCAGAAGTGCGATGGAACAGAGCTCCCTCTCATGTGAACGCGCATGGTCAGCTCATGGCAGACCTGACTCATTCCTCTCTCATTCGGTCCCACTTCACAGTAGAATCCTCAAACAAGTTTCTAAAGACGGTTGACATATAGTGGAAGCCTTAGGAAGTGCAACATAACCAATATCCCACTGTGTATTCAATAGGGGCTGGGTTGAAAATCGACCAACCTCAGATTTCTCACTTCCTGTTTGGATTTCTTCTCAGGTTTTTGCCTGCCATATGAGTTCTGTTTTCTTGTTATGGCTGCAATCCCCCTATCGGGATAAGTGTCATCAACAACCGCTGAATAGCCTAGCGCTACATTCAATAAATATTATACTACAAATATTTATATTCATGAAATCACAAGTGCAATATAGGAAAACACAGTTTAGCCTTTTGTTAATCCACCCGTCATGACAGGAAATACCATGGTGACCGCGGGACAGTTTAGAAGTAGCCCAAAAACTCGCAACCCGTGTCCAATACATTTTCACAAAGTAGTCTAATGGCAACCGTGCTTGTGATCTTGACAAACTTCGCTGTGAGTGATGAACATAAAAACACAAGACTGATGGCTAGAGCTATGCTCAAGTACAGTGCCTTCAGAAAGTATTCACGCTCCTTGACATTTTCCACATTTTGTTGTTACCGCCTGAATTTTTAAAATGGATTAAGTTTATATTTTGTCATTGGCTACACACAATAATACCTCATGTCAGTGTAATTTGAGATGGATATATCTATCTCAAATTAATAAAAAATGAAAAGCTGAAATGTTTCGAGTCAAGTGATCAACCCCTTTTCTAATGGAAAGCCTGAATAAGCAATAGTGTTTAACATGATTTTTTAAAATGAACAACTTCTCAATAACCCACACACAGCGCATTCAAAGTATTCAGGCCCCTTGACTTTTTCCACATTTTGTTACGTTACAGCCTTATTCTAATATGGATTAAATCGTTTTCCCCCTCAATCTACACACACTACCCCATAATGACAAAGCAAAAACTAGTTTTTAGATATGCTTGCTACTAAAAAAAACTGAAATCACATTTACATAACTATTCAGACCCTTTACTCAGGTCAGCGATTACAGCCTCGAGTCTTCTTGGGTTTGACATTACAAGCTTGGTACACCTGTATTTGGGGACATTTCTCTCTGCAGATCCTCACAAGCTAAGTCAGATTGGATGGGGAGCATTGCTGCACAGCTATTTTCAGGTTTCTCCAGAGATGTTCGATCGGGTTCAAGTCGTAGGCTCTAGCTGGGCCACCCAAGGACATTTGGAGACTTGTCCCGAAGCCACTCCTGCGTTGTCTTGGCTGTGTGCTTAGGGTCGTTGTCCTGTTGGAAGGTGAACCTTCACCCCAGTCTGAGGTGCTCAGCGCTCTGGAGTCGGTTTTCATCAAGGATCTCTCTCTACTTTGCGCCGTTCATCTTTGCCTCAATCCTGACTGGTCTCCCAGTCCCTGCCACTGAAAAACATTCCCACAGCATGATTCTGCCACCACCATGCTTCACCGTAGGGATGGTGCCAGGTTTCCTCCAGATGTGACAATGAAACTGAGTTCAATCTCGGTTTCATCAGGCCGGAGGATCCCTGAATACTCTCCCGAAATGCACTGTACATACATCTGTAAGGTCCCTCAGTCGAGCAGTGAATTTCAAACACCGATTTAACCACACAGACCAGTGAGGTTTTCCTCGCAAAGATGAAAAAAAAGCAGACATTGAAATATACCTTTTGAGCATGGTGAAGTTATTAATTTCACTTTGGATTGTGTATCAATACGCCAATTCACTATAAAGATAGTGGCGTCCTTCCAAACTCAGTTGACGGAGAGGAACGAAAACTGCTCAGGGATTTCAGCAAGAGGCCAATGGTGACTTAAAAATGGTTAGAATTGAATGGCTGTGATGGGAGAACTGAGGAGGGATCAACATTGTAGTTACTCCACAATACTAACCTAATTGACAAAGTGCAAATAAGGAAGCATGTACGGAATAAAAATATTCCAAAGGCACTAAAGTACTGCAAAAAATGTTTCTCCTGAATACAAATTGCTATGTTTGGACAATCAATACAACACACGGAGTACCACTCTCCCATATTTTCAAGCATATTGGTACCCATGTTATGGGTATGCTTGTAATTGTTAAGGACTGGGGAGTTTTTCAGGATAAAAAGAAATGGAATGGATCTAAGCACAGGCAAAATCCTAGAGGAAAACCTGGTGGTCTGCTTTCCACCAGACACTGAAAGATAAAATCACCTTTCAGCAGAACAATAACCTAAAACACAAGGCCAAATCTACACTGGCTTGCTTACCAAAGGGTTTCCAACTTTTTTAGAGCATGACGGCTACTTTTAAATCTGTCCTAAGCTACGTTTTTGGGAGGTGTGGTTTAAATGGGCACTTTCTCTCCTCCCCCCTGCAACTCTTCCCTGGGTCCTTGGTGTACAAGAGAAAGTAATGCAATGTTTTCTGTCAATATACCTGGTAAAATAATGGTTAATAAACAACTCTAAGGGGGGCCCTATAAAATCCCAGACCCCCCCCACCCACAATTTTTTTTATTCTATTTTCCCAAATTATTTTCTCACTTCATTAATCACTCTTAAAATTACAATTGTTCATGGAGAAAAACGCAGTTCGATATTCTGAGTCCATGTCGATGCTTAAATAAAAAAATACAAAAACCTATTTCCCCTTTTTAAATTGCGCATCTGGCCTCTTTTTATTACACATTTAGCAAGTGAGGAATGTGCCAGTTTAGCGACGGTTCTGTGCTGTTCATGTCATGACAGTTTGCAAATAAGATACAAATTATATATTTACTCATGATATACTTCTGCCAGGTAGGCCTACTTTGCAGTTAATTGAGAAGGTTTTGGGGAAAGTATTTCTGTCAACCCACAAGACAGTTATCACGTAAACTTGGAGCACATGGAGCGATAAACAAATGCACGAATCCACACAGACCGATGCAAATAATTTGCATATGCTGTGTTTGGCTTTTTAAGCCAATAGTGGCAAACCAGGGGTGGGATAATGTCAATGTTGCGTTCATTAGATAGTAGCTGTGAGCTTGCTGTGTCTGAGTTGTTTGCGGTGGAACGTGAAAATTGCATCTACTTTAAGAATTGTTTGGCGACCTACTCCTGGGCTGCGAGCTACTGGTGGCTCTCGATTGACCTGTTGGGGACCCCTGCTGTAGTCCATTGTTAACTTCTTGGATATAGGGGGCGCTCTTTTAATTTATGGATAAAAAAACGTGCCCGTTTTAAGCGCAATATTTTGTCACGAAAAGATGCTCGACTATGCATATAATTGACAGCTTTGGAAAGAAAACACTCTGACATTTCCAAAACTGCAAAGATATTATCTGTGAGTGCCACAGAACTCATGCTACAGGCGAAACCAAGATGAAACTTCAAACAGGAAATGAGCAGAATTTTTGAGGCTCTGTTTTCCATTGTCTCCTTATATTGGCTGTGAGTGCGCCAGGAATGAGCCTGCCCTTTCTGTCGTTTCCCCAAGTTGTCTGCAGCATTGTGGCGTATTTGTAGGCATATCATTGGAAGATTGACCATAAGAGACTACATTTACCAGGTGCCCCTCTTGGTGTCCTCCGTTGCAATTATTGCGCAATCTCCAGCTGCGTGCATTTTACCATTTGCTTCAGAGGAGAAACCAAACTGCCACGAATGACTTATCATCGAATAGATATGTGAAAAACACCTTGAGGATTGATTCTAAACAACGTTTGCCATGTTTCTGTCGATATTATGGAGTTAATTTGGAAACAAGTTCGGCGTTGTAATGACTGAATTTTCAGATTTTTTTCTTAGGCAAACGTGATGAACAAAACGGAGCGATTTCTCCTACACAAATAATATTTTTGGAAAAACTGAACATTTGCTATCTAACTGAGTCTCCTCATTGAAAACATCTGAAGTTCTTCAAAGGTAAATTATTTTATTTGAATGCTTTTCTTGTTTTTGTGAAAATGTTGCCTGCTGAATGCTAGGCTTAATGCTATGCTGGCTATCAATATTCTTACACAAATGCTTGTGTAGCTATGGTTGAAAAGCATATTTTGAAAATCTGAGATGACAGTGTTGTTAACAAAAGGCTAAGCTTGTGAGTGAATATATTTCTTTCATTTAATTTGCAATTTTCATGAATAGTTAACGTTGCGTTATGGTAATGAGCTTGAGGCTATGATTACGCTCCCGGATTCGGGATTGCTCGACGCAAGAAGTTAAGCAGTTTTCCTATACTCTACACTCTCACTGACAACTGTGTTTATTTTCAGCAAACTAAACATGTGTAAATATTTGTAAGAACATAAGATTCAACAAGTTCCATAGGTGTGACAAACAGAAATGGAATGTGTCCCTGAACAAAGGGGGGGGGGGGAGTAACAGTATCTGGTGTGGCCACCAGCTGCATTAAGTACTGCAGTGCATCTCCTCATGGACTGCACCAGATTTGCCAGTTCTTGCTGTGAGATGTTACCCCACTCTTCCACCAAGGCACCTGCAAGTGCCCGGACATTTCTGGGGGGAATGGCTCTAGCCCTCATCCTCCGATCCAACAGTTCCCAGACGTGCTCAATGGGATTGAGATCCGGGCTCTTCATTGGCTATGGCAGAACACTTGACATTCCTGTCTTGCAGGAAATCATGCACAGAACGAGCAGTATGGCTGGTGGCATTGTCATGCTGGAGGGTCATGTCAGGATGAGCCCGCAGGAAGGGTACCACATGAGGGAGGAGGATGTCTTCCCTGTAATGCACAGCGTTGAGATTGCCTTCAATGACAACAAGCTCAGTCCGATGATGCTGTGACACACCGCCCCAGACCATGACGGACCCTCCACATCCAAATCGATCCCGCTCCAGAGTGCAGGCCTCGGTGTAATGCTCATTCCTTCAACGATAAATGCAAATCTGACCATCACCCCAGATAAGACAAAACCGCGACTCGTCAGTGAAGTGCACTTTTTGCCAGTCATGTCTGGTCCAGCGACGGTGGGTTTGTGCCCTAAGGCGACGTTGTTGCCGGTGATGTCTGGTGAGGACCTACCTTACAACATGCCTACAAGTCCTCAGTCCTGCCTCTCTTGGCCTATTGCGGACAGTCTGAGCACTGATGGAGGGATTGTGCGTTTCTGGTGTAACTCAGGCAGTTGTTGCCATCCTGTACCTGTCCCGCAGGTGTGATGTTAGGATGTACTGATCCTGTGCAGGTGTTATACGTGGTCTGCCAATGCGAGGATGATCAGCTGTCCGCCCTGTCTCCCTGTAGCGCTGTCTTTGGCGTTTCACAGTACGGACATTGCAATTTATTGCCCTGGCCACATCTGCAGTCCTCATGCCTCCTTGCAGCATTCCTAAGGCACGTTCACGCAGATGAGCAGGGACCATGGGTATCTTTCTTTTGGTGTTTTTGCAGAGTTAGTAGAAAGGCCTCTTTAGTGTCTTAAGTTTTCATAACTGTGACCTTAGTTGTTTACAGTCTGTAAGCTGCTAGTGCCTTAATGACCGTTCCACAGGTGCATGAACATTAATTGTTTATGGTTCATTGAACAAGCATGTGAAACAGTGTTTATACCAATTACAATGAAGATCTGTGAAGTTATTCTGTTTTTTTTACGAATGATCAAGTGTAAATATTTCATATTTGAGATTCTTTTAATTTTGTTTAAGGAGCCACCTTTTTGCCTTGACAGCCTTGCACTATTTATTTTTGTAAATGTACAAAAAATTGAAGTTCAGTTTTTGCTTTGTCATTACGGTGTATTGTGTGTAGATTGAGGGGGAAAACAAATGATCAATTTAGAACTGTCATGGAATAAGGCTGTAACGAAAGAAAATGGGTCTGAATGCACTGTATATGGTCATTTTGAGATATGACATTTTCAAGTTTACCCTGTATAAGGAGGGTAAATAGTTTTCTACCCGCACTGCACCCAGTTCCGCCAGCGGAACCCCTCGCCAACAGCCAATGAAATTGCAGGGCGCCAAATACAAATCAACAGAAATCTCAAACATACAAGTATTAGGCACCATTTTAAAGATAGAATTCTCGTTAATACAGCCACAGTGTCTGATTTAAAAAATGCTTTACAGCGAAAGCTCCACAAATGATTGTTAGGTCACCACCAACTCACAGAAAAACCCAGCCAAAGAGGAGTCACAAAAGCACAAATGGAGAGAAAATGAATCACTAACCCTTGATAATCTTCATCAGATGACACTCATGTTACACAATACATGAATGTTTTGTTCGATAAAGTGCATATTTATATCAACAAAAATCTCATTTTACATTGGCGCGTTACGTTCAGTAGTTCTAAAACATGCAGTGGTTGTGCAGAGAGCCACATGAATTCACAGAAATACTCATTATAAATGTTGATGAAATTTCTAGTGTTATGCATGGAACTTTAGATACACTTCTCCTTAATGCAACCGCTGGGTCAGATTTCAAAAATAACTTAATAATAACTTAATAATAATAACTACGGAAAAAGCATAATCTGAGAACGGCGCTTAGAGCCCAAACCAGCCAGAGAAATCTGCCATTTTGGGTAGTCAACATTATTCATAAAATGCATTATAAATATTCACTTACTTTTGATCTTCATCAGAATGCACTCCCAGGAATCGCAGTTCCACTATAAATGCTTGTTTTGTTCGATAATGTCCATTTATGTCCAATAGCTTCTTTGTTAGGGCGTTTGGTTAAAAAAAGCGCGATCTGGCCCAGTCGGACAAAACGTTCAAAAATGAATATATTACAGGTCGAAGAAACTTGTCAAACTAAGTATAGAATCAATCTTTAGGATGTTTTATCATAAAAGTTCAATAATGTACCAACCGGAGAATTCCATTGTATGTAGAACGGCCATGGAACGAGAGCTAACTCTCTCATGACCGCGGGTCATGAGGCTGTGACACTCTGCCAGACCACTGACTCAAAGAGCTCTCATCTGGTCCCACTTCACAGTAAAAGCCTCATTCAAGTTTCTACAGACGGTTGACATCTAGTGGAAGCCTTAGGAAGCGCATCTTGACCCATATCCCGCTGTGTATTCGATAGGGCTGAGTTCAAAGACTACAAACCTCAGATTTCCCACTTCCTGTATGGATTTTTTCTCAGGTTTTTGCCTGCCATATGAGTTCTGTTATACTCAAAGACCTCATTCAAACAGTTGTAGAAACTTCAGAGTGTTTTCTATCCAATACTACTCATAAAATGCATATATTAGCATCTGGGACTGAGTAGGAGGCAGTTACTCTGGGCACGCAATTTATCCAAAAGTGAAAATGCTGCCCCCTATCCCAAAGAAGTTAACCAGACCAAAAGGCCTGAAAACTAGTCAAAATTGTTTTCACAGTAAGAGAGGAGTTGCCACATTGCCACATGTCATCAATCCAATTAAGAAAGGCATAGCGTTGTAACTTGTAAGGACATTTAGAAATAACATTCATCAAAAGAATAATTCTTCCAAACTATGACATGACATAATAAAAACATTTGAATGTCACAAAAGAAAATAATTAAATTCACCAGATCTTTTTAAATCTGTGGATGTCGATTTAACTTGTTTGTCTGCAATGATTATGGGGGTATGGTATATTGCCAATATACGACGGCTAAGGGCTGTCCGTAAGCATGATGCAATGCTAGTGCCTGGATACAGCCGCTAGCCGTGGTATATTAGACATATACCACAAACTCCCGGGGTGCCTTAATTGCTATTATAAACTGGTTACCAATGTAATTAGAACAGTAAAAAAAATATAGTGTTCATACCCGTGGTATATGGTCTGATATACCACCCGGTTTCTAGTTATGTGATAATGCCCTCGAAACCGGTGTTAGAATATATTGGTGTTGTTAGGCCCGAGACTTTGTCACTCTTATACAACGGGTTACCAACATATTCAAATAATGATTGACATTTTCATTAAATGTTTTTATGAATAATTTATTCATACTATTTCATCCTTCCACAAGATATTGAACGACTGTGTCGGGATTTTCTTTTTGTTCTGTATCTATGGACGCGACCCAGTTGTTCTGTATCCCAGTCGTTTGTTCTAAATGTTCCATTGCCATACTGGCTGGCAATGTTCTTATCCCTCGCTTGCTAGCTATCCAACTACGGCTAACTTAGTCACAACAAAAAGTGCAGCCAGAATAACAGCAAAGTAGCTGCATTTACATTTGTTTAAGCTGTTTTCTAGTGACATTTTAGTTGGATACATCCATAACAATGAGCTAATGAGCCGCAATTTCGCTTGGGATAGAAAATGTGCTCACTCGTCAGGACACTATTGTTCAGAGGAGCTAGCCAACAACACAGCTAATGTAACAATCACTTCAAACTGAAGCTGGAGAGACTGCAAATTAGCTTTGTTTCTTTTGACCTCTTTTCAATTTACATTTTTTAGTTGCAAATATCCATAAAAACGATGCCAGGTGATTAAATGATTTAGACAGACCGGGTTTTTTGCCAGTCTCGTCACGACTCCCAACACGTTCATTACTATGGGACAGCAGGAGATCGAATTTGAATATTGAAATAATGTTGCAAAGGTCAGAGACAGACAGCAAGTTTTATACAAATCTCCGCTGTTAAACTAAATGTTAGTCAAAGAAATGTGAGATCATGTCTAGATGCTTTTTATAGTGGAGATCAAGTTTATGAGTTGCCTGGCTGGGCTGATGAGACAGTGGATTGCACAGTCAAATGGAACAGAGTAAATAGGCATTTTAACATCAGATTTAGCCGGTGGAATAGACACCGGATTGATACTTTTTGAACCAATCAGCATTCAAGTTTAGACCCTACCTGCTGTATAAAAACCAAACATGCTAGAAGTGATGCACATCAAGAAATAACTGACAAAGCCCTAGAAAACAACAAAGAAATGTCAATTCAAGAAAGGTGAAACGCTGCAGAACGCTATGGTAGCCATGATAGTTAAGTGTGCCTCTAAATAAATAACTGACTGTCACCAGTAAAATCACCCGGACACCATCACACCACCTCCATGCTTCACGGTGGGAACCACACATGCAGAGATTTGTTCACCTACGCTACGTCTCACAAAAACAGCGGTTGGAACCAAAAATCTAAAATTTTGACTCATCAGTCCAAAGGACAGATTTCCACCGGTCTAATATCCATTGCTTGTGTTTCTTGGCCCAAGCAAGTCTCTTATTCTTATTGGTGTCCTTTAGTAGTGGTTTCTTTGCAGCAATTTGACCATGAAGCTCTGATTCACACAGTCTCCTCTGAACAGTTGTAGAGATGTCTGTTAGTTGGACTCTGTGAAGCATTTATTTGGACTGCAATTTGTGGTGCAGTTTGCACTAATGAACATGTCACCTGCAGCAGAGGTAACTCTGGGTCTTCTTTTTTTGTGGCGGCCCTCATGAGAGCCAGTTTCATCGTAACGCTTGATGTTTTTTGTGACTGCACTTGAAGAAACTTTCAAAGTTCTTGATATTTTCCGGATTAACTGACGTTTGTTTTAAAGTAATGATGGACTGTCTTTGCCATATAGGGCCATCTTCTGCATAGCACCCCTACCTTGTCACAACACATTTGGCTCAAATGCATGAAGGAAAGAAATTCCACACATTTAACTTTTAACAAAGCATACCTGTTCATTTTAATGCATTCCAGGTGACTAACTCATGAAGCTGGTTGAGAGAATGCCAAGAGTGCAAAGCTGTCAAGTCAAAGGGTGGCTTACTTTGAAGAATCCCTATTTTGATAACACATATGGAATCATGTAATTTCATAGTTGTCTTCACTATTCTACAATGTAGAAAAGAGACAAAAAAACGTTGAATGAGCAGGTGTCAACTTTTGACTGGTACTGTATAAATGTATATAAAAAATGTACCCCCTTTTTCGATCTCATCTCTTCAAACTCCCCAACTGGCTTGGGAGGCGAAGATCGAGTAATGCGTTCCCCGAAACATGACCTCGCCAAACCGCGCTTCTTAACACTCGCCTGCTTAAGCCGGAAGTCAGCCGCACCAATGTTTCAGAGGAAACACCGTTCAACCAACAACGAAGTCAGCCTGCAGAGGCGCCACTCAGCCACTCAGATTTTGTTACCAGCCAAAATAATCGTTTTTCCCCCCCAAAACTGATGAGCATGCTTTGTATCTAAAACAAATGTTTTACTTGTAAGAAGTAATGTGGTATATTGTTTAATTTCATTGCAGTTTTGTGACCTGAGTCTTTAAACCAAAATCTCACAGATGAGTCAAATTTACACCTGCCCCTTTAAGGACTGAGGTTACCGTGGTTACGTGACTAGAGTCATGTTTGTGCCTGTGAGATTGAGTCTGACTAGTAGCTGCATTCTCTTGCATTCTCTAGCAGTTGAAGATGGTGGAAGATGTCCAGTTTCCCTTATAGCTCAGCTCAGGCACCGACATGAGAGAGGTCCAACTCCATGGTGTTTTTTCATTGTTTTCCCCACTATGCAAGGAGTTTTTGTATGGAGGTCAATAAGTGTCGAATTTGGTCAACCAAAAATGTATGGCTTATTTGATCGAATAGAAGTTTTGCAAAAAACACTTTATATCGGAGTTGTCTCAAAATGGTTATTCATGACATGAATTCATAGCATCGCTCTCCACTGAATACAGGTGCTTGACTTAAGCAACCCTCATCGAATATTCAAAAACGGATTACAATAATGAGATGTATCCACCAATCCAAAGAAAGGATAGGCGGGAGCTTGACAGCCCGTCGTGCCACTTTGTGGACAAAGACTCCCATTGTTAGGGCGAATAGCATCGAACCGAATTGTGTCAAACAAATGTATCATTCCTGTATTGTATCCGATGTATCTAGCTACGTATCAAATCATCTTGAAAGAGAAAGATGCACCCTAGTGTGTGTTTCAAGTCAGTGATGATGGGCTGCAGACTAACGCCGTTATAGCGAGAGGTCTCCAAAGTGCATTAGTGCACACACAAGTCAAACACATCACTTAAAACACACATACAAGCCCTCTAGACAAAATTATTTTTACCAAATATCCTAAACACAGATATAGGCATGTTTCTAAAGCACATCCGAAACAAACAAATACAGACAGGCAGTCTCTCACACACCCTCCTACTCACAGGTATAGAGCTACAGCTCCCATCATGGATGCCAGAAAGGCAGACACCACCCCAGAGCCACTGCCCAGCTCTTGACACACAGAGGGGCTGGAGAAGACTGTCAAAGGTCAGTAACTATTGTTGACTAGTAACAGGTATCAGGGTGGTGTTCATTAGGGCATGCAACAGAAAGCAAAACTTCTTATTGGACCAGTCCAGGCAGTACCTTCCCTTTCAATCTGTTTTCTTCCATTTGGTGCCTAATGAACACAACCAAGGGTCATTTTCGCTAGATACAAAATGGGGAGGGACTACCTGAACTTGTCCAATAAGAAACACTAGTTTTGTTTCAAAACATTTTGCTATGTAAGCACTAATGAATACAACCCAGGTATTGTAACAAGCTGCTCACCTAATTATCTTAAGTCTTGTCAGCATCCTGGTCAATGGCATCTATCAAAGGGAAGGAATCCTGGGCTGGCTCATACACATCAGTGAAAGTCCCGCATGGGAGTACAACGGGGTGGGAAAGGACATCTGGCCCACTGACACACACAGGATGTCAGGCAAGGGACAGTGACGTGCTCCACGTCATGAAGCCATCTTCGATGGTCCATTCATTTTGCCTGACTAGAAGCTGTACAGAGATGGACACACACAGCACTATTAGGTAAATGTCTGTCATCCAAAGGTTGATAACTGCTGGAACTCTGAGATTTCAGACAACTGGTTGAGGTCAAGGGGTTATTTGATGGTCATAGGAATAAATAACAACTGCACTAAATGAACCCAAACAGCACCTTGGGTGGCCATAATTCTGAGACGACTGGCCATAGGCAAAAATGTTTTTTAGGGAACACAACCAATGACTGGGTTCAACAGAAGTGTGTAAAATTTCATGAAGCTGTTAAACATTCATGACAGTATTTTCACAATTTTAACAAGCAGTGTTTTAACTGCACGAAATGCCTGCAGCCATGTAAAAGTGTGGAAAAACAAAAGGATTAGGCTAAGAGTCTATTTTCTGGGTGCCATTTATGATGACCATTATATACTCATAAACAACTTTCACTTTAATAAACTGCTAGGCACGATGTTGTGATGCATAAACCTATTTAAGTAGCTACACTGAACAAAAATATAAACATGCAACAATGTAATAAATCTTTTCGCTTAGGGGTGAAGAGACCAGAAGTAATTAGAACTACAAGCTGGCAAGCTCTATTCCAAAATTAGAACAATCAGACAACTTGTAGACTTGCTTACGTGCTGCTGTGCGGTTTGTTGCTAACCTTACTTTGCTACCTGCCAACTTGACGGTTTTTACTTTTTAATTAACGTTATCGTTTTATTTTTCTCCCTTCGCTCAACTTTTTTCATTCAACTTTTTCCACTCCGGACGCTTTATCTGGACGTTGTTCGCCAGGACCTCCATCAGCCGAAGCTAAGTAACATTAGTAACATTATGCCTTCTAATTGCAGTTGCTGTACTCATACAGGAGTACGATCACCTTAAGGGGAGGATAGCTGTGCTGCAAGCTCAGCTTCAGACGCAATCGTTAGGCAAGGGTAAATTAAGTGTAGGAAAGGATGAAACAGCGTCTGTGCCACCAATAAGTACAGATAGTAGTATGAATCCCCCCCGCACAGTCCCCGCAGCCAGACAATTTTCTCATGGCTTCTGGAAGGAAATGCCGTAGGAATGCTCAACCGGTGTCGCTCATTCAGCCGACAAACTTTCAACCGGTCCTCCCCATTAAGCAACGGGTCAGAGGCCGAGCCTTCTCTGATCTCTACTCCCCCCGTTACGGGGTCTGAGACGCCGAAGCCTCCCACCATTAGCTCGGTCAAATTGAAAACCCTAGTCATTGGCAACATGTAGACTTAAAACAAATCATCCAGCGATCATACACTGTTTACCAGGGGGCAGAGCTACTGACGTTAAGGCTAATCTGAAGATGGTGCTGGCTAAAGCTAAAACTGGCGAGTATAGGGATATTGTTATTCACGTTGGCACCAACAATGTTAGGATGAAACAGTCAGAGGTCACCAAGTGCAACACAGCTTCAGCGTGTAAATCATCTAGAAAGATGTGTTGGCATCGAGTATTTGTCTCTGGCCCGCTCCCAGTTAGGGGGAGTGATGAGCTCTACAGCCAGAGTCTCACAACTCAATAGCTGGTTGAAAACTGTTTTCTGCCCCTCCCAAAATATAGAATTTGTAGATAATTGTCCCTCTTTCTGGGACTCGCCCACAAACCGGACCAAGCATGGCCTGCTGAGGAGTGACGGACTACATCCTAGCTGGATGGGTTCTCTCATCTTATCTACGAACATAGATAGGGCTCTTACTCCCCTAGCTCCACAATGAGAGAGGGTGCAGGTCAGGCCTGCCAGTTTAGTGGAGTCTACTAGCACAGTCAGTGTAGTCAGCTTAGCTCTCCCCATTGAGACCGTGTCTGTGCCTCGATCTAGATTGGGCAAAACTAAACATGGCAATGTTCGCTTTAGCAATCTCACTGGAATAAAGACCTCCTCCATTCTTGTCATTATTGCAAGAGATTGTGATCTGTCACATCTCAAAATAGGGCTACTTAATGTTAGATCCCTCACTTCCAAGGCAGTTATAGTCAATTAACTAGTCACTGATCATATTATTGATGTGATTGGCCTGACTGAAACATGGCTTAAGCCTGATGAATTTACTGTGTTAAATGAGGCCTCACCTCCTGGTTACACTAGTGACCATATCCCCCGCGCATCCCACAAAGGCGGAGGTGTTGCTAACATTTACGATAGCAAATTTCAACTTTCTGTCCAAAAACTATGCAGAAAAATTAATCCATGCTTTTGTCACTTCTAGGTTAGAGTACTGCAATGGTCTACATTCCGGCTACCCGGATAAAGCACTAAATAAACTTCAGTTATTGCTAAACACGGCTGCTAGAATCTTGATCAAAATCATGATCATAATTTGATAATATTACTCCAGTGCTAGCCTCTCTACACTGGCTTCCTGTTAAGGCAAGGGCTGATTTCAAGGTTTTACTACTAACCTACAAAGCATTACATGGGCTTGCTCCTACCTATCTTTCTGATTTGGTCCTGCCGTACATACCTACACGTACGCTATGGTCACAAGACGCAGACCTCCTTACTGTTCCTAGAATTTCTAAGCAAACAGCTGGAGTTAGGGCTTTCTCCTATAGAGCTAAATTTTTATGGAATGATCTGCCTATCCATGTGAGAGACGCAGACTCGGTCTCAACCTTTTAAGTCTTTATTGAAGACTCATCTCTTCAGTAGGTCCTATGATTGAGTGTAGTCTGGCCCAGGAGCATGAAGGTGAACGGAAAGGCACTGGAGCAAAGAACTGCCCTTGCTGTCTCTGCCTGGCCGGTTCCACGCTCTCCCCTGGGATTCTCTGCCTCAAACCCTGAGTCACTGGCTTACTGGTTCTCTTCCATGCTGTCCCTAGGAGGGGTGCGTCACTTGTGTGTTGAGTCACTGAAGGGATCTTCCTGTCCAGGTTAACACCCCTGAGTGGGTTGATTCACTGATGTGGTCATCCTGTCTGGGTTGGCGCCCCCCCCTTGGGTTGTGCCGTGGGGGAGATCTTTGTGGGCTATACTCAGGATAGTAAATTGGTGGTTGAAGATATCCCTCTAGTGGTGTGGCCTGTGCTTTGCAAAGTGAGTGGGGTTATATTCTGCCTGTTTGGCCCTGTCTGGGGTATTGTCGGACAGGGCCACAGTGTCTCCCAAATCCTCCTGTCTCAGCCTCCAGTATTTATGCTGCAATAGTTTGTGTCGGGGGGCTAGGGTCAGTCTGTCATATCTGGAGTATTTCTCCTGTCCTATCCGGTATCCTGTGTGAATTTAAGTATTCTCTCTCCTTTTCTCGCTCTCTCTCGAAGGACCTGAGACCTAGGACCATGCCTCAGGACTACCTGGCCTGATGACTCCTTGCTTTCCCCAGTCCATCTGGTCGTGCTGCTGCTCCAGTTTCAACTGTTCTGCCTGCGGCTATGGAACCCTGACCTGTTAACCGGACGTGCTACCAGTCCCAGACCTGCTGTTTTCAACTCTCGAGACAGAGCAGGAGCTGTGGAGATACTCTGAATGATCGGCTATGAAAAGCTGACTGACATTTACTCCTGAGTTGCTGACCTTTTGCACCCTCTGCAACCATTTTGATGATTACTATTTGACCCTGCTGGTCATCTATGAACATTTGAACATCTTGGCCATGTTCTGTTATAATCTCCACCCGGCACAGCCAGAAGAGGACTGGCCAACCCTCATAGCCTGGTTCCTCTCTAGGTTTCTTACTAGGTTCCAGCCTTTCTAGAGTTTTTTTTCCCTAGCCACCGTGCTTCTAATCTTGCATTGCTTGCTGTTTGCAGTTTTAAGCTGGGTTACTGTACAGCACTTTGTGACATCAGCTGATGTAAGAAGTGCTTTATAAATACATTTGATTATTGACAGATATTTCACCAATAGGAGCCTATCCCAGCTTGGCCCATTCTTAGATTTCACACTTATTTTAAACGCGGTATTTGTCGGTGTAGACTGATTTGAAGATGAGCTGAATGACTCGTTAGTTAGCTAGGCTTACGAGAATGAATTTCACGATGTAATGCATTTACATGCCAAATTCAACTACACTGACTGACAATGTTAGATTACATAGCTGCAAGTTACATTTACCTGAAGCTTATGGTATGATATGTTTGTTTGAATCTGATGAAGAGGCACACGTGTAGCTAACTAGATGTTTTTCCTGGTTCCTGTTGCCGTGCATTGTGGGAATTGTAGGTCTGGGTAGCAGACTGCCACAATAATGATGGGAGATTTAGAAGGGGCGTGGCATTGATGGAGTTCGATGCGCAAAGAGTTTGTGCTATTAGTACAAAAAAAATTGCTAATTTGTACATATAGTACATAATGAGAGACTGGGTTGATAGGAGATAAAAAAAAATAAGTGAAGTGTGAGATTCAAATTAAAGAGTGGGTTAAAAGTTAAAGGGAAATGAGTCAACTGACGGTACTGATGTTGATTGACACATCAATCGACATCAGCAAATGCCTCAAGTCTGCGTGTCATATAGCCATTATGTTTTATGTGGGTTGGTTAACAACCAAAAAGACTGGTAATGTTATTGCATCCAGTGTTGGGCTTACACACCATAACCAGAACATGAAGGCATAACATAAAGGCACCAGGCAGGTGGTGGGATCATCCTTGTTAACACTGTGTCCTGCTGCATACCACATGACACCCTATTCTACTCATACAGTAGGCCCTGCTCAAAAGTAGTGCACTAAAGGGAATAGGGTGATGCTTGGGACACAACCCTAGGCTACTGCATACTTCAGTGAACCAGCAAATTGTGTAAAGCAACTATTTTCAAGCATTCTCCTTTTTATATGAATGAAATGGGCCTATTCCAGTAAGCACCATGTTTCCAGACATTGACGTCAGGTGCTTTTTAGGTGCTGAATGAAAGGTCAAATATCTATTTTACAGCCAATGAACATTTTACGGATTTTGTAAATACTTATTTTCAGGACGTTGATAACACTCTACCTATTTCCTGGATGTTGAAATCAGGTGCATTTTAGGTGCTGAACGAAAGGTGAAAATAGGTATTTTCCAGAAGTTACAAATATATAATTTACAAACATTGAAAATAAATCTATAGACACATTTCAACTGCACATATGTTCTCAATTAGGTAGATATTTCACAATGATCATTTTACAAGCCTTTTATAAGAATGATTGAGACAGAATATTTATTATTGCTACCATCTGCTAATACAAGCCTTTTTAAAGGCTTTGAAATGGGCCACAATGACATTCAAAGTACCCAATCCTACAGAATAAAACAGACCACTTCAACTGCAATATAATTCTCAGTAACGGTTAGAGATCTTTATTTTCCTGTTATGACTGTGATCTGTTTATCTACCTTAGTTGAATGCACTGACTGTAAGTCACTCTGGATAAGAGAGTCTGCTGAATGACCAAAATGTAAATGTAAAAACCAAACACTTCAAAGCATGCTGGTAATTATTATGATAAGCTCCGGCCCCAAACAAGTACAAATTTGGTCGGTGGGGACCAGATCCAAATCTGAACTAATCATAGACATCTTGGCTATGTTTCACAAGTTTTGGCATCACATTATGGCACAGTTTAGTACAGTAGAGCACAGTAGAGTACAGGACAGTACAGTTTAATTCAGTAGAGTACAGTTTAGTTCAGTAGAGTAGGGTACATTAAAGTGGGTTACTTTTCTATACTTTACTGTACTGTAATATACTCTACTTTTCTGTACTGTAATGTTCTGTATTCTGCTGTGCTCTACTGTGCTGTCAACTTTTTTTCCCCAAATTTTTTTTGGGTGGTGCAATTCTGCACGCCCTTGATTTCAACGTCCAAGGACATAGATTTTTGGTCCAGTCTGGACCAAAACTGAACCAATTGTTGACGTCTACGTTGGGGCCAAATCAAGGCCGACCAGACCAAATCTGAACCAAACATAGACGTCTATAATTGGTTCAGATTTGGTCCGGACTGGACCAAAAATCTATGTCCTTGGACGTTGAAATCAAGGATGTTGCAGATTGCACCAATTAAAAGAGGGCAAAAATACAGCCGGACCAAAAATAGACGTTGCTGTCAATAAATGCTTAGTGGGATTAATGCTGGTACTGGGTGTTAAGTGTGGCTTGCTGATGCTGAGCCTTTTCAACTGTAACACCCTGGACTTGAGCTAGAATACTCTGCC
Organism: Oncorhynchus tshawytscha; assembly: GCF_018296145.1. Classification (NCBI taxonomy): domain Eukaryota; kingdom Metazoa; phylum Chordata; class Actinopteri; order Salmoniformes; family Salmonidae; genus Oncorhynchus; species Oncorhynchus tshawytscha. The sequence goes on along the minus strand of NC_056442.1, from coordinate 15,123,819 downwards.
ATATTGCCTCAGAACACTAAATGTGCTCTTTAACTCGTTAACAATCTCTTTCGCTCTGTATTACAGATGCAACCGGGACCAATAAAAGCAGGGCTGTAAAAACATGTAATTTTTGCAAATGGCGAGTGATAAAAACAAGTTTGATTTAATCTCAAAGAGAGCCATGGATTAATAGGGCCCAAACACACCAAATGGAGGCTGCGTGTTGGAGGCATAGATGGGCCGAACACCAATAACATACTGCAGGCCTATGGCCTGCTCAGATGTGGCCACGAAGGCGATAGTGTTATGATTGGGTGGCTCTATAGCTCCTTTTCATACATTTCTGTGTACTATGAGCTGTTGAATGACAAGTGATGATGTGCCTGGCATGAGCTAAACCCACCTCGTCATGTCCTGCTCAACCTATGCCCATGGCCCTCCCTATCTGTGACCTCTGACCTCCTGGAAACTGCCTGTAACTCTTACCTGGATGTGCGTAATCCTCCTGTTGCTGCCTCCCTCTACCTCCAGGCAGGGTGTCACTCTCTAAAGGGCGAATCATAACTTTCATGAAAGCTACATTTTCACTTAGTCAAAGAATTTTAACTTCCAATAAGTAGCATTTCTACTTAGTCATGTATTGATATCAATGGGGATGTTACTCTACATGGTGAAACCTAACTTTCACTTAAGATGAATTTTCACATAGTCATGCATTCAAATCAAATTTTATTTGTCACATACAAGTGTTTAGCAGTTGTTATTGAGGCTGTGGCGAAATGCTTGTGCTTCTAGTTCCGACAGTGCAGCAATATCTAACAAGTAATATCTAACAATTTCACAACAAATACCTAATATAGGTAAGAATATATAAATAAATGGATGAGCAATGTCAGAGCGGCATAGACTGAGATACAGTAGATAATACAGCATATACATATGAGATGAGTAATGCAAGATATGTAAACATTATTACAGTGACATTATTAAAGTCACCAATGATTTCAAGTATGTGTATGTAGGCTGCAGCCTCTCTGATAGTGATGTCTATTTAACAGTCTGGTGGCCTTGAGATAGAAGCGGTTTTTCATTCTCTCGGTCCCGAGCTTTGATGCACCTGTACTGACCTCAATTTCTGGATGATAGCGGGGTGAACAGGCAGTGGCTTGGGTGGTTGTGGTCCTTGATGATCTTTTTGGCCTTCCTGTGACATCGGGTGGTGTAGTTGTCCTGGAGAGCAGGTTGTGGTGATGCGTTGCCATACCAGACGCTGATACTGCCTGATAGGATGCTCTCAATTGTGCATCTATAAAAGTTTGTGGGTTTTAGGTGACAAGCCACATTTCTTCAGCCTCCTGAGGTTGAAGAGGTGCTGTTGCTCCTTCTTCACCACACTATCTGTGTGGGTTGACCATTTCAGTTTGTCGGTGATGTGTACGCCGAGGAACTTAAAACTTTCCACCTTCTCCACTGGTGTCCCGTTGATGTGGATCAGGAGGCTCCCTCTGCTGTTTCCTCTGCTGTTTCCTGAAGTCCACGATCATATCCTTTTGGTTATTTTCCTGACACCACACTGACATTTTCCTGACACCACACTCCCAGAGCCATCACCACCTCCCTGTAGGCTGTCACATCGTTGGTAATCAAGCCTACTACTGTTGTGACGTCTGCAAATTTGATGACTGAGTTGGAGGCGTGCATAGCCACGTAGTCATGTTTGAACAGGGAGTACAGGAGGGGGCTGAGCACGCACCCTTGTGGGGGGCCCCAGTGTTGAGGATAATGAAGTGGAGATGTTTCCTGCCTTCACCACCTGGGGGCGGCCTGTCAGGAAGTCCAGGACCCAATTGCACAGGGCAGAGTTCAGACCCAGGGCCCCGAGCTTAATGATGAGCTTGGAGAGTACTATGGTGTTGAATCCTGAGCTATAGTCAATGAACAGCATTCTTACATAGGTATTCCTTTTGTCCATATGGGATAGAGCAGTGTGCGGTGTGATGGTGAGTGCATCGTCTGTGGGACAGTAAGCAAATTGGAGTGGGTCTAGGGTAACAGGTAAGGTGGAGGTGATATGATCCTTGACTAGTCTCTCAAAGCACTTCATGATGACAAGTGAGTGCTATTTAGTTCAGTTACCTTTGCATTCTTGGGAACAGGGACAATGGTGGCCATCTTGAAGCATGTGGGGACTGCAGACTGGGATAGGGAGAGATTGAATATGTCCGTAAACACACCAGCCAGCTGCTCTGCACTTGCTCTGAGGACATGGCTAGGGATGCCATCTTGACCGGCAGCCTTGCGACGGTTAACGCGTTTAAATGTCTTATTCACATTTAAACGTGTTAACCCTTGCATGCGGAGACTTACGTCAAAATGCAAAGATAGGGAAGTAAGCATTTGCCCCAATACATCCATAATATATATATCCATAATATTTTAATTTGCCATTGCTTCATGGGCAACTATAAATATGTAGTGAAGGTCTGATTATGGTGTTTCTTGACTACTCAAAAAGTGTTATTTTAGCATCTGTGGCCACTGGAGGGCAGCATGGATCTTTACAACGAATGAACACATACTGACCCAGAAATGGATTGTGTGTGTACACTGTGTTTTCCTGACACTGGTCTCTCTTGAACAAGGAAAACATTGTTTACTTTCTTTCCCTCTCCTCTGTTTTGGGAGGTTCAGAAGAGGACAAGTAGTGCTTAAGCATTTGACATTTTTCTTTCATTTTAAAATAAAACATTTTGCTATGGTCCGGACTGGCCTTGATTTCAAAATCCATGGATGTAGATTTTTGGTATGGTCCGAATCAAATCTGAACCAATCATAGACATCCACTGATGTCCGGTCTGAACCGGCCTATATTTGGCCCAAACATAGATGTTCAGATTTGGTCCGGAACGGCCTTCATTTAGCTTAAACAGAACCAATCATAGACGTCCATGGCTGTGTCTACTCTTGACACTTACATGCAACTTCTTCTACCAGCATACGAAGATTGCATTGAAAAGACAGGTTTAGATATACGAAAGTCGCAATGTGGTCAGATTTTGTTCAGATCTGGCTGGCCACTTCAGGAGGTGGTCAGGGACACGTGTGCTGATTTCACCCCAAATCAGGCTACAGAAGCGCATACAATGGGCAACATCATCAGCACTCTGCCAATAAGTCTCCAGAAAACATGTGTTTTGGGAGCAAAAGGCACCTTTTTTCCTTAAACATTGGAGGAAATACATTCTTAGTGCTTGAGGAATGTGTTTGCTGGCTTCATAAATGCTAACTAGCTAGCTTATTTAGAAACAAAAATGTTTGGCTAGAGTTATGCTAACCTGTTTGCAATCCCTTTTGCTTTGCTAGCTAGCTTTGCTGTCTAGTTAAAGGTTAACCGGCTATTTAGCTACAGTAGCTACTGCCATCAAGTTGTTGTTGTGTTATAAGATTTAGCCTGTTCCACCGTTTTTCAGAATGCATACAGGTATTTGAATATAGCGCAGGGAAAAGGAATCCGGACACAGACACATTCAAATGTAGGTGTAGATACATGATGTGTTCGGAATTCCATAATCAGAACTCCAAAAGCTGCATGACCTGTAATTTCTAGATACGGTCTGTTTCACAAATCTTACTTCACAGCACAGTTGAGCACACCAGAGTACAGTACATTATAGTACACAGTACAGTAAAAAAAAGTACAATACAGCACACTAGAGTAAAGAAAAGTAGTGTATTAACTAAACTGTACTGTAATCAAACACTACTGTACTGTACTATACTGAAATGAACTATACTATTTTCTGCTGTACTTTACTGTACTCCAATAATAAATTAAACTCTACTGTACTACTCTACTGAATAAAACTGTACTCTTCTGTGTTGTACTGTGCTTTACTGTACTAAACTGTGCCCTACTGTACTGTGATGTTCAAAATTGTGTTACGTAACTGCCTTGTTCTAAAATGGATTCAATAATTGTTTCATCAATCTACACACAATTCCCTATAGGGACAAAGTAAAAAAGGTTTTTAGACATTTTTGTAAATGTATTAAAAAAAATGAAATACAGTGGGGCAAAAAAGTATTTAGTCAGCCACCAATTGTGCAAGTTCTCCCACTTAAAAAGATGAGAGAGGCCTGTAATGTTCACCATAGGTACACTTCAACTATGACAGACAAAATGAGAAAAAAAAATCCAGAAAATCACATTGTAGGATTTTTAATGAATTTATTTGTAAATTATGGTGGAAAATAAACTTTTGTTATTGACCAAATACTTATCTCAATACTTATGTTATATACCCTTTGTTGGCAATGACAGAGGTCAAACGTTTTCTATAAGTCTTCACAAGGTTTTCACACACTGTTGCTGGTATTTTGGCCCATTCCTCCATGCAGATCTCCCCTAGAGCAGTGATGTTTTGGGGCTGTTGCTGGGCAACACGGACTTTCAACTCCCTCCAAAGATTTTCTATGGGGTTGAGATCTGGAGACTCCAGGACCTTGAAATGTTTCTTACGAAGCAACTCCTTCGTTGCCTGGGCGGTGTGTTTGGGATCATTATCATGCTGAAAGACCCAGCCACGTTTCATCTTCAATGCCCTTGCTGATGGAAGGAGGTTTTCACTCAAACTCTCACGATACATGGCCCCATTCATTCTTTCCTTTACACGGATCAGTCGTACTGGTCCTTTTGCAGAAAAACAGCCCCAAAGCATGAGGTTTCCACCTCCATGCTTCACAGTAGTTATGGTGTTCTTTGGATGCAACTCAGCATTCTTTGTCCTCCAAACACGACGAGTTGAGATTTTACCAAAAAGTTATATTTTGGTTTCATTTTCATTCAGCGAGAACCTTCCAGACAAACAACCATCTCTGCAGCACTCCACCAAACAGGCCTTTATGGTAGAGTGGCCAAACGGAAGCCACTCTTCAGTAAAAGGCACATGACAGCCTGCTTGGAGTTTGCCAAAAGGCATCGAAAGGACTCTCAGACCATGAGAAACAAGATTCTCTTGTCTGATGAAACCAAGATTGAACTCTTTGGCCTGAATGCCAAGCGCCACATTTGGAGGAAACCTGGCACCATCCCTATGGTGAAGCATGGTGGTGGCAGCATCATGCTGTGGGGATGTTTTTTCGGTGGCAGGGACTGGGAGACTAGTCAGGATCGAGGGAAAGATAAACAGATCAAAGTACAGAGAGATCCTTGATGAAAACCTGCTCCAGAGCGCTCAGGACCCCAGACTGGGGCGAAGGTTCACCTTCCAACATAACAACCCTAAGCACACAGCCAAGACAACGCAGGAGTGGCTTCGGGACAAGTCTCTGAATGTCCTTGAGTGGCCTAGCCAGAGCCCGGACTTGAACCCGATCTAACATCTCTGGATAGACATGCAAATAGCTGTGCAGCGACACTCCCCATCCAACCTGACAGAGCTTGTGAGGATCTGTAGAGAAGAATGGGAGAAACTCTCCAAATACAGGTGTGCCAAGCTTGTAGATTCATACCCAAGAAGACTCAAGGCTGTAATCGCTGCCAAAGGTGCTTCAACTAAGTACTGAGTAAAGGCTCCGAAAACATATGTAAATGTAATGATTGTTTTTTATTTTTAATACATTTGCAAAAAATTCTTAACCTGTTTTTGCTTTGTCATTATGGGGTATTGTGCGTAGATTGAGGGGAAAAACAATTCAATCTATTTTAAAATAAGGCTGTAACTTAACAAAATGTGGAAAAAGGTCAAGAGGTCTGAATACTTTCGAATGCAATGTAGCCTAGATGTCTATCATTCGTTCAGTTTTGGATCTGGTCTGCACCGACCATATTTCTATTTGTTTGGGGACAGAGCTTATTAGAATAATACCCAGCATGCTTTGCAAGTGTTTGTTTTAAAAGTGATTAACCTTACTGGTTATTATCCGTTGTACGATTCATCCGACTTCATCTCAGGATAACACTAAAATCTGACCTCTTGGTTTTCTGCCAACCCCCCTGCCAACCCCCCTGTACCATCACAAGGTGAATGTGTGTGTGTGGGCAGACATCTCAGAAAACTCTGCTAACTCGGAGTGCCGTTTAGTGTTTGCTCATCATTCTATAGACAGTTCCACCTGAGACGAGAGTCCTTTTGGATACATTTCCTTAACACTGTGTCTCCATGTGGTCTAAACGAGGAACTAGACATAAAACCTTTTCTATAAAATATGTTCTGCTCATGGGAGTTTGCTGTTTCCCATTTCCCTATATACAGTTGAAGTCAGAAGTTTAAATACACCTTATCCAAATACATTTAAACTCAGTTTTTCACAATTCCTGACATTTAATCCAAGTAACAAATCCCTATTTTAGGCCAGTTAGGATCACCACTTTATTTTAAAAATGTGAAATGTCAGAATAATAGTAGAGAAAATTATTTATTTCAGCTTTTATTTCTTTCATCACATTCCCATTGGGTAAGAAGTTTACATATACATAATTAGTATTTGGTAGCATTGCCTTTAAATTGTTTAACTTGGGTCAAACGTGTCGGGTAGCCTTCCACAAGCTTCCCACAATAAGTTGGGTGAATTTTGGCCCATTCCTCCTAACAGAGCTGGTGTAACTGGATCAGGTTTGTAGGCCTCCTTGCTCGCACACGCTTTTTCAGTTCTGCCCGCAAATGTTCTATTGGATTGAAGTCAGGGCTTTGTGATGGCCACTCCAATACCTTGACTTTGTTGTCCTTAAGCCATTTTGTCACAACTTTGGAAGTATGCTTGGGGTCATTGTCCATTTGGAAGACCCATTTGCGACCTTGCTTTAACAAACTGACTGATGTCTTGAGACGTTGCTTCAATATATCCACATAATTTTCCTCACTCATGATGCCATCTATTTTGTGAAGTGCACAAGTCCCTCCTGCAGCAAAGCACCCCCACAACATGATGCTGCCACCCCTGTGCTTCACGGTTGGGATGGTGTTCCTCGACTTGCAAGCCTCCCCCTTTTTCCTCCAAACATAACGATGGTGTTACGGATACAGGTATTCTGTGTGTGTATCCTGTGTGTATTTCTTTTCTTTTCTCTCCTTCTCCCCTTCTCACAGGTGGCAATCATCATTCCCCAATCAGTCAACATGCAGTCATCAATCAGAAGACACACCTCCTCATTTTCCCTCACCCTATCACATTTCCTTTCCCTACCCAATCAATTGTTTTCTCAGGAGCTCTTTGTGTTTCAATCTCTCTTTCTCTGGCTTGAGGTCTTTTGTTTTGTTTTAGCACCTCCATATCATGTTGTCCCCACCTGTGAGTGTTGTTTTTGCTATGGTGGGAAAAAGGGGAACCAAGACAAGTTGCCCATGGGCATACACTACCCGTAGGACTACTTTGTCTAAGGACACTAGTTAGAACTGGGTGGACCACCCACTGCGTTTTTGGTTAGTTAGCTGTATGGAAGTAGGCTAGTCTAGGGGTATTAGGGGTATTTTGGGATATTTGTTTCTTTCCTTGGGTCCAGCTCAGCCCCTATTTCCTGAGCGGTATGATGTCTGCGTGGTCCCACGGTGTTTATACATGCGTACTATTGTTTGTACAGAAGAACGTAGTACCTTCAAGCATTTGGAAATGGCTCCCAAGGATGAACCAAACTTGTGGAGGTCTCCAATTGTTTTCTGAGGCCTTGGCCTATTTATTTAGAATTTCCCATGATGTCAAGCAAAGATGCACTGAGTTTCAAGGTAAGCCTTGAAATACATCTACAGATACACCTCCAATTGACTCAAATTATGTCAATTAGCCTATCAGAAGCTTCTAAAGCCATGACATGAATATCTGGCATTTTCCAAGCTGTTTAAAGGCACAGTCAACTTAGTGTATGTAGACTTCTGATCCACTGGAATTGTGATACAGTGAATTATAAGTGAAATAATGTCTGTAAATAATTATTGGAAAAATGACTTGTGTCATGCACAAAGTAGATGTCCTAACCGACTTCCCAAAACTATAGTTTGTTTTCAAAAAATGTGTGGAGTGGTGGAAAAACAAGTTTTAATGACTCCAACCTAAACTTCTGACTTCAACTGTATACTGAACAAAAATATAAACATAACATGCAACAATTTCATTGATTTTACTGAGTTCCAGTTCATATAAGGAAATCAGTCAATTGAAATGAATTTATTAGACCCAAATCTATGTATTTCACATGACTGGGAATACAGATATGCATCTGTTGGTCACAGATATCTTTTAAAAATGGGCCTCACAATTGTCCTCAGGATCTTGTCACGGTATACCATAACCCCCCTGCCACCATGTGGCACTCTGTTCACAACGATGACATCAGCAAACCGCTCGCTGAACAACACCTTACAGGTGGTCTGCGGTTGTGAGGCCGTTTGGACTTACTGCCAAATTCTCTAAAACAAAGTTGGAAGCGGCTTATGGTAGAGAAATGAAGATAAAATGACCTGGAAACAGCGCTGGTGGACATTCCTGCAGTCAGTATGCCAATTGCACACTCCATCAACTTGAGACATCTGTGGCGTTGTGTGAGAACTGCAAATTATAGTATTTTATTGTCTCCAGCACAAGGTGTCTATAATGATCAAGCTTTTTTATCAGTAGCAAAATCAGCTTTTTGTGCATTTTGAACATTTCTGGGATCTTGTATGATAAAAGAAATGTTAATGCTGTATAATGAATAAACCAGTGTATGCTACAATTTAAAAGATTTTGCTGAGTTACTGGGGAGCCATGCCCTGCCAGTCAGTACGTGGAGGTCTGGGCTGACATGGTTACATGTGGTCTGCGGTTGTTTGGCTGGTTGGATTTTTGTTTTAGATTCCGTCTCTCACAGTTGAAGTGTACCTATGATAAAAATTACAGACCTCTACATGCTTTGTAAGTAGGAAACACTGCCGATTTTGCAGGTTATCAAATACTTGTTCTCCCCACTGTATGCACAAAAATCTTATTTCTCAAAAATTGTGTGTACAAATTTGCTTACATCCCTGTTTGTGAGCATTTCTCCTTTGCCAAGATAATCCATACACCTGACAGGTGTGGCATATCAAGAAGCTGATTAAACAGCATGACATTACACAGGTGCTGGGGACAATAAAAGGCCACTCTATTATGCTCAGTTTTGTTACACAACACAATGCCACAGATGTCTCAAGTGCAATTGGCATTCTGACTGCATAAATGTCCACCAGAGCTGTTGCCAAATAATGTTATGTTAATTTCTCCACCTTAAGCCACCTCCAACATCTTTTTAGAGAATTTGGCACTATGTCCAACTGTCCTCACAACTGCAATAAAGCCCTTTTGTGGGGAAAAACTGATTCTGCTTGGCCTGGCTCCCCAGTGGATGGGCCCATGTCCTCCCAAGCCCACCCATGGCTGTGCCCCTGGCCAGTCATGTGAGGCCCTAATCTATGGATTTCATTTATTTATTTCAATTTACTTTTATGAACTGTACCTCAGTAAAACTGTTGAAATTGTTGCATGTTGCCTTTATATTTTTGTTCAGTATGCCAGGGGCAGCAGGTAGCCTAGTGGTTACAGCGTTGGACTAGTAACCGAAAGGTTACAAGATCAAATCCCAGAGCTGACAAGGTAAAAATCTGTCATTCTTCCCCTGAACAAGGCAGTTAACCCACTGTTCCTAGGCTGCCATTGAAAATAAGAATTTGTTCTTAACTGACTTGCCTAGTTAAATAAAAGGTAAAAAGTAATATCCTTTTGACTGGAATTGCTATATAGCGTTTTATCCTAGAACAGAAGCGAGAAGAACCCTCTTCTTCATACCATCATTCTCTTCAACATGCACCCTTCAAAACAGCAAAGTGAGTGAGTGTGTAAGGGAGGGAGAGATAGAGAAGGATGGCTTAAGCGGAATCTGCATTTTATATTTATCACCCCTTTGGAAGCGTAGCTCTTACTAGCATAAAGGGTTTGCGTGTCTTCCACGCACGAGGCCAGGTGAAGGTGTGTGCGCGTGTGTGTGTGTGTGTGTGTGTGTGTGTGTGTGTGTGTGTGTGTGTGTGTGTGAGGTAATCACATGAGCCAGCGTAGGACTCACTGGAGAGTGAACAGCTGCAGCTAGTTAAAGTCAGTCTGGCATTATACTGCAGATAGGAGAGAGGAGGAAAAATAGGAGGATAAAGAGAGAGAGATGTGGGGGGGCTATCATGAACAGAACATGTGGCCTACATTCACCAGAAGACCAATAAAAACAGTAATTGAGTTGTTTTGCTCCTAATTGCCCCCAAGTGGTTCTCAGGCTATCACTATCAAAGGTGGAAGAGTGAGTAAGCTGACACTATGTATCTTTTGGGAGTTATGGGAGTTTGTAGTAAACCAGTGGGAGTATGTAGAACAAACAGCAGATTTTTCCTGTGTTATCACCTCACACCTCCAGTCGTCCTTTAGGGCCCAATCACAATTCTCTGCAGTGTCAGACACACACACACACTCTAGAGAATACAGACCCAGAAACTTATACAAGGACCTAGATGTTATGGAACTACACGGTAAATGATGCATGTTATGAAAAATAACTCACTGCTAATTCATGTGGACACAGGAAAATGGGTAGGGCAGGTAGACACTCAATTCAAACAATTGTCCCACTTTACAGTAAGAAAAAAAACATAAAGCAGTGCTATAGTGATATTTCTTATGTGTGTCTGAGAAAAGGTTTCCAATTGGGATGAGGGGATCCTTGCATGGAGGGACTAGCGTGTGTGCGTGTAGCTGAAGGTGGATCCCTGTGAAAATATTTTGGACCTGAGGTATACTGTAGCTATAGCCTTCTCGGGTCAGGGGTTTACAGTGGCCTTTGTCTAACCTCATAATACAATCCACCACCACCTCAGGGTTGTCCCAGACACACCCATGTACCCCACCAGGGCTCAGCGCCACACCACACCCACACACAGCACTGGGTGATGGGGGATAGCCACAACTGGGCTCGGTCTCCACTGGGAATGAAAGATCTGCTCTTTGCTCTGGTGGAGTGTGTGTTGTACTGAACACAGCAGGTCAGACCATCCCGTTCTGTTCTTTCTACCCTCCCCTGTTCTCCTCCTGTTGTGGAATTATTCAGTCAATAATAGTTCTCAAATACCGGAGCATGTGCACTCAAGTAGACTTATTAACAATATAACAAAAGCCGAGCAGATTCATGAAGCAACTCCCTTCCAGTTTTGGCACACATTTTATACTTTATTCCTTCTTATGTCACACTTATAGTCACTCCTCTTAATGACTCATCCCCTCTGGCATTTAGCCACCGTTATCTTATTGCCTTGCACTAAGTTTAGTTTGATTTCATATTAGGGCATGGAATCCGTAGAGCCACAGAAATTGTTCAAAAATAGACCTGTACTCACCTTAAGCCAGGTCATGCATGTAGGACCATAGTAACAGTTCTTGGCACTCCACACAAATAACCATACATGTCATCCTGCTAACTCCTCTGAAAGGGACACCCATGTTCTGGAAAAGACCCAAGAGGTGTAACCATAGCAATAGTACATAGTTGGCCATAACCAGTCGTGCCCAACCCCAGACAGGTGCATGTCTAAAGGTGTCTAATGACCCAGAGCACATATAGAGTGCACTGTTTTGTTGACTCGTTCTGAAATAAATAATTGCCACATGTACTGGAAAATTCACAATACTCTCTCTTCTTCTCCTCTCTATACTCCCCTCTTCTCCCTCTTGCAAAGTACAGCTCCAAAGTAATTGGTCATATACTTCATAAACACAATTACACAGGTGACAATTTTAAAAAGAATCCCCCCTCTTCCTCGCTTTCATTATCTTTCTACTTCGCTCTCCTTCTCAACTCAATTATTTTTTCCATCTGAAATCCCAGCCCCACAATGATTGCAGTGATCACTAGTGTTGTTTCTCATCCCCTCTTCTACCAACTGTAGGTGACAAGCCTAAATGTAGAGTGTCCAATCAAAAATGCATAATTTGTCCTGTGGGTAAAACAATCTAAGAATCAATAGTCCAAACATCATATCCTTATCATAATCTGTTCAAAAGCTATTGGAGTTTTTACCCTTGTAGGATGTCCAGAATTAGGGTGAATAAATCAATGGAGGCCAGAGGGGAAAAAAAGTTATAGAAAATCGCATCAGCTAGGTTGTATTCTGTGTAAGAATTAAAGCGCAATCTGCCCTTAAAAACCCTAATCCCTTTGAAAATGGCTTATGTGGAATTGATATTAGTCAGAAAGTCAGTCTTGTCTAAAATGGAGTTTGGATCCTCAGCACGTCAAAACGAGTAAATCAAGGTTGGGTTTGGATTACATTTGTGTCAAGAAGTCATGCCCCCTTTTGCCAAGCTCCACGTGCAAATTGACCCCGCCCACTTTGCTTTCATTCTTTGAATGGGGCGCCTTTGTTTCATTGTCCCCAACGCATTCAAAGGACGTTTGAAACTGAAAAACCCTACCGAAGGACTCTATCATGCAGAATAGGTGGTTGGAGTTCATTGGTCCCCAGTGGTTGCGAGTATACTGCTAGCTAGACCATAGACTGCTGGTTATGTATCTGGTTATGTATATTTTGCTAATCATTACCACTATTTGTATTTGTTATGGATCTTGGGTTCCAGCAACATTAAAGCAGTTATACAATTTTAAAAACATTACAATACATTCACAACAGATTTCACAACACATTACGTGTGTGCCCTCAGGCCACTACTCTACTGCTACATATCACTAATACAAAATCCATGTGTACCCATGTGTACGTGTGTATATTGCGTACGTTATCGTGTCTGTGTTTGTCTCTTCACAGTGTAGTTTTATGTTTTTTAAATCTGACTCTACTGCTTGCATCAGTTACTTGATGTGGAATAGAGTTTTTCATGTAGTCATGGCTCTATGTAGTCTGTTCTGGACTTGGGGACTATGAATAGACCTCTGGTGGCTTGTCTTGTGGGATATGCATGGGTGTCTGAGCTGTGTGCCAGTTGTTCAAAACAGACAGCTTGGTGCATTCAACATGTTAAGACCTCTCTCAAATACAAGTAGTGATGAAGTCAATCTCTCTTTCACTTTGAGCCAGGAGAGATTGACATCCATATTATTAATGTTAGCTATTTGTGTACATCCAAGGGCCAGCTGTGCTGCCCTGTTCTGAGCCAATTGCAATTTTCTGACCACAAAACTGAACAGTGGTCCAGGGCCCTGTTTCAGAAAGCGGGCTTAGTGAAAACTCAGTTAGTTGACTGAGTTGAAGGAAACTCTGTGTTTTTGGTTTCACAAAGCTAGTTCAGCTTAACTGTGAGTCAGTTACTATGGTAACATACTCCGTGAAGCTAACCTGCTCTGGCAGGTTTTCTTCAACTAACCCTGAGTTTCTCCTCTTTAGCTGAAGCCCGCAGACTGAAGTAGGTATCAGACATGCCGTGTCCTTTTCTTGAAGAGAAAACAATATTGAACAATTTTCTCAGACCTCATATAGTTCATATGACACATCATGGACATGATCTCAGTTCGGGAACAAATTCTTTGTTGCGCTTTGTTTTTTTTGCCGACGGGAATTTTCTATAAAACATTGGTGACGCCAAGGCAACCGTCTGTCGGGCTGTTAGAAATGTGACTCTTGCACTGAAACGTTTACGGTACACTTTTGTGATGTTCACAAGTCACAGACCCACAAGACTCAAAGAAGAACTCCACAGAAATGCAGGTATCAGTCTAAGCAATTATTTATTTATTTAGTATGAAGCTTTGAGACTTCCAGCACTAATCGGTTAATTTGATATATTTTAGGGTGTCCAGGTGTGATTGGCTGCATAGATGGCACTCATATTCCTACCACAGCTCCTTCAGTAAATGAAGGAGATTATGTGAAGAGGAAGTCTTTCTTCAGCATTAATGTGCAGATAGGCCTAAATAGTAGCCTTTAGCATTCCAAATGAAAGATGCTTCACAATACAGCTACTGCAGCTAATTACTGTTCTGCACTGTGAAGATCATGTGATGCAGCCCACATCATCAGCAACGTGGAAGCAAAGTGGCCTGGGTCTGTGCATTTTGTGAGTGTACACTGAGCACTAGATTTGCCCATGGTGAGTATATATACTACCGTTCAAAAGTTTGGGGTCACTTAGAAATGTCCTTGTTTTTGAAGGAAAAGCACTTTTTTTTGTCCATTAAAATAACATCAAATTGATCAGAAATACAGTGTAGACATTGTTAATGTTGTAAATGACTATTGTAGCCTGAAGCGGCAGATTTTTTTTATGCAATATCTACAGAGGCCCATTTATCAGCAACCATCACTCCTGTGTTCCAATGGCACGTTGTGTTAACTAATCCAAGTTTATAATTTTAAAAGGCTTTTTGATCAGTAGAAAACCCTTTGGCAATTATGTTAGCACAGCTGAAAACTATTGTTCTGATTTTAAAGAAGCAATAAAACTGACATTTTAAAAAATCTAATCTTTAAAAACAAGGACATTTCTAATTGACCCCAAACTTTTGAACAGTAGTGTATATAGCTATATCTTATTATATCCTATTACAATATTTTGTTTCCTCCAATTGCAACTGAACAAAACTGTATCCTCGTATTATCATAGGACAGTTCGATGGTTACCTGCTCGGTGACAGAGGGTAAACCTGCCAGTCCTATTTGCTGACCCCTTACCCTGATCCTGAGGTAGAGATGACAATTGGGATGCCCAAGGCCTGGTTCCAGTGCCTTCGTAGGCTCAGGGTCACCCCAGAAAGGGCATGTGACATCATTGTGGCATGTGTGATTCTCCACAACATTTCCACAATTAGAGGAGAACAATGTCCTACTCAACCAGCGCACAATCCTGATAACGATCCTGACCACCCCGCTGACACACGAGATGGAAGAGTAGTCATAGACACAGCATTTCTGATTGACCCATCTCCTCCCGTGTCAAATAAAGACAATATGCCTTTCTTTTTATGGAGTCTTCATTTCCTGTAAGTACAAATGCAGTACAGTGGTTAATATTTGTTATGTTGTTCAAACAAGTCAAATCATTCACCTGTGGGCACCTCACCCACCTTTAACTGGTGTTCTACCTGTGGGCACCTCACCCACCTTTAACTGGTGTTCTACCTGTGGGCACCTCACCCACCTTTTAAATGATGTTCTACCTGTGGGCACCTCACCCACCTTTAAATGATGTTCTACCTGTGGGCACCTCACCCACCTTTAAATGATGTTCCAGCAGTTGTATTTCTATTTTTATCTTTTACATCTGTGGTCAATTTCTAAATTACATTTTTCTATTTGTTTCTCTAAGTACACATTGTAGAGCTATTTCACAGGGAGGTATAGGAACACACAACAATTAAATTGAATTTCACAGTGCCAGGTCTACTTAGTTTCATTGTAAGTCATGGGCCAATGCTGAACAACATCTTACTGAGGTAAGTTGTGCTGTGGAGGTGGATGGACCCTGTTCCTCCTGTAATTTCCAACATTGCTCTGTTAGAGAAAAATAAGGTGCAAGTTTATTATGGTACAACACTATCATCAACTGTTAAATGTTATTTTTAAGGTGTAAACCTCAATAGGCCATCTTCCCTCTCTGTGGCAACTGACAAGGTGTCTTCATCATCCTCCTGTAATGAAAATGAACAATTTTGGTGTTCTACTCCAAATCATTATGAAAACTCTGTGGAGTATTAAGAGCACTTAGAACCGCATGAAGGTCTGTTATGGCAGAAGCCTCCACCAGACAGATTACACCATCAGTAAATGGTGGAAGATTAGACAGTTAAATTATAATTTTACCCAGAAAAGTGCTCCACCTAATTTGAAATTTGTTTTTACAACAGTGTGCAGGCCACATCACAATGTTTCAAATATATAACTTTGAATTATTTGAAAAGATTATGATGTCTGAAGGACAACTAAGAATCTGAAAAAGTAACAGCAGTCAATTATAAAGAATTGTACCGCTACAGGAAAATCACTGTGCCAAGTTGTGTCTAAGATGGATGGGTGGGCATCACCAAGGTAACACTGGCAAGAGGATGAATGTACATATTTTATGTTTAATTTTTACCTTTTATTTAACTAGGCGAGTCAGTTAAGAACAAATTCTTATTTTCAATTATGACGGCCTAGGAACAGTGGGTTAACTGCCTTGTTCAGGGCAGAACAATTTAATTTTTTTACCTTGTCAGCACAGGGATTCAGTCTTGCAACCTTTCAGTTACTAGTCCAATGCTCTAACCATTAGGCTACCTGCCTATATATAATTAATTTGAATTACTAACCTCATGTAGGCCCTTGTGTCCTGGGGAGTGGTTGGTTCAGATGAGCTTCCTCCAGAGATGCCTTCAGCAATAGGTCGCCCACTGTTTTGACTGAGGGCCATTTCTTCAGCCTCTGAGTGCTGGTGGATCCCCACCTGTTTTTCGGGCCTCAGACTTTTTTCTATTGGCTATAATGGAGGTCAAATTTGAACATATCCAGTAAGCACAAATTTGGAGACTTGTATGCATAAAAGGCATTTAGGAGTTCCTTTCAAATAGACAATATTAAATACTAGCCGTATTAGGATGGCCGAAAAATGCAATTTCTTCCTTTTACTTTTTTTAGCCACTGAATGCTGTTTAATTAGGTAGGGTAGGCTAAACAACATCACAATTGCTTATAATGAAATTATACCTTACCTGTTTGAAGTAGATTTTTATTTCATCTTCAGTTGCCAGCAGTATTGCCAGCAGCATACCACCCTGCATACCACTGCTGGCTTGCTTCTGAAGCTAAGCAGGGTTGGTCCTGGTCAGTTCCTGGACGGGAGACCAGATGCTGCTGGAAGTGGTGTTGGAGGGCCAGTAAGGAGGCACTCTTTCCTCTGGTCTAAAAAAAAATACCCCAATGCCCCAGGGCTGTGATTGCCCTGTGTAGGGTTCCGTCTTTCGGGTTAGGACGTTAAACGGGTGTCCTGACTCTCTGAGGTTATTAAAGATCCCATGGCACTTATTGTAAGAGTAGGGGTGTTAACCCTGGTGTCCTGGCTAAATTCCCAATCTGTCCCTCAAACCATCACGGTCACCTAATAATCCCCAGTTTACAATTGGCTCATTCATCCCCTCTCCCCTGTAACTATTCCCCAGGTCGTTGCTGCAAATGAGAATGTGTTCTCAGTCAACTTACCTGGTAAAATAACAAATAAAAGTTGCTGCCAAGTACATTGTGTGCCGGTAGGGGTTGCACCTGCATAAATATTAAGTGCACACAGACACAAACACACACATTATATAAATGTTGAATAAGTGGAACATTTGAGATTAAACTTTTCTCTTTTTTTCAATTAATACTCACCCATTAACTCAGAGTTGATTGAACTAGTTGTTATCACTGTTCTGCAACTGAAAACTGAGTTTGACAGCTCAGTTAGTCAACCCAGAGTTCAGGTTTAAACTCAGTTTGTTAAACCTACTTTCTGAAACAGGGCCCACGTGCACAAAAAAATAGGGCCTGTAGGACCTGCCTTGTTGATGTGCTATTAAGACAACAGAGCAGCGCTTCATTATGGAAAGACTTCTCCCTATCTTAATTACTGTTGTATCAATGTGTTTTGACCATGACAGATTACAATCCAGGGTTACTCCAAGCAGTTTAGTCACCTCAACTTGCTCAATTTCCACATTATTCAGTACAAGATTTAGTTGGGTTTAGTGAATGATTTGTTCCAAATACAATGTTTTTAGTTTTTGAAATATTTAGGACTAACTTATTCCTTGCCACCCATTCTGAAACTGACTGCAGCTCTTTAAGTGTTGCAGTCATTTCGGTCACTGTAGTAGCTGACGTGTATAGTGTTGAGTCATCCGCATACACGGCTTTACTCAAAGCTAGTGGCATGTCTTTAGTAAAGATTGAAAAAGTATGGGGCCTAGACAGCTGCCCTGGGGAATTCCTGATTCTAGAAGAAAAAGAAACACACACCTATTAAGACGAGGTGCTGGCTAGCGGAGTAGAAACTTGAAAATAAAAGAGCCGCACACTCTAGGAGCTCAGATGCAAACATTTAATTACCAACGTTTCGACAGCCAAGCTGTCTTCAGCAAGGTTGGTAATTAAATGTTTGCATCTGAGCTCCTAGAGTGTGCGGCTCTCTTTTATTTTCGAATTCCTGAATTATGTTGGAGAGGCTTCTCTTTAACTCTTTATCCACAATATCCTCTATCACCACTAGCATAGCTGACGTTAGCTAGATAGCTACCAACTAGCTGGCTAATGTTAGCCTACATCAATACAACTCAGATTTGGCTTGGAAACACTAACATTTCAAAAGGCGGAAAATAATTACTATGAAAACCTTTTGTCATGATTCTGCTGTTGCCAGATTGCCTTTAGATGCAGTATAACTTTAGCCAGCTAACTAAGATTGAGGGGACCACAGTATTTTAGCTAGCTAACATTAGCATTGCTAGCTAGCTAGTTTTGATCAACTTTGCAAGTTACAGTAATGGCAACATCCCTCTAAAGTACGTTTGACGATGTCATAATATGGTAAAGTTGTTTCCTACTAATTACTAGCCGACTTTAGATATATCATCATTCTATGCCATGGGCTCAAGAAATAACGTAATCTATGTTTATAATTGAGGGATGATGACAATCGTTGATCTTGTTTTTCTGTTAGACAAAGTGAGCAGTTGGGTGCCAGACTGATCTCCTGGTTATGAAAGGATGCCGGGACCTACCAGAATGATTAAAGGTGGGTATCATAACATGTCCAGCAATGTGATTGCAATGGTTTAGTGACCTCAAAATAATTTCATTCACTGCTTACTTTTTAGATGCATATAATGTCCAGGGCATTACCTAGCCTGGTGGAACCAGCCTGGTCGCTGTGTTCACCATTCTATTTCACATCAAATTTTATGATCTCTGAAGGGAAATAGAATTTTGAACGCACCAATCAGATTGGTTCCACCAAGCTGTGTGTGTGTGTGTGTGTCAGGAGCTGATCTACTCCTGCTATGCTCATCAATGGGGCTCTGGCAAAGACCTGCCCTCCAGTCTCACCTCTTGCATGCTCAACAACAGTCGTTGATGGGGAGAACAGAATTAGTCTGACTTGTTCAAACTTCAACATATTATATGCTTGTGTGTCAGATATCACCTATCCCTAACTGCCATTGGTAATAGAACAGTGGCTGTGTGTATGTGTTCACAGATGCATGAGATGCAGAGAGACCTGGCACTCAACACATCCACAATAAGATGATTACTAATAGTACAGTACATCACAAATGTCCAGTAATAGCAACTTTTACTTCCATTTGTCACTGATGAACTCTGCCTCAACTCTGCCTATTTCTACAGATGGACTAGAGATGCTTTTTGCAGTCTGTCGTTTGATGGGTAGACCATAATTGGGTATGTTTAATCTGACCTGTTCAAACTTCAACATTGTACCTGTTGGTGTGTCAGATAAAACCTATCATAACTGCCGTTGGTAATAGAAAAGGTTTACTAGGCACAATTGACTTGTATTGTCTTTTTTATTATTGAATTGAATGGTATCAGTCAATATGGGAAGGGAGAAACCCGGTGTATAGGAACTCCTGTTGATTACGGGACACCACACAGGAAGGTATGACCATGCTGACATGTTTGCCAAGGCAGCCCAATTCTTATTCATGTTTTTTGAAACTACACTGTCTGTTAGGGGCTCGTAAGTAAGCATTTCACTGTATTCTGTATCCTGTTGTATTCGGTGCATGTGACTAATACAATTTGATTTGATTTGAAAATGCAGATAGGCACAGTATCTGTATCGCCTGGGAATGACAATGAAAGATGAAAGGTGCACATTGTCATATTAGCAGAACACTGCTTCTATGATATTATGTGAAGGGTTGTTTATTCTACATTGTTTACAAGATAAACAATGTGCTTAATATTAGGAAAGTTGAGAAATAAACATTGTAGGCCTAGCCTATAGAAAGCTGATGATCCTCTTTTTAGTAGAGGACATAACTCTGTTTTCTCACGTAATTGCATAGACTATAGAAATGTTGCGCAACATGAACTCATGTGCTCTCATGAAGTGTTTGATTAGATTTTCAAAAACATTTGCATTGATGTCAGAGTGATTAGAGGGAAATAGAGTGCTGAGTACCAGGCAGTTAGCAAGTTTGGTAGACTACTAATGACCGTCAGCAGCATCAGAGCTCGGAGAAGCCTAAGTACAGTGACTAAACAGTCACATGGAATATGACTGACTTTGACTCATGACCGTGGTGGTAATACGGTCACAGCAACAGCCCTAATTAGGACCTGCGCCACTTTCTGTGTGAGGTAGGGTCATACTCTACTGATGTTGTAGAGCATGAACCTGCAGAAACCGGTCACTACTTTGATGGTTACAGAGAACAACAGGGTGTTGTCCAGGGTCACGCCAAGGTTCTTTTCACTCTGGGAGGGTGACACTGGAGTTGTCAACCATTATGGAGAGGTCTTTGAGCGGGCAGGCCTCCCTTGGGAGGAAGAGCAGTTCTGTCTTGTTGATGATAAACTTGAGGTGGTGGGCCGACATCCAAGTTGAGATATCTGCCAGGCACACAGAGGTAAGTGTCACCACCTGGGTGTCAGAAGGGGGGGAAGGAGAAAAGTAGTTCAGTGTCATCTGCATAGCAATGATAGGAGCGACCATGTGAAGATATAACAGAGACTTGGTATACAGAGAAATCGGAGAGGGCCTAGAACCGAGTCCTGGGGGACACCAGTATTGAGAGTACGTAGTGCAGACAGATCCTCTCCATGTCACCTGGTAGGAGCGGCCTGCCAGGTAGGATGCAATCCAAAAGTGTGCTGCACCTGAGACACCCAGCCATAGTTCAAGGTGTGAAAGGCAGCAGATAGATCTAGGAGGATGAGAACAGAGAAAGTCAGCTTTGGCAGTGCGGAGAGCCTCCGTGTCACAGAGAAGAGCAGTCTCGGTTCAGTGACCTGTCTTGAAGCCTGACTGGTTAGGGTCAAGAAGATCGTTCTGAGAGAGATAACGAGCAAGTTTATTAGAGACATCACGCTCAAATGTTTTGAAAATAAAATAAATAGGGATATAGGTCTATAGTTTCTGACGTCCGATGAGTCGAGTTTTGGTTTCTTGAGGAGGGAAGCAACTCAGGCCATTTTGAGGTCAGATGGTATGCAACCAGTGGTCAGGGATGAGTTGAGGGAATTGAGGATTGGGAGAAGGTCTCCAGAGATGCTCTTGAAGAGGGTTGAGCGGGTCGGGCGGCCAGACCTCACTAGTCGCAGGATGTCATCAAGAGAGAGCGGGGAGACAGATGTCAAGGCGTAGGGTAGTTCTGTGTGAATGCGACCAGAGGACTCATTGAGCTCAGTGAATGAGTAGCGGATGTCGTCAACCTTTTTTTCAAAGTGGTTGACAATGTCATCCACAGAGAGGCAGGAGGGAGTGGGTGGAGGCTTAAGGAGGGAGGAGAAGGTGGGAAAGCATTTCCTAGGCTTAGAGGCAGAAGATTGAAATGTAGAGTGGTAGAAAGTGGCTTTAGCAGTGGATATAGAGGAAGAGAAGGTAGAGAGGAGGGCGTGAAGGGATAATAGGTCCTCCAGAAGTTCAGTTTTCCTCCATTTTCACTCAGCTGCCTGCAGCCCTGTTCTGTTATCTCGCAAGAGTCACTCAGCCACGGAGCAGGAGGGGAGGGCCGACCCAGCCGGGAGGAAAGGGGACAGTGAGTCATAGGATGCAGAAAAGGAGTGTAGGGTTGAAGAAGCAGAATCAGGAGAAAAGGGGGAGAAAGATATAGCAGAAGGGAGAGATGATAGGATAGAAGAGGAGAAAGTAGTGGGAGAGAAAGAGCGAAGATTTCTATAGATGTTATATCTATATATATATATGCAGAGACTGGTGCTTATGGGAGAGGTGTTGCTGTATATAAGAGCCATATCCCTCAATCTCATGTCAAGTGTTATTGGAGTGTTGTGGTTGCAGGCACACCTGCCTCATCTAAAGACTATTATTTATTTAACAGTCAGTATATAAGTAATGTGTGTGAAATGCTTGATAGTGTATTTGATGTAAATAAAGAAGTCTACTTTCTTGGTTCCTCTCAAGAGGAAGCTTCTCACTCTAACCAGTGCCTGTCATCTGGTTCAGATTATTAATCAATCTACCAGGGTGTTTAGAAACACAACAGGAACAAGATCATCCACATGTATTGATCACATTTTTAGTAATACTGTAGAACTTTGTTCTAAAGCTGTATCCGTACCTATTGCATCAAGTGATCACAATATAGTGGCTACATCCAGGAAAGTTCTGGAAGCTGCACCTAAAATTGAATATAAATGTAATCAAATCCAACTTTATTTGTCACGTGCCAAATACAACAAGTGTAGACCTTACCGTCAAATGCTTACTTTACAAGCCCTTAACCAACAGTGCAGTTCAAGAAGAGTTAAGAAAAGACCAAATCAACTGAAGTAAAAAAAGGTAACACAACAACATAACAGTAATGAGGCTATATACAGGGGGTACCGGTGCGGGGGAACAGGTTAGAGGTAATTTTTACATGTAGGTAGAGGTGAAGTGACTATGCATAGATAATGAACAGCGAGTAGCAGTAGTGTACAAAACACGGGGGGGGGTGTCATGTAATAGTCCAGTGGCCATTTGATTGATTACATTTCCAGCAGTCTTATGGCTTGGGGATAGAAGCTGTTAAGGAGCCTTTTGGTCCTAGACTTGGCGCTCCGGTATCGCTTGCCGTGGGGTAGCAGAGAAAATAGTCTGACTTGGGTGACTGGAGTCTCTGACAATTTATGGGCTTTCCTCTGTCACCGCCTATTATATAGGTCCTGGATTGCAGGAAGCTTGGCCCCAGTGATGTACTAGGCCGTACGCGCTACCCTCTGTAGTACCTTACGGTCAGATGCCGAGCAGTTGCCATACCGGGCAGTGATGCAACGGGTCAGAATGCTCTCGACGTTGCAGCTGTATAACTTTTGGGGATCTGGGGACACATGCCAAATCTTTTCAGTCTCCTTAGGGTTAAAAGGTTTTATCGTGCCCTCTTTACAACTGTCTTGATGTGTTTGGACCATGATAGATCGTTGGTGATGTGGACACCAAGGAACTTGAAACTCTCGACTAGCTCCACTACAACCCTGTTGATGTTAATGGGGGCTTGTTCGGCACGCCTTTATCCTGTAGTCCACGATCAGCTCCTTTGTCTTGCTCACATTGAGGGAGAGGTTGTTGTATTGGCACCACACTGCCAGTTTTCTGACCTCCCTTTAGGCCGGCTCATCGTTGTTGGTGATCAGGCCTACCACTGTTGTGTCATCAGCAAAATTAATGATGGTGTTTGGCCATGCAGTCGTGGGTGAGCAAGGAGAACAGGAGGGGACTAAGTACACACCCCTGAGGCACCCCCGTGTTGTTTCAGCATGGCAGATGTGTTGTTGCCTACACTTACCACCTGGGGGCGGCCCGTCAGGAAGTCCAGGATCCAGTTGCAAAGGGAGGTGTTTAGTCCCAGGGTCCTTAGCTTAGTGATGAGCTTCATCGGTACTATGGTGTTGAACGCTGAGCTGTAGTCAATGAACAGTATTCTCACATAGGTGTTCCTTTTGTCCAGGTGGGAAAGGGCAGTGTGGAGTGCGATCACGATTGCAGCATGTGTGGATCTGTTGGTGCGGTGTGCAAATTGGAGTGGGTCTAGGGTGTCCGGGAGGATGCTGTTGATGTGAACCATGACCAGCATTTTAACGCACTTCATGGTTACCGATGTGAGCCGCTACCGGGCGGTAATAATTTAGGCAGGTTACCTTCGCTTCATTGGGCACAGGGACTATGATGGTCTGCTTGAAACATGTAGGTATTACAGATTCAGTCAGGGAGAGGTTGAAAATGTCAGTGAAGACACTTGCCAGTTGGTCAGACATTCTTTGAGTACACATCCTGGTAATCCATCTGGCCCCGTGGCTTTGTGAATGTTGACCTGTTTAAAGTTCTTGCTCACATCGGCTCCCGAGAGCGTTATCACACAGTCATCCAGAACAGCTGGTGCTCTCGTGCATGCTTCAGTGTTGCTTGCATCGAAGCGAGCATTAAAGGCATTTAGCTCGTTTGGTAGGTTCAAGTCACTGGGCAGCTCGTGTCGGGGTTTCCCTTTGTAGTCCGTAATAGTTTTCAAGCCCTGCCACATCTGACGAATGTCAGAGCTGGTGTAATAAGATTCAATAATAATTCTGTATTGATGCTTTACTTTTTTGATGGATCTTCTGAGCAAGATTTCTTACAGGCGTCTGGATTAGTGTCCTGCTCCTTGAAAGTGGCAGCTCTAGCCTTTAGGTTGATGTGGCTGTTGCTTGTAATCCATGGCTTCTGGTTGGGATGTGTACAGTAGACACGGTCACTGTGGGGACGACGTCATCGATGCACTTATTGATTTAAGCCGATGACTGAGGTGGTATTACTCCTCAATGGCATTGGATGAGTCCCAGAACATATTCCAGTCTCTGCTAGCAAAACAGTCCTGTAGTGTAGCATCCGCGTCACTGGTACCTCCGGCTTTAGTTTTTGCTTGTAAGCACGAATCAGGAGGATAGAATTGTCAGATTCACCAAATTGAGGGTGGGGGAGAGCTTTGTATGCATCTCTGTGTGTAGAGTAAAGGTGGTCTGGTAAAACTGATTTAAGTTTGCCTGCATTAAAGTCCCCGGGCACATGGAACACCGCTCCTGGGTGAGCATTTTCTTGTTTGCTTTAGGCCTTATAGAGTTAGTTAAGTGCGATCTTAGTGTCATCATCGGTTTGTGGTGGTAAATAGACAGCTACGAAGAATATAGATGAGAATTCTCTTGGTAGATAGTGTGGTCTACAGCTTATAAGGTACTCTACCTCAGGTGAGCAATACCTTGAGACTTCTTTAATATTAGACATCACGCACCAGCTGATATTGACAAATAGACACACACCCCCACCCTTCACCTTACCAGATGTAGCTTCTCTGGTCTGCCGGTGCATTGAAAATCCCTCCAGCTCTATATTATTATCCGTGTTGTCATTCAGCCACGACTCGGTGAAACATAAGGTATCACAGTTTTTAATGTTCCGTTGGTAGGATAATCGTAATTATATGGAGGATAATTGTGATTGCATGTTAGAATGTAGAATTAATGGCAGTGGGAGTTCTCTCGCTCGCCTACAGATTCTCAAAAGACAGACGTCCTCTTTTCCTCTGTCTTTTTTTAAGCAAATGACGGGGATCTGGACCTATTCCCAGAGAGCAGTATATCTTTTTTGTCAAATTCGGGCTAGGCGTCCTATCAGTGGGACACCTGTCGACAACTTCCAGTGAAATTGGAGGGCGTGCAATTCAATTAAATCATTAAAGTTATGGATATTAAACATCTAGGTACATACAAGTGTCTTATATCGGTTAAAAGCTTAAATTCTTGTTAATCTAACTACATTGTCCAATTTATAATAGGTTTTACAGCGAAAACAATCGCATGGCATGCTTTAGGACGGCACGCCACATCAAAATATTTTTCAACCTGCATAGGCTTCGTAAAATCACAATTGGTGTTTAAATATTAATTCACTTACTATTTGAAAATCTTACTCTGATTTGCAATCCCAAGGGTCCCAGCTACAACATGCATGGTTGTTTTGTAAGATAAAATCCTTCTTTATATCCCAAAAAGTCTGTTTAGTTGGCGCCATCGATTTGAGTAATCCACTCCTTCAACATACAAAGAAAGGAATCCAAAAAGCTATCGCTAAACTTTGTTTAAACTTTGTTTTCTATTCAATCCTCAGGTACCCTAAAATGTAATTAAACTATAATATTTCATATGGAAAGAAGTATGTTCAATAGAAAAGCAACATTAGCAAGTGTGCATGCTCTTAATTTCTCGCGCACAGACTGATTTCCAACTCTGACTCCCTGTACCAAAACTCCAAATTCTTCCTCGTTGTGAAGATACAACATACTTCACAGTACTTTAACTTAAATGATGGGCAGAAAGACATTCATCTCCATCATTCGTCAAATCAGATGGCTTATTCGTCACAAAACCATTTGATGTTGCCAATTATTTTAAAGATTACTTAATTGGCAAACTTAAGCAGGAAATACCCAAAACGAACAGTGCGTCATCGTATTCATGCATAAAAAAATGAATAACAGAGGGAAAGAAATGTATTGTAAGTTAGAATTTTGTAAAGTTAGTGTGGGAGAGGTGGAACAATTAGTGTTATCAATCAATAATGACAAACCACCTGGCACTGACAACTTAGATGGAAAGCTACTGAGGATGGTAGCTGACTCTATAGGCACTCCTAGCTGTCATATCTTTAATCTGAGCCTAGAGGAAAGTGTTTTCCTCAGGCCTGGAGGGAAGCCAAAGTCATTCCACTACCCAAGACTACTGGTTATAACAGCCTATCAGCTTGCTGCTTTAGGGAAAAATGTTTGACCATATACAATGCCATTTTTCTGTAAACAAATGAAATGTATAATAAGAAGATTGTGGGAGATGTATTATTAGATTTCAGTACAGCCTTTGATATTATTGACCATAACATGTTGTTGAGAAACATGTGTTATGGCTTTTCAACCTCTGCCATGTTGTGGATTCAGAGGAGCTATCTATCTAATAGAACTCAGAGGGTTTTCTTTTAATGAAAGCTTCACTAATGTCAAACATATAAAGTGTGGTGTACCGCAGGGAAGCTCTCTAAGCCATCTACTCTTTTATATTTTTACCAATGACCTGCCACTGTTATTAAACAAAGCATGTGTGTCCATGTATGCTGATGAGTCAACCATATACTCATTAGCAACCACAGCTAGTGACTGAAGCCCTTAACAAATAGTCAGTCAGTTTTGGAATGGGTGGCCAGTAATAAACTGCGCCTGAACATCTCTAAAACTAAGAGCATTGTATTTGGTACAAATCCTTCCCTAAGTTCTAGACCTCAGCTGAATCTGGTAATGAATGGATTTTTTTACACCACACCCCACAAATCAAGTCCTGCAGGCTCTGGTTTTATCTAATCTTTATTATTGTCCAATCATATGGTCAAGCGTTGCAAAGAAGGACCTAGTTAAACTGCAGTTGGCTCTGAACAAAGCAGCAAGTTTTGATTTACTTTGTAATCAGAGGGCTAATATCAATACTATGCATGCCAGTCTCTCTTGGCTAAGTGTTGAGGAAATACTGACTGCATCACTTCTTTTTTTATAAGAAATACTAATGTGTTGGAAATTCCTAATTGTTTACATAGTCAACTTACACACAGCACTGACACACACTCTTACCCCACCAGACATTCCATCAGGAGTCTTTTCAGAGTCCAGAACAAATTCAAGGAAACAGAGTATTATACAGAGCCATGATTTAAAGGAACTCCCTTCCATCTAGCACAAGTAACCAGCAAACCTGGTTTTTAAAAATGAATGAAACACCTCACGGCTCAATGCCTCTCCCCCATTGACCTACTCCTTGTTTATGTACTGACATGTATGTGTAACTGATAGATGCACACTACATATTCATGTTTTTTAAATTGTAAAGTCTTTTTCGTAATGTGTCAGAACCCAGTAAGACTAGCTGTCACCATTGGTGTCGGCTAATGGGGATCCTAATAAAATCAACAAATTAACCAAGTGTCATGCTGCTGCTCAACAGTATAGCCTCCTTCCACACGAGCTCACCCTGGAGTCGATTTCGGATCCTTTGTCTTGGAAACAATTGACCTTCATCTTGATATACCTTAGCTAGATGCGCCACCGAAAGCTAGCAATTCGATGCCACGTGTGGGGATATTTCATCCTGAGTGAATTTAACCAACTCAAATCAGTTGCACATGCATGATCCATTTGAGGCCCGTATTCAAGATAACTGGTAGGCTAACACAAATTCTAAGAAGGATCTGGTTGGAGTTCAAATCTCAATCATTGCGAAGGTCCTCCGTTGGCAGTTGGCACATTTTACGCGACAACTTAATATAAAGTGTTACATTGTGATCAAAGTCAAACTTCTAAATTAAAGGATACCAGAGAACGGAAAAGGAAATTGCAAGGTCGTTATAGGATTTTCAGATATAGCTAAAAAGACAGAAATTAGAAGTGAAGGAGTTGAAATAGTTATTCTAGTCATGAGTCATTGTTGGAGATTAATTTACATGTTTCAAACACATGTTATTTTATAGTAGAAGCCACTGTGGCTACTCCAATTAAAAGCTGAGTCGTGACTTGTGAGTGTAATTTAGAATGGACGAGAGGAAATAGGAGAGGAAACGGTAACTAAAACACATACAGAATTAGATATTCCTTCTCTGATGAGAGCCAGCAGCAATGAAAATATTTTATTGGCACAGCTGTGGTATACTACCACACACAGGATACACACATATGCACACCCACGTGAGTGCAAGCACACAAAGATGTGCGCACAGATACACACATACAATCCACCACCACTCCCCACACATACACACATGGACTAATAGGTAGCCTCGAGGTGACAGCATTGAGCCAGTAACCGAAAGGTCGTTGGTTCGAATACCGGGGCCGACAAGGTGACAAATCTTTTGCTGAGACAACATGTAAAGAGTGAAGATTTATCGGTGTCCGCGGGTGATTTGTTGAACACACACGTGACGAGTAACCTTGGTTAAGACCTGCAGTTACAGTACATTGGCTCCTGAACAATGCCCAAGGCCATATTGTTTGACTTAACAGGCTAATCATGCACTCTTCTGGCATGCATTAGATCCGGGTTTGAACCCAGATGCTGACACTTGCAGTGTCTCAATCTCAATGTCAGTGCGATTGACTGTCCACATGCCAGACTAGTCTCAGGTGGTTCGCCAGAATTAATCAAGTTTTGATTGTATAATCTAGAGGACTCATGTAGATCTCTCTGATAACCTTGTGATCAGTGTACACTGAGTATACCACACATTAGGAACACCTTAATAATGAGTTGCTCCCCCCTCCCTCCTTTTGCTCTCAGAACAGCCTCAATTCGCCAGGCCATGAACTCTACAAAGTGTCATAAGCATTCCACAGGGATGCTGGCCCATGTTTACTCCAATGCTTCCCACAGTTGTGTCAAGTTGGCTGGACGTCCTTTGGATGGTGGACCATTCTTGATACACACAGAAAACTGTTAAGCATGAAAAACCAAGCCTGCGTTGCAGTTCTTAACACAAACCTGTGTGCCTGGCACCTACTACCATATCCCCGTTCAAAGGCACTTAAATCTAGTGTCTTGTCTATTTACCCTCTGAATGGCACATGAACACAACCATTTAATTCAATTGCCTCAAGGCTTATTTGACCTGTTTCCTCCCCTTCATCTACACTGATTTTAAGTGGATTTAACAAGTAAGAGATCATAGACTGACCAGGTGAATCCAGGTGCAAAGCTATGTCATGGAAAGAGCAGGTTTTGTATGCTCATTGTATATTACATCTGTAAACATGCACACCTGTACACCCACACAAATACACACAAATACAAAGTAGACAGTATTTCATTAGATGAAGACGAATGGGTTAGTTAGGTAGATTTACGTTGTATTTTGCTGACCAAGCCCTTTGCCTGAGCTGCCGTGTTGTTGTAATCTGTGGTCCTGTTGATTCGGGTTCTAGCCTCACCCCAGCCCATCGAGAAACAAGGCCCTAGGGGAGAACATGTGTTGGCCAAATGTGCCCCCAGTGAACTACAGGCAGGGTGCTAAAGCAGCACACTGATGCTGCAGCTCCGCTACATCTCATGAAAAAGAAAAAGTGAGGAAACGAGGAGTGAGCAGTTAGCCAAAATCCACTGGAATAAAGTAGCATAGTTGCTATATGACCAGTGTTGCTAGGCTAGTGGTTTGGTGATGAAGATTCGAAGCCTTACTCATGGGGGTTCTGTTGACTCAGTTGGTTAAAGAAGCAGTTAGAAGTTAGCCAATGGACACAGAATAGTTGCTGTACAGCCAAAGTGATGCTAGGCTAGTGATTTAGTAAACTTAAAGGAGTTTGGTTGTCTGCTTTGGTATGGTTGACTGGGACCCCACAAATGCTTTCCAGTGAAGGAGTGCGGAACTAAGGAGCAGTTAGCCAAGAGTAACTGTGAGAAGTTAGGCTAGCATTTGCTGGTAACCTGGGTCTAAATGTTTTGATTAGATACAAAAGTGAATTTTCGTAGCGGCTTAGAAGAACTTAGGCAGCAAGTAAGGAGAATTAACATACAGTGGCTTGCGAAAGTATTCACCCCATTGGCATGTTCCCTTTTTTGTTGCCTTTACAACCTGGAATTAAAATATATTTTTTTGGGGGGGGGGTTGTATCATTTGATTTACACAACATGCCAACCACTTTGAAAATGCAAAATATTTTTTATTGTGAAACAACAAATAAGACAAAAAAACAGAACTTGAGAGTGCATAACTATTCACCCCTCCAAAGTCAATACATTGTAGAGCCACCTTTTGCTGCAATTACAGCTGCAAGTATCTTTGGGTATGTCTCTATAAGCTTGGCTCATTTAGCCACTGGGATTTTTGCCCATTCTTCAAGGCAAAACTGCTCCAGCTCCTTCAAGATGGATGGGTTCCACTGGTATACAGTCTTTAAGTCATACCACAGATTCTCATTTGGATTGAGGTCTGGGCTTTGACTTGGCCATTCCAAGACATTTAAATGTTTCCATTAAACCAAGTGTTGCTGTAGCATTATGCTTAGTCATTGTCCTGCTGGAAGGTGAACCTCCATCCCAGTCTCAAATCTCTGGAAGACTGAAACAGGTTTTCCTCAAGAATTTCCCTGTATTTAGTGCCATCCATCATTCCTTCAATTCTGACCAGTTTCCTAGTCCCTGCCGATGAAAAACATCTCCACAGCATGATGCTGCTACCACCAAGCTTCACTGTGGGGATGGGTTTCTCTGGGGGATGAGAGGTGATGGGTTTGCGCCAGACATAGTGTTTTCCTTGATGGCCTTAAAGCTCAATTTTAGTCTCATCTGACCAGAGTACCTTCCATATGTTTGGGAAGTCTCCCACATGCCTTTTGGCAAACACCAAACATGTTTTCTTATTTTTTTCTGGCCACTTCCGTAAAGCCCAGCTCTGTGGAGTGTACGGCTTAAAGTGGTCCTATGGACATATACTCCAATCTCCGCTGTGGAGCTTTGCAACTCCTTCAGGGTTATCTTAGTTCTCTTTGTTGCCTCTGATAAATGCCCTCCTTGCCTGGTCTGTGAGTTTTTGTGGGCGGCCCTCTCTTGGCAGGTTTGTTGTGGGGCCATTTTCTTTCCATTTTTTTATAATGGATTTAATGGTGCTCCGTGGGATGTTCAAAGTTTTTTTTATATATTTTTTCATAACCCAACCCTGATCTGTACTAGATTGCACACAGGTGGACTTTATTGACCCAATTATGTGACTTCTGAAGGTAATTGGTTGCACCTGATCTTATTTAGGGGCTTCATTTCAAAGGGGGTGAATATATATATATGCACCCACCACTTTTCGGTTTTAAATTTGTATACTTTTGCAAGGCACTGTAGCAGGTTAAGAGAATTGGGTTAAGGTTTGGAAAAGGGTTTGGATTAGCTAAAATGCAAATATTCTCCCCAAACATGCAACTTTTGACTTCAGTTTGACATAAACTGCATCCCATTTAGCCATGACCCAATTTGATGTGCAATTAGCAATTATCCAAGAGACAGTGGAACAGCTTAGCATAGTTGCACAGTCAAAGTGTTGCTAGCCTAATGGTTTGGTGACCAAATTTCAGAGCCTTACTCATAGTGGTTCTGATGACTCAGTTATTAGCAGTTAGCCAAGAGCCACTGGCAAAGAACTGTGCAGCATTTCTGTATGGCCAAGGTGTTGCTAGGGTAGTGGTTTGATGGGGACCCAACAGGAGGTTGGTTGCCTGCTTTGGTGCATGGTTGACTAGGACCCCACCAGAGTTTTTCCTGGTTAGGCCATGTGGTCAGAAAAACAAATAGGGGCCTTATGACTTAGTTGTGATGACTCAGTTGGTTAAACCATGCTGCTTGCAACCATAAGGTTCTGGGTTTGATTCCTGGGACATGTGCACTGCATCAAATTCTCAGGGTAGTGGATGTTTCACCGGCATATATACAGTGCCTTTAGAAAGTATTCATACCCCTTGACTTATTTCCACATTTTGTGTTACAGCCTGAATTAAACATTGGTGTTGGTTTTGGTGTTTTTTCACCCATCTACACACAAAAGTGAAAACCTATTTTGAGAAATGTTTGCAAATGTATTGAAAATGAAATACAAAAAATCTCATTTACACTCCAAATTGAGCTCAGTTGCATTACATTTCCTTTGATCATCCTTGAGACATCACTACAACTTGATTGAGTCCTCTTGAGGCCAATTAAAATGTTTGGACATGATTTATAAAGAAACACACCTATCAACACAAGTTCCCACAGTCGACAATGCATATCAAATCAGAAACTATGCCATGAATTCCAAGAAACTGTCTGTAGATCTCTAGAATAGTGACGAGACATATCTAGGGAATGGTGTAAAATAATTTCTAGAGTTCTGAAAGTTTCCAAGAGCACAGTGGTCTCCATCATTTAAGAAATTGAAAAAATATGGAACTACCCAGACTCTGCCAAGAGCTGGCCGTTCGACCAAACTGAGCAACCGAGCAAGAAAGACCTTGGCCAGGGTGGTGACCAAGAACCCAATGACCACTCTGACAGAACTACTTAGTTCCTTGGCTGAGATGGGAGAACCTGCCAGAAGGACAACAGTCTCTACAACACTTCACCAATCTGGGCTTTATGGGAGAGTGTGCCAGACGGAAGCCACTCCTGAGAAAAAGGCACATGACAGCACGCCTAGAGTTTGCAAAAAGGCAAGTGAAAGACTCTTCGAGCATAATCTGTGTTCTAAGGAGACCAAAGAATTACTCTTTGCCCTGAATGCAAAATGCTATGTCTGGAGAACACCAGGCACATCTCATCTATCACCTTCCCTACCGTGAAGCATGGTGGTGGCAGCATCATGTTATTGGGATGCTTTTCAGCGGCAGGGACTGGGAGACTGGTAAGGATATAGGGAACAATGAATGAACCAAATACAGGCAAATCCTTGATGAGAACCTGTTCAGAGTGCAAATGACCTTAGACTGGGGTGAAAATGTACGTTTCAACAGGACAATGACCCCGAAGCATAAAGCAAAGCAATGCTGGAATGGCTTCAGAGTAAGAATTGTGAAAGTCCTTGAGTGGCCCAGCCAAAGCCCAGACTTGAATCCCTATTGAAAATCTTGGGAAATACTTGGAGAGATTACCTGTTCACTGCCTGTTCACTGCCGCTCCCCATCTATTATAACTTAACAGAGCTTGAGAAAATCTGCAAGGAAGAATGTGGAAAAAATCCCCAAATCCAGATGTGCTTACATAGACACAAAACAACTTAAAGCTGTAAAATAATTATGCAAATGAGATATTTCTGTATTCATTTTCAATAAATGTTCAATCATTTCTAAAAACATGTTTTTCCTTTGTCATTAGGAGGTATTGTGTGTAGATTGTTTATTCATTTTTTTAAATGACACCGCAAAATGTGGAATAAATCAAGGATTATGAATACTTTCTGAAGACACTGCATGAGTGTGTTACAGTTAAATTTAGGAATAGGGATCTGCTTGTCAAATATCAATTGTTATCCATGCACTGCCTACTGTATTTATTTTACCTTTATTTAACTAGGCAAGTCAGTTAAGAACATATTATTATTTACAATGACGTCCTACCCCAGCCAAACCCTCCCCTAACCTGGACAATGCTGGGCCAATTGTGAGCCGCCCTATGGGACTCCCGATCATGGCCAGTTGTGACACAGCCTGGGACTGTAGTGACGCCTCTAGCACTGCGATGCAGTGCCTTAGACTGTTGCGCCACTCAAGATCTGTATAATCTATACTTCACGATGGATTTGTGAATATCGTCTTACCATTCATTCCAGCTATGAGCGGACACTGCTGATTTTGCTGATGTATCGGGGGCCAGTCGCAGCAGGATCGGCTATTTCTGCCTATACTCTCTCAGGAGGAAAACAATGGTGAATTTTCTCCCCAAATTGAGCCGTCAGCATGGCGAGAGCAGTGTCCCACTGTGCAACAGCGTCAGGCCTACCAAAGTAAACAGGCGAGCCATCGGGGCTCAAACTGAAAGAGACAAGGAGAGAGGGGAGTCTATGACTCCTGTGTGACCACCCAGTGCCAAGAATAGGAGCAGGCTTATAAAAGGGCTCATTCACACATGCCATCACACACACAGACATGCCAATGTTTCCCCCGGGGAGCAATACATTTGCATGTAGGAGCAGGGTGTGTGTGTGTGTGTATCTGGCTATGTGACTTTGGACTTTGGAGATAGGTAATGTCTCTCATGGTCCCCGGTCTCAGAGTGATGTCATACACTCTTTGATTTATGATGGTGTCACCTGACAAACCTCAGGCCTCTAGGAAGTGTGTGTGTGTGTGGTTGTGCATGCACATGCATGTGTGTGCCTGTATATGAGGAATGTGCATTTGCGTGTACTGCAACACAGATCTGTATGTGTGCATGCGTTTACGTGTGTATGTGTGCCCACATGTGGCATGCTGGTGTTTGTGTCTCAATGATTCCCCTAAGTACAGTATATGGAGTATCCAGAATCCAGCAAGCAAGTTTCTGCAATTGGACCTTAATCATAGTTCAAAGAAGCCCTACTCTGGCCAAGTGGACACAATTAAAGGCATTGTCAGGCTGTGGGGGAAAGAGTGCCTTGAAAAGCACAGTTACTTTTGCATTCCTTCTAGAGAGTTGAGAGTAGTATGTTAAGGTGGTTTTGGGAAAGACGTATGTCTTCGAGCTGAATTTTTTTTCTTCCCCAATATACAATTGGTAGTTGCAGTCTTGTCCCATCGCTGCAACTCCCGTACAGACTCGGGAGAGACGAAGATCGAGAGCCACGCGTCCTCCGAAACACAACCCTGCCAAGCCGCTCTGCTTCTTGACACACTGCTCGCTTAACCCAGAAGCCAGCCACACCAATGTGTCGGAGGAAACACTGTACAGGTGGCAAACAAAGTTAGCCTGCATGTGCCCGGCCCGCCACAAGGAGTCGCTAGAGCATGATGGGACAAGGACATCACGACCGTCCAAACCCTCCCCTAACCCGGATGATGCTGGGCCAATTGTGTGCCGCCTCATGGGTCTCCCGATCAAACCCGGGTCTGTAGTGACACCTCTAGCCTTAGACTGCGAGTGGCCGGGCTGGAGATTTGATGAATTTCCCTCACCACTTCTTTCACTCTCCTGTGTGTGTGTGGGTGGGTAGAGTGGGTGGAGAGTGTGGCAATCGAGTGGGTAGGGAGTGTGGCCTGGCTGTCAGTGGTGGGGTGTGTGTCTGCGTCGTTCCTCTCATGGTGTGTGTCTGTCTTCCAACGTGTCTGCCTCTGCGCTGCAGTAGAACCGAATGTCTAGTCTAATGTAATCTCTGGATCAAGAATGTATTAAACTCCAACAGTCCTTACTCTGAACTTAAGTATCAGACCTTTGCCTATAACATCAGCATTCACTTTCCACACTGCCCAAAGGGTGTAGCTGGGGGAGAGGGGAGTGGGGGGTAGCTAGGGGAGAGAGGAGGGTTTAGGATAACTTGTTTATCCTGGTCTAACCACACTTTTGAGCCACTGCCGAGTGTGTCACTCACTGCGACTGGAGCCGCCATCACTGAGGTATACTGTATTAACAACTGGAGACTGCATTCAAGGTAATCTACTCACGTTCGCCTACAATGATTCATGGACTGTCTCTTTTTTTTCACCTTTATTTAACCAGGTAGGCAAGTTGAGAACAAGTTCTCATTTACAATTGCGACCTGGCCAAGATAAAGCAAAGCAGTTTGACTTGAACGACAACACAGAGTTACACATGGAGTAAAACAAACATACAGTCAATAATACAGTAGAAAAATGAGTCTATATACAATGTGAGCAAATTAGGTGAGATAAGGGAGGTAAAGGCAAAAAAAGGCCATGGTGGCGAAGTAAATACAATATAGCAAGTAAAATAAATAAACACTGGAATGGTAGATTTGCAATGGAAGAATGTGCCAAATAGAGAGAAATAATGGGGACGCAAAAATAAATAAATACAGTAGGGGGAGAGGTAGTTGTTTGGGCTAAATTATAGATGTGCTATGTACAGGTGCAGTAATCTGTGAGCTGCTCTGACAGCTGGTACTTAAGGCTAGTGAGGGAGGTAAGTGTTTCCAGTTTCAGAGATTTTTGCAGATCGTTCCAGTCATTGGCAGCAGAGAACTAGAAGGCGAGTCGGCCAAAGTAAGAATTGGTTTTGGGGGTAACCAGAGATATACCTGCTGGAGCGCGTGCTACAGGTGGGTGCTGCTATGGTGACCAGCGAGGTGAGATAAGGGGGGACTTTAACTAGCAGGGTCTTGTAGATGACCTGGAGCCAGTGGGTTGGCGCGAGTATGAAGTGAAGGCCAGCCAACGAGAGCGTACAGGTCGCAGTGGTTGGTAGTATATGGGGCTTTGGTGACAAAACGGATGGCACTGTGATAGACTGCATCCAATTAGTTGAGTAAGGTATTGGAGGCTATTTTGTAAATGACGTTACCGAAGTCTAGGATCGGTAGGATGGTCAGTTTTACAAGGGTATGTTTGGCAGCATGAGTGAAGGAGGCTTTGTTGTGAAACAGGAAGCCAATTCTAGATTTAACTTTGGATTGGAGATGTTTGATGTGAGTCTGGAAGGAGAGTTTACAGTCTAACCAGACACCTAGGTATTTGTAGTTGTCCACATATTCTAAGACAGAACCGTCCAGAGTAGTGATGTTGGACGGGCGAGCAGGTGCAGGCAGCGATCGGTTGAAGAGAATGCATTTAGTTTTACTTGTATTTAAGAGCAATTGGAGGCCACGGAAGGAGAGTTGTATGGCATTGAAGCTCGTCTGGAGGGTTGTTAAATAACCTCTTAGAGCTACCCCCCTACTTTTTTCAATTTCCCGCCTGAAGACATACCCAAATCTAACTGCCTGTAGCTCAGGCTCAGAACCAAGGATATGCATATTCTTTATTTCATTTGAAAGAAAACACTGAAGTTTATGTGAATTGAATGTAGGAGAATATAACACAACAGATCTGGTTTAGATAATACAATGAATGTTTATTGTTGTATCTTTAAAATGAACAAGACAAAACAAACATTCAGGTAAGGATTATGGGGACAACTTCAGTGAAAAACATAAGAGGGCAACAGTACTTGTGCAAAGTTTCAGAATGCTAACCTCCAAAATGAGTGTGCTACATGACATGTATCATGAAGTCACCCAGGTGTCCCACACAAGTAGCCCAAAAGTGGCCAAATTGGTGAAGTTCTACATTTTGAATGGAATAACTATATACAAAATACCAAAATGGTATTCTAACATACCCCCCCCAATAAAAATCGAGAAAAAACATGAAAAAAAATAAATACATTTACAAAATAACACTTTCAATATTTGGAAGACCCTCCGTCCTCTACACAATATTGTGCTGCTGATGCCAGGTGCCATAGCAGTCTCTTTCTGCTGTATAGCAGAGGGTCACCAAGCATGTGGTGCAGGTGATGGGGGACTTCATTTTTTATAGAACACAGCGACGTCTCCATGCTGAGCCCTTTTGGCCCTGAGGCACACCCATGCCTGCAGAAATACATTTGGGCAGATGAACACCAATTGTGGCAGGAGCTGGATGATGAACCAGCTTCAGTGGGGGATGGACACCTTGGCACTGGGGGCTCCCATTCAGAGTCAGTGTCACTGTGAAAGAAAATATTCAGTTAGAATAGTTTCACATATGAGCCCTGTATCAACAGGTATAATAAACAGATATATATATAGAGAGTACAGGGAACATAAGGTTGAATATACACTGCTCAAAAAAATAAAGGGAACACTTAAACAACACAATGTAACTCCAAGTCAATCACACTTCTGTGAAATCAAACTGTCCACTTAGGAAGCAACACTGATTGACAATAAATTTCACATGCTGTTGTGCAAATGGAATAGACAACAGGTGAAAATTATAGGCAATTAGCAAGACACCCCCAATAAAGGAGTGGTTCTGCAGGTGGTGACCACAGACCACTTCTCAGTTCCTATGCTTCCTGGCTAATGTTTCGGTCACTTTTGAATGCTGGCGGTACTTTCACTCTAGTGGTAGCATGAAACGGAGTCTACAACCCACACAAGTGGCTCAGGTAGTGCAGCTCATCCAGGATGGCACATCAATGCGAGCTGTGGCAAGGTTTGCTGTGTCTGTCAGCGTAGTGTCCAGAGCATGGAGGCGCTACCAGGAGACAGGCCAGTACATCAGGAGATGTAGAGGAGGCCGTAGTTCACATATGAGCCCTGTATCAACAGGTATAATAAACAGATATATATATATATAGAGAGAGAGAGAGTACAGGGAGCATATGGTTGAGTATATTATTTTAGGCCTGCTAGATCTACTGTCTCATTTATATTTTGACAGACCAGCTAGATCTACTGTCTATTTTATATTATGACAGACCAGCTAGATCTATTGTCTTTATTATATTACAACAGACCAGCTGTATCTACTGTCTCCATTTCACTTTGGCCATTGTTGTGGGCCTGCCCTCCCCTCAACAGCCTCAAATAGGCTATTTCATTTCACAAATAATATTTCATATTATTAATTTCAAACAACGGCATTGGCATGAGAAACTTACCAGTCCAAAACGATGTCCTCTCCGTTCAAAAAATATTCTTCCATTTGGGAATTGCTAAATGAATCGTCCTCCAACAATCTCATTTTCCCGATCAATTTCTTCTAAAATTGTGTGTACATCTAGACTGATTGATATATAAACAGCTGAAGACGCGCTTTACCAAAACAACACTGTGCGTAAAATGCGTTGCTCCTTCCGGTATGAAACTTCAATGGCGAATGACCCTCTTTACACCAGAGTTTACTACATGGGTTAGTCTTCCAACACATAAACATTACATATTGCCGTTTACCTCAGCTCATTGGCTATCTACCCAGCTAGATTTCAAGACGATCAGTGGTCATTGGGTTAAAATACAGTCAATCAACGAAACAGCGGTCATATCATTGGTGCACAATGATGTCATTACTTGTTGTCTTCAAATCAGTTTCTTTCAGTCAATAAGTCCCGCGAAATGACCCATCAGGTTTGGTTGTGTTACAAACAAACCAGTTGATTGAAATGAAACCAAACATGACTGGAAAAGTCACGTTTCGTGTGTGTATTTACATCAAATGTGTCGTCGAAAATGGAATGAGACAGAATTCACGACACAAGCGGTTCACAAAATGTTTCATGTTAGGCTATAACAATGGATTTCATCAAACAAAACACCATTCATTGTGTAACAATGAGCATTGGGATTGCAAACAGAGGAAGATCGTCAAAGGTAAACTATTTATTTTATTGCAGTTTGTGATTTTGTTACGCCTGTGCTGGTTGAAATAGTTGTTTTTTTTGGGGCTCTATCCTCAGATAATCACATCATATTCTTTTGCAGTAAATCCTTTTTTAAATCTGACAACGCAGTTGGATTAGCAAGATTCTAGGCTTTCTACCCATGTGACACACTTGTATTTTCATGAATGTTTAATATGACTATTTATGTAGCGATCACCGTATGTTGTCGAATTTAATCCCGCTAACGGGTTCGGTGGGCAGAGAGGGCACAGAGTCCAAAAAAGGGCCAGAAGTATACAAAATTGTGTTGTCTGCGTAGAGGTGGATCAGAGACTCACCAGCAGCAAGAGCGACATCATTGATGTATACAGAGAATAGAGTCGGTCCAAGAATTGAACCCTGTGGCACCCCCACAGAGACTGCCAGAGGCCCGGACAACAGGCCCTCAGATTTGACACACTGAACTCTATCAGAGAAATAGTTGGTGAACCAGGCGAGGCAATCATTTGAGAAACCAAGGCTATCAAGTCTGCCGATGAGGATGTGGTGATTGACAGAGTCGAAAGTCTTGGACAAAGTCTTGGCCATTCTTATCGATGGCGGTTAAGATATCGTTTAGGACCTTGAGCGTGGCTGAGGTGCACCCATGACCAGCTCTGAAACCAGATTGCATAGCGGAGAAGGTATGATGGGATTCGAAATGGTCGGTAATCTGTTTGTTGACTTGGCTTTCGAAGACCTTAGAAAGGCAGGGTAGGATAGATATAGGTTTGTAGCAGTTTGGGTCAAGAGTGTCACCCCTTTGAAGAGGGGGATGACCGCAGCTGCTTTCCAATCTTTGGGAATCTCAGACGACACAAAAGAGCGGTTGAACAGGCTAGTAATAGGGGTTGCAACAATTTCGGCGGATAATTTTAGAAAAAAAGGGTTCAGATTGTTTAGCCCGGCTGATTTTTAGGGGTCCAGATTTTGCAGCTCTTTCAGAACACCAGCTGATTGGAT
This sequence comes from Oncorhynchus tshawytscha, assembly GCF_018296145.1. Lineage (NCBI taxonomy): Eukaryota > Metazoa > Chordata > Actinopteri > Salmoniformes > Salmonidae > Oncorhynchus > Oncorhynchus tshawytscha. The sequence continues at coordinate 15,083,299 of NC_056442.1, read as the reverse complement.
TTGGGAGAAGGAGAAATGGGGAAGGCTTGGGAGCGTTGCTGTGGGGGGTGCAGTGCTGTTGACCGGGGTAGGGGTAGCCAGGTGGAAAGCATGACCAGCCGTAGAAAAATGCTTATTGAAATTCTCAATTATAGTGGATTTATCGGTAGTGACAGTGTTTCCTATCCTCAGTGCAGTGGGCAGCTAGGAGGAGGTGTTCTTATTCTCCAAGGACTTTACAGTGTCCCAGAACTTTTTTTGAGTTTGTGTTGCAGGAAGCAAATTTCTGCTTGAAAAAGCTGGCCTTGGCTTTTCTAACTGCCTGTGTGTATTGGTTTCTAGCTTCCCTGAAAAGTTACATATCACGGGGGCTGTTTGATGCTAATGCAGAACGCCATAGGATGTTTTTGTGTTGGTTAAGGGCAGTCAGGTCTGGAAAGAACGAGGGGCTATACCTGTTCCTGGTTCTAAATTTCTTGAATGGGGCATGCTTATTTGAGATGGTGAGGAAGGCATTTAAAAAAAATAACCAGGCATCCTCTACTGACGGGATGAGGTCAATGTCCTTCCAGGATACCTCGGCCAGGTCGATTAGAAAGGCGCGCTCGCTGAAGTATTTCAGGGAGCGTTTGACAGTGATGAGTGGAGGTCGTTTGACTGCTGACCCATTACGGATGCAGGCAATGAGGCAGTGATCGCTGAGATCTTGGTTGAAAACAGCAGAGGTGTATTTAGAGGGCAAGTTGGTTAGGATGATATCTATGAGGGTGCCTGTGTTTATGGCTTTGGGGTGGTACCTGGTAGGTTCATTGATAATTTGTGTGAGATTGATGGCATCAAGCTTAGATTGTAGGATGGCTGGGGTGTTAAGCATGTTCCAGTTTAGGTCGCCTAGAAGAACGAGCTCTAAAGATAGATGGGGGGCAATCAGTTCACATATGGTGTCCAGAGCACAGCTGGGGGCAGAGGTTGGTCTATAGCAGGTGGCAACAGTGAGAGACTTGTTTTTAGAGAGGTGGATTTTTAAAAGTAGAAGTTCAAATTGTTTGGGTATAGACCTGGATAGTAGGACAGAACTCTGCAGGCTATCTCTGCAGTAGATTGCAACACCGCCCCCTTTGGCCGTTCTATCTTGTTCTTGAAAATGTTGTAGTTCGGAATGGAGATTTCATAATTTTTGGTGGTCTTCCTAAGCCAGGATTCAGACAAGGCTAGAACATCCGGGTTGGCAGAGTGTGCTGAAGCAGTGAATAAAACAAGCTTAGGGAGGAGGCTTCTAATGTTAACATGCATGAAACCAAGGCTATTACGGTTACAGAAGTCATCAAATGAGAGCGCCTCAGGCATAGGAGTGGAGCTATACACTGCAGGGCCTGGATTCACCTCTATATCACCAGAGGAACAGAGGAGGAGTAGGATAAGGGTACGGCTAAAAGCTATGAGAATTGGTCGTTTAGAACGTCCGGAACAGAGAGTAAAAAGAGGTTTCTGGGGGTGATAAAATAGCTTCAAGGTATTATGTACAGACAAAGGTATGGTAGGATGTGAATACAGTGGAGGTAAACCGATTTATTGAGTGATGATGAGAGAGATATTGTCTCTAGAAACATCATTGAAACCTGGGGATGTCATCGCATGTGTGGGTGGTGGAACTGAAAGGTTGGATAAGGTATAATGAGCAGGGCTAGACGCTCTACAGTGAAATAAGCCAATAAACACTAACCATAACAGCAATGGACAAGGTATATTGACATTAAGGAAAGGCATGCTTAGTCGAGTGATCATAAGGGTCCAGTTAGTAGTGAGGTTGGTTGTGGTAACGGTGATTCAGACAGCTAGCCGGGTCATCAGTAGCAAGCTAGCGTAGGGCGGTGTTCTGTTTTTAGCCACTTCGTGCGTTTCCGTTAGTAGACTAGTGGGGTTCCGTGTGGTAGAAGGGGATCAATCCAATTGGCAAAATAGATATAGTTATAGTGACCAAGAAAAATTGTCAGAGAGACCTAATTCAGATAGCAGCCGATAAGACAGCTAACGATTAGCGGGCCGCAGATGGCCGTTCAGGTAACGTCGCGATGGAGGAGCCAGTTGGATAACTCCCTCGTGCAGATAACGTCTGTAGTACAGTCGTGAAGGCCCGGTGGGGTCCGGATAGGTGATTGTAGCCCAGGAGTGGTTGATGGAACTCTTCAGCTGGCTAGCTCCGGAATAATTTAAGTTTGCTCCGGTACCGACGTAAGCCAATAGTCACACGGATAGCAGCTAGCTAGCTGCGAGATCCAGGTGTAAATGTTCAGAGCTTTCGGTTGAAATCCGGGAATATGGAGAGAAAAATAGGTCCGGTATATTCTGGTCTGAGTCGCGTTGTACAAAACTGGCGATAGCTTTTCGAGCTAAAGGATAGCTGATGACCATCAACCGTGGTTAGCTAAATACTAACGTTAGCCAGTAAACTGGCTAGCTTCTGGCTAGCTTCTAGCTAGCTTCTGGTTAGCTTCTGGTTAGCTCCTGGTTAGCTCCTGGCTAACTTCTGGCTAGCTTTTAGCTAGCTTCTGGATAGCTTCTGTTTAGCTCCTGATTAGCCTCTGGTTAGCTTCAGGCTACCTTCTATTGTGGATTTCAGATTTGAGGTAAATACATTTTGTTTTTTTAATTGGTGAGGCGGGTTGCACGAGAGTGTTTTGAAGTTGAGTTTTTGGAAAGTAAAATATATAAAAGATATGCGAAGAAAGATGTAAACATATATATACATATATATATATATACATATATATATATATATATATATATATACATATATACACATATATACATATATATATACATATATACACATATACACATATACACATATATATATATATACATATATATATACTAGACACGACAAGACAAGACGAGGACAAAGGACGTCTGACTGCTATGCCATCTTGGATGAGAAAGAGCTGGGTTGCATCCGGTTTATACAGACCAATATCACATGCGCACTATCACTCAGTGTGCACAGGGAGCAGTGCGAGCAGCGACAACGTCATCCAAAAACATGGCAGACATGGTTAAATATAAAATGTTAATACTGTATCTTGGCCTCTGAGACAATTATTTTAATAATCCAATGGATGTTTTGTGCACAAAGGTGACTTCTCTATGTGGCCGTCTATGGAAATGTTCTTCATGGACTGGGTGTCAGGGCACTATTTTCATTTTTGGAAAAATAACGTTCCCAAAGTAAACGGGCTATTTTTTCAGGACAAGATGCTGGAATATGCATATAATTGACAGCTTAGGATAGAAAACACTCTAAAGTTTCCAAAACTGTAAAAATATTGTCTGTGAGTATGACAGAACCGATATTGCAGGCGAAAGCCTGAGAAAAATCCAATCAGGAAGGGACTCTTATTTAGAAAGCTCTGCGTTCCTATGCGTCCCTATTGAGGAGTGAATGGGATATGAACCAGATTCCTTTTTCTATGGCTTCCCTAATGTGTCTAGTGTCACAATACATAGTTTCAGGCTTTTATTTAGAAAAATTAGCCTGAACGACAACATTGCGTCAGTGGTCAGCTGGAGACTCTCAGAGTGTTTTGTGCGTAATTGACAAATGCGGCCATTGTTTCTCTCTTTCCTACTAAGAAGCCACCTGTCCCGGTTGATATATTATCAAATAGATATTTGAAAAACACCTTGAGGATTGATTATGAAAAATGTTTGCTATGTCTCTGTCGATATTATGGATCTAATTTAGAATATTTTTCGGCGTTGTCGTGACCGCAGTTTCCGGTGGATTTCTCAACCAAACGTGAAGTACAAACGGAGATATTTCGGCTATAAAAATAATCTTCATGGGACAAAATGGACATTTGCTGTCTAACTGGGAGTCTCGTGAGTGAAAACATCCGAAGCTCATCAAAGGTAAACTATTTAATTTGATTGCTTTTCCGATTTTCGTGACCAAGCTGCCTGCTGCTAGCTAGGCATAATGCTATGCTAGGCTATCGATAAACTTACACAAATGCTTGTCTTGCTTTGGCTGTAAAGCATAATTTCAAAATCTGAGATGACAGGGTGATTAACAAAAGGCTAAGCTGTGTTTCAATATATTTCACTTGTGATTTCATGAATTTGAATATTTCTAGTAATATTTTTTGTCTGTTGCGTTATGCTATTTAATGTCAGTTGATGACAATTCTCCCGGATCCGGGAGAGGGAGTTCCAAGTTATACTGAAGTACCAAAGCAAAACTATAGGAGAAGTCAATACCGTGCTTCTAGACCAGAACCCTGGCCCCTTGGCTGTCATACACTGCCTGGGCTGTCTATGGGAGGAGAGGATAGGTGGAGAAGGGAAAAAGATGGAAAGGGAAAGGGTTGGTGGGTCACTGATGCTGGGTTACTGTGTTTCTCTTATCTGTATGGATGACTGTAAAAGGGAGGAGGAGAAGAGGGGGATGAGAAGGAGGAGTGGGGGCATTTGCCCATGTTTATTTTCTTTTTCCCTGGGGGAAGCCTCTTAACTTTTCAGGGAAATCTGGTCATGAAAAAAAAATACTGTAAAATGCTGAGACAAACATTTTTTGGAAACCGAAAATATCTCTGTTGTATGTACTGTATATGCATATGGGAGACACATTTACTGTGTGTGTGCTTTTAAAGACATACATCATAATGCATTTGAATCTATATATATGTATGCATTCGGAAAGTATTCAGACTCCTTGACTTTTTACACATTTTGTTACGTTAGCCTTATTCTAAAATGTATTAAATAGTTTTGCCCCCTCATCAATCTACACACAATACCCCATAATGACAAAACAAAAACATGTTTTTGGAAAGTTCTGCAAATGTATGTATTACTAATAAAAAACGTAATAAAAACGTAATAACGTAATAAAAACATAAATATCACATTTACGTAACTATTCAGACCCTTTACTCATTACTTTGTTGAAGCACCTTTGGCAGCGATTACAACTTCGAGTCTTTTTGGGTATGACGCTACAAGCTTGGCACACCTGTATTTTGAGAGTTTCTCCCATAATTCTCTGCAGAACCTTTGAAGCTCTGTTAGGTTAGATGGGGAGGGTCGCTCAGACAGCTATTTTCAGGTCTCTCCAGGGATGTTCAAGTCCAGGCTCTGGCTGGGCCACTCAAGGACTCAAGGACTACTCTTGTCTTGGCTGTGTGCTTAGGGTCCTGAGCACCCCAGTCTGACGTCCTGAGTGCTCTGGAGGACGTTTTCAGAAAGGAACTCTCTCTACTTTGTTCCGTTCATCTTTCCCGTGATCCTGACTCGTCTCCCTGCCTCTGAAAAACATCCAATCAGCCTGATGCTGCCACCACCATGTTTTCTCCAGACGTGACGTATGGCATTCAGGCCAAAGAGTTCAATCTTGGTTTCATCAGACCAGAGAATCATGTTACTCATAGTCTGAGAGTCCTGTATTTGAGTGTGTGCACCTCTCATATATGTATCTGTGTGTTTACGTGCGCATGTAACCACTACCAGACCTACTCCAGTTGGATAATCTGAACAGTGCAGACTCATAAGGTTTGTGCTCCACATATGGACAGAGGCTAAGTCCCAGTAAATAACATTTCACACATATCATCAGCCCTTCCTCTCCCCTTCTCATCAGGTCCCAACCACCTCAGATTCCAAGAACACAGGATGAGATGTTACTATCCTTTGTGCAAGCACTTCCAAGAGTTAATGAACAGTGAGCGTGGTGAAATTTGGGGAGCGCATCGTCAGTAGTGTACCTTTGGTTCCTAGGGTGTTTCGGCCTTTCACACTATACACCCTCCCCAAAGGCGGCCAGAGACAGGGTGATCAATCCTACGCTTGCGTCCCATTCCCAATTAGTCATAGGAGTTGCCTTGTTGTTGATAGCCAACATCCCATGGGACTATGCATAGCAGGGGCGTCCTCCTCCCTGAGTCAAGCATTGTTGACCGCATACCTCCTGGCCCTCTCACTTCGGGGCCCAGCTGGGGTCTTTCCTCTTCATCCAGAGCCACTGACTGCTGCCTTCTGCCGCCTCCGATACAGCTTTGATTGCCGAACGCTGGCTCTGGCCCTTAATTCCCAGGTCTCTAAGCAGTCTGGTTGTAGATGTTGCCACAAAACCTCTGCAGTCCACCTCCACTGGTCGGACTTCTGTGTTCCAGCCATGATGCCGTGCTTCGGCAGCTAGATCAGCATAGCGCAGATATTTTCGCTCATAAGCCTCATCTACTGAGTCCTCCCAGGGTACTGTGAGCTCAATGATGAAGACCTTATTGAGCGAACGGGACCAGAGCACCATGTCAGGTCTTAGGGTGGTGGTTGCGATCTCCGGAGGAAACACAAGTTGCCGGCCAATGTCAGCTAGCATTTTCCAGTCGCGGGCCAAGAGCAGCTGGTCTCGCTCTAATGGTGTAGAGCCACTCTTCGGTGGTTTAGCCCCTTAGCGGACAAAGTTTTGTCCGTAAGGAGTGTGATGCTGCTGTGGGTGGTAGGGAGTTGGTGGCAGCTCGCTTGTCCTCCAGGGCGGACGCAAGGTTTTTAAGGACTTGGTTGTGACGCCAAGTGTAGCGTCCTTGGGTGAGGCTTGTTTTACACCCTGCTGTGAGAATGTGCCTGAGGTTGGCTGGCATGGAACAGAGGGCACAGTCCGGATCTTCACCATACCATTGGTGAAGATTAACTGGTGTTGGAAGGACATCATATGTTGCTCTGATGGAAAAGCTCAACCGCCTCGCTTCCATGGCCCACAAATCTTTCCAGCTGATCTTCCTCTTCCCCACACTGTCCCATCTTTCACCATTCAACACAAAAAGATAAGTCAAACATGGCTTTCATCTATTTGGACTTGATAACACAATACTTACAGTATAAGCTTTAATGTAAACATGCTGTTTCACTGCACTAAAAATCTTATTGTTGACTTACTGTTAACTTGTTCTGTCTGGGGGCAGTATTGAGTAGCTTGGATGAATAAGGTGCCCAGAGTAAACTGCCTGCTACTAAGGCCCAGTTGCTAATATATGCATATTATTAGTAGATTTTGATAGAAAACACTCTGAAGTTTCTACAACTGTTTGAATGATGTCTGTGAGTATAACAGAACTCATATGACAGGCAAAAACCTGATAATTTTTTTTTTTTTTAAATCCAAATCTGAGGTTTGTAGTTTTTCAACTCTTTGCCTATCAAATATACAGTGTCTATGGGGTTAAATCCACTTGCTAAGGCTTCCACTAGATGTCAACAGTCTTTAGAACCTTGTTTGATGCTTCTACTGTGAAGGAGGGGGGAATGGGAGCTGAATGAGTCAGTAGTCTGGCAGAGTGGCATGAGCTGACCACAAGCGTTCACGTGAGAGTTAGCTTGAATTCCATTGCATTTCTGAAGACAAAGGAATTCTCCGGTTGGAACATTATTGAAGATTTATGATAACTTGATTGATTCTAGACATCGTTTGACATGTTTCTACGAACTGTAATATAACTTTTTGGACTTTTTGTCTGAACTAAGAGATCACGCATTGAGCATTTGGATTACTGGGCTAAACGTGCGAACAAAAAGGAGGTATTTGGACATAAATGATGGACTTTATCAAACAAATCAAACATTTATTGTGGAACTAGGATTCCTGGGGGTGCATTCTGATGAAGATCATCAAAAGTAAGTGAATATTTATAATGTTATTTCTGACTTCTGTTGACTCCACAACATGGCGGATATCTGTATGGCTTGATTTGTTGTCTGAGTGCTGTACTCAGATAATTGCATGGTGTGCTTTTTCGGTAAAGCTTTCTTGAAATCTGACACAAGAGTTGCATTAACCTGTCTAGGATTGGGGTTCTGCCCGCAACAGCCAGTGAAAGTGCAGGGCGCCAAATTCAAAACAAACAAAATCTCATAATTAAAATTCCTCAAGCATACAAGTATTTTACACCATTTTAAAGATAAAATTCTCATTAATCCAGCTACAGTGTCTGATTTGAAAAAGGTTTTACAGTGAAAGCACCACAAATTATTATGTTAGGTCACCACCAAGCCACAGAAAAACACAGCCATTTTTCTAGCAAAAGAGAAGAGTCACAAAAAGCGGAAATAGAGAAAATTAATCACTAACCTTTGATGATCTTCATCAGATGACACTCATAGGACTTCATGTTACACAATACATGTATGTAGTGTAGTGTACTGTTATTTCTGTATATATGAATTACAAATCAGACTTTACTTAAATCATGTTTCTAGTCTATTGCATAATTATAATGTGTAATCATTGATGTCCCAGGAGCAGGAGTAGTAAACATCGAAGTGCATAATTGTAATACATACATACATACATGCAGACATAGCATCATTCAAAGAATGGAGTTTGATACACATGGTAATGGATATGACTGACTGTAGGCTTCATTAATGCCATTCAGACTTGAAGTCGATACAACAACTATGATACCTGAGGTTCTAGAACTAGTATTCATACTAAAGGTTTTAAGGTCCATACTGTCACGCCCTGACCTAGAGAACCTTTTTTATTCTCTATTGGGTTAGTTCAGGGTGTGACTTGGGTGGGCAAATCTATGTTTCTATTTCTTTGTTGGCCTAGTATTGTTCCCATTCAGAGGCAGCTGTTTATCGTTGTCTCTGATTGGGGATCATACTTAGACAGCCCTTTTTCCCACCTTCAGATGAGGGATCTTGTTTTTGTACAGTTACTGTGTAGCCTGCAGAACGTTACGTTCGTTTATCTTATTGTTTTGGGTGTTCATCACCCCTACCACGCTGCGCCTTTGTCTCATTCCAACAACGGACGTAACACATACACAGATCGGCTATATACTGTAGCTAGCTACACATTCATAGGCATACATCTATTTTTAGACTACACAATAAGCAAATAAATAGTTAGCTAGCTATGCTACTTCAGCTGCATTGCATGGCAAATATAAGCAAGGCAAGCTTACACAATTGTACATTCAATTTGCAGTAAATGCTTTAGCTAGCTAGATTCTTTACATCCACCATCACAGGACGACATCCTGGTTTTCTAAGGAGTCCCTAAAACATTGTACAATACAAATTACAAATTCATACTCATGTCATAACACTAGCTAGCTAGCTAAATTAATGCTACACTTGTTGTCAATACAGCCACCATGTCAGATTTCAAAAAGGCTTTTCGGCGAAAGCAAACAATGCTATTATCTGAGGATAGCATATTTCAACCCTGCAGGCGCGACACAAAACGCAGAAATAAAAATATAATTCATGCCTTACCTTTGACAAGCTTCTTTTGTTGGCACTCCAATATGTCCCATAAACATCACAAATGGTCCTTTTCTTTGATTAATTCCGTTGATATATATCCAAAATGTCCATTTATTTGGCGCGTTTGATCCAGAAAAACACTGGTTCCAACTTGCTCAACGTGACTACAAACTCAAAAGTTACCTGTAAACTTTGCCAAAACATTTCAAACTACTTTTGTAATACAACGTTAGGTATTTTTTAACGTAAATAATCTACAAAATTGAAGACGGGATGACCTGTGTTCAATACAGGAGGAAAACAAACTGTAGCTAGCTTTCTGGTCACTTGCCTCTATCTAACAGTACACTTCAAGTTACCCTCGTTCTGAACAGTGCTACTTCTTCATTACACAAAGGAATAACCTCAACCAATTTCTAAAGACTGTTGACATCCAGTGGAAGCGGTAGGAACTGCAAGAAGGTCCCTTAGAAATCTGAATTCCCAATGAAAACCAAGTTGAAAAGAGAGTGACCTCCCAAAAAAATTCTGAATGGTTTGTCCTCGGGGTTTCGCCTGCTAAATAAGTTCTGTTATAATTACAGACATGATTCAAACAGTTTTAGAAACATCAGAGTGTTTTTTAAAATCAAAATCGACTAATAATATGCATATCTTATCTTCTGGGAATGAGTAGCAGGCCGTTGAATTTGGGCATGCATTTCATCCGAACGTGAAAATACTGCCCCCTGTTATTCAAAAATCTCAAAATAAACCATAATTTCCGTACTAAGAGCGTTAATAAATCCTCACAGGTAAACTTTCAAGGAACCATTGTAAAACGTGCTCAGAACCTCTCTGCAACCAAAAAATAAACAGAACAGGCAACATTTTCGCTTCTGTTCTCAGAACGCTTAAAAAAACGTTCAATTATACCCGTCAGGAAACGTATGGTTTCATTCCCACAACCTATGTGACACCAAGACCATACGTTCCAACAACTTCCAAGGACCCAAACGTGCTAGCTGGGACGGCTCTGATCAAAAGTACTGTCACTAAGTGACGAGGGTGCAATTTGGGACGCAGACCCAGCAAGCTACAGTATACACAACACCGTCCCCACTTTAAGAGTATCATGGTCACTCTTTGCCAAGGCTTGGCAGTGCTGCTGGTCGTCTGGCCGTTGGATCTGAAAGCAGGCTGGTGTTTTGTAACACTAGCCTCCATACACATGAAGGCATGGGCAAGACATCACTACCTGGAAGAGCTGATGGGAGTTTCAATCGTTATCTGATACTGTTGTTGTGAACAGGATGAATGACTGCCAGCCAGCGTGCCTGTGTGTGAGTGTGTGCATTCGCTACAGTGTGTGTGTGAGCATGTGTGTGTCTCTGAGAGAGTAAGTATTTTGGGGTGTATAATGTTGTAGTAGGTCAGGATTGGGAATTTTCCGTGGCTCATGGTTCTGCTGGTGTAGCCTGTGATTTCCGGAGGTGGCACGGAGGTGATCAAAATGTGTCACAGGGATCGGCTCATCAGGCCTGAGGTGTGTATCTGGCATTGCTGTAATGAGCCCGCCATAGAAACTACCCATAAACACAAGGCTGCGGCCAGTGCTCCCCACCTCAACGGCTTCCACGCCAACCACCACATGCCGTGGCCCATCACAACGCCACCACACACACGCATGACTCTCTACTCTCTGTAGACACTGCAGCAGCAGCAGCTGAGGCTCATTTGCGGTTCCATGCAGACAGGCCGTAATGTCCACCCCTTAAGTGTTTGTCCTCTTCCAAGAGATTTAGTGTTTTGCTTTAATTCAAAATTCATTGGAGAGACTCATCCAGACCAAGATGGTGCAACATGTTGCTGAAACTCGACTCTGTGTTTGACTCGTCTGACGTCTATAGGACGAAATGTTATCTAACGTGTGAGGAAATTGGATCATGACTGGGATATTTTCGAGGGGTTCTGGTAAACAAGTTCCAGTACACACTCTCTCTCTGTCTCACACTCTCTCTGTCACACACACACACACAATTATGCAATGATGGAAAATGTGGAGGGGTCGAAGCAGCCTTTTAAACTTACAAATTATTGATGCTAGATAAGAGATACAATCAGATGACTAATCAGGGACTCATTTCAATCTAATTGTGAAATCTGCGTTTTGTTGTTGTATATTGTTGCTGAAATATTTTGCCTAATTTCCTTGCCTGTATTTCTCTCCTAACTGAACTGATCAACCAACAATACTTGGATCTTCTTCATTTGTCCTTTCTCCTGTAGTGAGCACTTGTACACTACTTCCCATGCAATTAAAAGCATTGGTGTAGGCATGGGCTGCTAAAGGGAATCTGATCAATAAATCTTATACCAGTCCTTTCAAATCATCAAGGGGAAGTGAACAAATGCATACATATTGTCTGGACCCGAGTCTGGAGGATGCAAGACGATGGACAAGTATAGACCAAAAACTGTCTGACCTAACGGTCTCTAAATGATAACAAATTCCACTATGATCACAAGGAGAATTCATTAAGGCTGCAGCAAAAACAGAGAACATGTAAATCATGTTTTTTGGTCATGTAGGCCTATTAGATGTAGTTTTAGATACAGTAAATATGCACGGGTAATAGACTGTTAGTGTCTTGAATCCTGGGCATGTGTAAGTATAAGGAGTAAGCTTGAGTCCACAGACATGGCCAGGTATCACAGCAAGGTTTGTTTGTCCAATCGTGTAGTCTGGCCGAGGGGGTACCGCACGCACACCGCCTTTTAACCCCGAGCCCTCTCACTTTCACAAAACATAATTAAACATTTAAAAAACTTTGACCTAGTTTTGGAAGAGCAACAAAGCAGGAAGCGAGCAGAAGGGCCTAGCTACCTCACCCAGACAGGGCTACTTTGAGGATCAAAATCCGTAGTAAATCTCCTTCTCTCCCCCTTCGCCTCCCCCTCCTTTCACCCCATTGACTACAAACAGGCAAGAGTGAACCTGAGGGAACGGGTCAACAGTTCAACCCCATGCCTCCCCCCTCCTTTCCCCTTTCCGGCATCCCAAACCCCATCCCTCTCTCCCCCCTCCCTCCTCCCATTGCCCCACATCCCAGACTCACACACAGACCCGGGCTTCAGGTCACAGCTCGTTAGAGTGGTGGCCATCGTTGTTTTGGTTTCTTTACCCAATGTTTTGACGGTGCGGGAGTCGACTGCAGGACCCGAGCAATGTCTCACCTCCCCTGTTCGATTACGGAAAGCCCCTTCATTGTCATACTATAGCAGAGACCACCGGTCTGATGGAGATGTGCAATTAAAAAGAAACACAGAGAAACACACAAAGATTTCTTCGTCTCTGGAAAAGGGAGACAGAAAGTGATTCAGTTATATGTAGGAGGTTCCCAAAGATGAGTTTGGAAATCAGGGCCATTGTTCTAATGACCCAAATTTGTGTCTATATCAGCAAACCTCAGACTATAGTTGTGAGATTCTTGAGTTGCTCTTGATAACTGACCAATAACATCCCACTCATCTTTATGAGTGTTTTGGAAAGACACTAGGAGAGTCATTTTCCGAAAGTCTTTACCCAGTTTGTGGGATTGCTGGGAAAACAGTTTCTGTAATTCTATCAATTTGAGAGGGGATTTTCAGATATTTTATTTGACTCACTGAGGCCCAATGATAAATGCCTCACCTGCCTCTGTATACTATCCTCCCACCTACACACATACCCACCCACGTACTATGACAGCAGCACACACTCTTTCCAAATCCGTTACTCTCTCTCTCTCACACACAGACACACGCACACACACACTGTGTCAACATTGGCAACGCACCCCATGTTTCCCAGAGTGGTCAGTGAGTTGAATGACACTGTCAGTCCCCAGCAGGGAGTTACAGCCATTAGAATCGTAAGTCACTGTGGACAAGGGGTGTCTGTAAGCCAAATATCCTCTCTCAGAAAGAAAATGTTTCCTGGCTAAGACAAGTGGAGGGGGATATTTCGGATACGTAGTCTTTTAGAAGGGCCCGATTAAAACATTTGTGTGACTAAATTAGAACTGATCTGATCTCATTTGAAATCCATTTCAGTGACATACTTCTGAAAACGTACCATGGCTCGGTTTTTAAGGAGACATACTACTTTTATTTTTAATTCGCCTTTGTTTAACCATTATGACCTAACTAACAGTCATAGGCAGAATGATTGAGGTATGGAGTACATGTAGTACAGTTTTGGACAGGTAGTATAGGGCCCTTAATGCTTAGAGGGTCCTTATAAAGCCTTCTAACTCTCCTATTTCTGACCAGACACTACAGTTAGTCCTTACTGTAAAAAGCCGACCTGAAAGGTAAACAATCTGCCAGCAACGCATAAAAAACAATTTAACTAAGTCTACCCAGGCTTTCAGCACCCCACACACAGCTATTTGCGTGTGAAGGACATGAAGACATAGTGTAGTTCAAGGCCTTCCACTTCTGTTTTGACAACATTCAGAGTAAACGTACTAATCAGAGCATGAGCATGTTATTGTGACTCCTGTGACACATCTCGCTCTCTTGCTCTCTCTTCCCCACTCCCAATGCGGCTCAGTGCGGTCTCTGTCTTCCTCTCTCACTCCTCCTCTCTCTTCCTCACCCTCTCTACTTCTCTCTCTGTCTCTCTCTCTCTCCCTCCTTCTCACGGGGCTCGGGACTGTACGTTGTTGTAAGGCTTAGAGGGATGTGATCAGCTTCTCTCAGGGCACGCTTCTCACTCGGAGACCACCACTGAACCCACCAAAGGAAAGCTCTCCCTTGTTATCTCTTTCTGTCTTTCTCGTTCTCTTTCTATGTCTCATACCCAGCCCCAACACCTTACCCATTGGTAGCTTCATATCCAGCTTTACGTAGACCAAAAACCCTCCTCAAGCAATAAGGCCTGAGGAGGTGTGGTGTATGGTCGCAGAGTGCCTGGATATTGGCCATATACCACAAACCCCAGAGGTGCCTTATTGCGATTATAATCTGGTTACCAACATAATGGTATTTGGTATTTGGTCTGATATACCACAGATTTCAGCCAATCAGCATTCAGGGCTTGAACCACCCGGTTTGTAATATACCATACATACCATCATATACCAACATACAGTATATGTTACCACAAGTGGCTCCCACAGTAGCCAAACACATGTTGCTCAATTGTTAAAGAGTACACCAAGAATGCTAACCCTACCAAATAAAATGAGACTTGGACTGAGAATGGAAAGTATACATTTATTTTAGTGGTTACCCACTGGGCAAAAACAGGTTGAATCAACAGTGTTCCACTTCATTTCAACAACAAAATAGCTATGTGATGACATTGAATCAACATGGAAAACTGATTGGATTTTTTAAAAATCATCAACATAAGGGATTTTTTTTTTTCAACTAACTTTAACCTAAATCCAATGACTGGGTTGACATTTTTGTTGATATCACGTTGAATTTGCGTTAGTTGACAACTCAACCAAATGTAAATCAAAACTAGACGTTGAACTAATGTCTGTGCCCAGTGGGTAGGAATAACTAGGCAGATTTGTAGCAGCACACACTGCCTTATCCCTCCCTTCTTCCTTTCCACACTTTTCCCTTTCCCTTCCTCACTCCCTGCCTCCCTCCACACCCAGTGGAAGCTCAGCTGCTCTTGTTTCTAGGTTAATATGAATCCACTCCTCTCTTTCCATCTATTACAGTGTCACTGCCTTCCCTTGCTCTCCTCACTTGCGCCCGACATCTCTAACGCAACAACAACAGGACCAGCATGCACTCTGTCTGCTTGTTGCCAATGGCAGTGACAGGATCTGCAGCATGATGAATCATGGTTCCATTCTTCTTTAGCAGCCAGGCTTTGTTTTCCTTGGGCCCCTTCTTCCCTCAGCACGTGGAAACCCTCCCCACCCTCACTCATCCTCCTGCAACTGTTCCCCATTTTTTCTCTTTTCTCCCCTCCCTGTTTGATTGCTCTATGGAAAATAAAAAGCAGATGATGAATCCATGGCAAACTCAGTCGCAGATTGTAGCTCAATGTTAACAGGCGGTGGTATCTCAACAAGGTCAACATATACCTGAACAGCCCTGTGTCATATCCAGTAGTCCACACTGTAACAAAACTTTTTTCAATTGACAATTTGGGTAATGGGTAATCCCTAATGAACAAGACTGAAGTCTGTAGTTCACCCTCCACTGGTTAACAATGGATGCAACCTATGTGTATAAATTGCTGGAAATTAGGGCTAGATTCAATCCGTAGCGTGAAAGATCTGCACTATAGCACGGATCTTCTGCAATACGGATTGAATCTAGGCCTTAGTCGACATGAGTGCATCTTACAGTGCAGTTTTCCACTGTCGCCCAATGTCTCATGGGACAGGTCCTTATTCTGTGAACCCATTGGAATCATTGTACCTTATAGGTGCATACAGGTAGAACTTCTTGTACCTGATATGTGTGACTCTGGTACAGTACTTAAGGAAAGTATGGACACAAACATTCTAGGTTAATATAATATATGCTTAATCATCAACAGCAATATCCAATGGTGACAGGAATATCTGTATTGTCTGTACTGTCCAAACAAATTGTCCAAACAGATCATCAAGGTAGATTATTTTAAATATTTTATTGGACAATAAACATATGGCTTATTAACCTATACGGTCCAAATAATGATGATCCAAGTGTCTTTGACAATATATATAACAATTTATCAACTCTACAAGCAACACTAGACTATTATGGTGGGAGATTTTAATACGGTCTTAAATACCTCTATGGACCGGAAAGGAAATCACACTACAAACTATCACCCTCAGGCACTTAAGGAAATCATGAATGTCATGGATATATTGGAATTAGTGGATATATGGAGGCTTAAATACCCTGACCTAGTGAGATATACATGGCGGAGGCTTAATCAAGCTAGTCGTCTTGATTACTTTCTTATGCTATTCTCTCTGGCACCAAAAGTTTAAAGTGTTGATAGGGGACAGAATGCAGTCGGATCATCACATAATTGGCAAATGTATTACTCTTACAGAATTTCCACGTGGGTGAGGATATTGGAAATTGGCCTGGGGGGTAGGTTTATGACAGTCATAAATACCTCTTCCCCCCTTTTTCCTCTCTCTACCCTACTGAGGTTACATTTGCATTTGTTGACATAGAGATTCTGGGAACATCAGTAGGTGGGGGGAAATTAACTATATTCTGGTAATCCGAACAATTGAACATATGCGGTGGTACTTAATGAATATGAAGTGAGTTCGGTTGTCATCTGAGACATTCTCATCAATGACAAGATGACTTAAACTCTACAGTGGAAAGTCTACACATCAGAGTTATCGGATTCGAATGGAATTGTTGTTCAATTTAAATGTTTGAATATGAAATTATTTGTGATGGGATGAAATTTGAATTTAGCTTCAAAAATGTGAGATTTGGGTGTGAGATAGGTCTGCTCAATCAGTGGCCCACCCATGTGAAGGGACATGGGCTATAAAACTTTTCCAACACTCCCTCCTCTCCTTTCCTATATAAGCCCTTGATGACAATATAACTTCCTGTTTCGATGATGTGAGGATGACGGTCCAATGTCAGAATGGTTCAGATAATAACTACATAACGAAGCCAACATCAGCGTGAGCTTGGTTGCGAATGGTATGAACTTTGAACTCTTATTCACTACAGAAGTGATACCTCCTAGCCGTTGTTGAGTTAGCAACAGCAGATGCAACGAGGGTTAGGAAGGAACAGACAGAGTATCCCGTCTATCACCCAACGACGTTACTACAACGTATCCAATTGACAACCAGAGACATTCTTCAAAGGACTACGTTTGGCAACATGGCCTTCCATCTACCACCAACCTACCGAAGCGCAGCTCAGAGTAAATATTTATTGCATTGTCCTTTTCCAAATGGGCGGTAATTTAGAATGCATCAGATACTGAATTTATGATAGCACAGCTTCTCCCTGTGTCCCTCAGTCTTCCTGCTCTTTCACTCAAACCCAGCCATTTTCCTTTGTTTAACAAGCTGTCCTATCTGTTCTGCCCGCTAGGGACGTTTTCCTTTATGACGTAATTTGTAATCAAGTTATGATTCAATTATGTGTATGTGTAATTCTGTGTGATTAGTTAGGTATTTAGTAAATAAATAATTAAACCCAATTTTGTATTGCTGGTTAAACTTGTTAGCCAGGGTTCATGCAGATAACCAAGAATTTACAACTTTCAGTTGAGACTGAATTACGATGAGGATTAATATTGACTGCTATTGATGTAAAATATTACTAGGTCTTTCAGAGTTTATTCGGAAGATAACAGCTCTATAAATATTATTTTGTGGTGCCCGACTCTCTAGTTAATTACATTTACATGATTAGCTCAATCAGGTAATATTAATTACGGAGAAATTATTTTATAGAATAGCATGTCATATCACTTAATCCGGCATAGCCAAAGACACAACAATTTTTAAGAACTAGGACAGAATCATTTATAACTGACTTTTTCAGACATAACATAGCAGATCCCCCTTATTGTATGGGACACTTTTAAATGTGCCTTTAGAGGCCTTGCAATTCAGTACTCATCTCTAAAACAAAAGCAATTTAGCAAAGGAAATTGAAGGACTAACAGTACAGTTAGATAGCAATAAAAAACTGTACCATAGAGGCACAGAATAAGTTAAGAGGAAAAACAAAAATAAATGGAAGAAATTATTCAAGAAAGATCCAGTGTAATATATTACAAAAAATAAAGCGAACTAGATGGCATATGGGAGAAAAGGCACCAAATTATTTTTCAATCTTCAAAATGGAAATACCAAAAACAATGTATTGGAACTTGTTACAAATGATGGAGTCACGCATGATTCACCAAATTATATTTTGAAAGAGGAAGTAAAGTACTCGTTTCAGTCTCCTTCATCTCCACTTACTGAAACGAATTGTATGGATTTTTTTCCTAATAATAATGTAAAATTGACATCTGTACCGAAAGATTCATGTGAAGGACAAATTACAGAGGAGGAACTTCTTGACGGAATTAAAGCCTGATTAGGATTAATAATATCTGACAATACTTTTTAAAAATACGTTTTGTATACTTCCACTGGTATGCCATCCAGCCCTGGAGTTTTCCCAGTCTTAAAGGCTTTAAGAGATGCAACCTCTTGTATCATCACTCAGTGCCTGGGCTTACCTCCACTGTACCCGCACCCCACCATACCCCTGTCTGCACATTATGCCCTGAATCTATTCTACCACACACAGAAATCTGCTCCTTTTATTCTCTGTCCCCAACACACTAGACAACCAGTTTTGATAGCCTTAAACTATCATCCTACTCCTCCTCTGTTCCTCTAATGATGTGGAGGTTAACCCAGGCCCTGTGTGTCCCCAGGCATCTCATTAGTTGACTTCTGTAATCGAAAAAGCCTTGGTTCCATGCATGTTAATATCAGAAGTTTCCTCCCTAAGTTTGTTTTACTCACTGCTTTAGCACACTCTGCCAACCCTGATGTCCTTGCCATGTCTAAATCCTGGCTTAGGAAGGCCACCAAAAATTCTGAGATTTCCATAGCCAACTACAACATTTTCCGTCAAGATAGAACTGCCAAAGGGGGAGGAGTTGCAATCTACTGCAGAGATAGCTTGCAAAGTTCTGTTATATTTTCCAGGTCCATGCCCAAACAGTTCGAGCTTCTAATTTTAAAAATTAATCTCCGCCAGAAATAAGTCTCTCACTGTTGCCACCTGTAAAAGACCCCCCTCAGCTCCCAGCTGTGCCCTGGACAGCATAGATGAGGGGCAATCAATTCACATATCTTCAGAGTTTGTTGTGTTAGGTGACCTAAACTGGGATGCCCGGCAGTCCTACAATCTAAGCTAGATGCCCTCAATCTCACACAAATCATCAAGGAACCCACCAGGTACAACCCTAAATACGTAAACATGGGCACCCTCATAGATACTATCCTGACAAACTTGCCTTCCAAATACACCTCTGCTGATTTCAATCAGGATCTCAGCGGTCACTGCCTCATCGCCTGCATCCGTTATGGGTCCACGGTCAAACGACCACCACTCACTGTCAAACGCTCCCTAAAACACTTCTGCCTTTCTAATCGACCTGGCCCGGGTATCCTGGAAGGATATTGACCTCAACCCGTCAGTCGAGGACGCCTGGTCATTCTTTAAAAGTAATTTCCTCACTATCTTAAATAAGCATGCCCCTTTCAAAATATGTAGCAAGTAGAAGGGGAAAAAAGTAAGGAACTTGTATGTCAGCACTGTATTAAAGAAGATAAATGGTTAAAGAAAAGTGTGATAAATAAAAACATATACCAATTTAATTTAAGGACCAAAAAAACATATAAATTGCAAAATAGTTGGGAAGAAATTTTCGAAGTACCCATTCCATGGCACGTGGTTTAAGGATTGATACGCAAAACAACGCCAGATTCAAAACTTCAAATTTTTCAATTTAAATTAGTAAACAAAATTCTTACAACCATTAGAATGTTATACAGTGGGGCAAAAAAGTATTTAGTCAGCCACCAATTGTGCAAGTTCTCCCACTTAAAAAGATGAGAGAGGCCTGTAATGTTCACCATAGGTACACTTCAAATATGACAGACAAAATTAGAAAAAAAATCCAGAAAATCACATTAAGATTTTTTATGAATTTATTTGCAAATTATGGTGGAAAATAAGTATTTATATATATGTATGTACCTCTCTCATCATCACCCAGTGCCTGGGCTTACCTCCGCTGTACCCGCACCCCACCATACCCCTGTCTGCGCATTATGCCCTGAATATATTCTACCATGCCCAGAAATCTGCTCCTTTTATTCTCTCTCCCCAACGCTCTAGGCGACCAGTTTTGATAGCCTTTAGCCGCACCCTCATACTACTCCTCCTCTGTTCCTCGGGTGATGTGGTGGTAAACCCAGGCCCTGCATGTCCCCAGGCACCCTCATTTGTTGACTTCTGTGATCGAAAAAGCCTTGGTTTCATGCATGTCAACATCAGAAGCCTCCTCCCTAAGTTTGTTTTACTCACTGCTTTAGCACACTCTGCCAACCCTGATGTCCTTGCCGTGTCTGAATCCTGGCTCAGGAAGGCCACCAAAAATTCTGAGATTTCCATACCCAACTATAACATTTTCCGTCAAGATAGAACTGCCAAAGGGGGAGGAGTTGCAGTCTACTGCAGAGATAGCCTGCAAAGTAATGTCATACTTTCCAGGTCCATACCCAAACAGTTCGAACTACTAATTTTAAAAATTACTCTCTCCAGAAATAAGTCTCTCACTGTTGCCGCCTGCTACCGACCCCCCTCAGCTCCCAGCTGTGCCCTGGACACCATTTGTGAATTGATCGCCCCCCATCTAGCTTCAGAGTTTGTTCTGTTAGGTGACCTAAACTGGGATATGCTTAACACCCCGGCAGTCCTACAATCTAAGCTAGATGCCTTCAATCTCACACAAATCATCAAGGAACCCACCAGGTACAACCCTAAATCTGGAAATAAGGGCACCCTCATAGACATCATCCTGACCAACTGGCCCTCCAAATACACCTCCGCTGTCTTCAACCAGGATCTCAGCGATCACTGCCTCATTGCCTGTATCCGCTACGGAGCCGCAGTCAAACGACCACCCCTCATCACTGTCAAACGCTCCCTAAAACACTTCTGTGAGCAGGCCTTTCTAATCGACCTGGCCCGGGTATCCTGGAAGGACATTGACCTCATTCCGTCAGTTGAGGATGCCTGGTCATTCTTTAAAAGTAACTTCCTCACCATTTTAGATGAGCATGCTCCGTTCAAAAAAATGCAGAACTAAGAACAGATATAGCCCTTGGTTCACTCCAGACCTGACTGCCCTCGACCAGCACAAAAACATCCTGTGGCGGACTGCAATAGCATCGAATAGTCGCCGCGATAGGCAACTGTACAGGGAAGTCAGGAACCAATACACGCAGTCAGTCAGGAAAGCTAAGGCCAGCTTCTTCAGGCAGAAATTTGCATCCTGTAGCTCCAACTCCAAAAAGTTCTGGGACACTGAAGTCCATGGAGAACAAGAGCACCTCCTCCCAGCTGCCCACTGCACTGAGGCTAGGTAACACGGTCACCACCGATAAATCCATGATTATCGCAAACTTCAACAAGCATTTCTCAACGGCTGGCCATGCCTTCCGCCTGGCTACTCCAACCTCGGCCAACAGTTCCGCCCCCCCCCTGCTGCTACCCAAGCCTCTCCAGGTTGTCCTTTACCCAAATCCAGATAGCAGATGTTCTGAAAGATCTGCAAAACCTGGACCCGTACAAATCAGCTGGGCTTGATAATCTGGACCCTCTATTTCTGAAACTATCCGCCGCCATTGTCGCAACCCCTATTACCAGCCTGTTCAACCTCTCCTTCATATCGTCTGAGATCCCCAAGGATTGGAAAGCTGCCGCAGTCATCCCCCTCTTCAAAGGGGGATACACCCTGGACCCAAACTGTTACAGACCTATGTCCATCCTGCCCTGCCTATCTAAGGTCTTCGAAAGCCAAGTCAACAAACGGGTCACTGACCATCTTGAATCCCACCATACCTTCTCCGCTGTGCAATCTGGTTTCCGAGCCGGTCACGGGTGCACCTCAGCCACGCTCAAGGTACTAAACGATATCATAACCGCCATCGATAAAAGACACTATTGTGCAGCCATCTTCATCGACCTTGCCAAGGCTTTCGACTCTGTCAATCACCATATTCTTATCGGCAGACTCAGTAGCCTCGGTTTTTCTGATGACTGCCTTGCCTGGTTCACCAACTACTTTGCAGACAGAGTTCAGTGTGTCAAATCGGAGGGCATGCTGTCCGGTCTTCTGGCAGTCTCTATGGGGGTGCCACAGGGTTCAATTCTCGGGCCGACTCTTTTCTCTGTATATATCAATGATGTTGCTCTTGCTGCGGGCGATTCCCTGATCCACCTCTACGCAGACGACACCATTCTATATACTTCCGGCCCGTCCTTGGACACTGTGCTATCTAACCTCCAAATGAGCTTCAATGCCATACAACACTCCTTCTGTGGCCTCCAACTGCTCTTAAACGCTAGTAAAACCAAATGCATGCTTTTCAACCTTTGCTGCCTGCACCCGCACGCCTGACTAGCATCACCACCCTGGATGGTTCCGACCTTGAATATGTGGACATCTACAAGTACCTAGGTGTCTGGCTAGACTGTAAACTCTACTTCCAGACTCATATCAAACATCTCCAATCGAAAATTAAATCTAGAGTCGGCTTTCTATTCCGCAACAAAGCCTCCTTCACTCACGCCGCCAAACTTACCCAAGTAAAACTGACTATCCTACCGATCCTCGACTTCAGCGATGTCATCTACAAAATTGCTTCCAACACTCTACTCAGCAAACTGGATGCAGTTTATCACAGTGCCATCCGTTTAGTCACTAAAGCACCTTATACCGCCCACCACTGCGACCTGTATGCTCTAGTCGGTTGGCCCTCGCTACATATTCATCTCCAGACCCACTGGCTCCAGGTCATCTAAAAGTCCATGCTAGGTAAAGCTCCGCCTTATCTCAGTTCACTGGTCACGATGGCAACACCCACCCGTAGCACGCGCTCCAGCAGGTGTATCTCACTGATCATCCCTAAAGCCAACACCTCATTTGGCCGCCTTTCGTTCCAGTTCTCTGCTGCCTGTGACTGGAACGAATTGCAAAAATCGCTTGGAGACTTTTATCTCCCTCACCAACTTCAAACATCTGTGATCTGAGCAGCTAACCGATGGCTGCAGCTGTACATAGTCTATCGGTAAATAGCCCACCCATTTTTACCTACCTCATCCCCATACTGTTTTTATTTATTTACTTTTCTGCACACCAATATCTCTACCTGTACATGACCATCTGATCATTTATCACTCCAGTGTTAA